>NC_136057.1:436362429-438762429 GCF_964261635.1 Lissotriton helveticus
ACTGATGACATCTCAAATGACATCACTGATGACATCATCCACGTGACAATCACATACACCTTTTCATACACTATTACAATTTTTCATCACTCTTTGTAAAATACAGAGTATCATATTTAAATCCATTGTCACAGCAATACAAGTATCTAAACATCCACTCAGTGATTCATAGATGTATACACACATCTAATCACTTACCTATGGATTCACTCATACATGCTGTCAATGAACAATAGAACACTATCAAAAATACTTATAAATCTATATCGACATTAAACCACAGCACGCTTCCTATTCACATATGAAGTCATCCTACTCACTTATGCAAACAATGGATCATACTTACATATTTACTTAGCAAAACACTTATACAAACACCACTTCTTCTATTCATTTAGATAGTAAGTCATACTTAGTGAATTATAAAATCATTATTACAAGTATACAGTTATCCATACAGTCACTCACACAATCATTGTGTCTTATGTATACTTATTTATATACAACAACTGACACATACACTGCCTTTTATTTTTCTAGTTTGTTGGACCTGTACCATTGAGAAATATATTTGCTCATCACCACACCCATAAAGATATTCACTCACCCAAACAACTGTTAGAACATATAGTTTTAACTTTATATATCTACTGAATCAACTATTCACACATCTTTGGACAGTCACACACCCCCCACCGAACCACACACACTTTCACACTCCCATACAAATACTCAGTTAACTAATCAATAACTAATATAGACTTTCACATAGCTAGTAACCAACTGTAGAATCAGTTTACACAACAACTAACAAAGTGATACAGATATTCACACAGTTTAGTCACTATCCACTATATTTAGTGAGACAATATAAATTGGTCAAGTAAACAGTCAATTACACTGCTACTAAATCCTCCATCCAAATATTTATTTATATATATCCACTTATTCTTCAATGCAAATTGCTATATATATAATGCATATTTAAATAACGAAGCAAACCACATTCACTGGATGATGTCATCAGTGATGTCATCAGTGATGTCATTTGAGATGTCATCAGTGATGTCACTGACCATGTCATGAATGATCTAATATGTGACATCATCAGCAGTGGATTGCGGGTGCGCGAAATATAGTTAGTACAACTAACTATATAGGAGCAATTTCAATGGTTTTGTATAAGTAAAATGTCCAGCTAACTATAACACCACTAAAACTTATAGTTTTTTGAGTGAATTTCAAAGGTTTTTTAAAAGCTAATTCCTAACTATATAACTCCTGAAACCTATAGTTTTTTCAGTGAATTTCAAAAGTTTTTTAAATGCTAATTCCTAACTATATAAGGCCTGAAACCTATGGTTTTTTCAGTGAATATATATATATATATATATATATATATATATATATATATATATATATATACCCTTCACGAGTGCTGGTAGTGGAGAAGCACTGTCGGCGGGCGGTCCGAGCCGGGCACCAGCAGTCCCAATAAATTCTTTTCGCCAATCACATCTGTCAGAAATGATAGCCCGGACACTTCTTCTGTGCAAAAAATATAGATTTAATGGCAATAACAACGCGTTTCGGCGATTAAGCCTTGATCACGCTATATATATATATATATGATATGGTATCTCACAACACTCTAGGTCAAAAAGCTCTAAACTTGCAGAACTTTTCTTTATGATACACAATTTAAAAAAAAGTCGGAGACAGATCCAAATCACACCTGCTATTTTGAATTGTGCTATAGGGAAGTGTCAATTATTACCACGGTGCCATGTTTTTCGTTTTATTCATGTAGGTGAGGCTGTATTTTATTATGTCATATTTTGAATAATTGTCAGCCTGGCATTATGCAACCTCTGCCTGGCATTGTGCAACCTCTGCCTGGATTGTTTTCCTCCATTCACATATCTAGGGAGAATGAAAGTAGATTCATATGCTTGTCAGTAGAAGAAACCAAGAGTAGAAGAGTTAATGTTCAGCCCTTGTGCCTCCCACAGCCACTCCCTTCTATGCCTGCAGCTCCTAATAGACGAATGAGAGAAAGGTATTGCATCCAAGCTCCACCATATGGTTGGTGTGTTCGAAGACATACACTATACAATCTGTGCAAATAAGTTGCCACATTCACTTCTCCAAATGCCCACATCACAATCGGTTGGGCAGATTGAGAATCGGAATGGTAAAGCCTGTAGTTCAAGATCTTTTTGCCAGATGATTCCTTTCTGCAGCAGTGTGATAGTTTTGACTCAGTCTTACAGAAGCTAGCAGGAAAATCTAAGGGGCATATTAGCAAGGGCTTTATTGCCGCTTTGGTGGCACTTTTTATCGCCCTATCAGCAAGCTGTCGCTAACAGGCGTTAGCGACATCTTTCTGGCGATAGCGGCGATAGCGGCCGGTTTTCCCATCGCCTTGCATGCCAGCGATGATAATCGCTAATGACATGCAAGGTAGGCGTTCCCAACTAGAAGCGACTGTAAACAGTCGCTAACACTACTTCCCCCTATTACCAACGCAGGCGAAGCGATAAAAAAAGTTGCGCTAAGCGTGTTTATCGCTAGTATTTAACACCTGCTGAAAACCTGACTTACCTGTATTCCTCAATGGGAGGTGGATTTTCAGGCTAAGTCCACCATGGCGTTAATGTGTGAATATCGCTGGATTTCCAGTGATATTCAGGCATTTCGCCGCTATCGCTGGATATTTTATCACAGTGGAGATAAACGTTGCTAATAGCATGTTTTCTCCGCTAAAATATCCAGCGATAGGCAGCGATGAAAATAAACGCGCTAAGCGCTTTTTAAGATAAATATCGCAAGTACTTGCTAATATGCCCCATCATTTCTTCTTCCACCCAATTTACGGTAAGTACACCAACTATTCTTACTTGCATGCCGGAAAAGGCTTACATTCAGAATGTAAGATTTTCCTTGTTTCTCGTCCACTGAGATGAAACTTTGTAATAGCACCATTAGAAAAAAAAATGTCTTAGGTTTTAAAGCCCCTACTTGAACAGGATTCATAGCCCAAAGGTACTCCAAAATATGATCTATGTCACACCTGTCAAAGAAATCAGTGCAAACACACCTAGGTCTGAACTCCAAGAGCAGTCAGTCACAAGCTTTAGAGAGTTCTGGGAGTTACTATAACCATTAGAGAATACCTTCCCAGTACAGTTCCGTTAAACAATTCACAAACTGATTAGTCCTTGCTGCTCCAATTTAAGCAAGGACTATTTATTTCGTGGATTGTTTAACGGACCTGTACTGGGAAGGTGTTCTCTAAAGGTTATAGCAACTCCCAGAAGTCTCTAAAGCTTGTGCCTGACTGCTCTTTGAGGTCAGACCTAGTTGTGTTAGTAACTGGCGGAGTGGGGGGCTGTCTGACTTCTTGATCCCCCTGTTGCTCCTATTGTTTATGGGTAAAGAAATCAGCACACACATGACGCACAGGCGACTTTCCAGAAAATATGTGCACGCCAACTTTTCTCCCTAGTCCAGCCCAAGGGAGTTTGTAAAATGCAGTGCAGTGCGTTTTAGTGCTGTGACACGAAGAACTTGTGCTCTTTTGCAATGTAATTTCTTCTGTTAAGTGGCCTGCTATCACCGTCTGTTCGTCATTGCTCCGAATTGCTGTAATAGGTGATAATTCTATTAGGTAACTGAATATATGTGTTCATTTTGATGTATCTTTATATGTTGTGCAACATATACTTGTACATGTGGGACTTTCTCCTCAATTACAGCGTTGTTTGTAAACTTTATGGAAGGTGGCACAATCAAAAAAGGTGATTAATGGGTGCCTTGGCATCCAACATATTTTCATAAACTAGCCGTCTTTTACTTTTAATTGCTGCTGATTTCTGCCATGCCTTTTTTTCTCAAAGCATGTTTCAACCATATACTCTAGTACACTGTTTTAGGAATACTTTAAAAAAGTACAGATATTCTTGTTTGCTTGTTGTAAAATATGACATATAATAGTTTATTCCCCATCTGCATTATTGGGAAAATAAACCATCACACAACTAAAAACCACATTTACACAAAAAAACTGTTATTTTTTAAATTAGTTTAATAGTGTATAACATGTAATACCTTTATAGAATAATTCATAACAAAAGCCAGTATAGATTGATATTACAAAGTGGGATCTATTTTATAGAAAATATTGTGTAATCCGTCTTGGAAAACAGTATAGTTTTCTACATAGAAAGGAATCTGACTCTGTGAAACGGACCCTGTGTCAAAAAGGTGTGCGTTGTCAATCAGAGCCAGATAGGTGACCAAGGAAATGAAGAAGGTTAACGACAGGCTAAGACCTCAGGGACACTGTTAGAGGCATAGCAGGAATTCTTACCACACAAAGGCCTTGGCATTGGGCTGCAGTCCTATGCTACTGTGTTAGGGGAATTGTACACAACTTGCATTAGCTGAGATGGTTACAACACAGCATGGTACAGTGCAATAGTGTGAAAAGTTCTATTTCAGTGGTCATTGTCTTTTCCAGAAATGGACATTGCCTTTTTAAGAACTGGAAAAAACATTGAATATAATTTCAAAATACAATTTTAGAACTGTTTTTTTATATCTGTTTAAATAATCTTGCCAGGCTTGTAAGGTCTTTCGGATTGGAAGTACTGTCGTACGCTGATGACACCCAGATTATGCTCTCCCTCACTCAATCTGTGGAGACTGAGGCCTCCAACTTTAGGAACTGCATGAATGCTGTAGCAGGTTAGATGACCAAAAACTTCCTCAAATTAAATGGGGAAAAGACAGAGGTCCTTGTCTTCGGAGGTAAACAGAAAGTCTGGTCGGCTGACTGGTGGCCTTCTGCCCTTGGAACCTGCCCCACACCCACCCTCGCAGCTCGCAATCTGGGTGTAATATTTGATACCACACTTTCCTTCGACAAGCAAGTAAATAGAACCGTCTCCACCTGCTGTGGAGTCCTAAGGATATTGAGAAAACTCTCAAATTACCTCTCCCTGGATTCTAGGAAACAACTTTCGGTTGCCCTTATTTCCTCACGCCTAGACTACTGCAATGCTCTTTATCTAAGCATAAATAAGAGGCTGGTCCAACGTTTACAAGTTGTGCAAAATGCAGCAGCCAGATTTGTTGTTAACGCCCCGAGACGATCATCAGGTTCTTCTATTAGAAAAAACCTTCACTGGCTCCCTTAGCAGTCTAGGATAAACTTTAAGGTTCTCTGTCTCACCCACTGTGCCCTTCATGGTTCCGGTGCAGAAGACATTAGGTCTCTTGTTTCGTTCTATACTCCTGGAAGGGCATTACGCTCCGCCAACAAGAACCTTCTGTCAGTCCCGCGGACTAGGAAGGCCAGATGGGGAGGGAAGGCCTTCTTTGCCCTTGCCCCTAAACTCTGGAACCTACTGCCTAATGAACTCAAGGGACTCGTGTCCCTTGCTCCTTTCCGCAAAGCCTTAAAGACCTGGCTCTACACAGGAGCCTATCTTTAGGCTACCCCCTGCTCACTTTCCACTCAGTCATTCCATCCTATGCGCCTTGATGCCCTTGGGCTAAGTCTGCGCAATACAAATTTAGCTTCATTCATTCATATATTTGTAGCGGCGTTTATTTATTTTGTAATAACAGATCTAATTTTGATTAGAATTTTGCAGGGATTTTATATTGCAGTATTCCGATATTCTTTTTTTTTTTGCTCTCTTAAAGCTAAATTTGGAAAATTTCAAACTCTTAGGCAAAATAATGATTATTTAGGTTTTTCTGTCCGCCGTAAATTATGTATTACTTATATTTCACCATATTTCAGTCCAGTAAATAATGCATTGGTTTTAATTATTTAGATATTTTACTTTTGTTACTTGTAGCTTCAACAGCAAACTAAATTGCCTCTCTGCAGGGCTCACCAAATGGTAAAAGTCAGTAAGGTTGTCTTGCTCAGTAGGTCTCTCTATAAGGGAGTTCATAGTTCTTCAGAGCTTTCGTGATGGGCAGGAAATTGTCTGACGAGGACAGTCAGTTTCATTGTTTTGTATTTGCGACTTGTGCCTGGTATTGGCTGGTTGTTAGAACCCACTGAGGATGGAGACAATAGGTTGTGTCCTCCACAGAACCACATTCAGCCTGCTAGCAGCATTTTGGGCCTTCTGGAAGCCAATGATTTGTTAGTTGCAAAGGGCTGTGTAAAAGGTGCTGGAATAGTCCCGCTTTGTGTTTACGGTAGTACCAAAGATGGGCATGGAGAGCTGGTGAGATGTTCCGTCACAAACACCCCACTCATTACTTAGATGGAAAAAGGCTCCTCTTGTTTTGGTACAGATATAGGGTTCATGTTGAGGTCATTATTTAGCACTTGCACAGGGGTTTTAGCTGCTTGGCAAAGGCCTTGAATAAAAAACACAGATGCATCGTATTCGTATTTGTAGGTCAGGGCTGGGTGGACGGTTCTATCGTCTGTTGGGTCTCTAAGAAAAACGCAATTTGCATCAATTAAAAAGTCTGGAATTATTCTGAAACCTTAAAATGCACCGTCCCTTTCTTCTCTGCAAGCTATCATATGTCGTCAGTCGTCTTCTGCCGAAAATTTTAAACGTATTCATTCATTTATTTACAAAAACTGATATCCCGAAAGATAACAATCTATTGTAAATTGAAACGTGGGCCGAAATTTGACAATATTGTAGCAGCACAGATGGAAATTTGTCATGAGAACGACGTGTTTCTTCATGGAACGCAAAGTACAGTTACAATGAAGCATCAACATTGTTACAGGGAACTGAGGGTAAAACAAACAGGCTGTGGTATTATTATTGGAACATGGAGAAGAGTATACTGTGTGCTCCTTCCCGCCGTGCAGCTGAGCTCGAAGAAAAGCGCTACTCGCGTTTCTCTTCACTCTTGGAAGTTTTGAACAGTTTTTTTTCCAGCTCGCATTCAGTTTGTTTCTTTCTTTCTTATGTTCTAAGTATTACATAGTAACACAACAGGTTTGCTGGGCCTCCTCAGAACAAAAATAGAATCAAAGAGTTCGTGGAACAGGCCTTCCAGGATTTCCTTCTAGCAAAACATTTTTACTTTGTACAGTCCTGCAGAGGGCTTTTGATTGATGGGCAATTACTTTAAATGCGTGTGAAAACTTCAAGGATATTTTAAAAAATGTCAGTCACCAAAGCATTGCCCGTTTGCGAAGGGGTTGCTGGACTTAGTGCGATCGACTATCTTCTTACTGCATTCAAAAGAAAAGATTCAGTTCTTGATTTGGTGAGGTTTTGAACCAGACGCACTTTTTTTGGAAATGCATTATTCGTTCAGAGTTTGCAAATAGGGGGTTGCAGGATGATCGCAGAGCCAAATTTACGATTGGTGGGTTGCACTCAGGTGACAAACGTGTCAGTGCAAAAGCACAATAGAAGGTTGTTTATTTATTTATTTTGAAGGTTTTATATAGCGCGAACAAGACTCTTACGAGTATCAGAGCGCTTTACAGACAAATGTAAGAAAGAAACCAAAAATGTAATAAAACCAAGAAATAGGTGTAACCATGGTACAAAACTTAAGCATGTAGAGTCAATTACCTTGACAGAGCACATGTCAGCTAGTTGGGGATAAATACATAGCTAGGAACAATAAATCAAGGTAGCAGTAAAATAAGGGAAGGTCGCCTTAAAAAATAAAAAATGTGTAAATGGGTTCACTTCGTAGGCAGAATGTAAAGAGACTGCGGAGCTCTCACAGTTATCGGTAAAAATATGACTTTTTAGGTCTCGGCTAGCTCTCTTCCTTCACTTCTTCACTTTGCTTGAGAAAAATAAAACCTGTTAGTTTACTCCTAACATTCTAAAACAAGCATTGAAAATGCAATAGGTCTCACCTTTTATTAAGTGAAGCCATTTGCTTTGCTATACAATACCATTAGCAAAGCAAATGGCTTTAACTTAATCAAAGGTGAGACCTATTGCATTCCTGTCCCTCTAAAGAATGAACTCTGATGCACTAACAAGAAAAGGTGTGATGCTCTTTTCTGTCCTGCAGAATGTCAGGCATGAGGAGCTCATCCATTTCTGATATTCTTTGCCTTGTGTACTTGTGGTCCTGCTCTTATAATGTGGCATGCTAGAACAGAAAGAAAATACGGGAGTGGATGAGCTGCTGACAGCTTAAGACCACTGGGACTTTACCATGTGCTCTAAATTGTACGTCACCCTATGACTTCTGGTGCACGCCTCTCTGTGCACCGATACGCCACACAATTCTAAACCCTTGAACTGTATTGAACTCACCTCTGACCTCATGTACAACACTCTTGCATTGGTGAGGCAGAACATCTAGTGCTCCACTGTGGTGCATCACTCAGTGCTCCTCGTAGACGCATCATCTGTGCTTCCTATAGGTGCATCATTCTATGCCTCCATGAGGTACATCAATACAGCTCGCCTGGTGCATACCCTGTGCCTCCTGCACAGCTTTTTGTCCGATTCTTGCAACAATGCCTGTATCATTGCCCATATTGTATTGTTAGCCCCTGTGTTATGCACCTCTATGCCAGTGTTCAGTTTAAAAGCCATATCTAATGAGCTGTTATTGTTCTTTATTTAATATCTTTGTTGAAGATTGCTGAACAAAAGCTCAAACTTCCTTTCTTCTCTTATGCAAGTTCTGTAGAATCAGGTCCCAGACAGTGCATAATGTGTTAACCAGCCTAAGCCTATAAAAAACATTTTAAGCTGTCGAGTTTATACTTCAACAGATTTTTGGTAGCCGAGGTTGATATAGCTTTTTGTCCTCGATTGCAGTCTACACATTTTTGTCAACTAAGTAGTGCCTAGACAGCACCATTCCATCACCCTTAATCATGGCATGTACATGGACACTGCAGCTTTAAGAGAAATGCAGACAGGTGCGCGGACAAGTTAACAGACACTGCTCTCCTGTTCTCAGTTAGGCCCTAAAGACTATTTAAAGTCCAAGCAGAAGTATGTTCAAGAAAAGCAAATAAAACAAACCACAGTAATGTAAACACAGAAGGTCTGATACTTAAAAGACTCGGTTGAATTGCGCACTTCACTGCTCAGAGTGCATGCCCACTGTACGCTGCACCTGAAATTTGGTGCACAAGTTGGTATTCATTCTCAACAGATGTGAAGTGCTTATAGAGGACCACTCTGTGCAGAAAGGAAACGCGAGTGGTCTCCTTGATCTACAAACGAGCAGAAGTTGCATTTCTTCAAAAAGCAGATGTGTAATTTGCTTAACCCATAGTCAGTGGTCGGGTGCATTGACATGAAGAAATAATTCTATGGAAGACATTTACGTGAGTGAGTGCAACGAGACCCCAGCCCAAGCATTGTCTGTATACTCTGACCTGCCAACATTTCACACCTCTTGCTCTCCTAGATTCATATGCTTACATTTTTGAATTACATTACATTTGGAAATCTAGTTCACCACTCACAGCAATTCCTTGGCCACTAAGTAATGCTGAGATGATACTGCGATTACTGTGAGTAACAGGGCAGATTGACTGTGACTATATAGCCTGGGTCTTTGCGCTTTCCTAAGTTCATATTGACTGACGATGGATGGATGATAGGAAAGCATTCGTTAAATATTCAAGTTATTTTAATAGATCAGTAAACTTTACAAAAATAGGAAAAACGCCTTTCAAAAATCAAATTTATAACACTGCTGTCACTCATGGGTTGATACTGGGTATGACCCTACTTTTGAGTGCCCTTCAGTGGCGGCCAGCACAGGTAAGCGCGGTGTGGTGGGGCAGGGGGCAGACGACCTATTCTGTCATCTGTGGACCTCCCGCCGCGCCCCAGCGCGTTTACCTGTGGCAGTCTCCACTGGTGCACTCTACTTATTGAAGTCCTCTTTGTAACACGTAAAATTGCATTTGACCTTGTACTTAGATTGTTTTGTACTTCATTGCTTACATGTGTGTGTGTTTAATATAGCATGATTCTAGCTACAGAGCAAAGGGGCCCCTCTGAGGACTAGAGAAGTAGGCACAGCAAGATGGTACAGAAAAAAAGGGGTGGATGCAAGTATGAGGGTCACAGTAGAGCATTGTAGAACACACATCAAAGTTAAAGAAGAGAATTACAATAGCTGACCGTAGGGGGGTTTGTAGCTCGATAGTCACAATGTTACCCCCTGGCCCAGTGACATAACCCATCATAGTCATCAGTCTACAGTAAGTACATGGTTAGCTGCTTAGATCAATGCACTATGGGCTTGCTTGCTGTTCTGACTTGGTGGCACAAGTTTAAAATCCTCCTTACTAAGTTCTGTATTCTGGTGTTTGGTTTACTTCTTCGGTGTGTAAAATGTAGGCAGAGGGAAAAATTGACTGGTTATCAGGGGCCTTGGGTTTGAAGCTACTCCTGCCAATCTCTGTACACCCTTCCCAGCCATGAGCTGAATAAAGAATGCGGACTGTGCATCTTTCCAAATAACCTCTGAGAGAATTGTGTCCATAGGGCATCCCATGGTAGGACATTGACCTATGGCAGATATCTAAACTCTAAAGCTACTTTCAAATGTAATGATCATGCCGGAAAAAAAAGTAAAATTTGAACCTAGCCTTATTATCTTATCGTCTCAGCCGAAAATTTATTTAAAATCATACTCTCCGCCTGTGTCAGTCCAAGGGGGAAAACACAGCATAGCCTTGACTTTAATGAAGACGAGCAATATGGGGGCACACTGACGATGATACCCATTGGGCTTACGTGATTATATCTGTTCCGTATATGATTTAGACAGTGGCTTACCTGATTTTAGTACTTAGTATCTGCATATTGGGGGGGGCATCAACTTCAATCTAGGCATATCCTGGCATTTGTCTAAAACTTCATCTTGTGTAGTCGTTAAATAACACCGTCTACGCCAGCCGTAATACTGATGTTTACATATCACAGTCTTAAGGCTCTGTGACCTCTTCATACCTCTTTCAGCCCCTCATGCTTCTACAACTGAATTTAATGTGAACATTTGTGGTGTTGCATTGGACATGGTACATTATCCTGCAGTCTTCCCTGGGTCTGCTAATTTGCATGTTAAGTCAGAATGGACTTCGAAGTGGCTTACAAATGTAACCCTTGAAACTGTTGCGTTGATAACTGGGATATTTTGCCAAATGTTATTTTAATAAGGTTTGTTCTGAAAAATGAAAATACGTAAGTTGGCTTATGTCATTGCCTTGTGGTGTTTTTTGTTCATCTTTAGCCGGTGTTGGTCTGTTTCATGGAAAGTTTTACAAGAGGCATGCATGCAATGTTGTTTTTTTAAGTTCTTTTAATACAAGGTCCTAGTTACTATGTTTTTTCTTGGTGTAGCACTGCGTGGTTAGGAGTAAAAAATTATTTGTGTATTTTTAACACTAAAGGATCTGAATAGCCCCCGGGGACTACATTTCAAGAAAAAAAAAGGAATTAGTTACTTACCTGTACACTATAGTTCTCCAGTATTATCTTTCATAGATTCACATGCTTGTATCTTCCCCGTCGTCATGGTGGGAGTCTCACGGTAAAAGAATGACCAAAGCAGTATCATAGAGGAGAAAAACTGCATAGAAAAGCCCATATGGACTGTAGTATTTGGTAACCAGACCTCCTCATTGTTTGGTCCAAACGTCAGCCAATCAGCATTGCTGCCCTGCCCTCACACTCCCCAGCAGAAGCTTCCTGCCTCAGATTTCCGGCCCCAAGTGAGAGACCTGGATAAATACCGAGACAATAAGTTCTGCCTGAGAAACGGGGAGGCGGGCGGGCGCATGTGAATCTATGAAAGATAATACTGGAGAACTATAGTGTACAGGTAAGTAACTAATTCCTTCTCCAGTATTGCATCTTTCATAGATTCACATGCTTGTATCAGAGTAGTAAGTAGTACCCACAAAGCCTGCAGCGTTTCCAGGATAGAACCCAGAAGGAAGTTCTGCAGCTGAAATATCGTTAGAACATGATCTGAAAATATACAGGGCAGATAAGAATAGAAAACCATGTATAACAAAATCAGATTCTACATATAAATATATACATATACATCCACACATTGCATAGAGTATCAATAGAGCAATACAGAATGCCTTATTGAAACAGACGTTTCAGAACAGCTTGCCCCACTGCCGTGTCCTCCTTCCACGCAGTGTCGAGACAGTAGTGCTTAGTAAATGAATGCACACTCTTCCAAGTCGCTGCTCTGCAGATGTCAGGTAGAGACACTCCTGCAAATAAGGCTATCGATGTCGCCATCTTTCTTGTGGAATGAGCAGTCACTCTGGAATTAAGCGGCTTTCCGGCTTTCTCATGACACTTAGTGATAGCCGAAGATATCCATCTGGCGATACTCAGTCTTGACAGAGGAAGCCCTTTCCTCTGACCTTCAAATGCAACGAACAATTGTTTAGATTTGCGGAATGTTCTTGTTCTTTCGATGTAGAATTTCAAACATCTAGCGATGTCTAAAGAGTGCAGCGCTCTTTCTGCTTCAGATGAGGGATTGTTGAAGAAGGTAGGCAAAATAATTAGCTCATTCAAGTGAAAAGAAGTAGGGACCTTGGGTATAAACCTAGGATTTGTCCGAAGTATAACCCTGTCCTGGCGGAATTGCAGGAAAGGCTCTTCCACTGAAAAGGCTTGTATTTCGCTAACTCTCCTTGCCGAGGTTAGAGCTAGTAGCAGGGCGGCCTTCCAAGAGAGGAATTGTAAGTCTGACTTGTGTATAGGCTCGAATGGTGGTCTCATAATCTGCGTCAAGACTGTATTGAGGTGCCAGGGTACTGGCGGTCGTAGAATAGGTGGAAAAGCTCTAAAAAGCCCTTTAACGAACTCTTTTATCAGCCTGTGGGACCAGAGAGATGGCTCGGCTGGTGTTCTTCTAAATCGTGAAATCACCGCCAAATGCACCTTCAGCGAGGCATGAGACAGACCTGCTTTTGATAATGACAACAGGTAGGGTAGAATACCTTCTGGGGGTACCATCAATGGATGCAGCCCTTGACTAGTACACCAGTGACAGAAACGCGTCCATTTGGCTGTGTATGTCTTGTTGGTTGACATAGCTCTGGATTGTGAAAGTATTCGTCTGCAGTCTTGTGGAATATTCATGGCTTGAAATTCTCACTCATGAGGTTCCATGCGGATAACTTTAGCGATGGTAGGTCCGGATGCAGAATTTGTCCGTTGCTCATTGATATGAGGCTCTGGAATGTCGGGAATTGCACCTTGCTGCCCTTCGACATCTGCAGCAGATCTGAAAACCATGCCTGCCTCGGCCAGGCTGGTGCTATCAGAATGACATGACATGGTTCTGATCTCATTTTGCGAATCACTCGTGGTATTAAAGGAATTGGCGGGAACGCGTAAGCGAACATTCCCGTCCAGTCCATGTGAAACGCATCTCCCTTGGAATCCCTCTGAGGGTACCTGGACGCAAACTGAATGCACTTCGAATTGTCTCGGGTTGCGAACAAGTCAAACGTTGGTGTGCCCCATCTTAGGAATACCTTGTGCAGCTGAGTGTCGTCCAGTTCCCACTCGTGCAGCACACTTGATGTGCGACTTAGGACATCTGCTCTTGTGTTGAGGATGCCTTGTATATGTTGCACTCGAATAGAAACGTTGTGATTTATCAGCCATTTCCAAATCCTTTGCGCCAGCGCAGAAAGAGGTTTGGATCTTGTTCCTCCTTGCTTCAGAAGATAAAACATAGTCGTGGTGCTGTCCGTTCGAATTAGCACTGACGAGTTCTGTATTCTGGGAAGGAAAGCTTGGAGCCCCAGAAACACCGCTTTGAGTTCCAACAGATTAATGTGAAGCTGTGCTTCCCACTCTGACCAGTGGCCCTGGATCTCCAGCTCCTGGAGATGCGCGCCCCATCCTTGCAACGAAGCGTCTGTCGCCATTACATATTCGTGAGTTTGAGGTACAAAGATGAGGCCCTGATTCAAGTTCTTCTGAACCTTCCACCATGACATGGCCACCTTCATACGTTGAGTGATGGTAATCCGATCTTTGAAGGTTCCTTTGGACTGAACCCACTGCTCGTCTAGATGTTCCTGTAAGGGTCTCATTTGAAGACGGCAGTTTGGAATCAGTGGGATGCAAGAGGACATCATCCCCAACAAGGATTTGTACATCCGTACAGAAGTGAACCTTTTTGTTTGAAGGGATGTTGCAAAGCTTATTATTGTCCTCATCCTTTCCTCGGATGGGTATGCTTTCGTTTCCTTGGTGCATATCCATGCCCCTAGAAATTGAATTCCCTGAGCTGGAATCAGTGAAGACATTTCCAAGTTGGTCCTTAGCCCTAACCGATGGAAAAGGCAGATGCAGCGCTGAAGGGACTTTCTGGCTCTTGCGAATGATGGCCCTGTCACCAGCCAATCGTCGAGATATGGGTAAATGCAATGCCCCTTCAATCTTAAGTGTGCCGCCACCGGGGCCATGCATTTGGTAAACACCCTCGGGCCGATTTGAGGCCAAAGGGCAACACTTTGAATTGGAAATGGCGACTCTCCACAGCGAACCTTAAAAACTTCCTGTGCTTCCGATGAATTGGGATATGGAAGTATGCGTCCATGAGATCCAGTGACGCCATGTAGTCTTTCTCTTTTAACATTAGAAGGATCTCTTGCAAGGAAAGCATTCGGAAGGGAATTTTCTTTATGTATTGATTCAGATCTCTCAAATCCAATACCTGCCTCCACTTCAGAGTTTGTTTCTTTTTGATGAGGAAGAAATGCGAATAGAAGCCTTTCCCTCGGTGTTGTTGAGGTACTTCCTCTATAGCCCCCTTCTGCAAAAGTGACTGGACTTCGTTTTGCAGAACCTGATGGTGTTGGTGATGCCTGGGTACCGGGGGGTGATTTGGTGGTATTTCCACAAACTCCAGGGTATGGCCTCTGCTTATTACGTCCAAAACCCATTTGTCCGATGTTATAGACATCCAGTTGTTCAAGTATTGAGACAGATAGTGGTCGTTTTCCGGGATCTGCTGTGTGGGGAGCGCCTGCCTGAAATCATTGTCGTTTGTTAGACTGCTGATTCCTCCCTCTATTGGAGGACTTGCCCCTAGACTGCTGCTGGTAAGAGGAGTTAGGGGTCCTGTACTGATTGCCTGCATTGTATTGTCTATATCCTTGTTGGTTATAAGGCTGATATCTGTTGGTCTGAAATGAGGGCCTCTGATTAAATTGACCTCTCGTACCTCTTTTGCGAAAGGACTGAAACCTTCCTTGCTGAAGTGATCCCAGCGCTCTAGCTGTATCTGTGTCTGATTTGATCCCTTGCAGCGCCTCGTCGACGTGCTTTCCAAAAAGATTCTCGCCATCGAAAGGCATGTCTACAATCTTTGCTTGCACCTCCGGACGAAAAGATGTTGCCTTTAGCCAACCCTGTCTCCGGAGCGAAACTGCTCCTGCCATCTGCCTGAACGCCATAGAGGATACATCCATGGCAATGTCAATAGATTCTGATGCTGACTTAGCCCCATCTCGAAGGATAGACTCTGCCTCTGCTTTCTTATCCTCCGGCAGTGCAGATAGAATGGGTGCCAAATCACACCACATTTGCCTATTAAAACGGCTAATAAGGGCCATAGCATTGGCTGCTTTTATCGTAGAGGCTGCCATGACCGCAAACCTCTTCCCGGCTCCATCCATTCTCAGCCCTTCCTTGTCTGGCGGTACCAATGAAGTAGCCACTGGGTTCTGTAGTAGGGGATCTCTGTGTATAGTCATAATCTAGTGAATAGTCCCGCCCATGTGCGTGGACCCCGGAGCAATCAAAAATAATCTCTTACAGTGTCAAAAAATGCAGAAAATGCATAGACACTTAAGAGAGAATTTAAAGACAGATAATGCAGCCAAAAGGCTACACTGTCCAGTACTTCAACTAGAAATTTCCACCATAAAATCCACAAAACAGCAAAGCCTGTACAGATTTCCCTTGCTTAACAGCAAAATCCCTCAGGAATGATAGAGAGAAGAACCTGGACAGACAAGCCCCATAGGCTGCCATTATGTGGCTTAATTAGGATACTGTGCCTTTAAGAGAACCTTCCAGAACCTTCTCTCAGTATCCCAGAATGCATAGCAGGTCCAACTTAGCCTCAGTTCTTTTTTCCGGCTCCTGCAAGCAGGACCCTGGAGCATTGAGCTCTCCCTTTCAAGGGTTTTTGTTGGTGTTTTACACTGATTTCGATTTTTGGTACTTTTAAAGTACTCTGGTGACTTTCTTTCTGTGTTTCTGCACTCTTTTTTGTCCAATAATGCCTGCATTATTCGACAAGTGCCCTGAGTGCTCAAGAAAGAAGGCCAAGACAGACTCCCATGAGGTCTGTATTCTCTGCCTTCCCTCTTCCCACATCCCTGAGGAGTGTAGGATCTGCAGAAGCTTCTCTGGAAGGACCCTGAAGGAGAGGAAGAAGATCAGGCTTCAGGGGCTTGAGGAGAGGAAGCTGAAGGCACGAGGTGGGTCAGGAGGGGCTCCTTCTACCCATGCTGAGGCCTCTGGGGGGCTCCCCAGGGGCAGGAAGACCAGCCCGCGCCCAAGGTCTCCGTCTGGGTCAGTTGCGCTGACCACGACGTCGAGGGGACGGTCAACGGCCAGTTCCAGGTCTCCCCAGGGCTCTGGGTCGAGAAAACGTCGCCCGTCGACGTCGAGGAACGTGTTCCGGCCGCCGTCGAAGCCGGTGTCGATATCCTCGTCGTCGCTGTCGGCGTCGAGTGATCGACATCGGAGGGCCCGGCGTCGGCGCTCGCCGTCGAGGCGACACCGCCGTTCGCCGTCGAGGACGTCGTCGTCGAGGGGATCCTCGTCGTCAAGGTCGCCGTCGAGACAAAAGGCATCTCCGGCGCCGAAGAGGTCGACGTCGAAGCATTCCAAAAGGCCGACGTCGAGACGGTCGAGAAGATCGACGTCGAGAAGGTCGGAGAGGTCGACGTCGAGGAGATCCAAAGGGTCGCCGTCGAAGCGATCCAGGAAGTCGACGTCGAGACCGGCGAAGAGGTCGAGGTCGCCGTCGAGGCACCATCGCCCGTCGTCGAGGTTTCGTGGCTCGTCGATCTGGTCGGGGTCGACGTCGAGACGAAGACACGGTTCGACGTCGAGGAGTGTGATTCGGTCGACGCCGAAGGACCGTTCGACGTCGAGGGGACATCGGTCGTCGTCTGGACACCGGTCTTCAGCGTCTGTAGGTCCTAAGGACAGGCCCAGGACTGTGGGGGGCTCCCCACTCTCTGGTAGAGGTGATGGCTCGCCGGGACCGGCGCATTCCGGGGTGGATACTCCGATGAAGCCGTCTACGCCTCCTCCGCGGCCTGCTGTGCCGAAGGGTCCTCCTCCGAAGGCCCCTACCCCGCCTCCGAAGCCGGCTCCGCGGGACCCGCGTCCGGTTGCCCCTCCACCCCCGATCCCACCGAGGGAGGTGTCGATGCCTAAGTTCCCGACGCCTCCGAAGAAGACTCCTAAGAAGCCTGGAGCTCCTGACCCTGGGAGGCCGAAGGAGCGTCCGAGGCCCAAGAGGTCGAGGTCTCGCTCGGGGAGACGGGACAGATCGAGGAGTGGCCGCGGATCTTCATCACGATCCAGGCATCATCACAAGAGACGTCGGTCCAGGTCACGTTCTCCTTCTGGGACCCGTTCCTACTCGCCCACGCTGTCCGATTCGCCGGAGACTAGGGTGTCTCCGATAGACGATATTAGCACATTTCAGGAGGTTCTCCTGCGTGGTGCGGCGAAGTTGGGCATTGAGGTTGAAGCGCCTACGGCTTCTACCTCGGTAATCTTTGAGACTTTACACAAGAGGCACTTGTCTCGCCCCCTGTTACCTCTGGTGCCGGGGCTCCTTGAGCCCGCCGAACAGCTATTCCTGACGCCGGCGACGGTGAGATCTGTCCCTTCCAGGATACTGAAAAAGTACAGGGCTCCGGACTCAGACCCAGCCTTCTTGAGGAAAGACCCGGTACCGGATTCAGTCATCGTGACTGCTGCTCGGAAGCTTCATTCCACCTCCCCTGCGTCCACGGTGCCTCCGGACAAGGAGAGCCGGTGGATCGATTCTGCTGGTCGCAAGGCGTGTGGGACATCCGCCTCGTCCATGAAGGCAGCCAGTGACTCGGCTTTGCTGGGACGTTACGACCGGTCCCTTTGGGACTCGATGGAGCAGTTCGCAGACCTCGTCCCTCGAGACCGCAAGGAGGACTTTGTGGAGATCGTCAAGGAGGGGATGTTGGTCTCTAATCAGGCCATCGGCGCTGCAGCAGACATATCGTTGCTGTCCGCGCACGGATATTGCCACGGGATTCACCAGAGACGCCATGCTTGGCTCAGGTTGACATCGTTGAAACCGGAGGCACAGCAACGCGTGGCGAATCTCCCGTTTTCCGGAGATACCCTCTTCGGGAAGCACGCGGATGATGAGATGGCCAGGATGAAGGCCGAAGCGGAGACCCTGACGGCAGTGGGCCTGGAAAAGCCCAAGGAAAAGAAACCCTTCCGACAGTACCAGCGTCGGTTTGGGGCGCAGGGTCGTGGAAGGGGGCAGTCTGCTGGTCAACATCAACAGCGGCAGCAGCAGCAGCAGTACAGGCAGCCCTTCCAGAAGCGACAGGGTGGTAGAGGTCGTCAACAGTCCTCTACCGCGACCAAGGGCCCGGCCGGGTCCCGTCCCTGAGCTGTTACTTCCCCCTCGTCCGTTACCCGCTCCGGTGGGGGGAAGCGTTCAATTTTTTCTGGCAGAGTGGAGAAAAATTACTCAGGACAAGTGGGTGCTGAATATTGTTTGCAATGGATACAGTCTACGTTTCACCAGCCCTCCTCCATCGATTCCTCCCGTCAGCTCGCAGTATCAACTGCGCGAGCTTCAGACGGAGGCGGACGTTCTGCTAAGGAAAAGGGCGATCGAAGACGTACCTCTGTCTCAAAGAGGAAGAGGTCTGTACTCTCGGTTCTTTCTTGTCCGCAAGAAGGACAAAAACGAGTTCAGGCCCATTCTGGATTTGCGGCAGGCAAACAAGTGGATTCGCAGAGAAAAGTTTCGCATGCTGTCGTTGCATCAGATCTACCCTCAGCTGCAACGGGGAGACTGGATGTGTGCCTTAGATCTACAGGACGCATACTTCCACGTGCCCATTGCATGCAAACACAGAAAATTTCTGCGCTTTCAAGTCGGCACCAATCACTATCAGTACACGGTGCTACCCTTCGGACTGAAGTCTGCACCCAGGACATTCTCAAAATGTATGGCAGTGGTAGCGGCACACCTGAGGAAGAACAAGGTGTTTGTCTACCCGTACCTGGACGATTGGTTGATCAAAGCCTCCTCCTTCTCGGAAGCTCGAGCACACTTCCAGAAGACGTGCGTTCTCTTGAACAGGCTGGGGTTGCACATCAACATGTCCAAGTCGGTCCCGATTCCGGTGCAGTGCATCCAGTACTTGGGGGCCTCCATCAATACGCTGTCAGCAAGCGTGTCTCCTTCGGAAGAGCGACGTTTATCACTCGTTCGGAAGGCTCAGGCTCTCATGAAAACTCCGTCTACGACGGTGAGGACCGTGTCTTCTCTACTGGGATCGATGGCCTCTTGCATTTTTCTCACTCCTCACGCACGGCTACAGATGCGTCCTCTGCAGGAGTGCTTGGAGGATCAGTGGGACCAGAGGAGAGGTTCTTGGGACGACAGGATACGACTGTCTCTACATGCTCTTCAGTCTCTGAAGTGGTGGTGCTCGAAGGAGAATCTCCTCAGAGGCGTTCCCTTCCACAAGGACATTCCCACACAGACCATCGTGACGGATGCGTCTCTCCTAGGTTGGGGGGCGCATTCCGGAGATCTGCAAATTCAAGGGACGTGGTCCCCGACGGAGTCCACGTACCACATCAATTTCCTGGAACTGAGAGCTGTTCACTTGGCACTGAAGGCCTTTCATCCGTCCTTTCAGACCAACTCTCTGCTTGTTCAGACGGACAACACGACTACGATGTATTACCTCAACAAGCAGGGGGGCTCGAGATCGCGCACTCTGTCGCAGGAGGCGCAGGCGATCTGGCACTGGCTTCTGGCTCGAGGACTGTCGATAACGGCCACCCATCTGCCAGGTGTGCAGAATGTTCAGGCAGACGAGCTGAGCAGAATCGTGCAGGAAAACCACGAATGGGTCATAAACGACGAAGTACTAGGAGAAGTCTTCGCAAGGTGGGGAACTCCAGACGTAGATCTGTTTGCCACCGCCGAAAACAGCAAATGCCGAGGCTTCGCCTCCAGGTACTACCAGCCAGGGACGCTGGGGAACGCGTTATGGATCAACTGGTCGAACAGCTTTCTGTACGCTTTTCCACCAATTCCCCTGATTCCGGCGGTTCTCATCAAGCTGTCTCAATCCAGGGCGAGAATGATTCTGATTGCCCCGGAATGGCCCAGACAGTGGTGGTTCACGGACCTGCTTCACCGATCTCTCCTTCCTCACATGAAGCTGCCGTGCAGGCCGGACCTTCTCACGAAGTTCGGGGGGCGGATGGTGCACCCCAACCTCTCGTCTTTGAGTTTGGCGGCATGGCTCCTGAAATAGTGCAATATGGCCATCTGAATCTCCCAGAGGATTGTATGGGCATACTGAAGGAGGCTAAGCGACCTTCCACTAGGACTTCCTATGCTTACAAGTGGAAGAGGTTTTGCATCTGGTGCAAGTCTAAGAACTATGACCCTACGTCATGCAAGGAAGATGTCATCCTTCCATATCTGCTTCATCTGGCGCAGTCGGGCCTTAATGTCCATTCCATTAAGGTTCATCTGGCTGCTTTGACTGCCTACAGGAAAGGCCCTTCACAGACTTCCTTTTTCCAGATCCCTGTGATCAAAGATTTTTTGGAAGGCTTGAAGAAAGTGTTCCCTCCTGTCAGGCTTCCTTCGCCTTCATGGGACTTGAATGTGGTGCTGTCCAGGTTGATGAAGGAGCCTTTTGAACCCATTCATAAGGCTTCGTTGCAGCACCTGTCCTGGAAGGCGGCGTTCCTCGTGGCCATTACATCGGCCCGCAGGGTGAGTGAGATTCAGGCATTGTGTTGCCAAGAACCTTATACTGTATTTCATAATGCTAAAGTTGTTATGCGTACTCACCCTAAGTTTCTTCCCAAGGTTGTTTCTGATTTTCATATCAATCAGACTATCACTTTGCCTACGTTCTTTCAGAATCCTTCATCTCCGGCGGAAAGGTCTTTGCATTCCCTGGATGTGCGGAGGGTGCTGAAGTTTTATCTTGATAAGACTAAAGATATTCGTAGGTCAGACCAATTGTTCGTCAATTATGGCTCAGTCAGGACAGGTCTTGCTACCTCTAAACAGTCCATCTCGAGGTGGATTGTGTCCTGCATACAGTTGTGTTACTACAAAGCTAATAAGACCTTAGGAGGTAAGCCTAAGGCTCATTCCACCAGGGGCAAAGCTGCTACGACAGCTATGCTCCGTAATGTTCCCATTGCAGAGATCTGCAAGGCGGCCACTTGGAAGTCGGTCCATACCTTTGCTAAGCATTACTGCCTGGACACTGATGCCAGGGCAGACGCTCAGGTTGGGCAGGCTTCGCTGCGGAATCTGTTCGCACAGTAGTGGCGTTCTTTTATTCTCCACCGCCGCTTGGTGTGGGGATGGGCTTGCCATTCTATTCACTAGATTATGACTATACACAGAGATCCCCTACTACAGAAGGAGTAGTTTCTGTCCTGTAACTCCAGTTCTGTAGTAGGGGTATCTCTGTTATAGTCATAAGCGCCCTCCCGCCTCCCCGGTGGAGTGTTGTTCATGATCATAATGCTACAGGTCTGGCGTTTCCTACGCCCTCGAAAAGAACTGAGGCTAAGTTGGACCTGCTATGCATTCTGGGATACTGAGAGAAGGTTCTGGAAGGTTCTCTTAAAGGCACAGTATCCTAATTAAGCCACATAATGGCAGCCTATGGGGCTTGTCTGTCCAGGTTCTTCTCTCTATCATTCCTGAGGGATTTTGCTGTTAAGCAAGGGAAATCTGTACAGGCTTTGCTGTTTTGTGGATTTTATGGTGGAAATTTCTAGTTGAAGTACTGGACAGTGTAGCCTTTTGGCTGCATTATCTGTCTTTAAATTCTCTCTTAAGTGTCTATGCATTTTCTGCATTTTTTGACACTGTAAGAGATTATTTTTGATTGCTCCGGGGTCCACGCACATGGGCGGGACTATTCACTAGATTATGACTATAACAGAGATACCCCTACTACAGAACTGGAGTTACAGGACAGAAACTACTCCTTCTTCGAGTTCCTTTGCGCTGCCTGCGTCACAACCGACTCCGGTCTCGGGTGTCCTATAAGACAGGCTGCAGCAGATTCTGGTGCTCTATATTTCTTTTTGATTCTAGGAACCGAAACCGCGATAGAAGCTGGTGTCTTAAGAATTTTTAGGCCTTCTTCCCAAACGTGAGGGATAATCGGAATTGAACGAGCAGATTTCCTGGCATCATCTTTGAAGTCATATAAGAAACATTCAGTTTCTTTAACCTCCATATCCAAATCAAACCGTTTAGGCGCTTTCTCCATAATGTCATGGAAACCTCCAATGTCCTGAGGAGGAGAAGTGGTTGGCGGCGGAATAGGTGAAGGAGCCGACGGCAAAATGTACTCAATCCACTCCTGTCCTGTAGAATCTTGTACAAGTTCGCCTTCCTCAGGCTGTTCATCCTCATCAGACTCTGTCAAATCGTCCCTGATTGTTATTACTGGTGGTGACCTCACCACCTGCTCCTGAGGAGTAGATTGAGTCTTCGGAGGTTGCGATGTAACCACCGGCGTAGATGACGGAGGCGCATTTGCCTCTGGAAAACGACGATAGTAGTCATTAATCATGAACCTCAGGTCCGAGACAAGAGAAGTAGGTATGGAGACAGACTCTTCTCGCGAGACCTCTCGCGACTCCTCTTGTTGCTCGTCATCCTCATTATAATTACATGTTTCCTGGAAAGATTCATATCTCGTAGATTGAGCTCTCTCCTTGAAGGAAAACACCTCCTCCTCGTCTGTGTCCTGGCTCTTTATTTTGAGCTGTGAAGGGCTGTAGGCCGCACCTGACGACTCCTCTCCTTCTGAATCCTGCTCTAGTAAAGAAGATGGTGGTAGAGGCGAAATCTGCGTCCATGCCGTGAATTCTGCAGATTTGCTTATAGTCGCCGATCCCCTCGACGACTGAAAAGATCGAATAGAGATCATAGTCTTTGACTGTGGCGATTTAAAAGCCTTTGAAATTACAGTCGTCGTCGACGACATAGCCATCGTCGACGGAGCCGTCGTCACCAAAGTCTTCGTCGACGAGACCGCCGTCGACGGAGTCGTCGTCGTCTTCGTCGTCGTCTTCGTCGTCGACGGGTTCTTCGTCGACGGGGTTGATATACTCGTCGACGTGGTCGTCGTTGACACCTTAACTCCTGTCGTCGACGGAGCCGCCGCCGTCGACGGTGCAGTCGTCGACGGGGCTGAAGAAATTACCACAGATTTCGCAGAAGAAACCAGGGAACTGGTCGACGGAGCAGATCCTGCCCCTTTCTGACCTGACTGCTTCTTGAGGGGAGTAAGAGGAAGAGATGACGCCACCTTCTCCTTAGATTTAACCTTTTTAGACTCCACCCTCTCCTCAGAATGCGAGGCCTTTCTCTTCTCTTGAGCCAATTTAGAAGATTCATCCTCAGAATCTGAGTCTGATGCGGCCTTCTTCTTTTGAAGCCACAACAGCAAACGAGCCTCTCTGTCTCTCAGAGTTTTAGCAGAGAAGGTTCTACAATATTTACAATCCTTGGCCACATGCTTAGGATGAAGGCAATATAAGCAGTCCTTGTGAGGATCTTCAGAGAAAAGTCTAGCCTTCCCACAGGATCTGCAAGGCCTGAATAGCCTCTTTTTAGAGCTTTCAGCCATTATGAAAATAAAGGTACACACAATACCTTAATCCAGTGAAAAGATAGTTGAAAGAAAAGGTCAATAGTTCACTCAGGAACAGCAAAACTGAGCAGAGCTCAGGGAGACTCCTTTCTCACCCGAAGGCGGTTGGAAATCTGAGGCAGGAAGCTTCTGCTGGGGAGTGTGAGGGCAGGGCAGCAATGCTGATTGGCTGACGTTTGGACCAAACAATGAGGAGGTCTGGTTACCAAATTCTACAGTCCATATGGGCTTTTCTATGCAGTTTTTCTTCTCTATGATACTGCTTTGGTCATTCTGTTACCGTGAGACTCCCACCATGACGACGGGGAAGATACAAGCATGTGAATCTATGAAAGATGTAATACTGGAGAATGTATGGTACCTATATTGTTACTGAAATTCTACTGAACATAATGTTTTTCTCCCAAACGTATTAATTACTCAATATGTTGCAGTTCTAACAGATAAGGGTATGAACAGTCTCTAAACATGCTATACGTAAAAATAGGAACATTCATGGAGTCTCTTGGGGTGCTTCCTTTCAAGTTAAGTTTATAATTTCTAACTCTTATAATTCGGTAAGCTGAACCACTCATTCAGTTTTGGGTTCTAAATCTATTTTGATGATGTACGCATCTGTAGGTTAAGTTTTCCTACAGCAATGCTCATTTTAAAAATACCTTTTTAATTGAGCTGACAGTTTGATTGGCAGCAACAAATGCAAAGAAGAATGCATCAAAACCCCAGCTCCTTGTCGGTAGTGCCGAAAAAGATGGAAAATATTGGGTACCACTTAATCCTTAACTGAACTTAAATCCAAAGACTGCAGTCATTGCAAACACTCTCTTCTACTACTGCAGGCTATTGAACTAGATCTGATTACTGCTTATATTTGCTTAAAAGATACAGGGAATTCCGGCATTAGATATGTTCAAAGTAAATTATGCCAGCAGCTTATATCTAGATATTCCGCAGTATCTCCTCTGACAACCCATGACAGAAAACTCTGCGGCCATCTTGTTCGTACACTGGAAATGACCCTCACATTTACACAACTTTGGATTTACCAGAAGATTGCCTCAACATTTTGTCAGATAGGCCGAGGCATGGTCTTCGTTTCAACCAGTTAGGGTAACCTCTGCCACACTTCTGTGGCCGAGGCCTAGTGGACTAACAGTTCCAGCTGCTGCCTTTGGAACCTGGAATCTCGATTTCAAATCTTGACCTCAATGCTAGACTCAATTTCATGTGAATCTGGGCAAATCAGAAAATCTTCTGTCTAAATGTGTGTAAAATGTATTTGTGTAATTTCCCACTTGATGTACACAATCTTGTAAATCGTCTCCTGACGTGTGTAGCTCCGTCGAGTCACAGCTAGCTAGGTTCATGCTATATAAATATCTGTTTCATACATACATTCTGTGTATCGGTAAGTTATATGCTCAGGAAAACTCTGTTTGGGACCACAATCCGAATTACTGTTGCTCTCGCTTCATTTTCTGAAGGTTTTTAAAAAACGTACTCTTCCTGGTTTCCACTATGTTAATTATGTCTGCAGCGCCTAGTAAAAAAATGGCGTACACCACTTAAGAATCCATTATTAACTACTCATAAAAGGAAAATGGAAGCAAGATAATTCCCTATGAGTCGTATGCCTGTCTTACTGCTACATGTATAGGGCACAGGGAATTTACATTTCCTGTGCTTGCCATAGATAGTTCAGACTTCAAAGAAATACCGTTCCAATTTTGTTGAGGATCGACAAAGCCAAAGATGCAAGGGGGGTCTCGAGTGGTGGATATTAATCAGATTTACAGTATGTATTTTGACAGCAGATTAAGACTGACAGATAGCCCTATCTTGTTAGCCCAATTCCTGATTATCTGTGACACACTCTCCTTTGGCAATCTACGTTTTTACCCTCGCATAGGTTCTCTCAGAGGTTATTTGGAAAGATGCACAGTCAGCATTCATGATCCAGCTCATGGTTGGAAATGTAGTAGACTTGGCCTATGCCATCTGGCAGTGATAAGCCACCACCTCCACCTTGTAAATCTGCTGCCTCCATTACTCAGTTCCTTGAAATATACCGGCTAGCCCCCTCCAACCTCATGCCTTTCTGAAAACATTAAGTGAAGCATCAGCCTTTTTTAACCTTCTGATTGTTGAAGTACACTGACAGAGAGCATGAAAAGTCAAAAGACAATGTTTCCAGTCCAAATGTGTGAAATGTGCTGTATGTTAATTACAGAAAGGGTATGGTTAATAATGTTTGAAGTAAATGAATGGAGTCTATAACTCTCCCGTGGATCGCTTAAATGGTAAAGATTATTACTCAGCTATTATTCATATTGAAGGACGGAATACATAGAATGAAGAAATATGGATTTTAGCAATAGGTTAGGGAGAGGAATAGGTACTTTCCTTCGTAAAATGGAAAGATAAAGTTCAGATCAAATAATCTGTTGTAGAGATTGGAAGCAACAGACACTCGGTGCATGAAGAAAAAGAGCTTTACCTTTTTTTCGAATTCCTTCTGCCTTAGGAGTTTGTACAGAGTTTAACCAAATGCTTCAGACAGTGTGGTAACTCTTTCATGAACAAGATAAATGATGTGACAGTATTGTACAAGCAAGATGTCCACATTTAAGTCCCTTTGCTGAGTGTACAGTGTTGCTGAACTAGGTTGAATGTGTAGGTCCATATCAGCGAGGTGGTTGCATTCAGGTGCTTATAGTTCCCCCCTCTCACTGTGTGGATGATATTTTGCCTTATGCGCTTCTATTTCTGGCTGTGGGAAATGGAGGATACGAAGAACTTCACCAATCAAACACATCGTACACGAGATAAGCACATTCTCAAACTGTATCAAACAACAGATATATCAAAATGTGTGTTTGAACCCAGGCTGGTGGTTCCCCTTTGTCCCGCTTAGTGGACCCAGAGAATTGCGCCCCAAGAGGATGACTAGGGTGCCATTTTAAAAAGGCAAAAAAAAAAAAAAAAGAATGTTAAGGCACATGTCAACTTCCCTTGGACGATCTTCTAAATATTTCCACTCTTACTAGTAAACTTCAGTTACTTATTTTAAGCAAGTATTCGTTGGCCGTTCCATAGTGCAGTATCTTTTTTTATAAAATGGTCTGATATTTTGAGGGTTGCGGCTAGTTAGAGTTACTTTCCTGTTGTGCTTGAGTTGTGTTTACTCTTGCTCCATACACACCCCTGTGTCCCATCTTCTAAAAGAAAAATATTGAGCACACGATAGTTGCGTGCAATCTTAGATGCCAAATCAACATCACAGCCATTTTGCGTCATTTTCATTCTCTTATCTGTAAGTTTACATCTCAGATATCTGCAACAGCTAACTGTTTACAGTTGTTTTTCATTATTATTTCTAGGTACGTTTAATCTCTTTTTGCCCAGTAAGGTTATTCAGAAACATTATCATTCGCATTTTCTCCAATCACAATGTAAGAGTTTAAACAACATGTATTTATTGTTTATATTTTTAAGAAATAAACTCTACTTAAAGCACTTTTCTATAAAGAAATGAGATATGATTACTCATTGTTTTCCTTATTTTTATTTTTATGCAGCGCCAGATATGGCGTCCAAAAACAGCATTGTGACTCCAGAGTCAAAAGAAGAAAGAAATGGAGAGGCATGACATCATTGATTAGTGATGGAGTCGAAAAAAATGAGCAAAGAATATCCTGAACATGTACGAACAGGTAGTCCGACTTGAGATGCCTTTGATTCTGTGACCCTTTTTGTGATGTATCTCCATATGTTAAGAAAACCTCAAATGTAAATCTAGGTTACATTACGGCAATCATATACTGTTTGTAGCGTGCTTAATACTCATGTGAACTCCAGGTTTTTTTCATACTACACGAGGGAACCACCTACCTGCAAATTGAGACATTCTTAATTCAGCATCCCCATATTCAACCTGTCTATTGGTGAGATCAAAATATCTTGCACACCTTTCCTCTGCTTCTGTTGTGAGTCTCTATCCCTCTATCATACTCTTCCATTTTATATCTTTGCTATCAACGGAAGGTTGCAATTATGCAAACCAGTGGGAAGCCCAATATTTGGGATCTATGCAATATTACACACCAGTTGTAAAAAGAAAAGTATCAATCTTCCTAGTTTCTATGCACATAATGATCAGTCACTTAATAGTGGATAGCTGATGTGCTGTTATGAATATTGTATTCAATTTTTATTCTGCGATTAAAGGTACTGACCTGAAAGATCACTTTCTTATCATTGAGGTTTTCTGTAGGCATATGGTATTAATTAATTTCAATACGAGTTCTACGGGCCGTGGTTAGAATAGATGTTGGCATGTAAAGTGGATTTGGATTTCTCTTTTCCAAACACTTTACGTTGCATTCTAGTAGCCTCTAAAGGCCTCACACGAGGAGCTTTAATATTTTATCCTTTATTTTTGAAAAAGGAATTTAAATGATGACATTAACCATCTATCCAGCAGTTAACCAACAAATGTACACAAAACATAGCCAGTATTAGATTTTAAAACGTATAAAAAACACTATTGTGAAAGGTTGCTGGTACAAATGAAACTAAGTCTGTAACTGAAGCAATATGAAGTTAATCTACCTTTCTGCAAGGTCACGATGGATTTTTCTTCTTTCCAGGATTCCATTTATGCTGGTATCAGTACTCTGTGTACAGTGGAACTGCTCTTCAGTGCCACAATGTTTGTGCCCTGGTTCTAAAATGGTACTGTTAAAATTGGTTTCACCTAATTACTGTAACTTTCCTGTAAGGCCACGGTAGATGGCTACAGAAATTGCACCTATGGCATGAAAGTTACATTTCATATGTGTGCTGTAATGTTGATTTTCACCAACCACTTATATAGCAACATTATGTGGCTTTCAGGAGCACCATTGTGATCTCCCTGGGCAGCAGTTTAAAAGCCCTTTAGGGACACGCAGAAAGGAAAAGTGCCTATACCATATAGGAATTTCTATTTTTATATTTTTTATATATTAAAGAGTCACTCTTAAAGAGAACCTTGCATGCCCACTATGCAGGTTGTCTTATATATATATATATATATATATATATATATATATATATATATATGTGTCACACTTTTTATATGACATGGTGTGTCGTCACCCAGACTGAAGGTCCAAAAGCTGTTTTTACTGAGCAGGATTAAGCCAGATATACCAGGAAGAGAGCTTGGTATAATTACGATTTTAACTTAAATCTTTGCTTGAGCAAATGCTAGCAAAAACGCATTTTGCAGTCAATTTTGAACATCTGACTTACTGGTGAAATCAGATTTTTGATTACTTTAGTGAATAAGTAACTACTGCCTGAGCCCAAAGCCTAGAAGTAGGTCCAGGGAAGCAGGTGGCATACAGCAAAAAGCCACTTAGCAAATATTAGCCATCTAGATGGGAACAGGTGCACTTGGCAGACCAAAGCGCAGCCTTAACATTGCCCTTTTTTAGATGAACATGCCAGAACTGTTCCTGTTCATTCCCTGTCCTTGTGTTCCAACCTCAGCAGGAGGAAGAGCCAGTTTGGACCGTGATAGGAGAGTTTACCTCATCTGAAGAGCAGAGAGGCTTAAGGAGAGCCAGAAACACTCTTGTTGGAAGAATTTTTCAGCCATTTAAAATGTTAATAAAATGTCAGGTGGCTGACCTCCTAAGTGCTGCTTCAGGGACACAAAAAGCAGAAGGACTCCTGACTCCGGAGTTCTTTGCTCAACACAGAGGGCAGAGTCCCACAGGAACCCTTGTTTTTTCACTGGATGGTACTTGATGCTTTCTAGTTGGGTAGCTCAGCAGTCTACAAGATCGTCGGTACTCTTAATCCACAGGCAATGTAGTACGATTCTACTGCACACCATCACGGAATGGTGCAGGTCATACTTGAAAGCGGTCGTGGTCATTTTTGTCTGTTCCCACCTAGGGTACTTTATGGCCCTGTCCCCATGTTATCAGCATCTTTCTCCTGCAAAGGCACCCTTCTATCTCTCTTAAGCAGTCGGTCAGCTCTCTCCTTTGAAGCAGGGTGCATGCATCCTCTCCTGGCAGTCTTCAGTGGGAGTACTAAGGTTACTCTTCGTGAACCTGGCAAGGTTAGTTGATGTAGTTATGTCGACCCGGGAGCTCAAAGGGATTTTTGGTTATCACCATGTTGGGACCCCCGATTCAGGAAAAGAAATCTTGACACGCTGGCTGTAAGTTTCTGTTCCATATTCAGCCTGGCCCTCATTCAACCTGTCACTTCTAAGTATGGTATTGAGATGTTCTGTTCTTATACTTATGCTGTGCAGACTATCCATATCATGAAGTGTGAGCAGGAAGGTGTGCAGGATCTGGGAGTCTCCTCTCAAGAGCAACCTACCGCAAGAGCACAAAGGCAAGAGAGTCTCCCCGTATTTAATTGCCTTTTAGCATGCAGGCTTGCCCTCACAAAAGACACTGGGTCAGGGAAGAGCAGTAGGAAGTTTTCTAAACTGACCCTCTGTCTCTTCTCCTTAACCCCTCCCATGCTCGTGACGGAACCGTTCCGTCACGAGCCTCGGGTGGGCTGTGCTGGTGACAGAACGGTTCTGTCACGGCCCCGCCGCCGCGCCTGCGCGGTGCTGATTTCACGCCTGCGCGGCGCGTTCTATTGAGCGGGCGGGGCCGTGACGGAACCGTTCCGTCACAAGCACAGCTCACCCGCGTGCCGTGACGGAGCGGTTCAGTCACGAGCACGGGACCGCTGCCCCGCCCCCTTAGCGCTGCGTCGGAATAGCCGCCGCAGCGAAGGGGTTAGCACTCTGTCTGGCCCACTACGAAGGATCCCTGGAATTTTCTAGGGAAAAGCTCTGTAGTTCATGTCTGCTCTCTGGACTCCACTTTAAACCCTCCATCTTAGGTACCACTTCCATATATGGTGCACCCAAACTGTAAAACTGTGTGGCCAGGGCCATATGAGTTATACTTGTGCCATATGAACAGGTGAGATACACACAGGTGACATCCATTTTCCACATGGATGAGCAAAGGACCTGCACTGTCGGATCAGTTTAGAAAAACGTGGGAGAGTTAAGTATGCTGCTCTACCGAGCAGATGACAGAAAAAAGCCCTGTCCTATGTTATTAGAATACTTTTTCTGCCAACACTATCAGTCCACTACAGCCCCCACCCCAGGAATGTCCTGGGACATACTCCACCATTGGAGAAACCCAGTCATGGGGTTAGGAAAATCGATGGGAAATTCAGTTTTCATCACCATGATGTAACCCACCCTTGTACTCCCTTGTGAATCACTGCAAAGAGGTTGACCCCTCGCCCCCCCCCAGACCAACTTGAGGTTCTCTTCCTTCATAGCCATCATCCACTTGAGTGGCTTGTGATTCCTTTGGACCATACATTTGGTGCCAAACAAGTAAGGCTTTAACCTGTGGAGAGCCATTACTATAGCAAGGCACTTTTTGCCATTGTCAGCACTGTTTTGCTCTTTAAGCCGCAAACTGCAACTAATAAAGGCAGCGGGATGCTTCCTTTCCTTCTCGATCTTGACAAGAACTACACTTACTCCCTTGCGGGAAGCAATGGTATGTATAGTGAAACGTTGACTATAGTCGGGGACCTTAAAGACCGGTGCATTTCACAATGTGGCCTATAGGTCCTTTAAGGCCTTCTGACACTCTTCAGTCCAACTCACCTGCCTCGGCTGCTACTTAGATGTCTTGGCTGTCAAGAGAACAGATACAGTTCCATAGCCGGCCACAAAGTTCCTGTAGTACGTATGGAGGCCTAGGAATGCCCTCAACTGAGTATTATCTGTGGGAACTACAAAATCAAGTATTGATTACCCTTTTGCCTCCATGGAGCAGTCTTTCTATTCCCTACCAAATGTCAGATGTAGACCACATAGGACTGTCCCACCTGACACTTAGTTGTCTTTTATTAAAGATACTTTTTATTGAGTTTTGTACATATGACATCATCTAGTTATGCAGATCAAGGTGCACAGACAAATCTTGATAAAGAAAAACATAGCTCCACCCGAGCAGGAGAGCAGAAATCATAAGGGGAGCTCAACAAGAACATATCGATATACAACAAAGAGGAAAACAGGTATGTTAAACGGTTTCCCTTTGTAACCAAACAAATGGCCAACCCCTGCATAGGATCAAGCACTTGGAGCTACAATGGAGCTATTACGGCTAGCCATGCGACCGACTGCAAGTGAAGTTACAAATACTGCCATGGATGTCATGTGTATCTGAATATAAGGGTTATTGTTAGTAAGAAATCCCTTTATCACTGTTTGCGGCTCTGCAGTGACTGCATCGGAACTAACTTCGCCCTCAGCAAATTGCATCAGCTTCCCCGATTGATCCTCATGGTGCTGTGATGTATTCCTATAGGTTCTGTATCGATCCCCCTATTCCTGACCCTATTCTGGTTAACAAGTTAACTAGCAGCCATCCCAAGATGCAGAAACCGTTATCTGATTACGCCAGACCACGGCACAGGAGCGCGTTATCTGATTAGGTCATAACGCTTGCCATCTAATTAGGCAAAGCAATATTCCTCCAGCCCCTGATAAGGCATACGGAGTTCTTAAAACAAATCAAACCTATGACAACCTGGGAAAAACCCTGCGGCCATTGTTTTGATTTCACCGAGCACTTCAGTAAAAGAATGTGCTAACGACCAGCTCGTATGACATCCTTATTGACGTATCTATGTCCATCCTTACGTCAATCTCGGCACCTTACAGGTATAAATATTACCGATATTGCCTTAAGCAAACACACGCGGTGGTGACGAGATCGGAGCAGCGAGACTTGCCGAAGCCCACTGACGCTGCCCCGCCTTCCTGACGCGCTGAGAGTGAGACGCTGCCTTTCTCCTGCCGAGAAATCCAGCTCCGGCGCTTCCGAGCAGCCCTTGCAGGCAGCCTGGAATATCGAGACCAAAGATGAGAGATACCATCCCTCAATCATCCTAGATTCAAGGTACGGAACTGAATAACCCCTTGCAGAGAATTCCTGAATCAGTCACTTGGCAAAACAAACTTAACTTAGACTGCTACTTTCTATCCCCGCCCACGTATTAGGCTTAGGTCAGGTACACTGGGGTAGGCGTAGTTAGAAGCACCAGTTGAGTACGATTAGTCAAATGTTTATATGTATGTATCTATTTTATCCATTTTAAACCACCATATGGCTTAGAAACCATATAAATGTTTTTACAGTATTATTTTATACTTCTGCTTTTATTGTATGCACTTTACTTAACCATAAGTATTGCAATAATATCGATTCATTTCTCTTGTACGAGAAAAGAGACTGATCAATAAATAACATCTTTTATTGAACACGCCCGTCTCTTCCTTTTCTCTACAATCTGGTGAAACTAAGAATGCACGTACTGACTGAGTAAAATAAGTTGTCTTTTGTTTTCACACGACTCTAGAGATACACTCTTGATTAGGGGAGAGCAAAGTTGTCATGTTCTATGGTTGTCAGAAACTAAATCCCTTCTTGTCTATCCAGGGAGGTTCAACTCCTCCTTGCCTATTCGAGAAAGTTTCTAGTGAACTCTGAGCTAGCTGGCAAACCCAAAACTTTAAGCCTAATATCGACAGTAGAAGACCTAGTTAACGTCTGGTCTAGGTCTATACTATTGGAGGTATTATTCCAATGCGCAGAGCCTATTGGGATAATAGGAACTACACTACATGGCGCCCAACGTGTTTGGATAGGCGATAAAACTAACGCAAGACTTTAGAGTAACTCAGTCGTGCTCTTTCACTCAGACCCCTTTTTCCCATAATACTCCAAAGACGTCTGGAGTGGGTGAGAGGTAAAATCCGCCAAACCTCGCAGGAGGGAACTCCTATGTATGGTTCTTGGTTCAATCAACGTTGAAGGATACACTGTTCCAAAATATTGTGCATCTAATCTTTGTTTCCATAAGAAACCTGATCTGCAAACAAACAGAATAACCTTCCTGACAGTAAAATGCCAGAAAGTGATGATGAAAGAGAGAGAGCTAGATTAGCAGCTGAAGTAATAGAAGCTGATAATACTATGCAAGAAGCGGACCCGGATATAAAACTCATCCCGGTCAACATAAGAAGATCTATAACGTTAAAACTTATAGACAATGGACTGACACCAAGAGGTGGTACAGTCATATTCGTAATTGAGGCACACGAATATCGGCAGACAGAGGTATTCTATTCATGGATAAACTTTCCAGCAGCAAATGCTGTAACAAAGGAGTTCCACTATTATAAAATAGAGGAACCTCCTAATGAGTACACTCCTTTCGAGGAAGTAGAAGTACCACTTAAATTCCAAGAACACCTGCTCTTGTTTAATGGCGCCCTAAAACATAATAATCACATCACCAGGCTCGGTCCACTAGGTAGACCAGGAGCAACGTGGCCGGTCCTAGCCGGATACACACCACATCCAGACATCGAAAGAATGTCTGCAGCAGATGTTTTAGTACAACTAAAACAACTAATTAAAATATATAGACAACTAGTCCAATATGTAATGCGGACTTCAACCATCCAACCTGTAGTTAAAATTCCACAGCTGACCCCACATCAGGGGAACACAAATAAAATTACACCACAGAACATACAGTCCTGCCTAGGTAAAGTACCAGCTAAACGGGAACAAATACCATTCTGGTTAGCACAAAAAATCACCCAAATAGAGGCGGTGTTTCCAGACACCACCCCTGTGGATAAACACAGGATTCTGACTATCTGTCTTCCAATGGGAATCGCACCACACGTGGAGGACTGTGACACTTGGGGTACAGTCTTTGCTTCCATTTACACAAAAACACATGGAGTTCCATCCATGTCAGTAATACCAAATGTGCTAAAACAAATTCAAGACGAATACGGTCCAGAACCCGCTTTAACTCTCGGAATGAAATTACTAAAAGACTTCAAGCAGGTCTCGGCAATATTACTAGCCAACATAAAAGGAGAAGCAGCGAATGTGGCGATCCGCCAGAGGTTAAAAGAGACAGATATAGCAGACCAACCAGCTGAAATTGCCAGAATTGTAGAAAAATCCTATGAAGAACTAGGTAGAGATAGTTTGGGTGGAATACCAGTAAAGCCCCAACTAATTGAAAGTCCTGAAAAAATATTTATTAAAAATAATCTAAACAGTCAAAAGAAGAACTGGGATGGAAACAAACAATCCAATCCAAAAGAAAAAAGATTCCAGTCCAGAGGAAGGTCTCCTCGGCGGAGAGAAAGATCTCCGGACCAAGGACCCAAGTCTCCCCAAAGGGAGCCCTCTGTGAAAAAATACAACCTTAGAAATAGGGATAACATAAAGAAACCAGATAGATATCAAGATTTTGATACACGTCCCTCTCAATCTTTTCAGACTTCCTCGCAGAAATCGGAAAGAAGAGGACGATCGGAACCCAGGGAAGGGCACGTCAGGTCCAAAGACAAGGAACCTGGTCATCCAAATAAAAAATTACAGTTTCCAAAGAAGAAGGTAGCCAGCATTAAAGTATTCAACAATGCCGAGAATACTGAGGACACAGCTGAAAAACGGAGAGTGGGCTCAGACAATGCTAGACAGCGCAGCAGAAGTGAGCATAGCACGCAAAGTCCTTATGAATCATCTGGAGACAGTGGACGCGAATGAATACATTCAGGTGGAAACTGCAGACACCAGAGTTAGCAAACCTCACAAAATATATGAAATAACTTTACGTATAGAAGGGGATAAGACTAGGAAAATAAGGGGCCTTTTTTGGGATAATCTCTCCAAGGGCTATGACATCCTTCTAGCTGAAAAAGATTGGCCACCAGAGTTCGTCAGGGAGTGCCCACATGGCGAAGAAATAATTATGCCTGCCTTCTCAAATCATATTCCAATTCATAAAAAATATACACTTGCAAGAAAGTGGGCAGTAGCTCAAGCTCCTGCTTTATATAAAAATCATGTAGGATGGGATGAGGACTCTCCTCCTCACAAAATCCAGTTAAAATCACAACCTACTGCACAAAGGCAGTATCCAATCAAGCAAGAAGCTGAAAAACAGGTAAAAGAAATTCTAGATCAACTAGAATACCAGGGGGTGATTGAAACTTGCACCTCACAAATGAACAACCCTTTGTTTCCTGTCTCCAAACCAGACAATTCATATCGTCTAGTTTTGGATTACAGACACCTTAACTCATGTTGCAAAACTTTTGCAGTACAAAACTCGCATAGTGCTGCACTAATGAATAACATAGTGCGCAAAAAATATAAAACAACATTAGACATCTCTAATGGATTCTTTTGTCAAAATATAGCACCAGAGAGCAGATACTTATCAGCGTTCTCAATAAATGGCGCTCAAAAAGAATTCTGTCGGTTACCCCAGGGGTACAAGAACAGCCCAGGATTATTCTCAGCGAGAGTAACAGAGTTACTACAAACATATGATGACGAAGCATTATCTTATGTCGACGACATATACCTAACAGACGATGACTTGGATACTCACTTGAAGAGAGTGAACACCATAATACTTGGGTTCGCGGCAGAGGGTTACAAATTCAACTTTAAAAAATCTAGAATTGCCCATCTAACAGTCCTGTTCTTAGGATATGAATTATCAAGTGAAGGCAAAAGCCTGGCTGACAATTTCCTAGAGAAATGTGCCGTACTCCAAGCACCTAGAACACTAAAAAACCTACAGTCAATTCTAGGCTTCCTAAATTTCGGAAGAACATACATTGCAAATTACGCAGAAAGGATCAAACCCCTTTATGATCTAATAAAACCAGATTTAAAAAAAAAACCAATTGGACTCAAAAACACACAGATATTCTGAGATCCTTACGAACAGATATGTTAATTAAAACAAAATTAGAAACACGTGATAACACACGCAATCTTGTGATTCGAGTCATCCCAGGAAGATGCGGATTCACATACCTGACCTCTAATGAGGGAGAAAAGGTACCAATTGCATTCAAATCACACTTGTACACGAAAGCTGAAATGAAATTTAGCCCAACAGAAAAAATTCTTACTGCAACACAGACAGCTATAGCAAAAGAACGAGCCCTTTCACAAGGTAAACGAATAATAATCGTTACACCGATACCAGCCCTAGAGGCTGTAACAAAAGCAAGCATACCGAATGCTAAAGCGCTCCATCCGAGATGGATACAATGGGCTAATTCTCTTGCTGCAACAGACGTGGCATACGAATTTGATCCTAACTTAAAAACACAAGAGTTTCTCCAATACGAATTCGAATGTCCGCCGCCGACCGAAATTCTGCCTCTAGAACGTTACGGCTGTATAATATATACAGACGGATCAGCACAACCCGCAGTAGGAGGTAAACAAGCTTACAGTGCTGCGTGTGCGATTGTAAAAGGTCGCTGGCACGATGGGAAATTCAAACCAGCGGTCACTAAAACACAATCTCTAGGAGATTGTACAACTCAGCGAGCAGAACTACTAGCATTCAAGATGGCGCTTGAAAATACCGATCGAGAATTCCCCACACTCATAGTGTGTGATTCGTATTATTGCGTTCAGTCTTACAATGAATACTTACAGATCTGGCTTCAGAATGGTTTTAAGGATGCAAAAGGAGGCACAATCAAGCATAAAATGCTTTGGGAACAAGTAGTTCTTTTACAAAAGGAACTACCAAAGACTCACGTGATACATACACTGAGTCATCAACGTGATGGCGTTCACGTTGCAGGGAATTCATTGGCTGATGAGGCCGCGAAGGCAGCTGTGCAAACGGCTTCCGTAGCTGCCATCACTCGGTCAAAAACAAAAATAGACAGCGATATATTACAAGCTGTCAGCGCTACAGTAAAAGATGCGATAGAAACACTCCCGAAAGGCTTTCCAGTAAAGTACTCATACATAACTGATGCAAATAATGTTCCATTTGCTCGAATCCCTGGAGTGGGGGATAGAGTAATTCCAAACATGGAACATAGGTCAGGACTCATCATAGCGGCACACGAAGGACTTGCTTCTGTACATGCTGGCGTCTCAGCCACAGTATCGTTATTAAAACAGAGATACTGGTGGCCACAAATGAGAAGACAAACCAGGAACTATGTTCTAGAATGTGACATATGTCAAAAAATGAAAGTATCAACAGTAAGACGACCAGCACAGACGCCCCTTCTAATCTCGGATAAACCATTAGTCTGTGTTTACCTGGACCACTGTGGTCCCTTACAAAGGGATGGTAACTATAAATATATCTTGGTCGCAGTGGATTCATGCACGAGATTCATATGAATGTGGCCCCAGCGAACGGCTGACGCCAGAACTGTTATAAAAGATTTGCGAGTCTTTATCGGCACATACGCAATTGGCGTGCTGCATTCTGACCAGGGTCCTGCTTTTTGCTCTAGAGCTTATAAGGAGGCCATGGCCAGCATGGGCATTGCATTGCGGTATTCTTGTCCATTTCATCCCGAGGGAAACGGAATTGTTGAAAGAAAAAACCGTGACATAAAGCAATCTATAACAGCAAAGGTATTAGGTTCGGGAGCTGGGTGGGTCAAACATCTAATAAGTGTCCAACGTAGTCTAAACAACTTGCCAAGAAATTCTCTGAAGGGATTCAGTCCGTACGAATTGTTGTTTGGAACTAGGATGTTAGTCTTAGATCTTGACAGTCAGACTTCAGGGGTGAAAGAAAAAGGCTTTGATATCAAAGACCGTTTGGCTATTTTGCAGGACTTAAACGAAACAAGAAAAGACCTGAGCAACATAAAGTTGAAACAGCAGCCAACAACCACTGAAGAACCACCACCTGTCCCAGCAAGACCTGTCTGGATTCCAAAAGTCGGGGATCTAGTCAGAGAAAAGATCGCGGTAAAGAAGGAATTTGGGCCTTCTTACAGAAAAGCAGTTCCTGTCTTGTCCATCAACGGGACGAGATCAGTTGTACTACCGCCACTTGCTGGTAAAAAGGAGAACCGAGTTGTATCCATCGACCTGGTAAAACCACAATCATGTGGCCGATAAGAAACAGTAGGCCAAGTGGACTCCCGATAAGTAGTAGAACACCGAGGTTTGCTACAAGTACAGAGGTGCTAACTAAAAGGCTAATCACATTCGAAACGCCTACAGAACAACAACAAGGACTATGCAACAATGCAATGGAACTCACACCTCTGAAAACCCAAATAAAAACATTTAGTAGAGACACACCAACCTACAATGAAGTAACAAATGAATATGCTGAAGCTGCAAGAAACAGTAATCCTGAAGCAATTGGAACAATACACAGAACGGCATCCGGCTACTTCATCAACTTTGAAGATTCTTCTGAAGATCTAAGTGAATCAAAGACACAGCCATCAACAAAAACTTTTAAAGATAAAGCTAAGGAACTTTTGAAACAGCTGAAAGAAACCTATCTGATTTCTCCATGGATTGAATTTTGGGTGTCCTTTGGTGTATTTATCCTGATACTTTGGCTCATCATGATACTATGTTTGGGACGCTTCATTGACGGAAAATATGCAAAAATGGACACAGCAAGCCAGAAAATCAACTTGATCCTCAAGCCACACACGTCTTCACACGTCAAGAAAAGAGAACTTTCTTCAGTCAATTTCACAGCCAATCCTATACCGGGTGGGGTAGCATGGGACAATACTGACTATGAAATTTATGGTCCGGTTGAAATCCTCAAATATCCACACCAAATCAAGATCTCGTTGAGTGACTTTGTAAAACCAAACTCATTTGCTGATGATTGGGACTTTGAAAGTATTAATGACATGATGTCTGACCTAGTGATGTCTGCTAAATTTACCAAACATGATTATTTGCAGGGTTCGTCTAATTATGATAGTATGTACTGCTACAACCACTATGGTAACCATTTTTTACATAAATCAGCACAACCTAGAAATGTTTTAAATTATAATCAATGGGAACATTGTGCAACCCCTCCAAAAGGAAGCTCAAGAACCGTTTATGACAAATATTCATACTTTTCAGGGTTCAACACAAGTAATGCTGAAACATTTTATTTTAAATTGTCGAATAAGACAGGAACAAAAACCATGCTTACAAACACGAAATTGATATATTCGGACTCATTTTTTGAACAAATGAATACATTTGGTTTTGATTATTGGGACAAAAATGTTGAAGTAAAAAGTGTTTGGGGTACAAAAGAATGGCAAGTACAAGGTATAGAATCATTGTTTAGAGCCTGCATAATCCCAGAACAAATTATATTCTTGAATGAAACTATTCAACAAACTACCTGTCTTGGATTAGCCAAAATCAAAGACTTAAATAAACCGTCTATTCCAAAACCAACAATGAACAGCAATAACTCTGCGGATGAAGAGATAGACGTAAACTATGTATTAAACCAAAACAGAACAAATCCTGATTGGAAACAATGGTTAATCTGGCCCACAGATACTAATAACTGTCAAGACAGATTCCTGAACAAAACACAGGGGTTCACATTGACCAGGCCAGACCCTAGATATTCCCAAAGACAACACCCAGGGATAATCACCACCTACAGTGTGGGCAAACTCTGCCTTCAATGGCTAAAAACTTCCACACTGACAGAAATTAAGCAACACCTAACTTTACTTACTGATGGTGCTGACTTGCGTGATTTCATTATGGGACCACGCAAACAGCGTCAAAAACGCTTCATAGCAGCCTCTATATATGCAGCTTACAACGAGGCCTGGAAGATAACTCAAATTGAGACAGCAGAAAGTATACGGGAAATTGACCGTATTCATTTGGAAAAATCGCTTTCTGTAGTGGACAATGGGTTAATGACTCTGTCCTCCAGAATCTTTTCACTGGACAGCATTGTGTCTTCAGCAATCGACATAATATCGCAAGACTTACTGTTGTTACAACACGGTCAGTCTCAATTGCGTTCTATTGTACAGCTTGGCTGGACGTTACAAAACCTGCGTTCAGGCTATGTGCCTTGGCGTTTAATCAACACAACGTCACTATTCAATATCTTTAACCTTACTGATAAACAAATCAGTATGGCACAAAAGGGTGCTGATTATACAATCCTGAGCATTGAGAAACTCGAGAGATTACCATTGACAATGTCAGAACGACCTGTCATTGAATGGATAATACATGGGATAATTAATATTCCGATATCTACTTTCAGGTTTCAATACTGCCAAAAATATATACAGGCTGGCATGTACGAAAAATTGGGAAAAGGGTACATTAAGACAACATGGAACTTGCCCTATTCACATGCATGTGTCAGTAATAAAGGACAGAAAGTGTTTCTTAGTGGCAATAATTGTGCGATGTCACTAAGCGGTACACTTCTGTGTAATGGAATTAGTTTGCATGGAGCCTGTGAAGGGAACTCAAATAACCTTTCATGTCACCAGCTAGGCGCACCTGCAACAGAGATAGAACCATTCTTTAAAAGACTCTATAACGGGAGTTACATTCTAATTGTGGATCGCAGATGTTGTAGTCTACTGCCCGGGGTTCCTTATCTCGTTAGTACGACTGCGAAGGTCATGTGCTGTGGACACTTATTGTTCCCCAGCTCCTTTCCAGACAGGGAGGCATGGGCATGGCCTAACTTGAAAATTACTTCTATTCGAGTTGATACTTTAAGCAGAATGAAAACAGTGCTTCTTCAGACGCCGACCAGGCTCACGTCATCAAAAGAAACGTATGATCTCCTAGTCGCAAGGACGACTGCAGAGATTCACTCATTGTTATCAACTAATTCCCCCATACATTTCGCAGAAATCCTGAATGAAATCTTAAATATTTCTGATACCAGTGGAGTCTCAAATGTATTTAAGACAGTATTTTCGATGGCATTAACACCATTCAAAGCCATACTGGGTATTTTGCCAGACTTCGTCCATTCGATTTTTGGAGGAGTTCCCCTCATTTTGGGACTAATTGCAGGAATCCTATTCTTAGTCCTTATATTTCGTTATGGCAAACCATGTCACAGACAAAACACCTGCGACAAGGGAAGAAACAATCCGAGCCATTGGATACCGGGACCGGATATAAAAAATCCTGGGACTAACCCGGCTTAGAGACCTGAACATGACTTGGTTTCTTTCATTTCGGCCGATATGGCAAAGATGTGTTTTACCTGTATTAAGGTGCATGCTGTGCGGAGAAGAATGCGTGTTGGACACCTGTCTGACGCTACAATCGGATGCGCCAATGGATGCAGAAACATTGTTGGGTCCGGTAAAGGCTCATGCATTGTGCTGCCCTCAACGGCTGCCAATCCTGATGACGGCATTCGTGGAAACTTCACCACTACGATTAAGGGGTAGTGAAGATCAAGATGAAAGCAGCATCGATCAGGTACGACCTTCTGTCAGCAATACTACTCAAAACGTCAATGGAGACAATCATGCACATGAATGCATGGTTACATCTTTTTCCGAGTTAGTGGAACTCTCACAGGAAGCTGTTGACAGCTTTTTCAGCAGTCTCAATGATATGATGTTCTCACCAGAGCAGAAATAATGACTCTTGAACAAGCTAGCACACGGCGTTCCCGACACCTTGAATTTGGCCTTCAACTTTAATAATAAAGTAGCAAGATCAACTTTTCCTCCAGTTCACGGACAGCAATTTTTTAGCAGCCCCAAAATATTTTTTTTTAAATTTTACGGGACACTTTTCTTCTGCTTAAAGTAGGAACTATTCTTAGAGAACTAATTTCTGTTTTTAGCAACTTCATAGACATTAGCTGCCCGCTGGTATGCTCATAAATATTTTTGAACTGTGATGAAGTGGTCTCGAACTTTTTCTTCTGTATTAAGAGCCATTTCATGTGTAAATCTCATATTCAATTACTAATAATTTATACATATGCGTGATTAATTTAGCATTATTCTACTGCTTGAATGCATATAGTACATGTGACTATTTTTTTCCCGTATATTACATAATATCGAAATGCATTATGTGTATTTTGGGGTGGTAAGGTATACACGATACTCTACAGTATGTTTTACTATGCCTAGATTTGTAAATATGGCCATAGTTAGCGTGGAGTGGGTGTGATGTATTCCTATAGGTTCTGTATCGATCCCCCTATTCCTGACCCTATTCTGGTTAACAAGTTAACTAGCAGCCATCCCATGATGCAGAAACCGTTATCTGATTACGCCAGACCACGGCACAGGAGCGCGTTATCTGATTAGGTCATAACGCTTGCCATCTAATTAGGCAAAGCAATATTCCTCCAGCCCCTGATAAGGCATACGGAGTTCTCAAAACAAATCAAACCTATGACAACCTGGGAAAAACCCTGCGGCCATTGTTTTGATTTCACCGAGAACTTCAGTAAAAGAATGTGCTAACGACCAGCTCGTATGACATCCTTATTGACGTATCTATGTCCATCCTTACGTCAATCTCGGCACCTTACAGGTATAAATATTACCGATATTGCCTTAAGCAAACACACGCGGTGGTGACGAGATCGGAGCAGCGAGACTTGCCGAAGCCCACTGACGCTGCCCCGCCTTCCTGACGCGCTGAGAACGAGACGCTGCCTTTCTCCTGCCGAGAAATCCAGCTCCGGCGCTTCCGAGCAGCCCTTGCAGGCAGCCTGGAATATCGAGACCAAAGATGAGAGATACCATCCCTCAATCATCCTAGATTCAAGGTACGGAACTGAATAACCCCTTGCAGAGAATTCCTGAATCAGTCACTTGGCAAAACAAACTTAACTTAGACTGCTACTTTCTATCCCCGCCCACGTATTAGGCTTAGGTCAGGTACACTGGGGTAGGCGTAGTTAGAAGCACCAGTTGAGTACGATTAGTCAAATGTTTATATGTATGTATCTATTTTATCCATTTTAAACCACCATATGGCTTAGAAACCATATAAATGTTTTTACAGTATTATTTTATACTTCTGCTTTTATTGTATGCACTTTACTTAACCATAAGTATTGCAATAATATCGATTCATTTCTCTTGTACGAGAAAAGAGACTGATCAATAAATAACATCTTTTATTGAACACGCCCGTCTCTTCCTTTTCTCTACAATCTGGTGAAACTAAGAATGCACGTACTGACTGAGTAAAATAAGTTGTCTTTTGTTTTCACACGACTCTAGAGATACACTCTTTTTTTTTTAAAACCTTTATTGTGCAAAGAAAGCTCACAAATACGGGCCTACAACCCCACGGGCTGGCCACCACACGGTAAAAAAGCGTATCAAAGGAGAATAAGTTCTTCACAGGAGTTGACACCAGGAGCACAGGAGAAACAACAAAGGCCATCGAGCAGTCAGCAAGAACAGGATAATAAAAGGTTAATTTTCTAATGCGGGGCGGGGGGGACAGAAGACTAACGGGCCGTGAAGAAACAACAAGGGAGGGGCCGCGGCAAGCCGCCATTTTATGAACACAGAATGACACAAGAAGCCATACAAACATAGCAACCAAAGAATATACACATAATCTGAGTACAAAAAGCAACAATGGCATCTGTCAAACCGCGCTCACTCAGCACCGCCCTCACCCAAATTGAGGAGACATAATCAAAAAGGCCCCCATTGCAAAGACAATACGATACGCACCCCAACGGAAATAAAGAAACCCCCATAAAGGAGGAAGGGGAAGAGGGAAAAAGGAGACGAAAGAAGGGACTCCCACCAAACCTCGCACCCCCAGGAGACAAGACAGGACAACATAATCCGGCAATCGATATACCAAAAAGTCGATACCAAAATAACCAGTGGGCCACAATCAGACACACACCGGAATACGAACGCCACAGAAACTCCCCAGGGGGACACATGAGGAGACAGAGTCCCGAAAAAGTAAATACACAGGAGCCATAGAACAAAAAGGAGGAAATAAGGGGGGAAAAAGACCCCCAAATACAGACAGACCCCCCCCCACCCACCCCTAAAGCCCACCCTGCACCCCTGCAGAAGGCTACGGCCTACCCCCCCGCAGCGTGCCTGTCGCCCTAATTAGAACCCGAAATATAGCGGAACAAAGTTGAGTCGGAATCAGAAGACAAAAATGGGAAGGGAAGGGGAAGGGAACACGGGATGGGAAACACACACACACACACACGGGGGAGGGCCGGGAGACAGGAGGAAACGCACCCAGCCACCCGCCTGAGTCGAAGGTCCGAGTCCCCGGGAAGCCAAAGATTATCAGGTTACAGTCCAGGAGCACCCACCAGTCACATATAACCATACCAAAACACGTTGACCATCCAAACCAGCACAGGACTACCGCACGCAGAAGCCAATGCACATCATCCCTGTCCTTGTTTGTCCAAAGTGGGAACGGTCCGATCCATCGAGGACCAGGCCACGAAGAACTGAAGGCAGACAGCAGGGAAATCCAACGGCAGTCCAAAAAATACACGTGAAGCAAAACACGGAAGATCCAGGAAAGTCACGAAGAGTAGGAAACGATGCAGGCACAGTTCCAAGGATATGTTCAGAGAAACCGACCCATCTGGGCCAGCACAGGAGAGATCGCCGGGCAGCGGCGGCCGAAAGGAACCGGGAGAGTCATGAAGGTCAGGCCAAGCAAAATCCAGCTCCCGGGCCAGAGGCAAAGGAGGTAGCGCAGGAGGAGGAGGTGCCATCAAGTTACGCACACCCGCAGACGCGGTCGTAGCCGGGGCCAATTCCGCCAGGATAATTCCAGCCGCACCCCGCGACGGCAAAGCCACATCCGGCCGTGGGGGCCCGGGAGGCCCGCAGCGAGGAACCACCTCCGAAGCTATGACAGGCGCGGCCACCAAGAGTCGCCAGGAGAGCAGGGCGTCCAGGACCTCCTTAAGTGTAGGAAAACCTTTACAGTATCCGGCATCCGGGCCATGCGGCGGGCCTCCAGCGCTCGTCCAGGCCCGGCCAAGACAATTGGGGTCGGCCGCCATTTGAGAGCCCGACCAGGCCGCGCGGCCGACAACCTCCGCCGGGGCGACGTCAAGGCAAATGTAGTCCCGCCGACCGGAGGCAGAGCACACCGGGCAGGAAGGAGGGCCACCAGAAGAAAGGGACCTCGCCGGCTCCCCTATTCCGCCGGTCCCGTTCTCCGAGTCCGGGCGGCAAAATCAAAATGGCCGGACCGGAGAACAAAGGGGGAGCAAGCCAGATACACGAGGAGCTCCGACAATGGAAGGCAGCGCCTCCACCAAAGGCCTCCTCCCCACGGGAATCGGCCAGGAAGAACCTCCGGCCCACACGAACAACGGCCTTCCGACCACCTCCACCGCGCCCCGAAGGGCAGACCCGCGGGCTCCGTCCGGCCCAGGAGCCGGCAAGAAGATCCAGGCCAGTCCGCCTCCGACTCCCCGAAACGATCGGGGGCACCGCACCGGATACACAGCAGCCAGGATAACCGGAACAAGAGGTAAGTGCCTGCAGGGCGTCGTAGCACTACCACACAGCAAAGAGGGCTTCCCGGGGCAGGATAACAGCAGGATAAATGTGGAAACACAGGCGGGCGAATGGAGCCGAGCTAAAGCGCGGCCATCTCGGTCGCGAGCTAGGCTCCTCCTTAGAGATACACTCTTGATTAGGGGAGAGCAAAGTTGTCATGTTCTATGGTTGTCAGAAACTAAATCCCTTCTTGTCTATCCAGGGAGGTTCAACTCCTCCTTGCCTATTCGAGAAAGTTTCTAGTGAACTCTGAGCTAGCTGGCAAACCCAAAACTTTAAGTCTAATATCGACAGTAGAAGACCTAGTTAACGTCTGGTCTAGGTCTATACTATTGGAGGTATTATTCCAATGCGCACAGCCTATTGGGATAATAGGAACTACACTACAGTGCAATGATCGTTGATAGTCCTAGGGCGTTGGAACCACTTCCTGATCAAGGTAACCATGTAGAATACCTAAGCTAGGATGTGATCTTTTTTCAGTGACAATTGTAATTCAAATAGTGTCCCAAGTGCTAAGAGTGGCAACCCAATTCCTCCTTATTTTCAGCTCCTATCTTCTTATATAGATCAGCCTTCCAGGCAGAGAACCACGTTAACTGCTCAGATAACCAGCTCATTGTCTTCAGTCTCTTCACAGCAGTAGGTCGAGATCAGTTTTTATTTTTATTTATTTTATAGTTTTATAGAGCGCGAACCACACCCGTGAGGGTATCAGAGCGCTTTACAGGATTACAACAATATGATCTCTCATTCTTTGGGTCAAACCATGAGGCTAGTAAGTAGGTCTCTGGTTTGAGGAGATTTGGTGGTAGAAATCCCAGCCTTCTGACCACTCTGATTGGGTGCATTGCATGTAGACGCTTAGGAGCAAAGTAAGTGCATTGAAGGTAGCTCAATTGCAGGAGCTTAAACATTATGTTCCTGAGCCTTGGGTTTGCGTTACAGGCCTTTAACCCATTCCACCTCTGTGAAGGACCTCAAATGCGACATTTGCTGTTTCAAGTGCTGTATATAATGGTGTCACTAACTTTCTTCATCTGCCAATTGAGAACAGAATGCGAAAGATCTGATGGATCGATGGTTTACCTTGCTAAATCCCCATGTTTACCTTGCAGTATTGAAAAAAACTGTTGGTGCTCAGCACCGGTTAGACCCGGCCAACTTAAAGCCCTGGGTATTCCATGCACAAGTCGGGAAATTAACGCAATTAACCGTAGTCCTATGGGTGGCAAACTTGGACGACACCTGCCTCAGATCAAACTGCCATTCACAACTTCAGTCTAGTTCAGCAAAATCCAGGAAGGGACAATAGTGGGGTCTTAGGTGATACTTTCTGATACATTTATTCCAACATTTCTCCATCACCTGTATCAGTTTAGGCTCTGACCCCATCCTTCTCCCTCCATCTAGGACAGCGCGAGCCATGTCGCAGTGTCTCCAGGCCTTTCTGTGGTACGTATTTACAGAAATGAAAGGATCTGAGAACCACCATTTTACATAATGCCTATCACCTGGCTATTGATAGCGGCAGTTTACCCAGAAGGTCCTGGTCATCTCTGTGCTCCTCCGACTTAAAAAGGAATGTCGCAACATCAGACCAGGCATTTGCGATTGTTCAGTTACATAAAAAGACAGTGCCTATTTTTTTTACTATTCACTAGCCCATACAAGGCACTGAACGCCTTAACCGTGAACAACCACGATGCGATTCCATTTTCGGCGTTCTTTAAAGGGGGATTTGGGGGGGCAGCCGACCAAAGGGAGGCTTGCACACCCGGGGATGTTTGGGGCAGTAGGGGGGGGGGGGATAGGTGTCCCAGACAGGCACCCGTAGCTTGGGCTCCTTGGGCTGGTTGGGCTCCTTTGTGCGGTTTTTGGGCTGGCCGAGGATATATACGGCCATTTTGTTGTGTCAGGCACCATTCAGGTGCAGTGACACGGCAGCCGGGGGTGTTACGCCGTGAATTGTTGTCCCTCCCTCCCTCCCTGTGCCCGTGGGGTGGATTTGGCCAGGGTGGGCCTCTGGGGGTTGCGAGGGGCTTTTGTTGGTTGAGGGTGCACCTGAGTTAGGGTACAAGAGTGGTTGTCGCTGGAACAGGTGCCTGGAGGGGTGGCGTTTCCCTATGAGAAAAGGGGGGATTCACAGGAGGCCTGGGGCTGTAGGGGCAGTTGGGGAGCGGAGGCAGGAAGGTCACTAAGGTCATTTGAAGTTGGGGGTAGGTTGCTGAGCGGATGTGGATACTTTGTTGCAATTTTGGGGATACAATTAGGGGTGGGGGTGGAGGGGGGCTGTTAGGCGGTTACTATTTAGAGAGTACTAGTTTTGTTCGGCACAGGCCAGGTGGGGTTTGATTGCGTAGGTGCACCTGATTCCAAATAAAGCGGCCTTTAACACACTAAGTGGGTGCCTGTTTCAGTGCTTTCCCCCCCCCACCTACAGGTGTGCCCCAAAGCAGCAGTATGTCGTCTGCCCACAGAGAAACCGCATCAGTGACTCCATGCAGTGCCACCTACAAATTTGGCCCCTCTCTCATAATGTAGGCAAGCATTTCGATGTCTAGAGCGAACAGGATGGGAGATACGGTGCAACCTTGTCTTGTGCGTCTCTGTCTTATTTCTGTGGCATTTAGAGTGTCATTGCAGCTCCGGTTGTGGTTAGCCTGGAAGGTTTGGGGAACTGTTCTGATCCAGACTTGCAGACTGCATAGTAATCTGCAGGGTTGTCTGGTGATCAGCCTTTGGGCCCTGCAGCCTCAGACTGCTGCTAGCCTCTTCCAGAACGCGCATCCTTTCTGCCTGTGATTCTGGTGCAGCTTGCACCGGGGGAGCAGTGCCCGTTAAATGCAAGCTCACGATTTAGCAGAATGTATCGTCCATTTAAAGTGTTAAAGCCCGTCACAGCATGAAACAGCCTCGTAGCCTGTTTTAGTCGGTTTATTATTTATTGACTCTGGCTAGATCATAGCAGGTAATCGTGTATTTAAATAATTATCTGCACCAGGCACTCTACTGATAGTGCAGTTTGACACCCAAAAGCGAGCTCTCTTTCTCGCAGCTCACAGAGCTGCCCCTTCTTCGCGGACGCACAGGGACGTGCACCTGTAATAACAAGCCCGGGGAGCAGTGCGCGGAGGCCAGCGCGAGGTGTGCCTCTTTCATGCCAGCTTCACTGCGTAGAAGTGCGGGGTGACCTCTGGCGCCATCTTGGTAAAACAAAGGCAATGTTTCCAGTTTCAATTCTTCCTGGAAGTTGGAAGTGAACAACAGACTAAACATGTATACGATAAGAAGCGAGAGCACCGTCTTGCTTTCTGCAGCTTGGGGGGGGGGGGGGGGTTGTAATACCCTTTGGTACCCTGGAGCTTTACGTCTTCATTACGAAACCACGAAGGCAGCATTGCTGTTTTATTTATAATTTGCTTTTTTTTTCGTTTTACCATCTTTTTTAAAAACGGTGATTTTCGGTTTATAAAGTGAAGCCTTATGTAAACGTGGCATCAAAAGCTGACAAGTTGAAAGCAATCGTATGCTTAACTTGTATTTTTAATTTGAGTGAACATATTCAATAAATGTGCAGTTTACTTACTTACTTTGTGGGTCTATAAAAGGCACGGGGGGGAATTGTGTTTTTTTCGGTACGGTCAGGTGTAAGGATGCTTTGGTGCCTAGTACGGGCCAGAGCATTGAGCCCCTCACACCCTTAGGCTGAGTTTAAACACGCATTCTGACTAACGATTGATAGCTATGCGTTGTGTCCCCTAGTTTCAAAAAGACACAATGTAGTAGAGACATGCAATAGAGGCTTGCCGATTTCTGTCATGGAGACGTTTGCAGCAGTTTAGCAGTTTAAAAGGGGGTGATGATGGACATCTGAACCAATCAAACACTCACCCAGTCAACAGATCTGGGTTTAATCCATCAACGTCCTTTAGCCCACTCTGCCACCCCAGTTCAGACATGGCCATATGCAGACTGATTTGCATATGGCCATGTCTGAACTGGGGTGGCAGAGTGGGCTAAAGAACGGTGATGGATTGAACCCAGATCTGTTAACTGGGTGTGAGTGTTTGATTGGTTCAGATGCCCCGTCCATCACCACCCTCTTTTGTACCGCAGTTTAGCGGTTTGGCAGACAGCTGCCGGATCTCTCATTGAGGTTGGGTGAGGAGTCATCAAAGCTATGTTACCTGTAAATTGTGGGATCTTTCTTAAAGTAGTTGGTGCTAAAATACACATCATGGTACAATATAGACAGGGCCACTGGCAATAGGCAGCAGAGGAGCGCCACATTTCGAGGCTGGGTTGACAAAATTATGTGGCAAGAAAAGACAAATTAAGTGGTGTAATGTAGAACATTTCGTGATAGTGTTGCTTCATTATTTTGTAATGTTTATATGTCTTAACACTCTTGGTGCAAATGTTTAATCCCGTTAGTACTAGTTTAGCACGCTAATACCGCAACAAGCAGCAGAAAGGTGACCAGTCAACCTCTGCGAATGGCCTTTGGCTGCACAGCAACACATATTGCGGAGTTTTTAGTAACCTTGGATCAATTTGAGCTGAAGAAACATTTTTTTTAATCTCAGATTATGCAGCAGATTATGGATTATGATGCAATTTAATCAAATGCATAAATATGCGCAAAATGCAGTAGCTGCAAAATCGCACTTTAGAGGTGCTGAATAAAGGTTTGTTCACAGTGCTGGCCTCGCAGAATTATTTTTCAAATGTTCATATTCAAACCTGAAATTGTGTTATTTTTTGTGTAATAGAATGCTAGTGGGGTAAGCCTATTTTTCTGAGAGCGATTGGGAGAAAGAGAGAAGAAAATAAAGAGGAGGGAGAGCATCAGAATGAGAGATAGGGAGAAAATAGAGACATTTTCAGAGTGGTAAGGAAGCATTAGCTATCACTTCAGAAGTGAACAGACATAGGATCTCTTGTTACAAGAAATGTACGTGGATGGCTAGCAGTTTGGGTCAGGCGTAAAGAGTTTGCTTGCAGGCGGTTTGGAACATTCTACTGGTCCTAGCAAAGTCCAGTTAGCTAATGCCAAGTTTCACCATTATCCAAGGAATTGAGATAATTAAATGAACTCCCAGCAGGCAATTGCCTCTCCAGGCAAGCATAGCATGCTGAGACAAATAGTCTGGAGAGAATATTCTGGAATTTCGTACTTTTGGTCCAAATAGATTTTGTTGGTATTGTTTTTCTTATGAAGTTAAATGCATACTTCACAGAGTTTGAATAGTGTTTTGGTTTTAAGATGCCCATTCCTCACATTAGTTTCCGACATCGGTATACGGGTAATGGGGAATTAAAAAAATATGTTGCAGAATTCCTTTATACAGTTAAATCCTTTTCAAGAAATCGTAGCACGTCTTAGAGGGACCATTCTCTTTTGGAGAACATAATGAATACATAGTTTGGACTTCTTCCTATGAGCAATTAGATTATCTTCTTATTGAATTTTAATTGTTTGATTTTCTTTCCTGTTTAAAATACTGGAGTTTTATAGGTCAAAGGGAGCCCAAAATATCTAAACTTACTATTTATGTGGGCCCTATATTTCTTATTTAGATCCCGTAAATTATAAGAGTCAAAAGTCGAAAGCTGTCGTCCCTTCCAACAACTCAAGAACGCCATGAACGAGGTACAATAGTAACTTTAGATACAACCTCCAAATTGATGTCTTTTAAAACAACTTAAAATACTTACAGATATTTTAATGCACAAGTTGTTAACTTTTCTTTAACTAACATGAGGCAAACTTTGCCTGGCTAGCCTAACGTTAATGCGTATATATAAACACTCATGGCAAACAACAAAACCAACTACAACTAGTGTGATCATATATGGATAAAAATAGGTACTTCAGGAATTCTTCCTTTTTTATTTAAATTAGGTAAATTTGAATCAATCACTCGAGTAAGAATTAGAAGCAACCGATGTCATTTCGGAAAAATCAACATCAGTATTTTACGAGGGCTGCAGGATGTCTGCGTTATTATGCTTTACCTGTAATGAACTGCTATGCTGGTCTACATGTCCCCTAACCAGAGCTTCTGATAGACTCTTAGGAAAGTAGACATGATTATAGTGCCCTTTTAACAATGCTTTTAGCTTTTATTCTCTATTAATGAAATGCACTGTCTGTTTTAACTTCCCTGTGCACTTGGTCACTATATCTCAGGATCTCTCTACAATAATTGACATATATTGCATTTGGTGAAAATGGTCGATATTGCTTAAGAGGAATTTTTAATGTTTTTAACTGATTTGTATTTTATATGTGCAGTTATGGTTTGTACTAAACCAAATAAGGTCTTTTGAACTGCAATAGTGCTCTTCATCTTTAGAAAATTAGTCGTTGAGTAATTGCTGAATGTACACAAAATGATCAATATCATTTATTGGTGAACTTTAGAAGCAATGTAAATTGTGATGATAGTAACACAGATTGTCCTTTAAGTTCACTGAAGTGACAATGACACTTTATTCTTCCAAATTCTTAAATACATTCTGCTCTTGCTTGAGCCATGTCGTGTTCCCAACACCACAGGAGATATATGGTTTTTAGCGTTATGATATGAGCATACGTTCATTGATCCTTGACAGTCAGTGAAACTAAAATGAAATCTGATTTACAGCTCATGTTCATTGTTTGAAAAGGATATAGAGCGATGAAGAGAGGATGAAAAAGTGTAGTTTGTAAAGGTGATGTTAGTAGGATTAAGAGGGATATAAAATTTTTTTTTAAAGAAAGGTGAAAAGGAGATGCAAAATCAAGTAATTTTGCTGATGCTGTTGAAGGCAAAAATGTTATGGTGATGCCAGTATTGTAGAGGGACCTGGGTGGTTTATTTTGAATTCCTTATCCACCATCTTATGATTTTCTTATGGGCTGGGAGGGTGGATTACTCCTTGAACCCATCAGTGTTGATAACAGAAAGAAAGGGCTTAAGGGTCAGGCTAGAAATAAAGCTTGAATCCAGATCTGATAACATTGATCTTCTTTAAAATAGATTGAAATCATGTGGTGCTAAATGCTAAACGTTGGACCAGAAATTTCCTCTCGGATATCAGGGGTGAACGCAAGTAAGATGACAAATGGAATCCTGCTAACTACTGCAAGACTTTCTCATGTTATATTCAATTTAAGCAAAGAGAATATTAATCATTTATATGCTCTCTCTTTTACAAATAATGCTTGAAATAAACCACTTATTTGTGCAAAATATTTGATGCCTTTACTAAGCATTGGAATCAGTCAGTCCAGTCCTGCTGTTGTAATCCATGAGAACAAAAAGTTTGAACTGCGCTCAAATTAAGGTTAACAGCTCTGTACTTCAAAAAAAGCAAACATACAATTTGGGGGCAATCGAGAAAAGTCTGAGCATTTCCTATTGGTACCGTATCTTGTTGAAGTATTCTAGCAACAACACTTTTTACATTTTGATAGAGGATTTCAATAATTATCTGTTGACAGTGGGTGGGTGGAGATATTGCACCCATTCTGACCAGGCACATCCCCGTCTTAATTTCTGCAGACAGAGGAGTGCTGGACCTCACTGAGAACTTTCACAGCGCCGTTTTGGATGGCTTTATTGAGTATGACAAAACAAAGATACTTGGAATAAATGTAAGCAAAACCAAAGCAATGTTTTCGCTCAACCATCCTTTCCCTTTGATACATACATTTCTAGCACATTGAGAATGCATTTAATAAGTGTGTATGTTCTGTTAGCCAAGAATAAGATGCAGAACACTGGAGCTGTATTCCACATATTGAATAGCAAAATCGAGGGTTCATGCAGTTGGCCAGCCATGCAGGCCCTAAGCAAAAATCACATGCCAAAGTATTCTTTGGGGTCTTCGCTCTGCCATAATCCATAATGATTGTTAAAGGTGAACATTGTTTTATGGCACTATTGAAGGGGACTCCATGCTGCATGCCTTTGGTGCCACTAAGGTCAGAACTTGGTGTTCATTCAATAGAATCGTGTTATTCTTGGTTTGACCATGTTTCTATGATGAAACTAATCTTATGAGAGAGCAGCCTCCGAGTTGTTGTCAGTTAGACTTGCTTGGACTACTCCCTAGCTTCCTCATACAAAAGAAAACATTGGCACAACCAGAATGCCTCAGCAGTGAAACCTATTTCCTTTGGTAATGCCTTTTTTGGCGTCCATGGCATCCATTTTTGAATGGGGTAACTTAACGCAATACAAAATGCTCTTGATCCAATCTTTGCCTCTTCTAACCCTAAATCAAGGGTAATTCATACCTACCCATGTCCTAGTCAGAAGATTCCTTATTCAGTTGGAAACCGGTAAACCATGTACCCTTGCCCCTAGGACTAACATGGTGTATTCCCATGCCTGTTTAAAAAAAGTCTTCATTTTTTTATTTTAAAGGTTTTATAGAGCACTGGCTAGACCCGGAGGTATCAGAGCGTTTTAGATGAGCATCAGATCATAGTTACAGGTTACATCGTTACAAAGGTTACACAGTTATTAGAGCATGGCAACATAGTTACTTATAAGGTTGAGATAAAACAATAAGCACACATATTTAAGGGGAAAAGCAGGCAAGGGGAAAGATTCAAGGGAGGGGTAATGAGGGGGGAAGAGAAGAGGAGGGTGACGGACACAGCATGGCAAGAGGAGGGGAAGGGCGACGGGGACACACACTGGTAGACCAGTCAAAGCAACGTCCAAAGTCCAGTAAGCTGTGATCCCAGGGGAAGTGGTATCACTTCTCTATCTCTGTTGTGGGAGGTTCCCTTTACGCAATTACATAAGTATCAGGAAAAGCATTTAAAGAACATAGGGGACAAGGTGAATGGCGCAAGGAAGGTTAAGGGGGATAGGGTAAAGGGGTAGGAGGAAGATAGGACGTAGAGACGAGGGGAAGATCTGCCCAAAGTCCGGCTGGGTAGGTGATGGCAGGGGGGAGAGTCCACAACACATCTCCTATTTAGCTATATGGTAGCTCCACCGAGAATCAGCCAAATCACTTGGTCTCTACAGTCTGGGGTAAGTTCCACAGGTTCCAAGTCCTGATGTGTAAGCAGGTTAGGGGATAGGTTCAAGGTCTGATCAATGTCCAATTGTTGTCCTAGGGAAGTGAAACAACGTGGAGGGGACCACTATGGATGCCATCTTGGGGTCAGGCAGGAGACTGTAATGTACAGTGGTAGCCATCCTAAGGTCAGGCATCTGGCAGTCAATTTCCAGGACAGTGGCTGCCAGAGAAAAACAAATCCAGCGTGCACACACCATCACATGCACAGAAATGCACAAGCACATACACATGTGGGCACACACTCTCATATGCGCACATACGCTCACACACAAGCACATAGACAGACAACCAAAAACACGAGTACACATAAAATTCCATGCTCTAGTACAAAAACACCCAAGTACATGCACACGCAAACACCATCACATGCACAGACATGCACAAGCACACCCAAATGCGCTCACACTCTCATACACGCACAGACGCACACACATACAGAAACTACTAAAAACACAAGCACACATACAATCACAAGCTCCAGAACAAAAATACCCAAGGACGAACACACAGGTACATGCACACACCCACCATCACTCACAGACATGCACAAGCACACACAAATGTGCGCACACACTCATACGCGAACAGAGGGCGCACACAAGCACGCATACAGAAGCATCCACACGCACAAGCACACATACAATCCCATGCTCTAATACAAAAACACTCAAGTACATGCACACACCATCACACGCACAGACATAAGCATACATACAGAAATATCTGCGCGCAGCAACACGAACACACATAGAATCACATGCTCTAGTACAAAAATACCTGCGTACATGTCCACACCATCACACGCCGCCTTTGGGGTTGTGAAGAAAAAGTGAGAAAAAGTCCGCAATCAGGTTGCATGACGCAGCCGAGCCTGCTATAGGCGCGGCAGAAGCTGCAAGGGAGGAGATCTCCTTGTAGATCTTAAATAGCTCTTTTGTAGAATTTCCCGCTGCTCCAATTCTATCCTGGTAGTGAGTGGCCTTGGCCCGTCTGATGAGCCCATGATATTATTTCAGTTTTTCAAGGTACTCCAATCCATCCTGATTTAAAAATCCCTTTCTGCATCGCCCCTCAAGGCGTTTACACTCTGCTTTAGCCAAATGCAATGCAGTATCATACCAAGGTGCTGATTCATGTGCCCTACCCAGAATCTTATTTGGTAACAGCGGGGCCTGGTTTAGTGCTTCTGTAATGCGCCTCTCTAAATTATAGCAGACGTTTTCAATATCTGTGCCCCCCGGGGGCCCACTCAGGGCCAGCGCACTGTCAAATTTATCCCGCTAGAAACCCGCCCATTTTCCACAAGGGTAGTCTCACATGGGTTTTCCCTGGACTCTAGGCTCTGGAACCTTCACCACGAAGGGAACCAGGAAGTGGTCTGACCATAGGACAGGGAGGGGGGTGGTTACTCCTATATCCTCCCAATTAGCAAACACGGGATCGAGTAAGTGGCCGTGCTGATGGGTAGGAGCATATAATTTCAAGCTTAGATGGGGCGTCAGTAGTTCCTGACGTAAGTCAGCAGCCCCCCTATTCAGGGGATCATCCGTATGGAGATTCAAATCGCCCAGCAGTAAAAGTTTATCATGTCGTAGGGCCAGATGAGTAATACCCTCCAACAAGCTGGGTGAAAACCGTGTTTGTGGGCCAGGTGGTCTATAGACCAAGAGCCCACTTCACTATCAGCAATAGTAATCGGTTCAAGAAAACATTGGAGGGGATGTTTGAAAATAATAGCTATCCCTCCTCCTCTCCCTGTCGCCCTGTCAATCCTAGTTAACGTATAACCAGAGGGTAATGCCTCTAGAATTTCAGGCTCAGAATCGGAGTCTAGCCATGTCTCAGTAAGAAACAATAGATCGAACTTCCCATCCGAGAGAAAGTCAAAGATTTCCAGTTTATGCTTACTGAGAGATCTACAATTCAGCAGACCACAGTTCAGTCCTGGACTCCCTGCCTGCCTCTCTCTCTCAGTATTACACTTGAAAGAGCAGTGGCTGACCATCATGCTATGTCTACACAAGCTGGCTATAAGGGGGCGCATAGCATGTAGATCTCCTGAATTAAATTGTATTCTTACCACTGGTCGGCCAGGGGTTCTGGCCCTCGGTCCCCGTACGGCCGCGGACGTGCGCAGACGGGGTTGTCTTTGGCACGCCTTTGGCGCGCCGGCGGCGCTCCCGCTGCGCGCGGCTGCTGTGCGGCCGCTTAAGCATGTGTCTTTTATCCCTGGTAGAGTAACCACTAGACCGCTAACCGGCCCACCGGAAGTGCCTGGCTCTTCCTTCCTCGGCCTCCGCGCAACGGTGCTAATCACCGCCTCGGACCGGGGCGGGAAGAAGGGAAGATTGAGCCCAAGCATCAGGTACGTAAAGAAAAGGCACCTACACTGATAAAAGAATATCGGGAAGATCAGCGTGATAAAAGCCCCCAAGTCGGTTTTTAAAATATAATACAAGTAGCCACACTACACATAAAATTAAGATTTTAACAATCCCAGCAGATCACAATTGTCAGGCGCAATGCACCAGCAGTTAGAGGGCTCTGCCACCGCCCACTCACCATGAGGTCCTCAGGTCCTCGATTCTGTTCTGCGGCTTCTCGTGGCTTCCGGTGAGGGTTTCACGCCATCACCCGGCCGCCGTGAAGTTCCGCTGCTACGGCGGCGCTCAGTGCCTTTCAGCTGTTCCCCGGTCTCCTCTCCTTGCCTCGGTACTAGCGCCTGGCACCATGCCATTGGTATGTCAGGCATACTCTCGCACCCCTCACACTGCAGCTCTGGGAGGGGCCCCCACATTCCTCAGCCCAAGGAACTCTCCTCAAGATATCTCAACCATCATAACCGTTGTTGAACACACTGCTCTGTCTTTCAACGAATGTACACGCAACGTAACACCAGCGAACTGGTAATTTACAATCAATATGAAGGCTGACAGGCTAATGGTGTGGCAGGTTAAACGAAAAGGGTCCTGTTTTACCTGTCCTCCATGGCCTATAAATTAAGGCTCAGGTGTTATCAAGCCAAAGCCTCTTAATTTGAGAAGCTGTATAATGAGGAAGCACACTCATCCTGCCCTATGCTCACAAAACTAACCAGCCAATTTCTTCCCAAGAGTTGTGTGGCCGTCTTGCTTTCTTCTTCCCCAATAAGATACGCCCGTTTAATGACGGCATTAAAAGTAAACACTACCACCTTACTCAGGATGAGGATCACAAACTCACTCTCAGTTAGAGCCCATAGTGGAGATGATTCACCCAATACAAAACCGCCAAACTCTCCTGCTGCTATCTGCAATTAAATCATGGTCTCCAGACTACACCCAGTAACGGTATTGAATGCCATGTCTTCCACAATAATTCCTGTTCCATCTTCAAATTTTAATGACTCAACATGCATTGTTCCTAGCTGCTGGAAGAAGAGTGTTGGCAAACCGTTTTGAAGAAACCTGACTGGATCCTATGTGGGAGGGTAGCTATAGACCAGTCACCCTCCCACTGTCCATATATAAAGTGAAACAGAACTACATGGCCCATTGGCTCACAATAGCTGTAAATTGTGAGATGCAGCCCAAATTGGATTCTGCATGGCTAAGGAAACTGCTCTGGTTGAGTTCAGAATGGACTGGGATGTTGGATATCCTGATGGGTTTATCCTGCTGATCTCTCCTCTTCCTTTGATATCATCTTGACCAGTTGGCATCAGTTGGACTCTGCAGCGCTTCACTTTCCTTAGTTTCTTACCTGTATACAGACTGTTGTTTATCTATTCCACTTTCCTTTTTTTTTTATTTTTTTTATTTTTTTTAATTTTTTTATTTGCATCAAATGGGCACATAAAACAAATCGACCAAAAAAAACATTTCGATTTACAAAAAGTATAAAGCAACTCTCAATAGATACAGTAAGCAATTATAAGACATAACCTAGGCCATAGCAGATAAATAGGTCATACAAACATAAATTTGAAGAAGACAATTATTAAGACATAAATGAGCCCCAAATTCTATCAATTTTTCGTTTGGCCTGTAGATCCCTTGAATCCGCAATAGCAGTCTCCATATTATATGTTTCCTTAACTAGGCTCCACCATTCCAAAGCTATTGGTGGGTTTTTTTGAATCCAGGCTCTAGCAATAATTAATCTTGCACATGTAATTAGAATATTCAACAGATCTTTGAACGCACTGTTACCCGCATTAATACCCACCAACACATCGATATATGAAAATGAAATGGATTGTTCAAGTCTATCAGCAATCACCTTAATTATTCCTTCCCAATATTCACTAAGACGTGGGCAAGAGAAAAACATGTGGGTAATATCCGCGCCACTCAGGTCACATTTAGGGCATTTCGTGCGATCAGAATAATTATTATTCGTTGCCCATTTAAGGATCCTCTCAGGAGTATGGTATAATTGACAAACAGTTTTAAACATTTGCAGTTTTAAACTAGAAGATTGAACAGATAAATTTAGGCTTTTAAGAGATGTAGTAATTAGATCAGTTGGTACAGTCAAAGCCAGTTTTCTATTCCATTTCTCTGTTAAATTTAAGACATCACTAATCCTGAGGTCAGAAAAAAGCTTGTATCCTAAGCTAATCATGGATTTGTCTACATCTCTGTAAATACAGTCCCATAACTCGGAGTCTAATACCGTAGTGAGTTCTAGTTTCTTCACAAAAAAGTCTTTAATCTGATAGCATTTAAACCTTGCCAGTTCAGATAAATTATAACAGTGTTTCATTTTATCAAATGCCATAAAACCCTGATGGTCATATAAATCTCCCAAAAATCTAATACCAGAATCGGACAATAATCGGCAGGTTGAATCATGAAAAATTAAAGGGAAACCCGGATTGCCCCATAGAGGTGTTTTACAATGTAAAAAAGAAGTATTGCATTTAGCCATAATAGATCGCCAAATACTCACGGTATCACGTATAGTCTTAAATTTAACCCTTTTGAAGTAATTAGGGTCATTCAGCCTATAAAGAAACATATTAGCATCCGGTCCTAGTAGAAACCTATGAAAATACAAACATTTATCAATGACTGTCAAGCTACGTAGCCGAATCAAAAACGCTGACCAGTAATAGAATTTGAAGTCCGGGAGCGCCAGTCCCCCTTGACTAAAGGGGAGTTTAAGTGATGATACGGCGCGTCGGGCTTTTTTATATCCCCATACAAAGCTGCTAATAATACCTTCTAATCTAAGAAAAAAAGAATTGTTAACCCGTAAGGGAATCGCTCGAAACAAATATAAAAACTTAGGCAAAATTTTCATCTTAATTAAATTTATTCGGCCAATCATGCTAATTGGCAATTTATGCCATTTCTTAAGTTGCATAGCGGTCTCTTTTAATAAAGGTTCGTAGTTTAATGTAATAATAGAGTCAATATCAGAAGAGATTTTGACGCCTAGATAGGATGCGGCGCAGCACGTTCCAGAGATAGGGGCAGTTGACTGATAATTCATAACAACTTGAGTTTTTGTAGTATTAAGTCTGTAGCCAGAAACAGAACCGTATATACCTGCTTCTATTATAATACCTTTCATAGTTTTAGAGACATCTGGTGAAAAAACTGCAATGTCGTCAGCGTATACAGTAATATCTAATTTATTTGAGCCATTAATAAAAGGACAAATTAGAGCTTGGCGTTGAAGTGCGATTAAAAAAGGTTCTATCCCTAAAGCAAAAAGCAGGGGTGATAAAGGACACCCCTGTCTTGTCCCCCTTTTAATTGGGAACATAGTAGAGCATTTCCCCATATACGAGATCTTACCCATGGGGTTATCATATATCGATTGGATCCATCGTAAAAGTTGACCATTGATGCCGAATGCCTGTAAGACTGCCCACAAGAAACCCCACCCCACCCGGTCGAATGCTTTTTCTGCATCTAACAAGATCATACCGAGTGGGGCGGGTTTAGTCCGTGCAGCATCAAAGGCGGATATGGCCATGTTGATATGCGCTGTAGTGTCTCGCTTGGGAATAAAACCGTGCTGTTGGGGAGCGACAAGCTGGGACATGAGTGGCGCTAGCCTAGTAGCCAGTATTTTGGCAAAAATTTTTGCATCACTATTGATGAGTGAGATTGGCCTGTATGATCCTCTCTCTTGGGGTGCCTTGCCTTTTTTTAAAAAGAAAATAATTTGTGTTAAATTCCAAGATCTGGGTGCTTGTTGCCCTTTACCTATAGCACATATCACGTCAGTAAATAATGGTATCAGTTCCTCAATACAGTGTTTATAGAGTTCCAAAGGAATAAGATCTTCCCCTACAGCTTTGCCCATCGCTAAAGATTTGATGGCGTCCCTAATTTCTATCACTGTAATGTCGGCCGCTAATTGAGCAGATTGTTCCAGCTTTAAGTTTTTGACTTTATTTAAGTTTATATAATTATTAATGCTATCATCTGAGATTGCAACTTCTGGTGTGTATAAAACTTGATAGAAGGAAGCAAATTGTTGTAAAATCGATTTTGAGTCACAAAATAATTGATTATTATCCCCTTTAATTTCTTTAACCATATTTTGAGATCGATCTTCAGCAACTTTGTAAGCCAGTAGTTTACCACTTTTATCACCATTCTCATACTGATCTAGTTGATATTTTTTTAATTTGTTAATACTTTTACCCATAAGAAGATCTTTCAATGCAGCTTTAAGCTCAATTAGTTTGAAATTTAGTATATCTAAGTTTAAAGTGCCATTACAGATGGCGTCAGATATTTGAAGTTCGATATCACGAATTTCAGTAAGCCTTCGCTCATTTAGATTTCGAAGTTCTTTATTTTGTCGCCAAATGTATTGTTGAGTGAATCCACGTATACTTGCTTTGCAAGAGTCCCATACTATCCAGGGTAAGCTGGATTGTATGTTTATATCGATAAACACTTTTATATGCTCTTTAAGTTGAGTTACAAACACCATATCAGAAAACAAATATCGAGGAAATGAGAAGAGACGAGGGGCAAAGTCTTCAGTTGCTATTACAAATGTTAAAGAAATCGGGTTATGATCCGAGGTTACTCTTGGGTGTATAGCCATTGAACAGTTACCAAGAATCAAGTCTGAAGCCCATATCATATCTATGCGTGAGCATACTTTATGCGCAGCAGAGTAAAATGTGTAGCCAGCTACTTCAGGATTTAAACATCTCCATACATCTTTTAAAAGATGTATAGTTGCTAAATCCAAAATTGCAGCTCTAGTTTTCCTCATTCTCTGAAAATAATTTTTCCTAGTAATGTCCAAGTTGTAGTTCATTATACAATTAAAATCACCCAACACAATATATTCCCCCTCCCAACCAAGTAATTCCATATTAATCTGATCAAAAATTATAGGCTCATCTTGATTTGATGCATAAACTCCGCATATTGTATATTTACGGCTTTCTAGCTTTATCTGTACCATCGCCCATCTGCCAGCTTTATCAGTTAATGTCTTGATTATCTCACACTTTAAGCCTTTATGTTTTAAGATTGCTACCCCCCGAATTGAAGCGTTAAAGTCAGTAAAAAACTAAAGTATCGTATCCTAGTTGTTTAAGCAGGTGTTTATCTTTATAAGCAATATGAGTTTCAGTAAGAACCACTATTTGAGGGTTATACATCCTAAGCTCCTCATATACCAGACGCCGCTTTATTTTATTATTTAAACCTGACACGTTCCAGGTTAGGAATTTTATTAGATGCATTTCAATTTACGTATATCACTATCTATTTGACCTCTATAATAAATCATAACAGCCTTGTAATTCCGCTTAGTTTTTTTGTCATTATTGTGTCCCTTGATGCATTTTTTACCCCAAACCATTTCTTCCCCTTGCCCACCCCACACTGTGCTCCACCCTCCCCCCACCCCACAATTACCTGCAGGTCCCCCCCTAAATTTGGCTGCCGCTCTAATGGCAACCAGCTAGCGGTTTTAGCCGCCTGTAGGGTCCGGGCGCACAAAAATCAAAAGAAAAACCGTGCTTAAAGACATCAGTGACCAATATATAATAAAAAGAGCATAACATTAGTCAATATTGTCTTCATTTTTCCAGTCTCCACTTAGCAATAGCAGATTCAACCTCGTTCTCTTCCAGAAAAAAGTAAGGGCGACCATTTCTAAATACTTTCAGTTTTGCTGGTTCTTGCAAAAACACTTGGTAACCCATCTCCTTAATTGGATCGATAAATTGTTTCAGTTTCCAGCGGCGTTCCAAAGAAAGTTTACTTAAATCAGATCGAACAAAAAATTTAACTGAATCACTAGTAACTGGATTATTTGGTCGAGCTTTTATTGATATGGCTTGTCGAAGCAGATAGTTGCCAATACATATCAGAATTGGACGCGGAGATGTATCGCTCTTGTTCCTTTGAAATAAGGGAAGCCGATGGGCGCGTTGGATCTGAGAATCCCAATCCCAATCTGCTAAATCAGGAAAAGCATTCTGGAACAGTCGGACAATAAATGCCCTAGGGTCAGCTCCCTCGACTCCCTCCGCAATACCAAAAACGCGTAGGTTTTGTCTCCGCTGTCTATTTTCTAAATCTTCGATTTTGGATTGCATCTGAAGAAGTTGAGAAGAATGTTTATTTACAGCACTCTCTGACCGGTGTGATTTTTCCTCTGTTAGAACCACTCTCTGCTGTAATTCCTCCACCTCTTGGGATACAGCGCCCAGTTTACATGACAGTTCTTGCAAAGAAGCCTGGGTTTTGTTGCTGTCTTCCCTCATCTGTTGATAGTGAATCTTGGCTTCTTGTTTCTGTTCATTAAGTAACTGAAGTATTGTCTGAAATGAAGCGGACACCTCCCCTTGAAGGGTCCAATCGGCTGATAAAATAGGCGGTTGAGCCGGTCCTTCTGAATTGTTCTCTTTAGATAGCTCTATCGCTGGAGCCGATGCGTTACCCCCTTTTGATGCTCTTCCTGTGCTAGTTGTGTCCTCTGCTGAGGTGTTATTGTTAGATGAGAGTGACAAAGTATCATGCAGAGTTGTTAATGGAGAAGAGGAAAATTCCTCTTCCGTTATGAGAGCCTCCACTTCTACGATTTGACCATTAGTGGGTATTACATTTGGTCGTTGGCTAGAACCACTTGGTCCGGGCACGTTGATCACTGCTATAGAGGAATTAGCATCATTGTTTATCATACTTCCATCGGTGGGACTGTTACCTGATAATCTCAATGCCATTGATTTAACACCGCCTTTAGCTTGCACCCATTGTCTGATAGGGCTATTTTCTATGATAGCTTTCATAGTGTTTGGTTTGGATTTGCTAATAGCCTTTTTGGTTTTATTCTTAGTTTTTCCTCTAAGTTTTTTGGAATTGGTAATTTTATCTTTAATCAATCCTGAAGGCGTGTTATTCCCATGTTCATAAAGATCAAGATACTCCTCATCCGTTTCAATACTTTCAGCATTGTCACCGCCTTCAGCCCCTATTTCAGCTGTGTTAGCAGTTAGGACAGTAGGCAGGTTGTTAGGTAGTACTTGAATAATTGGTGCATTTTCCATACTTAGAGAATCAGGCTGTGGTGGGGCTGTCCCAGTATCAATTATTAAACGGTTATCTTGACTAACCAAAGCAGGAGAGCCCATATTAGCCTCGACAAGGGAGACTGTAGCAGCCCTGGAGATTGTAGCAGTGTCTTGGATGACCTGATTATTTACATTAATATCGTTGCACGTGGACTCAGATAGCACTGGCTGAGCACCCACCTTTAATACCATTGTATCAGCTTTTACGCCTCCCACAAGTACCCCCGGCTTCTCTTGCCTGCCAGAAATTTGTTTGCTCACCTCCAGCGTAGTAGCCAATAGATTATTAGCAGGGCCCCCCAGAGAGGCTGGATTGCTGGAATTGGAAGTCGTTGGGAGTGACACTGGCATTTGTTTCCCCGTTCCTGCTGTAGTTCCTGCTGTAGTCCGAGTGTTCCTTACTGGGGGTTTCGGTGCCATCGCTAAACACTCTGCCTCCGTGGGCGTAGAGGAAAATTGCCGATAGATCCGCAGACCAAGCCAGCTAATCGCCGACCAGCCCCTCGTGTTCTCAGAGGCCAGACGCGGTAATCGAGCGGAGCGCAGCAGGCTCCGTACTCGGCTCTTAATCAGCCGTAGTCTTAACATTCAGCAGTGTTCAGCAGTGTTCCACCGTTTTCCACCGTTTTCCACGATCTCCAAAGTGTACATATGTCTCAGCCCCAGCACAGTTTTCAAAAAAGTGCTTTTATGTCCAACCGCTGTCACATGCGCCCGCTCCGATGCAAATATAGCTCCGAAGGTCAGACGCGGAGGCAGCTCACCAACAGCCGTAACTTCACCTTTGGCGTATTCCACTTTCCTGACCAGATCCACCCTGGTCACGTGCTGATTCCACTAGGGCTGCTCACTGTTTCCTATTTTATTCAACTGTATATAAGGCCTCTGATTAACATCTTCACATCCTTATGGCTAGACTGTGTATTCTATGCTGATGACACCCCGCTATGCAAACCCTTATGTCACAATGCAACTTCACACTCTCTTGGTCAACATCCCAAAACATGGTATTGGTCACTTGTATAGGAAGCATAATCTTTTCTATTCTGATCCAAAGCTTTGGACTCACTTTCCCCACCATGACATACCACACATGCACACATAAATGATTAATGATCCATCTTTTTAATTAGTTTGGTTGGCTTTTCTTTTAGGCTATTCATTAAAGAATAATGTCCTGACAAGTACCTTCCATTCCTTCATTTAATGATAGCTGCCACAGATGTATGTACATTCACGGTGCCCATCTTTCAATGCGATTTGTTTTATTTTCAGAAACCTCATTTATAGATAGCCGTCATGGATGCCCGTCATTTGTTGTGGCCAATTTTGAATGCAATTTATTGTTTGGGTAACTCCATTCAAAGATGGACATTATGAATGTATGCACATCAGTGGCGGCCATCCTTAAATGAGATTTCTTGAAAGATTAAAAATTCACTTTAAGCGTGCACATTTGAACGATTATCTTGGAATAGTTGAAAAACAAAAACTTAAGATGGCTGTTACTGATAAGGCAGCATAAATACGAAAAATGGAACGCATGGGGGTAAATAAAGACTTTACTATATCCCAAACTGTAATTGATTTGTTTGTATAATTATTAAGTTTCTTCAAAACTTCAACTAAGGTACCATAGCACCCCACATCTCTGTTCAAACACTTGTGTGTATTTCTTGGTCATTACTTTTTAAGAGAAAACAAAATATGTTGCATTCCATATAGACATTCCACCTTTAACATAAAGATCTCCATGTATAGTCATAATCTGTGAATAGTCCCGCCCATGTCTGGGGCCCCCATAGCAATCAAAATAGTCTCTTAAGTCGTCTTCTTCTGCAGACTTGCATAGACACTTAAGAGAAAATAGAAGACAAATAATGCAGCCTGACATTAACAAGGCTACATTGGCCAGCACTTCATCCTGAAGTGAAAATGATAGCCAAATAATATCATTACATTTTACACATTTTACAGTTTCACCACACATATAGAAACTCCGCTTCACAAAAATCATTTGCATGATAGAGAGGAAGGGTTGGACAGTCAAGCCTCATAAGCTGCCATTATGTGTCTGGAAAAGGGATACCGTGCCTTTAAGGAACCCTCCAGAGACCCTCGGTATCCCATGATGCACAGCCAAAGGCAAGTTACTTTTAGCTCTTTTTTCCGGCTCCTGCTAGCAGGACCCTGGAGCATTGAGCTCTACCTTTTTGGGTATATCTTCAATTTTTGGATAATCAGTGAGATTTGGGTTTCACTCAACGTCTGGGGTCTTCCTCTTCCAGTTGCTGTCTTTTTTGACCAGTTTTACCACCTCTATCTTGTCGAAACGCCAGCTTTAGTCGACAAGTGCCCTGAGTGTGGTAGGAAGGAGGTCAAGTCTGAACCCCACAGAGTGTGCATACTCTGCCTGCTACTCATGTACCTGACTTCTGTGATATTTGCCATTATTTCTCCAGAAGGACCCTGCGTGACAGGGAGAAGATTTGTCTCCAAGGCCTGGAGCAGAGGAGACATCAAGAAGCAGGTGGGACCTCTGGTCACGGGGGGGGGGGCTCTATCTTCACCCTCTGCCCGTGCATCGGCCTCTAGTCAAGAACAGGCCCGGAAACTGCACCAGTCCCAGTCGACGTCGAGGGCTTCGACGTCGGCGTCGAGAGGTATGACTACCATCTGTTCCCCGTCGACCCAGGACCCTGGATCGAAGCGACGTCAACGTTCGACGTCGAGGGGTAGGACGTCGAGACCTCGGACGAGGTCGACGTCTAGGACTTCACCGGCGTCGACACACTATCGTCGTCGTGCTGAGTCCCGAAGAGGCAGGCGCTCGCCGTCGAGGTGACACTGCCGTTTGCCATCGATTTCAAGGAGACGAAGATCGGCGCCAAGAAGATCGGCGTCAAGCAGATCGACGTCAAGAAGATAGACGTCGAGGAGAGCCACGTCGAGGAGATCGATCTCGAGAAAGGGAAAGTCGATGTCAAAGAGGAAGTCTACTCCCCGAACAGGGTATAGTGTGGTGAGCGTCTCTTCATCAGAGAGTTCCCGGTCGCGGCGGCGCCGGCGTTCCTCCTCAGGAGAGTCTACCTCCAGAGCATCCTCTCCGAGGCCTGCTTGTAAGAAGAGGAGAGTACTTAGGTCTCCGGACTCTGATTACTCGAGGACCTACTCGCCCTCAACGCCCAGGACACCTACTCCTCCGCCACAACAACTACCTCCTCCTCCGCCTCCTCCACCTCCTCCTCCTCCTCCACCGCCTCCTCTTCCTCTTCCACCTCAGCCTCTACAACCGAGGTCACGATCACGGGGGAGGCATCGCTCTCGCAGTGAGCGTAGCTCTTCAAACAGGTCACAACATTGTCATCGTAGAGAGAGGTTGTGGTCCAGGCATACCAGATACACAGACTCATCCAGTGACAGGAGGTATTCGCCTACTTTGTCTGACTCCTCCAACGAGGGTGTCGCCAGTGGATGACATTGTGACGTTTCAGGACGTGCTCTTGAGGAGAGCAGCGAAGTTGGGGATAGCACTGACTGTGCCCACCACTTCCAACTCTGTCATCTTTGAAACGCTACAGCGTAAGCACCTGTCTCGCCCTTTGTTACCTGGGTTGGAGGAACAGGCCATAGAGCTGTTCCTGACGCCGGCCTCGGTGAAGTCTGCCCCATCCCGGCTTCAGAAGAAGTACAGGCCCCCGGATTCTGATCCGGGGTTTCTGAGAATGGATCCGAATGGATTCGGTTATTGTTACAGCGGCAAAGAAGCAACACTCTACTGCTCCTTCGTCAACGGTCCCTCCGGACAAAGAGAGCCGTCAAATGGATTTGGCAGGGAGAAAGGTCTGCAGTACGACAGCCACTTTTATGAAAGCCGCAAGTTTGACTGCACTGCTGGGTTGGTATGGCCGCTCCTTGTGGGTGTCCCTGCAACAATTCATTGAGCTCCTCCCGAGGGACAGAAGGGAAGATTTTCAGGATTTCTAGAATGAGGGCATGATGCTTTCCAACCAAGTCATCAGCTCAGCTGCAGATGCCTCTCTCCTGGCTGCTCACGGGTACTGCCATGGAGTAAACTTGAGATGCCACTCCTGGTTGCGCCTTACCTCTCTTAAGCCGGAGGTGCAACAGCGCATTGCCAACTTGCCCTTTTCAGGCACTACCCTCTTCGGGACTCATACGGATGAGGAGATGGCCTGCATGAAGGCAGAAGTTGAGACGCTGAAGGCGGTCGGTTTCGAGAAACCAAAGGACCAGCGGAAGTCTTTCCGCCCCTTCCAGAAGCGCTACTCCTCCCAACGATTCCAGCAAGGGCAGGGTCGCCAAGCTGGCCAACAGCAGCAGCAGCAACAATAATATCAGAGGCAGCCCTTCCAGAAGCTTCAGAGGAGCAGAGGCGGTCAGCAGGCCTCATCGGGGAATAAGGGTCGAAGCCCTGGGAGATTAATTCCCCCTCGTCTATTATCCACTCCGGTGGGGGGGAAGTATTCAGAATTACCCGGCAGAGTGGAGAAAAATTACTCAGGACAAGTGGGTGCTGAATATTGTTTGCAATGGATACAGTCTTCGTTTTGTCAGCCCCCCTCCAGCTATTCCACCGGTTCGCTCGCAATACCAGCCTGCGCGAGCTCCAAGCGGAGGCCGATACCCTATTAAGAAAAAGGGCGATAGAAGACGTCCCTCTGTCTCAAAGGGGAAAGAGTCTATACTTCAGGTTCTTTCTGGTGCGCAAGAATGACAAGAACGAGTTCAGGCCCATTCTGGATTTGCGACAAGCAAACAAGTGGATCCGCAGGGAGAAGTTTCGCATGTTGTCCTTGCACCAGTTTTATCCTCAGCTGCATCGAGGAGACTGGCTTTGCGTAATAAATCTGCAGGATGCGTACTTCCATGTACCCATTGCACAGAAACATCAGAAGTTCCTATGCTTCCTAGTCGGCACCAACCACTATCAGTACACCGTACTTCCGTTTGGCCTGAAGTCTGCACCCAGGACTTTTTCGAAATGCATGGCAGTGGTGGCGGCGCACCTGAGAAAGAACAAGGTGTTTGTCTACCTGTACCTGGACGACTGACTGATCAAAGCCACCACCTTCCAGGAAGCACAATTGCATTTCAACAGGACGGCTGTTCTGTTGAGCCAACATGTCCAAGTCTGTTCCGACTCCTGTTCAGTGTCTGCAGTACTTGGGAGCCTCCATCGATAATCTCAGAGCAAGCGTGTATCTTTCGGAGGAACGATGCTAATTGATCCTTCGGAAGGCTCAGACTCTCATGTCCATTTCATCAACGACGGTGAGGAGAGTGTCGTCTCTCCTGGGGTCGATGGCTTCTTGCATCTTCCTTACACTACATGCACGCCTCCACATGAGACCGCTGCAGGAATGTCTGGAGGATCAGTGGGACCAGAAACGAGGGAGCTGGGAGGACAAGATCACACTGTCCCAGCATGCTCAGCAGTCACTGAACTGTGGTGGTGTTCAGCAGAGAATCTCCTCAAGGGGGTCCCATTCCACAAGAACATTTCAATACAGACCATTGTGACAGATGCTTCTCTCCAGGGCTGGGGAGCGCATTCGGACCATCTGCTGATCCAAGGAACGTGGTCCCAGGCGGAGTCCACGTACCATATCAATTTTCTGGAACTCAGAGCTGTTCACTTGGCACTGAAGGCCTTTCATCCGTCCTTTCAGACCAACTCCCTGCTTGTACAGACGGACAATACGACCACGATGTATTACCTCAACAAGCAGGGGGGCTCTAGATCGCGCACACTGTCTCAGGAAGTGCAGGCGACCTGGCACTGGCTGCTAGCCAGAGGACTGACGATAACGGCTACCCATCTACCAGGTGTGCAGAATGCTCAGGCGGACACACTCAGCAGGCTCGTTCAGGAGAACCACGAGTGAGTTCTAAGTGACGAGGTGCTAGGAAGCATCTTCGATAGATGGGGCACTCCAGACGTAGATCTGTTTGCCACCGCCGAAAACAGCAAATGCCGAGACTTCGCCTCCAGGTTTTACCAACCGGGGACTCTAGGGAATGCGCAATGGATCAGCTGATCAAACAGCTTTCTGTACGCTTTTCCACCCATTCCCCTGATTCCGGCAGTGCTCATCAAGCTGTCTCAATCCAGAGGGCGAATGATCCTCATTGCTCCGGAGTGGCCTCGACAGTGGTGGTTCACAGACCTGCTCCACCGGTCTCTCCAACCCCATCTGGCGCTTCCATGTCGGCCGGACCTTCTAACGAAGTTCGGGGGGCAGATGGTGCACCCCAACTTCTCATCTTTCAGTTTGGCAGCATGGCTCCTGAGATAGTACAATATGGACACTTGAACTTGCCTGACAACTGTATGGAAATACTTAAGGAGGCTAAAAGGCCATCCACCAGGACTTCCTATGCCTACAAATGGAATAGGTTCTGCATTTGGTGAACATCCAAGAACGCTGACCCTACCTCCTGCAAGGAAGATGTCATCCTTCCATACCTCTTGCAGGCCAGGTCGCTTCCCACCCACCACACAGCTCCACCTGAAGAAATGGAAATCTTCATTCTCAGGGAATACTTACTAATATAACAAAGAACTTGGCACAGAAGCTGAAAATATGAAAAGACATCGTTATTAAATTTAATAAGTGAGGCCACGTCACACAGAAGCCGTAGCAACTGAATGAGGCAGTCTGAGGAATACAGAGGACAGAGGCCTTTTATATGTTTTAGGGTTACATGACTCAGCACAAAAGTAAGGGGCAGTCCTAGCTTTTGCAAGCATGCAAAAAATCCAACATTCCTTCTTTACAGTTTGACCACTCACATGTTTCCACAACAAAAGCAGGATCATGATGACAAGCCCATTTTTCAGTTTGTCCAGCCCAAAATCAATCATTGGTTAAACTTAACATTTTTCATCAGACAGGTCGATCGGACCCATAATAAAAACGGGCACATCCCCATCGTAAATAGGCCATAAAGAAGGAACAGAAACAGATGAGACGCAAGATAGAAAGGTGTGTGCGAGTATCATAAACTCAGCAATGTCCTGCTCTTTGATCTCTATCTCGATCAGCTAAAGGGCAAGAACTGGTTTGGCAAGGTCAGCTTCAGGCAGCAGGGTCAGTTCATTTCAGGTCAAACAGCAGTCAGCTAAAGTCATCGGCCTATGTGAGGGCAACCACAAAATGGCTGCCCTGCACAAAATGGAACCCAAGGGTTCAGAACGAAATCTTCAAATACACAGTGAATCCATCGGTGTAACATGACAAAAACACTCATACTTGCTGAGCTCACTGTTTATGGTTCGCTGTTACCAAAATCGTAACAGAACCACGACCTTTATGGCCCAGGTTCAGAATTCACGGAACCTCACACCTGTGAGCCTGTGCCTCTCCCCCCTGTGCTGCCGCTCCGCCGTGAGTTTGATCCTGCTGTTGCCCCAGTGGTAAAGTTCTCCGTTTTGTGCCTTATAACCTGTGATTCTGTGAATTGCTGTGCTGTTCTGTTTCTGCTCTTTCCTCGTTTTTTGTCTCATATCCCCACTTCCCCCTTTTCTTCTGTTCCCCCTGCCCGTTTCCCGCCGCTGCTCCCCTGCGGCCCGCCGCCACGCTGTCCATTCGGCACCCAGCTCCCGCCTCCCAGCTGCTCCTCCCTCCCTCCCCGCCTTAAATATCGGCCGCTGCGCGGCAGTGAGAGCGACTCCTGACCCTGCTTGCAGGCCAGGTCGCTCCCCACCTGCCGCACAGCTCCACCTGTGTGCCTGTGCCTCTCACCCCTGTGCTGCCGCTCCGCCGTAAGTTTGTTCCTTCTGTTGCCCCAGTGGTAAGGTTCTCCGTTTTGTGCCTTATAACCTGTGATTCTGTGAATTGCTGTACTGTTCTGTTTCTGCTCTTTCCTCGTTTTTCACCTCGTTTTTTGCCTCGTATCCCCCTCCCTCCTTTTCTTCTGTTCCCCTTGCCCGTTTCCCGCCGTTGCTCCTCTGCGGCCACGCCCCCTCGCCATCCATTCGCTGCTCCGCTCCCGCCTCCCAGCTGCCCCTCCCTCCCTCCCTGCCTTAAATTGCGGCATGCCCATCTGCGCATGGACCGCGCCCAACGCCAGGACCCCTGGACCCCGCAAACGCCACAACGCCATACTCCGATACAATGCCAGCAAACTCCACGCACTCAACGCCGGCGGAGACCACACCTGCTTCCAAGCCGCCCCGAAACGGACCCACGGACCTTTCTCCTGCAGCACCTGCAGCTTCACCTGCGGCAGAGCCACCAAACCGCCAAAACCGGACCCAACCACCTCCGCTGCATCCTGAACACCCGCTCCGCACGCAAACACGCCATCAAGCTCTGGGACCTGCTCAACACCTCCGCACCAGACGTTGCCTTCCTGACCGAGACCTGGTGGAACGACTCCTCGCCACCCGACGTCGCCATAGCCGTCCCGGACGGCTACAAGATTACTCGCAGGGACCACGCCAACGGAATCGGAGGAGGAATTGCCATCATCCACAAGTCCTCCATCAAGGTCTCCACCCACTCAGACGACAGCCTCAACACCGCCGAACACCTGCACTTCCGGATCCACACCGACCCCAACACCACCCTCAAAGGAACACTCGTCTACAGACCCCCCAGACCCCGCACGCAGTTCAGCGACTCCATCGCCGACCTCGCCAGTACCCACGCTCTCGCCTCCACAGACTACATCCTCCTCGGGGACCTGAACTTCCACCTCGAGAACAACAACGACGCCAACACCACTTACCTGATCGACAACCTCGCAAACCTCGGCCTCAGACAACTCGTCACAGCTCCCACCCACACCGCCGGCCACACGCTTGACCCCATCTTCTCCACCAACACCCACATCTCCTTCGACCGAACTCCACTGGACCGACCACCGCTGCATCCATTTCACCTTCAACAAGGCCACCACGCATCACCGCACCCAACAGCTGCCCCGCCGCTGCTGGAGCAAAGTCACAGAGGACCAGCTGACCACCACCCTCGCCCAGAACCCACCGACCGACCACATCGACCCAGACGTCGCTGCCTGCAATCTCAGACAGTGGATCAACGACTGCGCCAACACCCTAACCCCGCTCAAGAAACCCTACAATAGCCACACCGGCAAGAAAGCCACCTGGTTCACCGAAGAGCTCTAGACCTCCAAACGAGCATGCCGAAAACTGGAGAAGAAATGGCTCCACGAACAAACACCAGTCAGACACGCAGCCCACAAGGACGCCACCTGCAGACATCACCACCTCATCAGACTCGCCAAGAGATCTTCCTTCAAAGCCCGCCTAGACAACGCACACAACAGCAAAGAGTTCTTCAGCATCGTGAAGGAACTCTCCAACGCCGACGACATCCCGCCTTCACAAGAACTGTGCGACGCACTGGCCAACTTCTTCCACCGCAAGATCGTGGACATCCACAACAGATTCAACACCCCGACCGCCCCAATACGACAGGCCGCTCCCACCCAACAAACACCACCCGCATCAACGGCCTGACCTCCTGGACCAACGTTACCAACGACGAGACACGCAAGGTCATGAACTCCATCCACTCAGGATCACTATCAGACCCCTGCCCACACCACGTATTCAACAAAGCAGACGCAGCCATCGCACCCCAACTACGGAAAGTCATCAACATCTCCTTCGAGACAGCTACATTCCCGTAAGGTTGGAAGCACGACGAGATCAACGCCCTTCTGAAGAAGCCCAAGGCGGACCCCAAGTACCTCCAAAAACTTCCGGCCCATCTCCCTGCTCCAGTTCCCGGCGAAGGTCATCGAGAAAATCGTCAACATACAACTGACCTGCCACCTCGAGGATAACAACATCTTAGACCCGTCCCAGTCCGGATTCAGAAGAATCGACAGCACCGAGACAGCCCTCATCGCCGCCAAAGACGACATCAGGCGCCAACTAACAACGGCGAAACATCAGCCCTCATCCTCCTGGCCCAGTCAGCCGCCTTCAACACGGTCTGCCACCACACACTAAAGACACGCCTCCAAGAAGCCAGAATCCAAGAGAAGGCCCTCAACTGGACCACGTCCTTCCTCACCGACAGAACCCAGAGCGTCCGCCTCCCACCTTTCCGTTCTGAAGCCACCTACATCATCTGCGGCGTAACCCAGGGCTCTTCCCTCAGCCCGACACTGTTCAACGTCTACATTGTGCCCCTCGCACAATTGGCCCGCCAGCACGACCTCAACATCATCTTCTACACTGACGACACCCAGCTCATCCTCTTCCTCACCAAAGACCTGCACACCGCCAAAACCAACCTCCACAAGGGTATGAAGGCCGTCGCCAAATGGATGAGGAGCAGCCGACTGAAGCTGAACTCAGAAAAGACAGAGATCCTCATCCTCAGACCAACCCCAACAGCCTGGGACGACTCCTGGTGGCCAACCACGCTGGGAGCAGCACCAACGCCCACTGACCATGCACGCAACCTAGGAATCATCCTTGACTCCTCCCTCTCCATGTCGAAGCAGGTCAATGCCGTCTCCTCCTCCTGCTACAACACCCTCTGCATGCTCCGCAGGATCTACAAGTGGATCCCTACTGTAACAAGAAGAACAGTGACTCAGGCCCTCCTCAGCAGCAGACTGGACTACGGCAAAGCACTCTATGCAGGAATCTCAGCCAAACACCTAGAACGACTGCAACGCATCCAAAACGCCTCTGCCCGGCTGATCCTCAACATCCCTCGCCGCAGCCACATCACCCCTCATCTGGGAGACCTACACTGGCTCCCCGTCGACAAAAGGATCACCTTCAGACTCCTCATCCACGCACACAAAGCACTCCACAACACCGGAACAGCCTACCTTAATAGCAGACTCAGCTTCCACACCCCCGCCCGCCAACTCCGCTCTGCCAGCTTCTCCCTCGCCGCGGTTCCTCGCATCAAACGAGCGACCTCAGGCGGCAGATCCTTCTCCTTCCTGGACGCCAAGACCTGGAACACCCTGCCTACCCTCCTGCGGCAGACCCAAGACCTACCAACCTTTAGAAGACTCCTCAAGACCAGGCTCTTCCAGAAGTAGCTGCACCTCCATTCCCACCCCACTCCCCCTCAGCGCCTTGATACCCTCATGGGTAAGTTAGTGCGCTTCACAAGTAGATTGATTGATTCTATTAAGGTTCACCTCGCAGCATTAACTGTATATAGGAAATGTCCTTCACAAACATCCTTTTTCCAGATACCTGTAATTAAAGATTTTTTGGAGGGTTTGAAGAAGGTGTTTCCCCCATTAGGCGTCCTTCGCCTTCATGGGAGCTGAATGTGGTGCTGTCCAGGTTTATGAAGGAGCCTTTTGAGCCTATTCATAAGACTTCTCTACAGCATTTGTCCTGGAAGGCGGCTTTCCTTGTGACTATAACATCAGCGCACAGGGTGAGTGGAATTCAGGCTTTGTGTTGTCACGAGCCCTAAACAGCATTTCATGCTTCCAAGGTTGTCGTGAGGACTCACCCTAAATTTATCCCTAAGATTATATCTGATTTCCATGTCAACCAGGCGATCACATTACCGACGATTTTTCAACATCCCTCCTCTCCGGCGGAGAGGTCCCTTCATTCACTGGATGTGAGGCGGTTGTTGGAATTTTACTTAGATAAGACCAAGGACATTCGTAGGTCAGATCAGTTGTTTGTGAATTACGGTTCAGTCAGGACTGACCTTGCCACCTCCAAACAGTCCATATCTAGGTGGATTGTGTGCTGTATACAACTATGCTACAAGACTCTAGGGGGTAAGCCTAAGGCTCATTCAACTAGAGGCAAAGCGGCTACTACAGCTTTGCTACGTAACGTTCCCATTGCAGACATCTGTAGGGCGGCTACGTGGAAGTCTGTCCACACATTTGCGAAGCATTACTGCCTGGATTCTGATGCCAGGACAGATGAGCAAGTTGGGCAGGCTTCGCTGAGGAATTTATTTGCTCAGTAAGGATTTTTTCTTTAGTTTTCTTCAACCGCTGGATTTGGTTTTGGGATGGGCTTGCCATTCTATTCACAGATTATGACTATACACAGAGATCCCCTACTACAGAAGGAGCAGTTTCTTACCTGTAACTTCAGTTCTGTAGTAGGGGTATCTCTGTTATAGTGATAAGCGACCACACCCTCCTCCCCGGCGGAAGTAAACGTTTTTTTCCCTGGATGCTACAGGCCAGGCTTTAAGAGACCATCAAAAATTAACTGAAAGTAACTTGCCTTTGCATCATGGGATACCGAGGGTCTCTGGAGGGTTCCTTAAAGGCACGGTATCCCTTTTCCAGACACATAATGGCAGCCTATGAGGCTTGTCTGTCCAACCCCTCCTCTCTATCATGCAAAGGAGTTTTGTGAAGGGGAGTTTTTATATGTGTGGTGAAACTCTGTAAAATGTGTAAAATTTAATGATATTATTTGGCTATCCTTTTCCCTTCAGGATGAAGTGCTGGCCAATGTAGCCTTGTTAATGTCAGGCTGCATTATTTGTCTTTTATTTTCTCTTAAGTTTCTATGCAGGACTGCAGAAGACGAAGACTTAAGAGACTATCTTGATTGCTCCGGGGTCCCCGCACATGGGCGGTACTATTCACAGATTAGGACTATAACAGAGATACCCCTACAACAGAACTGGAGTTACAGGTAAGAAACTACTCCTTATAATTTTTTATTAATATTATTATCACTATTGTTGCTTTTGCATTTTTGCCATTATTATCATCATCATTAATAATAATCAGATACTTATACAGGAGCTTCAATTAGAAAAGATAGATGATACACGAGAAATATGGAATAAACTGTATAAGAAAAGGTTTATAAGTAAGAGGATATAATTAAGCTAGAGGACTATTATGCAGTTTCCATAATATATTTTCCTTCAAATTTGCTCATTATGAAGATGTGAAGATGCACACAATCCATTATTAAGAAACAAAGAACCCATCTAGAGCCTATACTGGAAGATAAGCTTCAGACTACCATTCCATTAAACTGAACAAATGAACACATTGATGTATCATGAAATCTTTTCACTTATGATTTTATACAGTTCCATCTTGAAAACAGATTATAACTGATCCAATAAATTAAGAAGCATTCATATGGCCTTGATTAATTATATTGGCCAAAATCTTAGAGCCATGCTGATAAAATATTTTTGGAAATCACAGATATTAGGTCTCTATCTTTTGCTTTTAGAGAAGTTAAACTGCAAAAAAAATTCTGAGTATGTAAACGTGAAAGAAATCAAACCAAAAAGAAATGTGATCAACATCCTATTTAGCTTGACGTGTTTTGCCCTGTAATTAGCTCCATTATTGCTTGTTAGATCTCCTTTTCTAAGCCCTATCTTTATTCCCTTTTTCAACACACATATTTATCCCCTTTACCAGGTCATCTTTGAAGACCTATAAAAAGAGTTTCTGGTGCTCATCAATCAAGAGTGCTCTGTGTAGAAACTTGTCATTCTTCTCTTAGCTAGGATGTTTGCTGCCACTCATCACCAGAACACTATGGTATCTGCTTCCTTTTATTTCACCTGTCCTTGTGCTGCTCCTGCGGGGGTCACTACTAGATGTTCCCAGTGCAGAGGTACAGTTGAGAACTTTAAGCTTTAGACAACATCTGAAACTGGTAATGTCCATTGGATGTATTGGAAAGTCATGAGAGCAGGATGTAAAGAGCTAAGATTAGGAGCTTGGTATGAGTTAGACTCAGAGTTGCGCCCGGTGCCTTGGATCAGATTCAGGCATGTAGTTACTGGTAGCAATAAATCCCGCTAAATATAACACTCCCTGACTGACAGCAATAGATAAAAAACAAGAAGAATGGCAAAGCTGGACTTGCCATAGAAATCGAAGACCTATCCGATGTACAGGGTGACTGCCTTTCAAATGTAAACAGAGCGACCAGATAATTAAATGACCCCTAAAGTTGAAAACACTTTACAATATTTGTAAGCCACAGAACTATTGAAGTTTTGTAGATTTATTACTGATGAAACCCTTTTTAAATCGTTCTTGATAAACAGGAAATTGCATAAAAAAATCTTGATGCTGCTGGTAATGTAACACATTTGCTCCTATGCTGCTAACTCTGCAGTTGCTTGATGCACAATATTGGATTCTGCATATGAACAATGGATAGCCAGAAAAGAATACATAATCTCTATTAAAGATGTGCACTATTTGAAGCACAGAGAGCTTTAGTATTATAGGTTTTGCTAATTTGAAAGAACATTATTGCCTCCCTTAATCCATCTGTGAGGCTGGAGTTTATTTAAAGACTTTGTTTCCGTTGGAAGAATGTGATCCAACCACAACTATCTCTGACACAAGAAAGAGAGAGAAGTGATCTTTGCTGGAAATACTTAACCAAATTTCAGTCTTTGAATCTTCATGAAAAACAAGCACTGCTGGAGTGGTTTGTAACCTGACTGGTCTGGAAAAAAAATCTCTTTGTCAAAAACTTTGCTCGTGTTGGGCTTAAAGTGGTGTTTGAAATAAAGCCCCATTCCTGTGATTCTAACTCTGTGCTTGCTATTGCGTTGCCTGAGGTCCTAATTCTGCGTTTTTTAATCAAATTTGGAATGCAGCATAATATGCCAGTACGCCAGTCAGGAAAGAAAACAGAATTTGTATTTCTCAATAAAAAAAATGTCTTTCAGTAACTGATAACAAAACTAGATGTTCTGTCCTCAATTTATTATGAGATGTTGTAGTTAGTGTCCGAATCTACGATTTCATATAGTCAATCCCATGACCTGAAACTCTTCATACTAAATATGGATGGTAGCTGGTTAGTGAATGTGGAATCACCCAATTCATCATATAAAATGTCGGGTAAGGGATTAATCTTCCTGCTGCTCGCCTCCCTCATTAAATCCATATTCTATAAATGATTTATCAACCAGGTGAGTTTCGGCTGATTGAGTATGAAAAATATTTGAAAATTATTTTCCATTTATGCCCTTTTTTCACTACCCTGGTTCAAAAACTGCTTTGAGTAAAAATATATATTCACTGTCAGCAAGGGTGAGGTTGTTTAAGGTCTGAGTATTGAAAAGATCTAAAGAGGGCTACAAATGTTAGGCCTTGGGTGATTAGTTTTTCACAAATTAAGCATGTACGTCACCACCCCGCTCTGGAGTGTAGTGAGAGGCTTACACCCTAACACAGTCCTAAACAATAGGGAAAACCTGCAAATTTAAGGCGTGGTGAAACCGTGTCTATGAATTATCCCCTCAGTCAGCAGCTGCCCACCCCCAAGGGGGAAAAGTGACTATGCTCCCAATTATGTGCTGTGAGGAATTCATTACAGGGATTCTAGTAATCTTGAATTACTGCATTTATACTGATACTGTCTTGAATCTGCATGGATTGTTTTTTCAGTTGTGAGCTATACCCCCTAAGAATGGTGAATGATTATGGAACTGGATTTACCAAGCAGAATTCCACACAGTATTCCTAGGTCTGGTGGGTTAAATGCAGACTCTTAGCATCTGCTCCAAGGATGTTTCCTGGCAGGGAGAGCATGCATTGCATCCTCCCTTGTACCCAACTGGTACCTTGGAAGAAAGTCAGCTGGGGCCAGGGAATAGGTCCAAGCTGGAACTCAGCCCTGTCTAAAAGCGGTTTTAGTGGCTGGGTGATAAAATAGGGCCCAGTGTTCCCACATCCAGAATATCCTGGTGCAGGAACACTGAACCGCTGGTGATTTTGCAAGGTAGAAATCCATACTGGAATTCTACTCCACCCAACTTGTATTTTGGCCTTATGAGCAAACACAAGGAGATGATGGACGGAGTGCTGACATTTTTCAGATCTGGGTTGAATCCATCATTGTACTACAGCTCACTTCGCCACCCTAGTTCAGACCCATATGCAAATCAGTCTTGATCCTGGGCCTCATGGGAACAGTCCAGCCCGAACTGCCAAGCCAGGTCTTCCCTGGATCGGAAACAAGCATCCTGGGACTGGTTTCGGGGTAACACCCCTCATCAGCCAGGCTAGCTTGAATCCAGTGGGAAAGTGAGCAAGGGACCCACGTCTGGGGATACCATATGCCAACTTAGGGCAAACAAAGCAAACACAAGAAGATGATGGACGGAGCGCTAAAACTTTTCAGACACATCCCCAGTCACAGATCTAGGTTGAATCCATCATCGTTCCGTAGCTCACTTCGCCACCCCAGTTCAGACCCAGCTATATACAAATCAGTCTTGACCCTGTGGCTCATGGGAACAGTCCAGTCCCAACTGCAAAGCCAGGTCTTCCCTGGACCGGAAACAAGCATCCTGGGACCGGTTTCAGGGTAACACCCCTCATCAGCCAGGCTAGTGGCAAAGTGAGACAGGGAGCCTCGTCCTGGGCGTACCATCCTCTGCAGTGGTATATGTCATCACCCTGCATGCTCCCATATGCTAGAAGGTAGGCCGCAGCAGAAGGCATCTGTTGTTGACAACAAACCCGCAGGTATCTGTGAGCAACAGTGGTGGACGGCTCTCATGAGCAGGGCCTAAAGCCTTTGGAAATTCAAGCTACTTTGTTCACCACACGTTGATTGACATTCTCTTTGAGTGAAAAGAGAGACGCCATTATAATCATCACAAGCACGGATAATCCAAATATACTTTATAGGTTTTGAAGATTTATAAGAGCCTCCAGTGGATTCAGGCTGGGAGACTTTACATTACACAGAATGCAATAAAATATTAATTATGACAACTGCCTTAGAAACAGCCAGTGCAAACATTTTCCGAGGCTCCATGGGCTGTCTTCTGGGGCTCGAGAAAGAGGATATTAAACTAGAAAGGGTCTGCTCTGATTTCTGTTGCCTCCGGTTGCGGTGCTGAAAGGGCTTCGATCATATGACTGGCAAATTACCTCATCTTCTGTGATGGCGACAAGACCCCCTGTCTCCTTACGAGATGCGGCTACAGAGGCACATAGCCTGGCCATTTGGGTGGCTTGCTGAACACTTTATCGGGGTTATACGAGGTCAGCAGCGAGAGCGAGGCTGTAAACAATGCCGGCTTGTTAGCGACAGGCCGGCTGATACCGTGTGACACCGTATCAGTGCAGGCTGCTCGAGGGAGGCGCGAGGTCGTGCAGCGTCCGATAGTGAAAGATGCCGCGGGCGTTATCTGCCGAAACGATGCGCTCCCTTGAAGGCAGGGGTGCCTCACGGCGTGCTTTGCGCACCAGGCTAGCAATACCCCAAATCCACTTCCCACAACTGGGCCATACAGTGCCTGCTTTAGGATTCAGATCATGCTACCAAGAACCACTCCGTTTGTGCTCTGTGCAGAGCCACGCTGACACCTCCTTCCCATCCGTGTGATCTGATGTCAGGTTGATGGCTTGACCTGTCGGCCCCGTTGTGTCGTTTTTGTGTACACTTTTGACAGTTGTTTATCAGCTGAGCGATGATATGTAGATTCACTTGTAAAGCGCCCAAAATGCCCATCGGCCAAATTCGCGTTATGTAAAACCGCAAAAATAAAATAAAGTGATAAATAAAAACAGTATAAACAGACTTCAGCTAAGGTATCCGACCTTTAAGGACGTTTACACGAGAAGGTACTAGATTAAATGTGATGTACATGCTTGTAGGAAAACTTATAGAGTGGATCGAAACACTTGCACTTTCCACGCACTTAGCTTTGTCAATATACCCACATACCAGAATATGGCTTTACAAAACGTCGCAGTCTACACAGTCCAGTGCATATGGCCTCAGTTTGAGGCTGCAGCTCTCCGAGTGCAGCCGTACACCGATATTTAATGCAACCAGTAAAGGTATACGTGATGTTTCAAGAACTTCCTTGACACTCCACCAAAATGCGCACTGAAGATATCACAGTAAATAAAGTAAAACTGGAGCCGGCCCCAAATATTTCAGTCGTATCAATTTCCCTCTTTTCGGAGACTTGAGTTTTTAATACTTTAAAACATGAATTTCACTTGATAGTGTAAGAAAATAAAGGTCGTCTTTAGGCCGGTAAAAGCAAAGTATTCACAACACTTGAGTTTATCCTCATACATCAAGTCAAGTCAAGTCAAGTCAGATAATTTATATAGCGCACTACCTACCCAGAGGGTCTCAAGGCGCTTGAGGAAGGTTGGGGGGTTATTTCTCGAAAATCCAGGTTTTAAGCTGTTTTCTGAAGGATAGGTGGTTTTGAGTGAGGCGGAGGTGAATGGGGAGGGAGTTCCAGGTTTTAGCCGCTAGGTAGGAGAAGGATCTACCCCCCATGGTGGATTTGTTGATGCGAAGAATAGCAGCGAGGGCTTGGTTGGAAGAACGTAGCTGGCAGGAGGGGGAGTAGAAGGATAGTCGCGTGTTGAGGCATTCTGGTCCGAGTTCGTAGAGTGCTTTGTGTGCGTGGGTGAGGAGGCGGAACGTTATCCTCTTATTGATAGGGAGCCAATGGAGGTCTCTTAGGTGACCGGAAATGTGGTCTTTACGCGGTATGTCTAGTATGAGTCTGGCTGATGCGTTTTGGATGCGTTGGAGTTTTTTCTGAATTTTAGCGGTGGTACCGGCGTATAGGGTGTTTCCGTAGTCCAGGCGGCTTGTAATCAGTGCGTGGGTGACCGTCTTTCTGGTTTCGGTGGGGATCCAGCGAAATGTTTTTTTGAGCATGCGGAGGATGTTGAAGCAGGATGATGAAACTGCGTTGACTTGTCTGGACATCGAGAGTGAAGAGTCCAGGATGACGCCCAGGTTCCGTGCGTGGTCAGTTGGGATGGGTGCTTTTCCTAGGGCAGTTGGCCACCAGGAGTCGTCCCAGGCGGAAGGGGAAGTACCTAAGATGAGGACTTCTGTTTTGTCTGAGTTCAGTTTAAGACGGCTGAGCTTCATCCATTCGGCTACTTCTTTCATTCCTTCATGTAGGTTGGTTTTGGCGGTGTTTGGGTCTTTGGTGAGGGAGAGGATTAGTTGAGTGTCATCAGCGTAGGAGATAATGTTGAGGTTGTGTTGGCGTGCGATAGTCGCGAGGGGGCTCATGTATACGTTGAAGAGGGTGGGGCTGAGTGAAGATCCTTGTGGTACGCCGCAGATGACTTCGGTGGCCTCTGACTTGAACGGTGGGAGGCGGACTCTCTGAGTTCTACCGGCAAGGAACGAGGTGATCCAATCCAGTGCTTTATCTTGGATTCCGATGTTGTTGAGGCGTTGTAGAAGGGTGCTGTGGCAGACTGTGTCGAAGGCTGCGGAGAGGTCAAGGAGGATGAGGGCGACTGTGTCTCCATTATCCAGTAGTGTTCGAATGTCGTCTGTTGCTGCGATGAGGGCGGTTTCAGTGCTGTGTTTGGCTCGGAAGCCGGACTGTGAAGAGTCGAGGGAGTTGTTGGTTTCGAGGAAGGCGGCGAGTTGGTTGTTGACAGCTTTCTCGATGACTTTGGCCGGGAATGGTAGGAGCAAAATGGGGCAGTAGTTTTGGAGTTCGGGGAGATCAGCTGTGGGTTTTTTCAGAAGGGCGCTGAGTTCGGCGTGTTTCCAGCTTTCCGGGAAGGTGGCGGATTTGAAGGAGCAGTTGATGACGTCTCGGAGATAGGGTGCTATGATGGAGTCTGCTTTGTTGAAGATGTGGTGTGGACATGGGTCTGTGGGGGATCCTGAGTGGATGGAGTTCATCAAGCGAATGGTGTCCTCAGTGGAGATTGGGTTCCAGTCATTAAGGATGTTCAAGGGGGGTGAAGGTACGGCAGAAGTTTGGGTGGGATGGTGTCCGGGTTGGTTGTTGAAGCTGTTGTGGATGTCTGCGATTTTGTCGTGGAAGAACGAAGCTAGGGAGTCGCAAAGGGTTTGAGAGGGAGTGATGTCGTTGGAGTTGGCAGTGGGGTTGGTAAATTCTTTGACTATGTTGAATAGTTCCTTGCTGTTGTGAGCGTTGTTGTCTAGTCGTTTTTTGAATGCGGTTTTCTTGGCAGTCCGGATCAGTTGGTGGTGTTTGCGTGTGGCGTTTTTGAAGGCGTCCCTGGTGATGGTGTTTGGGTCTTTTTTCCAGGCCTTCTCAAGGGAGCGACAAAGTTTCTTGGATTTCTTAAGATCGTCGTTGAACCAGGGGGCGTTTTTGCTGCCTAGTTTGATTTGACGTTTTTTCAAAGGTGCTAGGGTGTCGGCGCTGTTGGTTAGCCATTGGGTGAGTTTAATGGCTGCTTGGTTGGGGTTCGATGAGAGGGCAGGGGGGTTTTTAAGAAGTGCTGAGGAGATCTGGTCGATGGTGATTTTGTTCCAGTTTCTTCGCAGAGAAGGTTGAGGATGGTTGTGAGTTATGGTCTTTTTGTAGACAAAGTGGACGCAGCTGTGGTCCGTCCAATGGAGAACTGAAGTGTGACTGAAGGAGATGTGTTTGCTAGAGGTGAAGATAGGGTCGAGTGTGTGACCTGCGTTGTGGGTGGGGGTGTTTACAAGTTGTTTGAGTCCGAGGTTGGCGAGATTGTCCAGAAGGGTGATGGAGTTGTTGTCGTTGTTCTTTTCTAGGTGGAAATTGAGGTCTCCCAGTAGAATGTAGTCCTCGGAGGGGAGGGCGTGAGGGGTGATGAAGTCAGTGATGTCTTCACTGAATTGTGCACGGGGTCCGGGTGGCCTGTAGAGTAGTGTGCCTCTGAGTGTGGTCTTGGGGTCGGTATGGATCTGGAAGTGAAGGTGTTCGGCACTAGCGAGGTTGGTGTCTGAGCTGGTTGAGACACGGATGGTGTTCTTATGGACGATGGCGATGCCTCCTCCTATTTGGTTGGCGCGGTCTTTTCGGATGATCTTGTAGCCGTCCGGGATGGCTATGGTGATGTCCGGGGCTGATGAGGCGTTCATCCAGGTTTCTGTTAGGAAGGCGACGTCTGGAAAGATGGTGTCTAGTAGATTCCAAAGGTCGATGGCGTGTCTGTGGACTGAGCGAGTGTTGAGCAGGAAGCATTTTAGGTGGTTGGTGTCGGGATTCTGTTTGGTGGTAGTGGGAGTGGCGTGTGCCTTGGTGCTGTCATACTTGCAGGAGTTGCATGCGAAGGGTCCGTGGGTGTGTCCAGGTGCGGCTAGGGCGCAGTTGGGGAGTCGGCCGGGGTTTAGTGCTAGGAGGGTGGAGGCGTCGTAAGTAATGCGGGAGGGGTGAGAGATGCGGAGACCAGGGGGTATGGCGCTGGGCGCGGTCCAGGCGTAGACGGGCTTACCTTTGGCGCACCTTCGGCGCGGCCGCAGCGCGTGGACGCTGCGCGTTGGGTCATCTGCCTTAAATGGTAGTTAGGGGGGCAGAGCGTGGGAGGGTCAGCTGGGAGGCGGTATCGGGGAGGGTAGGCGGGCCAGGGGAGTGCACACCAAATGCAATGGAGGAATGGGAATGGAAAGTGAAACGGGGCAGAGGCCACAGAAGTCCGAGTAAAAAGTAAACAAAGACCGATAATGCGACTGAAACCAGCAATTCTAAAGCAGCACCTTCTATTCAATCAATATGTATCGGAAGTAAATTGTATTAGCTCACAGATGCGCAAATCAGAGGGTGAGACTCGGCGCTAAATATGGGTGAAAGCGCTAGTAATTAGAAGCAAAACGATACCAAACAGCAGTTCGAAACAGCGCTGGAAGGAGGGTCACGCTCGGGGTCTGTTAGCAGGAAGCGTGGAGGAGCTACCGCTATGGACAGGATCCAGACGGTCACAGCGTTGAGAAGGGGGAGGTCAGCTAACTATTCGTGGGTGGGAGGGGCAGCTGGGAGGCAGTATCGGGGAGGGTAGGCGGGCCAGGGGAGTGCACACCAAATGCAATGGAGGAATGGGAATGGAAAGTGAAACGGGGCAGAGGCCACAGAAGTCGGTGTAAAAAGTAAACAAAGACCGATAATGCGACTGAAACCAGCAATTCTAAAGCAGCACCTTCTATTCAATCAATATGTATCGGAAGTAAATTGTATTAGCTCACAGATGCGCAAATCAGAGGGTGAGACTCGGCGCTAAATATGGGTGAAAGCGCTAGTAATTAGAAGCAAAACGATACCAAACAGCAGTTCGAAACAGCGCTGGAAGGAGGGTCACGCTCGGGGTCTGTTAGCAGGAAGCGTGGAGGAGCGACCGCTATGGACAGGATCCAGACGGTCACAGCGTTGAGAAGGGGGAGGTCAGCTAACTATTCGTGGGTGGGAGGGGCAGCTGGGAGGCGGTATCGGGGAGGGTAGGCGGGCCAGGGGAGTGCACACCAAATGCAATGGAGGAATGGGAATGGAAAGTGAAACGGGGCAGAGGCCACAGAAGTCCGAGTAAAAAGTAAACAAAGACCGATAATGCGACTGAAACCAGCAATTCTAAAGCAGCACCTTCTATTCAATCAATATGTATCGGAAGTTAATTGTATTAGCTCACAGATGCGCAAATCAGAGGGTGAGACTCGGCGCTAAATATGGGTGAAAGGGCTAGTAATTAGAAGCAAAACGATACCAAACAGCAGTTCGAAACAGCGCTGGAAGGAGGGTCACGCTCGGGGTCTGTTAGCAGGAAGCGTGGAGGAGCGACCGCTATGGACAGGATCCAGACAGTCACAGCGTTGAGAAGGGGGAGGTCAGCTAACTATTCGTGGGTTACTCCTGCAGACTTTTACTCCATTCTAGCATAATATTCCATGAGAGTAAATTCCACGCAAGGTGTGTAGTGTGTTTTATGGTGCGCATTACTCAACAGTAGTATGAAAGTAGTCAAACATTTATTCCTGACAGTGGTAGAAACAAAGCTCTCTCGCACCTCCTTCCCTTAGAGCTTAGACCTTTGATGGTGCTGTAAGGGAAGGGGTGTCTTCGGGGGTTAAAATATTTTTGGCATAGGTTAAATAATAACACAGGCACAACTGTACATTATGAACAATTATGCCAGCAGGAATACAGCAGAATTTCACAAAAGCTGTCCTGGACTATGAGTGCAAACGTACGAATTACCCAGTTTTCTGGGTATACTCCAGAAAAGCTTTTTTAAATTGGAAAAGTCATAAATCTACACCCAAGTGGAGGCTGAACTCTGTGTGTGGGTGGACATATACAACAGGTTTTTGAACTGTGCTACACACTTTATCTGACACCGCAAACATAATGTTTTTCTCTTGTTTGTTTAGTTTTAAAACTAAATATGTAAATATATTCTTTTAGAAAGTGTACGAGTTTTCAGAAAGCTCCCTCCGGAAAAAGGAGTTTATGGGCTCTGTGTGTTTGACACTAATAGCCGATCTTTAATTTATTCCAGCTCCATCCTGCTCAGGGCTTTAAAGGGGGAAAAATAGTGCAGGTACTCATTTAAATGAGGCGAGTGGGCGGGACTAAGAGCAAGACATACTGTTACTTATTGACTTCAGTATAGTTGCAGCACATACCAAAACACAGGAGAAATGCGTTACTATCAACAAAGTAGGTCAACTCCTAACTAAATCCAAACGCGGTGATGTTTTATCCTTGTTTTATAATATTTGAAGTTTCCGTACTGTTATTTGGTGTTGCTTTGCACAATACTATATATTCTCGAGTGTGCACACATGCACGCACTCCCACACAAAGAAACAAGCAGACGTGCACACACAAATCATTCTACACATATCCTTTAATATACCTCCTAAGAGTGTCTCGAATCTCCCCCCTTTCTCTCACTCTTTTCCTCACACAAAACCACCCACAGGCAAACAGACAAACATAAGCCGGCACTCAAGCAAAAGAATCAGGAAAGATTAAAGCCATTTTAACCTTGTTACCTTCTTTGGATTTCTCAATTGCTCCGTCACCTGGCTGCCTCAATCCTGTGTTTGCAACACAGCAGGATGGTGAACACTGGACGTTATGCAAATGAGCCCACGCTGAATAGTTAATCGGGGGCTCAGCTCACCACTAACTGCTACATAAGTGCCTTGGCTGTCAGACAGGTCACCAGCACTAACTGCCGAGGCGCCTACCATTTATGAGTACCGGTACTCTCCTTGACAGCAGAGAAGTGCCGGTACTCAGAGTGGTAAAAATAAGAAGTGCCGGTACTCAGTACCTATGAGTACCGGCCCATTTAAAGCACTGATCCTGCTCACTTTTAAGGCATGAAGAAAGCAATCTTTGGAAGAAGAATGGACATTTGCTCTGACAAAAGGAGTCAAAAAGTAATACAATAACACTGGACTGGGCGGTCATATAGCACAATAAGAGAACATACTTTGGGATGAAAAGTGAGCTTCCCAAGTAATGTCTACTTTACCAAATAACGAGAGTTCTTCTATTATTGCCTGCAAGGGACGCCAACCTAGCAATGGATATCTCAGAGAAGACTGTACAAGCTTTACAAACAATGAAGATAATGGTAGATGCAGTCGTTTCAATAATGGATGAAAGCCCTAGAGGGAGATGAGGAGATGCTCTTTTGCTGGACTAAATGTGTTTTCTTATGACCCACTTCGGATGTTTGTATTATCGTACATTAGTACATTAATTCAACCACAAATCAACTTGTGCTATCTGAAACTCAGTCTTAATTCCTTTGCCTCTATTTTATTTTTCGTCTTTACCATTAGTTTCCATTAGAGGAAGTGTTTTGAGATTCCAACCTGACAAGGGAGGTGCTACCACAAAGTAGAGCGGTTGCTGAATTTTCATTGACAATGACGACTTATAAAGTCTATTCAGACTAAGTGGTCTCTCTGTTGGGTAGGGTATTTTAAAGCATAAATTGGATTCACACAAAAAAACAACTCCACTCCACAGATTCCCATCATCAAAATATCTTTTCACAGCTGATGGCAGTGAAAATCTTTGAAAGACACTAAAATTCAAAATATTTTTCTACCAGTACTCACAACACTGACACTTAATGATATCAACACTTCATCTCTTCTACTACAAGAGATGCCATTCCACTACATTTATTTTTATTTATTTATTTTATTTGAAAGGTTTTATGTAGCGATGGCTAGACCCAAAGGTATCAGAGCGCTTTACATGAGTATCAGACCATAGTTGCAGGTTACATACTTACAAGATTACACAGTTTCAAAGCATAGTTACATGTTAGGTCGAGAAAAACAATAAGGACTTATACGTAAGGAAAAGAGCAGGCATGGGGGAGATTCAGGGGAGAGGGGGTAAGAGCAGGGGAAGTAGACAAAGAATAAAGAAGGGAAAGAGGTGGGGAAGGGTGATGGGGGCACAAACCGGTGGACGAGTAAAAGCTGCTTCCAAAGTCCGGTAAGCTGTGATCCCAGGGGAAGTAGAATCATTCCCTCATCTCCTTTGCGTGAGGCTTCCTTGACACAGTGGACTCTCTCAGAGGGGTCTCTGAGACTCCAAGGCCTAAATACTGGATCCTTCCCCAACAAGGGGAGAGGGAGTGCTTTGGCAAGTGGGGCCATACCATAACCTCAACTTTGAGTGGCTCCCTTGACTCTGGACTCTCTCAGAGGGTTAACTGAGAATCCAGAGTATGAATATTGGATCTTTCCCCAACAAGGGGAGAAGGAGTGCTTTAACAAAGGGCACAAGGGACAGGGGGCTAGGCGGCGTAGATTGTATTTAATGCTTGTTAAGCGCAGCTGTCACCCAAAGGGTATCTTGGCGCTGAGACCAATCTAATCATCAGGTGAAGTGCATTACATTACTCTTGGAAACAAATAGGTCTTAAGATCCCTTTTAAAAGAGGACAAATCTTGTCTACTCCTCAATGTCAAAGGTAAGGTGTTCCATAACGTGGCGGCTGCGAAACTAAACGCGCGGTCGCCCAGCCTCACTCTGTTGATCCTGGGAATCCTCACCAGAAACGCCGAGGAGGATCTCAAAGGTCTGGCAGCTTGATACCAGGAGAAAAGATTTTGAAGTGGTATCGGTCCTTGTTATGTTGAGAAAAAAATAAAGACATATACGTAAGGAAAAAAGCAGGCAAGGGAAGAGATTCAGGGGACGGGGCTAGGAGCAGGGGAAGTGGACAAAGAATGAAAGAGGTAGGGGAGGATGAGAGACAAAGCATGAAAGGGAAGGGGGAGGGTGGAGGGGGCACAAACCGGTAGACGAGTAAAAGCAGCGTCCAAGGTCCGGTAAGCTGTGATCCCAGGGGAAATGGTATCAATCCCACATCTCCATTGCGGGAGGCTCCCTTTAAGCAGTTGACTCTCCCAGAGGAGTCTCTGAGACTCCAAGGCCTACCTACTGGATCTTTTCCCCAACAAGCAGAGAGGGAGTGCTTTGGAAAGGGGTGCCATACCATACCTCAACTGTCAGTGGCTCCTTTGGCACTGTGGACTCTCTCAGAGGTCACTGAGACTCCAGGGTATGAATATTGGATCTATCCCCAACAAGGGGAGAAAGAGTGCTTAGTCAAAAGGCACAAGGGACAGGGGGTTAGGAGGAGGGTCGGAACTAGCAGGTCAACAGAGGGGGGACATAAGACAGAAAAAGACAGACTATATGATACTTTAGTCCACTCTATGCCACTCCACTCGATTACACTGTACAACAGTTTAGCTCACTGTACGCTACTGTTCAACTCGTCAATGTACCCCATTCTACTCAACAACCCTCTACTATACTCTATAAAACAACTTCACTCTACCACACTCTACTACACTTTACACCAGTGTATGACACTGCACTGTACAATTCTCTATGCCGTTCTACAACACTACTCAACTCTATGCGTAGGCAAACCCCTAATTTGCACAGACAGCACTGTCGGCAGATTGTGCATAGAGCCCACTCTTTACAGAGACACAAACCCCATTAGGTGGGCAAGCTCCTACTACTCACAATCTCTGTTCAGTGCACAGACTATGCATAGAGCTCACTCTCTCCAGGCATGCAAGCCCCATTAGGTGGGAAAGAATGCACTACGCACAGTTAGTGCACAGTACACAGACTGTACATAGACCACTTCCTCAAGAGACCAAAGCCCCATTAGGTGGGCAAACTCCTACTACACATAGTTTACTGAGCATGTAATCACGTGCACCCCCACCAAGCTCTGTTTATGACCTCACCTATTACATTACACACGTCATATTCAATGACATTGATGACATCAATGATGATATCATCCAATGAGTGTGACCATTTTCTTTATGCTTCTGAAACTGAAAGGTATTTTGTGGGCTACATCTATAGCACATTTCCTGTAGCTTCTGTACTAGTAATAAGTGTAGCATTTTGTATAATGTTTGGCCTCCTAAGAAGGCCTGCATGCATGTGTGGGGGGTGTGGATGTGGAAGACCTGTTGTTATATCCTCTATCGGTTTTCGGCATGCCCATGAATTGCCATTTATTAGTAGTTGTGGCATTTAGAAATACAGGGTTTTTATTGGTGTATTGGGTCTGATTCTTCCCCGTTGTTTGCTTGGGTCACGCCCAGGCAATTTCACTTATTGTTTGCTCTCGATGGCATCCCAATACCTCAGTGGTTCATCCTGATCTGCCTTTTTATTTTATAGAATATCAACATCGTTTTAGGCCCTTTTAATTCATTGGTCTATTCATTTGGCATTCATCTTTTGCTTCCACACACCAAAGCATACAATATGGGTAAGGGTCAGCCCATTTAACTCATTAGGTCCTTTCTTTGTGAGTGATTGTGTTCATCCCAAGCTCAGTGTCATCAGCCGCCGAGAAAGTAATTCCTTTAATTGCCAGGGACTTGTGAGCAATTGTTTGCGTCCTTTAAAACATTTTTTTTAAAGATTCTTTTACTTATTTTCTACTTGCCCATGGCCCTTGCCACTGCTTGCAGTGTGCTGTGTCACGTACACCCACTGCATTCAGCTGGCTTTTTTAAAATGGGCATTCAACCCAGTCGCTACATTTGTGTGCTCATGAGCACTCACAGAAATTGAATGAGCTTTCAAACCATTTGAAACTGTCTATCTTTTGGCCATCTATGAATGTGTAAAACTTTATTACAAGCACATTCAAAGACAGCTTCTTGTGTATCCACGCATCTGTACATGCAAGGTGGCCATTTTTAAAAACCTTTTAAAAAACATTTCTATAACCAATTAGTCTGGCAACCAACACCAGAATTCTTAGTTTTGCCAATGCTTATTTATATTGCATTTTTACTTTGGGACAGTGACTAACACAAAAGGCTGTTATTTTTCAACCAGGCAAGTGTTTATCGAAAACAATAATAACATTCTAGTCTATATTCACTGGATATTTTAGAAAAAAAGACGAAACTATGCTATTAAAAATGAAGAATCTTAGAAAAAGCACCTTCAGCTTTGTTAAATAAACAAATTGTTGTCTGTAGAAAGGGTAGGTCACGACTAAAAGTTTGTATATAGAGTGGTAAAGCTGTACAGAGTCGTTTGGGGCTGTTATCAGAATGATCGAAGCTCACACAGGGCTTATACACCCATAGCATATCGTCCATATTTCACGAGTCTCTGTCAAATATGGCTACTTATAACACAGCATTTTGTACAGTAAGAGCACCCAAAAGAAAATAAAAAAATTAAGCAGGCAGTTATCCTCGAAATGTGTGATGAGTGTAGGAGAGCAAAAGGGACATTCACGACTTTAATCCTGAATTGCTTCTTTCTCTTTTAGCCAAGCACATCTGGTGCACACACAACAGTTATTGATGAATGAAATGTTTTATAGTCTTTCAAAATATTGTTTTGTTTTGCCTAAAGTAGATAAATATTGTTGCAACGTCTATCCTTGGCATCGATTAAAGTTTTGAGCTTTCATGTACTTTTACGTGCCGCTCAGAATATTTTGCCAACTTCAAGGCACTTAAGAGGCTTTCAATGAAGTGAGTTGCCTGCAACAGCCATAGCCATACCGGACACTTACAAGATCATCCGAAAAGACCGCACCAATAAAACAACTGGAGGAGGCATCGCCATCGTCCATAGAAACACCATCAAAATTACAACCAGCTCTGACGTCAATCTTGCAACCGCCGAACACCTCCACTTTCAGATCCACACCGACCCCAGGACCACACTTAGAGGAACCCTCATTTACAGGCCCCCAGGCACCCGATCTCAATTCAGCGACGACATCACTGACTTCGTCAGCCCGCACGCCCTCGCCTCCGAGAACTACATTCTTCTAGGAGACCTCAACTACCACCTTGGCAACATCCTCGACAACAACACCACCACCCTTCTGGACAACCTGTCCAATCTCGGACTCAAACAACTTGTGGACACCCCCACTCACATAGCCGGACACACGCTCGACCCTATCTTCACCTCCAGCAAGCACATCTCCTTCGATCATACTACAGCCCTCCACTGGACGGATCATAGCTGTGTTCACTTCAGCTACAAAACAACCCTGGCCAACAACCGTCCACAACCCATTCCCCGAAGAAAATGGAACAAAATCACCACTGAACAACTCCTCACATCACTCAGCCAAAACACTCCCACCCTGGCAACGGACCCAGACCTAGCGGCCACCAACCTCAGGCAATGGATTATCCACAGTGCGGACAAACTAGCACCCCTGAAAAAACACCAGTCGAAATCATCCAGCAAAAAAGCTCCCTGGTTCAATGATGACCTTAAAAATTCCAAGAAGACATGCCGCACCCTGGAGAAGAATTGGAGAAAAGAACCAACCTCAGACAACATGGCCTCCCTCAAGACAGCCACCCGCAAACACCACCAACTGATCCGTTCCGCCAAGAAATCAGCACTTAAGGACCGTCTCGACAACAATTCTCACAACAGCAAGGAACTCTTCAATATCGTCAAAGAATTCACCAACCCTCCCGCAGCATCCAACGACATCACTAACTCCCAAGACCTCTGCGATGCGCTATCCTCCTTCTTCTACAACAAAATTGCCGACATCCACAACAGCTTCAAGAATACTCCCAATGACCAACTCACCCCACCCCCTTCAAATCCCACCCCTCCAATTAACTACCTCAACTCCTGGAACCCAATCACCATTGAAGACACCATTCGCCTCATGAACTCAATCCACTCCGGCTCACCTTCGGACCCCTGCCCCCACTACATCTTCAACAAAGCTGACTCCATCATCGCTCCCCAACTCCGCGATGTCATCAACTGCTCTTTCGACACCGCCACCTTTCCAGAAATATGGAAACACGCCGAACTCAGCGCCCTCCTGAAAAAACCAACAGCAGACCCCTCAGATCTGAAAAACTACCGACCCATTTCCCTCCTCCCTTTCACGGCCAAAGTCATCGAGAAAGCCGTCAATAGCCAACTAGCAGCCTTCCTTGAATCCAACAACTCCCTGGATCCCTCACAGAACGGCTTTCGAGCCAAACACAGCACCGAAACCGCCCTCATTGCGGCGACCGACGACATCCGAGCACTTCTGGACAACGGTGAAACAGTGGCCCTCATTCTTCTCGACCTCTCCGCTGCCTTCGACACTGTCTGTCACAACACCCTCATACAACGCCTCAACAACATCGGCATACAAGGAAAAGCCTTGGACTGGATCATCTCATTCTCTAGCAGGGAGAACACAGAGAGTCCGACTCCCCCCATTCCACTCAGAGCCCACCGAAGTCATCTGCGGCGTACCTCAAGGCTCCTCACTCAGTCCCACCCTCTTCAACGTCTACATGAGTCCCCTCGCCTCCATCGCACGCCAACACAACCTCAACATCATCTCCTACGCCGACGACACCCAGCTAATCCTTTCCCTCACCAAAGACCCCAACACCGCCAAAAACAACCTTCACGAAGGCATGAAAGAAGTAGCCGAATGGATGATACAGAGCCGCTTAAAACTCAACTCAGACAAGACGGAGGTGCTCATCCTAGGATCCTCCCCCTCAGCTTGGGACGACTCCTGGTGGCCTTCCGCTTTGGGATCTGCGCCCACACCCACAGACCATGCACGTAACCTTGGCTTCATTCTAGACTCCTCCCTCTCAATGTCCAGACAAGTCAACGCTGTATCGTCCTCCTGCTTCAACGTCCTTCGCATTCTCAAAAAGATCTTCCGCTGGATCCCCCTCGAAACTAGAAAGACTGTCACCCATGCACTGGTCACGAGTCGACTGGACTATGGCAATACACTCTACGCCGGAATTACAACAAAATTGCAGAAAAAGCTCCAGCGCATCCAAAACGCATCAGCGAGACTCATATTAGACATCCCGCGCCAAGAGCACATCACCGGTCACTTAAAAAACCTCCACTGGCTTCCCGTCAACAAAAGAATTACTTTCCGCCTTCTCACCCACGCACACAAGGCCCTTTATAATCTAGGACCCGAATGCCTCAACACCCGACTGTCCTTCTACTATCCCACCCGCCAACTAAGATCAGCCAATCAAGCCCTCGCCGCAGGCCCGCGCATCCGAAAAACCACCATGGGTGGCAGATCCTTCTCCTTCCTGGCTGCCAAGACCTGGAACTCACTCCCCACCCACCTCCGCCTTACTCAGAATCACATCTCCTTCAGAAAAGAACTGAAAACATGGCTATTCGATAAATAGTAAACCCCTCCCTCCAGCGCCTTGAGACCCTCTGGGTGAGTAGTGCGCTTTATAAATGCATGAACTTGAACTTGAACTTGAACAGTCTGCCATCTGTGCTGTTTAGTCAGCAAGGTATTCTGTAGGGACGCTCATAAGAAAAAGATTGCCTGTATCCCTGTGGCTGTCACTAATTAGTAAATTAGTATTGTAACTGAAAAAACAAAGTTTAAAGTGGAGTTACGTTGTGTCGTAAAATGAAACGCCCATGGTTTGTACTGTGCACTGTTGTTTGAAAAACAGAAAAATGAATATGTTAAAAAAAAGTGGTTATACGCAAAGAGGGTAGTAAGATACTTATGTTTAAAAAAAACGTTAGAAATTCACAAAAAAAAATGCGCTACTGTTAAAAAAACATTAAACCATGGAAAGTTGCCAGTTATACTGAACTGACCCATATTAAAAACTTACTACCCTCTTCACATATAATTCCACTTTAACCTTTATTTTTTCAGTGAATATCTATTGTTTTTTAACATAAGCAATAGCTTATTACAAAGCGCTTGTGCCCCCTTTGGTGAGGTGGGTGTTGGTTGGCCGATAGTACATTTTTAAATTGATTTTCTTTTTAACTTTTTTTTTTTTTCCAGTACTGCTCGGTTCCTGTGGGAGTCCCACGGAACACAGCAAGGTCCCTCGGGACCGCCACGGAGCAAACTTAAAAAAAAATATTTGCCTCCTGGGTGTCTCTCAACAACGTCTAGGGAGACAGGGTATCCCTACTCTGCCCCCGTCTATATTTTTTTAACATATTTTAAGGACTTGGGGTCCGAGTCCCTGGTTTCTATAATGGCAACCACAACATTTTTCTTCATGTTGCAGCTACCATTCAGATTGTTCCGTCCCACAGTTGTCCAGTGGGCCTGACCAATCAAAATGTTTGTTTTACCATTTTTTACTGCTCGAGTCATGTTGGAGTCTTGCGGCAACAGATATCTACATTTTGAACCTCAATTTCTCTAAAACAGTTAAACAGAATTACACCAAGTCACAAAAACACACTTTCTGAGTAAAGTTCTAGCTTGTCTCCAAATTTGGTGCAATTCTGCTCAGCCATTTTTCTTGTATTGCTGTCTAATTTCCTCTGTGACATGCATGGGAAAAAATTGTTTTGGGAACCGCCCTCCCTTTTTAGGTCTCGGCTAGTAACGCGCTGAAAGCGCGTTCTCGCCAGAGAACTATCGTCGGCGTCTCAGCAGTCTGAGAACACCGAAGTGAGACAAGACCTGGCCGCGCGCAGCGTTTTCCCATAGGATAACGTTGTGTGCGCAGCCAGGTGTTGTCTACACGGCATTGCATGGCAGTCCGGATCGCGTCGCGCGCCTCTCTGGAATGCAGGGGGAGTCTGCAGAGAGGCGCGCGGCGCTGATAACAGCTTCCCTGACTGGCCCCCTCCTTCCTGTTGCTGGAGCAGCTCTTGTCTGCCATTACTAATCACAGGGCTCGGAAACCGTCGGATTTAGCAGTGGCACAATAACAAACAGCTGCGCAACGAAGACACGACGGTCAAACCAAGGTGCACGACCTTCGCGCTAAAAAACACGTCCCGCGATCCTATAGGGTCTCGGTCTGGGATGCTACTGACAGATCTCTTCATGTACCGTGCTCGCCACAGACCGCAGGGGCTTCTTAATTTACAAGTCTTCATTCGTGATGGCCATCTGACAGGCAGTTTTGGGGCTGCTGTGAATAACACACTCCTGTTTCGCAGACAGAGGCACAGCCTGCAGCCATGTGTCCGGCATGTGTTATGGTGATTAGATATTTAGAAGGCGGGTCCGAAACGAGGTTTTTAGGAATCTCTCTGGGAATTTTACATAAATATTGACAGCAGACCAGGACACGCTGGTCCTTTAGCGTGGCTGTTACTTTTTATTTTTTATTTTTTTATATTGTATTTATTGAGTTTTGGAGAAAAAAACAGCAAAGCGTCTACAGTTGTTACAGACACATATATGCATTTTCTGGAATTGTTTACAAGTCGGGCAAAGGCATCCTGTAAAATGTAGTTTAACCAGCACTTTTTGCACCGGACTTTTTTTAACTGAAGGCAACAGCAAAACAATTTTGAAGAATTGAAAAGCCACACCGACCCTGCCAGGAATCCAGTTTGTCACTTTCAGCTCGCGCAGATGTGATCTGACACGTTTAACTCGCTGAGCACACATATATAAACTTTGATATATAGGCGCCTGCACCCTCTTCTTGGCACTAGACCGCTGCTGCCCGTATAGCATGGTTTGTGTACTGCCTCCTTCCAGTTAGGGGCCAGAGGCCAGAGGCTCCAGGTTGACGATGGCTGAGTAACATCGCCGAACTCAAGGGACAAACCTCAGTTTGGAAAAGTGCACCTTGAAGTCCATTTCGACACCACCACTGCCATGCACACACGGACACCACCACTGCCATGCACACACGGACACCACCACTGCCATGCACACACGGACACCACCACTGCCATGCACACACGGACACCACACACGGACACCACCACTGCCATGCACACCACCACTGCCATACACACACGGATACCACCACTGCCGTACACACACGGACACCACCACTGCCGTGCACACACGGACACCACCACTGCCGCGCACACACGGACACCACCACTGCCGTGCACACACGGACACCACCACTGCCATGCACACACGGACACCACCACTACCATGCACACACGGACACCACCACTGCCATGCACACACGGACACCACCACTGCCATGCACACACGGACACCACCACTGCCATGCACACACGGACACCACCACTGCCATGCAGACACGGACACCACCCGTGCTTAATTTGTAAAAAAAAAAAGTGCCAGGGCTTTCATTTGTAAAAAAATAAGTGAAAGGGCACTCGTCAGGAGGCTACTGTAGTTTGCCATACACATTACGCGACTTTGAGCTATTGGCATTGTAAATGACAATGACTTTTATTTATGTTTTGGTTTTTAAAACATAAATAAAAGACCTTGTCATTTACAATGTCAAGACCTTAAACTCGCGTTCATTTACAATGCTAATAGCTCTAACTTTTGCAATGCCGAGACCGTTGCATTGTAAATGCTTGTTATATATAGCCACAAAAATGGTTAACTACAGGCTCAATCACCAAGGTCAGCTGGTGTTTCCTGCACAGTAGAATTCGAGATGCAGGTGCGAATTTCAGGTCTAATTTGGCTAGCAGAAGGAGGTTTCTTTCAAAGCCCCAGAGACAAAATAAAGGTGGGACAATGAACACCATGCAAAATATGAGCTGACCGCTAATACAATTAAATTATTGCTGGCTGGGGTTTCAACTTAGTGCGGGGTGTTGGAGGATGATGCACTGCAAAATTGTGGAGTAAGCATTTTTAGATCGCTGGAAGAATGTTTACTACCAATCTTCCTACTGCATTTTGCAACACATGGTATTTATCAAATAACAGCTGTAGTTAACTTTGCATCTTTGATGTTACAAGTTTGTAAGGTATAGGAATGAATTAGCACAATTGAGAGGACGTAAGTAAACTAGAGCTTGCTTTTAGGGATCATATGTTTGCTTGAACCACAATGCCTGCAGTCCTATCAATATGACTAGGGATCCGCTTCTCTTTACTCAATCCGGCGTCTCCACTTATAAGCTTTCCAGGTGGGCTTATGTTTGATGAGGTTTGGTAGAGTTTTGAAACTTATAAAGTTTCTAGACAGGTCTCTTTTTAATGAAGGTTTGTAGAGTTTTGAAATCCCTTTTTTATTTATTTGGTTATTGCGTTGAAGTTCTCTAATCATTTTATTCAAAATGGTTATATTAGACAGGTGAGTCATACTGGTTTGACCAGAAAGTATTGCTAGCCAGAATTGCTTTGTTCTTAGTGGGTCTACTACATCAATGTGTGGCTTACTTTAAAGACAGCACTTGACCTCCTCAGCGGTCACTCTCGGAGATTTTATCTCAGAACCTTCTCTCTCCTCTGTGGGGTACCCCAAGGTTCCTCCCTAAGTCCTATGCTTTTTAATGCCTATGTCAGCCCCGGCCGACCTGATTCGCTCGTGCAAGTTTTCTGATCTCCTATGCCGATGAGATACAAATAGTAGTGTTCAAGGTTGAGGATGTGGCTAAAAAGTTTAACAATTGCTTAGCCAAATATTGAGCTGGATGCAGAAAAACTGTCTTAAATGAAACTCAGACAAGACTGTTTGATGGAAAAGTCCGCTTCTCTGATCAAAAGAACCAGATCACTTTTTCCTGTTTTTTCTGCCTTTCCTCCCACAGACCCTAAGAAAATGGTAATTGAGGCACTGCTCTTTAAATTGGCATCCAGAAGCGTCTGCTGCAAAAATTAAATACCTTCAAAATACAGCAGCCTGGCTGCTCATGAAAATTCCTTAATTCAGGCCTCTCTCCCAAACTATCTTTAGCCTTCACTGGCTACCAGTATGCGAGAGTATTACATTCAATGAGCTCTGCTTGGTCCATAAAGTTCTTCATAAGACTGATCCTGAATATTTTCAAATGATCTGCTGGCATGTGCCCAGCCGCAACCTTCAGTCCCCAAATCAATAAAGCACGATTTGGTGGCAGGATTTTCTCCTATTCTGCCTGTAAACTATGAAACTCCCTACCCTTTCAGCTAAGATCCCAGTCAAATTTGCTACAATACAGGAACATTTTAAAAACCTGGCTGTTCTCACTCTGTTCTAAATAGGTCTCTGTTTTTGTTAGCTCTTTCTCGGACGCTAGCGCCAAGACGCTCCCATGCATTTGCATGCTTTACGAATGTTTTACTTACTTACTTCGACAGCCCTTGTCTCTGGCTTATAACTGACCAGATGGATGGGAGGATCACTGATACACAGACAGTAAACTCTTTGCAATATACAAAAGGCATTTTCTTGACCTTTCAGTGGTCAATAAAAAGATATATAATGTAAAGCTTACTCATCAGTATGGGAGTAAGGAGAACCACTGTTTCGAGATCCATAGACTGGCTGTTTGGCAGTGACTTTGTCCAATATGAATGCCACAGGCCTGCTTTCCCCGATATGACTGCATAGTAGTTCCTAGTCAAATGCTATACATTGGTCTGAAAAATACACTGTTTGCCTGGCTTTCTTTCTACAATGATCAGTCAACAAGAAAGTTAAACTTCCTTCTCCATGATTCACCAGTGCAGAATTTGTTCATACTTGAGGAGCTGGTAATATGGCAAAGGTGTGTAGTAATAAATGTATGACCGTTTGTTTATTAGTACACTTTCAAATAGCAAATGTTACTCCTCCACGTGTATTTTAATTAGCAAATACACACACACAGACACACACCCAAACACACACATTATTATATTTTACTGAAAAAAACTAAGTTTAAAGAAACGTTTTAATCTCTAAAATTCACAGAAATTAACCAGGTATAGTTATAGTTATTTAACTATAACTCCCCCCCCCCAATCTCCCCCCCCCGCTGCCCCCCCCCCCAGCATGCTGTTTTCTCATCAATAAATTCACCGCAAATGTTTCAGTGATGTTATCAATGATGCAGACCTGCCAACTCAAAAAAACTGTGCGAGTATAGGACAGGACATTGGATGGAGCAGAGCCTTGTACCAATAAATACACACAAGGCATTTGTGCTCCAGCCTACTCCCAAAACGCGCCTCCAAAGAAAAAGGAAAAAGCTTGTTGGGCTGGTGCCAATGTCCTAGTGTGTTTTCATACCCCATAATGGATGTTAGTGGTTAAAACCCAATGAAAATGAGCTGGAAATCCACTGTTTACAGTAGTTTACAGCTCGTTTTCCATGCCACGATGTGAAAAAGGCTCCTCATCGGGTGACCGTGTGAAGGTAGACGATATCGTTGTCAGTTGGTGGCACCATGTGAGTTGGGAGGTCTGATGATGTCATAGAAGATGTGAGTGATGTAATATGTTGGGTAATTAGCAGTGCATAGGGAGGGCATGCGTTATATTTACCTTAGAACACAAGTTCTAGTTACTGGAGATAACTGGCGAATTTCTGTGGCTTTTAGAGTTTAAAACGTTACATTCTTACTGAACATTTCACCTAACTATAAAGATTCTACAACCTCTGTGTTTTTTCAGGAAATATTTCGTTTTTTTAACATGCACTGCGGGGGATTGACTGCATGGCCAGCGGCCAACCCCCTGCATGCAGCCAATCGAACCAGGCCTTTAAAAATCATAAAATGTTAATAGACCTGCAGGTCTAATAACTTGAATAATGTACGTGACCTCACTGGTATGTACTTGACCCATAAACTAGTCTCAAATTGTGGGATCCTAGGCAAATATTTCATTTTACAGAGCCGCCTTTTTCGTCGTTATCACATTTGTGCACACCTTCAAATATGTGAGTTGAGTATTTCTCCTGTACAAAATAGTCTTTTGTTTGATGTAGTACACTAAACATTTGCTTCATTTACAATAAGAATCTAGCTCACATCTAGGGAATACGTGATCCTTGACTTGCCTCTTAGTTCAGTAATAGCATTGCCATCAGGACGGGGGCAGGAATATTTCTCAGTTCATGTTTCATGTTTAAAACAACCGTTAATAACTATATTACTAAAGTATGATGTTGTAGTGCACTGCCATTTACAAACAGCACATTTTCCATTGAAATGGTCACAAACCTTCCTACTAACGTAGTTTTACTGATACACTGTATAGCGTATATACAATCTGTGAAATATTTGCCATTTGTACAAAACCAAATATAATGTTCTGATTGTTTTTAGCCTATTAAAATCTTTGTTTTATCACGCAGAATTACAAAAAATATGCTGTAATAAATACTGAAATATATTTTGAAATGTTTCTACAGTTCACTTACAAGCTATGTAAATGTTGTATGTTAGAAAAATAACCTGGCATTCTACAGCCTTTCATTGCACATTCTGTATGATTGCCAGACAGTTCACTTTACAAAACCTTCTCGGTCGCAATCAGAGAAAATAGTGTAAGAAGACATAAACTGACTTTTGACCTCTCTCTTAACGCAGAGCAAATGTGACGAGATAAAAACAAGATTTAAAGGCATTTTTATTGCTCACTCACTGTCTGAGTGAACAGAACACCTGTTGAATGTCAGCCTGCCAGAATGGGCCAGTAGGCACTAAAAATAAGGTCGCCCTGATAAAATATGACTTAACATAGTGAGTGGGCCAGTAGATTTCTTGTGGCCTGTCCACTCTGCATGCAGCCTTTTGCCCTGCATGGTGGGTGGTTAGCCACAAGGCCGACAGGCCCTTTGGCCAATCCACCAAATATAGCTAAGCCCACACTGCGCAGAGCCTTCGGTTGTGCAAGATAGGGATTGGCCACAGGGCCAGGCCCTATGACCAACCCCCCAAAGGCTGTAATCCTCACACTGTGTGGGAACCTCGGCGGTGCGTGGTGGTGGTGTGGCCAACCTCCTGCAAGCAGTCAACCAAAAGCTGCGCGTGGCCCTGAGCCATCCATATCAGAGGGTTGAGACTTAGGCGATATGGCATAACGTTCGCCTTTGTACTCCTTGGCAAAAACATACATGTGAAGTCCCCCTTGCCAAGCTTCCAACCAAAAAGAGGAAGGGGGGGGGCACACACCCCCTCCTCGAAGACTGTCTTCTCAACAAAGAAAATATTTTAAATGTTGCAGTGATGATATCAATGATATTATAGAACATGTCATAAGTAATGTAATATGTGTGGTAATTACCAGTGCATGGCAAGGGTGCACATTTTAGTAACCTTAAGGCAGGAGTTACAGTTATAGAGATGACTATAACTGGTGAATTTCAGTGTTTCTTTTTTTTTGTGTAAAATGTTATGTTGTCTCTGAAATTTTCACCTAACTATAATGTCATATCAACCTTTGTGTTTTTTCAGTGAATTTCTAATGTTTTTCCAATTTTGTATTTAATTTGCATTTGTAAGGCCAACTCCTGCCGCCCATGGTCTTTGGCAGTGGATGGTGGGGTTTGGCTACAGTGTCTGACCTACGGCAAAGCCCTGTAGCCAACGCCTCCGTGCGCCTTCGGCCATCCCCTGAGTCCAACTAGTTTGCACATTCCCCCTCCCCAACCCACTTCGGGCCCTGGGATCTTATCCCTGGGGCCTTTTTTTCAGGCATTGGGGCATGTGGCCACTCCACAAGCCACTTTGGGCCCCAAGGACTTCATCCTCTGGGGCACAGTTTTTTTTTATTAAGGGAATGGGAGTACTCCGCCCACCTTTCAGAGCCACTAAGGAGCGCAAGGGCGCCATGCCCTGTGGCTTAAATGGCCCAATCTTCAAACCCATAGTTGCCCCAGGATCCATATCGCTCCTGGGGACAAAATATTTTTTTATAGAGGAGGGGGCCATGTCCCCATCCCTATTCCACTATTGGCCCCAGGGACCCTATCACCCAGGGACTTCTTTTATTATTAAGGAGAGGGGACGCACCCCCGCTTAGCCTATAGTGACTCTGGGGACCCTACCCCCTGAGCATTGTGCTTGTGGTTGGGTTCCCACGTTTCCCACCTGGGGCACCAACAAAATATTACGTTGGTGGCCATAGGGAAAGTTCCAGGGCCCCAGCCGGCTCCCTGCTGGCACCCATCCTGGGTGCTGTGGGAGCCAGTGCTGCTTATACTCAGCGGGATCAGCTGCTTTTGTTTCCTCCCATCAGGCATGAGCAATGTGTATTTCCCTGCCACAAGAGCACAGGCAGAGAAACAAAAGTCTGCTCACACTTGGCGGAAGCATTTTTAAAGCTCCTGCCGAGTGTGAGGAGATATGCCAAGACATGCCTACTGCTACCCAGAGGGAGCTTTAAAAATCCTCCCACCAGGTGGGAGAAGACATATGTTTCCCTGCCCACAATGTTACGGGCAGGGAACTACTTTGTTTCGTGCGTGGGCTTCCTGGGTCACAGTAATGGAGTCTCTGGGGCCTTTTTTACAGGCTCAGTGTGGGGGAAAGGGGGACAGGCGACCTCCCCTCCCTGTATTAAGGCATTTGGGCCTGGTGAAAGAGGTCCCTGGGGCCTTTTAAGCCTCAGGTAGGGGAGCCGTGCTGCCTCCTCCTCTTTTCTCAGGTATTCAGCTCTAGGGTTAGGGATGGGGGACACATACATCATCCCTTTTTTAGCAATTTGGCCCTAAGGGATGGGGTCTCTGGGTCACATTACAAGCTTGGGGGAGGGCGGGCTATGTGACTGCTCCCATTTTTTAGGGCACTTTCATCCCTTGGCCAATTACTGGCTAGAGGACGGGTGGTGCCTGTCCCCCTCTCTTTAACTTATAATTTGGTACCAGGTATGGGATCTCTGTGGCCCTAACAGGTTCAAGGAGGGGGACCCACTCACGCACTCCCCAAAAATATAACAGTGAAGATCCTTTGGGGGGGTGGTAGGGTCTGCTGGCTTAGTGGACTAATGCGTCCACTGGAGGGGCCCGTGTTTGACCTCATAGTCGCAGGTTCAAATCCTGGCAGGTCCACCCAGCCTTTCATCCTTCTGAGGTCGATAAATTTAGTACCATTGAGTTGGGTAACCATAAGCATCTATCATTCAGCCCCAAGATGCCTAAAGGTGAACGTGCGCTTTACAAATACACTTGGTGTTATTTAATTATAATTAAAACGCAGACAGCCATTACTTTTTTTGTAAAGGTTGCAATACTACAAGAATCCCACAGGATCACAGCTTTTTTAAAATGTATTTTGGCCCCAGGAAGGGTTGGTTTGGGACCCCTCCACAATGCCTAGTAGTGCAGGGTATCCCTACCCTGCCCCCTTATTATAAATCTTTTTTAATGAAACCCAGGACAGGGGACTAACAGCCTGATTCATGTACGGGCCGTTTTGCGTGGCCCTAATAGCGAATCATAGCGACTCGCTATTGAGGACACGCAAAACGGCATTCATGTAGGAATTGCTAAATCAATAGCGATTCCTACATGTTCTCTATTTGCGAGTAGCAATTTGCTACTCGCAAAAAAAGGAATGACTCCCCATTCATTCCTATGGGCCAAAAGGCCCATAGGAATGAATGGGGAGTATCCCTCATTTGCGAGTAGCAATTTGCTACTCGCAAATCAGATAGCGAATTGAAGGGTGCCAGGGGTGTCCAAAGGACACCCTGTAGCACCCCTAAAATGCACATTTGGACAGGTGTTGCGCACACACATGTCCAAAGGACATGTGTGTGCGCAACATGCAACTTAGAAAAATGCTTTTAAAAGCATTTTTCGGAGTTTTTGCTATTTACCGAGAGGTCTGACCTCTCGGTAAATAGCTGCCCAATATTGCTAATTCGCAATTTTTAAATGTGTCATGAATAGCATTTAAGGAATCTCTATTAGAGATTCCTTAAATGCCATTCCTCGCAAATATGCGAATTCTTAAATAGCGATTTTTGCATTTGGGATTGTGAATACCAAATGCAAAAATCGCACTCGCAAAGGGCCAGATTCTCAGAATCTGGCCCTTTTGCGAGCGCTATTAGCTACATGAATCAGGCTGTAAGTCCCCAAGTCCTCAAGTCCTGTAGTGGCTGCCTGTAATATCTTTCCTCATGTTGCATACAGCCAGTCAAAACGCTCAGTACCACAGGAGCGTGTCTCCCATGGGAACGAATTGGCAGAGTGCAGAAGTAGGCCGCTGGGCCAATCAGAACGCTATATTTTTTTTAATTGGGTTTGAGGCACTCTCGCAAGAGTCCCTCGAACCTAACTGTCACGATATACAAATATTTTGATCCCTAATGTCTAAGAAACTACTAAATGGATTTACATTAAAATACAACATTCATGCTTTCTGGACCAAAATCTAGCTTCCTGACAATTTTGGTGCAATTCCGTACAGGAATTTTAGCGGTAGCTCTACCTAAAATAGTCTATGGAAAATGCATGGGTATTTTGAGGTTTGGGCCGCCCTTTTTTTGGGCCTCCACTTGAATGGATCACTCAGACAATTTCCAAAAACAAACTAGGCAAAAGAGATGTTTGGAAAGTTTTTTGGAAACTCATCATATATACATTACCAGGCCTCCAAAAATCTACTCGCCAGCGCTAGCCAGATTTTATCAGATCGAGCTATCTTTCTGTCGAGATGACAAAGAACTGGTGTTTTGTTCGGTAAGAAAGTGAAGGAACAATAAAGATGCCTTTAAATCTTGTTTTTATCTTGTTACATTTCTCTGTGTTCAAAGACGGAGGCCAGAAGTCAGTTTACTATTACTTTACCTTCTCTGACTGCACACTTCCAGGATTTTGTAAAGTGAACAGTTTGACATGCGTACGAAGTGTGAAATAAAAGGCTGTAGGGTATCAGGTTTTCCTAACACACATTTAAATAGCTAATAAGTCAACTTTACACATATTTCAAAATATATTTCAGTCGGTGTCAAATTCCATTTTTTGTACTTGATGAAAAAAATATTTTCATAGGATGAAAAACAAATTGGAACACTTACTTAGTGATGTGCAAATGATAACTATGTTTTCTGAAACCAGATTTTTTACAGATTATTGTTAATACATTCTATAGTTTTATCAGTAAAGCTACAAGGTAGTGGGAAGGTTTTTAGCCATTTCTTGGAAATTTACTGTCTGTAAATGACAGTGCACCATCAAATCATGCTATAGTAATATATTTATTACAACTTAGTGTTTAAAATGCACTGATGGCAATGCTATCAGTAAACTGAGAGGCAAGGCAGGGATCATTTGTTGCCAAATGCGGGCTTGATTCTTATTACACATTGAGCAAACGTTTAGTCTATTTAATCAAACAAAAGGGTTTTGTTTTATACGGCAGAAATGCCAAAGTCAAATATTTGAAGGTTCACTCATGTGAGAATGAAGAAAAAGGCAACTCTGTAAAATAAAATATTTGCCAATGATCACACAATTTGAGACCAATTTACGGGTCAAGTACATTAAAGTTAGGTCAAGTAGATTATTCAAGTTACTCGACCTGCAGGTCTAGGAAAATGTTTATGGTTTTTTAAGGGCTGTACATTATACATACATATATATATAATGTGTGTATATATATATATATATATATATATATATATATATATATATATATATATATATATATATATATATATATATATATATATATATATATATATATATAATACAAAAAGAGTTGGCCCTATGTGGGATGTACTCCCAAGTGGAGATTACGCCAAAGCGAGGGCACACACCATACGAAACCTTACGGAAATGCATATTGATACTAATTACTTGTGCCCTGGACTTTGTAATAAATATATATATATATGTATAATTGTTGTCCGTATCCTGTTTTCCTTTCGCGACCGACTGGCAGCGTAAAGGAGCGGAACTTACTGTGTATATATATGTGTGTGTGTGTGTGAATCCAGAGTTAGTCCGAGGGAAGTCTTTTTAAAATCATAGTGGCGAGGATTCCATGATAAGCTCCAATCGTACAACGTCAAGAGAGTGTGTTGACCTTACGTCCCGCCTGTAGGATTGCCTTTTTTATACATATGACTTGAATCTAGATACTCAATTCACAAGACCGGAGCATCCGGATTGAAGCTAACATTCTTGTCCTTAGGCCTAATCAATGCTTCTTTAGATGCCCTATTATATTGCTCGTATTTCCTGATTCCACCATAGGAAGCATTCCCAATTCCCTTCACAACAAAGGGTCTACTGTTCAAAGTTGCTGAGAAGCCAGCTCTCTGCTAGCGACCTACCACCACTCCTCCCATGCTTTGGATGAATACGAGTAAAAAGACAATTGCATCCATCAAAAGAGCTTCACTTCTGAAATATTACATTTCCTTTGCATGTTTTGAAAGCTTACAGACAAATTTATAAGAGTCCAACCATCGACTTAGATTGTTGTATTACTACTTGTTCACAAATTCTATAATAAATTGTTAGAAACATTGATTGATCTCATTAGTAATTCTCAACAATGTTGTTAATTAAATATAATCAGTGATGTCATGAGTGATGTCATTTAACATGTCATGTGTGATGTAATATGTGAGGCATAATCAGTGCATGATGGGGGCGCAAGTTATAGTTATCACTAAATTAAAACTGGTGGATTTCAATGATTTTTTATTTTTTTAAAGTCCGCTCAGGTCTTATTCCATCACCTGCCTACATTGTCACTTTATCCGTTTTTTCCCAGTGAATATCATATGTAAGTCATATTATTTATATCACAGAATGTTTCGGGACTACATTGAAAAGTGTAAGGCACCTTGTCCTTCCTACAGTTGTCAACTGTTCGAACACAGTATAATGTCTTACAGAAGTGGCATGTACTAGATTACATAAAGTGAGCTCCCCAAGACCCCTCGCTTCAGGCTTCTGTTGCTCTGACTCCTTTGACATGGTGCTGGTCAGGCTTGTCAGAGTTCATACTTTGGTTTGATTATTCTGCTGCACTTTTCGAACATATGAACTTGTTTTTGTTCTATTAAACTCTAATCACAACGGGAATCATTGAAGGGAAATAGGTTACTTCCTGAATGTGATGTTATTACGCACAGGATGACCCGAGACATCCCTCCAAAGTGTCTTGGCAGTAGATGTACCCTAAAGCAGATGTTTTTAAGGGCAGCTATCCAGTCCTGAGCGGTTTATGGTCGAAAGTACCATTGTAATGTTAGAACTGGCTTGGAAACCTGTCCTTATGTAACCTGTGTTGCTTGCCTTTATTATTGATAAAGGGACCACGGCAGCTGCTCTTTTCAGTCCATGTTTCTTTGCTTTGGTCTGTCTGTGCTCTGATAGCCCAGCAGTACGTTAAGGGCCTGAATATAAAGGGTGGATAGTGAGTGGAAGAGCCAAGCATATTTCCCTGCCTTTGTGGCTTTAGAAGAATGAAGCACTGGTAAATAAAGGCTTGTCAGGTGAGACTCTTACTATCAGATGGAAAGCAACAGTCTTCCTGGACTGGTGGTGGTGAAACCACGAACACTATTTTATAAAGCATTATTTTAAGGCATTGGTGTGAATTATGACTACCGCTAAAGAGACAATGCACCTAACAGTTTAGCACTTACCGCAGAATATTAAAGGTATAATGCATAATTTACTCCATAACAATGGAAGCATACCTTATGTTGTCTGCAGAAACTGTTGTGGAGCATTAAGCGAAGAACATTTGCCTGCTAGAGCAAAGTTGTCCCTCATGGCACTCTGGTCTCCTAAAGTCCTGAAGGGGAGCAGGATTTACAAAGGTTCACATCCTGGTGTGGCAAGTGCAGGTTTACGTCTGGTTTCCATGCCTATCTTTAGCCAGGCCGTTTCCTGCTTCCAGCCCTTTTGTCACAGTTCAAACATTAGTATCAGTCATTATTAGTGAAAGGTTCCCTTTGCCAGCCAAGGCATCCCATTACAGTCCTCCAGCTACCAGTCTTTTCTTGGGTAGGTTTCCTCATCTTTAAGAGGCAAATGATTCACTTCACAGTACATCATTTGCACCTCCTGCAGAGAGATTCTAAAATCCCCCAAGAAATCAGTTCTGGAAGGATGAGACAGTCTGCACAATATGGCCTTGTGGCCTCTTGTGTCTAAGATATCTTGATGAATACATGCTCCTGAAGAATCATGGATCCATCACAAATATTGTCATCAACGGTGAATAACTGTTTCTTCTTGATGCATGCCCAAGCTGTGGGGCAAGTGGTCTTCTTGTCACATTTGGAATTATGAGCAAAGCATTTAATTCACCTCTCACTTGATATAACCCTATAGGCAAAATGAAGTTTGGAGGCAATTAACAGCAGTTTACTCTGACTGAATGTATATTGTAATGTCAACAAGTGTTACTTTCTTTAGTCATTGGTTATTACAGATCCCACTGTGTATTCATAATCTTTTCCTTACTAATTAGAAATGTCATGGCCTTAGTAGGTCATATCGATGGCACTGCTTCACATAATTAAAGGCTTTTTTAAAATCTCATTGCACTGGCAGCCGGGATTACCAAAGAAGCATACATTCATGCACCTTTAAATAGTCTGGAAGGGCCTCTGCAGAAATGCCCATAGTTACTCCCATGACTCCAGTGCCTTCTATTTGTGCTTTCATAGCATCTGTGCTAACAATGCAACAATTTTGAGGTCTTGATCAAGATAGGGCTGGTAATCCCGTTTTGGGTGTTAAACGTAAATTTGCACCCAAAACAAGATAACAACCATGAATTGAGGGAGCAAACGGGGCACGTGGTGTTTGAGCCCTTCAGAATGGGGAGTAGCATGCCGTGTTGGCTTTTTCCCCCTCCCTGGGGTATGACACAGGTAAAGGGGTGCAAATTGCTCAGCCGGCACTAACTTAAGTAAGCAGGTGCACAATTTGCATCTGCATTTTTTGGCCCCATGGTGATCAGGGCCCAAAGACATTATCAAAGCCTAATATTTGGGAGCATTGTGGCACTGTCCTTTTTGTTTTTTCTTTCTTTTTTAGTTAACAAAAATTGTGTTGCGAGATGATTTAGTACTTAACCCTCTCAATGTCTTATTGCTTTCACAGGAACCTCCAATGTATCTATTCATTTTCGTTGTTTTTATTTAAAACAGGCATTCGCATATCATATCATGCATAAAAAGTTGTGTATCTAATACCTGTTCAGCCACTAAGCTTGCTATGGTTTAAGTTTTATATTATTTCTTATCCTGCATATTCCTTGTTTTTAAATGCCATATCGTTGTATTTGATGCACGCTTAATATATTTAAAACATGGTGACGATATTTACATATCAAATATTTTTTATCCACAGGCCTGTTAAGAATTCTACATTCTTTTCAACTTTCATGTGTCCTCTAAACATTTTCTGGAACCCCGAATGTGATTTCCTCTCTTAGCAAATGCAGCGGCCACAAAGTCTATACAGCAGAAGTTTGGCGTTTGTTTCTACTTCAGTGAGTGGTAAGCATTCAAAACATTTTGCATGCAAATGTTCATATCTGTAACAAAGTTACATCTAGATTTACATACAGCTTTCGGTTTGAGGACACCAGCTGTTGTTTTTACAGTTCATATGCTGTTTTTCTTCTTAAATATGCTCTCTAATGCTTCAGATACTTACCAGTCGTGAGGAGTGTGTGCACCTCCCAGGCGGACGTCCCCCAGACAAATAAAAGAATCAAGCATTTGCAATGCAATAGGTCTCACATTTGAGAGAGTTTGAGCTATTTTTGGCATTGTAAAACACAATGCCTTTTATTTATGTGTTTTGAAAACCTGCAAGCGGTGCGTACACACAGACTTTGTACTTATAGTCGCTGCTTACGAGAAGCAATGCTGGCAGTAAAAGAGGCAAAATTGCTAGCCCTGCTTCTTGTAAGCAATTACTATAAGTACAAAATGCGTGGTTACTCACTGCTTGCAGGTTTTCAAAGCATATAAATAAAAGGCTTTGTCATTTACAATGCCAATAGCTCAAACTCACTCAAATGGGAGACCTATTGCATTGCAAATGCTTGTTTAATAATTGCATTAAGGATGCAGTACCTTATGTGGCTAATAGAGGTCCCTTTACAAATGCACAGGGACACCTAGTAACAGCCTGTGGTACTGCAACCTTTCCATGCTTTATGGATTTCCTTTCGTTACTTATGCTAATGCTGTTTAACATTTGTTAAAAAATATCATCAGGCAGTGCAGCAGCGCACTGCTCCAGCCAAGAAGTGGGGAAGAGGCCAAGCAGAACCTTCGATGAGGATTCCTTCCTGCCCGGTTATATCTAGCCAAATGAAAGAGCAAGTGCCCCCAACAGTGAGAGACAGCTGTACCTAGGCCAGTAGTGTTGCTTCCGAAACCAAAGCAGTGATCAGTGGGAGACCTGGCCACTCGACTCAGCGCGATGGGCCTAGCGTGTCCCCTTTAGGCCCAACAACTCACCAAGGCCGCTCCTTGTCCCGCTCTTGTCTTCCTGACCTGGGAGTTGGGTTAACCTGCCACACCTCCTTCACCTGGAACACGGGACAACAGTGGAATTCCTCTGCTTCTGTGTAGCAAATAATGAAATGCATGAGGTCGCCATCAAGATTAAGCATGGTGTGCCGCTATATAACAAAGTATCATTTTAATAAAAAAATTATGTGGCAAGCAGCGCAATACGAAATGCATGTGCCCGCCAGTATGCTTGAAAAAGTTTGTTGAGCTACGTTTAACAAAACTAAAGAGAAAGGTGTGCCCGCCATTTGTGAAGGTGAAGCAGGCTTGGCACACTGCTTTACTAAGAGATAGACAGCAAAAAATGTTTATTAATAGTAATTCTACAAAATAAAACAATCATAAAATCGTGCGCCATGCGGCAACAAAGCGCAGCACCCGTGTTGTTAATATAAAAGCGGGTGCCGTGCTGTAACTTAAAGCGCAACGCCTGTGAGCGGGTTGTGGATGAGGGTCTGCAAGGAGCCCGGGTGCCATTGTGGAGAGTGTAGATTGATTTTGAGCATAACAAAACAGATTCAGGGCTGTCGTTCTCAAAAAAGAGGAAATAAAGATGTAAAACCACAGTGCTTACAAAATATATATTGTAGCTTGAGCAGCGTTAATGGCGCTGCCCCTATTCTTGAAGAATAAAACATAACATAAGATAAATCGGTTCACGCTGCTTAAAAAAAAACCAGTTGCAGGTAAGCATGAGTGGAATAGTAGAAACTCATTTAACAAAATTGTGCTCACAGACTGTAAATAAAACATCCTGAATAACAGCACAAGTAAAAGGGCCTGTCTTCATGGGAGGTTACAATAGTAGAAAATATGGCACTGAGGAAGGACTACTAAGCCTATTGAGGAATCAAAAGAAACCATTTAGAAAGGACAGTAAACGGAGCCAATTGAAAAGATGGCCGGAAATTGGGTGGAGCTTCAAGTCTATATCTGAATACAGCATGATTCGAAGAGACAGCACAAGCTCCGCCTAGGCAAGACCTATAAAAATGCCTGCTTTCCCAGTCTGGTTGGCTCCGTTCCTTTCCTGATAACGGCTAGAACCTAGAGGCAGCCCCACAGTCTTCCTGTGTAGACTGCTAAAGCCACCTACCAGACACATCTAGGAGGCCACATCTGGCAGGAGGGCCACAGCACTTTGAGGAACGTGATCAAGATTATATAATCACAGTAATGAGGATTTAGTTAAAAATAGAATTTTTATAAATTAAATACAGTTAAATAATTGAAACATTACCTCCGTATCATATTCTTTGCCCTAGTCTTTACAAATAGGAGGATATAACAAAGAATCGCAGCTTCTGTCCCTGTGAGAGAGCCAACCCAAATACTGTTTCATAAAAAAAAGTACAAATTGAAGTCCAACTGTTAGAAGGGACTCAAAGGCACTGGCACTAAATTGAATCCCCTAATCTCTCCCACTTCCAGTTATTAGTGAGAAATAAAAGTCAATAGGGACATGGTTGATGGTTAAACAGATATTCCCCATGAAGGCTCCCTTTGCTTCAGCCCTGGAGGATGCGTCTCCTCTGTAATATCTGCAGCATGGGTTTAAGTAGCTAAGTGTCAGATTAGAGTTATTGAGAATGCCACAGAAAGCCCTGATGAGCATGCTCAATGTTCAACAATATGTAACCAGCACCAACTGGACATCCAGAGTATGAAGGCAGAGACCTCTACCTGAGAAGAAGGGTCAGGAAAGAACAATGGCAGGATAATCTCTTGGATACAAAGCCATACTTTGCTGCAAGAGCAAGTGATCTAGGACAGCACAGCATGAAGGGGCCCGACACATTATATACCCCAATTGTACAAGCAGTAGCAGCCCGTGGAGGGAGTTGCATGGGGCGGTGAGGCGGGACGGGGGAGGGGCAGGGTGTGGGGTAGTAAACACCGTAATATGGATGAACGGAGGTAAGTTAACAATGAAATAAAACAAATTTTGTTGCGCGCGCTGCATTGCAAAATGCAATGCAGCACACGCAACGAACTTCGTTTTATTCATTTAATTGTTTACTTACCTCCGTTCATCCATATTCCGGTGTTTACTACACCCCCGCCCTGCCCCTCCCCCGTCCCGCCTCACCGCCCCACGGAACTCCTCCACGAGCCGCTACTGTGTCCAAGACCTCCTTTGTAGGACTAGCTGTAATGCAATAAGAAGAAGTTCTAGCCTAAGTATAGTGACACAAGTAACTCACCTAGGAGGAGGAGTTCAACCTTCTTAGTTGCCATGAATTCTAGGGAGTGACCCACACGTTAGAGCCCCGATTGAGCTTTTCATCCAAGGATTGCCCAAGGTACTGCAAGCTCTGAAATAAGCATTGGATAATACGGCTTTTGACAGTTAATCATATTATTCTGGGTAAATAATTTCATCATCCTAAACCTAAAACTGTAAGAAATATAATGTGTAAATCCCCAATGGATGTACAGAGCTCCTTTGATATCCTGCTTATTTCTCACTACATAAATGAAAATTAATAGAAGACATATGCAGACTTTTCATCAGGATCTGGTTCCAACCTCTCCACCTCCTCATCCTTCCCTTTTTTTGTAGCTGAGAGAAGGCAAGTACAATACTTATGCTGATGAATGGTCTGAGGGGGACAGTTTATTCTTATGTTTCCCTCAAGATTTCATCTCAGGCACTGTAACAGACTTAGGCACAACCCAAGTTCCTTTGGCAGAAGCTGCTTGGGGGAAGATTGATCTAGTTTATATTTCCCTACATCCCTGGTCAGTGTCATAACACGAGCAATAAAGTAATTTCAACAAAAGGCTTGGGCACACACTACAAAGTAAATTTTTTATGAATATTGCATTAATGAAATTTATCATCTTCAAATCAACCCTCGTAACGTTTGTTCTTAATGTTTCTTCTCTTATTTATTTTATTTTAAAAATGATCGTAACATATATTATGACAGCATATGTTTCGCAGTAAACATGACGTCATTAGGGCATTATTCCTATACTTGTCTAAATATTTCAAAGCAGTTCTGAGAAAAATGAAACGGTAATAGAACTCGTAGCACAAAACACATGAAAGCCTACTATAAAAAATTGTTTAAGTGATATCATATCCCTTTCCATAGTCAGTTGTAAACTTTTCCTGTTGTTTTCAGGAAATCTTCTAGCAGAGACTAAGGGGCCCATTAGGGAAACATCCTTTACAACGAAACTTTTACCACACAGTGCTGTTACAACGCAAGTATTACAACGAAAACCTTTACAACGCATTACACTGGGGGGCGCTCGAGGATAGGGAATAGTTTTAATTTACTATCCAACACCTTCCCTAGTGTCCACGGGGACTGGAGTTGGAGTTGGAGTTATCCAGCACCCCCAAGTGTAATGCGTTGTAAATGTTTGCGTTGTAATACTTGCGTTGTAGCAGCATGCGTGGTAAAAGCATGCGTTGTAACGTCATACATCCGGCCCATTCGGGCGTACTTTCGGTGAACGGGACTGACCGTCCGAGGTGCGGCGGTCCCGCTGTGGCCATTAGGATGTGGCTGCCACCCTGGTGGTCGCATCCCGCACATTTAACATTGTGGCGAGCGGTGCTGTAAGCAGCACCCGCCACAAGGTGAAATGTGCATGTTGTGCATTGGCATGCACAACGTGACAGGCACCGCGCGGTGCCTGCCACCTTGTGCATGCCAATGTAAGTGCAGCCCCCACCCCCCGGGGGCCTGCAACGGGCCACCTAGCAATTCCCGCATGCCTTTCCATGGCGGCATCAAGGCCTTCTCCGCCAGGCATCCTGATATGGATGGCGGTGTTTTCCAGACACCGCCACCATATAAGGCCCGAATTCTGCCCGGCAGGCAATCAGAACGATTGCCTGCCAGCGAAAATGCACCACTGTAACCCCGGCCATTGTAATATGGCGGGGGGGAAATGGAGGGCAGGCGGGGAATGATGTCGGGCGTATCGCCACCATCGGTCTGGCGGTGGCTATCCGCCCGACATCATAATGGGCCCCCAAATGTTTTCTCACAGATTAAAACTTTCTTTGAGCTTTTATGTGAGAAATTATATGTTTTCTAGTGAGAGCATTTATTTATTTATTTATGTATTTGTTGAGTTTATTGAGCGCGACAGCTACCCAAAAAGTGTTTCCCGGCGCTAGAATATACTGAACCAAGGGGGGAGAGAGTCTCAGGGAGGAGATCTGGGCAATTTACTGGTTGAATAGCCAGGTCTTGGTGGCTTTACGGAAAAGATTGTAGCTAGTTTCTAAACGGAGAGGTTGTGGGAGGGAGTTCCAGAGCTTGGGGCCTAGAAGGGAAAAGGATCGGCCTCCTATCCTTGCTCGGCGTGTTTTGGGGACACTGAATAAGCCTTGGGTGGAGGATCTCAGGCATCGGGCCGGCGTGTAGATATGCACTAGGGATTGTAGGTATTTGGGTGCATTGCCCCATTTTATTCTGTGCATGAGACTGAGAGTTTTAAACTTGACCCTGTTTTCGACTCTTAGCCAGTGGAGCGCCTTAAGGTGACCGGACATACGTTCCCTCCTATGGCATTTGCATAGTAGTCTGGCTGCAGCATTTTGTACCAGTTGGAGGCGTCGCATGACTGCCTGTGAAGCCCCTAAGTAAAGGATATTGCCGTAGTCTAAACGGGAAGTGATCAGTGCGTTGATCAGTCTTTTGAGTGTCGTCCGGGAGCATCCAAATAATTTTTCTGAGCCATCTCAGAATTGTAAAACAGGTAGCTGTGAGGTTGTTGACCTGGTGTTCCATGGTTAGGCCCTTATCGATGGTAATGCCTAGATTACGAACTTGTTGTGACGGAGTTGGTAAAGGGCCCATTTCAGATGACCAATGTCTTGGATTCCAGAGGTTCGGGTTGGGGCCCACTATTAAGACCTCTGTTTTGCTGCCTTAAGCTTAAGCATATTAGTGTTCATCCAGGTAGCGATGTTCCTGAGACCTGTCTGCAGGAGGGAGGGGGAGTCGTGGTCATTGTTTGAGAGGGAGAATACGATTTGTGAATCGTCGGCGTATGTGAACATTTTGAGACCAGCTGTTTCAGCGATCTGGGCGAGCGGGGTTACATAAAGATTAAAAAGCAGGGGACTTAACACGGATCCCTGTGGCACTCCATAGGGGGAGAAATGGACGTTGGATGCCGCGGAGCTGGAGGAGATTTGAAATGTCCTTAGTGTCAGGAAGGATGCAATCCAGTCAAGTGCCTTTCCTCTAATGCCCATGTTAGAGAGTTGGGCAAGCAGTATATTGTGGGAGATAGTGTCAAACGCTGCGCTGAGGTCAAGTAAAATCAGCGCAGCTGAATCCCCTTTATCGACCAAGAGGCGGAGATTTTCCATTACTCCGAGTAGTGTTGTCTCTGTTGAGAATCCAGGGCGGATGCCCGATTGGGAGGGGTGCAGAATATTGTTTGTCTCCGCAAACCTTGCGAGGTGTTCATGGACATGTTTCTCCAGAATTTTGGAGAAGACGGGTAGGAGGGATATCGGACGGAAATTTGCCAGAGCATATTTATATTGTATTGATGACTCCTCTTATTTTCACTGGTCACTTTACCAACCTCATTTATACTAACTAATACTTTAAGACAGAGCTTATTCCTCTCCTTTAAGTCTCAGATTATAAAAACAATTTTCAATTTTCTTGTGGAGATGTGGTTGGCTAATAATTTTGGATAGTAAATTAAAAGTTTACCTTTTGCTAAAAAGATTACTCCTTGTTTCATCACTTTCAAATCTATGTCTTGTTTGTCCACAGCTAATAGAGTACAGTGTGCGACATAGACACTGTAGTAAAATATGTGTGTTCAATACAAAATAAGAATCTTTCATTCTCACTTATGTGTAAGCCGCACTGTAAGCCAATAGATACTTTTCTATCTGTATCAGTCTGTTTATAACTGGCGTCTTAAAAATTAGAGAAAAGGGCTTCCACAAGCACTAGTTTATGTGATAGTAACTTATATACAAATGTGTCTTCCAAATTGTTCTCTTGCGTTTGTAAAGGTCTCAAATGGGATGTAGTATTCCTGTCCCAAATTTCAGCATCATTTGACAATTTTGAAAAGGCTCTCAACGTTCAGTGTGACTGCCACAGATGCAAGATGGCTGCCACCACATGTTTGTCAGCTAATCATTCCAATAGTACTGTCGGTTTGCTTAAATATAAACTGAATTATACATTTAAAATACAAATATAAGGTGATTGCTTACAGAATACATTCTCACTGTGGTAATAACATGCTTATGCAATGATGGTTGTTATCCTTATTTCTTTGAAATGTGGTCAAATTCTTATGAAATTATATAGAAAAGTCACTACATCTGATATCCTGCCTGAAATCGGACCACTTCCTCTGTGTCAATTAATTTACATATTAGGTCCCTACTTAAGATCTATGCCAATGTACCACTCTATCATATAGTTGGTTGATTTATAATTCTCAATTGTTAGAATCAATTGTAATTTTCTTAACTCGCGCTTCTTGAATGTTTTATCTTAAGTTGTCTGAGCTGACCAGATATGAGAAGAATACTAATAATATATTAATACCAAAAGGGTAACAATTAACATCAGTTTCATCATCAAATTTAACATGTTAATAGGGTTCATTTAAATAAATTTCAAAGTAATTTTCCTTATTGAGCCCCTCTTCCATTGCTCATCATTTTCTAATCCAGAAAAATAATTTCAAGTACCTATTCCCTTCTATCTTTGGGAATATGGACCATTTTCACACATTTTATTATGTTTATATCTGTTCTATTGTGCTCTTGTTACCCTTGTGTACAATTCGAATATTTTTCATCAGTTTTTATGTAATGCTCTCTTTTTGCATATCTGAATGGGGATGAAGTACCACAGTTTGCTGGCCTGGCCTGAAAATGAGCGCAATATGAGTTAGGTTTAGTTAACCATGGAGCTTTGAGCTATGTGAGTGTTATGAAGCAGACGGTTTGTCTTGGGTGGTGGGTATGAAATATTTATTGGAGGTAATATTGGTCCTCTTGCTTGCACTGCTTTGTGTGTTTTGAACATTGGTACGAGTGCTATTTGGTGAGACTCTGGAAGCCAGAGGAGGTTTTCAAAGGGCAGGGCTAGCTGCTGAGAACTGCAGCCTTCATAATTTGGCTAGACGGAAATTCTCTGCTCGCATATATTGACATTTGCTTAATCCAGACAAGAGAGCACAGGCTCAGTTGTTGCATTAACTCTTCAAGGCAGCCTAGGTCAGGTTCGATCCATCTTAGGGCTCTGAACAAATTTGGTGAGGATCTCACCACAGTGTATTATTTGTGTTCCAGGGTAAGATTAGCATGTAGGAAGATTTCGAGACTTTTTGCTGTGTTTTATTAGGGGAGTCTATGTGCTTGCCCGAGTCTTCGTTGCAAGCTAGGATGTTGTGTGCTGGTAGCCACTTTCAACTTGTGAGGATTTATGTTTTGTCCTTGATGAATTTAAGATGATTGGCACTCATCAGGTCTGTCACAGTGATCAAACATGGATCCAACCAAATGTCATGGTGTCATGGTCAATGAGGTTCAGACACTTAAGGGTGTTCTAGAAGTTATCTGCATCGTTGAAACAAGATAGACAGAAGGATTGAATCAGTCTAGGCGGAGGCCTGAGGTAGATGTTGAACAGAAAGGGAGAAATGGTTGAATCCTAAGTGACGATTGACCTGATTATCTTGTCCAGACTTCACCTTGCACTCGCTTAGTTAGCTGGCCACACACCCTGATAATGAGATCAATCTTTGTGTTATTTATTCATGAAATACTTACTAATCCTCTGAAGGAAAAACATGGGTGTTTCATTGCATTATAATGGTTGTTATATTTGTGGATTAACTAGTTTATGCTTAATGCGTTTCACTCGTGTTCTTCTTCAAGAGCAAGCCTAAAGAACCTACAACGAAAACCATGAACTTAATCCTTATTTGTAATAAGAACAAACTAAAGAAGCTAGTACTTATTGTATTATGCAAAATAAATTATATGCTTGCAATATAGTCTATATGGACATCTGATGTATACATTTGTGTGAAGCTATTCAAATGTCATGCATCACAGTAATATATTAAACAAATTGTTACATACCAAAGTCCATATTATCAGCCGCCTGGTGACACTTGTAGAGCCGTATAGAAAATGTACATATAACTTTTGTAACATGCAGGAAGTGAGCCTCTATCTTATCCTGTTTATATATTTATAAATATATATTTTTTTTTATGAGAGTGAACGTCATTTGTATTTGTGCCTGAGGTTGGGAAAGCATGCTACTTAAAATTGTTCATGTTCATCAGTGGCTCTTGATGTAAGTTTTTTGATTTGCAGTATTATATACAGTTAACTCGATCCGAAGGTATTGGAGCGCTCTACATGAGCACCAGTTACATTACACAAGGATACATTCAATTTTATGTGTTTCAGGCGTGTGGAGATTACATGATTTGCTTAGAATGTTGAGCCGATGCGGACCTGGCTCCCCTGTTCCGCAGTTGGCAGCTTGGGCCATAGTGCCACGTCCTTTCCCAAGGACACTCACTTTAATTTTGACTGGTAATCCTACAATTAGTGAAACAATAATTGGAATTCTCGGTTAAAGGGTACGTTTGGCTCATTTTGGGAGCCTACTGCTGTTGTTAGTAACCTTTTGCTGGTGTAACGCGATTCAGTGAGCATTACGTTTGAGGAAATGGCAGCCATCAATACTGTTTTTTTTATCAAGTGACCAAAACATGGTGTCACTTCAGATGTGATTAAAAGTCAAGTAAATCCTATCCGATGCTAGTCTGTTTACCCCCACATGTCGAGAAAAGGCTGTTGAATGTTACATTGAGCTGTAAGTTAATATTAACTTGTGCAAGTTATGAGTTTGTTACCTGCTATTAAAATAAAAGACAGAAACACTAAAAAAAATTTATGTAATGTGGTTCTCATAGTAGCTACCTTATTCGAATTCTTAACACAGCAAAATCCAGTGGTAGGGTTATTCTTAAAAACAATGAAATCCTTAAATGATAGCATGACTGCAACTTGAAAAAGGCTCTGTCTCCCCTAAGTTTCCATTAGGTCCGGGGTTTGTGTATTTTAAAGTAGCAAGGTTTAAACTAGACAAATATATTCTTGAATTGTGTCATTATTCCTTGAACTCTCCGAGTCATAATATTGTTTATTTGCGTTGTTTACATTGATTTAATTGGTTAGCGGTTCATAGACAGCACTTCGGTCTAACCAGCGCTACATAAAATCTTTAAAATAAAAAATAAATAAATAAATACATTTCTATTCTGTCATGAAAACCTGCATGTTGCAAGGTATTTAGATATATGCTCTCTAACATGTCACAGGCAGCAAAATCCCCCAGGCTAATTGCCTCACCAGTTTTTGGGAGGTGAATCTTATGCCCCTGAATTGTATTTCGATTATTGTATACAATGTGTCAAACATGAAAATATCCCTTGTTGTTTTTGATTCTTTGTGTCATACGTATTTTTTCCAAGTTAGGTGTTTTATGTTAATGTTTCTTTTAAACACCACTAGAGGTGGTTCATTGAAATTGTTCTACAGCTTACCAACACATTCTATGAACTCCAATATTTCATCAGGGATTTGGGGATATTTTTGCTCTGAGTAGTGTATTTCATTACATAAATTGGTCTTTTTTGTTTAGTTAGTTGTATCGTTTTAACAGTGTATCTCTTTATTGTGTTCTTTTTCTTTCTTTTGCTTTTACTAATGACTTAATAAAATATCCCCTTGCTCTAAATCTTTCTGTAACATCTTGTCTTCTTGTAACTAATGTTCCTCTGTTTCTGAAAACAAAACTATTTATCCGCAAGAATTGTAAGCACTAAAGAGGTATGTCATCAAACTGCTTGGTTGAAAACTCTATGCATCAAAGATTATTTAGATCTGTTTCGTTGTGTACAGGACAGTTGCCACCTCCAAATTCGTGGATTTAATCTGTATGAGTAGGAATACATTGCAGCCATGAATTGTATTGTGTCACAACTCGAATTCGGTATGGCAGTGTTCTCTAAGAGATCCTATTTAGTACTCTAACAAGCTATAAAATGACATCCATGAATCCTAAAAATAATCCCATTCATTTCCTCCAGTTTTCATTCTTCAAAACTTATCCTCAAATCTGCACTTTAAAATAGTAGCATACCCTGGTGCAGCTGATAAGCCATTGGATGTTCCCAATACCAATCGCCTATAAGGACACCACACATGTGCACCAATAACATATGTAAATTCTAGGCACTACATTCAATGCAATTAATTCCAAAGTGGTAACCAGTCATGCACTATGGGCGCTCTGCACAATCAGGGAAAGTAATAACAAGCAAGTCTCCGAAAGTGCTCAAGGGGGACAAGAGGTTGGTTACCACAGCCCCGCTATTATCCACACATGTAGAAAACAATAGATACAAATGATTCCCCTGAGCACTCAATATCAATAGAAAAATGTCCATATGGCTCCTTCTTCATAAGATGTAAAGGTTCAGTCGGAACAGTCAGGTACGTTTTATCTTCCAAAATTGTTTTATTAAATGTTCCAATTTGAAATCCAACGAAAACAGCTCCAATTCAAAATTTAACAGCCAACACGTGTTTCGTCTTGCTTAAATCTAGCATTTGACTTCTTCAGGGCTGCAACTTAAAATGACATTACATAAGTATAACTCCAAAGTTCACACTTGCACATTTCTGCAAATACTGTTCATTAATTAGAGCTATATAAAGGGTAAACAACCACAAACCAATAACCCGTGTCTCAAGGAAAGAGGGATAGATCCAAGTTCCCAACAAGATATCACCCATTGAATGAGCCACTCTATAATTAATTCTAGAGTCTATACAGCCTCCTATAGCAAAGGCTACTACCAACCTCTTGCAATATCTGGTCATCTGTTCAATGTTCCTTCACATTGTACCCTCAACCCAAGTCAGATTAAATTCCTCCTATGCAAAAATGAATATAAAACATGTCATCATTATTTTTCCTTTGGTCATCTGTCCAGATAAAACCACACTAATAATACCATCACATTGTAAACTCGTCAGCCCAAAATACATTAGTAGTCTACTGAGGATCAAGGAGATCTACCCACCATCTCCTAAACGGGTTATTGGTCTGGAACATTTAATAAAACAATTTTGGAAGATAAAACGTACCTGACTGTTCCGACTGACCCTTTACATCTTATGAAGAAAGATCCATATGGACATTTTCCTATTGATATTGAGTGCTCTGGGGAATCTTTTGTATCTACATTCAATGCAGTTTCTATGAACAGTACTGCTCCACACAACGTAGCCAGGATTCCAGTATCCTCGCTGAAGGTTTTGGAGTTGAATGATGGTAAGTGAAATGGTGTGGTTCTGTTGGGGAGGATGAAAACCGTCCAATCCATGGCATCTTCTTGCATTTTGTATTGTAGTCCGTAGTGTTGTGTATTGGGCCACATTGAATGCAGCACAGATGTTTAGTTGGATCAGGGTCACTGCCCCATTTGAGTCAGCTGCATTCTTGCTCTTCCTCCTTAGAGTCTAGGACACATTCTGTCTGTTCTAGGTACGGAATCATGCCTAGGTCTCCGAAAGTGTGTTGTTTTTATTCAGTGTATTAGAGTGTAGAGAGTAATCACCTTTCCTATTCGATTAGTTTGGCCAAGAAACATATGTTTCCCATATGTCTGTAGTTGCCAGGGCTATTTGAATCTGTGCCTGGTTTCTTTTGAAAAGGTTGAGTGAAAGGACACCGGAGTTACTTTGGCATGATCCCTGTGGTAAGCATGGCATTGAAAAGCGTTTGTGCAGCATTTGCAATATGTTTATGTTGGACTTTGGCCCTTAGGGCAGGTTCACCCCTAGACTTTTTGCGTGAAATGGTGACCTGGCAATGGTGATTTTTGGGATTCTGCGCACTTTCACTGTGTCCCAGTGGAAAGTGCGTGCGCACTCTGAGTGCATGTGCTGAGCTAGGCCTGCCCGCCCATAGGAATGCATGGGGAATGGATGTGTCCCTGGTAGTTCCTGATGCGTGGGGTGTACAGGCTTGAGTCTGGTATGTGTGGACTCGTGAGAGTGAATGCTGCGAGATGGTATATGCAGCATGTATGTGTCTAGTAGGGAAGCGCCATTTCTAGACATGGCTGTACGTGTGCTGTGAGGGTGCTGGCATGTGATTGGCTGGAGCTGGCTGGCATGCCAGGCTCCAGGAAGTCTGGATGGGTCTGCCCGGTGGTGAGTGGGAGATCTGCATGAGTAATGTGTGGGAGGAGTGTACCTGTGTCCTGGATGGGCTGGGTTTTCCCCACACAATGCTGGCTCCGCCCCCCTGTGGTGTGTCTAATGACCCAAGCCCTGCCAGTGAATAGAGAGGGTGGTTGAGGTAAACAGAGTACTCAAGAACCAGCTGCGACTGGTTCCGCCCCCACTCTGCACCCTTGAACAAAGGAATGCACTGTATAAAAATGGGGCTGTGTCCCCACAGATGTTGTTCTCTCTTTTCCAGGATCCTGAGGGGGCTGTTGCTGCTGCTGGGCCAGAGGACTGCCACTTGGGGTGTCTCCCTGCCTGGAGACCCAGTGAGCTGGCTCTGGGCCCAGCCTTGCCCCCCTGCCAGCCTACAAGGACTTTATTGCTGAACTGAGTGCTCCCTAGCGCTTGAGAGCGCTTTTCTTTGGCTTATAGCGCTTGGAGCGCTTTACTTTCCACTTGTAGCGCTTGGGAGCGCTGTGACCCTGTTCCTAGCGCTGAGAGCGCTTTATTGATGCCCCTGGCGCTTGGGAGCGCGTGGTCTGCTGGAGGCCGGTGCCCACCCTGTTCAGTTGTCGATCGCGCTTTCCCGCCCCGCATTTTGCGTGGGGAAAGCAGGGGCCGCCCTTCGTGCTGCCGCCGGTTCGCGGCTGCCCACGCCGCACCTGTGGCTGTTGCTATTGCCCTTTTTGGGCTGTGCCCCTTTATTTGAATTTGCGAGTGCCCACCTCGCTTCTTAATTTAATTTAAGGCCGGTGCCCACCCGGCATTGCCCCTCGAGATTCACCGCCGCAGCCCGGGGTGTTTAAAAACGTTGCCGGGCCGCTGCCAAGTGCGACCCGGAAGTGCCCGCCTCCCTGCGAGAGGCCGCGCTGCGATTGGCTGCCCGGCCGGAAGCCAGGCAACCTGTGGGCGGGACTGCGGGACAACCGGAAGCGGACGGGAGGCCACCCCGCGCTCCGGCAAGAGAATTTGCCCGCAACCGGCACCTTCCACGGGGCTCCCAGGAGTGAGGGAGAGCCCCGTGGTGACCGGCCTGAAGGAGAGGGAGCCCCCGAGGAGCGGGAGCTCCCGTGCAGAGCCGCCCAAAGCCGAGGAGCAGCCCCTGTGAGGAGAGCCCCGGACCTCCGCAGCCAGACCCGGTGAGTGCCTGGAAAGGGAGAGGGGCGTCGGGACACATTGTCGGTGTCCGCCCCTCCCCCGTAGCGCGACCTCGCGCTTTGTGATTTAGAGCCCCGAGAGGCTCGTAAAGGCGGGGGCATTTACTGTATGTGAGCCCGAGAGGCTCAGGGGGCATAATTTGTTAGTTGAGCCCGAGAGGCTCCAAAGTGCCCACTATTATTTTAAGAGCCCCAGAGAGGCTCTAGGTGCCCCGATTTTGCTTCGAGTCCCCAGGAGGGGGACTCCAACGGCGGCCATTATTGATTTCGAGCCTAGAGAGGCTCAGGGGGCCATTCTGTTTGTTTAGAGCCACGAGGCTCTTGGGGGACACAAGTGCTTTGTCCAGAGCCTGAGAGGCTCCAACGTTTCCCCACCAGCATTGCACCAGTTGCCCAGCACTTTGTGGGCAACTGCCACGTTTAGGCCCCCTGACATTGGGACAGTTCTGGTGTTCCTGCCTATGGACAGTCACAGGTAGTGACTTGTGAGTTTGGCGCCATTGTTATTGTTATGCACCTCTGAATGTATTGTTGATGCATCATGTGTTTTCCTCCCTTACACCTCTGAATGAATGTTATGCATTGCATCATGTGTTTTACTCTTACACCACTACAGGTATTGTGGTACATAGGTGGTTGTTTTCTCCCTAGTACAGGTGGTGCTAGTGAGGTCCTGTTACCAGTAGTTACTGGTTGTGTGCTATTTTGTGCTAAAGTACATTTATATTTTACCTTCTAAGTGCTATTTCTGAAAGTGCTACTTCTGATTCCTGACAGTGGTCCAGGTGGCCCTGTCTTGTAAATATCCCCTGTAAATTCTGCCCGTGCCTCTGGCACATTGTAAAGTGTGTGTTTTATCTAATGTGTTTTGGGTGTAATACAAAGGCTATTTTTATATAACCTTGTGTGGAGTTTCCTTTGTGGTGGGCCTTTGGGTGTTGTTGCTGGGGTGCGTGCGCAAATACTTAGCCTACATCGCCTCCAAGTTTAGCCTTGCTGCTCGCGCCACGTTACCTAGAGGGTGAGTAGGGGTTATCTTGGCGTGTAACTCCCTTGCCCTGACTTGGGTGTGGTGGTCTCTGACTGACTTTGGCGAAAGCCCTGGCCAGCCGGGGATCCCATTTCCAACAGTTTAATTGATCTGAATTCCTTCAAAATGTCCTATGGCCATGGGTCAGCTTGTGATCCATATTTTACGACGTTAGTTCTTTAAATGATTGAGTTGACATGGGGGGGTGGAGTATTTAAAAGGCTCCTTTTGGCTTCTCGAGATTTCGTGACTGGTTTGGTGTACATGTTGATTTTTGAGCTTACCAGGATGTGTAGCCCTGTTGTTTTTTGCATGAAATAAGAGGCCATTACACCACAGAATGGTTGGGAGGGAACTGTTTAATTTGAGCAAGCTGTTGGGTTATGAGATCATTCAGAAAACCTGCTTTGCTGGGCACAATGCAAAGTTGAGGCAAATGGAGGAGAATTATTTCCTAATGGTTTCTCTGTAAATGTTTAGTTGATTGGCATAATTATTTCGACTCTCCAAATCTAGCCGAATGTGGATTTCATTTCTGTGGGATGATTATATTGAGTGCTTTTATCAGACATTCATTCAATTTTGGAATCATAGTTGTCAGAAAACGGAAGGACTGTTCCTAATAAAAGCTTCCAAGCACGAGCTAGAATTCTTGGGAACAGTCATCATTTGGAGCTGTGATATTTGGATATTGGTTTCAATGTTGAAAAGAGTAGCAGGATGGTTGCTCAATGTCGGAGATAATAGTTTAAAAATTGTTATTGCCACTGTTGTCAAAAAAGCCACACAAAATATATCTGACGGAGTGTGTTGGGCAGGTGATGAGTTGCATTTGTTGAAAAGCTCGATCTCCTGTTAGTAATCAATTTGTTGAATTTCATGTATTGAAATTGCTTAGCACAATGAGGTTAGAGTGGTTTAAGCTGAGAGTAGCAATAGAGGAACAGAAATGTCTTGTGAAGGACTTGCTTTGGAATGTGAGATGATAAATTAGTTAGAAGGACATTGTGTCCCAAGAGGATGGTAGGTAGTTATATAGGAAAGATTGCATGGCTAAGCTAAGGTGATTAGGGGTTCCCATTTCACAACTGCTACACCTACCCTTTGATTCGCATTGGTTACTCATGATGACTTTACATCTTGGTGTTATTGCTTTGTGCAAGATAGGTGGTGTCTCATCAGCTAGCCAAGCTTCCATTATAGAAGTAGGTCTAGTTGTACATCTTTGATTTGGTTACTAATATACTGTTGTTGGATTTGCAGGGTTATCCACAAACGTTTTGCCTTCCTCCTGTATTTTTTCTGACCTGTTTTTGTTGACTTTAGGACTCTAGGCACTTTAAATCTGCTATTTAGTGCTAAAGTGCATGTACTCTCTACCACTGCTATTCAGTGCTAAAGTGCATATGCTCTCTCATCTAAAGATCGTGAGCCCGATTCAAAAAGGTAAACTGAGATGAAAGTTTAACTTTACGACTTTCGGTATGCACAAAGGGCATTTACGAGTAGTAAAGTAAAACTTTTGTCTCAGTTTTGGTCTCAGTTGAACTTAAGACCAAAACTTAAGTTTAACTGAGACAAAAGTCTAACTTTACAACTTGTAAATGCCCTTTGTGAATAGCAAAAAATGTAAAATTAGACTTTCATCTCAGTTTAACTTTGTAAATTGGGCCCTTAATGATTGCCTTACACCTTTTTGGCATATTTAATATTCCTGTAAGTCCCTTGTACAGTGGTATCCCATATACCCAGGGACTGTAATTTAAATGCTACTAGTGGACCTGCAGTGCTGCTTGCACCACCCACAGAAGTAGCCTTTCAAGCCTGTATCAGGACTCTCCCACTGCAGGGCCAGCGTGCTCAGTTTACTGCCACATTGACTTGGCATTTAAAGTTACTTGCCAAGCATAAAACTCCCCTTTTACTACATATAGGTCACCTCTAAAATAATCCCTAGGTAGCCCTAAGGCAGGGTGCTGTGTAGGTAAAAGTTGGGACATGTGCCTTCATTGTGTGGCATATCCTGAAAGTGACAAACAGCCAATTTTGTTTTTCACTACTGTGCTGCTCATAGATTTGCATTGGGACTTTCCTTAAAACTCTTTAATTGGAACTTGCTGATCTGAAAGGAATAGTGTTGCCATGTTTGGTATGTTTGGAATAGCAGTGATAAATACTACTTATTTATTTAGGTGGATTTATCATTACTATTTTGTAGGAATGCCACTTTTAGAAAGGGGGCATTCCTATGAGCTTTGGACTTTTTGTGCTTTGCATCCTGACTCCAATCTAGGGTAGAGCGACAATTGGGCTCTGTGCATACTTTCCAGCCAGCCATCACACAAGAAGGGATGTAACAGGGTTGCATCTACATTCATCTGCATATTGAATGGTCTTCCTGGGCTGGGAGAGAGGGAGGTGGGGAACTCTTACATTAGTATAGGCTGGGCCGTGTTCTTACACAAAGGACTTGTTTACCCCCTACTAATGTCTGGAGCCAGGGCTGGAATTGAATGGGGGTGTTGTGCACTTCTCAAATTCTTTTGAAGTTACCTCCACATCAAAGACATTTTGAGTATAAGTACAGGGGCTGTTTCCCCACATCTTTAGCCACTGCATGGGACGTTTAACCAGACGCTGCTGATTCTACATACTGCACCTTGTCAGTGGACTTGTGTGCTGCCAAGAGGAATCGCCATTTGGACTGCCTTCTTAGTAGTGTGGAATGCTGTCTGCTGAACTGCAGGAGGGTCTACTTCACACTACCTGATATACTGGCCTGCTGTCTGTTTCCCTGCATTTGTGCCCCCAGTGCTCTCGAGGGGCTTGTGGGCTTGCCTCCCCCTGCGCTGGTGAGGGGTTCAGAGGGATTCCTTATTACTGCTCCTGGTGTATTACATTTAGCACGGGTTGAGCGCTGCCCCCCCCTGTACAGAGCAGCACAGGACGAGCGCATTGCTCTGGTAGAATCCAAGTTGGGGGCTTTTTCATCAAGGACTAATGCAATGCCCACCCCTATCCCGGGGGAGGCGTCTCCGAGCACTACGTGGAGTGACCAGCTAGGTCTTGTTCCATAAACAAAGTTAATCCAAACAGCGTGGCGTTCTTCAATTCTTCATCATTTTATTAAACACATTAGTGGTTCATGGTTTAATAGGTGAGAGCTTAGACTGTTGTTTCAAAGAAGGTAACATAGTTATAGCCAATCCCGATGCATTTCGGGCTCTGCCCTTCCTCAGGGGATGACTCTAAAAACAAAGAAAATGAAAGAATCGTGGTACCTGTACAGAGTTGACGATCAGGATGTTAATTCATGAGTGCATGGACTTATAATTAGTGCAAGAAAAAAGTACTGCGTGCATAGTGACGTCGTGAGTTAAAACGGTAGTCCAAAGGTTCCCAAGAAAAAATATTACACCGGCCGCTCGGCGAAAAGCTTAAGCCATCCGTGTAAAGGTCAGTGCAAATCATGCGAGAAAGCATAACTAAACAATAACCACAATCGTGTGCGTTCAACTTATCAATGAGGAATAAGCGTGGACTATAGTGGACTAGCCTGTCCATACAGCCCCAAACCGGATAGGTGCTCATACAATTAAGTACAGTGAAAACGGCTGCATTACACTCGCAAGTTACTCACGTTACAGCCGACTATGCCGGGGCTCCGAGGAGTTCCAACGTGCAATGGTCAAACCGGAGTGTTCAAGTAAAACTAAACATGCAAGTGGAGCGTAAATTAAACATAGAAAAGGGCACAGTGTCTACCAGGGTCAGGTGTCATTTGTGTGTGAATGCGGGCGCCATCTTGGAGTGTGATTAAAAAAAATGAATCTCAGGCAAAAGTGATGCATTAACCATGTTGTATGGAAAAAATCAGGACTCTGATGGTAATAAATAATATGTGAGGTCACATGCACATGCACAAATATACAAATATATATCATAAATAGCATTGAAATTCCATCCTGTCATTGAGACCCTGTGGTATCATGGTGGACATAAAGCGGATCCAGAAGTTCTCGCGTTTCAGCAGGGTGTTCTTGTTGTTGATAGTCACCTTTACTTGTTCCAGTATTAGGAACTTCAATTGGGCCACATTGTGCCTGTTCTCGGTAAAGTGTGTGGCTACACTGGATTTTAAGTTGTTAGTCCTGATATTGCTCTTATGCTCCAAAATGCGGACGCGTATTTTCCTCTCAGTGTGGCCGATGTAACATTTGCCACACGGGCATTTGAGTAGATAAATAACATTACTACTGTTGCACGTGGCATTGACACGGAGTTTGATAGGATGTCCTTTGAGTGGGTGGTTAGTAGTGTTCCCACGGATGCAATTGTTGCAGTTACTGCAATTGTAACAGGATTACCTTGAAGATCACCTATTGAGCTGTGCGAGTTCCACCACATATTAGGCTTTTTCATCAAGCCTTGTGCGTGTTGAGCGCTACAAATGGCAATTGTCCTTTTCTAAAGACAAGCGCATGCTCTTCGCCACAAGAAGGAATTTGCACTGCACTGTGCAGGTGAGAGCATAAGCCTCCTCTTGCCTGTGGGTGTGTGCCGCTGGTACCACACAGCATTTGCTGCCCCCTTGCTCTGAGAAGCCCCCGCTACGACTACATTGCCCTACAACACCAAGCCACCAACCTTGCTCATTTTTCAGTGAGCGCCGGGCCCCAAGCTGACCTTGCAGGCTGCTGCTGGTAATTTCTCTGTTTGTGGGGGACCAAGTAAGGTCTCCCCGTGGATCGCTTCGGTGGTTGCCCCTCCCCTCATAATTGAACCGTACCTGTGGGCACCAGCACTGGCCACTTTCTCGTCTGTGCCATGGGGGTGAAACCTCGATAGCGGTCCCTGCATCTTGGCTGAAGGAGTTCTCTGAAATTACCATGTAAGATGTATTGGAAGCGCAGATGCTCCTGTGCCCTGTGTTTTGAACCAAGAATACAGTAAAGCCCTAAGTAGAAGGGCATGGATTTGTCCAGCATTTGCCAAAGAGCTTACAGTATGCAGTATAGCAGGCAGGCAGGTGTGCTTTGCCTTACCGTCCTTGATGCATCCAATGTCCTGCTTTAGGGGTGCCGCCCAGATATATTGGGGAGTCTGTAAGGCAATATTTATGCAAGTGTTGGCTCTCAGAAACCTGTGTGAAAAGTGAGTCCTGCCCCATTAACAAAGTATTTATGGTATTCTGGTGATAGTTTGAGACTCCTCTGTGCTTTTGTTCATTACCTGCTGCATTTCATGCCCTGATTTATGATATATGTTGTTTTTGCCTTGCATTGTCAGGATAAAGAGTATTATTCCAGAAGTTGCATTAGTAGGGGCAGTAATGGTGTTTTCATGACGTGTGCAACACATTACGTCTTTATTTATTGCACTAACTGTGATGTCTTGACAATTGCTTAGTTTGCAAAGTGATTATTGGTTTATGTGGTCTATGTTTATATGCAATACAGAAACTAAATTATGTATAATACTCTGTGGAGTCTCTTTTGTGTGTCTACTGTACGAACAGGTAAGTAATTTAAGGAAATTTGACGCTCTCAAGAATTCCACACATTATCTGTTGCCCTACAACTATAAATACGGTGCTTATGAGGTAGGGAGACCCACCCAACTCCCAGTACATTCACCAAAACAATGTACTTTTATCCTCCAGCAGACGCTAGTATCAAATACAACAAAGTTCAACAGTGTCTGTATGACGTTTTCATAGGTTTCTTTTTATTCTTTCAGTCCTTGTGTTGGAAAAAGATGACTTATGATTACAAAATAAGTTTAGATTTCGACTATTGAAGTAACTTTGTAAGTGCTCATAAATTAGCTAAAAAGCACCTGCCTCCATGAAATTTGAGCCCCTCGAATTCTCTATCAGAATATTTGTATATGTGAAATCTAATGGCCAAGCTCAGCTATTTAAATCATGAAAAGGAGTAAAGCTTTTCACTCATTTCTTCATATTGACATTTTGCTCCACTGAAGTTCAACACAGTTGTACCAATTCATGTCATGTTTTCAGAGCCACCAATTACTTTTATTGGAAGTAGTGCTAAAATTTACAAGCAGTTCCAGTAAAAATCATTCTAAGGTGTCTTTTGCCTGCACAAATAAGTTTGGTTAATTTTAACTGTTCAAGATATACATTATTCAACTGTGGATTAGAATAAGACACCTACGAGTACATCCTAGGTCCATTGCTGTAGGCATTCAAACTCTAGACATTTAAAAGCACAGGAGCCTACAACATACATTCAGCGGTTAGGACCAGGGGATTGTCTTTTAGACATCAACAATACACATTTTCACTTTATCTCCTCTTGCCAATCCACGTCAACCTCCCCATTCTAGTCCAAGTAGAATCTCTGGCAGTTCCTGCTACTCAAAACAATATATAGTTCAGTGCTACACTGATGACAATTGTGTCTCATGGTGTCTTTATTAAGGTACATAGATTTACATATATTCATACATTGCATGTATAGTGGTAGTTGATGTTCTGCAGTGGATCATCGTGAAGGTCAATATTTATAGCCTCAGTATTTTGACATATAACTGTCAGGCCCCTGTCTTATGGATTCTGGCAATGTGATATAACTAAATTGTATTGTAATTTCAACTTGGCACGAGGTTTGAGGATGGGACTCCACCTGTTGTGTTTACCTTCTTTGTGTTGTTTGAGAAACTGTATCATGAAGGTACATTTTATTGCATTATGTTCATTTGTGTGGTTAAGAAGATTTATCTAATTTAGCCAAGTGTTTGCTTTATATATAATGAAGAGATTGGACCTGGGTACTTATTTTGAGATACTAGACATGACCAACCTTCTGCACTTTTTGGCATTAGTTAAAACATCTGCGACATTAAGTACAACTGAAACCTTTATCTTTTCTTTATCAAAATGTTATACTGTTAATCATTAACAAGTGTATAATTTTCTCGAGTCATCCATCACCTTATACCTCAATCCTAGATATGTCAAGGATAACATTGTGGCATAGTCCACATGAAGCAGACAGTGAATTTCTACTTAATTAAAACTTTGGTAAATTGATTAAGTCAATCAATCAATCAATCAGAGTACTTGTAGAGCGTGCTACCTACCCTTGAGGGTCTGAAAGGCGCTGAGGGAGGGTGGGGGGCGGGGAGGGTGCTGCTACTGCTCGAAGAGCCAGGTCTTGAGGAGTCTTATGAAGGCGAGTAGGTCTTGGGTCTGCCTTATGTGGGTAGGGAAGGAGTTCCAGGTCTTGGCGGCGAGGTAGGAGAAGGATCTGCCGCCGGAGGTCGTTTGTTGGATGCGGGGGACAGTGGCGAGGGCGAGGCTGGCGGAGCGTAGCTGGCGGGTGGGGGTGTAGAAGCCGAGTCTGCTGTTAAATTAGGCTGGTCCGGCGTTGTGGAGTGCCTTATGTGCATGGGTGAGGAGCTTGAAGGTGATCCTCTTGTCGACGGGGAGCCAGTGTAGGTCTCTCAGGTGGGGAGTGATGTGGCTGCGGCGGGGGACATTGACGATCAGTCTGGCGGAGGCGTTTTGGATGCGTTGTAGGTGTTTGGCTGGGATGCGTAGAGTGCGTTGCCGTAGTCCAGTCTGCTGCTGACGAGGGCCTGTGTCACCGTTCTTCTTGTTTCGGTTGGGATCCACTTGTAGATCCTGCGGAGCATGCAGAGGGTGTTGTAGCAGGAGGAGGAGACGGCGTTGACCTGCTTAGACAAGGAGAGGTAGGAGTCGAGGATGAATCCTAGGTTGTGTGCATGGTCGGTGGGTGTTGGTGCTGTTCCCAGTGTGGTTGGCCACCAGGAGTCGTCCCAGGCTTAAAGGGTGGGTCCGAGGATGAGTACCTCCATCTTGTCCGAGTTCAGCTTCAGACGGCTGCTCCTCATCCAGTCGGCGACGGCCTTCATTCTCTTGTGGAGGTTGGTTTTGGCGGTGTGGGTCCTTGGTGAGGGAGAGGATGAGCTGGGTGTCGTCGGCGTAGGAGATGATGTTGAGGTCATGATACCGGGCCACTTGTGCGAGGGGGGCCATGTAGATGTTGAACAGCGTTGGGCTGAGGGGTGAGCTATGGGGTCGGCGCAGATGATGGTGGCTTTGGATCGGAAGGGTGGGAGGCGGACACTCTGGGTTCTGCCGTAGAGGAAGGACGTGGTCCAGTCAAGGGCCTTCTCTTGGATTCCGGCTTCTAGGAGGCGTATCTTTAGAGTGCGATGGCAGACCGCGTCGAAGGCGGCCGACAGGTCCAGGAGGATGAGGGCTGATGTTTCGCCGTTGTCTAGTTGGCGCCTGATGTCGTCTGTGGCGGTGATGAGGACTGTCTCGGTGCTGTGGTTTCGTCTGAATCTGGACTGGGACGGGTTCAAGATGTTGTTGTCTTCCAGGTGGCGGGCCAATTGCCTGTTGGCGATTTTCACGATGACCTTTGCTGGGAACGGGAGCAGGGAGATGGGCCGGAGGTTCTTGAGGTCCTTGGGGTCCGCCTTTGGCTTCTTGAGGAGGGCATTGATTTCGGCGTGCTTCCAGCTTTCCGGGAATGTCACTGTTTTGAAGGAGATGTTAATGACCTTCGGTAGTTGGAGTGCGATGGCTGCGTCTGCTTTGTTGAATATGTGGTGTGGGCACGGGTCTGATGGAGATCCTGAGTGGATGGAGTTCATGACCTTGCGTTTCGTCGTCGTTGACGTTGGACCAGGAGGTCAGGCGGATGGCGCTGGTGGTGTTCACAGGGGAGGTGGAGTCTGGCGCAGTCGGGGCGGTCGTGGCGTTGAAGCTATCGTGAATGTCAGCGATCTTGCTGTGGAAGAAGATGGCTAGTGAGTCGCACAGTTCTTGTGAGGGCGGGATGTCGTTGGCGCTGGGGTTGGAGAGTTCCTTTACGATGCTGAAGAGCTCTTTGCTGTTGTGTGCGTTGTTATCCAAGCGGTCTTTGAAGGAGGATTTCTTGGCTAATCTGATGAGTTGGTGATGTCTGCGGGTGATGTCCTTGTGGGCTGCATGGTTGTCTGGAGTGCGTTCGTGGAGCCATATTTTCTCCAGTTTCCGGCATGTGCGTTTGGAGGTCTGGAGCTTGTCGGTGAACCAGGTGGCTCTCTTGCTGGCATGTCTGTTAGAGGGTTTCTTGAGCGGGGCGAGGGTGTTGGCGCAGTCGTCGATCCACTGTCTGAGATGGCGGACTGCGGCGTCTGGGTTGGTGAGGTCGGTGGGTGGGTTCTGGGCGAGGGTGGTAATCAGCCGGTCTTCGGTGACTTTGCTCCAGCAGCGGCGAGGCAGCTCTTGGGTGCGGTGGTGCGTGGTTGGTTTCTTGAAGATGAAATTAATGCAGCGGTGGTCGGTTCAGTGGAGTTCGGTGGTGTGGTCGAAGGCGACGTGGGTGCCTGTGGAGAAGACGGGTCCAGCGTGTGGCCGGCTGTGTGGGTGGGTGCGGTGACGAGTTGTTTAAGGCCGAGGTTGGCGATCAGGGTGGCGGAGTTGGCGTTGTTGTTTTTCTTGAGGTGGAAGTTCAGGTCCCCGAGGAGGATGTAGTCCGTGGAGACAAGTGTGTGGGTACTGGCGAGGTCGGCGATGGAGTCGCTGAACTGAGCCCAGGGTCCGGGGGGTCTATAGATTAGTGTTCCTCTGAGGGTGGTGTTGGGGTTGGTGTGGATCCGGAAGTGCAGGTGTTTGGCGGTGTTGAGGGTGTCGTCTGCGTGGGTGGTGACCTTGAGGGTGGACATGTGGACGATGGCTATTCCTCCTCCGGTTCCGTTGGTGCAATCCCTGCGGGTGATCTTGTAGCTATGGCTATGGCCTTGTCGGGCGCCGAGGGGTCGTTCCACCAGGTCTCGGTCAGGAAGGCCACGTCTGGGGCGGTGGTGTCGAGCAGATCCCAGAGCTCGACGGCGTGTTTGCCTGCGGAGCGGGTGTTGAGGAGTATGCAGCGGAGGTGGTTGGGTCCAGTCCTTGGAGGTTTGGTGGTTCTGTCGCAGGTGAAGCTGCAGGGGCGGCAGGAGAAGGGTCCGTGGGTCAGTTTCGGGTGGCCTGGAAGCAGGTGTGGGTTCGGCCGGCGTTGAGTGCGTGGAGGCTGCTACCGTCGTAGTGGAGTCTGGTGTCGTGGTGTTCGCAGGGTCCAGGAGTTCTGGCGGTCCAGGCGCAGACGGGCTTGCCTTAGGCGCTCCTTCGGCGCGCTCGTTGCGCACGTCCGCTGCGAGACCGGGCAGCTGCCGCCATTTTAAGGGTAGCTGGGAGGGAGGAGCAGCTGGGAGGCGGGAGGCAGGGGTTAGCGAATGGGCGCGGGGGGAAGCTGGCCGCAGGGGCAGCAGCGGCGGGAAGAGTAAGCAGTGGGCACGGGGGGTGAGGAAAAACAGTGCCCAGGAATGGGCAGCAAAAACCAAGGGTGCAAGGGCACAAGCACTGGTGGAGCTGCAGCGGGAGGGAGCGACCTACCAGGCAAGGCTGAATAGTGTTATCCAACCATAAAATAGTATTAATAGCTTAATATAGGTTGCTAATGCATATGCCTTACTCGGACGTCATTAAATATTTATATTAGTTGGAAGTGACCCATTTGTCCAATTCTGTATCTGTATCAAGATATACATGTGAAACTGCATCCTGAAAGTAGGACACAGGGATGGACAAAAGCACATTTTTTCAACCATAATGTCTACTCCCTGTTAGACACAAAGGGCTTATAAAACACAAATGCTGTTAGGACTCCTACTGTGCACTTTGCTGCTTAAAACATCAACATTGTCTTTACAATCATTGTTATTTAGGGCCCCATTTAGAGTTTGGCAGACATGGTTCTCAATCGCAGTGGTGATGGAAAACTCTGTCTGCCAGACTCTCAGTCCGCCTGTCCAATTTTGAGTCAGGTAAACCACCAGGTTTGTGCCGAATGAATAAAACGTACTCTGCTATTGTAAACCTTCTTCTGACTGCCCGAGGCAGTACGGGTGTCGGAGGCAAATCATCCGCCCGCCTGCCCTATTTAGATTAAGTAGGTGGATAGATGGCTTTTGTTTTACTGCCCATCACTGCCAAGAATATCCTTACAGTGACAGACTGTAAAATGACAAAAGACCCCACATCATAGGAGAAACCTCCATGATATTGGGGTTAATAGTGTATACTTAAGAAGAAAAAAAACCTCCCACTTTCATCAGTGATGGATGCACACTAAGTTAATGGCAGGGTTTGAGTAAAGGCAGGGTTGTAGATGTAAAGCCCTCCTCCACTCACCTTGCCGCCACCTGGCAAACTCTAAATTGGCCCCTTAGTCTGATAATGCTTGTGCTGATCTTCAGAAAGAACTAAACCTTAAAACTGTGCTAAGCTAGTCCTGGAGTTCCATGACAAGCTGAACATTTTGCCCCAGTGGTGGAGCTCTTCTTATTGTAAAGTATAGAAAAGAGTAAAAACGCTTATTAAACTTTAAATTAATGTTTTATATATTTATTTTAAATATGGAGCAAAATAAAATTAAAACATACATACATTTTGAAATCAATAAATATAGAAAAATATTAACATTTATTTTTATGTTTAACTGGGCTAGATAATATAATTTAATCTAACATGATTTCTTATGGGGTTTTATTTTAAGTCCTTACCTTATTATTTTCTATGCAAAGGTGTTGCCCCAGTGGTTGACCATGTGTGGTGCTGGGCTTACTCCAGCTCTGAGCTGGAGTACATTTACTACTGTTTTGGTTCCCTTTTGGCTGTCGTAACTTTAGAAGTTTGGTTTGTGAATAGAAGTGGGCTTACTCTTTTTTGACCCTTTCCACGTTTACTACTAAATTATAAACGTACATGTGAGGATCACCTCATAGAAAAGATAGGAGAGGTGGTAGGTTTGTGAATTGCATTTTATAGAAAGTTCTGCGCGCAGTTGCTGCAGGTCACTACCGCTTGCTTTGAGAAAGCTGCAGCTCACATTGAGAAAGCTGCTGCTCAAATAGAAAATCTACTCAAGCACTAGAAAGAAGCAATGCCCTCTGGCATGCCGCGGGGTGCCATTTGAACTGATTTTTACAGCGCGGAGCAAGCCCCCAGTGCTAAAAATCAGCAGGAGCAGTGTGACGTGCCCGAACTCCACTGCTCGTGGACCTCTCCAGAATCTCGCTGAGTTTTCAGGCAGCTCCGCAAAATTCCACAGAGCGAAACTCCTTGAGTTCCGCTCACCCCGACTTCAGACATAGACCTTTCCATTACAACACCACCCTTTGAAATGCAATATGGCATTCCAGTGCCTGTTCAAAAACATGGCACAATTATAGTAGCCACCCAATACCACATTCCTGGCAACAGACTGAATTTTTTAAACGTTCTATATTGCTGCAACTATTCGTACTAGAAAAAATGGGAGTAATAGATACATCAGAGCGTGCCCAAATTTCAACTACCTGGGGCAGGTTGACTAAGATTTTGCCTCAGGGTTGCAACACATTTGTGGTGATGCCCTGACGCAAAATCTTTTTTGTTATTTACTAAGCCAATCAAAGCCACTTTGCATGACTTAAGTGGTTTAGTAAATACAAAGTAACACAAGGCAACGCCAAGTGCTGCCTTGTGTTATTTTACAATTGGAAGGCATTCCCATACATCCACCCATAGATTTCGGAGCATTCCAGATTTACAAAGACTTGTAAACATGGGAATGCATTGAAATGCTACGCCTTGCCCATTGAGGTGTGACAAGAAGAAATGTGTTTATTTCTCCTCTTTATTTTCTCTTTCCAAGTGTGCTGCGTTTAGCAGCACACATAAAAAGCCCATAACGCAGGCACCCTTGCACCATAGTGCAAGGGTGCCTGCGTTGGGGCTAGGCAACACACAGTGCACCAACGCTGGTATGCAGCCGACATGCACCATATCTTAGTAGATATGGCACATTTTTTCTGTCTCCCTTGCACGCAACGCAGCTCAGCAGATTCCCTTGATGCATTTTCTAGCATGAAATGTAACCAAATCTACCCCCCAGTGTCTGAGATATATGTCCATGGCTGTGGGACGCATAGGGATATGCCAGAAGAACACACTCTTAATACTTTTACTGATTTGAAGAGTGACTTCCAGATTTAAAAATGCATTTTTGTTAACTTTTTGACTCTTCGTCTACTAGGAAAGCATGGGTTTTAGTAATAATAAAAAAATTTAAATTGAGATATAGCTTCTATTTATTTTACCTGTTTAAAACAATATGTTAGTTAAACTTTCAATTAGTAGAAAATAAAATACAACACTTCACAACGTTATCCAGAGACCTGAACCCATCCAACTTCACATACCTTTCCCTCCTGACTTTTTTCTGTACTCTTTACACGATCATGCACAAAGAATCGGAATTGATGCCAACATGTCACCAACAGACCATCCACATCAAAAATAAACTCTGGCTTGGTGAGTAGACTTTCTGCCTCTTTGATATCAACAACACCTTTCACATTCACTGCAACATTATCTAAATTACGTGTTTTCTTACTCTTTCTTTGAGACAGGATACTGTACCAAATTTACGCTCTATACCCACATTGAGAACAACATTTTGTGCACACAGTTGCATGCTAGTAAAACAAGTAGGACCTTTATCCATTCTCGCCAACCCTTTTCACCCTACTAGGTTTCACCTCTATCACATCTTCTTCACATCTAAAATGCCTCGGTTCCACTTTTCTATTCCCTCTCCTTCACCTCCATCATGTGTGACTCCGGGATTGGCTCCTTATATACTTTGCTATGTTAATCGCTCGCTTTAGTGTTCAATTTCTCTTCAGTAACAGCAGTTCTTATATTCTTTTCAAAGATGATCTCAAATATTGATCCATGGTTTCACAGTCACACTGAGATTATTTGGAGAAGTTATGGTTTTCCAAACACAAGCGCACACGATTTATAGAAGGTTACTCCAAATGTACAGTAAGATCTCCCTCCATTGCTTCCGAGGAGTATAGTTGGAAATCCTGGATATTACAAAACAAAGCCAGCAGGCAGTGCCACCTTATTTAGACTTCTTACTTTTTCACAAACTTAAATAAAATCACTACTTTCCCTAATACAACTTTCAACGACCTAATGGTGATATAATGGATCAGTTTTGTTAAAAAGGTACCACAAAGACTTTTGTTATCTCAACCATACAAACAGATGTTTCTTGAGTGGTTCCTCTCCTTCATCATGCTATGGTCAGTGCTTTATTATGTTTTTCCCCACTTTCAGTTGTCGTCTTCAGCTCTGCAACATACATCTGCACTGGCCGATATTCTCTACCTGGCTTCTACATATTGGCAACCTCACAGTGCCAGTGCACTCCTGCACATCATACGACATCCATGCTGTATACAGTCTTTTCGTCTGCTCATAAGTGTGTACTCATTACTTATGCTTCTTGCTTTCCTGCGCCTACCGAACACAGCTCCTGATGTTCAACTGGTCTATGCGTGCTCCCATTACAAAATAATTCTTGAGTTATTGATTCATATGCTCAGAAGGTGCTTCCAGTGCTATCTTGACCGATATATGTTTTTGTCAGCTCTTGTCTTGGCCTCATTTGTGCACACCAGTCACTGCAAAGAGGGTGCCCTTTGCTGCTGTATGACACATGGGGCTGATTCTCCATTCTTCTTGTGTTTAGGTCTATGGCCAGGCATACACTATAGAAGCTCTTTGACGACTATGAACCTTGTTCTCAAAAGTTACAAGACCACTTGTATCAGCAGTAAATGGGAAAAGGCTATTCAGACATTTGGAAGCATTAAATACTGTTATTCAAGACTGCACACCAAGGTAAATTCTGTGTTTCACTGAACAGAATCCACTGGCAAAGTCAGAGTAAAGAGGCATAAATATTCTACAATGATCTACCCACATTTTTTATAATTGAAAGCCCCCCAAAAATTAATGATCTGAGATTAAATCACCAACTAAAAGGCTGCTTTAGACGTAGGGGCTTGGATGCCTTTTATCCCTTAAACCTCCTCTGTCCGCAACGAACCTTTAACGTTTATGGAACATCTGACAGCAGGGAAAACAGATTCAAAGCAAAACTGTGGGAAGGAAAGTCTTCAGAATGGCGGTGACAAAAATACAGCATGAAGAATTCACAGTGTAATCCAGGCTGGCGAACAGTCATGCCACAGTTCTTGGTACATCTGTGGGGATGATCCGATTATCTTCCTTCTACTTTACCTAGATGTATGAATCTGACATAGGAAGGAATGATAGTCTTTGCAAGATTTGTTGCAGAAGTGTGCCAAATGCAACTTTTGATTAGGTGTATGAAATAGTGGAGCTTAAATCGTCGTTGGTATACCATTTGCCAGACTTTCTAATGCCACACATATAAATGCACACTTGGAGAACAAAAGGCATTTTTCATTCAGGGGAAACTCCATATACATCATAAGCACTGAATTGTCGTGCTATTCTGGAGGGTCCTGTAGCACTTTTTACAAAATATAAATATAATAAACTTTTCATTTAGATCCACTATTCAGATCACTTCTGGATCTGTGAAAGGACTCTCATAGGGCTATCCTGGTGCCTGTGGCCTGCTGTGTACTTCAGAGGACTACCCTCCTGGCTGCATCAGGAGGACCACCCTGCTGCCTGTAGCCTGCAATGTGTCCTCAGAGGACTGCCCTCCTGCTTGAGACTTGCTTGAACCCAAGACTTCCAGAGTGACTCCAAAGGATAGTTAGCTGGCCTCCTGATAGGAGCCTCAGGGACAGAAAAGGCTACAACCTTCCTGAACCCGCACCTGGACCCAGCCTTAGTGAGTCCTGATCCTCCCAAGGGGTTCCCTTCCAGCCCTGGCTTTTGGAAGTGGTGCTAAGGTTCCCAGATATCCCTGATCCAAAATTTGGGATTTAGAAAATGTTATGCCAAAAAGTGTTGTGAGAACTGATGGGAGACCAGGCCCTATCTGTTTGCCGATCTGCCCAAGGTGCATCACCATTCGAATCCTGCTTAGTATCTCCTTGCAGGACAGGATTCTGGCCTTGTGGAACCCTCATTGGCTGCAGCCTGCAGCTTAGTCCCGCTGGAGATTTTCAACTTATAAAATAGAGACTGAGTGCAAATTTACTATGCCAGTCGGATGAACGTCCGACCTGCACCATAGCAGAAGCGGGACCACATGACAAGGAGACGGCAGTTCCGATGCCCTTAATACAATTCGACTGAAGTTTATATTTTCCAGTGTGACTTGTGCTGCCGGCTGCAGCTTAAGCTGCTCTCCAAAATATACACTTTTAAAACATCCCTGCACCGGGTGGCAGGCACATTGCAGTGGCTTCCATCCGGTGCAGGGATGTTTAGGGGGGCATCATAGGTGCCACCCAGAGCCATAGCGGAGGAAAGTGGTTACTTTCTGTTTGCCTTTTCATAGCAGGTGAATGACCATACAAGGGCAGGTGGAAAAGGAACATTGTAATCCCTACAGCGGTGCCTGAGCAGGCACTGGCCCTATTGTAGGGATTACTGTCCGTCCAATGAGCTCCTTTGGCCCATTGTAATGCGGTGATCAGACTGCAGCAGCAAATGGTGGTCAGTCCTCAACCGACTAGCCATTGGTTGCGGTCCGACCGACATCAAATTGACCTCCAAAGTCTCAACATAGAAGTCTTCATTGCGACGTCATAAGTCCGAAGTTAAGCGGAGACCGGGCCCAATCCACTTTGTGTATCTGACCCATGCTCCATCGCAGTCAACGATAACTTTCGACTGGTCTGCGCGACTAGATGTCCAGGGTTGGCGCTTCAATTTTTTAGGTGCTAATTTACACTTTAAACTTTAAAAACTCATATCTTCGGTTCTACTAATATGATTTTTATTTTGCTGTCAAATATTTAATTAAAATGTACTTTATATTTCGGAATTTGTGTAGATTTTCTTGTGTTATGTTTTCACTTTATGAATGTGTAAGTGCTGCATAAATACATTAATTAACAGTACAAAACGCCAGTGCTGCACCTTTCTTTTACCATTTAGTCAGAGGGCACTGAGTCAAACAAATACCATCGTAACCGCTTTTTCAGTTAGAATTAATCAAAACATTATTTTCATTGAAAATGAGTATGATTCAGGTATAGAGTGTATAATGTGCAGGGAGAGTGCAGACAAATGTGTGTGAAGAGCAACTTTAATTGGGCTTCCGAAAGAGTAAGAAAGGGGGTGAGGGTGTTTTTTGGTTAAGAAAATGAAGTATTTATAATTTGAGATGTTTTGAAAAAATAGATGTAAATTGGTGAAAATAATGATTTGATTAAATCTAACTGAAAAAGCGGTTACAATGGTATTTGTTTAACTCCGTGCCCTCTGACTAAATGGTAAAAGAAAGGTGCAACACTGGCGTTTTGTACTGTTAATTGTTTCATTGGCTTGGCCTTGCTGCGCGTAAGCCAAACCCTACGTTGGTATCTTTTATAAATACATTACCTCTAAGTTATGCCTGACTGCTTTTGTGCTAAGCTATCAAAGGGTTAAGTACAAGTTAAATGTGTTACTTTTTATGGTTCACCCTGACAAGGATTGTGGCTTGTGTAGGGTTTCATCCCTCTTCATTTCCTGCCACTCATCTGCCAAGTGAATGAACTCTGAGGAATAGAGAGGAGATGAGGCTTCGCTTTAAAGAGGAACACAGAAAGTGAAAGGAATCGTTGTTTGAAAGACCCAGAGAGCGTGTAGAAGGGGCTCATTTTACATTGTCACAGTCTGCTGTCTTTGCAGTCTCCCCAAAGAGATGAAGACACAATGAACATAATTTCCCCTGTTTGACATTGAGACTATCAATGTCGTGGAAAGGTAGAGCTGACAACTTGTTCATCGTCAAGGGCTAGTTAAACCCAAGGCACTAGTCACCAAAAGGGACCAAGATCATCGACATCAAGGGATGTGAAAGAGACCTCATTAACATCGAGACATAACATGTTGAAACACACATCACATAGAACTCTGAACTTGTCTGCTATATTTATAAGGAAATACAAATCCAGAAGGTTACCACTAGTCTCCAATATGAGTACTCAGTGGCTTATGCTTCAACCAGAGATGTCGGCCCGTAAAGAGTGCTTGCTAACTCATCACTCAGACACCCTCCACTAAGGCAATCACCAACCTTTCTAATCGGTCATGCAATTACTCTACTACCAGCATTATTGCAGGGAGTGGTTACTCCCCAGTCACCAAGACCTAATCCTCCAGCAACATTTTCTCTGAGCAGCATTGTAGTTTCTCATCTTACTGTTCCAAGCTCTTGCCTTCCTCATAGATCCATGTCACGTCATTTGTTATCAAGAAGACGTTCTCACAGAAGATCACATGCATCTACACCTTATAATACTTCCAGAAGATGCTCTCCGCACACAGAATCTGCAGATTTTGCCCTGTAATCATCCTTTATCTGAAGATATTCACTAACTTTGATTTATCTTCTATTAGAGTATCTTCACTTAATGATATAAACACCTTTCATGATGTGTTAGTCTGGGGGGGACGGACATCCATTACAACACAGTCATGACATCGACCTACCTTTACAATGCAACTGTTACAACGCAACTGCCTTTACAACACATGCCATTACAATGCATGCCATTACAACACATTATAAGGTAAGTAGTAGAGATTTTTATAGTATTAGGATGGGTATGGGTTTTGGGGTACATGGGAATAGTCATTTTTACCCCTACACTATCCAACAATATCCCTACTGTTGCACTCACTGGAGTGAGAATAGTAATTTTTACCCCTACACTATCCAACACTTACCCTACTGTTGCCCTAAAAGTATGCGTTGTAATGGTATGTGTTGTAATGGTATGCGTTGTAATGCCATGCGTTGTAATGGTCGTTTTTGAAAATGAGTTGTAATGGCATGTGTTGTAAAATCATGCAATGTAATGGTAGTTGCGATATTAAAGACTGCGTTGTAAAAGCATGCGTTGGTTGTAATGTCATATATTCTCTGAGGGGCAGCTAAACTTAATATACCCATGCTTACGTCATCAGCAAAAACCTGTTATTTGTGAGATGTCGCACAGGAAATGTGCATTTGGTTCCTTGCTACTTTTAAATCTGGGTGATCTGGAGCCTGCCATGGACCTTTTTCTGGCTTTTACATCAGCGAAAGCAGCCCCTGCTTGTCCTTGAAAGAAGTATATATCACAGGTGAGCCTTCATGGGATTCAGTCATCATTTCAGCTGCCAAGAAAGGGAATGTCACTTCTCCCGTTTCCGCAGTACCTCCGGATAAAAAGAGCAAATTCCCGGACTCTGTAGGATGTGTTAAATCTGCTTCTTTGATGAGGATTGCAAGCTTCCTTCTTTGGAAGGTATGACAGATTTATCTGGGAATCCCTTCAGAGAATATTGAGGACCTTCCTTAAAAGAAGAGTGATAACTTTATTGTGAAAGGTGTATGTTAAACCCAATAGAAATATATGGGTGGATTGTTATTGCTTGAAAAAATAGTGACAGAGAATGTTCCCAATTGTGAAAAATTATTTATTTAATTTTGTCTAAAGTCTGCTCCAAGGTCTTTTTCAAAGTGCAAAGACAGTAGTGGTGGTGCACTTAAGCAGGATGGGGGTCTCTGTCTATCCATGCCTTAGTTGACCCAACACAGTGCCACAAAGATGTTGTACTGCCTTATTTCCTATACTTGGCCAAGTCAGGATTGCAGTTTTCCATCAAATGTACATCTTCCAGACATCATGGCTTATAGAAAAATGTCCCTCTCCAGCCTCACTTTCAGAATCACAGTCACTAAGGCTTTCTTAGCGAAAAATTTGAAAAAATCCCCCCCGATGAAGAGACTATTTCTTCCCTGGGAACAAAATATACTCATGAAACTAAAGGTATGTCGTTTTAAACCAATTCTTAAAGCTTTCCTACAACATATCTCATTTAAAGCTCATTTCCTGGTTCTGATCACAACTGCATGCAGAGTTGATGTGATCTCAGCCCTATACTTCCAAAAACCCTTCATAGTATTCCATATGAATGAAGTTGTGATTAGGATGCATACAATGTGGTACATAATTCCTTCCACTACATGGGACAGGTCTTTCCGTACATTAGATGTACGAAAAGTGCTTATGATTTATGTAGACGAAACAAAGGGCCTGAAGTCAAAATGTTTGTTTGAAGATTATGAGCCTGTTCATAAGGTTTATCCACCTCCAAACAATCTATTTTGAGATGGATTGTGTTGGGTATCTTTTTATATTCTCAGAAGGCCTACAAATCTATACCAGGTAGACCTCAGGCTCATTCCACAAGCGGTAGAGATGCTTCTATTACACTGCTGAAAAACATTCCAACAGCAGATATTTGCGAGGTAGATCACTTGGAAGTCATTGTATACTTTTCCAAGACACCACTGTTTAAAATCTAGAGCGGATTCTAAAGTAGGTCCAGCCTCCCTTACAAGTCTTCTTAGAATGAGATTAAGGCTTTTCTTTGTCCCGTATCTTCCACTGCCCATTCAAGGGATAGGCTTGCTAGTCTAGTTATTACTTATAATGATCAAAGAAGATCTCTTGAATGGGAAGGAATGCTTCTTATCTTGTAATATTAGTTGTTCTTCAGGGGAATCTTGATTGAAATCGTAAGTAAGTCTCCCTCATCCTCTATACAAGAAGTGAGACATTTATTCCCCCTTCTAACTCTCGGTACAACATAACTAGAGCAACTGCCAGTGAAAGGCCATGGTGGGTTACTGGTGGAGTGTGCTTCATTAAAAGAGCAGTTTCAGTTTACAACTTCTCTATGCTACAGCTTATTGAGCTACATTGCCCTACTTTCCTCCTTTTTGCTTTAAAAGAAAAGTTTGTCAATGAGTTTCTTTTGTGCTTTTTCAGGGTAGTCATTTTTTTTTATTAAAATTGTCTTTTTAAGGAAATAAACAAACATGTTCCTATATAGCATGCTCTCGTGTGTCAAACATGGTTTTCTTTTTTTTTAACTCGGTTTCCCAAAAGAAAAGTATATAATATTCAAATTTTGTATAATACAAAAAATGCCCGGAATCCCGTGCATGGACAGGAAAATTCAGTGCTTATGATTTCAGTTGGGATGCCTTTGGAGAACAGCTAGGATTAATGATAAGCATCTTTTCTGCCTCGTTCAAGCATCACATTGCCCTGAAAGTTTCAGTCCTTCACGTCGCATGTTTAATTTCTCAAGTAAAAAATGGTTGTGCTAAAACCTCAAGTGCATGTCTTGCACTAATTAAAATGTACATAATGAATATGCATCAACCTGTGATACCAGTGAGAGAGCCATTTAACTGTCTGTTTTACAATCAAGCCTACTACTCAGATATGTTTTTTTATAACGGGTTTTTAAAATAAATATATGTATTTTTATGTGTATCTGTGTAGCATGGCAGTGCACTGTTACAGGGATAAATGTTTCATCCTGTGTATTTTTCATCTCCCTATCCTAGAACATTTGTTCTCATGAAGTGTATTTTTTTCTTTTGTTCAGCTTTGTTTTAATGAGACAGTTACAAAATGTCCGCCTTGCCTTTACGCCGCCATTTTGTCGCTCACTGTTGTACAATGGTGTCTGTTCGGAGGAGAAACAAAGAGGGCGGAAGAGAAAATAAACTGTGTGGCAGGGAGGAAGTTTCAAATGGAATACAAGATCGTCCTGTTTTGTTGACATGCTTAATTTTTGCCGACTGACTGCCTTTAAACAAGCAACTTTACAGTGCATGCAAGGAGACCAGATCCTGTACTCGAGGAGCTGACCTTGGGTGGACGCCATCTACTGTTGCTTCCAGCTGGCACAGATGTGCTTCTGGCAGGCAGGCCTGTAGCTGTAGCCGGTAACCCAGTACAAAAACAGAACCTGCTTGTAAAGCAAAAAGCCACTAAAGTGTGCCTTGCTAGATTGCATTTGAAGAACACTTTGGAAGCTAGGATTTGATCTGCTGTTTGGGAGACGAATTTGAAAAAGAAGAAAAAAATACCAAGATAGCTGCCTGGCCTGTCTTGCATAACCTCTCACATTTAGCAGCAGCCAGACTTGTGCGTGCAAGATTTATGGAATTCTAAAAATAAATTCTGAAAAAGATTTAGTGTACTTGCAGGCTCTGCTTGCTGGATGCGCTTGTCATTGGAAGCCAGGGACTAAAAACGTGTATCTGGGATGGGATGTCTGCCTTTTCGTTCCACTTATGGGCGTTCAACAGACATTATTGCATTAGGAAATCTGTAAAACATCAACGTAAAGCCTTTCTTTTTTACTTTGTAGTCTTCTTTGGCTGCTTGTACAAGGGAGAGATTTGTTTGAAGAAGTATCAAAGTGCAAAAGACAATTTTGTTTTAATTCTTGCCATACTAGCTGCTTCTTTATTTCTCAAATCTTTCTAGCAGATCGTTTCTAACTTTACTTTTAGAGTATATCACAAAACAATATTTCTTATTCCCCCCTTTCCCCTTGTTGAACCGTTCCCGCCTCTCTGGACCTCTCAACCACCATCCCACCGCACCATAGTGCTGTTAGGCAAATATAGGGGAGTGTAAGGTGTTTCAATCAACATGACATATTTCCGTTTATTTTAGATATTTGTTCTTCACATAAAATGTCCTTTATTTTTACATATAAAGTGTATGCCTTGCAAACACTATGAAGTTTTGTAAAACTGAAAATAATGTAATGTACTGTTTTAGCAATAATATGTTTAGAATCTCTCACGCTAAAAACTGAATTTTAAAATTTGTCAGTTTTAACTATTTTATGTAACTAACTGGTATGTAATTGTTTGATGTGTTTTTTAGTTTTTGTATTCTCCTAATGTTTGTTAATGATTTTAATGCATCAAAAATAATGCATTTAAATCATTACTTAATATAATGTGACAAAAATTGAGCATGAACACCCACAGCTTACCAGCTATCTTAATTTTTTGTGTTTTCGTTCCATTAAACTTCGCATCAGTATTAAACAGCTTTTTGATGTTATGTTTTTATGCTTTTGTGTTTTTTAGAGCTACCATATGTCACTTATCGGAAAGTTAAGAGTGGTTTGGCGTGTGACCCTTAAAAATAAAACCGGTATCACCATTCAAAGATTTGGTGCATGGACATCCTTGGTAAGAATAATAAATTAACAGTTGAATTCTATTCATGATAAAAATTCAGACTTCTGTCAAATACATTTTTTAACAGATTTAATTAACAAATCATAAATTTGATGACTTAATAAAAATGTTGTCAGAAAAATTAAATGGTAGGCTTCCTTAACTAACTCTATACTTCTTCCCAAATAATACATTCAGGGAACCTACTCACAGTTCAGCAATCTTGTGGCACTGTATTGCCACTTTAGATGGTTGTGTAAGAGCAGCACTTCAAACAATCATTGGCTAATAGGTCTTGCGTTGGGCGCCAGCCTTCTGGCAATTTTTGTTTTGTTTAGCAAAACTTTATTGATGGGTAATTTGCTGTTCCCTCATCAATCTAAAAAAAAAAATGCTACAGGCAAAAAATGTTGGGGGGTCTCAGAAAACACACATTACCATGGTACTTCTTTTCACTGAATGGAACTACTTGTGAAAGAGTTTCATGCCGTAACTCGTAGTGACGTCAGCCAATGACTGAAATGGGCTGGTACATTGCCCCTTAACTCATGCTGGAGTGGGTGGAAGAAAAAATGTGAACGACACAACCACAGACTAGTGGATGAAGTCTGGCCCGAAACCCCTCTAGGTAACAGTTATAATCAATCAATCAATCGGGGAATTTTGAAGCACGCCACTCACTCGTGAGGGCCTCAAGGCGCTAGGGGAGCAGCTCCGGTCAGTCGAAGAGCCAGGTCTTGAGGGTCTTCCTGAAGATGTGCAGAGTGGGGGCATGTAGGAGAAAGTTCTTCCACCCGCTTTTGCTCTGCAGATGCGCTGGGTTTTGGCTAGGTAGCGGTCGGCGGATCTGAGGTTCCTTTTGGGTGCGTGGAAGGAGATTCTTTTGTTGAAATATTGGGGTCTGTGTTGTGGAGGCATTTGTAGACATGGGTGAGTATCTTGAAAGTTACTCTTTTCTCGAGAGGGAGCCAGTGGAGGTTTTGCTGGTGTGGAGTGATGTGTTTGTGCCGAGGGATGCCGAGGACGAATCTGGCTGCGGCGTTCTGTATGGTCTGGAGTTTGCAGAGCAGGGACTTGTTGAACCTGGCATAGAGGGCGTTTCCTTAGTCCAACCTGCTGGTTATAGGAGCGTGGGTTACGTTGTTCCTTGATTTGGGGGGGGGTCCATTTGAAGGTCTTCCGAAGGATGCAGAGGGTCTTGAAACAGGTGAAGGCAATGGCATTGATCTGTTGGGTCAATGAGAGGGAGGAGTCAAGTATGATGCCGAGGTTCCGGGCGTGGTCCAAGGGGTTAAGGGGCGCTGCCAAGGGCGGTAGGCCACGACGTGTTGTCCCATGCCGATTGGGAGTGTCCGAGGATGAGGACCTCTGTCTTCTCCGAGTTGAGTTTTAGGCAGCTTCTGCTCATCCAGGCTTCAACTTCCTTCATTCCTTCCTGGAAGTTAAGTCTGGTGTTGGTGGGGTCCTCGGTGAGGGAGAGGATGAGCTGGGTGTCGTCAACTTAGGATACTATGCTGAGTCCGTGCTGTCTGACGATGGCGGCGAGGCGGGCCATGTAGATGTTGAAAAGCGTAGGGCTGAGCAATGATCCTTGGGGTTCTTTGCAGTTTATTTCTGTGGGTTCGGAGAGGAAGGGGCGGAGTCTGATTCTTTGGGTTCTGATGGTGAGGAAGGTGCGGAGCCAGCCATTACATAATTTTAGTAAAATTAAAAGTTCTTGGCTAACACAGACCTAAGAGGTCAATAAATCTGGCATTGGCTGCATGCCTCTTGCCTTTAAGAAAGAAAGAAAGATGGCAAGAAAGAATAAAAGAGAAAAAGAATGAAAGAGGAAGAAAGAAGGATGAAAAGAGAGGCAAATAAAGAAAATAGAAAGAAAATGCAAAAAAGAAAAAAGGCAAGAAAAATGTCCAGAGAAAGAAAAAAGTAAAAACAGAGAGAAAGAAAGGAAGGGAAACAAGAAAAGAGAAGGAAAGAATGAAAGAAAGGAGGAAAGAGTGAAAGAACGCGAAGGAAGGAAAGTAACTGGAAGAAAGAAGAAGAGAGAGAAGGAAAGAAGGATATAAAGATAAGGAAAACAATAGAGAAGGAAAGAAAGAGGGCAAAGAGGTGAGGAAAGAATAAGGCAAGAAAGGCAAGCGAGAAAGAAGGCAAAAAGACAAGAAAGAATGAAAGAGAAAGAAGGATGAATGGATGGAAAGATAGGAAAGAGAAAGGCAAGAAAGAAGTCAGACAAGAAGGAAGGCTAGAAAAAAAGAAAGAAAAAAGGCAAGAGAAAGAAAAAGAAACGAGGCAGAATGAATCAAGACACAAATGAAAAGGTAAGAAATGAAGAAGGAAAAAATAAAGAAAAAAGGAAAAAGAAGGATAAAAAGGAGCAAAGAAAAGAGAGAAAGAAAAAAGTTAAAATAGAATAACTTAATACAGAAAAGTTTGAAATGGACAGTCTGGCATGCTGTCAAATCGCACCAGTCAGAAAAGCAAAACACTCCAAAAATAATTTCCAAAAGCATTGCAGAAGATGGGATCTGACAAAGATGGAATGTGCATCAGAAGGGTCCTACTATCACATCAGGCTCTGAACCTAAAGGCCATACTAAAGTAATCATAAAGTAAAACCAAAAACACTGGTACTGATGGGAAATAGCTTGTGTAGGTTTGTGCTCTTTATGAGAGAGCGCAAAATGCTGTCACTCAAAGTGAAGTTAACCATTGACTTAAGCAGGCTTACCCACTGCCCTGTGCTATATGCTGTAGTGGGTGGAAGCAAAATGTAAATGACAGACCAATATATGAAGAGAGGTGGCTGAAAGCCCCTATAAATACCTATATTACACATATTTTAGTAAAGTCAAACGGTCTTGCCTAATGCCAGACCTAAAAACCTGCTTGTTACTCTGTACTCTGCATGTCTACACCCCAGACATTTAGTGTTTATGCCCTGTGCATAGATTCTTATGAGGCGCAGCACATTTATCACATATTACTGCATGAGTAGTTTAAATACATCTCTCTATCACCTGCTTTCTTTTTCTTATACACACTTCCCCTTTCTGTTCCATATCCCCTTTGACCAACAATATGGGTGGATGTGAAAACACCGTAGTAATAATGTTTGCATGCTAATTTGTGTCTTCTTAATATTTTAATGAATTTGAAGTATAAGGAACGACGTTTGTACAAATTGATGAATATGTTTCCAATATTGTCTTGATAATGTTTACAATCATACAGGACAAGTTATGGGAATATTCACTAGGGTTTAGACTATGCTACAATACAAATGTAAAATAACATTTGTCTATTCTTGTGCCAAACTGGATTCCCAAACAATTTACTAAATGTGCATCCACAGATCTGAAATTAGTGTATTTTGCTCATGGCTCCATTTCCATGCAAAATGTGTGCAAGGAAATGACTCTATGTTTATGCAAAGTCGGATAGCCCATGTGCAAAATGTGTGTACCTAGTGCTGGTGGGTGCAGATCCAGTTATATGCCTCATTCAAAGATGCATTAGGTTCTGCGTTCCATCCTTTGTTCCCTTCCAATGCACTCGTTCTGACTTTACATCGGCTGAGGTGTAATGGAGACTGTTGTAGAACCCTGTACAACAACCATTACCAAAGCCAATGGGTCTCGCATTTGGGACCCATTGGCTTTGGCAGTAGTTTTTAGCCATGCTTCACAGCATCCTCGAATCTGAGTGGCATGGCAAAGTTTTAAAACCAAAAAGGAAAGCCTTTGAAATGGCCACCTTCATTTCTTGGTTTGCGTGCAACTTGCTTGCGCCTGCCTACAAAATGATACAGGCGTTTTGTGTTTCCTATTAGTTACCGATCCAAATTAGATAAATAAAATGTGCAAAAGCATTTTTGTTTCTTTAAAAGCAGGTGGGAGAGCAAAAATAATAGGATACAAGCAACACATGAGACAGTAGCAGCACAGGTAGGGTGGGGGGATGCCGAAGCAACACAATGGAGAGTGGGGGGGTATATAAAAGCAACGTCTGGGAGGGCAGGAGGAGGACAGAAGCAACACAGGAGCTGGGAAAAAGCAACACGGAGGCCACGGGTGGCAGAAGCAACATTAAGGAGAGAGAAGGAGACCACAGTTGGGGGAAGCAACACCGAGGGTTCTGGGAAGCAATGGAGAGAACTACATGGGCGAGTGCAGCAGGTAGGGGACACGGGAGAAACACATGGATTGTAGAGATCATTATCGATTGCTGAGGGAGAGAAACGCACGAAGGAGGTAGCTCAAAAACAAATGAAATCTCATGGAGTGCTTAACACAGAAGCAACAACTTGTGCTTGAAAAGCAAGCAGTGGAAGCAGAGATTCTAGCTAATCAAAAGAGATGGCAAAGAGGCAATACTCCACGAGAAGGACAAACACAACATTGACAATTTGGGACTCGAATTAGAAGCAGGCAAATGAGAGTGACAGGAGAGCCAACCAATGATAAGCAATGGGCAAACTCCAAGCCGTTGGTAAAAACGCATTATGTCTCGCACTAGACAGCTCATAGGCAGTCTATTGGGCATGACCTAAAAATACTCTCATGCAAAGTATGAGTCTTGTTCCATATTATTACATTCCTCTGACTAAATTAGGTTTAGGAAGGGATGGGCCCTTTTAGGTGTTTCCTGGGAAATATGCCCACTAACCCAGGTAGGTAGGGTGCCATTTGCCTACTGATGTCAGCAGGCTTTTATGCTCCTGCCACTGTGCCAAAGGGGTGGCAGATAGAAAGTATTGAATAATAAAACAGAAGGCATGCACCTGGTGGTTTAATATTCATACAGGGCTCGACTGCAGTACTCTGTGTAGCTGTTGCATTGTTAGGCTGGCCCTCCTTCTACCTGCAGTTTGCCATTGTGTATTGTGACCTGTGTCAGAAATTCCCGATCTTCTAGAGACCTCTTGCTTCAACCTGCACGCTTTTGTAAAAAGAAATACTTACAATCGGGCCTTCTCAGGGGCTGCTCCAAGAATATGGAACTCTCTCCCACCTGACATCAGAAGAATCACCTCTCTGCCTCGTTTCAAAAAGGATGCTAAAGCCTTCCTTATGGGAAAATGTATCTGCCAATGATTGCGTTAATCACCGCTTTGGCCTGACCTATGGCCATCCACTACCTCCCTTCGGACTACCTTGTCATCCCTTCAGAACCTTGGGGCCTGGCTTGAATAATTCTAAACGTAATCTGTTAACATTGCATCTCGTCTTGGGTAACTGATTATGTAAACTGTAAATACGTACTCTTCTTTCCCTTATGTATCTTTAAAGTCCTGTGTAAATTGCTTTGCTCTCCTGTAAAGTGCTCTGATACCCTAACTGGTCAAGTTCGCGCTCTATAAAACACATAAATTAAATAAATAAATAGAGTAGGCCTTGGATCAGTCCCGTGCTCATGGATGGATGGTTTTATTGTTTATCTAACTTCTCTGCAACAGATTCTATGGCTTTACTCCCTAGTCTTGTGTATGTTTTTCCCTGGAGCTTTTCAGTCTTAGATTGTTCTGATAGGACAAACAGTATTCTTCCACTGTTTTTTTGAGGGAACTCTTTTAGGTTGAGCCTAAGCAGTGCACATGCGCTGTCTGCAAGACCTGCTGTACTGGAAAATGACTTCGCTCCCGCCTGCTGGCTTCCCATTGGTACACTGCAGAGTTGCGTTGCTCTTTTTTGTTGCGTCCTAAATGGCCCATGCAGCGTAATGTCACTTCCGTGTTCTGACACAGGAGCACCGTTCAACTACAATTTCCTACTGCTTCAATTGTTTTTGTGGGATTTTGGAGAACTCTTTTTTTGTGTTTTTCAATAGCCGCGCAGGCATGCCCAGCTGTATCTTCAACTATGGAGGCTGGACCTTTATTTTGTTTTGCACGGCGAGGCTCGCACACGTACATTTCACCTCCTGCTCAGCTAGAACTAGAAGTGCCTCGCTAACTCATCGCTGCTCTTCAGAGCCCTTCATCTTTCAAAGGGTTCTAAAGGGGCGGGGTTACGTTTGCAGAGGTGTCAGGGGCGGGAATCCGAGCCCCAACTACCTTCACCACCCCCTCTGCTGCTGTTTTGGGTTTGTTGCAATTAAAGTTTCCAATGTCACTTTCAGCCCCACACATTTCCTGCAGCGCCTGGCCCAAGAAGTGAGGGTAGGCAGAGCCTCGCAGCATCCCTCACAGCTCCAGGCACCCACCCGTGTCCTGTGCTGCATCAGCCCCTGGGGACGCTAAACTCCCATTACTGCGTTCCCCCCCACCTTCATAGTCCCATAGTCTTTCTCTCCCCAATGCTGACATTTCATACAGGGGTTATAACTCACGCTGTGGACTCCTGCTAGCACTGCTTTGCCTACAAGTACCCCAAACCCTGCGCATGCTATGTATTTACTCTACCCTTCCCCTGCAGAAGCCATGACTCTCTTTCCCATCCCATTGCAAAACTCTGATTTTAGCCCCAAAGACAATTGGTTCCATATACCTTCCTTTGAACTGCTCTGTTTTCAGATCGCGCTGTTACATTTTACTACACTGCACAACAGTTTATGTAACTTTAATATTTTTATAACTTTACAAAGAAATTGTCTTAACTTATGTTTACAAATAAAAACGTATATTCAAAACAGCAACTATGACTAGCACACAATTCCACTACACACCACATACATACACTACTTAACACATGGGTAAAAAAACATTGTCAATTACAATGCCCATAGCTTTAACACAAACAAATTCGTGACTTATTGCATGTCTAATGCTCGTTAATTTTACGTTCAGCATGCCATGGAAGTAGCTGTGTTTTGTTTTTTAATCTCCTCCCCATCCTCCTTTTCCCGCTCATATGAAGCCCATCCCAAGCTTGTGTGTTGCTTTCCCCACCCCGTTCATCTTAGCTTATTACTTTTTATTTACTTTTTGTTTACTTTTTGAAACTATCACCCTGCCTAGCTGCTCTCTTGCCCCCTCACCTTGCTGTCGGTATCTGGCAGCGTATGCTTTTTCCAGCAACCACCTGCTGTACTGTTATTCCAGCAGCCTTCCCAATCACGTATGTTTTTTAAAATTAGTGTTACTTATGTTTTTGTTTGTTTCTTTATTTTTTTTATGTCATTCCCCAGCTGCAAATGCTCTTCCATGCACATTGAATTCTTTTTTCCTTTTTTATTTACTACTCCAAGATGGGTGTAAGCCATTTAGGTATGGCACATTTAAAAGCAAAAACAAAATGGGAGGCAGGTCATGATGCACATGCATGCATGCGTCATGATGTAGCTGTGCACATGTGACTCATACATGTAAACGCATCACCATGCATATGCATGTGTGCATCATGATGCATGCATGTTCATGGCGCTTCCAAGCATACTTGGAATGGGTTTACTTTAATAAGAAACCCATTCTAAGTTGGCAGACGTGTGTTGTATGCCTCTAGACACACGCATTTGCATTTCAATGCAAACCAGCATTGGCTAAGCCAAATAGCTGGACCATTTAAATCTGTGACCTGTTGGCTTTGCCAGCTCATGTCACTAAGGAAATCACACCCATATGCTCAAACCATTAGATTCAACCACAGCCAGTTCTGTAGTAGGGGATCTCTGTGTATAGTCATAATCTAGTGAATAGTCCCGCCCATGTGCGTGGACCCCGGAGCAATCAAAAATAATCTCTTACAGTGTCAAAAAATGCAGAAAAGCATAGACACTTAAGAGAGAATTTAAAGACAGATAATGCAGCCTAAAAAGCTACACTGTCCAGTACTTCAACTAGAAATTCCACCATTAAATCCACAAAACAGCAAAAAGCCTGTACAGATTTCCCTTGCTTTAACAGCAAACTCCCTTAGGAATGATGGAGAGAAGAACCTGGACAGACAAGCCCCATAGGCTGCCATTATGTGGCTCAGAACAGGATACTGTGCCTTTAAGAGAATCTTCCAGAACCTTCTCCCAGTATCCCAGAATGCATAGCAGGTCCAACTTACTTTCAGTTCTTTTTTCCGGCTCCTGCAAGCAGGACCCTGGAGCATTGAGCTCTCCCTTTTCAAGGGTTTTGTTGGTGTTTTTTCACTAAATTCGATTTTGTGTACTTTTAAAGTACTTTGGTGACTTTCTTCTTGGTTTTCTGCACTCTTTTGTTGTCCATAATGCCTGCATTATTTGACAAATGCCTGGAGTGCTCCAGGAAGAAGGCCAAGTCAGACCCCCATGAGGTCTGTATCCTCTGCCTTCCCTCTTCCCACTTCCCAGAGGAGTGTGTGATCTGTAGAGGCTTCTCTGGCAGGACCCTGAAGGACAGGAGGAAGATCAGACTTCAGGGACTTGAAGAAAGAAGACTGAAGGCTCGAGGTGGGTCTGGAGGGGCTTCTACTGCCCATGCTGAGGCCTCTGGGGGGCTCCCCAGGGGCAGGAAGTCCAGCAAACGTCCAAGGTCTTTGTCTGGGTTGGTTGCGCTGACCACGACGTCGAGAGGAAGGTCCACGGCCAGTTCCCAGTCTCCCCAGGGCTCTGGGTCGAGAAAACGTCGACGTTGAGGGACTTACACAGGCCGCCGTCGAACCCGGTGTCGATTTCTTCGTCGTCGCCGTGGAGTGGACGACATCGGAGGACTCGGCGCTCGCCGTCGAGGCGACACCGCCGTTCGCCGTCCAGGGCGAGGTCGTCGTCGAGGCAGCCGTCGAGGAAGGCGAGGTCGCCGTCGAGGCGGAAGAGGTCTCCGGCGCTGAAGAAGTCGACGTCGAGGCGGTCGAAGAGGTCGACGTCGAGACGATGGAAGAGGTCGACGTCGAGGCGATCGAAGAGGTCGTCGTCGAGGTCGCCGTCGATGAGTCAACGCCCGTCGTCGAGGTTTCGTGGATCGTCCATCTGGTCGGGGTCGACATCGAGGCATAGAAGCCGGTCGACGCCGAAGGGCCGCTCGACGTCGAAGGAACCACGGTCGAAGTCTGAACACCGGTCGTCGACGTCAGGGGGTCGTAAGGACAGGCCGAGGACTGTGGGGGGCTCCCCTCAGGCAGGTCAGGATGGTGGCTCGCCGGGAACGGCGTACTCAGAGGTGTATACCCCGAGGAAGACTGTTAAGCCGCCTCCTACTACTCCTTTGCCTGGAGGTCCTCCTCCGAGGGCTTCGACTCCTCCTCCATTACCTCCTCTACCGGCTCTTCCGTCAGGACCGCAGGCCCCGGTACCGGGTGCTCCTCCTCCGGTTCCGCCGAGATCGGTGTCGATGCCCAGACTTCCGACACCTCCGAAGAAGACTCCTAAGTCGAAGGTTCCTCCTCAACCCAAGACGTCCGGCCAGGGGAAGCCGGCGGAGCGTCCCAGACCCAGGAGATCGAGGTCACGCTCCGGGAGGAGGGATAGATCTAGGAGTGGACACGGTTCCTCCTCGAGATCCAGACATCGACATAGGAGGCATAGGTCCAGGTCACGTTCAGCCTCTGGGACCCGTTCATATTCGCCTACATTGTCGGATTCACCGGAGACGAGGGTGTCTCCGATAGATGACATTGGCACGTTCCAGGAGGTTCTCCTGAGAGGGGCTGCGAAGTTGGGGATCAAGGTGACGGCCCCTACGCCCACAACTTCTGTGATCTTCGAGACTTTGCACACGAAGCACCTGTCTCGCCCCCTACTGCCCTTGGTGCCAGGACTGGTTGAGCCTGCTGAACAGCTCTTCCTTACGCCGGCGGTGGTGAAAGCTGCTCCCTCCAGGCTCGTCAAGAAGTACAGGGCTCCAGAGTCGGACCCGGCCTTCTTGCGGAAGGACCCAGTGCCTGATTCGGTGATTGTGACGGCGGCTCGGAAACTACATGCTACCTCCCCGTCCTCCACTGTGCCTCCGGATAAGGAGAGCCGCTGGATTGACTCTGCTGGACGGAAGGCGTGTGGGACGTCTTCCACGACGATGAATGCCTCCAGTGACTCGGCGTTGTTGGGACGATACGACCGTGCACTGTGGGATTCCATGGAACAGTTTGCGGACCTTGTCCCGCGCGACAGGAAAGAGGACTTCATGGAGATCGTCCAGGAAGGGATGCTGGTTTCGAACCAGGCCATCACCGCCGCGGCGGATATCTTCCTGCTGGCCGCGCATGGATACTGCCACGGTATCAATCAGAGACGCCATGCTTGGCTCCGGCTGACGTCGCTCAAGCCTGAAGCGCAACAGCGAGTGGCAAATCTGCCGTTTTCCGGCGACACCCTCTTCGGGAAACACGCAGATGACGAAATGGCCAGGACGAAGGCCGAGGCTGAAACCCTGACGGCTGTGGGCTTCGAAAAGCCCAAAGAAAATAAACCCTACCGCCAGTTCCAACGACGGTTCGGGTCGCAGGGTAGAGGAAGGGGACAGTCTTCTGGGCAACAACAGCAGCAGCAGCAACAGCAGCAATACAGAAGACCCTTCCAGAAACGTCAGAGGGGTAGAGGTGGACAGCAGTCCTCTACCGCGAACAAGGGCCCGGCTGGGCCTCGACCCTGAGCGGTTACTTCCCCTTCGTCCGTTACCCGCTCCGGTGGGGGGAAGCGTTCACTTTTTTTCTGGCAGAGTGGAGAAAAATTACTCAGGACAAGTGGGTGCTGAATATTGTTTGCAATGGATACAGTCTTCGGTTCATCAGCCCTCCTCCATCGATTCCTCCGGTCAGCTCGCAGTATCAACTGCGCGAGCTCCAGGCAGAGGCCGACATCCTTCTAAGGAAAAGGGCGATAGAAGACGTACCTCTGTCTCAAAGAGGAAGAGGTCTGTACTCCCGGTTCTTTCTGGTCCGCAAGAAGGACAAGAACGAGTTCAGGCCCATTCTGGACTTGCGACAGGCAAACAAATGGATTCGCAGAGAAAAGTTTTGCATGCTGTTGTTGCATCAGATTTATCCTCAGCTGCAGCGGGGAGACTGGCTTTGCGCCATAGACCTACAGGATGCGTACTTCCATGTGCCCATTGCACACAAACACAGGAAGTTCCTGCGATTTCAAGTCGGCACCAATCACTATCAGTACACGGTACTTCCGTTCGGGCTGAAGTCTGCGCCCCGGACGTTCTCGAAGTGCATGGCAGTGGTAGCGGCACACCTGAGGAAGAACAAGGTGTTTGTCTACCCGTACCTGGACGATTGGTTGATCAAGGCCTCCTCCTTCTCGGAAGCTCAAGCACACTTCCAGAAGACGTGCGTTCTCTTGAACAAGCTGGGGTTGCACATCAACATGTCCAAGTCTGTCCCGACTCCGGTCCAGTGCATCCAGTACTTGGGAGCCTCCATCGATACGCTGTCAGCAAGCGTGTCTCCTTCGGAAGAGCGACGTTTATCACTCCTTCGGAAGGCTCAGGCTCTCATGTCCACTCCATCCACGACAGTGAGGACGGTGTCTTCTCTGCTGGGATCGATGGCCTCTTGCATCTTCCTGACTCCGCATGCGCGGCTGCACATGAGACCGCTGAAGGAGTGCTTGGAAGATCAGTGGGACCAGAGGAGGGGGTCTTGGGACGACAAGATACGACTGTCTCTACATGCTCTTCAGTCTCTGAAGTGGTGGTGTTCAGCGGAGAATCTCCTCAGAGGGGTTCCCTTCCACAAGGACATTCCCACTCAGACTATCGTGACGGATGCTTCTCTCCTCGGTTGGGGAGCGCACTCCGGAGACCTGCAGATTCAAGGGACGTGGTCCCCGTCGGAATCCACGTACCACATCAATTTCCTGGAACTCAGGGCTGTTCACTTGGCGCTGAAGGCTTTTCAACCGTCCTTCCGGACCAACTCTCTGCTTGTACAGACGGACAATACGACCACGATGTATTACCTCAACAAGCAGGGGGGCTCGAGATCACGCACTCTGTCTCAGGAGGCGCAGGCGATCTGGCATTGGCTTCTGGCTTGAGGACTCTCGATAACGGCCACTCATCTGCCAGGTGTGCAGAATGTTCAGGCAGACGAGCTGAGCAGACTGATTCAGGAAAACCACGAGTGGGTCCTAAACGACGAAGTGCTAGGAGAAGTCTTCGCAAGGTGGGGCACTCCAGACATCGATCTGTTCGCCACCGCCGAAAACAGCAAATGCCGAGACTTCGCCTCCAGGTACTACCAGCCAGGGACGCTGGGGAACGCGTTATGGATCAACTGGTCGAACAGCTTTCTGTACGCTTTTCCACCCATTCCCCTGATTCCAGCGGTTCTCATCAAGCTCTCCCAATCCAGGGCGAAGATGATTCTGATTGCCCCGGAATGGCCCAGGCAGTGGTGGTTCACGGACCTGCTTCACCGGTCTCTCCTTCCTCACATGAAGCTGCCGTGCAGGCCGGACCTTCTCGCGAAGTTCGGGGGGCGGATGGTGCACCCCAACCTCTCGTCTTTGAGTTTGGCGGCATGGCTCCTGAAATAGTGCAATATGGCCATCTGAATCTCCCAGAGGATTGTATGGACATACTGAAGGAGGCTAAGCGACTTTCCACTAGGACTTCTTATGCTTACAAGTGGAAGAGGTTTTGCATATGGTGCACGTCTAAGAACTATGACCCTACGACATGCAAGGAAGATGTCATCCTTCCATATCTGCTACATCTGGCGCAGTCTGGCCTTAATGTCCATTCCATTAAGGTTCATCTGGCTGCTTTGACTGCCTACAGGAAATGCCCTTCACAGACTTCCTTCTTCCAGATCCCTGTGATCAAGGATTTTTTGGAAGGCTTGAAGAACGTGTTCCCTCCTGTCAGGCTTCCTTCGCCTTCATGGGACTTGAATGTGGTGCTCTCCAGATTGATGAAGGAGCCTTTTGAACCTATTCATAAGGCTTCGTTGCAGCACCTGTCCTGGAAGGCGGCGTTCCTCGTGGCCATTACATCGGCCCGCAGGGTGAGTGAAATTCAGGCGTTGTGTTGCCAAGAACCTTATACTGTATTTCATGCTGCTAAGGTTGTTATGTGTACTCACCCTAAGTTTCTTCCCAAGGTTGTTTCTGATTTTCATATCAACCAGACTATAACTTTACCTACGTTCTTTCAGAATCCTTCCTCTCCAGCGGAAAGGTCTTTGCATTCCCTGGATGTTAGGAGGGTGTTGAAATTTTATCTGGATAAAACCAAGGATATTCGTAGGTCAGACCAATTGTTCATCAATTATGGATCAGTCAGGACGGGTCTTGCTACCTCTAAACAGTCCATCTCGCGGTGGATTGTGTCCTGCATACAATTGTGTTACCAAAAAGCTAATAAGACCTTAGGAGGTAAGCCTAAGGCTCATTCCACCAGGGGCAAGGCTGCCACGACAGCATTGCTCCGTAATGTTCCGATTGCAGAAATCTGCAAGGCGGCCACTTGGAAGTCGGTTCATACCTTTGCTAAGCATTACTGCCTAGACTCTGATGCTAGGGCGGATGCTCAGGTTGGACAGGCTTCGCTGCGAAATCTGTTCGCACAATAGTGGTGTTGATTCTCTTTTCTCCACCGCCGCTTTGGTGTGGGGATGGGCTTGCCATTCTATTCACTAGATTATGACTATACACAGAGATCCCCTACTACAGAAGGAGTAGTTTCTGTCCTGTAACTCCAGTTCTGTAGTAGGGGTATCTCTGTTATAGTCATAAGCGCCCGCCCTCCTCCCCGGTGGAGAGAGACATATTCCTTTAAGGAATGCTACAGGTCTGGCGTGTTACGCCTTCAAAAAGAACTGAAAGTAAGTTGGACCTGCTATGCATTCTGGGATACTGGGAGAAGGTTCTGGAAGATTCTCTTAAAGGCACAGTATCCTGTTCTGAGCCACATAATGGCAGCCTATGGGGCTTGTCTGTCCAGGTTCTTCTCTCTATCATTCCTGAGGTGGTTTGCTGTTAAAGCAAGGGAAATCTGTACAGGCTTTTTGCTGTTTTGTGGATTTTATGGTGGAATTTCTAGTTGAAGTACTGGACAGTGTAGCTTTTTAGGCTGCATTATCTGTCTTTAAATTCTCTCTTAAGTGTCTATGCTTTTCTGCATTTTTTGACACTGTAAGAGATTATTTTTGATTGCTCCGGGGTCCACGCACATGGGCGGGACTATTCACTAGATTATGACTATAACAGAGATACCCCTACTACAGAACTGGAGTTACAGGACAGAAACTACTCCTTCTTGCAAAAAAGGTACAATTGTGTTCATTCTTATTCCACCCAGATCCCCCTCCGCTCCCAATCTGAGGTTACTCCACTGTCTTCCGGTAAGAAAGAGAGGCCATTTTAAAATCCTGCGCCTCACCCACAAGATCGTATATGGTACTGGGCCTGGTTATTTAGCGAGAAAGCTCAAAAGATACCAGCCAGTAAGAATGTTAATATCCAGTTCAAAATCTCTTCTTACCCCACTACGAGTCCGCACTGTACGAAACAGGGGACGATCTTTCTATTTTCTTGCCCCCTACCTCTGGAATAAGCTCAGTCTCATCTTTCCTCTATTGCTGATAACAAGCGTTTTCGGAAGGAATTAAATAACGTGGCTATTTGATCAGAAATAACACTGTCTGGATATGACCATCAGTCCATTGGAGTTTCCGCAAGCGCCGTGAAACCTTCCGGTGATATGTGCGCTCAATAAGTTCCTCTGACTTTGACTTTCTTCAATTCCTCTTCCTTTCTTCGTTCAGACTCTGTACGCATGTAGTGGTCATAAAATATGCAGTGCCTCTTCTGACAATGAGCAAATATAACTCTACAACTTATCAAACTCTTCAATTGCTTTTTTCTTTTAAAAAATTTACAGAGTTGCAATATTAGTTGGTAGATATGTGGTTTATATTAAGACAAGTTTTGCTGTCGTTTGAAAACATAGGTCAGCTAAGAAATTTAGGATGGTGCTCAGTGTCCAGGAATGCATTATAATGCCAGATTCCTTCCTTCCTAATAGCTAATATCAACATACCAGAAATGTTGAACCCACATTAAACAATATCTTGAAGTTATGCATTTCTTAGAATTTGAAGCCATTGGCGTAAATTGTGCAAAGTGATATCATTGGAAGTGAGTGGATATTTTAAATGCATTTTCCTCTTCTTGGCATGGATTTCAGCCCCTGCAAATGCACACATTACAAGTGTTTTAAGTGAGAAAGATCCTAGATAAGCCCCAGCCTGAGATCAATGTTGTTGCCTCATATTTAATGTCATATACACGAGACCATTTTTAACTAGCACTTCATCTGTTTATCTCTGCCTCATTGCAGATACCAAACATGCAACATTATTTGGTGGCTTCATACGTTTTTCAAGTTGAAGAATTTCATTCTAAAAGTAAATGTCAGAATGCCGTTGACGTATGCCTGACAGTGAACTTGTGTAAACTTTATATATTCCATACTATGATTTTCCTTTTTATAGCTATTTAATTCTAAAAGCTTAAAGTTAAAACGGGAATAGCAAATACAATAAATATTAAGAAAAGAAACATTAAAAAAAATGTCTAGCCTTAAAAAAATAATAGGAGAAGAAAAGAAGGCTGTGCAAAGGGAAGAGTGAAGAAAGTGTGTACAGGTAATGGGAAGGCAGAATCCGGATGCAGCTCTGATAGTAGTGTAATTTTCATTACTCTCGTAGCCAGAGCTGAATGTCTTTCATTCTATCTCGGCCTGCAGTTGAGTATGTCTTTTCTATTGCTATCAGAGACTGGGTGCAATGATAGCTAAGGCCTTCATTTTTCCCCTTTCTGTAGCTGACCTACCATATTTAATGCTGTCCCAAAGATTTGAGACGATCAGGATTTCTCCGGTTTTCGAGTGCAGTGGACCAACTTTTCAGAAAAAGACCCGTGTTTTGGAAGGACTAAACAGCACATTCTGAATAATAGGGATTATGCGCTGGGCCCTACGTTTTCTAGAACCCAGCTGTCTTTTAGGTCCATTTATTGATATGTATTTTTTACTGCTAATATGTCACACTCATTAATAAGGAAGCAGCTTGCATGACGAGACATCCAGACGGCGCTCAGCACCATGTTTTCACCCTCCTTGGAGTATAGTTTTTTTAGTACTTACAAACACTTAATCATACCTGGCCAAAATAGAAGAAGAATCCATTGGATTCAGCAACTTTTGGCCCCAGACCTTCCATAAATTTCTGTCATACCATGTACATCAGTAAAAAAATGAAAATCTTCTGTTTCATTCTTGTGTGGAACATATCCAGAAATACCAATGTGTTCGAGATCTCTATGATTCAGTTAGTGGGGCCTCGGAGACCTTAATGGTTTGGAGGGAGTGGGTGAGTAGAAGCTCATCTGAAGGACTTTTACTTGTCCTCGGACACTTACTTATTCTACCCTTTGCCAATGCCACTCCTACCCTCCCAAGACAGTCCTTCCACCATCTTTTTGATGAGATGCATTCTCTCCTTGCTCTCTGAAGTTCACTCTTTTATAATTGACTGATTTGGTCCTTTCCATGTTTGTCCACACCATTTACTCTTATTTCCTAGAATTCCCACTTAAAACTCTGTGAAAAGGACAAAACACACTCGTGCACAATGAGTGGCCTAAACTAGAAATTGCATTTACCATACGCTCAAAACTCTTGTGTGTCCCGTTAGGGATTATACTGCCCTGTCTCTTGTACTTATAGAAAAAAATACTGCCATGTATACCTCCCTAAAGGCACATCAGCTGCCAGCGTTCGTATAACAGTTCTTGCGTGAAATGTAAGGTTTCTTCCTTGGGTATACTGTTTTATATAAACCATCTATGTCTGGTCCAATAATATTACCACAGACAACCAGAATTAATGATCCTTAAGGTTTGGTTGTAGGCATTTTTATCATTTTAAATTTCTTGTTTATCCTACTGTCTATTTCGACATCAAACTAAAAAGATCTCCATCAAGTGCACCTGGTAATGGAGTCGGGGCGGGAGCAGCTGATGATGAAACGTACTATTCAGGTGGGTTAGGGTTTCATCCTTGAAAGGACTATACCCAGACCATTCCTGCACGGTCCATTAAAATCATTAACAATCTTCACGGTGAGGTTATTTTGGTTTGAAGTGTTTGATTTTTTTTGTTGTTGTTCTACAAGATCTCTAAAATAAAAAAATAAAAAATTCTCTTCGTTCATAGAAAATACAGTCCAATGTTGTAGTTCTGTGAAACCAGTTATATTCGCGCGCTCCAAGCATCCGGTGCTTGCCGCAGATGAGAGCGTTCGATTCCAGCGCTGTGTAATTTATGAAGGGCGCTTTGCATAAAAGACGAGCATCGCTTCTCTTCCCACGTTAGCATTCGATTTTCTTTCCTGAGAACCCCATTGTCCGCCATGTTCAATGAGCAAAACAACGGCCTCATTATGGAAAAGGGGTTTAATTAAGGCCACAGTAAAATACACGCCTTGAGAATGCCCACCAGTGGCCGGGAGCCAGGCCCGAGGTTACCGGGAGGTTACCCTGTCTGACGTTCTGCGAAATGCCAATCTCTTCCTGACAAGACGTCCAGCAATAGAAGCCCCATTAATCCCCGCGCCTGACATATATTTACACCTGTTAGGTTAGCCCGGAGCAGAGCCCAGGCTTCCTATTTTAAACACTTTGCGTGTCCGCCTGCATTCCTCGCTGTCTGCAGCGGCCTGCTCGGGGGGGGGGGGGGGGGGGGGGCGCGGCCGCGCAGCCCCCGGGTCTGACAGTCTGGGCTAAATGCAGTCGGGACCAACAGACGGCCGGCCAACCTGCCAAGTGCAGGTTTCAAGTACTCCAGTTTAAAGGCTTCATTGACTAACCCAGACTATTGTGATACAAAGTACGCACTTTACAACCAAACTTGTTTTTCTAGGTCTGGCTTCATTGCGCAGCTGTCACTCGACATAATGTGATCAACCTAAAAAGAGCTTTCATGGTTACTAAGGGGAGGGGTTTTGGCACTGCTCACAAGTTGGAAGCCAGGAATACATTGGACAGAAGATGTGTGCTTCCATAGAAAAAGTGCTTCATCTTGTTTTCAGCTGCCTGAGCTAGCAGCATGACTGCCTGAGTTTGAACTTCAGGGGCACACAAATGTGATGCTGTAAAATTGTCTTTTGCTAACTAGATAATTTACAGTGTTTGTTGTTCTCTGGCAGCGGCACATATGTTTGGAGGGCAGCCATGAGGAGTGTATCGCAGTCCTAGCACCCTCACCATCCATCATTAATGTTAGACTTCAGAGTTCAATTTAAGTTTAAGAGCACAATGTGATGCCCAAGGCTACAGTAATGTGCATGGATTTTTAGATCTGGCCTTACAGTGCAACTGTCACCTGACCATATGTGATCAACAAGAAAGAGCTTTTAGAAGGCTGATAAGGGAGGGGCTTGAGGTCCACCACATGCTGGTTCCCATGAATACAGGATTTGATAGGGCCATATGCGTATGCTTCCTGTACAAATAATGCTTTTATGGCACCTGTTAGCTTATCACAGAGCTTATATTAGTTACAGCAGGACCAAGTTGATTATTGTGGCAAGCCAATGATCATGGCTGTAGGCCTGATCTATTTATTAATAAGTGTTATGACTAAGGCACAACGCCTGACAATTATTGTGAAAAGCCTAAGTTAAAGTCAATAGGAATTTATGTGTAGCTTGTTATTACTCCATAGTAAAGCCTATAAATAGATATTTTGTTACATAGAATCTCACAGGTTACCATAATATTCAATGGTTTTGGGGTTGGTTACCTCCCCTAACAAACCGGGGGTGTAGAAGAATTGCACTGTGAGAATCCTTGTTAAGTCCTGTTAAGATAGATTGGGCCACATGTATCAAGATTTGGAATAGTGATTGCCTCATTGCGATTTTAACTGAATCGCAATTAGGTAATCGCTATTCTAAATGTATGGAACTCCAAGAGTTTCATTTAGCGATTTGTAGAGGCTCCCAAAAAGACCTATCTCATTAATGTTAATGAGGTAGGTCACAGTTTGCGACCACCTAGGAATCGCGAAAATCACGGGGATGGTGGACTGCTGGGGTCAGCAGACCACCCACCATATCCGTGATTGCTTGTAAACAAAGCACATTTAAAAAAAAAAAAATCGGGCAGCGTTTTCTTGGTTACATTTAAAAAACAAAAATGAAAAGTTTTCTTTTCATTTTTTAAGAGCAGGCAGTGGTCCACGGAACCACTGCCTGCTCTTTAAACGTTTTCGCCACCATTCCCTAAGAGAAATTGCGAATAGGTTACCATCAGCTTGAAGTTGGTAGTAAATTGTGAATGTTTTGCGACTGCATTCACGGTCACAAACATTCATACATTCTGCTGCAATCCGCTATTTGGAAGGGACGCTCTAAACATGCCCCTTCCAAACACTGAATACCTAACCCATGTTGCGATTCGGTAACAAGTTACTGAACTGCACAATTAGGTGTGATACATATAAATAGCCTTTTTTTGCGTTAACAAAATCGTTTGTGAAGGAAAAATTGGTTGATACATGTGGCCTAAGTATTTTGCTTCGCCTACTGTAATTTTATGTACATTTGCAATTGTATGACTCTATGCCGCGCGGTTGCCTTGTGGGCTTATGTTTAGCACAGTAGGCCAGAGTTGATTATAATAAGTCAATGATAACAGCTATTGGCTTGAATGGTTTGCAGAAAAATGTTATGCCAGATGCCATATGTCTTGCCTGTCTATTATGAAAAGTTATTACAAAAATAGTAAGCGTTAATTTTTTATTGGGAAACGCATATGGTAAATAGGCCCTAAAAGTGGATTAGTTTTACACTATATTGCAGGCCATAGAAAGGTGTTTGGTTATAATTAATCTCACAGATTACCATAATCAGCAAGGATTTGTTCTTGGTCGCTCACTTTAACAAATCCTGGGAGTAGAATTTCACTGTGGGTATTCTTGTTAGGCACCATTGATAGAGTTTGTGTATTGTTTTGACAACTGTTATTTTGTACATATTTGTAATTTTATAAATGTATGCCTGATGGTTGCCCTCATATGCACACTCCAGTAGGCCTATGTTGTACATAGTGTCCAGCCATTGGTAAAGGCTGGCATTATCAGTTTACCAGCAAAAGTTATATCGGATTCCTTATGGTATGATCTTTTTTATAAGTAAAAGTTATGACATAGAAAGTAGACCGTACTTAATGTGAAAAGAAGGGGTTAAAATCAATAGGCTCTCAAGGGTGAATTGTTACTGCACGGTGCTAAAGCCTGTAAGCAGGTATTTTGTTACATGGAATCTTGCAGATTACCATAATAGGCAAAAGTTTTGGTGTTAGTGACCCACCAAACAACAAAATACTTACACGAAAAACCGCTAGCCTATTTATGCAAAGATTCAATCTTCAATCATTACTAACCCACCATTACTTAAAAAAAATCTTTTCATTCCACGAACTTTGATTATCCATAGAAAATTTGTAATAATAACATAAAAAGACTTAATTGATATTTTCATTAAATATAGTTACTACTTCCGAAATTACATTAGAAAACACCGAATTTCATCTAAGCAATTTCATCAAGCACGAAAATGAATAAATAACAACAGAAAAAACAAGACAAACCCCAAGCCATTCTCACATTCACACCAGGCACACAAAGTCACACATTCTCAAGACACTACTCCCTGCCCCCGGATGTCTTCCTGATAGCACAGAGAGGAGACCTCCCTTCAATCTTCCATCACTGGTCCTCGTGCTGATATCTGATTGGCTGCCAACACTGCAACCAGGAAGTGTTGGCATCCTTCTTGGGTCTCTGCCTCAACTGAGTCCACAAAAAAGTTTTTTTTTAAAAAGGGGGGCATTGTAAGAATACCCTAACCCCTAGCCCTGTATATTCAGTATACAATGTTTTCATAAAACAGGATGTTTTTCAATTGACAAATAAATATATCTCTCATATTGGTCACTTCTTTCCAGGATCACTTTTATAACACATAGTTGGCCATTTTAAGCCTTGCAGACTTATATTGATGACTTTCAAAAACTACAGAGCATAGTCCAATATTGCAACTTTACTCTTTTGGACACGCCTCCCCTTCGAGTTCACAATTCTGTCGGCAATGGGCAACATGTGTGGCTGGTGTATTTAAATATCCTTGAGCATGACAGTTCGCCTTAAGCAATTTGTCTGGGAGTGTCTGGAGCTCGTGATTGCCCCCGGCACCCAAAATACATTTTAAGAGCAGGTGAGGCTCTCTAAATGTATGTTGCTCCTTTTCACTTTTCTTTGCCTAGCACAGCGTGCAACTAGTGCTGGCTTAGCATAGGTTAGCACGAGTCCTGAGATGAGATCAGGTTTCAGAGATATTCAGAAAACAGTGCATTTTTTCTCACATTTTATAGTTACTATTCTACACTTAAGCCAATACAACACAGAGATGAGGAGACCTACGGCAGTTAGTGCCGGCCTGAAATAGGTTAGCGAGAGCCCCAAAACCATACTAGGTTGCGGAGGTATTCAGAACCTGGGACATGCCTTACCCCTTACACCATAGCAATGCCACATATTCAGAATGTGATGTTTTTATAAAACAGGACTTTCCTAATTCACCCAAAAATACATCTTCCATAGCGGTCACTTTTTTACAGCACCACACTTAAAACACATATTTGGCTCCATCAAGCCATGCAGACTGATATTGTAGACTTCTACAAGAAATAGAGAATACTCCAACATGGCGTCCACACTCCTTGGGACATGCATCCCCTTCAAGTCCACAATCGGGTCAGCAATGGGCAACAGGTGTGGCTGTTGTATTTAAATATCCATGAGCATGTCAGTTTATTTTCAGCTACGTTTTCTGGGAGCGTCTGGAGTTTGTGATTTCCCACGACACCCTAAAGAATTATCAAGAGCAGGCGAAGCTCTTTAAATGCATGTTGCTAATGAGAGATCTGGGACCATATTTGGTTGCTGAGGTATTCAGTACCGGAGCACTTTACTGTACATTTTAGAGTTTCCTAGACAATCCGTCTCCAACAACTCTATATTTCCATATTTAAGGGTAATGCAACCTAGTGCTATCGTAACTTGTCGGTATTAACTGTCTCTGCCAACACATGATTTTCAATTCCATGTAATACTTAGCACTACTCCTGTCCACCAAGTGCGCTTTAGTCCTGCAGGTAGAAACTTCCTTTTGAAGAACCGGGTTTTTAGTACCCAGCGGCGCCAGGGGCACGCCCAAAGTCTTCGGGTTCACCTGTCTTAAAATACAGAGACACGAGATACTTCTTGGTGGCGTCAAAGATCGGGTTTATTGGCTGCAACCAGAAACAGAGGTCCACGAAGTACAACACCGCATATATTCGTAGGAGACTGCTCAAATTTGTGAAGCGGGTCTTCCCCTTTTATGCCAAAAATTACATTCCGGACAAACACCCATTATTTACAATTTGTCCAATCATAGGCATTATTACAAAAAGGTATCGCACAACGGCAAACCCACTTTTCGGTTGTCCGGCCCACCATAAATTATACGAAAAGGAGAAGAAAAAAAAACATTCCTTCTTACATAAGTCGGACAAACCCACAATAGAAAGGACCACAACCCATGTCATAAAAAGGCCATAAAGGAAGAAACAGAAACAGATACAAAGCAGGATAAGGGATGTGTGTGCATATGAAACTTTACAATGTCCTGTGCTCTGATCCTTAATCTTGATCAGCTATCGGGCAGGGAACGGGTTCAGCAAGGTCAGCTTCAGGCAACGAGGTCAGTTCACTTGGTTCATACAAAAGTCAATGCAAACTCGTGCTTACGTGTACCAGGGACTCGTTCGGCCGCAGTCGACAGCCTATGTGAGGGCAATCAAAGAAATGGTTGCCATGCACAAAATTGTAACCCATGGTTCGGAACGAAATCTCCAAATATGTAGTGAATCTGTCGGTCTAATATAACGGGATCACTTGTACTTGTTGTACTCGCTAGTTACGGTTTGCTACTATCAAATTCGTAGCGAGACCATGATATTTATAAAACGGGTTCAGAATTCACAGAACCACAGACCCTCCTTTTGCCCTTACATAGGCAATCACTCAGTCTGTGTCTGAATTGATGTCAATATTCATCATATCATCAAGCTGCTGCTGGAGCATCATCCTATTACTCAGTACTTTTCTTGAGACAGGTCCTTTCACACACGTAGTAGCACAAAGGCCACATATGGCAGGAGCACACTGTACACAGAGACAACACGAGAAAAGAATCGCAAAAACCATCCCGGTGATCATCAGAATCTTCCATCCCCAAGTTGATAACAGTCCCCAGAACCATCCAGTCACTGACCAATCTCCTTTCTCCACATATATAGACTCGGAGATCTTATGTAACCTAGAAATGGCCTGGTATACTGTCGGAGCATTATCTGGTATGAAAACGCAGCAACTCGATTGGATCAATTTACATACCCCACCTCGATCTGCAAGTATGACATCTAAAACCATTCTATTCTGTAATGTCATAAGCCGATCCGCTTGAAGCTCAGCGGTCAAATTACTAAGGGCACCGGCAGTTTCATTTATGGTGGACTCAACCACTCTCGTTAATTGTCGTATGTTTCTACTATTTGCCATAGGTCCCCAAAACGGTAGGAAACCCTTGAGAAAGTCTCCCACTTCTTGTCCCGTGGTATCTTCCTGATTGAAGACACCCCTAACAACTCTCGTTCTGTGGTAATCCGCAGCAGCAGTATACGTAGGAGGTAACAAATATGCAACATAACAGGTTCCCGAAAAATCAGGGGGCAACCATGTGTATGCTCTATCATAGCAAACAAAATACGTGCCCTCAGCTGCTAAAAACGGTGGGGAAGTTTGGGACGCAAAGACATACGTCCGAGCACAAACACTCTTCCCTAACTGAGCTCTTGGATTCATGCCTTTACCTTGCAGACAAAAATGACCACGATGGGGTACGATCCAAATCGGAGGTGACCTTTTTCGTCTCTGCTTTTCATTCAGACTAATACTATATCCAGTCACGTTCCATCCGATATAAGCTAATGCCTCATCCTTAGGAATAGTCTCATATGTATCGATATCTCTGATCATATCCGTTATTCCCTTCACTAAGGCACTATTACTCGAGTTATCTTTCATGGAACGCAGGGGATAGACTTCGTTGGCATAAATAAATATCTTCTGATATGCCCAGACAGACCCATTGTAACTGAATGGCAGAACCAAATAGGGAATACCTCTATCCGTAGTATGTGGCATAAGACCACACACCCAACAATTAGTGGTGTTCACTACCAACTGGTGTTGATGCAAAAGTTGTACAAAGGAATTATTAATAAACTCTGACCTTCTAACCAGTTCATGTTCAGGTAAAGTGTGGAACGAATGCAAAGAAGTAGTAGTAGGGAAAGGCATAGGTTGGGAGGTGGGTGCAAATGTCAATTGGGTAGCAAAACCAATCCCACCCATCAGAGACAACATCATGCTAAAAAACACTATAAGGCATGTTATTAAAAAACATTTGCTACGAATCAATTTACACAATTTTGTCTTAAAGTTCATTTTTACAACAGCTCTCTCAATCTCAAAAAACTCCATCCTCTAACTGTGCTGTTCGCGGCAGTTGGTTTTCTTCGCTCAGGTGTGCGTCTGTAAGTCTAGGGAACACCCTAGAACAAACCAGAACCGTCGACCTTGTGTCTACACGGTTTGCCACTCCAAGTTTTGATATCGCGACCCTACAGCTGAACCCGGATGGTGGTTCGAAAAAGGGAAAAAAAAAAAACAGCTTCTTGGATGAGAGAGTGAAAAAAAGTTTATTTTTTTATTAGTCCATTGTTTCTTGGTCGCAAATTATAACGGCCTTTACCAGGCACCGTCTGATCTCGAAACAACAATTCAGGCTCAGTTGTGTCCAATCTCAAAGGCGGAGGCACAGCTGCTTGCAAGATATCGTCGTCCTCTCGCTCAGACCTGGTCCCTACCAAATGTGCGTCGCTAAACGGCATACATTTCTGCACTCTTTCTGAATCACCAATACCCTCACGGATCCACTGGTCATACGGTAGAGGTAAAGGTACCTTCTTACAATGTACGCCGTGGATCCAATTTTTCTTGCCGTGCACTCTTACTGCCGTTCGTGTCGATAAAAGTACTTGGTATGGGCCGGTCCAACGGGGCTGAATGTTCTTGGTCTGCTGGAAATTGCGCACTAATATCCAATCTCCAGGATTGATGGTGTGACCTGGATCTTCAGATGCTTGTGGGAGGTTATCATGAACCTGTTGATGTAAAACGCGTAATTTAGCCGACAGATCATACAAGTAATTAACCAACACAGGATATTCGATGTCGCTGAACTTCGTTGGTCTCGGCACTCCCCACACATTTGCCGGGCGACCAAACACTATTTCATATGGACTAAGTCCTATTCGGGAATGCACTGTAGTTCTAGTGGACAAAAGTGCCAACGGCAACGCATCGGGCCATTGGAGACCAGAACTTGCCTGAATCTTGGCTAGCTTAAGCTTCAGAGTACCATTATAGCACTCGACTAAACCAGCTGATTGGGGGTGATTGGCAGCATGAAATGTCTGCCTTATGCCCAAACCCTCACACACTCTCTTTATGATCTGGCCCACAAACTCACTTCCATTATCACTACACACCATTCTTGGCAAACCAAACCTAGGGAAGAAATCCTTGAGCAAAACTTTAGCTGTGGATAAAGCAGTGTTATCTTTTAGGGGATAAGCCTCCACCCATCTTGAAAAGGCACAGACAACCACAAGGACATATTTCAGATTGTTACATCTCTCCATGTGGATAAAATCCAGTTGCAACACCTCGAACGGATACGTCGGAGGCGCGAAGTGACCTGCTGGGGTTGGGGTTCCCTTGCCGGGATTATGCATCAGACAAACCATGCAATTCTTCACCAGATTTTCCGCACGCTTAGGAATTCCACCATTCTCCCACACTGGAGCCAACAACTTACAAATTCCTTTCGCACTAATGTGCGCCATTCCGTGTGCCATCGTAACCACTGCAAGTACATACGCATCAGGCAACAACCATCGCTGGTGTTCCGACAACTCAATCCAACAGCCAGTCGGATCCAACATTCCTGTACTCTCTCTCCACACGCTCAATTCTTTCTCAGTAGCTTCAGCCTGAATCATTTTCACACTCTCTATTGTGTCTTCACACATTCCTCTATCCGGAACCCATCTCGCTGGACCTGCAACATACATTCGACTCGTCACATCTTTTGCCGTTTCTCTCGCTACTTCATCCGCAAACGCATTACCACGACTAACGTCATCTGTAACTTTCTTATGTGCACTGCATTTCACAATCGCAACTTGCGTTGGCAACGTAAGCGACTCAAGAAGTTCATTCACCAACTGTCCATGCTGAATCTTTGTACCATGGGAAGTAAGGAATCCACGTTCCTTCCACAATCGCCCAAAGCTATGGGCGACACCAAACTCATATTGACTATCGGTATACACAGTCACTCTTCTTCCTTTTGACAACACACACGCTCTTGTCAGTGCAATCAATTCTGCTGCTTCAGCTGAATTCTGTGGAATATGTGAAGCTTCAACAATCGTGTGCAAAGTTGTAACCGCATATGCTGCAGTCGTATCGCCATTCGGAAGCTTAAAGCATGAACCATCTACCCATAAGGTATCATCAGAATTCAAAAGATGGGTATCTTTGAGATCGATTCTACCCTTCGTTTCCTCCTCTGTCCTGAGAAAGCAATCATGCTGCTCTTGAACATCTGTCTCTACAGAGATCGGCAACAACGTAGTTGGATTCAACGTGTTGCATCGCTTTATGTGCACATGACTCGCCAAAAGTGTCAACTCATATCCTGACAACCGCGCACTAGTCAAGTGCTGAGTCTTCGTTCTGTTCAATAAAGTATCCACTGCATGTGGAACCATCACAACCAATGTATTACCCATCACCAAACCAGCAGACTGTCGATAGAAACAGCCGCTGCCGCTGTAGCTCTCAAGCAACTCGGCAATGCCCTAGCTACCGGATCCAAAGTCGATGAGAAATACGCACATGGACGCTGCTTGTCACCAAACTGTTGCGTCAAAACTGACAATGCACAACCCTCTCTTTCGTGAACATAGAGTGTAAAAGGCTTACTGTAGTCGGGAGTACCCAACACTGGAGCAGAACATAATGCATCACGTAATCCAGAGAAACTTTTCTGACATTCGTCAGACCAAGGAAGAGGATTCGGAGTATCTTTAAGAGTAAGTGCCAACAGAGGTTTCGCTAGTAATGAAAAATTCGGAATCCACTGTCTACAGTACGAGGTAATACCCAAGAAGGCACACACTTATCCAGTATTTGGGTGTCTTTCATAGATTCACATGCCTGAATCATTCCCCGTCGTCGAGACGGGAGCCTCCGGTAAATAAAAAAGTAATGTCCTATAGACATACATAGAGAAAATAGGCCCAAGGGTCTCCCCTTAGTGGTCTTTCCTTGTCCTTATGTAAAAAGGACCAAACTCTTACAGTCAGCCAATCAGCTCCGACCTCCCTCTAGGACCTCCCTGGGAGGAGCCCCAGCCCCTCAGATTTTCTACCGCACGTTGTGCTAGGGAGTCTCCAGCTTGAGCTCTGCTCAAGATTACTTATAATCATCTAAAACTTTCTTCAAAAGTGATTCCTCGCTCTCAACCCTTCAAGGATTCTTCACTACACTGTTTGCAGTAAGTGGCTTCTTTCCACAAACTTCTTCCATGTCGGAGTCACAGAAGAAAGCCCTGTTCAGGGCCTGCTCTTCCTGTGGGAAGAAGAGGATCCATGTGGATGATAAGCATGAGTTATGCTTGTACTGCCTTTACCCAGATCATGTCTCGGACAACTGCAGGATCTGTAGGTCTTTCCCTAAAAAGACTGTGAGAGACAGGGAAGGACGCCTTCTCATCTGGCTGGACAGGCTGAAGGTTAGAGACAATCTTGAATCTTCTGAGAGCAGTGTTTCCAAAAGCTCAGAAGTCTCTAAAAAGAGGCCTAGGGTATCTTCCCCGGGCCCCTCAGACACTCCTCCTAAGAAGACAAAAAAGTCTTCAGAGGCGAGATCTACGTCATCTTCAGTGTCTGTTCAGGCTGATCACACCTTCAAAAGACCTGCTCCATCGTCTACCAGACAGACCCACAAAACAACCTCTGTCACAAACACTGTGTCGACGACATCAGCGTCATCGCCTTCAGCGTCGACGACGACGACTACTTCCTCAACATCATCAGGTAGACCTGTTTCCTCTATTATATTACTGCAATCGTCGTCGACGACGAAGACCCTGTCGACGACGAGAACCACACCATCGACGACGGCATCGTCATTGACGAGCCCACCGTCGTCGAAGAACTCACAGACGAAGACACCGTCGACGGCGGGCTCGCCGTCGACGAAGGTACCGACGACGACAACATCGTCATCGAAGTCGTCGACGACCAAGGTACAGTCGTCCACGCAGTCGACGACGACACCGTCGACGAAGACACCGTCGACGAAGACACCGTCGACACCGACACCGTCGACGAAGACACCGTCGACGAAGGGACCGTCGACGAAGGAACCGTCGTCGTCGACGAAGGGACCGTCGACGAAGGAACCGTCGACGAAGGAACCGTCGACGAAGGAACCGTCGTCGTCGACGAAGTTACCGTCGACGAAGGGGTCGTCGTCGACGACGCCGACGACGAAGGAAGACTCGTCGTCGGAGATGGCATCGGAACCATGGAAAAAATCCGACCTGGTAGAGATGCCGACCCTCATGCCACCGCCGTCGACGACACACTCGACGTCGACAGGAACACATGCTGCGTCTAGCAAGTCTAGAAAAACGCAAATTACCCCGGAAACCACGTCTCCGAGCAAAGTGGAGATGCAACCACCTCACGACATCTTCCAAAGTGAGGAATCCGAAGAGGATGACCACTTGGGTCCAGCTACCTCCATCTCGGACCTCAACGTCAAGTGCCAAAGCACAGATGAGGAGCAGGAGGACCTAACTTTTCAGGAACACTCCATCCACACTAGTGTCCGCACGGAGGTCACCCCCATGATATGCCTGCCGGCAACTCTGGTCAATGACCTGCGGTTCCTTGTGCAAGACTACAGGCAAAGATTCCCGGATGCGGACAGTGGTCATCAGACACCGGTAGACCATACACCAGCGTCTGCCCCAAAACGGTCTCAAACTCAACCCCAAACCCACCGTGAGACCCAGCCTCAGGTGATGGACTCCTCGGACGAGGAGGAAGAAGAATTGGAGGAAGGAGAAGTCCAGGAAGTCCACTCGGTCCACTCGGACCAGGATGGAGATAACGAATATGGAGATGACGAGTATGTAGCGCCATCCCCGGCTTCACCTGAACCGCGACAGGCGGATTCGCCACCTGTGGACATAGCAGGCTTCCACAAACTTGTGGAACGGGCAGCGAAGAGATTCCATATGGTAGTGGAATCAACGGAAACGGACTGCTTCCTGCATGACTTCAAAGAGCAGACACAAAAGGCAACCAAATCTATTCCTATCATAGAGTTCTTGTGGGAACAGGGCAAGAAATTGATGCTGACACCCGCTTCCGTGCCTGCGGTTGTTCCGCGCCTGGACAAGAAATATAAAGCCCCACTTAAGGCGGCGGCTTGCCTCAACGGGCACCCAAAACCTGACTCGGTGGTCACGCAGGCGGCCCAGAAACACTCCCGCAACCCTTCCTCCCCACTGTCCGCTACTCCGGACAAGGAAGGCAGGAAGCTGGACACGATAGGGAAGAGATTCACGTCCACGTCGGCCATGAACATCAAGATCGCGAACTCCATTGCCTTGTTGGGGCGCTACAATCGCCAACTCTGGGAGGACATAGCCCCATACCTGAAGGAACTGCCTGATGCCGTAAAAGGGGAGGTCAAGGCTCTCCTGTCGGAAGGTCAATCTTCGGCGGCGGAAATAATTGACTGCGCGATAGATGCAGCCATGACTGGCTTCCGTCAACTAGCCGGAGCGGCTGTGCTACGCCGTCAAGGATGGCTGAAGGCGACGTCGTTCCGCCAGGAAGTGCAATTGAAGGTGCTGGACATGCCCTTCGACGGCCAGCATCTCTTTGGGGACAAGATCGACGAGGCACTGCAAACTATCAAGAAGGACACCGACACTGCAAGGGCGCTAGGCACGTTACAGTCCCGGAACCAGTCCTTTCGAGGGAACCGATCCAGAGGTCAGTCCTCTTATCGCGGTTCCTACCAGAACCGGTCCTCGTATTCCTCTACCAACAAAAATCAGTACCAACATAAACAACAACAAGCCCGTCAATCTTCATACGGACGATCTACCTTCAGGGGCAGGAATTCCAAAAGGGGCGCTGGCGGACGCCAGTGACCGATTACTCCAGCCAGTCCCACCACCCTCTACATCCTTTCAAATTGGAGGAAAGCTGACCCATTTCCTCGACAATTGGCAACACATCACCACGGACCGATGGGTTCTCCAAATTATAAGATTCGGACACTCTCTCGAGTTCACGTCCCTGCCTCCCAACACACCTCCCAAAAGGCGGACGCACAAACATCTACGGCTCCTTACCCTAGAACTCGCTATAATGCTACAAAAAAGAGCAATCGAACGAGTTCCAGCATCCCAGAAGGGGAAGGGGTTTTATTCACACTTCTTTCTTGTAAGACAGAAAGAGGACAAGTGGAGGCCCATTCTAGACCTTCGGGCACTCAATGCCTTCCTACGGAGCCAATCGTTCAGAATGGTGACGATTCAAGAAATCCTGGGCACTCTCGAACAAGGAGATTTCATGACATCCTTAGATCTCCAGGATGCCTACTACCACATCCCCATCCTCAAGCGTCACAGAAAGTTCCTGCGGTTCGAGGTGGCGGGCCGACATTATCAGTTCAGAGTCCTACCATTTGGCCTCAAGTCCGCGCCGCGGATCTTCACGAAGTGCCTAGCTCCGGTGGCGGCATATCTGCGTCAGTTGGGTCACCAAGTCTTCCCTTACCTAGACGACTGGCTGGTGAAAGCACCCTCAGCCGAGGACGCGGCAGCGTCCTCCTACGCCTGCACCAATCTTTTTCAGAGGCTAGGATTAACCATCAATCTCAAAAAATCCTGCACCACCCCTACGACAAGGATCACCTTCCTAGGGGCTGTCCTGGACACGGAGTGCGTGAAGGCCTTTCCCTCGAAGGAGAGGGCGGACAAGATACTATCTCTGGCCACGGCTGTGGCGACAAAAACATACATCAAAGTGCGCACTTACACATCCCTCATGGGAATGATGTCTTCGTGCATCCTCCTTATCCCTCACTGCCGACTCAGGATGCGCCCATTGCAGGAAGCTCTCGCAACCCAATGGACCCAAAGCACTGGCTCTTTCGAGGACATTGTGCAAATCACACCAAAAATGTCCACAAGCCTAGCTTGGTGGAGAAATCGAAAAAATCTGAATGTAGGATTACCGTTTCTCCTTCCGGCGACACCTCTGGTGGTCACCACGGACGCCTCCTTGGAAGGATGGGGCGCCGTTCTACAAGATCTTCGAATCAGCGGCAAGTGGGACCCTCAGGAAAAACTGCTCCACATAAATCTCTTGGAGCTGAGGGCGGTCTATCTTGCTCTACAGGCATTCCTGCCACGCATCCAGAACTCCCCAGTGCTCGTCAAAACGGACAACACCACGACGATGCACTACCTCAACAAACAGGGGGGAACGCGTTCGCTCTCTCTATCACGCGAATCGCAGAAAATCTGGAACTGGCTAGTGTTACACGGGATCCAACTCAAGGCGGACTATGTCCCCGGAAAAGACAATACTATCGCGGATGCCCTGAGCAGGCAAAGATCCCTCTCCCACGAGTGGGAGCTGAGCGACAACGCCCTGGAGCACGTCTTCTCTCAATGGGGAGTCCCGAACATCGACCTGTTTGCCACCAAAGACAACGCCAAATGTCCGCACTACGCAAGCTGGCATCCCCAACAAGGGTCTCTGGGGAATGCATTCTCCATCGGATGGTCCAGCGCGTTTGCGTACGCCTTTCCTCCGTTTCCAATGATCCCGAGGCTCCTCAGGAAGATGAAGGCGGAGCCATGTACCCTAATCCTGATTGCCCCGTTCTGGCCGAGACAACACTGGTTCTCGGATCTACTTCGACTTTCCATCAGGTCACCGATCCGTTTGAGGCAGCACCCGAACCTCTTAACAATGTCCAACGGTCAGGTGCAACACCCGAACCTCCAATCACTCAAGTTGTCGGCCTGGCTCCTGAGCACAGGGAGTTCAGTGGACTAAATATCCCGCAGGACTGCAGGGATATCTTGTCGAAAGCGAGAGCGGATAGTACAAACAAAGCCTACTCTCTCAAGTGGAAACGGTTCTGCATGTGGTGTGTGGATCGGGATCTAAGACCACTCTCAGTCACCCCTGAACAAATACTACCGTACCTGCTGCATTTAGCACAGTCAGGCCTGGCACATGCATCCATAAAGGTTCACCTCGCAGCTATCTCTAGATTCACTAGGACTTTCACAGGACCTTCTCTGTGGTCCAGTAGACTAGTCAAACAATTCCTGAAGGGACTCTACAGATCCTTTCCGAGGCCTCGGAAAGTCCCTCCGACATGGCAACTGAATCTGGTACTCAACCAACTCATGAGAAGTCCATTTGAACCCATTCATCGAGCATCCATCAAACACATCTCCTGGAAAACAGCACTCTTGCTCGCTCTAACATCAGCCAGGAGAGTTAGCGAGCTGCAAGCTTTGTCCATTCAAGAACCATATATGCAATTCAGACAAGACAGGGTAGTGCTGAGACCAAACCCTAAATTCATACCTAAAGTCCCTTCGGACTTTCATCTCAACGAGCCAATTGTCCTCAGGTCCTTCTTTGCAAATCCGTCCACAGCAGCGGAAAGAGCGCTGCATTCTCTGGACCTTCAGAGGTGCCTAAAATTCTACCTGGACAAAACTAAGGCTCTCAGGAAATCTTCACAGCTGTTTGTGGCATACAGCAGACCAAGAGTGGGCCTGCCTCTCACGAAGCAAAGCATCTCCAGGTGGATATCCTCAGCGATTGCATTCTGCCACGACAAGGCCGGACGACCTTTAACTGAACATGTTACTGCTCACTCCACCAGGGCGATGTCCACGTCCGCAGCACTGTTCGCTGGGGTGCCAATCTTGGACATTTGCAGAGCGGCGACTTGGAAGTCACCGCACACTTTCTCCAGACATTACTGCCTGGATATCGAACTTCAGAAGGATGCGGCAGTGGGCCAGGCAGTGCTTCGCCATCTCTTTCAGTGATGTGAGCCTTCCTACATCCCGCCATCCAGGTATGCACGTTCCTTGCTATTGTGATGTTACTGTTATGCTGTCCACATGTTGTATGACGACACATGCATTGTCTACTGTGACTACAGAGCATTTCCATCACGCAGGTGCATATCTGATTGCTAGCTATTCTGATTCAGGCATGTGAATCTATGAAAGACACCCAAATACTGGATAAGAAATGCGTTACTTACCTGTAACAGCAGTTATCCAGTATTGGTGTCTTTCATAGATTCACATGCAACCCTCCCGCCTCCCCTGGAAGGTCTCACATCCCTCTCTAACAATATTACGCCAACCTAGTTGGGTGCGTACGAAAATCTGAGGGACTGGGGCTCCTCCCAGGGAGGTCCTAGAGGGAGGTCGGAGCTGATTGGCTGACTGTAAGAGTTTGGTCCTTTTTACATAAGGACAAGGAAAGACCACTAAGGGGAGACCCTTGGGCCTATTTTCTCTATGTATGTCTATAGGACATTACTTTTTTATTTACCGGAGGCTCCCGTCTCGACGACGGGGAATGATTCAGGCATGTGAATCTATGAAAGACACCAATACTGGATAACTGCTGTTACAGGTAAGTAACGCATTTCTTCTCTCTGTGTGGATGGCACAGTCATTTGCGCAATCGCTTGAATTCGTTCAGGGGTCAACCTTCTTCCCTCCTTCCCTCCTTCGACAAGAGATGACCTAAGTAGGTTACCTCTTGTCGACAATACTGCAACTTCGAAGGCGACACTTTATAGTGAAGGTTAGACAAATGTCGCAACAAAGAAAGAGTAGCTTTTTCACAAGTTTCCTCATCATCAGCAGCAATTAATAGATCGTCCACATACTGGATAATAGCAACACCAGCAGGCAAGACAATCGCATCAAGCTGTGTTTTCAAAGCCTGACTGTAGATGGAGGGACTTTCACAATAACCTTGGGGAGCGCGCTTAAACTGGAAGCTTCGGCCTCCCAAAGAGAAGCCAAAAATATCTCTACTCTCCTCGGCAATTGGAATACTGAAGAAAGCATTCTTCAGATCTATAACCGAAAACCAAGCAGCTGAAGCAGGAATCATAGTCAGTAAAGCAGTAATGTCCGGAACAACAGGAAACTGTGGCACAACAATCTTATTAACCTCTCGAAGGTCGATCACAAACCTGTAAACAGGCGGCTGAGAAGAGTGAGTATGCTTCAGAACAGGCAAAACAGGACTGTTACACACATTACCTCTTGTTTCTTCAATCACCTCTTTCTCAATCAAATCGTAGATAATTGCTAAAAGCGCTCTTTCACCATCGCTAGAAATCCTATATTGGGGAATGCATGGCTATTTAACATTCGCTTTAAGCGTTACAACATAAGGTGGAATCTCCAAAAGACCAACGTCATTAGGACCAGTAGCCCAAAGAGTATCAGGGAGAGAACGCAATTCCGGTGGAAGCCGATCTTTAGACAAATACATCGGGGAGATCACTTTCTTACCCAACCTAAGCTGCACTCCTGAAGGAGAACAATGCAATGTCGCGTTCAACCTTTTCAACAAATCCAAACCCAACAAATTCTCACCACAACCTGTCGTTAAAATAAGGGGGGCTTCCAATTCACAAGGCCCGATAGAAAGAGACAAAGGACTAGAAACTGGATTACGAACTGGGGCGCCAGAGAATCCTACCGAAACATTAGTTAAGCCAGACAAAGGTGCGCCAGGGAGTTTAGAGTGCATGATAGAACTCTTCGCTGCACCAGTATCCTAAAGAAAGGGCTCTACCACACCTGATGTAACTACTGCAACATAAGGTCCACTCTGGTTTACTGGAACTGACACTACTCCCTCCCTTTGTCCGCGGCTATCCTAGCTATCATTATAACCATCACTCTCACTCTCAACATAATAATCATCAGCATAATATTGAGCAGATCTGCCAGTCGAAGCATTCTGCTGATCAAAATAATTCATAGAATTCTGTGGGGGAAAGGAACGCTCGTTCTGACAAAACGCGCCACGCCCTCTACCCCTCGATACTTGCTGGAAACCACCACGACCTCTCGGACCTGGTATACCACTCGCACGTTGTCGTAGGACAGGACAATCACCCTTGAAATGACCTTCCTCCCTACAATATGCACACTGATTGGGACCTAACGGCGGCCGTGGAGGAAAATACTCAGGCTTCTGTGATATCCTCTGAAACTGAGGCTGTTGCTGAAACTGCGAACGTTGCTGTGACTCTTGTTGAGTCGGGCGAGGCGGATACGCCTGCTGCAACAGAACCTTTGTCTTTAAATCTTTAGTCTTTTTCTCTACTCTATCTTTCTCATCCTTGTCCCTATTCTCGTAGTACTGGGCAGTTGCCAATATCTGGGCCGACGAAGAAACAGCCCATGAGCTCTCAGAATCTTTCAACTTATTACAAAGCTCGGGTAATAAATTAAAGACAAACTTGTCTACAAACAACCTCTGGCCGCCCTCCGTACTCATATCCTGACCACTATGATCTATGAATGTCTCCTCAAACCTTGTGAAGAAATCAGACACACTTTCATCCTTCTTTTGCTTACATGCGGCTAATTTGTCCCAATTCACTCGTAAAGCCAGCATCATTGTCTTCATAAGATTGATAATCCTGCCAGGTAAATCTGCAACTAAAGGCTCAGGCTTAGCTCCACCAACCTGTCTACCATCCGCAGCAGGGATATTCACCCATGTGTCAACTAACTCTGGCGCATGATCCTCGTGACGAATCTTCGCCCACAAAGGTTGGGGAACCACGTTACCTAACAACATGTCTATGTCAGCTAAATTCATGATGCATGCGTCAACTGTCTGGGACAACTCCTTGTAATATCCAGCCGGATTCTTACGGGGATCAGGTAAAGACTGTTTAAGAGCCAAAACCTCAACTCTTTTCCACGGAACATGTACCCATACTCTTTGAAAATGTGCTGGTATAGCTGGGGGAACATTATTTGCACCAGCAGCTACCGCATCGCGCCATACTGGAGGAACTTCTCTCATTGGATACTTTCTCACTTTTCTCCTAACAGAAGGATCAGACTCAAACAGTGGCTGAGGAGGAAGCTCGCTCCTAAACGCGAGTATCGTCGCTACTGCTTTCTCAACACCGGGACCCACTATCGTCCCTTTCGCAAACTCGGATTGTACATTAAGTAACTCCAATGGGACCTCACCCGATTCATTATCTTCCCATTCCTCACGGAGGAAAGTACACATAACATCAAAAACGTACCTTTGCTTCGGTGCTTCCCACTGCTGGAAGACATCCATAACTGACTCTAGATCATATCTCTAAATATTCGAAACCCATCTACGAGCCAAAAGATCTAACACTGCCCGTTCTTCGGGACCAGGAAGCTGGCTACGTAATTGTTTACGTGCAGAAACAGGGGTCATACTCAATGACCCAAAGAGAGGAGACAAAAGACCGGTAACAGTGTCAGTCATTCTTTGTCGAGCAGAAGGTGAAGCTGTCATAAGGACAGGAGACAAAGTATTTTGAGGTGATAGCAACGTAGCAGTAGCAGTAAGAGAAGTCGAAGGCACAGGAGAGCAAGACAAAGAAGTTTGAGGCAGAACTGATGGCAAATGCGGCGGCCCCGGAGGAGGCTGCGCTGGCGGCTGAGCAACAGCAGGAGGTTGCGGAGGTGCTGTAGCACTCTGCACATAAGGGGGTGGTAATCTCAACAAATGTGACATCAGAGGATCCTTTTCAGGGTCCTTTGTTGCACCTTGTAGGAGAGATGGCAAAGCTGGATAACACTTATCGATGTCCATATTATGTTGCCTATGCAACTCCTCAATCGCTTGATCTTCTTCATTTTCTTTAAACTGCTTAGCAGCTTGCATTATCGATACACCCTTTTCTCTCTTATCTCTTTTAGCTTGTCTAATTTCTTGTTGTCTGGCCTCCTTACGCCAAAGGCGGAAAGAGTCAAACATTGCCGGCCGGGCTTTCTTCCTAAATAATACAGCTTCCAAATTATTTAAAATCTCGGTATTGAAACTACCATGTTGAGGCCATCGTAAGACACCATCTTTCCTAGTGTAGCGGACACATACTTCATTAAACGTAATGGGACCCACGCCATGTTTAGAATAGAGCTCATAAGTTGGAGTTCCAACCGGAGGTATCGGACATGAGTCCTCCAATCGGGAATCCCTGTTAGGACCACAATAAAATATCTTCCTAATTTTGCTAAGACCAGGCATCTTCGCTCACTAATCTAGCTTCAAACTTCAAGGGATTTATAACAAACGATAGTCTCGTAAAGGTACGAGTCCCTCGGCTTTGGTAATTGCAAGAACCAAATTAAAGACCCAAAGAAACCCAAAACAAAGGACCGGGAGCGATGTTCGACATACCGGGGTCGATGAAGTGGGGGCCCTCTTCCGGAATTTCCTCACAAAGCTCCTCGCAATCTTCGGGCTTGGACCGGAGCCACTGAAGTCGCCCCACGTTGGAAGCGCCAACTGAAGAACCGGGTTTTTAGTACCCAGCGGCGCCAGGGGCACGCCCAAAGTCTTCGGGTTCACCTGTCTTAGAATACAGAGACACGAGATACTTCTTGGTGGCGTCAAAGATCGGGTTTATTTGCTGCAACCAGAAACAGAGATCCACGAAGTACAACACCGCGTATATTCGTAGGAGACTGCTCAAATTTGTGAAGCGGGTCTTCCCCTTTTATGCCAAAAATTACATTCCGGACAAACACCCATTATTTACAATTTGTCCAATCATAGGCATTATTACAAAAAGGTATCGCATAACGGCAAATCCACTTTTCGGTTGTCCGGCCCACCATAAATTATACGAAAAGGAGAAGAAAAAAAACATTCCCTTTTACATAAGTCGGACAAACCCACAATAGAAAGGACCACAACCCATGCCATAAAAAGGCCATAAAGGAAGAAACAGAAACAGATACAAAGCAGGATAAGGGATGTGTGTGCATATGAAACTTTACAATGTCCTGTGCTCTGATCCTTAATCTTGATCAGCTATCGGGCAGGGAACGGGTTCAGCAAGGTCAGCTTCAGGCAACGAGGTCAGTTCACTTGGTTCATCCAAAAGTCAACACAAACTCGTGCGAACGTGTACGTGTACCAGGGACTCGTTCGGCCGCAGTCGACAGCCTATGTGAGGGCAATCAAAGAAATGGTTGCCATGCACAAAATGGAACCCATGGTTCGGAACGAAATCTCCAAATATGTAGTGAATCTGTCGGTCTAATATAACGGGATCACTTGTATTTGTCGTACTCGCTAGTTACGGTTTGCTACTATCAAATTTGTAGCTAGACCATGATATTTATAAAAACGGGTTCAGAATTCACAGAACCACACTTTGAGCACACGGGTCAAATACGCCTGTACAGTACACACCACTGCTATTGGCCATTTATCTCCTAATCCTCCCATAGGAACATTCTCTTCACCAGCCAGGGTTACCATATGTTGGGATGGAAGCCTTCTGCATGTCTCTGGAAACCGTGCTTCTCCTGTCTTATGCTGATCTCCAAGCAAGTCACTTAAAAGTTACTATATGGTTTTTAGATCCCTACTTCAGTTAATTTGACAATCATGCTTGTCCACTGAGGACCCACCTGTTTACATGGATTGAGACCCTAAAGCTTGGCTCTGAGGTCAAGAGGAGACATGCCTAGTGCACCCCTATTTCACAGTGAGAGGCTACTGCCCTCTCGACACAGGCTGTGATGGACTGGCCGTGGTACAAACAATAAATCTATAATCAGTGATACCTGTATCCCTGTATTCTAACAAGGGTGGGCGATTAGCCACCCTTCTGATCAAGTCTGTGCAGTCTTTCATGCCTGTGGTCCTGTTGCCTCATGTGTGTTTGAGAGCCTGTGGGTGTACTGGGGAAGGATGCTGAGTTGAGCCATTGCGTGTAATGTGAGCCGTTCTATTGGACATTCCTGCTACCCCATGTCCCCTCCCTATTCCTTGAAGAAGCCGGGTGGGCTGGGGGTAGACACTCTCATCTGCATTTCGCTGCACTAACTCTACTAGGGGGGACCCTTTCTGTTATGTGATGGTCAGTCTCCCCTGGTCTGGAGTTAGCTAGAATTCCTCTCTCCCTTCAGAAACACACAGCAAGTGTTCTCTGAATGACAGGCTAGAAATGTAGTGACAGAATGGTGATGAACGGAAGAGCATGACTTATGTGTTCATATGCACATGCCGAGGTCTGGTCTCCCTTTAGTCTATCTCTCACCTATCTACACCGCATTTCTCTGTGCACATTGAATGGAGTGTTTAGGACATAAGGTCACAAATATGTTTTTTTTCTGTTTCTAACACATATAGATTGAGAATCGTCAGTATCACCTCCCCCCCCCCCCCCCCCACCCCCCGTCACTTTCTGGTGTTAGGTGAAGACTCTCATAATCATAGGTTCTCACAATGGAATAATATTTTGCAAAGTAATGCTGTCATTATGGTCTGACCTTTTTTGGCATACTACTTTGCAGATTACAGGCCCCCACCACCTTACTTGGCAACCATAGATTAAGCCCTTTATCATTTGGACCTGAAGAAAGAGGATTCATATAACCTTTCACCCACCGAAACGTGCATTGACTGTCATTGTGAAAGCTCCTAGTCCACAGCACAACAACGGCAGAAATTGATGATCTTTTCCTGTTGTATACTGTAGTATATGTGGAGTGTGGCTGGGATTGGAATGAATGGTATACATGAGAGGATGTTTTTATGAATGAATGAGAGAGTGGATTGAGTGTTGGGGTGAAAATAATGTATACTGCAATTGTTCTGATCAAAAATGAATACAAGCGGTGTAAAAAATGTTTTGTGATATAGAATAATGTGTAGAAATTGTTTCTGATATTGAAGGAAGCAAAGATTTGATGACAATTTTATTTTTAAAAAACATGCAAATTTGCTTAACATAAAAGGATTGAACATTGTTTTCGGACAGAATTATGTGCACTTTGAGCGGGTATAGATCAATGCAGATCGTATGTTATATTGTAGTACATGCATAGTAATGAATACTACCTCCCACGGTTTAGAAACCATTGCTACAGATAGGTCACCACTGTGACACACCTTTGTGTGGGACATAGGGCACACACTTGAATATTAACTGCCTGCTGCAGTGGAGGTTTCTTCCATAAAACTAGTAAATTGTATTCCTACCTTAGTCACTGGGGTTACATATATATATATATATATCTCCAGAAAACCCTCCGAAAGGAAAGGCAGAGGCCACAACGGGGAACATCATGAAGGCTTCTTTATTTCAAAAGGATGGCACATCGGGCGTATGCATTTCGGCTGTCGTGTAGCCTCCTCAGCGCCCATCGTGGTTAGTGAGGAAAGTCTAGTGCCGCTAATTAGTTTGAAAGTTCAGCTGTTGAAAAGCTAGTAGATCACTCCGCCCTCTTTGTCGATAGCCATACACAGCATCCCAGTAGTTAGATGCACTGCATGTCCCAGCATGCAACAGTCTGCCGGGAAGGGGCGGCCAAGTGGATGCGTGATCTGCAGAGTGGCACTAGTCCCAGTCTCTCATTGTTGCCGTGTCCCCAGAAACAAGTTGCCTCCTGGAGTCCCCAACTGCACAACCTTTGCTTGCAGGAAATCTCTTCACGGGGGTAAGTCCGCAATGCGTCTCTCCCAACACGGAGTTAATAACTCCGACACCGTTACGTATCTTCTGTTTGCTTAAGGTGGGCCTGATCCAATTCAATATATATATATATAGATACTTACATTTGTGTATGGGTGTGCAATTCTTCCCAACACAGGGTGGTTTAACTAGTTGACAGATAAAGAGGCAGGAATTAAACCCTTTACAGTTTCGTGTAGCTAAGCAGCCAACCCCCTTTTCTATTGTGCCATCGTTTAATAAAAAAAAGACAAATCCTTGAGCTGGTTGCCATGGAAATAGAGATGTTGTAACACCTCGTGTCATATTTCTTCTGGCTGCATAAACATCTCCTTGTGTCCCCTTCTTCTCCACAAAGTAAATGTAGTGTTGTCACAACATTCCAGCATGACTCAGTGCACATCATGATGTAGCTATCTAGTGCACTGACATACCTAATACTGCCATTACTGACGATAAAAGTGTCTCACACAATATGTGCTGGCATTGACAAGCAGCTGAATTCAATATAGTTAACATTTATGTGCTCATATAAAAGACAGAGGACTCCATAGTCCTTCCTTGGCTGCAGCTGTATAGGAAATGAAGATGAATTTTCGGATTTCATACTTTGATCAATTAACTTTGCATTATTAATCCTTCGAGACAGTCTCATGACACTAGGATGCTCAAACAGCAACCTGAGTGATCAGAGCATCTCAGTGTGGCTTGAGTGGGCTTCTCGAATTGGGAAATAGCTGCAAACATTATTTAATGCATTTGAGACGTAAAGAGCAAATGGAAAAGCGTACCAGCAGTTTTGCAAAATTGTGACCTCCTCACAAGATGTCTGCTAGTGGGCTTTTATATTAAAATGGACCAGAAAAAAAAATACTACGCAAGAATACGTGTTCTAAAATAACGAAAGCTAACATGCATTCTATGCAGATAATAAAACTAATAAAAGAGCGTCCTGAATAAGGATTTGTGCAAATAATGAAAGCAGCCAAGACTACAATAGAAATAGCAGATTCTCCTTACATACTCTTCTGTACTGTGAAAAACAAACAACTAACACAGTGGGAGGGGAAAAGGATTGGAGAGGCCCCACTGCTCCTTTTATCCAACTCAAAGAAAAGTGTTTAGCAAAACAGTACCCACTTTGGCAAAGATCTACGAATTAAGATTTTCAACGTTAGTGTGCTATTACGAATACGTTTCTAATAAAAAGGTATAGTTTTCAAATATCTTCAACGTAAAGGACCAGAAATTTTGGAGATCTATATTTATAATCTGTTTAGTCAATAAAGCCATTATAATTAATAATTCTCCTTTACCAATAGAGTTATTTTCACGTTGGTTCTTTTTTGTATTTCCTGGGGTAATAGGATAGTTTAACAAAATGGATAGTACAGCAGGGGGGTGTAGGAAATCTTGATTCACATGCTCTAAACTCTTTTCACTAAGCCTTTTAAAAGAGCTAATGGTTCCTGCATAAGCATGCATATTCAAATATGTATGGTTCTAAGGTTTGGAATTATAAATTATATGGGCATTTTACTTTGTATTCCAAGTACTTAATCGTTTCACACCATGGGACACTGCCCTTATGACTTGTCTCTTTTCCATAATAATTTACCGATGTATTATATTCTGTTGTCAGTGCCAAGTATATTGCAGCACAATCTATCTCAACCAGTTGCTTGAGAATGATCAACAAATCACAGTGCTACATAGGTGCACAAAGCCCCGATAACTGCAACTGTTTGCTTACGATTTTGAATGGGTTACAGTGCCATGCTAGTTATTTGCTCTAGCAACTCAGGTCCTTATTACGACTTTGACGGTGCGGTAGCGGGACCGCCCGCTCCTACACCGCCAAACCTGTGGTTGAACTACCCGCCAGAGTAGGAGGTTTCTCCTGTCCGAAATAGTCACTGCAATGGGAATGTTGAAATCAGTACCTGCACGGCAAGGATTGCTGCAGTCCATGCCTTGCAGGTACTATGGTGCATGCACACTGGGGGAAGACATGTGCCCCCCCCACCCCCCCTCCTGCATGCACCCCATTGCCCTCAGGCATAAGGGACTGGGCCCCCTATGTTTCCTCTCTGTCACTGTTTTCATGGTGGGGTCACCGCCATGAAAACCGCAGCAGACTGGAAACTTGTAATGCTTGGCAGGACCACGGCAACCCCGCAAAGCATGTTGCGGCCTCAAAACCGCCAGAGATCTCTGATCCATGGCAGTTGCGGCAATCCCAGCGTGGCCCGACCGCCCTCGTCGTAATAAGACGTGGACCTCCAGACTCGTAATGAGGCCCTCAGACTATATTGTCAATTGCGTTGGGTGTAGCTAATTTACTTTCTTCCTCCCAAAGAGCATGCATTACATTTTAGATTAAAATTTAGATCAACATAAAGAGCTTTTCGGAAATATTCAGGAGCATCACATGTTGAAACAGCTGCTATTCTCATGGTGCTGCTAACAGTCCATGCCCTCTGCTGTGCTGCCCTTGCGATTTAACCAATGCCTTTGTCCATCACGGTTTGGGAACAAGCTTCAGATTTTGGTTTTCAGTGAAGATTGTTTCAAAGGTACAAGTCTGAAGTCATGTGATGTATTTTCATGCAATGTCTTTACACATCAGAGGTCACATAAATGGATGTTCTGTATTGTCATCGGATATCAAAGGATAGATATGTGATGTCAGTTTCACTGCTACAAAAAACATTAGTGAAATTATACCATTCCACCAAATTGAAAAATTGTATTGGATTTACGCTATGCTTCCTTCAGTGGCTCATCTTCTGTAGGATCTTAAGCATCTTTATTTTCCTTGCATCTAAAATGGGCTCAAGATTACAGGCTCAACTGTCGCTGGTGACTAAGAGGAGAATTATGTTAAAATATGTCAACGTTAAACGACCCATTGTTACAAAATCACTGCAAATGCACCAGCAGTAGGACATTGTGATTAAAGATGCTTGGAGAAGTTATAGCCTGGAATCCATAATGATGTGACCAAGCAGGATTCTGGTCATGTCCAATCTGTGCTGCCAAAACCGGGAAAAGCCTGCATTGAACTTACCATATTCAGACATTGGTCACCAATTGCTTACTGCCAGACTGAACGCTTGTGCAACAAACTCATTACATAGGCAGGTCTTCCAATGCTTTTTAAAGGTGGAAACTTTTCTCATAAACCCGATACTACAGGATTACTCTAATCAATGAATGAATGAAAAGGTAAAGCCTTCAACCTAATTGTCTTGGTTAACAACATGTTATTTACTGTTTGTTGATCATTATCAGGAAACAAAAAAGGTTGACAAGTGGAGCTGTATGGTTTGCCCATTTGAAATGTACTCTCTCATAGGGATGATATAACAATGGCAGTAGACATTTTTCAGATCAACGTAAAAACATTTTGTAAGGCTGGACTGAATTTCTGTCAATTATGAGAAATCCATCTCAGTGAAAAAGCATATTATGCATTTAGGATACTAAAACTCCTAAGAGCAGTGGAAGACTTAGGATTTGGTTTAAAACGCAACCAAACAACCGTACGCGCGTGGTGGATTTAGGTGATATTATATCAGAAGGAATAAAATTGCCTTAACATAGTAATTCATGCAACTTTCGAAAAGTAATATTTGCAACTTTGAAAGTTGCATCTCCAGAAGGATGCAGTGTGGTTAGAGTCAGCCTTCCAAAATAGCAGCGATTTAACTCAATACATAAAACTGTATAAAAAAGAGCGCTGAAGGGGATACAAGAACATTTTTGGCACCCCCGTGTGAAGAGGCATGGTACAAAAAGTAAACCTTTATCTACTGAAAATCAGTCCTAGTGGCTTTGGAAAGAGATTATGAGGGGTTAGTAAATAATACACACTTACCTAGACGTGTACCTAATGTCTGACCCTAGCCAGCAGCTCTAACATGCGAGTCAAGATTAGTAATGAATTAGAAGCAAATCTGGGAGAGCTCGTTATGTGTCATCACCGCAAGGTGGAAAAGAGCTCCTGCAGCTGAGTTTCAGATTTTGGCACTGGGGACATGGGCTATAACCTTGTTTTGAGAACCTTGATTAAACAAGGATTTGCATAGCCAGTGGGCCCTGCTTTGCTAATGCTATACGGACAAGGCTGCTGGCTTTGGTAGTGGACACAATTTAATATTGATCTTCTAGCAGGGCCTTAACGAGTTATACCTTTTTGTGAGTCATTGGTACAACATCTTGATCAGCAGAAGTAATATTTATTTCGTTTTTGGCCAGGATCGTCAGGTGACCCCTCATCTTCGCTGCGCCTCACTCTCTGCAGGATCCCAGGCTATGCAATGGTGCTGGGGAGTTAAATTTGAAATACCTGTTTCCTAGTAGTGTGGTCAAGCCTTGTTGTCCTTACTTACATGGTAAGCACCAACCTTTGAGTACAAGTGCTCCTCAGTGTTCCTTCACAACCTACTGGATATTAATTTCCGAATGTGTGCAGCATCGGTGACCGCTCTGGGATATGACTTTAATGAAGAGTTGCCGGACCCGAAAGAGAGGGGACGGGTCCTGTTAACTGCATTCATCCTTTTGAAACTACTCTTCCATACTTTCCCCTCTTGTCATATTTCCCTTTTCTAGAGTTAAATGCATTCAAGTGTAACTCTGATAAGTGTATGCATTTTATTACGTACCATGGGGCTCCATCACATACACGATGAAGAGGAAGCTACTGCACCTTCTTGGCCACACTGGGAGGAACATGCCAGCCAACGTAAACAAAAATCTGTAGTTTTAGGGAAATTAATGTCAGGCAGAATAGGTGAGCATTTGACATGGGTGGTCACAGGTGTATGGTTTATCTATGTATGCATATGTGAGGAGTGTCTGTGTATCAGGGATGTGACTCTAAAGACTGGACAGCGTGAGTGGAGCGTGCACGCGAGAGGGCAGTTCAGATGCCAGCTTCTTTTGGGCACAGTTGGACTCTCATGGGGTGTTGGATGCAGTCCGCGTTCACTAGCTGTTTCACTTCACTGCTCAATTTCTTTTTCTTTTTGGTCAGCAATTCCAGAGTCTGACAAAGAATTCAGTATCTTATTCCTTCATCATTACTGTAAAAATGCTGATAACATTCTGTTATAATGTAATGATGCTGAACAAAGCTGTTGCTTCATTTGCAGTGTGGTATGTCACCGTTACTACGCATCAGTTACAACCACATACCATTCCTACTAAGTTTTATACAATTCATACGCGTTTACAATCCATGCCTTAATAACGCATGCATTTTCAACGTAGGATAAGATAAGGTACGTTTATTGTTCAAGGGTGAGAAGAGGTAAAGGGATATATGTTCTTAAAGGTACAGAGGTGTTTTGAGGTAGGGAGGTTAGAGATTTTGTAGGGTTCAGGGGTAGGTTGAGGCAAAGGATGGAAGGAATAAAAAGATGAAATGGTTGTTGTGAAAATGCTTCAATAACAATACTTGTGGGTTGTTAGAACCGGGGGTCTCTAGTTGGCAGAGGTAAGTACCTTAGACCAAGTAGGGACCCTTGCTTCTAGTCAGGGTGAAGGAATAACCCTCTGAGATAACCCCTGCTCACCCTCTAGGTAGCATGGCACGAGCAGTCTAGGCTAAACAGAGGCAATGTGGATAACATTTGCACTTAACACAACAGTAATCCCCAATCCACCACAAACTGAGACCACACAGATAAGTATATTTTATAAAAATATATATCTTTATTCAGCAAGTAAAGAAAGCATTTGCATGATAATCACTTCTTTAGAAAAAGGTTGCATTTAATCTTAATAGTTTATGATGGTACTTGTGAATAGGAAGTTCTTAGAAACAAAAACAGTCTCAAGTCTCTTAAAATCAGTAGTAAAGAAATAAGCACTACTGCTTTATTCCAGGCAAAAATGTGCTCTAAAAAACGAGCACTCCAAACCCTGCCCACGAGTAATCTTACTTTTAGGCCTTAAGCGCTGCAAATGCGCTCCCTCGCGAGGCCCGGGGACTCTTTCCTTCCCCCGGTTCCACCTCACTCCTTCGTGGGCCTCAGGCGCCCTGGGCCGAGCAGATCTCCCTCGTCCCCGCCCCGGCCGGTCCCCTTTCCTCTCCCGCCCGCTCTCGACAATCCAACGAGCGGCGGGGGAGGTGGTGCAGCTCACCTTGTGGGGGGACGGCAGGCCAGGGGTGCGGGAGCTTCAGGGTCCCTCGGCAGGGTCAGGTCACTTCTTCCCGGGTCCGGCGGTGATCAGGCAGCACTCGAAGAGGTCCCGATGACGGGGACCAATCCGGTCGCGGCACAGGGGGCGAGCCTCCAGCAGCAACCGGGAGTCAGCCAATGGCAGTGCGGCTGCCGGGACAGGCAAACAATGACGCTCCGCTCCTTCGGCCAATCACGCACGATAACGCTGATGATGCTGCGCCGCACGGGCCAATCCCGTCGCGGCGTTAGTGAGGGGGCTCGGCTCCCTCAGCCAATGGGAGCGCGGCGGCTTCGTTCTTCGCCGCTTCAGCTCCCCCAACGATCGGCAATCTTCTGGGGGTACTCCTGGCCCTGGGCCGCGATGGTGATTTGGCGGCAAAGGGTTTTTGAGGGCGCGGGTCACGAATAGACCCCCCTCTCGACCTCACAACCCCTTGGGAGCGGATTTCACGAGGGGAGGCACCACAAGCCTCCGACCCTCGCTGGGAATGTGCCGATGAGCACACCGATCCCCTCCTCACGCTCCCCAGTCGAGTACCACACGTCCCCGGTCACCACAGCACGATCTTGCAGCTGCTTTTGGGCAAAGCTTTAGGAACCTCTATCCCTGGGTTCCTAACAGGAGGCCAGCTCTTCTCAGGCCCTTGGAGATTCAAGTTGTAGACACAGCACACAGCAAAGTCTTGGCAGTTTCAAGCAGGCAGGGTCACAGCACACAGCAAAGTCCCTTTCTCCTCCTCAGCTTCCAGTTAGACAGCAGAACAGGTCAGCCCTTAGAGCACACAGCAAGGCAGTCTTCCTTTAGTTCTCCAGCCGTCCTTCTTCCAGCGGAGGTTCCTCCTTGATTGCAGAATTTCAGAATCTAATCTTCTGTAGTCAGGGGTCCTTTCCTCATACCCCTCAAAGTCTTTAAAGTCCTTTGAAGTCTTTGTGCAAGCGGCCCTGACTCCAGTCTAAACCAGTTCTGGGGGCTGCTGAAGCACTGAGGTGTTTCTGGTTTTCTTCTTCCTGTCAGCTCCAGGGTCAGAGGTGTTAGTTGGCCGGCAGGAGAGGGAGCCAGCAGGGTGGGCAGGCAGGCACAGCCCAGCACTACCAGGCGTTTCTTCCTCCCACCTCCCTAGCAGCAGATGCGGCCTTTCACCCACGGGCTAACTCCTACCCCCTCCTCCGGGGCCTCTGCAGCCCTCTGTCACACCCAGGCCAGACAGGCATTCCACAAACCCAGGCACACAGAAAGGTTTAGACAAAAGAACAGCCACTTTCTAAAAGTGCTATTCTCCAACACAGGATTTAAAAACACCCTTCACTAAAAGATGTGTCATTAAATTCTGAGTTCAGGGATATCTTTCACTCATGTCCCATATTGTTCCTATGGGGAGATAGGCTGGTATCACATGGGCCAGCCTCCTCCATGTTACTCTATGGAGCAAGAGAGCCTTACAGCAGTGAGCACATAAAATGGCTGTTGCCCACTACCAGAGCATGTGACCTGCACTAGTACATGCTCTACCTTATCCATACACTGCACCCTGCCCAGGGGGGTACCTAGAGCCTTCCATAGGGGTGACTGAGGTGCACAGACAGGGAAGGATCAGGCCCAGCCAGTGGAGATACTGGCCAGGGGGACAGGCAGTCACTGACTGCACACAGGCCCTGCGCTGGCAGGCCTGAGTCCTTTTTAGGGCTACTCATGTGGGTGGCGCAATCTGCGCTGCAGGCCCACTAGTAGCATCTGTCATCACCAGCCCTGGCACACACAGTGCACTTTACTAGGGACTTCATGGTGATACAAATATGCCAATCAGGTATATTCAATCAATATGGCAATTTACAGAGGGAGCACTTACACTCTGACACTGATCAGCAGTGGAAGAGTGTCCAAAGCATCTAAAGCAGGAAAAACGAAATCCAGCACAGCATCAAAAATACATGAGTCAGAGGCAAAAAGATGGGGGAAGAACCACGCCAAAGGTGTCAGGTCTAACACGTGTCCCCTCCAGCTGAAAGTGGGGAGAACTACCCAACCTCTTGGGAGTCCTCATCGCTAAGGCGGAAGAATCTGGACAGACCGTCAGCATTGGCGTGTTCTGTACCAGGGCGGTGCTCCACCGTAAAGTCCATCCCCTGTAGGGAAATGGACCACCTCAACAATTTTGGATTCTCACCCCTCATCTGCATTAACCATCTGAGGGGCCTGTGGTCGGTCTGAACACGGAAGTGAGTCCCAAACAGGTAGGGCCTTAGCTTCTTCAGAGCCCAGACCACAGCGAAAGCTTCTCTTTCAATGGCACTCCATTTCTGTTCCCTGGGGATTAGCCTCCGGCTAATGAAAGCCACTGGTTGGTCTCCGCCCTCATCATTGATCTGTGAGAGTACTGCTCCCACGCCTTGCTCTGAAGCGTCAGTTTGCACAATGAACTCACTGGAAAAGTCAGGTACCTTAAGCACCGGTGCTGTGCACATGGCAGTTTTGAGGGTGTCAAAAGCAGTTTGACAGGCCTCGGTCCAATTCACTTTCCTGGGCTGATTTCTAGATGTCAGCTCTGTCAAGGGGGCCACAATGGTGCCATAACCTTTGACAAACCGTCTGTAATACCCGGTGAGACCTAAAAAGGCTCTCACCTCAGTCTGGGTCTTGGGGGGCTCCCAAGCCAGAATGGTATCAATCTTTGCCTGTAGGGGTGCCACCTGGCCGCTCCCCACCTGGTGTCCCAAGTACACCACAGATCCCTGCCCTATCTGGCATTTACTGGCCTTGATAGTGAGGCCTGCCTTCTGCAGAGCCTTCAACACTTCAGTGAGGTGTTGCAGGTGTTCCTCCCAAGTGGAGCTGAACACAGCAATGTCATCCAGGTAGGCTGCGCTGAATTGCTCCAGCCCCGCCAGCACCTGATTGACCAATCTCTGAAATGTGGCGGGAGCATTTTTCAACCCAAAGGGCATGACACGGAACTGGAAGTGCCCCTCTGGCGTGGAAAATGCTGACCTCTCCTTGGCCCCCTCAGTTAAGGCAATCTGCCAGTACCCTGAAGTCAAATCAAAAGTGCTCAGGTACTGGGCAGCTCCCAACCGATCCACCAGCTCATCAGCTCTGGGGATGGGGTGCGCGTCCGTCTTGGTGACCGCATTGAGCCCACGGTTGTCCACGCAGAACCGGAGTTCTGGGGTGCCACCGGGGGTAGCAGCTTTCTTAGGCACTAAGACCACTGGGCTAGCCATGGGGCTGCTGGAGGGCTCAATAACCCCTAGCGCCAACATCTTGGAAACTTCTTCCTTGATGCTGGCTCTGACATTGTCAGCCACTCTGTAAAACTTCTGTTTCACAGGCAGACTGTCTCCAGTGTCCACATCGTGGACGCACCACTTGGTGACACCTGGGGTCAGGGAGAACAGGGGGGCGAACTGACCCAAGACTTGGCGACAGTCCTCCTGCTGCTCTGGGGTCAGGGTGGGGGAGAGAACCACACCATCCACTGACCCATCTTGCTCCTTGACTGCCAGGAGGTCAGGGAGAGGATCACTATCCTCCTCCCCTCCAGCATCTGTAGCCATGAGCATAGTCACTTCAGTCCTCTCAAAGTGGGGTTTGAGGCGGTTCACATGTAGCACTCTCAGGGGCTGCCTGGGAGTCTTCAGGTTAACCAAATAGGTAACCTCGCTCTTGCGCTCCACCACCTCATATGGCCCAGACCACTTGTCACGGAGCGCACAAGGCTCCACTGGCGCCATCACCCACACTTTCTGACCAGGGTGGAACTCAACCAGTGAAGTGTTCTGGTCATACCACCTCTTCATTTCCTCCTGGCTAGCCTCCAGGTTCTCTTGAGCGAGCTTCCTGAAGCGCTTGGTCTGGTTGCGAATGGCCAGCACATAGCTGAACACATCCTGAGGGGTTTTCCCACGGGATTTCTCCCACCCCTCCTTCACCAGAGTCAGCGGCCCTCTGACAGGGTGGCCATACAGCAACTCAAAGGGACTGAACCCTAAGGATTTCTGAGGCACCTCCCTGTAGGCAAACAACAGGCATGGCAACAAGACATCCCATTTCCGCCTCATGGGCTCTTCCAGGCCCATAATCATGCCCTTCAATGTGCGGTTGAATCTCTCAACCAACCCATTTCCTTGAGGGTGGTACGGAGTGGTGAATTTGTATGTCACCCCACACTCCGCCCACAGGGACTTCATATACCTAGAAATGAAGTTAGTCCCTCTGTCCGAGACCACCTCCCTGGGAAATCCCACCCGGGAAAAGATTCCCATCAAGGCACGGCCCACCACTGGGGCGGTGACTGTCCTGAGCGGGATGGCTTCCGGGTACCGAGTGGCATGGTCCACCAAGACCAGGATAAACCTGTTGCCTAGGGCTGTCTTGGGGTCCAGGGGCCCCACGATGTCAATGCCCACCCGCTCAAAAGGGGTGTTCACCACGGGAAAGGGTTGGAGGGGGCCACGCGCTTCCCTCCGCTCTTGCCACTGGCCTGACAAGTCTGGCAAGATTTACAAAAGGCAGAGACGTGCGTCTTCATCTGGGGCCAGTAGAAATGGGTGACAAGCCTGTGATAGGTCTTGTCTTGCCCCAGATGTCCTGCGAGAGGCACGTCATGAGCCAGACCCAGTAGGAAGTTCCTGAAGCGCTCCGGTACTACCAGCACACGGGCTGCACCGGGCTCAGCGAACTTAGGCTCACTATAAAGTAAGTCATCCTCCCAGTAGATCAAATGCTCCTTGGACCCCAGGCCTGCTGCCTGGTCTGCAGCCTGCTGCCGCACACCAATGAGAGAAGGGCACTCCTTCTGAGCCTGGCAGAATTCCTCCCTGGAGGGACCACCCTCTTGCTGCCACTGGGACAGCTCAGGCAATTCCCCTAGTTCGGCCACCTGCTCCTCTGAGGGTTCCAGGGCATCCCCTTCCGGGTCTGCTTCCTCCTGGACCGTGGGAACAGTGGGGGCCGGTTTCCCGCGCCCTCTACCCCGTCTTCTCTTGGCAGGTTCCTGGGCCCTGGTTCCAGGCTCCAGTTCTGCTAGACCGCCCTCTCTGGCTGTCATTGCACGGGTGGACACACAGATCCACGCAGGCAAACCCAACATCTCCAAGTGAGTCCTGTGCTCCACTTCTTTCCATGGGGAGCTCTCCAGGTCATTACCTAATAGACAATCTACAGGCAATGCATCACTTACAACAATTTCCAAAATACCGGATACTCCTCCCCATTCAAATGGAACTTTTGCCAACTTGCAGTAGCGCACTGAACTGTCAGCTGCCACCACGGGCCGGAGTACCTTGGGAACAATTTGCTCTTGAGACACCCACCGACACCTGACAGATGTCACGCTGGCCCCTGTGTCTCTGAGAGCCTCTACCTCATGTCCATTGATGGTCACCTTCTGCCCGTATTTCTTAGTGTTCTGGGGCAGCAAAGTTTCCTGGGCCATCTCTTGGTCTCCTAGAGAGACAAGGGTCATCAATGCTAACCCCGTCTCCCCACTAGAAATCAAATCCCCTCCCAAAGCTACACTGGCTAACGCCGGAGCTGGAGCTGGAGCACCAGTGGGTGCTGATTTCTTCTTTGGACATTTGGGGGCAATGTGCCCCACCTCCCTACATGAATAGCAAGTAAGTGGGGCCCTTCTGTCCTGCGTGCCCGTAGGGGACCAGGACTTCTTAGGCTTGGGGGGTTGAGACACCTTCTCCTGGGAACCATTTTGGGGCCCTTTAGAAGACTCCTTTTGATTACCCATGTCCCCCCCACTCTTCTGCTGGGGACCCTGTCCACCTTTGGCCGGGGTACTTACCACCCCCTTGTGGACCCTGGTGCTAGTCCACCGGTCCGCCTCTTTAGCAAGCTCACTGGGATCAGTTAACTTGCTATCCAAAAGATGCTGGCGCAGCTCTGGGACACATAAACTACTTAAGTGCTCCCTACTAATCAAGTGACACAACCCCACATAATCAGTAACTTTGCTGCCCTTTATCCAACCTTCCAGTGCACGCGTGTACATATTCACACACTCCACCCAAGTACTTGAATCAAGCTTCTTGAAGTTCCTAAACTTCTGGCGGTACTGTTCTGAAGTGAGCCCATACCTGAGGCACAAAGCCTCCTTCATAGCGGGGTAGGATAAAGCATCCTCTGCTTCTAAGGGTGCCAAAACATCCCTCCCAGAGGCCTCAAAATGCTTCCACAATCCTGCCCCCCAATTCTTCTCAGGCACTTCATTCATCCTTAAGGCAAGTTCATACGCTCTGAACCACGCATAAATATCCTCACCCCTCTGATAATTCTGTACCAGATCCTTTGGTATGTATACCTTACCCGCCTGTACTGGTTGTGCGCTGCCACCATTAGAACTGGACACCACCTTTTTAAATTTGATGTCCAACTCCTTCATGCTCAACTCATGAGCCAATTGGAGTTTCTTCTCCTCCAAAGCGAGAGTATGTCTTCTCTCCTGCGCCTCTCTCTCCTGCGTCTCTTTCTCAACTTCCAGGCGCAGTCTCTTCTCATCGGCTTGCGCTCTGAGCTTAAAAAGCTCAATCTCATGGGCCCTAGCTCTCTGATTCTCCTCCAGCTCCTCTGGAGAAATAATCCTACCGGAGTGGTTGCTGCCAGTCCTAGACACTGCCTTCGTCACTGGCAACTCACTGGGCAAAAAAGCATTCTCTTGTGCGCCTTCCTCTCCAGTAGTAGCTTCTGGATCACCATGTTTGGCCTCCCACCAGGCCCTCAGAGCTTTCTGTAGCTCTTCCTTGTTTGCGCTGCCCCTTACTGGGCATTCAAGCCGTTTGCAGAATGTTCTCAGTTGCTCCTTGTTATAGGTGAACAACTCCTGGATTTCAAATTCCACTTCTACTTCTCCATTCACGCTTGGCGTTTCCTGAGACATGATGCTTCCTAACCTTTTCAACTAAAAGGTTTCACCAAAAAAGAAAAAAATCTTGCGCAACCTGTGCTGCTAAACTAGACTAGTGATGTACAAGAAATCACTGCCGGTCAAGTGCAATTATTAGTTCAAAATCCCACCGCTGCCACCAATGTTAGAACCGGGGGTCTCTAGTTGGCAGAGGTAAGTACCTTAGACCAAGTAGGGACCCTTGCTTCTAGTCAGGGTGAAGGAATAACCCTCTGAGATAACCCCTGCTCACCCTCTCGGTAGCATGGCACGAGCAGTCTAGGCTAAACAGAGGCAATGTGGATAACATTTGCACTTAACACAACAGTAATCCCCAATCCACCACAAACTGAGACCACACAGGTAAGTATATTTTATAAAAATATATATCTTTATCTAGTTTCAGCAAGTAAAGAAAGCATTTGCATGATAATCACTACTTTAGAAAAAGGTTGCATTTAATCTTAATAGTTGCACTTAATCTTTATGATGGTACTTGTGAATAGGAAGTTCTTAGAAACAAAAACAGTCTCAAGTCTCTTAAAATCAGTAGTAAAGAAATAAGCACTACTGCTTTATTCCAGGCAAAAATGTGCTCTCCCCCAAGTCCCACTGTTTTTGTCCTGAAGAAGACCCGCAGCCGAGGTCCCAAACACCCCTGGAGCACTAGGGTCGAAACGTCGACGGTTTACCATAATTGGCCTGTACCTCCCACACCCTAATCTTATCCCCTTTTTTAATTGATGTGGACAGGCTCATATTACAGCGGATAGCTTCCGCCCCTATATGTGTAAATACTATTATTGTATATTATATTAATTATCTTTTTTTCCTTTCCATTTCTAAATCACGAGAGCACCCCTTTTTCTTTTTCTGACTGTGCTCCGACGGTCCTGTGCGCCGTGTATATATTTGTTTTATGATGATGTAAATAAATATACAAATCTTGGTATAACAAGAATACAGAGTGTGGCTAAAATCCATCTTTCCTGTTTAGCTTAAATTGCTATTTTTGGGTACTGTTTTTCATTGCATTCAATGTGTTTATAAACAATATCAATGCTAATATATCTCCCTCCCTTTGCTTGAATCAATGTGTTTGGATTTAATCGCACAAATAAGACATCATTTATACTTATATATTTTTGTTTGAATCAATATCGAGGACCACCTTGTTTTTTATATTATGTTTTTTATATTAGGCTAAGTGATAGGTAGATGTCAAAAAATAAAAAGTCTACTATAAAAGTTGCCGTAAATATACATATAAATACATATATATATATATATATATATATATATATATATATATATATATATATATACATATATATGTATTGCAATTTACAAAATGCATAATTTAAAAAAACGTATTGTAAAAATAAATATGCTTTGTAATGACTTGCGATGTGAAGATACTTTACTTTGTGGTACATTACAATTCATTGTAAAGCTATGTTAAAATAAGCATGTTGTAATGTACCACAGTTTAAAGGGTTTCTTAGTTATGTCTGATATTCACCGGTGTATCTGCCTTATAACATATTCCAAATGTCATTTTTTCCTGAAACAATGGATACAATTCCACATTCCATCTGTGCATATGACAGATTGTACCAGAATTACATTCATAGATATAAAAAACAAAACCCATTTAATCAACAAGTAATTTTATTGGTCGTTCATTCATCTATATACTCATCACAGTCATCATGAATAACACCGTCGACCCTCCCTGGTCACTTCACAACTCCAGTCTGCTTACAAGCCGAATTTCTCTGCATCCGTAAATCTGTCCTCCCACTGAGGTGAGCATTCCAGTATGCCTGAGCTGTCCCGTGTCGTCTTGGCTATTAAAACTGTCCTTATTTAGTACCATGACATTACATAACACTTACTACCCCTATCTGGGGCGTTGACGTGTATGCCTGCTTAGGCAGCACGCTTCACCTTGTAGTGTGTGTGGTTGGAAGGATGTTGTCTTTGTTTTGATCCTTGGTGGGAATTGTTTCCATATTGTGTGTGATGTCCACTGAGGAGCTGCTGTTGTGTTGTGAGATGCAGAGCTTAGCAATGTGATGGATGGAGAAGTGTGAGAGAGGCACACAGTTTGTGGTTTTCACTAAGCTGGCAGCTTTTATCAGCTCTGCAGGTCTCTTTAACTTTGATTCTGGTTTAGGTGTTTGGCTTGACCCTGTGCTCTTAAATGTGAATGAAACCCCACATTAACTATGACATTAAAAATGACACACCATCTACGGACCCTTTCTACCATGCAAGACAAGAGAATGTAAAAAATTCAAAGGGTATGAAACAAAATGACAAACATATGTGAGGTTGGCCAGCTAACATGGAGCATCCTAGGATATTTCATGAAAGTGTTCATATCAGGAGGGATAAAGCCTGAATATTATAGAAAAAGGGGAGTGAAGAGGGGAGTCGAGGACAGAATGTGCACAGTCATACTGATATATGGTCTTCACTGTAAACAAAATTGAATCAATGCAGATACCTAAAAGAAGCAAGGGTGCAGACCTGCCAACCCCCATGGTTATATTGTGTCTCACACAGCATCGGCTTCCTTCACACTGTCACTCGGTGAAGAGCAGATATCACGCAGTGGCAGGAAAGTTGAGCTGGAAACCCCTGCACCAGTGCTTAATGTGAGCCGGTGGTTCCAGGTAGGGCCTACCAGCACTCATTGTTAGGCACTGGCACATACTTTTTTTCATCAGGCATTGAACAAAGGATGGGGAAACAAAAATGAGTAAAGAAAGACAGAATATCAGTGACAAAGTAAGAAAGCAGGGATGAAAAAGGATGTGCAGGAGTGAGATTGAGGACAATTTAACACACCTCTAAAAGGGACTAAAAACAGTGGAATCACTTGCTATTGGAAAAGCAGTCAATTTATTAATGCAACTTAATTTGCGTATACTTAACCGGCACTGGTATCACCCCATTCCTGCTTTATTAAAACATTTTGAATTTTAACAAAATGGGCAAAACAGAAGATATACAGAGCATATTTGGTACAGCCAAATGAAGTAGTAACAATAAAATATGCAGACTTGTTGTCTCCCAATTAATTACAGGTGAAGAGTTCACCTAGAGGTAATTCCTTCAGTATGACAAAACCCTTGAGATTGTAAAACTAAGTCCCAACATTTACCAAACTGTAAGGGAAGTGGAATTCCTCTGCCTGTGCATCATGCCATGATTAAGGACCCTTTTAGAGGTGTTAGAAATTGTCTCCTGTAGAGAATCCCCACATATCTGTGCTATTTAATGTTCTGAGTGTGAGTTTTTGATTTTAATCGTACATTGCATCTTGCACTTTAACCTCCCTGTCAGGTGGACAGGACCGGGAAATCTTTTGCCAATTCCTTCTGAGAGTCTTTTTCAATACGCTCGGGGCTATAGCCTTTCTAATGGGTTCTTATGAAGGCCTTTTTTCTTTAGGCTTTTAAAAAGGGTGATGTTATCAATTGCATGCTGTTTTAATTTATTGGCAATGCAACTAGCTGTGAATCTGCCATTTCCCCTCTTTCTGTTAGCCTGCCTTAAAGCTGCCATTTTCTGTTAGTGCACGCTCTAGTGTTGCGAATAACTCGACGTGCAGACCTTCCTCAGGTATCGAAGCGCGGCTGCCTCGTGTCAGTGCACTGGGCTAGCTAAAGGCAAGCCCGTCTGCGCCCGCCATGCTCAGGGCCCAGCATACTGCCTGTTCCTCAGGCAGGACCGCATTATATTAAGTAAAGAAAAACTGTTAGCAATTAGATCATCTCCTTTCTGCACTGGTTTTCCCTTGGTGCTTCTAAGCCCCGATATCCCTAGGTGCGTTCTATCCCACAGTAGTATGGATACTAAATTAACACTCTCCCTTACTAATAGCGAGCCCTTCCTGAAATGTAGTCAATATGCAAACCTGAATAGTCAAGATACTAAGTCAGGGTCTGGGCTATATTGCGTAATAGTTAATATATGCTCCTTGTTGGCCCATGCAGCTGAAATGCGTACTATTTTGGAGGATTATAAGTTTGATTGTTTATTTGTTACAGAGACTTGGAAGGGAAGAGTGTGGTCCGAGCGTTGCTCTTGCTATATCCGAGGGATATGTTACAGGAACTGTCAATAGACCGATCTTGTGTAGCTTTGATTCATAGAGACAATCAGGCGCGCAACACCCATTGGGCTCACGGGGCTTCACATTAATTTGTATACTGGTTAAAATAACCATTTGGTATAAGCACATCCCTGTGATAGTGTTAACCGTGGGACCAGCTTTTTTGCACATTGGGATGCAAGGAGGCGTAGACCTGGGAGCAGCGGGAGGAAACTCAAGTAGAGGAAAGAGCAGGGCAAGCACTCACATTGAGTGCTAAATAAGAACTGAAACATACACATGAAATTACTCATGAGTAGATATCAACAAAGGGTGCTTTGACAACGTGTGTTGTCTGTGAGGTCGATCATTAGAAAGTGCACGATTTTTGATAGTAGCTGTGTACATTTTGTCACTCACTGGACAAAGATGACAGTTCCCACGAGCCTCATGGTTCCTCAAAAAAATGTAATCCAAAAACAAAACTGAAGGCTTGTAGAAAAACAAGTACATAGTAAACGATTACTTTTATCCCCAAAAAGTCTGAAAGTTGTAGCAGAATAGATTGCAAAGGTTACATCCAGAGGGACAAGTGCACTTAGGCCAGATTCCCTTAGATGTCAGTCTTTTGCTTGATAGGAACAGTGATATTTTCTGCTATAATGAGAGGGAATTAGTAAGACAGCCAAAGTGATACAAAGGGAGGGAGCTAAAACAGAAATATAGAGAAATTGAGTGAGCTAAGAGAGATAGAAATCTAAAAGGGAGGAGCGCTAGAGAAGGAAAGCGGTAAAGAAAGAAGGGGAAGGCACAGAGAGTGGGAGAGAAAGAAAGTTGAAGCAGAGCAAGAGGGAGGGAAAGAAACGGTGAGGCAGAGAAAGGGAGAGAAAGAAAGGGGAGGCAGAGAGAAACAGAGTGTGAGAAAGAAAGGGGAGGTAGAGAGAGGGAGAGAAAGAAAGGGGGAGGCAGAGAGAAATAAAGTGGGAGACAGAGAGTGGGAGAGAAAGAAAGGGGAGGCAGAGAGAGTGGGAGAGAAAGAAAGGGGAGGCAGAGAAAGTGGGAGATGGAAAGGGGAGACAGAGAGAAGCAGACAGAGTGGGAGATGGAAGGGGAAGGCAGAGAGAAGCAGAAATTGGGAGAGAAATTGGGAGAGAAAGAAAGGGAGAGGCAGAGAAAGTGGGTGATGGACAGGGGAGGCAGAGAGAAGGAGATGGAAAGGGGAGGCAGAGAGAGTGGGGAAGAGAAAGGGGAGACAGAGAGGGAGAGAGAAAGGGGAGGCAGAGAGAAGCAGTGAGTGGGAGAGAAAGAAAGCGACAGTGTGAGCTCGGGAACATGAGTACGTATGGCTGACATTCTCAGCTGCTTAGGAAAGTTGACCTTGTGGTTTGAGAGGTCATTCTCAAGTGATTAACTTGCTAAAACGCAGACCACTAATCCATCAGCAGGGTAATATTGTCGTACCTTTATCAGGAATGCGCTGCGGTGTGGTGAACCGCATGCGCGCTTCTGCCTGGCAGAAGGGGCTCGGGGCCAAGGGAGGTGAGTGATGGCGGCTTCACCACAAAGTATCGCCACCCTAATTAGAAAGGTTGCCAGGAGCAATGTCTGCTCACACACTTTGTGGCCGAGACCAGGGGGGCCCTGTTAAATCGAACAGACGCAACCAGGCGCGGGACGGGGGAGTTAAACAAAAGCAACCGTGGTTCAGTGGCTTTTTTCGATTAACTCCTGTGTCAACAATGACCAGGGTTAATCAGTCTCTCGAGTCTGAAGTCCGTGCTCTAGTGCGACTGCTCAGGGCGCACACGGATAGCCCATTACTTTAACACACACGGGGTGTGCTATTTTTGGAAAACACAACGTGCGAAAAGTCGTGAAAAGCTAGCCCGTTCTCATTTAAGTGGCACTAAAACATTAGCAGCCATTTCTCGGTTTAGTGAAACTGTATTGTTAACACTTGAAAGGCTGTTGACATGTTCCTGGTTTGATAGCTAAAATACAGGTAAAGGTTAATGACAATAGAATTTGAAGGAATTGTTTGCCTCTTGTCTTAAACCCAACCGGGGCATTCACAAGCGTCGAGAAGTGTTTTGAGGCTTTTATGGTCTGAACTGAAAAAACACAAGTTGCACGTTCAGTGCCTTGCAAGAGTTCTTTCAACCTGTGATAGCACACGAGAAATATTATGTTCTGATTTACAGTGCCTGCATGCAGATGTGCCAGGGTGTGTCCTTCAATCTTATCTGCATGTGTGCCCCTCTGCATCCCTCACTGGGAGCGTTACTACCTGGGCTTAGCCTCGTCGGCCCTGTCAAGGAAGCTGTTCACGTGCCGTATGTTTTTTGTAGATCTTGAAAGACTCTCGGTTCCTAACTGAGTCTTCCAGCAGTCCAAATTCATGTGCAAGAAAAATGTTTGCTCCTGAATCTGGATTCTAACTTATGAGTAATTACCCCCCGCCCCTCACATACATTCCTCCTGGTAATGCCTAATGGAAATGTGTGCATGTAAAAAGAAACACAACATTCAGAGTTTCAGATATTGGTACGGGGGTAGCACTTCCAATATCCCTGCGTTATCACACATTCTGAGGAGCAAAACTCATAATGGGAAGGTTATACGGCACCTGGTGATACGAGTGTGGTGTTACCACCCATAACACAGGTGCTGTCAGAAAGAGGTCTTCCATGTAATGTTCACAATTGTGAGTATTTGCTTTAGTTCTCAACACCACCAATGTGTTCCACCCACACCCCAGTCTCTGAAAGGAACGAATATATATATATGTACACTCCTGAATAAGGATAAGGTTTAACCAGGCGCGGTGCGTCCATAGGGGTGTGGGGGCGTAGCCCCCCCCCGCCCGCAGGAGACGCCGAGGGAGAACTGGCAATGCATGCCAGTCAGCATTACGTCGGACCGCCCACCCACTTCAGAGACTGAAGGGGGTGGGCGGTCTGGCGTCATGTTGATTGACATGATTGTCACCAGACACCAGGGCAAAAGGGAGGCAGCAACACAAGTGCGCATGAGTGGGGACGGAGGGTGAGTTTTTTACCCGTGCCCATGCATGTTTGCTCCTGAATCTGGATTCTAACTTATGAGTAATTACCCCCCGCCCCTCACATACATTCCTCCTGGTAATGCCTAATGGAAATGTGTGCATGTAAAAAGAAACACAACATTCAGAGTTTCAGATATTGGTACGGGGGTAGCACTTCCAATATCCCTGCGTTATCACACATTCTGAGGAGCAAAACTCATAATGGGAAGGTTATACGGCACCTGGTGATACGAGTGTGGTGTTACCACCCATAACACAGGTGCTGTCAGAAAGAGGTCTTCCATGTAATGTTCACAATTGTGAGTATTTGCTTTAGTTCTCAACACCACCAATGTGTTCCACCCACACCCCAGTCTCTGAAAGGAACGAATATATATATATGTACACTCCTGAATAAGGATAAGGTTTAACCAGGCGCGGTGCGTCCATAGGGGTGTGGGGGCGTAGCCCCCCCCCGCCCGCAGGAGACGCCGAGGGAGAACTGGCAATGCATGCCAGTCAGCATTACGTCGGACCGCCCACCCACTTCAGAGACTGAAGGGGGTGGGCGGTCTGGCGTCATGTTGATTGACATGATTGTCACCAGACACCAGGGCAAAAGGGAGGCAGCAACACAAGTGCGCATGAGTGGGGACGGAGGGTGAGTTTTTTACCCGTGCCCATGCATGCGCACTTGTGTTTCCGCTTTTTTGCGCATGCCCATTAGGAGCCCTTTGGACTCCTAATGGGCGTGCTGCGGGCGCAGAGTAACCTGTGCCCCTGCAGTGCCAGGATTGGCTGCAAGGGGCTGCCAGTGGCATTCGACGACGTGAAGGCGCCAAGGGGTTGAGGAGCAGAGGAGGTGCGGACCCGGACCGGCGGTGATGTAAGTTTTATTATATATTTAATCCCACACCCCCGCGCGACATCAAACCCTCCCCCCTCACCCGCGACTGATGTACAGGGCTTTATACATCATGGGTTTTCAACTCCAAATGACTACCGCAAGCATGTTTGTTCACAGAGTGCTACTTGCTGCTATGTGTGGTTATGTGACCTTCAGCTAGGTATTTTTACATAATGCCAGGTAACTGGTGATCATGTAAAGCGCTTCAATGCTTTCTTCGGGCCGAATTAGCGTTATATAAAACTGTAAAAAAATAAAATAGCATGATTTCAGTTAGTGTTACGAAATGTTTTTGATTTACTTCCACATTATTTTAATAAGCACCTATATGTCAATGCAGTGACTTCGAGTCTCCGAACAGTGTAATGGGAAAAACCTTTCCACGTGCTCGCCATAGGAACTCAAACTTTTACGGCCCACCATGTCACCAGCCGCCCCTGGGTTTAACAAATGAACCGCAGATCTCAAAGCATCAGCTGTCAAGGTGTATATGCCAAATACATATTTTGATTTACCTTGATTTTGTTCAATATGAAGATTCTAGCCAGGATCCGTCAGTTTCACCGCTCCCTTGTGCATAAAGTATTAACAAAGACAGTGACTAAATTTACTCTATTTTTTCTCTTTCAATAAGCTTGCCACACATTGCTACCTTCCATGCCTCCATCTTTGTGAACTGAGACCACCACAGTTTGTCTTCAGGAAGAGAACCTCGTAACTTTTAAAAATCCTTACTTACGCTCACATTCAACTTGAATGCTTTCCTGCTTCCTCAGATTATTTCTACCATGGAACCAACAAATGCTTTCCTCTTTTTAAATCAAAGTAGATGAGCATAATACCTTGTTCCAATGAATAGAAACTACTAGACCGTAAGATACTGGAATATTAGTATTCAGAATGGCTTTGACTTCACGGGAGCTTTTCAGCCAAAAATTTGGATGTCATCTGCTGCCTCTGTTGTGTCAGCCACTAATGTGACAAAGGAAAATATGGCTTCAGTCCGACCATTGCAGTCTGACTGCTGCAGCGTAAAACCTGTGACCCCTTTACATTTTAGTAAGTCGGCCCTGACTCTTTCAAGGTAGGGTACACAGGATTTAAAAGTGGGAAATGTAGAAAATTAATGTTAAAATGCCCCTACGGTGACAAGGGCCTTCAAGCTATTTTCACAGTGGCAGACATAGCTGCCCCATGTAGAAAACCAGAGTACAGATTAAAATACTAATACAGCTATATAAGCTGGAAACAAATTAAACCACTATTTTTCATAGGTATTAAAAATCAAATTCAACAGTGGAGTTGTATTTTTAATAAGTATTAAGGAAAATAAACCTTTAGAAAGTAACACTTTTCCTGCCTGAACGTTTAACATTAATTTTCTACATTTCCCACTTTTAAATCCTGTGCACCCTACCTTGCAAGCTTCGGGGCTGACTTACTAAAATGTAAAAGGGTCATTTTAACAGGTTTCACTGCAGGTTTTATGCTGCAGCAGTCAGACTAAAATGGTCGGGCTGAAGCTATGTTTTCCTTTGTCACATTAGTGGCTGACACAACAGAGGCAGCAGGTGACATCCAACTTTTATTCACTGAACGCTCCTGTGAGACATCACTGCAGCACACTGGAGAGGCTTGTCCAGGTGGGTGCATGTCCGTAAGATTCACTGGTTACTATGCCGTTCCTTTGATCGACCGCATCATGTAAAATCCTTCGCGAGAGAAGTGCGGATGTTCGGACTGGGAGCAGCATAGGTGTCTCGCGGACTACCTCGCTGCGGGTCTACACAGTGCCAGGAGAGGAGCTGAGTAACAACACTTGCCTGGTCGCTTGCAGGCAGATCTCCGGCGGCTGGGTGATATCATCGTGAGGCTGTGCGCGCTGGGGGGCCACGGGCGGCGCACGGAGCATGGAGCATCAAAACGGCCCGATAACTCTCAGAATCGGATGCGAGAAGCGTGATTTACATAGTGTTTTCAGTGTATAGCAATAAAAGTCTGCCAGTCGGCATCGCAACAGAACAGACTCACAAAGCGGTCTCGCAGAGAAAAGGTAGATAAATACTTTACATTCCTCTCTGAATGAATGCTGTGCTGTATTGCTAAAGGCCACCGACCTGTCCTGCCTGACTTGCCTGACCCTGATACCGATACCTAAAATGGCGGCTCTGACCGCGGAGATGTGATATAAAAAGCGATTGGATGCAATTGTATGCGATCTTACATTGTTCGCCAGTGTATGCAAGTGACATTTAAACATTCAATAAGGCTTGCTAAGAGAAAACAGATTGGGAAATCACCCGTGGAGGAATACGAGTCTGTTTTGACTGACCTGGTACTTAAGATGGCAGCTCACACCACGAAGATGTTCCCTGTATGAGGCCTGACAGCGGACTCGCAAAGCGGACTTGCAAGAAGGTATCAATAAGAAAGGAAAAAGTGGATAGGTAGCTTACATCTCTCTTTCATTGTGCTCTGTTCACGGTAGTCTACCGATCCTTCCCGCCTGATTTGCCTGATCCTGATGCCAGGACCTAAAATGGCGGCTTCCAATACAGTCAGATGCATGGCCAGAACCCTAATATAAAGCGGATGCATGTGCTTGTGTGCAGAATCCACATTGTATGCCATCTAAATTTAAACATTTAAAACAATCCCCTTTGGATGTGCACATGTCTGATCTGCCTGGACTGACCTGTTCGCTGATACCTGAGATGGTGGCTCCACTGTGGAGAAGCCTGACGTGTGATCCCTATCAAGTGACTTGCCTTCCAAGTGTCCTAACTGAACTCTTCCTTACATAATCCTACCCGGACTGTGCCTGACCTCAAGATGGCGTCTGGAATTCTTTCGGACCATGGTTTCCTCCCCCCCACACATCTGACAATCTCTGAGTACTCCTGATCTCCATCCTGACAGCGAAGTCCGAGCACTATGTCTGACGCACGGTGGAGCTGCTCTGTTCAGCTATTGAGGAGATCAGCCTTGGTACATCCCCTGGCCGTCACCCACCCAGCCAGACTTTGGGCACAGTTTTTCTCCTCGTCTCCCTGTGTTGCCCCCTCCATTGTATTTCTGTAACTCTGCTTTTCCCTTGTCTCCTATCTATCTATCCGTTCCCATTTAGCACTATTTCTTTCTTTGTCTTCGTCCTTTGCTCCTATCCCCTCTCACCTGAATCTTTCCCCTTGAACGTTACACCGCCTAGCCCCCTGTCCTCCTCCCCTTGTTGGGGAAAGATCCAGTATTAATATTCTGGAGTCTCAGCGAACCCTCTGAGAGAGTCCACAGCGCCTAGGGAGCCACTCACAGTTGAGGTATGGTATGGCACCCCTTGCAAAAGCTATCCCTCTCCTCTTTTTGGGGAAGAATCCAGTATGTAGGCCTTGGAGTCTAGGGACCGCTCTGAGAGAGTCCCCTGCGTGTAGGGAGCCTCTCGCAACAGAGATGGGGAAATGATACCTCTTCCCCTGGGATCACAGCTTACTGGACTTTGGATGCAGCTCTGACTCGTCTACCGGTTTGTGTCATCGTCGCCTTCCCCCTCCTCTTTGCATGCTGTGTCTCTCACCCTTTCCTCCTCTTTCCCTCCTCCATTCTCTGTCTACTTCCCCTGCTCTTACCCCCCTCCCCTGAATTTCTCCCCTTACCTGCTTTTTGCCTTATATATATTTCATTTTTGTTTGTCTCAACCTTACTTGTCACAATGTTGCCAGACTCTAATAACTGTGTAACCTTTGTAACGATGTAACCTGCAATTATGGTCTGATACTCATGTAAAGCACTCTGATACCTCCGGGTCTAGCCAGCGATATATAAAACCTTTTAAATAAATAACCCTCTGTCACCTCCCAGCCTGTGCTCAAGCCTGAGAGTTAGTGTAAAAGAGGTGTGAAATACCTCCCAGGAGCACACAATATGCTGACCTGACTGAGCAGAGAGGACTCCTCTGAACTCCACCAAATATTCAGAGTGGGGGCTGTGGGCATCCCGTTGACACCACAGTGTCAAATCCTGCCTGACAGGTGGGTTGAAGCACATTAACAATTGGGGCACACTTGAAAGGGAAAGAACAGGATGCTTGACAAGTATTGTTTATGCCTTGTCTGGTTGCTGAATGACTCTGCTTTTGGGAACATTAACTGCTTCAAACTGTAGTTTAGTGTTAGATGTGGGAGGAAACTGGTGATTTCTGTATGACACTCCCACTCACACCCCCAACCCTCAGTCCCCACGTTCAGTGTCAGTGAAGATTTTCGTCATCTTAAAAATGCCCTGGCACGTAGCAAACAGGAACTGCTAAAAGGTGGGTAGGGTTACTTTTGGTTCTTTCCAAACAAATATGTTCAAAGTTAAAATACAAACTAGTTGTCATTTCCATAAACAACTTAGTTCCTTTGCTTCCTTAGATCCGAACTATTGCTGTCCTTTTAACAATCTTAGGCCCCAGTGACGATTCTCCTAAGTGTTATTATGTGGGAGGATACCGTGCTGGGCAATTCTGAGATATATGGTATTCTGGCACTCAGGACAATTAGATGAGAGAACTCTGGACCCGGTTTTACAGGTTGCATAAACAAGGAGTATGTGCTTTGCCAAAAGCACAACATTCAATTGATCTACAGGTATAGCTACTCTTTTACATCTGTCTGGCCATAACCACATGTTCTCACCATGGAAGGACTCAAAATTCTTTTGAGAAATGAAATTGGAATCTATCCTGGTAACAAAAAATAGCAACCTCTTTTGATACAGATGTCTGTATATCATGTTTTAGAGATCATACACGTGGCAGTCTCTGATTTTTCCATAGTAGAAAAAATCTCATACTCCTTCTTAAAACATCTAAAAACATATACTTTAATTTGCATGGTATAATTACCAATGTTGCGAGGATTATTTTTCGTTTTTAGGGTATTATTTCTAATATTTCAAGGAAAGCACATACTGTTTGTGCACTGTGAGGCCTATATAGATAAGCCTATTAGTTGCTATGATGGGTAGTGTTAGAAATGGTGGTCTCTAGTTGCAGTGGTTTGTACCCTGTCCAAGTTGGAACCCTCACTCCAGTCAGGGTAAGGGAGTCACACAGCTAAGATAAGCCTTGCTCACCCTGTTGATAGTTTGGTACCAGTAGTCAGGCATTTCTCAGAGGCAATGTGTAAAGCATTTGTACATACACACACAGAAACACAGTGAAAATACTGCAAAATGAGTCCACACCACTTTAGAAAAATAGCCAATATTTATCGGTTAAAACAAGACCAAAACAACAACAATCCAACATACACAAGTAGTGATATCACTTTTCAAAAGTTACGCAAATGTAATCCATAGGAACCTATAGATGCGTGACTATTAGCACAAAGTTCCTGGGATGCATTCAAAATACAAAGACTAAAACAGGCATAGGGGACGTTAGGCATGGGAAAAACAAAGCAATACATCGGTTCCTTACTCCCAGGGAAGGTGATAACTCAGTTCCTTACTGCGAGGGGGTGATGCGTCAGTTCCTTGCAAGCAAAGCTTGTTATGTTAGGTTATGTTAGGTGTTTTTCTATAGCGCACAGCTGCCCCAGCAAAGGGGCGTCCCGGCGCTGCAAGATCTAAGTAGCACACACAGCCACACGGTCGTCACAGACGTCACAAACCCAATAGATTACACTGAGGGGAAAAGGAAGGTTTTAATGGCTTTCCTGAAAGTGAGCAGGTCGTCCATACCACGAATATGTACAGGCAGGGAGTTCCATAATTTGGCGGCTAGATAGCGAAACGAGTGCCCTCCTGCCCGGCAAAGTTTGACCCACGGGACAGTCACCAAGTGTTGCCCCAGCGAGCGCAGCTGTCGGGGGGGAACATACGGGGTCAGGAAATCACCCAGAAGCGCCGGGCTGGCAGTTTTTAAGATCTTCAAGGATAAACATAGAGCTTTGAACTGGATCCGCTTCTCTATCGGAAGCCAGTGCAACCCTTAAATAGTGGCCCCCACATGGCAGGAGCGGGGAAAACCTACCAAAATTCTAGCTGCAGAGTTTTGTACTTGTTGCAGCCCCCGTATCTCTGCTTTATTTCCCCCTAGGAGCAGGGAGCTGGCATAGTCCAAGCGAGATAGTATGGTAGTTTGCACAATTAACTGTCGTACCGCTGAGTCAAAAAATTTCAGGAGAGGTTTAAGACCCCTTAGCAGGCCTACACAGGTAGCAGCAACCCTCTTTGTGTGGGTCTGGAAACTAAGAGTAGAATCCATCCAGACCCCGAGATTTTTTACCACTGTCTTAGGCATGGGCATAGCTCCGAGGAGCAATGGCCACCAGTGTTCGTTCCAAGGACCAGCATTCTTACCCACCAGTAAAACCTCTGTTGTGCCTGCATTTAATTGCAGACAGTTATTAGCCATCCACTGAGCCACCGCCGTCATCCCGTCTCTGAATCTAGTGGCCGTTGTAGATGGCCCCTTAGCTAAGGTGACAACAAGCTGCGTGTCGTCAGCATAGGACACCATCGTAAGGTCCCACTTTTTTGCGACAGTAGCAAAAGGCTGTACATATAGATTAAACAGCGACAGGCTCAATGCTGAGCCCTGTGGAACCCCCTGTCCGATGGAATGGGTTTGGGATGGCCCCTTAGCTAAGGTGACAACAAGCTGCGTGTCGTCAGCATAGGACACCATCGTAAGGTCCCACTTTTTTGCGACAGTAGCAAAAGGCTGTACATATAGATTAAACAGCGACAGGCTCAATGCTGAGCCCTGTGGAACCCCCTGTCCGATGGAATGGGTTTGGGAGAGGAACGGGGGCGCGGACACACGGAAAGATCTCTCTGTCAGGAATGACCTAAACCATTCTAGAGCTGTATCGGTAACCCCTGCTGCCTCTAAACGGTGGAGAAGAATGCCACGTGACACCGTACCAAAGGCAGCACTAAGGTCTAACAAAATCAGCACTGCACTTTGGCCAGCAGATGTTCAGTGGTAGCTAACAGAGCCGTTTCCGTGCTATGGCCCAGTCGAAATCCGTTCTGCGAAGGGTCCAGAATATTATTAGAGCTCAGAAATTGAGATAAGACGTTGTTGACGTGGGCTTCTGCAATCTTGGCCCCCCAAGGGAGAAGAGATATGGGTCTGAAATTCTCGGGTTTTGAAGGGTCTAGCGTGGGCGTCTTAATGATAGGTGACACCCAGGCCTGTTTCCAGGCACCTGGCACGGTAGCCGTGGAGAAGGAAGAGTTAAGTATTTTACACAGCGGCTGCCGAAAGAGCGGGAGTTACTCAGTAAATTGAGACGGTCTCAAAGGATCAGAGGGTGAGCCAGATTTAATTCTACCACTCAGTCTGGTAAATTCATCTTCAGAGATCTCCGGGATTGCCGCTAAGGTAGGACAAGTCTCGTCGCTAGTGGACGAGAGGATAGAATCAGAAGACGTGTGTGGAAAAGATTGATAAATCTTTTGAACTTTTTCCACAAAGAAGGTCGCAAGCTCTTCGTATTGCTGTGTGGATACTATAATAGGCATAGCCGCTTTTTTACTCCTAAGATCTTTAAGGATTTTAAAAATGCATCAGTTCCTAACTCCCAGGGAAGGTGATGCCTCGGTTCCTTACTGTGAGGAGGTGATGCGTCAGTTCCTTACTGCTAAGCAGAGGAGGTGATGTTTCTGTTACCTACTGCTATGCAGAGGAGGTGATGCGTCGGTTCCGTACTAGAATGGGAGTTAATGCGTCAATCTCCGGACACGCAGCCTTGGCTCCTTACTGCTGGGCAACATCGATGAAGAGACAGTGTTGAAATATGATGTGCTGTGTCGATGTGGCTGCAGCAAAGCAGACGATGAGTCGATTTTTCAGCCACAAAGCAGGGGCTACATCTAAGTTTGAGGGGGTGCCATAGACGTCGATGGTGCTCGAGACTCAGGGTGCAGTGATTTTTCAGCCCCACATCAGACGCTGTGTCAATTACAACCGCATAGCGGTGATGCGCTGATTTTTCAGTCACACGACGGTGCTGCATCAAGAAAATAGGGTTTGAGAGTCTCTGTGTGGATGTTCTCACCCGTTTGCCCTTCCAAGGGCCCAGGAACTTGATTTGCCACCACTTGGAAAGTCAGGGCTCTCAGCGGAAGAGCCCAGGCACTGGTAGGTGACGTCTTTGCTGATCCTGGGACTTCTTAACCAGAGGCAAGCACGCACAAGCCCTTGGAGAACCTTAGAAGCAGGATTCAGAAAGCAAAGTCCAGTCATTTCACTCCCACGACAGAAGCAGCAAGCCGCAGGCCAGCACATCAATGCAACAGATAGTGTTAATCCCTCCTACAGCATATAGCTCTTCTTCCTGGCATAATGTCCTTTGTCCAGAAGTGTTCGGATTTGAGAGTGTCAGAGGTCCTATACTTATACCTATTTCTGCTTTTGAAGTTGCCAAACTTCAAAGGAAAGTCTTTGTAGTGCACAAGACCCTGCTTTTACCTGACCTGGCTCAAGACACACAACAGTGGGGTGGACACAGATTTCTCTGAGGGCAGGCACAGCCTTACTCAGGTGTCAGTGACAACTTCTCCCACCACTCTAGCTCAGGAAGGCCCATCAGCCTCTTGATGGCCATCAGGATATGCAAGGGACACCTCAGCTGCCTTTGTGTGACTGTCTAGGGTGAATGCACAAGATGGATTCTAAATACAGGCAAAGGCACAGAAAGGTTAGGCAAGAAAAATGCCCACTTTCTAAAAGTGTCATTTTGAAACACGCAGTTTAAAAGCCAACTTCACCAAAAGATGTTGTTTTAAATTGTGAGTTCAGAGACCCCAAACTCCAAATCTCTATCAGCTCCCAATAGGAAATTACACTTCAAGGCAATCCCTATGTTACCCTTTGAGAGAAATAGTCCTTGCAACAACGAAAAAGGAAATTTGCAGTATTTCACGATGACACGTAAACACACCAGTACATGTCCTACCTTTTAAATAAACTGCACCCTTTCCATGGGGCTGCCTTGGACCTCCTTTAGGGGTGACTTGTACGTACTAAAAGGTCAGGTTTGGGCCTGGCAAGTGGGTGCAATTGCCAGGTCAAAATATCCAATCAAAACTGTGCTACCCCAGACCGGTTTCGCCCTTTTTAGACCTTGTCAGTGAGGTATAGCTTGAGTCCTGTGGAACAGTGAGCACCAGACTCGCATCTGGGCATACCTCCCACACCTAGGGCATATCTTGCAAAAACAGCAAAGTGCTAGAAGGAACGCTTGAATTAATCTCTCTGGGATGAATTCCAGTCCATTGTCCAGGGAAAGTCCAGCCTGAACTGATAGACCTAGTGCCCTCAAGAAAGGAACTCAAGTAACCCCAACCGGTTTTGGCAGGCAGAGCCCTGTAGCATAGCAGCTCTGCATACAAATTCTTGGTAGGTCATGGAATAGTTTGTATAGATTTATATGATGCCAGCCTGCCGTTAATATTGTGTGTACACATAGCAATTGAATGTAAAGAATGAGCGAGGGAGATTAACAAGATGGGCACTAATGAAGTAAACTATTGTGCAGGCACGCTTAACACAGGTTTGTGATTTATGACACTTTAATTCATAAAAGAATCTGCAGGCAATTATAATGCCACTTTTTGAAGCAGTATTTAATTAAAGTGATGCTAATTCGGGACTTTACTTGATACCTGTCAAGATGCAATGTTATGGCTTGCCACCTTGCTAGCTGACTAGCATAAGATTACAGGAAGCTAGATAGATGTTTTACAGTATAGTTCTGTCTTTACACAAATACTGTCGCCTTGAGAGTAGAATCCACTGGCATAATTTTATCAACAATAGTATTTCTATATAGCAGAAAATCAGTTACTCTATTCAACTTCATATTTCTTCAGAAATTGGGGGATTTTCATTTTCTTCCAAACAATAAATGAGACCCTAAGTTTGTGAGTTTCACTTCTGGCCCAGGATGCTTGTTTTTTGCTAATTTCAGACTATGTTGTGTTCAAAATGCTGTATTGTGATCTAGATGCTGCACACTTACCAAGCTTACTTTTGAGTTGGCCACATACTTTTAGCAGGGTCATTTATCGTTTCGGCCTGCTCATTAAGGCTCACCAAGGATGCTAACTTTAAACTTCCTAACACTTGATATAGTCATTAACCACCATTGCTAGCAGGAGGAAGAGTATGTGTTATCCCAAAGGCACTGTGTAGGAGAGTAGGGTCTGCAATCCTATGATCACCCAGATTTTTGCTTTTTGCTGCACTGGTTTACGACTTTCCCTGGCTGTGGGCCTGCTAATCAGACCCACAGCCTAGCTGTTCTCTCTATCCAAATTGTACTCAGGTACTGAATTGGCACTGGGCCCTCTCCAAGTCCCTGTACCCAGGGCTGAGGTGCACCCAGAAGTCTCCCAGGGGCTGAAGCATGTATTATGCCACCCCTGGATTGACTAACTAAAACTGACACAACTGGCTGCACGACAGCTGGGGCAAGGTGGTGTACTCACCCTTTGCTTTAGATATAGTATACCTATATCTAACCCTAAAAATGGACACACAGATCTCCTATCAGTCACTCCTATAGCAGGCCTTAACAATCCTGAAGGCAGAGTGCTTGGAATCGTGTGAGATGGTGCTCTAGCATGAGCTGAGCCTGTCTGCGGCTTTCGGGATCCATCCCTTAGCCGTTTCCATGATATCGCATACCATATACTCTTAAGTGCATTATAATCCTCGCGGTTATGTGCCAACTCTGGTATCGCTTTATCAAAACATGTCGAGTAAGGTGCCATACGAATTGGAATACTAACCCCTCGCCAATTCTGGCGACGGGGTTAGCATTCCACCCTTCTAGAGGGACACGACATGCCTGTAACCTATAACCCGGTTAAAAGTCAGACAGAGCCTTAGCATCCACAAAATGGATGCTGCCACCGAGACACAAGTCTGCCCTCCTGCTGCTGGGAGTCCTCCCAGAGCAGGAGATAAGGACAAAGGGTTTCCTGCCAGGGGCGGTGCCAGCACCGTCCCAGACAGGGTTTTGTGTATTGTAGGTAGGCAGGGCTTTAGAGGAAGGTGACTGCAAGTGGCACCCCGGTGCTCACTGTGCATAGGCCGGCTTGAACCAGTTCCAGGGTCACTCCAGACCCTGTGCTGGGGAAAAGCCCGCCAAGGAAGTGGGTGTAACCACCCCCCTCCTAGTCCCACCCATAGGGCAGGACTTAGTCGCGTGCCAGCCCCTTTTTACAGGATAAAGGTAGAGACTGGCCCCCTTCCAAATCAGATCATCTTTGAATCCTGAAACTACTTTCTGCGAAAGGAACTCAAGACTTCTTCCTAAGATTTCTCCCTTGTGACTAAGGAGTAGTCACCCTGCATCCGCAGGCACCATCCAAGAACACTGCGGTCTGCTGTAAGTCCTTCCTCCGGAATCCGACTGCCCAGCTCGACGAGAACCGGCTTCCCTGGCACCTCTGACCTCTACCCACCTCTACAGCCCAGCTGAGAACCGTGGGTGCGACGAGACCTCAAGGGACCGGCCATCTGCAAGACTGCACGACTTCTTTCCAGCAAGCCCGCCGAGTAATCTACTGGTGAGTGCTTTGGGGTCCGAGAAGCCCCGACTCTGAGCAGCTCCAGCTCCGAAGTGCAGCCCCCCAGCATCTCCACGATCTGCGTGGGGCCCTTCTGCTTTCCGCTGCTCACCGCGTTGTTTGGCTACTAGCCCGTTGGCTTGTGGCCTTCCTGACGACGCCCGACGACATTTCTGCTGCTGGTCTGGTTGCTCCAGACTGGCCCTTGCTCCCTTCCAGAAGAGGAGCACCCTGGACCCTCCTGGTCCACTCAAGACGCCATTTTGAGTCCACCGCGTGGGCTTGAATTAGCCAAGGCTTGTTGCCCAATCCTGGGTAACTTCGACGCCAACGACTTCATCCTTCGTGGGACAGCTCGCACCTCCATCCTGGTCGCCGACAACGCCTCCTGGTCCGAGAGACTGCAGAGCCCAGCAGTGCCCACTCACCTGACTGCGGTGACTTCGCCCGGTGCCATCCTGGTGCCCACTTAATCACTGGCTAGTGATTCAAGAACTTGGTCCCCTCTGCTTTCAGGTTTTCTTCTTCCTTGATCCAGGCTTGGATCCATCGAACTTTCCTTCACTGGTCGCCTGCCAGCAACTTCTTCCTTCCAGGCTCCTGGTCCGGCAACGAGATCCCCGACGTCTTTTCAGACCTATGCAGCTGCAGCCCCTGGGCTAGGTAACTTCGGCACTCCGGTGTCCCAGCATAGCCTCACTATCCAAGGGTCAGGATCCACTGTCGTTTTCTCCCTACCAGGTCGGGTTCGCCCGTGAACACTAACTTTGTGAATTCTAGCTTCCATAGACTTTGTCCCGCATCCCGCGTGAGAGTGCACACTCTGCACCCGAGTCCCCTGGGCCTCCTAGTAGTAATCTAACGATTCCCTAGTCCAGTCCTAGCGATTCCAAAGCCTATTAGAACTGTTACTTACCTGCTAGTAATTCGCATTCCACTTTTAGCGTATATGGTTTTTCGTGCCCCTCGGGCATTTGTGTAACGTGCTAACTTAAAAGTATTTTCGTAAGAGTTTTGTTGTGTGCTTAGCTCCCTGTCTCATAAAGAGCCAGGGTAGTCTTGTTATAAATAAATACACTGTTTATTTTCATAACAACTTGTGTGGTGTCCTTTCACTGGGTGTTCAAGGGGTAATGTGATGGTAAAACAGCTGGCTTAACACGCCCTCTAGAGTCTTAGCCTTAGACTGCTCGTATCCATGCTACTAGGATAGCTGGTCTATAAGGTTGACTTACAACCAATCATCAATAAGGGTTGTTTGGACTGATATATAGTGATCACTAGAATAGTGAGCACTGCACATCAGGCCAACTTCTCACATTGGTGAGCAGCGGTTGGGATTTGAGCTTGCTGTTGTTTTACCACACATGCCCTAAGAATATCTTGTGAAAGATCACATAAGTACTAAAGGTACATATAACTTAGCTTAGAATACTCTGAGTTCTACTGAACCAGCTGTTGTAGCTCCTAGGGCCTAGCACACCCTAAACTACAACTCTAGCAAGGGATCAGTAGGCAAACATATAGTGTAGGTAAGTGCACCACTTACACCTCACTAGAAAAGCATGTCGACTCAGGGGGACTCTACTGAGACTCCCCTGGTCAGTGTTGACCCTCCACAGGTCACTTCAAGATATGCAGCTCTCAGTTTTCAGGAGATGAGACAAATCTGTGTCTCCAGGAAACTGAAGCAGGGGTCTAACCCCACCATTCCCTTTCTGATAGGTCTCTTAGAGACATATGATGCCAGAAAGCTCTCTCAGTTACATGAGAGCATGCCAGCCTTAGAGGGAACCTCTGGGGATCCAGACCTCCCCAACACTGATTCAGCAGTTGAGGAGGAGGATCAGGAGGTACTCTCTGGGGATGAGGTAGACAAGGGTCTTGAGGTAGTCAGAAGGCTAACTAGGACCAACTTAGACTTACTTGGGCTAGGATCTGGGGGCCCCCCAGTACTAACCCGAAGTGGGCCTAACCTTGGAGTTAGGAGAGATAGATCTCTTTCTAGGGACTCCAATAGATCTCTGCACTCTAATGCCTCTTCTCAGGGGAGAAGGAATCCTCCACAGAGGAGATTTACTTCCCCTCAGAGAAAGGAGCATGAGGCTAGGATGAGACAAGCTGAACTGAGGATTGAAAGGGAAGAAATTGCCCTGGCCAAAGAGAAGCTTGCCCTGGCAAGAGAGCAGCAGATGAGTGGGCTAGCTCCCACTGGTGGCAGCAATCTCCCAAGAGATAGAGAGAAGGGTTTAGATACTAAACACCTGACTAAAATAGTGCCCCCCTTTAAGCAAGGGGATGACATCCAGAAATGGATGGCTGCTCTGGAGAGGGCCTGCACTGTGCAGAACATTCCCCAGAGTCAGTGGGCAGCTATACTGTGGCTCTCCTTTGATGGTAAAGGTAGAGATAAGCTCCTCACTACAAGAGTGGAGGATGCTAACAATTACCAGGTCCTGAAGAATACACTGGTTGATGGGTTTGGTTTAACCACTGAGCAGTACAGGTTGCTGTTCAGAGACACCCAGAAAACTCAGTCTCAGGACTGGTCTGATTTTGTGGATTGTGCCACTAAGGCTTTGGAGGGCTGGTTGCTGGGTAGCAAGGTTACAGATTACACAGGATTGTATAATCTAATGATGAGAGAACAAATTTTGAACAATTGTCAGAACCAGTTGCTGCACCAGCACCTTGTTGATTCAGATCTGACCTCTCCCCAAGAATTGGGAAAGAAGGCAGACAAATGGGTCAGGACAAGGATCAAGCAGAACCAGAACCAGAACCAGGGTGGTCAGAAGAAAGCAGACCAGAAGGGTAATGTTAAGAATGAGCAAAATGACCAGAAGTCTTCACCAGGTCCCCAACAAACCAAAGAGGGTGGGGGTCAGGCTTCCCAGAAGAAGAAGACTCAAGAAGGCCAGTCAAAAAGGTGGTGCCAGTACTGCAAAAGTAAATCTCACTGGTTTAGTGAGTGCACCAAAAGAGGAGGAGGACAAACTCCTGCCACTACAGCTCCTAAAGCAACTGCACCCCCTAGTACAGTCAGTAGTGGTAGTGTCACTCCCAAGGCATTAGTTGGGTTAACCTTGGGTACTGAGGGGTCTGACAACTTAGTTGGCACACTCACTCAGGCTGTCCTTGTCTGTACAGGGGATATGGATATGTCCCCTGAAATAAGTCCCAATACTTTGGGCAAATACAGGCAGACACCTTTGATTAATGGCAAAATGGCTCAGGCCTATAGGGACACTTGTGCCAGTGTCACCATGGTGACACCTAACTTTGTGGACCCTGGACAGATCATGCCAGGTACTGATTTCCTGGTGACCAATGCCAGCAATGTCACTACTAGTCATAGTGTGGCAATTGTAGCTTTCTCCTGGGGTGGAGTGAAGGGACAAAAGAAAGTTGTAGTCAGTTCAGACCTCCCAGTTGATTGTTTGTTGGGCAATGATTTGGAGTCATCACAATGGTCAGAAGTGGAGCAGAGGACTCACATGGAGATGTTAGGCTTGCCAGCACATGTGCTTGCTGTGACTAGGTCACAGGCCAGAAAATGCCCCACTGAACAGGTGCTGGATCCTGAAATGATGGACCAGACACCTCCCAAGAAGAAGAGCAGTAAGGGTAAGGCTTTGCCTTCCCCCTTGCCCCAGGTTGAGGATCAAGTCTCTGAGGAGGCTGATCTAGAAGAGCTGAGGGAAACTGAGCCTAAAGAGCTTGAACTTGATCAAGTTGAGTTTCTGGGCTCAGGGGGACCCTCCAGAGCAGACCTGGGGAAGGAACAGTTGAGCTGCCCTTCCCTTGAACCCCTCAGACAGCAGGCTGCTGCTGAGGCTGCAGGGAATGCCACAGGTGCCCACAGGGTATACTGGGAAGATGGACTCCTGTACTCTGAGTCAAGAGACCCCAAGCCTGGTGCAACCAGGAGGCTGGTCATCCCCTTGTCTCTGAGAGGTTTCCTTCTCACCTTGGCCCATGAGATTCCCCTTGCAGGTCATTTAGGTCAGACAAAGACTTGGGACAGGCTTGTCTCACACTTTCACTGGCCCCATATGAATGAGAATACCAAGGAGTTTTGTCGCTCATGTGTCACTTGCCAAGCCAGTGGTAAGTCAGGTGGCACAACAAAGGCCCCCCTCATACCACTACCTGTGGTGGGGGTTCCCTTTGAAAGAGTGGGGATTGACATTGTTGGTCCAATGGAACCCCAGACAGCATCAGGACACAAGTTTATACTGGTGGTGGTGGACCATGCCACCAGGTATCCTGAGGCTATTCCCCTTAGGACCACTACAGCCCCTGTAGTGGCAAGAGCCCTAGTTGGAGTGTTCTCCAGAGTGGGTTTCCCTAAGGAGGTCGTTTCTGACAGAGGTACAAACTTCATGTCAGGATATCTGACTGCCATGTGGAAAGAGTGTGGTGTGAACTACAAGTTCACCACACCCTATCATCCACAATGCAATGGGCTTGTTGAGAGATTCAACAGGACCCTGAAAGGGATGATTCATGGACTACCTGAAACTCTTAGGAGAAGATGGGATGTCCTGATCCCCTGCCTCTTGTTTGCTTACAGAGAGGTCCCACAGAAGGGGGTTGGTTACAGCCCTTTTGAGCTTCTGTATGGGCATCCTGTAAGAGGACCCCTGTGTTTGGTGAAGGAAGGATGGGAGAGACCTCTCAAAAAGCCTGCAACCAACATAGTGGACTATGTACTTGGTCTCCGCTCCAGGATGGCTGAGTATATGGAGAAGGCATCTAAAAACCTTGAGGCCAGCCAGGAACTTCAAAAAGCTTGGCATGACCAAAAGGCTGTACTGACTGTGTACCAGCCAGGACAGAAGGTGTGGGTGCTGGAGCCAGTGGCCCCAGCAGCTCTGAAAGACAAATGGTCTGGGCCCCACACCATCATTGAGCAAAAGGGAGAGGTTACCTACTTGGTGGACCTTGGAACTCCCAGGAGCCCTCTCAGAGTGCTCCATGTTAACAGGCTCAAGGCATATGTTGACAGGAAGGACATGAGCTTGCTCATGGCCACAGATGAGGGACAGGAGGAAGAGAGTGACCCTCTCCCAGACCTGCTCACTCAGAATCCTGATGATGGGTCAGTTGATGGTGTTGTCTTTTGTGGCAGCCTCACTGAACATCAGCAACAGGATTGCAGGCAAGTTCTGCAATCCTTTCGACATATGTTCTCTCTGACACCCAGCCAAACTGATTGGTGTACCCATGATGTTGACACTGGAGACAGTCTGCCTGTCAAGAGTAAAATCTACAGACAGCCTGATCATGTTAGAGACTGCATCAAAACTGAAGTGCAAAAGATGTTGGAACTGGGAGTCATTGAGCCCTCAGATAGCCCTTGGGCTAGCCCAGTAGTTCTAGTGCCAAAGCCTCACACCCAGGGTGGTAAGAGAGAGATGAGGTTTTGCGTAGACTACAGAGGCCTCAATGCAGTCACTAAGACTGATGCCCACCCAATACCAAGAGCAGATGAGCTTATAGATAGATTGGCTTCTGCCAACTTCTTAAGCACATTTGATTTGACAGCTGGGTATTGGCAAATCAGGTTAGCTGAGGAAGCCAAACCCAAGACAGCATTTTCTACCCCTGGAGGGCATTATCAATTTGTGGTAATGCCCTTTGGACTGAAAAATGCACCTGCCACCTTCCAAAGGTTGGTGAATCAAGTCCTCACTGGGCTGGATGACTTCTGTGCAGCATATCTGGACGATATTGCTGTCTTTAGCTCCACCTGGGAGGATCACCTGGTCCACCTGAGGAAAGTGTTGGAGGCCCTGCAAAAGGCAGGCCTCACTATCAAGGCCACAAAGTGCCAGATAGGGCAGTCACAGGTTGTATACCTGGGCCACCTTGTAGGTGGAGGCCAGGTTCAGCCACTGGAGAGTAAGATACAGGCCATCAAGGACTGGACTCCTCCAATCACCCAGACTCAGGTTCGAGCTTTCTTGGGCCTGACTGGGTACTATAGGAAGTTTGTCAGAAATTATGGGTCCATAGTGACCCCCCTTAATGACCTGACAAGCAAGAAGATGCCAAAGAAAGTTCAGTGGACAGCAAGCTGTCAGAAAGCATTCAATGACCTAAAGCAGGCCATGTGCACAGCACCTATCCTCAAGAGTCCAGATTACTCCAAGCCATTCATTGTCCAAACAGATGCTTCTGAGTTGGGTGTGGGAGCTGTTCTGTCTCAACTGAATTTTGATGGTAATGATCAGCCTATTGCTTTCATTAGTAGAAGGTTGACACCCAGAGAGAAAAATTGGTCAGCTATTGAGAGGGAGGCCTTTGCTGTGGTCTGGGCCCTGAAGAAGCTCAGGGCCTACTTGTTTGGCACTCACTTCACCATTCAGACAGACCATAAGCCCCTCTTGTGGCTAAATCAGATGAAGGGTGAAAACCCCAAACTGCTTAGGTGGTCCATTTCCCTACAGGGGATGGATTTTACAGTGGAGCATAGACCTGGGACTGATCACAGCAATGCTGATGGGCTCTCCAGGTATTTCCACTTAGAGCAAGAAGACTCACCTGGTCAAGGTTAGTTTATTGTCCCAAAGTTTGGGGGGGGGTCATGTAGGAGAGTAGGGTCTGCAATCCTATGATCACCCAGATTTTTGCTTTTTGCTGCACTGGTTTACGACTTTCCCTGGCTGTGGGCCTGCTAATCAGACCCACAGCCTAGCTGTTCTCTCTATCCAAATTGTACTCAGGTACTGAATTGGCACTGGGCCCTCTCCAAGTCCCTGTACCCAGGGCTGAGGTGCACCCAGAAGTCTCCCAGGGGCTGAAGCATGTATTATGCCACCCCTGGATTGACTAACTAAAACTGACACAACTGGCTGCACGACAGCTGGGGCAAGGTGGTGTACTCACCCTTTGCTTTAGATATAGTATACCTATATCTAACCCTAAAAATGGACACACAGATCTCCTATCAGTCACTCCTATAGCAGGCCTTAACAATCCTGAAGGCAGAGTGCTTGGAATCGTGTGAGATGGTGCTCTAGCATGAGCTGAGCCTGTCTGCGGCTTTCGGGATCCATCCCTTAGCCGTTTCCATGATATCGCATACCATATACTCTTAAGTGCATTATAATCCTCGCGGTTATGTGCCAACTCTGGTATCGCTTTATCAAAACATGTCGAGTAAGGTGCCATACGAATTGGAATACTAACCCCTCGCCAATTCTGGCGACGGGGTTAGCATTCCACCCTTCTAGAGGGACACGACATGCCTGTAACCTATAACCCGGTTAAAAGTCAGACAGAGCCTTAGCATCCACAAAATGGATGCTGCCACCGAGACACAAGTCTGCCCTCCTGCTGCTGGGAGTCCTCCCAGAGCAGGAGATAAGGACAAAGGGTTTCCTGCCAGGGGCGGTGCCAGCACCGTCCCAGACAGGGTTTTGTGTATTGTAGGTAGGCAGGGCTTTAGAGGAAGGTGACTGCAAGTGGCACCCCGGTGCTCACTGTGCATAGGCCGGCTTGAACCAGTTCCAGGGTCACTCCAGACCCTGTGCTGGGGAAAAGCCCGCCAAGGAAGTGGGTGTAACCACCCCCCTCCTAGTCCCACCCATAGGGCAGGACTTAGTCGCGTGCCAGCCCCTTTTTACAGGATAAAGGTAGAGACTGGCCCCCTTCCAAATCAGATCATCTTTGAATCCTGAAACTACTTTCTGCGAAAGGAACTCAAGACTTCTTCCTAAGATTTCTCCCTTGTGACTAAGGAGTAGTCACCCTGCATCCGCAGGCACCATCCAAGAACACTGCGGTCTGCTGTAAGTCCTTCCTCCGGAATCCGACTGCCCAGCTCGACGAGAACCGGCTTCCCTGGCACCTCTGACCTCTACCCACCTCTACAGCCCAGCTGAGAACCGTGGGTGCGACGAGACCTCAAGGGACCGGCCATCTGCAAGACTGCACGACTTCTTTCCAGCAAGCCCGCCGAGTAATCTACTGGTGAGTGCTTTGGGGTCCGAGAAGCCCCGACTCTGAGCAGCTCCAGCTCCGAAGTGCAGCCCCCCAGCATCTCCACGATCTGCGTGGGGCCCTTCTGCTTTCCGCTGCTCACCGCGTTGTTTGGCTACTAGCCCGTTGGCTTGTGGCCTTCCTGACGACGCCCGACGACATTTCTGCTGCTGGTCTGGTTGCTCCAGACTGGCCCTTGCTCCCTTCCAGAAGAGGAGCACCCTGGACCCTCCTGGTCCACTCAAGACGCCATTTTGAGTCCACCGCGTGGGCTTGAATTAGCCAAGGCTTGTTGCCCAATCCTGGGTAACTTCGACGCCAACGACTTCATCCTTCGTGGGACAGCTCGCACCTCCATCCTGGTCGCCGACAACGCCTCCTGGTCCGAGAGACTGCAGAGCCCAGCAGTGCCCACTCACCTGACTGCGGTGACTTCGCCCGGTGCCATCCTGGTGCCCACTTAATCACTGGCTAGTGATTCAAGAACTTGGTCCCCTCTGCTTTCAGGTTTTCTTCTTCCTTGATCCAGGCTTGGATCCATCGAACTTTCCTTCACTGGTCGCCTGCCAGCAACTTCTTCCTTCCAGGCTCCTGGTCCGGCAACGAGATCCCCGACGTCTTTTCAGACCTATGCAGCTGCAGCCCCTGGGCTAGGTAACTTCGGCACTCCGGTGTCCCAGCATAGCCTCACTATCCAAGGGTCAGGATCCACTGTCGTTTTCTCCCTACCAGGTCGGGTTCGCCCGTGAACACTAACTTTGTGAATTCTAGCTTCCATAGACTTTGTCCCGCATCCCGCGTGAGAGTGCACACTCTGCACCCGAGTCCCCTGGGCCTCCTAGTAGTAATCTAACGATTCCCTAGTCCAGTCCTAGCGATTCCAAAGCCTATTAGAACTGTTACTTACCTGCTAGTAATTCGCATTCCACTTTTAGCGTATATGGTTTTTCGTGCCCCTCGGGCATTTGTGTAACGTGCTAACTTAAAAGTATTTTCGTAAGAGTTTTGTTGTGTGCTTAGCTCCCTGTCTCATAAAGAGCCAGGGTAGTCTTGTTATAAATAAATACACTGTTTATTTTCATAACAACTTGTGTGGTGTCCTTTCACTGGGTGTTCAAGGGGTAATGTGATGGTAAAACAGCTGGCTTAACACGCCCTCTAGAGTCTTAGCCTTAGACTGCTCGTATCCATGCTACTAGGATAGCTGGTCTATAAGGTTGACTTACAACCAATCATCAATAAGGGTTGTTTGGACTGATATATAGTGATCACTAGAATAGTGAGCACTGCACATCAGGCCAACTTCTCACACACTGAATTCAGTTGGTCTACAGGTATACCTACTCTTTACCATTTGTCTGGTCCTGAGCACCACAGCATGATGAGCAGACAACATGTTGTCCAGTAACTTAAAGGCCACATGTGTTGAGAGGAAGGTTTTAACAACTGACGTAATCTTTAAACATTTGGGATCATTTTACACAGTTTGAAAATTACCTTTTGGTTTCTCTGTATCCCCGTCCTCCTCTCCTCCCATTGGGGAATGTGGACCAGTTCTATTCTGAAAAGTCTCAACATTGATTTTCCCCTTATAAATATACAGTTCTAGCATGAATGCACAAGTTCTACTCAAGGAATCTGTCTAAAATGGGGAAATTATATTTCTTTCCACAGTCCGGCAGGGCACAAGTGTTGGTATCCAGGCAAATATTTTTATTTGGGAGAAGCAAAGAGAACTGATTTCCACTTCAGATAACTATTGGTGGTGCTGGATGGGAATCTACAAATTGGCTGAACCCAGGGCTTGATGGCAACAGGCATTGCTTCCCAAAAGTGTAGGTAAAGTATTCTTATTGCTCCAACATTTAATGGTCAGTTAAAGTATCCAGTTGTTTAATGTATATAACTTAACTGATTTTTGTGAAAGGTTGAGGGTGGGATCTGCAGGCATATTAGCAATCAGCATATAAATAATTTAAGTCAATCGAACTGTTCTGCGCTTGTCGGTAGAAACTCATAGATGTTTTATCCACTTCTCCAGGGGACCAACAGATGGTTGAGAGAAACATGAAGGAACAGAACATGCCCGGGGCTCGCTTAGAGGCTATTGCGAAGCTTCTGATATCCAAGACGTGAAATCCTGAAGCAGTGGCCCTGCAGCAGAGAACACCTGACCTGTAGTGGGAGCTGAGAAGTGTGTTGGGTGCACAGAAACATAAAATGTTGCATCATTCTGTTGTTTATACATCTGTGATCTAATGGCATGTACTAAGTACTAACTAACTGTACATCATCGTATTATAAACCTGTAATCTGCATGCTCTTGCTTTTTTTGTAGGTAACAGAAGAATGGAAATGAACAATGCATTGCCAACTGCTCTGTTTACATGTAGATGGGCGTGTATAGTGGTAAAGCATTCCTCCCAAAATTATATAGGTAAAGATTGGAGAAAGACGTGCGTATTAGAGTATTGGGGTAATGGCAACTTGGCACCTCAAGGGCGTGTCTGTGCACAAAATCATTCGGGAGAAGGCCAGACGCTGAAGCAACCAAAGGAGGACTAGAGTAGTGAAGAATGAATGTACCTGTTATTAGCAGCATGGAATATAATTATTGTTTGCCTGCATTCTAAATTTAGAGGGGGTGGAGATGATGCTGGGGGAGAAGCGGGTGGGGTTATCTCTGCCTTTTAGCTGCATACTACTACTATGAATGAATAGTCATTATTTTGTTATTGCCCTTTCCACTCCCTATGCGTCATCGGCTTCAGCTCAGTTAACAGCTATTAACACCCGGAGGTGACGGCATTAGAGCGTAAATAGCATGAAAAGGCCATCAATATATCAAAGTACCTTGTGACAAACAGGCCTCTCTGAAAAAGTCCTTGGTAAGTGCCCAGTGAGCCAACTGCCTGGAGTCATTCCTGTCTCCAATTAATGGAAGCTTATCAGAAAAGTATCACAGTTTATAAATCGAAATCTTCAGGGTTGAATTATGGGTAGTTTCACATGGTTGGCTGGCTAATGATTCTGTGTGGTCTGGGAGTATCCCACAAGGCTTCCTTAACCATAAATATGCTTGCATTGTTTCGACATCTTTAAAGCCAAAGACTGAACTGGATGGGACCCCTTAACATCGAATCAACAATATCGATGGGATTGAGTATCTGAAATAGCATATTTACAGGTAAGTCTAGATTTTCTATACCTTACTCCACATATATGTCCCTACGCAGTACATATATCTTCAAGGTACGTAGATGTGGAGTTAGGAATAATAAATCTGTATTTCCTCTATGCACTTACCTTTCAATTTTTTGTCTCACGATATTCTGTACTCGATATTAGTATGCTACGATATTGTTGATGTCGATAGTAGAATCGCTGAACCGTTCTGTTGGCATCATCGCCGTAGGTGAGCTATAACAGCCCCACCCTTATCCGCAGCTCACCATCTGTCCTTCCACCTAAGAGCCATTTTTTAGTTTCCTGTGTTTTTTTCTCCCTGGAATGGGGAGCTCTCTTTGCAATGCATATGTTTGTCATTAATTTAAAAATGGTTACGTTCTACATGCCATGAATATGTATTGTGTTGCAGTTCTTGTTTCTCAGTTCACAGCTACAAGCTACTTTTATTGGCCACCAGCCATCTTTTTTGTTTCTTCTTGCTTAGTACTCTTTTTCATTTTTTGTTTTAAAAAATTAATGTACTGTCCACTGTTTTCTAAGTACTTTCTCCCAATGAAATGTTGACCATTGGCAGTCAGCATTGGTTTAAAATATTTTGCTGGCTAACCATGACTGGAAAGAGCAGCACTTATCAGGTTTCACCAGCAGTCAATCAAAACTTTTGGTGAAAGATGAATTTTTCAATTTCAAAATCACAGGACCTGCCTTTTTAAATACAAAATGAATTACTTTTACAGTGGGGTGTAATTGTATTTAAAAATGTATGTTCCAAAGTAGTAGTGTCACTGAGACTATTATTTAGAAATAAACAGTAGTTTCAGAGAGAGCTAATGAGCTCTGTTAGTAAATCTTTTGCTTTCACCTACGTTGGGGCCTGACAGCGCAGGAGTATCGATGGCAAAGAAGGTGCTTTCCGCAAAATGTTTCTAGGTACCCAAAAATGTGGCACCGTCATTTCTTCAACATACCTTTGTGAAGACTTTCATCAGAAAGAGCCTTCACACAAAGACGTACCTTAGTAAGATGAAGAAAAGGCAGGGTTATTAGTATGGGGAGACTTAGCTGTAGAAGGCTCTCTCTTGCCTTGGGCATCACTTAAGAAAAAACTGGAGGATTTAAATATTTACAATTAAAGAGTTGGTCCCAAAACCTTAAAAAACCAATAGGTCTAGGGAACACGCTGGAAGAACATTTAGTAAAGAAGCTCACAGGGAAGAAAGAGGTATCATTCTTTTATTTGGGCAATTCAAGAGGCCATAGATGGAGATTTTAGACTAGCCAGAGAGTTGTGGGAAGAATCCATCCTGGAGACAGATTGGGTAGATCTGTGGCAAACTTCTTGTAACACCTTGTTCTCAGTTGTAAAGCCAGCTTGGTTGAGAATAAACATTATTTCACCACACATAGGGCTTACCTATCCCCGGCGAGACTTTCTAAAATGACCAATGGCCCATCTGCTAGATGCAAAAAATGTGACATGGAAAATGCCCCCGATACACATATATTCTGGGCTTGCCCAGCCATTTCTGAATTCTGTTAAAAATTCGGAAATTCCTTAACGACTATCTTGGGATATCCAGTACAAATTTCCCTCAGGCTTATCATTTTTGGCATATTAAGTGAAATCAGAGGCCCGAAGAGAGGTTTTCTATTTTTGCCATATTGCTGGCCAGACGGGAAATATGCAAGAGATGGGCTGAGGCCTTACCCCCCCATACACTCGGACTGGTTATCCTCCTTTTATAAAACATCTAAGACTGATTTGGCCAGATTAAAAAAGAGTAAGAAGAGAGCTATTTGGTATTGCCTTCTGAACTGGACTTTAGTTTAGATAGCTATTATTGTTATGTTTTGATAAGACCATTCATATAACCCCTCTTATCCTATGATTAAGCCTCATGGGAAGCTCTCAGACTGTGCTGGGCCTCGCTACATCTTCTTGGGCCCCAGTTTGGATCCAAGGTGGGCCTTCAGCAATAGTCTTCAGTTTTCAGTAATCAGTAGAGAGCGCGACCACCCTCTCATTGACAATGAGAGGTCAGCTACAGGAAGGAAGTTGGTTTGCTACTGGTAGGCGGGCGACAGAGAAGAGGGATGCTACCCTAAACGCCTACTTCTCTTAATTGAGTAAAGTGGCGACCTCCTGATCTCCAAGTTGGCTGGGGTTGGAGGCGAAAGAGGAAAAAAAAAAGGATGAAGAAAAAGATGACTACACAGCTGCTCTTTTCACGACATATTCACTTCAATAAGACCTGCCTGCTTCTATAGGTCTGAGGCAAACAGCTGCTGTGTGAAAAGACCAAAAGCCTTTTTAGAGCAAGGCGTCTTGGGTTGCTGCTTGTGTCCTCACGCCTTAGATGGAAGTGTTGATGGGTGATTTCTCTGTAAGGATTTTAGCTTCTTTATAGAGAATAGTCTGGTGGGGGTCTCAGGGATTTGAGTCTTTACCCCTAAACTTATTTGAAACACAAGACTGGTACCCAAGAAGAACAGATTCAGTGTGATTTTATTGGGCGCTATATTCACTCTGAGAATAATATTCGGGATTAATATTGCTGTGATTAATATTGAGTACCTGTATTATTGCTTATGTAATAATTTTGGCTCATTAATATTGTTTTGGTTCTGGGGGTTTTGACTTGTGTATTACTATGCTTTTATTTCTGTACTGGGAAAAGCCCACACCGCCCTCCCTTAATCTGTTTCTCCACATTTATTAACTAATCTTATGCCTTACTATTTTTTATGGGCTATAACTGCTGTGTTCCTCCTCCCTTACCCTTCTGATTTTTGTTCCCTGCATTCTTACCTCATGTTATTGCCTAACCTCTAATTAACGTTTCTCTTTAACCCGACATAATTGTCTATTGCTTTCCCATTTTTTTGTCCCCTTTCGTTTTTGGGTTCCCAATATTATTTCCCCTTACATTTTGTATTTGTAGTTTAATGTGTGAAATAACTTTACCATAAGAAATGTCTCTGCTTGTAATTTGGCATGGCCGCACACAGTCATTCAGGGCCACATTTATTATAGGGTTTTGTTCTCCTTGCGTCACACAAGGTGACGAAAGGGCAACACAATCCTTGCAGCAGATTTACGAAATCTATAAAATCTATCAGGAATTATAAAGCACAGCAAATCACCTGTGAGGGTCTTAAGGCACTGGAGTTGCCAGCAGCTTTGCAGAGAAAGCTGTGAAAAACAAGGCAAAAGCAGGAGTAACACTCAGAAAGAGGGGGGTAGGAAGTAGAAAGCAGTAAAAAACTAGGTGAAAGCAGGAGATAGAACTAAATAAAATGGGGAAAGGACAGAGAAAGCAGTAAAAAACGAGTCAAAAGCAGGAAAAGCACTCTGAAAGACAGGGGAAAGGAAGAAAACAGTAAAAACGATGCAAAAGCAGACCAAAGCACTCAGAAAACCTGGGGAGGGGGTGTGGAGGAAGGAGAAAGCAGTAAACGAGGCAAAAGCAGGAAAAGCACTCCGGAAAAACAGGTAAGTGGGAAAAAGGAGTAGAAACAGGGAACAGGCATGAAAAGCACTCAGAAAAACAGTGGAAAGGAAGACGTGGGAAGTTAAAAATGAGACAAAAGCAAGAGAAAGCATTCAGAAAAATGGCGAGAAAGCAGAGTGGTGCAGCAGCACGGGAGAGCTAGGCCCGGGGACTTTATCAATCCACACATGGCTACCTTGTGTGGCTTGGTACATCTGGAGTAACGTAAAGCAGCGTAAGTCACTGCCTTGCATTATTCTGCACCTGAAAAGTGTTACATGGGTGGAGCGTATGTGTCCCCATGTATCCACCCATGCATTTTGCCTCTTTCCCAGATTTACCTAGACTGGCAAACCTGGGAACGTGTCAAAATTGTACGCCATCCTAAAAAAAGGCACAAGGAAAAATATCTTTAATTCTCCTTGTTTTTTCCTCTTTCTACGTGTGCTGCATTCAGCAACACACTTAGAAAGAGGAAAACGCATTTAAGGATTGTTTTTGTGCAGGAAGGTGTCCCTTACTGCAGCAAGCCGCCCAGCAGCGCAGGCCCCCATGCACTGTAACGCAAGGGTGCCTGCGTTTATGCTGGGCATCGCTAGGAGAGAGCAACAATGTGCCATGTTGTGATAGATATGGTTAATTCGTGCCCTCTCCATTTGTCGCAGCGCATTGCGCAGAGTCAAAGTTTGATAAATCTTACCCTTAGATAGCAAACTACGCACGTATCTCCAACTAAGCTTTTTTCATTTACAGGCCTATGCAGTGCGCATTTGTGCACAAGTCTAGAAATCTGTCAGTGATATTCCAGATGCATGCAATAAAGAAACATGGTGATGTACCTAATGCTTTAAATGGGCCGGCACTTTTTTATTTTGGGAGGTTGAGTTCCGGCACTTCTCAAGAGAAATGCTATACTTTTAATTGGAGAGTACCGGCACTTCTCATAAACAAGCAGGTTCTCTGCTACAGAGTACCTGCACTTCTATGTTTCCATTTCAATCACTGGATGTACCATAGGCTGGCGAGGATGCCTCCAGCTCGTAAGAGTAGATTCAGCGGTGGTGCTTGCACCGCGCCGACGCCCCTGCGCCGAGGAGCTCCCGAGTCATTCCTCGCAGCGCTCTTCACTTGCCACTTTCACTGGTGTAAAGTTAGAGCCTTGAGCAAAGCTCTCGTGAATTATTGACTGAGAGAAGCTACCGTGCGTCGAGCACTGGAAAAAGCCGGTACCGTCTGTCACCTGCAGCGACGGCTTATCTATTTTTAATCAATGTTTAAACATGTTGCAGTTCTAATCACCAAACGACCAACTTTTACCTAGAAGAATCTATTTAAAGAAAGAGAGTGCTCCTAGGATCCGATGTCACCTTGTCTCCGCGCGGGCTCGCTTGTAGGACGCCCTGACACTTGTCACGGTGCAGCGCACACCTGGGACGGGGAGTTAGAACACGGACTGCACCCCTTAAATGTTTTCTTTGTAAAAATCTTCAGCTGTATAATAAATTTGTGATTCTGCTTTATAGAAGGTAAGCGTTGAATATGTGTACAGAACTCATCTTACAGGGGTATCCTAAAAGCATGACATGAAGCTGGCCCTCCTGGACCAAAGGTGGTCACCCACGAGCGCATAATACAGGATCTTCCTTCGCATCACAGCTTGACTAGTGGGATTTGCAATATTTGTGATTTTTGAATATCTTAAATTGTCAGATATTCACTACATTTCAAATTCAATTAATTTTGTTTATTGAATATTTTCTTTTTTAGTGAGGCCTGGAAGTACCTCGGATCTAAATGCACCGAAGGAAACTTGAACTAAGAAGGGCAGTGATTGGCGAAGGAAGGGGAAATACAATGCACACGTTTAATTGTGTAACAGACCACAGAACCATTCTGCTGTAAGACAGCCGTGGAACACACCAACGAGAGATGGGCTCCAGGTTCCAGATAAGGGGTGGCTGTTCAGCCTGGCTTTTGAATTGTTAGAATGGGCCTTGCGGGCCAGGAGCAGTAGCCCAGTGTTACGTTTTGACCTCTGTAAGTTCATTTTTTGTAGTGAATTGTGTATCTTCTTCTTTGGGATCCCTCACTGTGGTACTAATTTGCTTCATTATGCAGACTAACACAAGCTCCAGCGCTAACTGGGTAGAATAAGGGCAGACACAGTAAATATATAATGCTCGCTGACATCAGAAGGCCTCCCACTTAAAAGGGTAGCCTGGGTGGATTTTCCTTGTGACCCCTTTACTCCCAGGACTGGTTTCAGCAGCCCTTCCCTTCCCAGCTCTTTCATATTTGGTGAAATGTAAAGTTTGTGTTGCCTGTGTCTCCCTTCCAAGTCTCAGTTCTCCCACTGTCATTGGATATTATTACGTTCTACGCTGAGCGTGCGTGGAGGCGTGATTTTAATCTATCCTAGAGTGAAGCGCATGTCAAACCCTAGGCTTCTCACGCTGGACATTTTTTGCATTTTCAAAGAGCTGCAGATGCGAGGCAGACTGAAGCTGGCAGAATATTTTTGCACTGGAAGTTTACGCCCAAGCCTCCCCGAGGCTAGGGTGGGGATCATACTATTTGCTGATGCAGAGAACTCAGTCATATGATCTACTTGCAGAGCTCATTAGATCTAAGGCATTAATCCTGAGTTCAGGAATGAATGTTGCCAGGTTCTTCTCACAAGGCTTGGCACTTCCACAAGGTATCTTGTATCCCCGTAGGGATTTTTGCAAAGCAGCTCATATCAGGATCAGGTTTGAGCCCTTTTAGTAGAGCAGGGCTTTGGCAGCCGGGGTTCCAGGAAATAGATATTTATCAACGTTCTGCCTGGCAACCCATACAGGATACAGACATTGATCGCAGTGGGGTCTCGGCCGCATCTACTTAGGATCTATTATCATTTATTTATTTTGATGAAACAAGGACACTTCATTCTCATTCCATAGTTGATATTGAAGCATAACTGATTATAACGTCAGTGGCTGTCATGTCGAGACTGATCTTGTGGAACTCTGCTGAACACTTCTACAAACTGTAAAACTGCTTCCAAAACAAAAAGAGTTGCTATCACTTTGCCATCTCAGTGTTTTTCCCTTTCTGTATTGTGCATAGGTGCTCCCATTGTGTCTTTCTTGTTTAGCCCCCTCTTTTCCCATGTTTTAGGTCCTGTCTATTGGATAGCACATGTGCTACTGGTTGTGAGACATATTATCTTACCTGGGGCTTAGAGTCCAACCATTGCTTACCATTGGTTGACTTTATTCTCACTCTCATTTGCTTTCTTCTTATTCGGTAACATGTGTGAGCTTTCCTTTATCTTCTTGTGTTGGTCCCTCCCTTGTAGCAGGTCATTACTTGTTTTCCTTCCACTGTTTCCTTTTCATGTGCTACTTTTTCATTTTATTTAAGAACTCTGGTTTTCCAGCTATCTCCCATATTTACTTCTATCCTCTGCCATGCACACATATGTTGCTCTTTCACTGGCTGTGTGCGTCTCCAGCACCCTTCTCTGTGAAGCCTTTGTGTGCTTATTCCCCACACTCTTTGCCCCTCCACGTTCCTCTCTCTCCATTAAATTCCCTCCAACCACTCCCACCATGTTCCTCCCCACCACACCCCTGTATTGCTTTGTCCCCTGCCCTCCTGTTGCTTCCCCTTCTGTGATTCTGTCACCTTTTCTCCTCCCTCTGTGTTGCTTACCCTCTCTGCGCTACTTTGGTTTCTTTTGTTTACCAATCCAGCTTGGATCAGCAAACAAAACAAAAGTAAATGCTCGCCTCATTTCATTTTGTAGGTGTGTAGGCCTACAAAATGACATAGCTGGTTGTGTCAGCCATTTTTCCTTCTTTTAAAAGCAATGCTGCCAGTAGGACCTAAAAACTTGGCCAATTGGCTTTGTCAATCACTGTTTACTTTTTGTGTTCTGTCTCATTTTTAGCTTGCTCCCTTAAAACTGTCTAAGTCCGTTTTCTCTCTTACTGGTACTTTCTCACTCTCTTGCTCTTTTCTCTTTATTTCTCACAGTCTCCCGCTCTTCCATTTCTTCTTGCTAGCTTGGTCTCCAGTCCTCACTCTTTCCCCATCTTTTTGTGTCTTCTTTATTTTTCTAACTTCACTCTTAAATGCTTTAACCCTTGTCCCCTCCTACCATGATGTTGGCTGTGTCTCTTTCTCTTTCCTCTAACTTCATTACATTATTTCTTCCCACCATATTCGATTTGTTTCCTACTTCTACACAAACGTGTGTGCTCTCTCATAGTCTTCATCCCTTGTTTCTCCTTTGGATAGTTCTATCATGTATGCCCACATTTTTTTTAACTTTTCCTAGCCTTTCTCTCTTTCACAATCTCTCACTAATTTGTTCATGGTGTTTTACAGCCTTTCCCTATTGTGTCTTCGTTTCTTTTTTGATTGGCTTACTTTATGTTTTGCATTTATGTCTGACACATACACAATACATGTTCGCAGTTTACCCCTTCAATGCCTCTAGATTATGCTCATATGTGCACCCACTGCCCACCGCATTTCTTTGTGCTGTCCCATACATGTAATTAGTTATTATTAAAATATAATGTCCTCATACGTCATTCATGTTTCTGACTTTCAAAGAGATCCAAATTATTGTTCGATGTCTGTAAATTTCAGGAATCATCACACCTACTAGTTTTATCATCACACTTACTAGTTTTATCCATGGGCCGCTCTGTTATGTTAACAGGGTATTTGTAGAGTTCACAGCTACTCGAAAGAGTGTCCCGGAACTAAGTGGGTGTGACAGATCAGGCTAACTAAAACGACACAGAGGCTATTGCTGGAACAACCAATTCTTTAAGGACTTCCTAAAAGAGAGAAGGTCATGCGATTGTCTTAGAGTTAGCGGCATACGGTTCCAAAGTTTGGTAACCCGCACCTGAAAAGATCTCCCTTTAAAACTAGAGCGGAGGGACTCAGGAGTGTGTACCAGAAACATCATCAAAGAGCTCTAATTTCACATAGGATACCTGCAGACCACCACAGGTGTTCTTGGAATAGTAATCCTGCTCAGTATGAGAGGAGTTGCTGGTACAAGCAGTGTGCACTTCTTGTAGAACTGGGGATATCAAGGTATAAGTGTTGGAACATTCTGACAGAGAGCTGTATTTCGATTAGCCAAGTGATATGAGAATACAAAACGCTGTGTTTCTCCTTACATAGTTGTCTTCCTGATAGTAAGTGACAGTCTTCTTGTTTTTCAGTGTGTTCTTTCCTTAGTACAGCTTGAATTATTTATTGCCTTAAGAGTTATGTTGCTGCTCCTGGGAAGGAACAGGATTGATATGGTAATGCTTTCGCAAACAGTTAGCGGCTCTCATAGACTTACCATACCACGAGTTGTTCTGAGCACAATCAGACACTTATATCCTGGACAACAGCTTTTACATAGCAAGACTGCTGCTGTGGTCTCATAGAAAGTTAAACCCTGACAAAGTCTACACTCTACTCTTTGTTTTGAAAGAAGGGTTTTGTCTTCATTTGCTAACACATACAGAAAGATGTACAGCATGAGCAGTAATGCAAGGTTCTCTCCCACACACAGTAAGGGTACAATACAGACAGCAGTGCTGAGAGGTTGACACCCAAACGTCCACAAGCACAGCAACATAGCTGGCTTCACTCCCACATCCACAGATTCAACAGAGAAGACTGTGGGTATTTTGGACACTATTGGGGAAGCTTGAGTTTGGATAAGAGAAATCGCAGAAAATCCCTGTCAACCTGGAACTCTACTCATCATTGAAAGCGGGAGTTTTCTCCTGATTTTTGTTTTCATGGGCTTTTCCTTGTTTTATGATATAACTCATGTTGATAACTGTGCATAGATTGGATGTAAAATCTTCTTATTTTCTCAGTTCTTGTCCTCTTTAGGTAAGTCTACCAAAGTGGCATTCAACAGTTTTGGATTAGACTGTCCTTTGGGGTGAGGTAGTAGGTTGTATAGTTTTAGGGGCACCCCCTGTCTGTCAGATAACTATACAATCTACTGTCTTTCCTGAAGTGGCTGTGATATCGGCATCAGCAGACACCACTTCCATAGGGCTCCACTCTACTTGCTGTTTGTGTGTATTGCCATGTACTGTATTCTGAACACTGTCTCGCACCATACACTAGAAATATTCTTAAAAGAGACTCTTCCTATACTGGGCTTCTGATCACCCTCAATGTCCCGGTGAACTATGCATGTTAAATTTACAACTTGTGCTTTCTTGACAGTTCATCAAAGTGATACACTTTCTATAATTCACGCACATTTGAAGCCAGCAAACATGATTTCGTACAGAATCAGCCCACGAGGGAAAGGATGGGTGTCCACAGCGCACCCTACAGGGCCTTGTTAGCTGACCAGTGACATTAGTTTGTGACCATTGTCTCTGTTGTGATGTCAATTGCCATTTTAGCCATGATCAAAGTAACCTGGGTGGTGTGTTTGTTTTTCTAAATGTCAGTGGTATTTCTTAATTTCTTAAAAATGCAGCTGAGAAGAAGATTGCTTAACACGTTGTTTACAAGTTCCCTAAACTAATCAATATTAGTATCACTAGACCAACTTTCTGCTTCAGAGCAGAAGTAAACTACTTGGTTGGCATAAGGAAGTTGTAAACCTTGTAAATGGGTTGAACTGTGTCAAAGTTCAAAATATGCTTTATTCGATATTCAGCAATGAAATATCATATAAGCGAAGAGTTTCATAAAATATCATACAAACATACAATTACAAAAATAATTTAAAACAAACAATTTGGTCAATTCATTAAAATAAGTAAATGGTAACCAATTAAAAAGCAAGATCTGGAAAACCAATCTTAGAGTGATTAAAAGTTAACTAGAAAAGGAGCAATCAATTAGGCCTTACAAAATGACATAGCATGTACGACAAAATACATATATACAATTATTAAGAACATGATGGGCTTTTTCCATTTTACATGTCTGAGTATGAAAATGATAAAACACATGGTGGCCAGAGTCCCCTTTCACCAATTGTTATTATTCATTACTCTGGGACCCGGGTAAAAATCGAACAAGTCCCAAGTAGAAATAGGGGCATCACCGGGTTTTGGTTGAGAAAGTCTTAAAAAGGGGACAATGTTCCTGTGTTTAAATCTGATCAATATCAGATCTCCCGAGATGTCTTTAGGCAGTCTGCCTAACCACCCCACCCTCCTGACGCTCACAATTCCGCCATCTAGGGCGGGCGGCAGCGGTCTGTTGTTGTGAAGCCAAAAGATGGTCTTATTTAGCAGCTCCTCGCTTGTTTCGTGATTTCCCTGACCAAGTTCAGGCACCCCGGAAAGAACGGACACGTAGGGGGCAGCTTCAGGGGGTAAATTAATTCTATGCCTTCTTGGCTGAGGATATCTAGGGGCTTTAAAAGGGGCACTAGTGGGGTTAGGAGTGTTATTATGGCCCCTTGGGAAGGGTATACTCAGGGCAGGGTCAATTGTTCGTGCTTTTCTGAGTTCAATAGGAATAGGCTTGTCCGGGTTTATACAGAGCGTGGAACGTGGGGAAACAGCAGAATTTACAGTTGGTGGGTAAGACCTTTTTACTATTAGTTCAACACTGGTCAACCTGTCTCCCAACTCCTTAATTTTAGTGACCAGGGGTAACAAAGCAGCATTCAACAATCGCTCAAATTCGGCCAATAGGGTCGATTGAAAGGGGGAAACAGGATTATTTAATGTAGACCCTGCTTTATGTGGCGTTAACACAATTGGATTGGCAGGGAGGGATGGGGAGCTACAACACATTAGATTAACATTTAATGGAGTTTCCTCATTGTTGAATTGGATTAAATCAGGGGATACAGGCACAATCTGGGTGGTACAGTTTATGAGATCATTGTCTTTGCCCAGTCTGGGGGGGGTTAATATATCAGGGACATAGTTAGTGCCGCACACGGCATTGAGCTCTTCCCAAAAAGACATCATGGGAGGACTATGTATGGCCCGTCGACGACACTGGACAGTGGAACATAAATATGTAAACTGTATGGTGTCTCTGTACCTCTTATGTTAGGACCAAGTGGAGTGGCCCGCCCCGGCCTCCTCTGGCCTCCGAGGGCCACAGAGGGCCCGCCCTTTGCCCGGGCTTAGCCCGCGCGCGTCCCGCGCAGCGGGAAGCGCGAGCAGTTTTCAAAGCCCCCGGCGGGAAGGGGAGGGGCTGGCAGTCCGTTGTGGCTCCCGCTGACTCCTGGAACCTGTAGGCGCTGTCTGACTCAGCGCGCCCCACCGACGATGCGTCTCCCGCGGAGCGGGAGGCGCGAGCAGTTTTCAAAGCCCCCGGCGGGAAGGGGAGGGGCTGGCAGTCCGTTGTGGCTCCCGCTGACTCCTGGAACCTGTAGGCGCTGTCTGACTCAGCGCGCCCCACCGACGATGCGTCTCCCGCGGAGCGGGAGGCGCGAGCAGTTTTCAAAGCCCCCGGCGGGAAGGGGAGGGGCTGGCAGTCCGTTGTGGCTCCCGCTGACTCCTGGAACCTGTAGGCGCTGTCTGACTCAGCGCGCCCCACCGACGATGCGTCTCCCGCGGAGCGGGAGGCGCGAGCAGTTTTCAAAGACCCCGGCGGGAAGGGGAGGGGCTGGCAGTCCGTTGTGGCTCCCGCTGACTCCTGGAACCTGTAGGCGCTGTCTGACTCAGCGCGCCCCACCGACGATGCGTCTCCCGCGGAGCGGGAGGCGCGAGCAGTTTTCAAAGCCCCCGGCGGGAAGGGGAGGGGCTGGCAGTCCGTTGTGGCTCCCGCTGACTCCTGGAACCTGTAGGCGCTGTCTGACTCAGCGCGCCCCACCGACGATGCGTCTCCCGCGGAGCGGGAGGCGCGAGCAGTTTTCAAAGCCCCCGGCGGGAAGGGGAGGGGCTGGCAGTCCGTTGTGGCTCCCGCTGACTCCTGGAACCTGTAGGCGCTGTCTGACTCAGCGCGCCCCACCGACGATGCGTCTCCCGCGGAGCGGGAGGCGCGAGCAGTTTTCAAAGCCCCCGGCGGGAAGGGGAGGGGCTGGCAGTCCGTTGTGGCTCCCGCTGACTCCTGGAACCTGTAGGCGCTGTCTGACTCAGCGCGCCCCACCGACGATGCGTCTCCCGCGGAGCGGGAGGCGCGAGCAGTTTTCAAAGCCCCCGGCGGGAAGGGGAGGGGCTGGCAGTCCGTTGTGGCTCCCGCTGACTCCTGGAACCTGTAGGCGCTGTCTGACTCAGCGCGCCCCACCGACGATGCGTCTCCCGCAGAGCGGGAGGCGCGAGCAGTTTTCAAAGCCCCCGGCGGGAAGGGGAGGGGCTGGCAGTCCGTTGTGGCTCCCGCTGACTCCTGGAACCTGTAGGCGCTGTCTGACTCAGCGCGCCCCACCGACGTGTCTTTATGTTCCTCATTATTCACCTCTTTATTGATGTAGGTACTTGATAGAATCCAGTCCACACTAGTAAATGTGATGTAGCACGTGAGCAGATACTCGAGCCCCCACTACCCTTTTCTGTGAACTCTGGAGTTTATGATCCTCTCTGCCTACACAATCTTGAAAGAGGAGTCAAGATCTCTTTTCCTTTCCTATTCAGCATACTCATAATTCTTTCCCCCTCCCCACCACCACCAAATGCAGCATGTATACTAAAAGTGTTTTCAAAGGAATGCTTTTGAATCTTGTTAGAAACGATAGCTTTGTATCATTGGCCAAAATAACTGTAACTGTAATCAAACAAACATCCATATTTAGGTTATCAATTTGTGCACCTCGGAACTGGCTAAATCTCTAAGGCTGATTCCAAGAACTAAAGTCAGATGGCATAGAGTCTTTCTATGAGAGATCTCAACTAAGCAGTAAATATGGCATTAGGAGCCCCAACACAGTTTTCTTCAAAAGAGGTAACAGCCCTCCTCTTGTCCACAAACACTGAAAAGGATGGCTAGTAGATGGAGATTTTCCCACATGTGGATGCACTTTTCAACAATTTGCATTCAATTGGCGCCCAGGCCAGAGTTCTTCCTTCAACCTAGGAAGTGACGGACGCTTTTGAGGGAGGCTCTTTTTCATGGCTGCTGATATTTCTTGTAGAGGGCCCAAGCTCGATTTCAAAGGCTGTCTAGGCTTCAACAAGGCTAAACAAGCTCCTTAGAAAAGACCAACTCTCCTGGCTAGCACCCAATTAGGAGGACTACAGGATTTTGACTTCAGGTGGGGATACGAGTTTCTGTAATTCCAACATCGTACAGGTAGTACAGAAACCCAGATTAACACTCACATCCCTGAGTCCCAGTTCCCAGAGCTGATTATCTGATGCACTTTAACAGACACAGTCTACAGTCAACTGCTACCATGTTGACTTTGTGAGACCGTGAGAGCTAATCTGATATACAGTTATTCAGCTTTTGATAAAGGCTGACGCTGGTCAATGAGAATACACATAATAATGGCAGTGTTTCTGTAATTATTAACGCACATGTAAAAACACAGGTACCCACCAAGACATATTTTTATAAATGTGCTTGCTAAAGGTAAATAAATGTCAGAACCAGATTTTTATGTATGAATATTTTTTGTTGATGATTGTCAACTGAACTTACTTTGCAGGCATTTCATAACCCTAGACTGGTGTTGCACTGTTCCTGGAAAGCATTGTTTTGTCTTGTGCATGCTTCTTAGTATCAGATTGTCCCATGACCCAGACATTTGCTGTAACAGGCTGCTATCGGCGTTGTGTTCTCTGCAATGCATGCCAAATGCAATACCGAGTTTGTATAGTCGTTTCTGAATACACAATGAATTTCCTTTTTTCTTTCACCTTTCCTTCATTTAATTACATTCGAAAATCTCTCAGCAAAAAAATATTTTTTCAGCTTTTCCTCAAGTCTCTTTTTATTTAAAACTAATAGAAGTAATGCGATAAAGTCCACACAAATTAATGCCACTACTAGCAAAATAAATATTGCCAACTGCTGTAATCTCTACAAAATTAACAGTTGTGCATTGTTGTACATTTATGATAAAACTAACATTTGATTTGACAGGAACACAACTAATTTAAGCTTTATATGTGTTTATATGTTTTGCTTGTGGTGGCACTTTAAGTAAAGAAAGATCTAAATGAGCTATTGCGGTTTTGCTTCAAACTAGCTCTTCCAGAGGGTAGTTTATTGTAGGACCATTTAGTACTGAATTGTCTGACATAAGAATTTAGTTGGTAAAGTTAGTAAGATTTGGGGTAAGTTTGACTCAAAGCAGTATTTTAAGTGATAACCAGCAAGAAATACATACATACAGTATTCAATTATGGCGTCAGCCAAATGGTAGAAGCAGCTGTTATCACACACCTCATCACTGAACACATCAAGTAATCTGAGCTACTGAAACTGACAAAGTACTGTATTTATAAATGAATAGCAACACTTAAGGAACTTCTAGGGTGGGACAGGCCCAACTGACAACAAAACAATCAATTTCAGCATCTGAAACAACTGGAACACTTCGTAGAAATTAATATCTACTTTTAGTCGACTGTTCTTATTGGGCTCCCACATGGTGACAAAAGAGAAATTCACTCCAGCTTCTAAAAAAGTTCTGTTTACTTTTTGGTAGCTACATTGAGAAAACTACCGTCTGCTCTGACAACAAACCACTACATTTTTAGCTTCCTAAACTGACCCGACACTTGCTGACAAATTACTATTCTTGCTGGAGAATCAGATGGTAAAAGCGCCCCAGGGAAATACTGTTACAGTACCCTCACAGTGTTATCCTAGATAGTTTTACCAGCACATTCAGTGTTTGCCAGTTTGGAATAGAGAACAATACGTAGTTTTTAGAAAACAGTAAAATGGATTGAAACTCCCGTTTTAGGTCATGCCTAAGACAACGCATGCGCTGTCGCCTGTGAGAACTTTTGTTTTCTATACAGTGTGCTTAGAGCCTGACCATTAGTTGCAATTGTTTGGCTGCATTGTCACTCTCATTTCCGTACTTCTTATTGGTCAACTGCTTTAGGCTTCCTTCCTCTTTGTGTCTTCGACCCTCCCCTGGAGGATGGACCCAATACTTGTGTCCTTCCACTGCTCACTTTTTACGCACTGCTTTTTTCTTTGCGTTTAGGCACCGTATTTTGCAGCTGGCTCCCTGGCGTACTTCTATCCTCTCTGTGAGCCTCTGCAGAAGACAGAGCCAGGGAAAGTGCCATTTGGCTGTTACCCTCGTGCCCTCTGTTGCCTCTGATCATGATAGATATGCAGGGGGAGAAAGTGAATACATTTATTCATATGCCCTTGTCTGTCTTTCAGAACACTCTCCTTTAAGTGCGTTTTATTTTATTCAGCAATGTTGTGTTTGTTTTGTAGGACACTAACGTGAATGCAAATATGTTAAAAAAAAAAACTTTCAGTGTAAAAAGTGCCATTCTTTAATCTTTCTCCCATTTAAACTGAACCTTAATTGGCAGGGTGCTGGAGGGAATCGGTATAGGCATTTGCTTGCTTGCAAAGTCGTGTCTGAAACCTAAAAACAAAAGCCACTAACTGATGCTATCGCTTTTATGCTAGCCATGAAACTTAGTTACAAAAACAATTAGCCATGTGTTGCTATTCTGGAAAGAAGTAATGCACCCAGTCCTCCTGACCCTACTTTAAATGCCCCTGTTCAGAGCTCTCCAGCTACCCAAGACCATATGTGGGTAGCTCTTTCAGATCAGGAATTGTCTTTGAATGCCACCATATGGTTTTATGAATGGACTATATATCACAGCTTGCAGTGGAAACACGTGGACTGGATGAGCTACTCAAGCCTGAAACTGGGGGAAATGGAGATGTAGCTGTTGTCTCTAGACTGTGGCATTACTACAGGACAATACAGTATGTGATGCCATTGACATGGAATACATCAAGCCAAGGTTGGCATTGTAGCTCTCTGAAACAATGTGTATAGACCATTCTAAGCTGAATTATTTTAATGTGCATCAAATTTACATTTTTAATGTCTATCATTTTCCTTTCTTACACAGGGCAATGGTATTTCAGCCTCCAAGTTATCAGAGAACATAACTAGGGCGGCATACATTACAATGCTATCATTTTTTTAAAACATCACTCCATGGTTTAGCATTAGAAAGGGGAGAGGACAACAAGAGGTTTTCAGTTTGTTGCCAAGATATCTGCTAGATAACACAACTTGAAAGAAAATACGAAATGTTATAAGGTAGATGAACTGACACCACTTCGCGAGTCTCGTTACATTTTTTAAATTCATATAATTTGTTTTGAAGAAAGACTGGAGATCTTAGGTTTTCACATTCAAAAGTTTTCGTTAAAAAAGCAGCGTGTCGTAACTAGTGGACGTAATGGTGGCATTAACCAATTACCGATATCACGTTTTGCTTACTGTACTTACTAGTCAACAGAAAAAGCATTACATAAAACAACATTGTTTTAAAATTAATCATATTAGATCACATATTATATTCATAAAACAATATAATTACCTTAATACAACATTTACATTAGGAATCTGCAGCAATGAATAAAGACGTTAATGTTTTAGTAATCCATAAGGTTTTTGGGGCAGTCAAGGGTGACAGTATTGAAATACTCATTTTTTTTTTTTTTTTGTTCATTGTAATGTAGTTTAGTCAATGATCCGTTTTTTAAAACCTAGTGACTTTTATGTCATTCTCAGGGCTTCTCTTTCCACTGCATGGGTGTCATCCTTCAGTGCCACATAAATTCATTGTATCCTCCTCACGTGCCAGATCAAATGCTTTAAAATATACATATAATGGACTTTAGCTCCACCCACTAGAAAATATTTCTCTCACCATATACTATTTTTGTTTCGTGTATCATTTCACCCCCTATCGAGTGCTTGAAAGGCAAAGCATGATGGACTGTTTTACATCTCCTAGACACATTCTATACAGAAGCAGTTGGGCTTGCTTTTGTGTTTTTTAAGTGCAGTAGTCTTTTCAGATCTTACGTAGGACAGCACACGCGCTGTTTGGTTGAGGCCTCTTGTTTCGAACAGTGAGCTTAGAGACCACTCCTTGTTTACCATTCGTTAACTTCATTATCACGTTCATTTGCTTGCATCTTGCCCACTGGCAATAACCCAATAAAAAAAATGCTATCTCGCTGACAGGGACACAGCACTTTTTTATTATTTTCTTTTTATGTTCAGCCGTGCCACACAGCAGCCATGCTACTGTACAATATGCTTAAAAACACTTTCTCTTTTGTAGGCGAAACCAGTTGGATTTGCCATTGTTTGTTTAAACTACGTTCCCTCACAAATTTGCATATAGAAGCAAATGGCTTGGTCCAGGGACATTCCCCTAGGCTATTAATGCCTGATATAATTGGACGCAGAGTGTATGCGCCCGATGTCACAGTTAGTAAATGAAAAGACTTGCCTTTCCCAGCTGTCCTTGTGTGCGACCACGGTATTCTATCTCTTGGGAACCCTGGCAGGTTCCGCGCCTCTTTTGTTTGGTACCATGGGGATGCCTTTTCTCTGCAGCGTAGAATTAAACTTAAACCTAGGAAAGGCAAGAGTGTATGTACTTGAGCGTAGAGCATCTTGCATGGCTGAGGGATTAGTCCCAACAAGAAGGCACCAGACCGAGCGCTGAAGGACACCCAGAAAGTCCGCAGGCCCTTCAGGACGAGGAATGTCTTTCCCTATAGATAATGAATACACGAAAGTTCCTCTTATTTTCAATGTCACTTCATTAAAGCAAACGTCCAAAGGCTCTTGTTATTTAGTACCAGTCCCCTTCAGCCTGGATGACTTGACATCTGTTCTCCTTCACCTGCTTGCTCTGTGTGCTGCATTGTCTGTTGGGCCATTCCTATAGAAGTTATCCTTTCCAACAAGAGAACACTGGTGCAATTTATTTGAATTAGTCTGCAAGAAAGAAGAGGTTTTGTCTGAAAAGGCGTCATCCCAATTAAATGATAATATATGCCATTGTTTTACACAGGAAAGGCAGCTGCTTGGGATTGAATGGCAGCATTGTGTACCAGGGGCCATATCTTAATTGAAATTAATCGAGCACCAGTGAAGCACAGGCCTTTTTAAAGCACCCGTTTTCGTACCATAAAGCAGCAATACACGAGACCAGATAAATAAAAAATGTAAAGTAGACTAGAATCCCTTGTTCAGGACCTTATTAAAAAAAAAAACATCATTTCCTCTAAGAGAGATCGCATTAAATTGCTTATGTAATCTTACGCTCCAAATCTTTTTTTTGGCTTGCTATATAGACATAAATGTTGATATTTCAATGGTATTTGTATTGGTAGCCTGTGATATTTATTTTATTTCTCGGCAAATTCCTCCCTGAGTGCATCAAAATGAGTTGAACATGTCTGGGAGCCAATTAGTAGGTTTCATGGGAAAAAATATGCAGTGCTTGAAGTTATGGTCCAGAGCAATGCACCATCTCAGAATGAAGTCACTCACAAGTGACATTAATGCAGCAAGAGCCGGGCTTGAGATACCCTGCTCCCACGGCCCAACGCCGACCTTATTTCTTGTTGAATACTGCCAGTACAGATGCTGATATGAGTCTCCATTCGCTACTGTATACAGGCCCCTTGCAACCATGCTTTTCTTTTGTAGGGTTCATCATGACCTCTCCATCTGCAGATGGTCAGAGATTAAGTCACCACAGCTGAAAAACAAACTTTACAAGTAACAGGCATCCCATGCTTCTTTCTTTCTCTGGTATCCAGGGCATATCCTCTCCCTGTGGACAGCTCATATCTTTCCAGTGGCAGGCTTGGAGTATCCAACAGCAATGTGCGGAGTTCAGTCACAGATGCTGACAGCCTTCCAGTGGCCACCGATCAAGGTTCCTATTTACAGAACAGAATAGAAATGCAGGTCCAGGATCTCAGGAAAAAGAGCAACCTCTAAGTCGCACGTGTCCTGGGCTCTACGCATGTACGCGCACACATACACACACGCTCTCTCTCTCTCCAGTCCGCCACCTCCCCTAGACCTTCTTGATGGCGGTGAAGCCATGACCACCAGAAATAACTTCCAGAAAATGTCTCAGGTTTCCTCGCTGTTGGTTTGGCGGAAATGGTGTTGCAGCCTCAAGAGCAAGATTATATCCGAATTGTTCTTTACAGGATATCAACCTATCCAAGCCGAGTGTCTAGTGTTGTAATTGCCATGGAAACAAGCATAGGTTGGACTCTCTTGTCTCATGGGTTTACTAGAGGGATTGATGTGTGTAGAAGAACAAATAAGATCTACCTTGAAAATGTGGTCATTAAAAAATGTATGGGAAAATCCCTACTTACCAGAGTGATGTTTAAAATAGCATTCTGGAACCCACAGTTGCGAGATAAACCTAGCATATTGAATCACAGGTTATTTGTTAAGAGGGGAGGGTCATGTACACGTTCGGTTAGTTAAACTATGAATCCATCACTAATAATCATGGCACTATGTGAAGAAGTTTGAAAAAGGACTGCCTCTGTGTGATCCCTGACAAGTACTTTGCTTCATTTTTTACATTTTACCTTCATTATGGTCATGTGCATAGAATGTTGAATTAGAAATATGTTTTTTTTAATTTGTCGAGCGATTTGGAAAGCCTGCTAAAGTGACAATAATGAATTTGTTGCTACAAACTGTAATCTTGGTATCCTTCACAAAGACCATGGGACTGCTGATGACACAAGGCGCACTATGTCACACCCCTCTGCTTTAACAGGGTGAGGTAGTAGGTTGTGTGGTTTCAGGGTAGTGATTTTTACCCATTAAGGCGTTAACTATACAACCTACTGCCTTCCTTGTGGAGCAGCATTTCATCGAAAGTATTGAAGTTCTGAAAATACAACTACAAAGCCATCTACGTCTGCACTGCAGTATTGCAGAGGCAAGGTGCATGCAATAAGTGTGTTAAAAGCGTGTTATGCTTCAGCATCTTTTTTCGATGTTAAAAGACGGATATGGTGTAAACAACTGAAAATAAATTAAATTGACCTATTCAAACAACACATTTTGAAGACCCTGTTCTTTTTTTGTTCATCGAGTTAAGTATTGAAATATTTCAGGAGCTATTAAGTTTTGTTTGACTAATGGGAATTATTGTGTTAAGAAGGTTCAGTAATTTCACTTTCGATCACGTTTTAAACCATCTTTGCATATTATTTCCCTGTGGTCCAATAACAGATGTGAGTTCTCAACTTGGGTTAGCACTTTGTTAAAATACTACATCAGGCATATAGCTTTAATAGACTTAAACAGGCACATATTTTAACTTTTGTGTTTTCTTTCTCTGGAGCTAGTGAAATTGAGAGTTCTCTAGAGCCCAACAACGTTACTGAAAGATATCTCATCCAAGACATATCAACAAACTATTACAGCGCTCATAGTTATTGTTTTTTTCTAGTCAATAAACATTGCGGATCACATTAAGAATGCCTCATGCGGTTAGTCGATGCCGTTCTGGATTCAATCACCATTGTAGTAAAGTGTGCAGTGGGGTTCTACTTTTTCATCCGCGTTGACAATCATTACTTAGAGCAGCTGGTGACTCCAGTCTGAAAGCCCTATGAGATCGCTGTCTATCCCTACGCAGATTATACCCAGCTTTTCCACATGATGACACCTGTGCAAGCAGAAGAATCATTGGCAAAGCCAACAGGTCTTGCCTAAGCAAGAGCTATTGGCTTTGGCAATGTGTTTTAGCCATGTCGTACACCAATGTGGCTGTTGTTCAATGTTCCTAACATTTTCTGGGGTGGATTAGAGTGGAGTAGATAGAATAGGGTAGTTTGGATTGGAGTGGAGTAGAATGGAGTTGCGAGGGGTAGACTGAAGTTGGGTAGATTGGAGTGATAGATTGGATTGTGGTACCCAGGGGTAGATTTGTGTGGAGTGTGGTAGATAGGAGCTGATTATGGTAGACTAGAGTGGGGTACAGATGAGTGGAGTAGACGGCTAGTTTGGAGTGGAGTAGGGTAGACTGGGATAGAGTGGATTTGAGTAGGTTGATCGTGGTAGAATGGAGTGGAGTAGGGTTGGGTGATTAGAATGGAGTGAGGTAGATTGGGGTGGATAGGAGTGTGGCAGATTTGAGTGGGGTGGAATGAGTTAGAAAAGAGTGGGGCACAGTGGCGGGTTGGCGTACATTAGAGTAGAGTGGGCTGGGGTAGATTGGAGTAGAGAGGAGTTGATTGCAAGTGGAGTGGGGTAGAGTGGAGCGGGATAGATTGGGGTGAAGTGGGGTAGATTGGAGTGCCGTGAGTTAGATTGGGGTAGAGTGGAATTCCATGGATTGGAGTTTGATAGATTGGTATGAATCGGGGTAGATCGGAGTGGGGTGAAGTGGGTTAGATTAGAGTGGGGTATATTGGGTTGGAGTGGGATGGGGTAGTTTGGAGTGGAGTAGGTTACGGTGAAGTGGGGTATGTTGGATTGGAGTGAGGTAGATGAGGTGGAGTTGGGTGGATTGAAATGCAGTAGATTAAAATGGGTTAGATTATTATTAACGCATTTGTAAATCGCATCACTTATTCCGTGGAGATATCATGTAGCTAGGCAGGTGCCCAATCCATCCACTAAGAGAACTCCACAGAGTTAGAACCAATAAGGAGAGGCATTATCCTGGAAACGGCTAGGTTTTTGATTTCTTTCTGAACCTAGCATGATCATCAATGAGGTAAATGTTCAGAGGTGAAGAGTTCCACTGGACAGCAGCCAAGTAATAAAATTATCAGCCACGTATATTCTAATTTTCCTAATGAGTTTAGTTTTCGCAAGAGCTAGATTACGGGATCTCAAATCACTAGTGGACCTATAAAATTCCACTCTTGCCTGTAAGATCCCGGGCCCGTTATATGGCGGGCTTTATGAGCATAGCATAAAAGTTTGAAATTGGCTCTGTCCCATATTGGAAGCCAATGTAAAGAAGCCAGGCAAGCCGATGCACAACTAAATCTGTCCCATGTTACAGATTAGCTTGGCGGCAGCGTTTTGCATTACCTGGAATCTGGAAAACAGGTAGTCTGCCATGCTACAAAAAGGACATTACCGCAGTCCCTTCAACTTCTTACAAGAGCCTGGACTATGGTTTTGCGGCAAGCTATCGGAATCCAGGCGAATAGCCTTAAAAGCTTAAGCTTGCCAAAGCATTTGCCACAGGTGATCCTAACATGTTCTTGCATGGAAAGATGATGATCCTCAGGTTTTTGGCTGATTTTTTTAGAGTGGGCATATCCCCTAAAGAGGCTGGCCACCAGGAGACATCGCAAATCAAATGCTCCCTATCGAATAGCAGGATGTCTGTTTTTTCTGCATTTAGTTTTAGACAATGATTTGTCATTCATCCTGTTACTTTGATGATACACTCTCGTAATTTGCTTCTGGCCTCATCAAGTTTCTCCCCCAGTGATATAATCAACTGGTTCTCGTCTGCATAAGAGGGGACTTTGAAACTCCATTCCTTAAGAGGTTTTGCTGGCAGAGAAACTTAGATATATTAAAAAGGGTGGGGCTCAAAGAGGAGCCTTGGGGGACTTCTCAGATGGATGTGAAGGAGTCGGATCTGCAAGTCCCCAACTGGACTACGGGTGTTGTGTATATAAAAAAAAAGCTCAACCACCGATGTTCATGTGACTGTAGGCCAATTTTGAGGAGTTTATTAAGCTGTGGGAGACAGTATGGAACACTGCAGACAGGTCAAGAAGAGTCAGGGCCGTGGCCTTGCCCTGATCAAATACAGATCTCATAATGTCCAATACAGCTTACTGCATGGACTCAGTGCTGTTGTTGGCACAACATCCTAGTTGGGAAGGATCCAAAAGGTTGTTATTTTCTAGAACATCGATCAATTGGCTTTCACTATTTTTTCTAGAATCTTTGACTTGTAGAGTAGAAGTGATATAGGCCAATAGTTGGAGAGGATGGACACCTCCATGACATATTTTGGCAAAGGATAGCAGTACCACTTCCTTCCCGACATCTGAAAAGGTAGCCTCTATCAGGGATTGGTTAAACAATGAGTAAAATGGGGCCATAACATTGTGGCTAATCTGGAATAAAATGAGGGCAGTGGTAAAAAAGGGCAGCCAGATATGACCTCCGTCATCAACTGAAGTACCTGTGTTTCTGAAAATTGTACGAAGGCTCCCAGATGAAACTTGGAGCTTGGTGGAGAGAGCCTGAACATACTCATGTGGATATGGTTGGATCACCAAAAGATGAATACATTTTTTCAATTTTATCTGAAAAATAATTCTCTAATTCCTCACAGTTGGCTTCTGTATAAGGAATTAATTGGGAGAGGCAGGTGGGTTGGGTAACCTCCTTCGCAATTTTAAATAATTCTTTAGAGTGGCTACTATTCTCAAGTCTGTGAGTACAATAATCCTTTTTTGTTCTGAAAGCTTTTGTTCTTCATTTTTAAAGTGATCTGTTTGTTTCTGGAAAAACCTCCACATGTATTCGAGGTTTTTGCACTTTCTTTTTACTGCTCTCAGAGCCGCCGAGTACCATTTTTCTGAGGGAGAGTTCCTAGTGGATTTATTAACGATCAGTGAAGCAAATTTATTTGAGGACTTTAAGATTGCAGCATTGAAAGAATCAATTTGATCAGAAAGGGGCATAGTAGCATCATTTTTCAAAAAGATGAAATGATGAGCAAATGAACGCTCCACTATGCTCCTTCAAGATTTCTTGGGAATAGCGGTGGAAATCTGCCGAATTTATTTTATCACCTGGAAGCGTGACCAAAAAACGAATTGAGAAATGATCTGTCCATATAAGAGGAGCAATAGCTAAATTTTAGTAGAGTTTCTATCTTGTGGGATGGGGTGGGGAAGATAGGAGTGAGGTGGGGGAGATGAGTTTGGAGTGGATTGAGGTGGAGTGGGGTAGGGTGGAGTGGGATACATTCGAAAATTGAAGTGGGCAGACTTGGTTTGAGTGGGGTGGATTGGAGTGAAGTTAGGTGGACTAGGGTGAAGTGTTAATTGGAGTGGGGTGAGGTGGATTGGGCAGGAGTGAGATAGATTGGAGTGGAGTAGGTTAGATTGGAGTAGATTGGAGTGAGATATATTGTGGTAAATTGGAGTGGGATAGACGGGTAGTTTGGAGAGTAGTGATGTGAATTGGGGTAGATTGGAGTTGGGTAGATTAGGATGAAGTGGGGTAGAATGGGTGGATTGGAGTGTTGTAGATTGGAATGGAATGGGGTAGATTGGAGTGGAGTTTGGTAAATTAGATTGAAGTGGGGTAGATTGGAGTGGAGTGAGGTAGATTGGGGTGGAGTGGGGTAGTTTGGGTGGATGGTAGTGATGTAGATTGGAGTGGGGTAGATTAGAGTTGGGTGGGGAAGATTGGATAGGAGTAGAGTGGGGCAGATGGGGTAGAGTGGAGTGGGCTAGATTAGGGTTAGAGTGAGGAAGATTGGAATGGAGTGGGGTAGACTGGTAGATTGGAATTGGATAGATTATGATAGATTGAAGTGCAGTGAGATAGATCAGAATGTAGTTGGATAGATTGGTCTGTGTTGATTATAGAGTAGGATAGGTTAGGTTAGATTGGGGTAGATTAGAGTAGAGTGGGTTTAGGTAGAGGGGATTTGAGTAGAGGGGTAGATTGAGTGGAGTGTAGTAGAGTGGGGTAGATCAAGGAAGACGAGTAGAGGGGGCAGATAGAGGTAGATTGGAGTAAAGTGGGGTAGACTATATTGGAGTGGGGTATATTGGGGTAGATTTGTGTGAAGGGGTAGAGAGGAGTAAAGTGGGATAGATTGGGGTGGGTTGTGTTGGGGTAAACGTGAGTGGAATGGGGTAGATTTGAGTGTGGAGAGGGGTAGAATGGAGTAGACAGGGTGGAGTGTTTTCGGATCGAACGGATTGGGGTAGATTTTGAGTGAAGTTGAGTAGGATAGTGTGGAGGGGCATTGATTAGAGTGGTATGTCGTCCAGTGTCTTAGTGTGAATGGGCCTAGAACAGAGTGGCATGACATGGAGTGGCACATTGTAAAGTGGAGTGTCATGGCATAGTGTTGTGGAGTGGAGAATGCATGGTATAGTAGCACACTGCCACTACCAACAACATATTTCTTAACTGAAACACCATCACATTTGCACAGACATACAGTTTTACTGTGCATAAACCATAATGTGTGGAAATTTAATCAGCTAGTGTGTTGATGTGTTTTGACTGCACTCAAACATTTCTTTACACCACACTTCTTAATTAGAAAAAAATAAACTTAATTTGTATTTTGGTAATTCTGATATATTCTGAAATATCAGCAGAGTTAGTGTTTGTTGTGAGCTAGATAAAAGACTTTCGTTTCACTGCAAGAATGTCACATACATTTTCTCACTTTGAAGTCACAGAAAGAAAAGTAAACACCAAGCTCTCTCGCAAAACAGAACCTGACATTTCACCTGTCTTTAAATGCACAGCAAATGTGCCAAGATAAGAACAAGATTGAAAGGCCTATTTACAGAAAACCAGCACCCAGAAGGATACAGTAAACAAGCAATGCTCCAACAGACAGACAAACTCAAGCTGGACTGTCTAAAACAAATAAACCCAGCAAATGTGAGTTACAAAGGCAATGGGGTGAATGCATTCCTAGGGAAGCTTTCAGAATAACCACAAAAAGTTGTTAGCAAACCATGCTTCGACCTAAAAAGGCTGAAAACATTCCTCGCCAGCATAGAAACCCGGCTGGCAAGTTTTGCTTCTGACCAAGGCTGCATGTGTCCACCGAAACCCTTTACTGTGGGGTTTAACAAATTGCCTTTTGAGCAAGGGACCCCTGTTCTTGACTGGTACACAGCTTGTTTACAAATCGGAGCGAGCTGACCCTGTTTCCCACCCACTCTGCCCTCACTTTGGAACAGGCAGCTATCTTTACAAGGACATACGTACATATATATGTGTGTGTGTGTATATATATATATATATATAACCTGCTGGCTGTTGCCAGTAGGTAAGACGTAGTTTCCACAGGTAAAGCTTTTTTTGACTTGGCTATAACTTTGGTGCCGTTTCACGAATCATCACAGTTTTTTCTTTTTTAAATGTCAATGATTGTAGTTGTGTATGGAGAGTTTTGGGGTGACCCATCAAGTGGTGGCTGAGAAAAATGGAGGATCAGAAAAGTGCATTTCCCTAGTTAATACCCATAGAGATTTTCAAAACGACTACAGCCTGAAACTCTGGATGGAGTTACACCAAATTTGGCAGAATGGTAGCTCTTGATCAAGAAAGCACGCTTTTTTGTTATTTATTGTAAATCCATTCAGTAATTTTCAAGATATTAAAGGAAATCCAAATTTGTATATCTAGGGTCACAAAGCCATCGCGAATAATGTCACTCTTGTGCAGAGCTCTAATTGGTTGCCAACAGTTCAACCAGGAAGTGTTGGCAGCCATTTTGGGACTTTACTTCAGCAGAGTACCCCAAAAAACCTAACAAAATAAGGAAAAGGGTGGAGGGTTGGAAAACCGCACCCCTCACTCTGGTGCTGGGGTACCCGAGGGAACCCGCCAGGGCACAAAAGCATTTTAAGAAAAATTTGCACAAAATCGTGACAAAAAAAAAACAAGTGCTGTTTCCCACCCTTATAAGAAGATTTACCCCTTAGTGGACCAGGTCCCGCGGGCTTAATTATACGTTGAAAAGGACAGAGGGAGGCTCATGGGGGCCCCTTCCTAGTGCACTTTTTAGCCCCGGGCACCACCACCTCCCCGGAGGTTCAATTGGTAGAGGGGGGCTGCACAGACTGCCCTCCTGGAACTTAATATGCGCTAGGGACCACCACCTCCCCAGGGCTAAATAAAGGATGCTGAACCAAGCGGATCCCCCGCCCCAGGGCCAAATACATATTTAAAATTGGGAGGGTGCCTGAGCGGCCCACCTCTGGGCCCATATACGGCTCCAGGGACACCACCTTCCTGGTTCCAGCCTGTGCATACTAAAGAAGAGGGGCCCTTCTGGAGCCATTAATGGCCCTGGGAACTGTCACCCCCAGGGCCGACTCCTGCTGTTTCCAGAGGGACCCACACTTGGGAGTTAGCAGTATGTTTTTGCTGGGCTGGAGCTGTGACAAACATCAACGTCGTTCCCAGCTAGCAGGAGGTGTCAAGCGGCTCCCGCTTGGTCGGAGTGGAGTTTTCATCTGTTTCCCTGCCTCCTGTTATGCGGGGAGATGCATATTTAGCATCTCCCTGCATGCAGGAGCAATGCCAGCTCCCACAGGAGGCTTGGATTCTCCCCTGCCTTCCGCGGGAGCTACATTAGAAGCCCTGTAATTTTAAATTTGTCTATTGTCCAGCGCTCACTTCGCGCTTTTACTTAACTACTTACCCAGCCTTGCAGGGACTTTCCCTCGTCTCTTTGCTTTCCGCGCAGCTAAGGCAGACGCTGCAGCGGGACTAGGATTCCTCGCTCGTCGCCATCAGCGAGCCGCTCCCCCTGCCACGCCCACTCTCTCCTGGCCACGCCCACTTTGGGCTTACAAATCGAGGAGCTGACTACGAGCTCACCATCTTGGATTCTCCCCTGCCTTCCGCGGGAGCTACATTAGAAGCCCTGTAATTTTAAATTTGTCTATTGTCTAGCGCTCACCTCGCGCTTTATACTTAACAATTTACCCAGCCTTGCAGGGACGTTGCCACGCCCACTCTCTTCTGGCCACGCCCACTTCGGGCTTACAAAACGAGGAGCTGACTACGAGCTCACCATCTTGGATTCTCCCCTGCCTTCCGCGGGAGCTACATTAGAAGCCCTGTAATTTTAAATTTGTCTATTGTCCAGCGCTCACTTCGCGCTTTTACTTAACTACTTACCCAGCCTTGCAGGGACTTTCCCTCGTCTCTTTGCTTTCCGCGCAGCTAAGGCAGACGCTGCAGCGGGACTAGGATTCCTCGCTCATCGCCATCAGCGAGCCGCTCCCCCTGCCACGCCCACTCTCTCCTGGCCACGCCCTGAACGGTCCCATAAATTATGTGCATTCCCCGTACGCGCAGCGGACGGGCGCAGCGGGCGCGCCTAAGGCAAGCCCGTCTGCGCCCGTCCGCGACCGGCCGGGACCCGGGGCCACAGACCCTGCCCAACTCGTTTCTTACACTTCCGCACAATTATTTGCACTTATGGCTCCCATTCCCCTTCCTCCATCGTTGGCTTTACGCCTTGATTCACTTGGTGTCCTTGTGCCTCATCATCCTTGCTCACTCCCCCCTCCTCTCCCTCCCACTTTCACCCCTTCGGCATATCAGGCAACCCCCCCCTCCAAACCGTCATCCCCCGCAGCTTCCGCCCTTCTGCTTAACACTCGGTCGGCAGTCAAGCACCAAATTGAACTCTTCAACCTCTTATCCTCAGATTGCCCCGACTATCTTTTTCTTACGGAAACTTGGTTTTCCACAGACTCACTTCCTGATCTCCTGGCTATTCTTCCTGATACCCACTATGCTCTTCGCATGGACCGTCCGGCTGGAAAAGCCGGTGGCGGCGTGGCAATGATTATTCGATCCACGCTTAGATTCCAGCTCCTTGATCACCCTCCAATATCCAACGTGGATTTTCTGGTCGCCCGGTCCACTAATCTTATTGATCCCCTCACTTTCGTCCTTGTCTATCGGCACCCTCTGTCTATGCCTCAGTTTGTTCCCCTACTACAAGACATCTTGGCCACCTTGGCAGTAAACAACTCGTCAGTTGTCTTACTTGGGGACTTTAATTATTGGCCTGACGATCCCAGAGAAAGTCCAGCTTCCAAAGACTTCTCTGCGACTCTCCAGTCACTAAATTTTATCCCTCACATTTTCTCCCCCACTCACGTTAAGGGTCACACTTTGGACCAAATCTGGTCACTGCGTCGCCCCGTTTCTGTTCCCTCTGTCCTTCCATGTATTTGGTCGGATCACTTTCTGATCTCTTTTAGTATTCCTCTTCCCTCTTTAGCTAAAACCCCTCTTTCCAAGAATCTAACAGCCCGCTGTTGGAATCAGACGGATCTCCCTCTTCTCTCTTCTTCCTTGGCTTCCTCAATGCCTGACTGTGGACTGGGGGTTGCTGCGGACCGGAATAACAGGCGTGGAGGCCGAATATATTGGGCTATGGTAGCTGTTTTTATTGTTCGGTTTAACACTTGAAACAGGAGTAGGTACAGAGGTCTGGGGTGCAGCTGTAGTCGGCTCCCCGGAATATACCGGCTGCTGGATCGTCCGGAGGTCTTCACGTCTTCCGGGCGTTGGGATAACCTCGGAGGGAGATAGAGAAGCAGGGGTTAGTCCTTCCAGCATGGACTATTCAAGTACTGTTACCAACACCCGGGTCGTGCGGGAATAAAGAGGACCGTGAGGAGGGGAACGGGCAGGGGGTAGACGGGAAGGGTTCAAGGAGGTGTGGAAAGGGTATAAGAGAGGTGCTCTTGTGGTGGGTCGGGGTGTAGGGAATATGATACAAGTTCTAAGTGCAGTGTCTCTACGTTCTATTATATACAGTGCTTAAGGGTGCTCTATCAGTGCGTTCAATATCTATACAAATACAAGTAGTTACAGCTATATACAAAGGGGACACGGAGACGGTAACAAGGTACTCACGTGCCCCGCCGTAACTCTCCCGAGAGTTACGGCCGCTCTCCAGCCACCTCCAGAGGACTCCACCACTCCTCGGTCCAGACGTCCTCCAACTCTCCGTCTTCGATTCTCGCACTCCTTCCGCTCTCCGTCAATGGTTCGCTGCGCGCTGTCTCCTGCCACGAGTCGGCTATCGGGAACGCTCTCCTCTCTTCGTCGTCGGCTTTTGAAAGTCCAGGTCCTGGGAAGGGGGTGGGACTTCCGGTTTCCCGGTAGACTGCTTCCGGTTCGGGACTTCCGGTTCCCCGGTAGGCTGTTTCCGGTTCGGGACTTCCGGGTTCCAGGTGTTTGGGGTTCTCCGTCTCTGGGAGGGGCCGGTGTCTGGTCCTCTGGTCTCGTACCTGCACAGGGAAAAAAGAAAAAGGACTCCTGGTCGTCAGAGACGCAGGAGGGTTAGAGGTCGTGGTACCCCCACACGGGTGTCGCTCGGTTGAGGTAGGTGGTATCCCCCTTCCACATCCCCTTTCCCTAGCTGTCTTTCTTGTGGGGGAGGACGGCGGGGGATATCTAGACAGGTAATCTGCATTGCCCTGCTCGGCCCCCTTCCTATGCAAGGTCTGGAATCTGTAAGGCTGTAGGGATAGAAACCAGCGGAGCACTCTGGCGTTATGTCCCCTGTTACGTGCCATCCACTCTAGAGGAGCGTGATCCGTATACAGAACGAATTCCCGCCCCTCCAGATAGTAACGCAGGCTCTCTATGGCCCATTTAATGGCCAGTGCTTCCTTTTCGACTACCGCGTAGTTTATCTCACGAGGGAAGAGTTTCCTGCTCAGGTAGAGGATAGGCCTCTCTATGCCTGCCTGGTCTTTTTGGGAGAGGACTGCTCCCAGTCCCTGTTCTGAGGCGTCAGTTTGGAGAATAAAGGGTCGCGTGTAATCAGGACTGATGAGAACTGGCTCAGACAGCAGTGCTTGTTTAAGGGTCCGAAAAGCTGTCAGCATCAGAGGGGAGGGATGTCGTAACAAGGATTCTGTTCCCGTGTTCTTCTTTAGGAGATCTGTTAGGGGCACGGCTATCTGAGAAAAATTAGGGATGAACCTCCGATAATATCCTAAAAGCCCAAGGAAAGCCCGGAGATCCTTTTTGGTTTGTGGGAAGGGTATTGACTGGATGGCCTTTATTTTATTATCTTGGGGTCATATGACCCCCTTCCCAAGGAGGTAACCAAGGTACTTGACTGTTTGTGCAGCAAGAGTGGTCTTAGCGGGGTTAATAGTGAACCCGTGTTCCCCCAGAGAGGTGATCACCCGTGTCAGGTGGGACAGATGCTCTGGCCAGTCATCGCTGTATATGACTATATCGTCAAGGTATGCTCCTGCGTATCGGGCATGAGGCTGCAGGACAATGTTCATAGCCCGTTGAAAGGTTGCTGGGGCCCCGTGAAGCCCGAAAGGCATTACTCTGAACTGGAATAGTCCGTCAGGCGTGTAAAACGCCGTTTTCTTTTTGTCCTCACTCTTCAGGGGGATTTGCCAGTATCCCTTGCAGAGATCTAGCGTGCTGATGTATCGAGCCCGTCCAATGCGTTCTATCATCTCGTCTACTCTGGGCAGCGGGTACGTATCAAAACTCGAAACTTTATTGACTTCCCTAAAGTCAATACAAAACCTTGTGGAGCCATCGGGTTTGGGAACAAGAACGATGGGTGAGTTCCAGCAACTGATAGACGGCTCGATAACGCCCATTTTCATCATTTCTTGGGTTTCTTCTTGGATGATTTTACGGCGGGCTTCTGGGACGCGATAGGGGCGTTGTCTCACGACCTTTCCTGGTTCTGTACGGATCGCATGTTCTATGACCGTGGTGTGTCCCGGAGAAGTGGAAAACACCTTTTGTATGGGGGACAAGACAGTCCTGAGGTCATCCCGTTGATTCGGGGGTAGGTCTGGATCCACACAACTCTCGAAGAGTGGGCTCCCGGGGTCAATCGCGTTGGCTAGCACTGGTTGGGGGCCCTCCCATTTCTTAAGCAGATTGATGTGATAGATCTGTCTCTGGTTACGGGTATGATCTAATTCTATTTCGTATGTAACGGGTGTTACCTGTCTCGTCACCGGATATGGTCCCTGCCATTGTCCCAGCAGTTTGTGATCGGATGAGGGAAGGAGGAGTAGTACGAGGTCTCCGGGAGCGAAGGTTCTGGCTTTGGCTCCTCTGTCATATTGTCGTTTTTGTGTAGCCTGGGCTGTCAATAGGTTTTGCCTCACTATTTCCCTGATCTGGCCCAAGTGAGTCTTGAGGTTGGCAACATATTCGGGCAGGGGTCGGGTACGATCGGGCTCGGCTTCCCATGCCTCCCGTGCCATGTCCAGGAGGGTTCTAGGGGGCCTTCCGTAGAGTAGTTCATAGGGCGAATACCCTGTGCTGCTCTGGACCTTGCAACGGATGGCAAAGAGGGCCAATGGAAGCATTTCCTCCCAGCGACGACTTTCTAGACCCAACAGTTTCTTGAGAGTGGTTTTCAGGGTCGCGTTATAACGTTCCACGAGTCCGTCGGTCTGGGGGTGGTAGGCCGAGGTCCTGATTTGTCTAATGCCCAGTTGCGAACATACCTGACGCATGAGAGAAGAGACAAACGGGGTTCCCTGGTCCGTCAATATCTCTCGGGGAAAACCCACTCGGGTGAAGATGGTTACAAGGGCTCTTGCTATGTTTTGTGTGGTGGGATGTTTTAGTGGAACGGCCTCTGGAAACCGAGAGGCGTAGTCCACGAGAACGAGAGCATACCTACATCCGCTCTTTGAGGGCAACATGGGGCCTATCAGGTCCATCCCCACCCTAGTGAACGGGACATCTATGAGGGGGAGCGGCTGAAGGGGAACTCTTGGGGGCCGGTATCGACTGTTCTTTTGACACACCGGACACTCTTTGCAGTATTGGCTCACTTGTTTGTGTACGCCAGGCCAATAGAATTTTTCCAGTATCGTTTGTCCGGTTTTGTCGTCCCCGAAATGCCCTCCCAACAAATGACTATGTGCCAAAAAAAGTACTTTGTCGCGAAAGGGACCGGGAACGAGCAGCTGTGGTTCTTGTTGGGGTCCGCCCTTCCTGTACAACAGACCATTTCGTTTAAAGAAATAGGGACATACGTGCAAGGGATCCTCGTTTTCCTGGGCACGTCCCCAGGCGTCTTGTAACACCGGGTCCTCTTGTTGGGCTGCGCAAAATTCCCGGTCGGTTTCCCATGGATGCGGATCCACCTGAACAGGATAGGCAGAGGAGTATGTCCTTTTTTCTTTCTTCTTTTGCCGTCTGGTCTTTGGGACTTTGGTTGTAGGCTCTACGGGAGGCGGGTTTCTGGAAAAGGGAGCCTCGGACCACCATTTCTCTAAGGAATTCGTAGCATCATGCAACAGACGGGGTAGTCCATGGTAATCGCTACCCAGGATAACCTGTTCCGGCAGGTTGGGTACTAGGCCCACGTTAAGAGGACTTCTTTCTCCGGAGGGCTGTTGTACCTGTACCCGGGTGGTGGGATATCTTCTGGTGTCACCGTGTACGCATTGGATGTCAACGGTGCCAGTCATAGGCCCCATTGGACTGGCCATTTCTTGAGGCCGTAACACGCTTTGCCGACAACCGGAGTCGGCTAAAGCCATCATGGGGTAGCCATCAATTCTCACCGGACACCGGAAGGGAGGAGGACTGGCATCCGTGGTGAGACACACATAGTTCCGAGCCAGTCCGACCTCCATCGGTTCCTCCTTCTGTGGACAGAACCGTGCTATGTGGCCATATCCCCCACAGTGGTAACATTGAGGGCCGGGATGACTTGGTCTTGGGATCACCGGAAAGGGAACAAAAGGGATAGGTTCTGGTTTTCGAGGTACCAATGGCCTCGGTGGTCGGGGATGACTTCCATGGATCGTTCGTGCTGGATATTCGTCCTTCTTCTGGGAGTCTTGTGCACGGCTGAAGGCACTTGCAATCTCGACCGCAGTGTCTAGTGTGAGTCTTGAGTGCTGACGGACCCACTTCTGTGTAGCCGGGTGAAGGGAGGCCAGGAATTGCTCCAGGTATATCTTAGCCATTATTTCCTCCTTGGTAGACGTGGCAGGCTTCAGCCAGCGATTGGTTAGGTCTTGGATGCGGAACGACAGGGCTCGGGGTGTTTCCTGTGGTCCCTCACGCACCTGTCGCAATCGTGCCCTGTAGGTCTCATCGTCGATCCCAAGCCGTTCAAGGATGCATGTCTTTATATCCTGGTACGGGGTCAGCCCTTGGATGTTGGCCTGTTGGAACGCCGCCTGGAGTTCCCCCGTCAGCAGAGGCCCAAGATAGTGGCTCCAGCGATCAACTGGCCAAGCAGCCGCCTGAGCCAAACGCTCAAAGTTCGTAAAAAAGAAGTCCGGGTCCTCTCCTGATACGTATTTCTGTAATACCACTGAGGGTAATGTAGTCGCGGGTTTTGATTGTCCCATGACTTCGACTAGTTTCCCAAGGGCTCGGTCTTGAGCGGTGCCCTGGTCCTTCAGGACGTCGTGCAGCTGGCCACGGTCGTCTTCGGCCGTCTTGAGAAACCGCTCCATCATCTTCCCAAGAAGGTCCTGACTTTCTGCGAGTTGCTTCACGGCTGCCTCCATGCTTCCGGATCCCACTTCTGACACCAGGTGTGGACTGGGGGTTGCTGCGGACCGGAATAACAGGCGTGGAGGCCGAATATATTGGGCTATGGTAGCTGTTTTTATTGTTCGGTTTAACACTTGAAACAGGAGTAGGTACAGAGGTCTGAGGTGCAGCTGTAGTCGGCTCCCCGGAATATACCGGCTGCTGGATCGTCCGGAGGTCTTCACGTCTTCCGGGCGTTGGGATAACCTCGGAGGGAGATAGAGAAGCAGGGGTTAGTCCTTCCAGCATGGACTATTCAAGTACTGTTACCAACACCCGGGTCGTGCGGGAATAAAGAGGACCGTGAGGAGGGGAACGGGCAGGGGGTAGACGGGAAGGGTTCAAGGAGGTGTGGAAAGGGTATAAGAGAGGTGCTCTTGTGGTGGGTCGGGGTGTAGGGAATATGATACAAGTTCTAAGTGCAGTGTCTCTACGTTCTATTATATACAGTGCTTAAGGGTGCTCTATCAGTGCGTTCAATATCTATACAAATACAAGTAGTTACAGCTATATACAAAGGGGACACGGAGACGGTAACAAGGTACTCACGTGCCCCGCCGTAACTCTCCCGAGAGTTACGGCCGCTCTCCAGCCACCTCCAGAGGACTCCACCACTCCTCGGTCCAGACGTCCTCCAACTCTCCGTCTTCGATCCTCGCACTCCTTCCGCTCTCCGTCAATGGTTCGCTGCGCGCTGTCTCCTGCCACGAGTCGGCTATCGGGAACGCTCTCCTCTCTTCGTCGTCGGCTTTTGAAGTCCAGGTCCTGGGAAGGGGGTGGGACTTCCGGTTTCCCGGTAGACTGCTTCCGGTTCGGGACTTCCGGTTCCCCGGTAGGCTGTTTCCGGTTCGGGACTTCCGGGTTCCAGGTGTTTGGGGTTCTCCGTCTCTGGGAGGGGCCGGTGTCTGGTCCTCTGGTCTCGTACCTGCACAGGGAAAAAAGAAAAAGGACTCCTGGTCGTCAGAGACGCAGGAGGGTTAGAGGTCGTGGTACCCCCACACGGGTGTCGCTCGGTTGAGGTAGGTGGTATCCCCCTTCCACACTGACATGACGGATCTCCCTCTTGAAGCTCAAGCCGACACTGTTCGTGCCTGGCTCTCTTCCTCCTGTGACCTCGCCGCCCCTCTTAAGAAAGTTAAATCAGTCCGGCCCCATGAGGCCCACAGATGGTTCACTAGTGAACTTAAAGAGCTCAAACTCAACCTTAGGCGTTCGGAGCGTCACTGGAGGCGCAACTACTGTCCCCTACTCCGTACTAAGTACAAACTATTGCTCAACAGCTATAAAAAAGCAATTGTATCGGCTAAAACAGATTACTTTTCTGAAAAAGTTGCCCGTTCCGTAAATAAACCTCGAGAGATCTTTTCACTTGTCAAGCAGCTTGCCACATCCGATCGCACTAACATTAGTTTTGCCCCATCTCAATCTTTTTGTCTTTTACTCAATAATTTTTTTATTGATAAGATCGCCACTATCAAAGCCAACATTCCCGCAGTTTCCCTAACCCAGGCTATCTCCCCTCTCCCACCGCCGCCTTTTTTGCTGGATCACTTCCCCCCTATCTCTACCGCACAATTTTTCCTTTTGCTTGCTAAGGTCAAGTCCGGCTCTCCAGCTGACTGCGCTCCGGCCCGGATTCTTCAAACCCTCTTCACTCACTGCCCTGGTCCCCCTCTCACATTGCTCAACTCATCTCTGGCTCTCGGCTCTGTTCCTTCCTCTTTTAAAACCGCAACAGTTTTCCCTATTATAAAAAAACCTGGTTTGGACCCCTCTTCCCCCTCAAACTTTAGGCCCATTTCCCTTCTTCCCTACCTGGGGAAGATCGTGGAAAGCTATGTCACATCCTGCCTGTCTTCACACATTGAGGAGCATGGCCTCTTAGCTTCCCACCAGGCGGGCTTTCGCCCGGGCCACTCCACTGAGACTGTTGTCACCGCTGTCTTGGATGAGCTTAAGGGAAAGGCAGACTCCAATCTTCCCCAAGCGTTGGTGCTCCTCGATTTGTCGGCTGCGTTTGACACGGTCGACCATGCCATTCTTCTCGACCGTGTCAGCGCAGCCGGCATCAGGGGAGTGGCACTCTCTTGGCTGACGTCCTTTCTCCAGGGCAGGTCCCAGGCAGTCCAGCTCGCTGGATTCTGCGCTCCCCCCCGCCCTCTTGTGTGCGGGGTTCCCCAAGGTTCCTCCCTTTCCCCTCTTCTCTTTAATCTGTATATCTACCCTCTTATTTTTTCCCTCCGTGAGCTGGGGGTCTCCGTGTACAATTACGCTGACGACCTCCAGCTCATCTTTGATCTCTCTACTCCTGATTCTTCTCTTTTTTTTAGTTCCACTTTAGTCTTTATTTCAGACTGGATGATCACGAACCACCTTAAGTTGAATCCAGACAAGACGGAGCTTGTCCTCACCAGGTGGTCCCTCTAATCCCTGGTCCCCTACCCATTGGCCCCTCTCTCTTGGAACCCCCCCTCCCAGTTCCCTCCGTCCGTACTCTAGGCATTAAGGTCAGCAATTACCTTTCTATGCATACTCAAGTCAGCTCCGTAATTTCATCCTGTTTTCTATCCCTCCGCCTTATCCGTAAAATCTCCCGGTTCTTTTCCACCAATGCCCTCAAATCCAAACCTGCTCAGGTTTCGGAAACATCTTAAAACTTATCTATTTCCAGAATAATTCCAGATCTGTTCTGCTCCACACAGGTAGCTTGTTCTGATTCTCTATAAGCGCTGGGATGCCTCTGGGTAACCGTGCGCGGTACAAAATTCGTTAATAATAAATCCATCATCATGGCCCTCATCACCTCCCGTCTCGATTACGGGAACGGCCTCTACGTTGGCATCCCTGCTTTTGAGATGCGCCAGTTACAGGCCATCCAAAATCAGGCCGCCCGGCTCATCTTTCACCTCCCCAAATTCTCTCACATCACGCCTGTCCTCAAGTCCCTTCACTGGCTTCCGGTTCACTTTCGTTGCTTTTTCAAATTAGCCTGCTTCGCCTTCCTGGCCTACACCCATTCTGCCCCTCTCTTTATTGTTTCTCTGATCACTCCTTACATCCCGGCTCGCACTCTTCGCTCGTCATCTTTACTCCTTCTTCAAGTTCCCCGCTACCGTAAAGCCCGAATTGGTGGCACCCGCTTTTCGGTTTTGGCCCCTCAGTTCTGGAACAGTCTTCCACTGTCCATCCGTTCTATTCCCACTTACTCCTCCTTCCGCAAAGCTTTAAAAACTCTTCTTTTTCTCCAGGCCTTCCCTGGCTAGTCCCCTTGGCTGCTGTGTAGAATCCGATTTCCCCCCCCCCAGCGCCAGGAAGCCGCTTGGCCACAGTGCGCTTTAGCAAGTTTCTTTTTCATTTCATTTCATTTCATGGAGAGCGAGGGCATTAAGGTTTCCCCCGCGGTACCCATCAAAGTGGGGCCAGGGCACCCAGGCAGACATGGCCGGGGAGATGGGATCCCTCTACCCCTTTGTAGTAAAAGGAAAACAGAGGGCAGAAAAATTAGCAGAAGCGGGCAAAACAGAGGGTAGAAAAACCAGCACAAAAGGCACATTGTCAGAAAAAATAGCAGAAAAGTAAAAATGTCAGACAAATAGCAGAAAAGTCAAAACAGGGCAGAAAAATGACCAGGAAAAGGCAAAACAACACAAAAAGAAGCAGCAAAGGTAAAATAGAGGGCAGAAAAGGCAGTGCAGAAGAGTGCAGAACAATGAGAAGTGAAGGTAAAACAGACTGCAGAAAAATTAGCAGAAAAGGCTAAACAAATGGTAGAAAAATGGCCAGAAGAGTCAAAACAAAGAAGCAAAATGAGCAGTAAAGGCAGGACAGAGGGCAGAAAAACGACCAGAGAAGGCACAAACAGAGGGCAGAAGGAAGACCGGCAGCAGAGGATAGCGGGCAAGCTGGACAGGAGATTGTCGCAGGGTGAGTTCGCACAAGGACTTGCTAGTTTTTCAGAAATTAAACCTCAACGGGAAACACATATATAAACATAGCAGGAGCCTCAACTGAAGCTCCACTTCTGTAAAGGACAAGTGATCCTAACCTACTGGGCTAGACAAAGACAAAGCAAGGGTGTTTTCTCAGCTTCTACATTGAAAAATGATCGGAAATGTTTCTTGTAGGAGAATGCATCGTTGATGTAGTGTAGCGCAATTTTTAGTGACTGTGACAAGTGGGGTCTTTCTTTTCCTTACCTGGTGAAAGCAGAGTCCATGATTCTCCCTTTAAATGACTATGAGTATACACATTTTGAAAATCATCTGAAGCTCAGCCCATTTGGCCACGCCTCGGCCACCTTAGTAGTATGCAATAGTCTTCCCGCCTTTTACCAGAATGATGGGCAGCTTACCAAAAGGCTCCCTATCACTTTTCCCGCTGATTTTTGTGACACTATCTTGATGCTGAGGAATATCAGGATATCACCACCAAACAAAGAAGCACTTACTTCAAATTGTTAAAAAGGAAAGACCTTTGTTTGGTGGAGATTTACCTGTTTTTCTCTTGGTGTCTTCTCCATAGGAAGATTCATGTTATCATAAATTTCTGGATAAAGGCGCACAAGGAACGATGTCAACAAAAAAGGGGACAAGAAGGACTAGATAAAGATCCAACGTACGTGCCCTAAGATAAGCCAAGAGACAGAAGGGTACGAAGTTCCTAGGTGGGATATGTGCCACCTTGTGAATACTCTAGGCCTTGAGGAGGTGGGGAATTCCTCCTGTCGGAACTAGACCCTCACACACCCAGCAGGCTAGGTGTCATGCTTATCATATGGGTCTGCTCCTCATTGGGCCTGCGTTGAGGTGCTTGACGGGCATCCATAAAGGGGCTCTTTCTCGGAGATCTTTTGTTCCTCGCCGTATAGGTGCCGTAGGTGTGAGGGGCCTAGGTAAGTGTAGATATGATATGTGAATGTAAAACAGGTAAAGACCTCTATAATGGCTTTTATTCTTTATGGGTCCCAACCTGGTTAAAAGGAATAGTGGGGGGGCGAATATTTTATTATAATGTGACAAAAATCTCGCTCAACCCCCAGATGGTCAACATGTTTCTCACCTCAAAGAGTCACAGGGTGATCAGTGGGGACTCATCAGGACCGAGTGAATAATCAAAAACTATCGACAGTGGGTGGCAAGGTGCAACGCTACCTACCACTTCTATCTACCCATGAGTTAATCAACCCGGATCAAAGGCAGCCAACCTAGAGTATAAAGTTAAAATGAACAACAAGTTGAAGGGAATGATCCCAGCTCAGTTCAATAAATATGTATGAATCCACAATTGGGTCGAACATATTAAAAACACACAGTGCTCTCATTCAAACCTGACAAGATCTGTGCGTATTTATATTCCTTGAGTATACATGCATACATTGTAGCTATAGGAAGCGTAGTGGTGAGTGGAAATGAGCTCACCTTTCCAAGGTTTAAGGTACTGCCTCATCAGATGGCAGCGAAGTAAGCAGAAACTCAAAGTAGTGTCTATGGGTGAAAATGAAACACAAAATACCAGAACAAAGTAAGCGGACATATGTACATTGTTTCGCTGCTTGTTTAATGGCCCTGAGACATCAGGTAGTCAGGGAAAAAAGGTAGGGGTCAGGGAGTAATCAGCCTGAATTAATGAACCCAAGCCAGTGACACCATCCAATAAACAAATGCTCAAACATGGCCGGTATGACTGGTGGAAGCGCTGTGTGCAGTGCTCTGGCCTCAGAGGCTCGCAGTAGCTCACTGTAGTGCCCCGAGGCTCACCGAGCAACTCCTGTGGTGCGCACAGCGCCAACGCCCACAGTGACCCGGCCGCGTAATGTGCTATTTCTGTAAAGAAAAATGCGTCTGCTCAGAACTCAATGGTTAAAGACTGTCCGCCCCTACTCCCAGTACCTCTTACCTCTAATGGTCTCTGGTGCCAGGAACAACTTCCAACAAGAAGCACAAACTTACCCGCTCCCGTTCAGAGCCTTGTGATGGACCTACCCGCTCCGCTGCAGCCAGCAATGTATCATGCCACAGCCGGTACCTGTTTAAATACCAGCAGCAGGAGGCGCGGAGTAGGTAAAGTGGCCACAGATGGTAACTAACTACATCACGTGGAAGTGTAAGGGTGATGTCATCATAAATGGAACCATGGCAGCAATCTTGGAGTGTGTTTATAGTTACTCGTGGTCACACCAAAGGTGAAGTAGCCATATCTAGTGACAGATTACATGCAGTGAAAATAGGTGTCACTGTCAATTTGGCCAAGACGGTTATACTGCAGTGTATACATCTGCGTACCATAGCATCTGTGTACCATAGCGGCAAGGTGGATGTGATAGTGCGTGTGGTACCATTCTGGGCGGAACCATGTCAACCATCCTGGGGTATAATAATGATAGACGCGGTTTAGCTGGCAAGGGCAATGGGTATGGGCTCGAATATAATTCAAGCAGCAATAAAAATTATTACTTTGGATACATTATGGAAAAGACAGTTGATGCTGTGCGGGTCAGCTCATTATGATGGATAATGCGGTAATAGGGGAACCTCCAGGGGACTATAGAGGCCAAGTTGTAGTGTATATAAACCTTCCAGAGCCCGCTTTAAGTTTAGTAGCATCTATTATTTGATGGTGCTCCATGGAATATCATCATTTAGGCCACCATTGGCCGAGTCAAGGCGAAACACCCACTTTTGTTCAATCCTGAACAGGGCTGTGGATGTGGGGGAACAATCACATTGCCAAAACGCACACAAGGTCACTGATGACATTTTCTTGGGCTCCATTATGCAGCTGTATTGTTGAATACACACTGGACATTTACCCAAAGAGGTAGCACTTAGTAATTAACCAGTGAAAAGTACGGCATTTTGGTAGATATTTTGTGCAAAACTGTGGACTCTTTGGATAAAGAGGCAGATGTGGTTCCATTGTGGCCCAGTCACCAAACCAGCTACTGACACTTAAACACCAACTCAGCACTCACACACCCACTGACACTGATACACCCACTCACAGACCCACTCAGACACTCATATGCACTTATAGACCCACTCAGACACTTATCCACCCATTCACAGAACCACTCAGACACTCTCATATGCACTCATAGACCCACTCAGACACTTATGCACCCACTCACTGACGCACTCACACCCACTCACAAACCCAGTCAGGCACTCCAAGACCCATTCAGATACTCAGGCACCCACTTACAGACCCACTCAGACATTTATACCCACTCAGACATTCATGCGCTCACAGAAGAACTTCTACTCTCACACACCCATTCACAAACCTACTCCGAGATTCACACACTGACTAACAGACCCACTCAGAGACTCACACACCCATTCACAGACCCAGACACACATGCACTCACTCAGAGACTGACTCACACACTCATGGAGCCACTCCAAAACCCACTCAGACACTCACACCCACTCAGACACTCATGCACCTACTCAGACACTCACATGCTCACTTTCATACCCACTCAGACATGTACCCACTCATGCCCATTGAGACACTCACACACACACACTAAAACACTCATGCACTCACACACTCACTCACAAAGGTTACAGTTAGGAAATAAAGTTAACAAAATAACCTTATAAATTCACTAAAAAACAAAGGTTACAGGGACGTTATAGTTATGAAACAACATTAAAAAAACTTGGAAATTCACTAAAAATAACAAAGGTAACAGGGATGCTATAGTTAGCAAATAACGTTAAAAAAAACGTAGAAATTCCCTGAAAAAATACAAAGATTACAGTGACGTTGTAGTTAGGCTCAGATTTAATTTGTACAAAACTAGTGAAATTCTGCAGTTATAGTTACCTGAGCTTGCTATTACTTACGTCCCGGCAATGCATTGGTTATTACCTCACATATTACTCACTCACTCATGACATGGCCAGTGATGTCACTGATGAACCACACAGAAAACACTCTTGTCTCAGGAAGTGAAAATAAAGGGGTTTAAGTAGTTTATTACTGGATAATTAGTGGGCAAGCCTCTTGGGCACAAGGGGGTAAAACCCTTAAGAGAAGAAACACTGAAATGAAGTTGGGTGGAGAAGAGATGTTGCCCAATGTTTTGTTTTCAGAACGGGTAGCACCACTGTGAATCCGCCGTGATTTGATAGCACATTGTACACTTCAGTAAATGTTAGATTAGCAGCAGCATTGGGTAAGTGGACTTGAGAAGAGAGCCACAGAGGTTTGCCAGTTTAGGAGCATATGAAGCCTCGGGTGTAGGAGGCATTAGCTGCTTCCATAATTGTTAGGTGCTCAGTGTGGTAGGTTGATGATAGGGATGTGAAGTAAGCAATTACTGTCAAACCGATGGTAAGGTGTGAAAGAAGTGGTAAGTGTGCTTGTGATGTGGATTTTGTAGCATAAATAGTTTGAGAATGTAGTGGGTGTGAGTGTGATCATAGCAACAGTGGTACAAGATTGGGAGGGCAGTGATTCTAAAGTCTCTGATGTTTTGGGTGTAGCTGCATCGACATGTCCTTCTTTTTGAGGTATATTGAAATCAAGTCAGAGTGTTTTTTGTTTGAAGTATGACAACTGGCTGAATGGGGCAATGTTGGAGTCCTGAAAAGGACTATGGGGTGGACTGAGCATGGGCTGAGCAAGTTGATAATATCATTGACCAATATGACATTGGTGGTCTGCCATGGGAGTTGAATTAGGGTTTGTGAGCCAGTCATAAACAAGCAGCTGAAACAAGAGTGTTTTCTGTGTGGTTCATTAGGTTTATATTCAGATCAAATATGGGCAGCTGAACCAAGATAGTTCCAAGGTACTTGAAGAAGGATATGGTGGGCCTACTTGAGTGGTATAAGTTGATATTTTGCTTGTGAATGGGACTGTGACTGTCATTCAGTATTCGAGTGATAGTGAAGTAATGTCATAACTTGTTATGGAGGGCCTTGGCTTTTTATTTATTTCAGAAAGAGGTTTGCTCCTTTGCCTAATGTAATGAACATGCTGGATGGAGTAACTTGACATGATTGGTATGTAGTGAATGCAGGCGTGGTTGAGTCCTTAGATCTATCCATGTTTCAGTGATGTTAGCAAAGTTAAGTGGTGTTGTATGAGTCAATGATCAGTTATAAGAGATGAAAAGTAGTAGTGTGAAAGCCCTTTTTAAAGCGTAGGTGTTTAATAGCAATTTAATGCCTGGTCCAACCCCCAAAAAACAAAAAAAAAGGATGGTGGGTATGGGAGGAATATGGTACATTACAATGCGATGTATTACATTGTGTGCTTTTACAACGCAGTCGTTACAACGACCACGTTGTTAGTACGCGATGCATTTACATCGCAAGTCATTAAAAAAACAGCACATGTGGGAGAGCAATACGAGGCATAGGAGAAGCAACCAAACGAAAAGTCAACACAGAACATTGGGGAACTACACAATAGATTTACAACATGAGGGAGACAGCAACGCAGAGCTTGGAGTTGGAATTAGTGAGAAGAGAAGCACATAAGGGATAGATCTTGAAAAAACCTGCACTCACATGGAGTATTTAAGCTAAAAGAAAAAAGTAGTTCCCTAAAAGTGGCAGTGAAAGAACCCAGCCCATTAGAGATGGTTAAGAGGCTATGCTCCTAGGGAGGAAAAACATAAGATGGACAAGCTGGGACAAAGAAAGCCCTTGAATAAGAAGCAAGCAAATGAACCAAAGGTAAGCAACAGGTGTCCTGCAAGCCCTGTTAGTTCTTGGTAAGCCCACAATAGGATTTGGCAACACGTTAAGGACATTTTCATCCTATAGATTTTAATTATCCATGCTGCAGGCTCTAGCTTCATGGTGCTGTTGGTCCTGGCTTCCTACCGCAAACAGGATATTTGTAACATAAGCACAGATGGGATAACAAGTCACAGAAGAACTTAGTGGTACTATCAGCAGAAGCATAACTGTATGCTGGATTTTGCATAGTTTGATGCCTAGGTTCAAGTTTGAAAGAGAGGGATTTTCTTACTATCAGAGTTTAGGGATTGCCAGTTACTGCTCCTGGTGGCATCCTCGCCTGTGATTTGTCATGATTGGTTACAGTCACTCCATTATCCTTCGTGAGATGTTATCTTCAGGCTTCTTAGTGAAGAGGATGGGCTCCCTCACTCCTGCGCAGTATTTGAGTCAGGCAAGCAGGAAAAAAACAAGCAGAGGCCAACTCCTCACCTACTGCCTGACATGCTGTGTAACCTAGCTGCTTTCCAGCAAGTTATGCCGTTGTTATACCTTTATGACTTCAAATCGCTGCCTTTCCTATTTTATATATATATTTACATTTTTGAATAGACATCTTGGGGGATATGTTAAATTATTCTGCATTATACACCCTTGTCAGGTAATAGTCTTAGGTTGTACTTCCCCACCCACAAACCCTGTGTGGAAACATTCCTGATTCCTTAATTACCCTTATCTCTTCAGCCCCTTACTTAACAAATACTCTTTCCTCAAAAGTTGTTTTGAGCACTGCAACTCTATCTGATCTATGTATTCTTAGTTCATGACTTATTCCATGGTTTCTGGCCCAATATTGTAAAGTTGCAACAATTTTCCAATGATTCAAAACATTTTTCAGAAATATATATCACTGGTACAGGACCTGGCCACAGCTACTGAGGTCCCAGCTGTGTCATATAAGGCTTCTACTTAACCTACCCTGTATTCCTCAATACATTTTATTATCAGTCAATGCAACATTTTTGATCTGTTATCAAAACAACTTCACAGATTCTGGCATCTTTGGACTTGGTCTTCAGGAACATGCAATTTCCTGAGTTATCTCCACGCTCTTAATTTTGATTAGCGAGAATATCATCCCAGCGTGTGTAAATCAGACTGATGGTTCCTGGATGTGGACATTAATAATCTGGCCAGTGTTCACCTCATTACAACCCTACATGTTGTTGTTGGCTGACCTTGTTAAGAACTGACGGGTTGGTTTCAGAGCCATGCTGAATGCCATAATTGTCTGTTCCTCATGCAATCCATATTTAGGGTTGATTTAGGAGTCTTCTAGATTGTTATAATTGTCTGCCCTCCTTGCAATCCATATTTATTCCCCCCACAAGCCTGAAACGGTTCTGGAATGATACTTTAAAAATCCATTGCTAAGCAATTGCAAGAGCATTGCAAGCTCTACTTCTGGCTCTGTAGATCTTTTGTTTGTCAGTCTACTGTATAGGTCATGTCACCCTATTAAACAAACCTCCCAGTATTGAAACAGCCTTGGACGTCATTTGACCCCACATTATGATGATGACTACCTATGCATGGATCTCCAGGAGAATATGAATGAGGAAGGGTTCTGCACTCGTGTTTATGTGCTGTTTTGTCCGTTTGCACGATAAGTGTGCTGTACCAGATTAGTGCCTGCCCACTATTAGAATGTGTATGTGGCCCAGTGTTGTGAACCACTGGGACTCTGGTACGCACTACACAGAAAATAATCCTTTTAAACCATTTCGTTTATTTCAACATGTCTTTATACCAAAAATTCTCAAATAGTCATCGTCTATATCATTAATAAACAAATGCAGTATTTCTCACTATTGCATAAAATTATATGTGACACAAATTTCTCCAAACACAGGATTACAAACACAAAATACAAGGACAACCCAATGCATTTCGGGGCATATTTGCCCCTTCGTCAGGGGTCTATGAGAAAAAAGATACAAACAAGGAGAATATTAATCATGAAAACCAAACAATGTGAAATCTTACTTGTTATCCAAACCATATTATATCCTCTCTTACCTAAATCCTAAGGAAAGACGTGTATCCTGTGGTATATCTTATATAACTGTATAAAATAGTTGTCTGTGAAGAAATCGAAATAAGTATATCAAATTATCTATTCTTTTAGTGCAGTGCTAACCTATTCAATGTCGAATTTTTGGGTGAATTCACACAAGGTAATGAAGTTTTACCTGCAAGGACGCTTTAAACAGCGATTCTGCATTATAGGAAACAAAGGATAATCGAAGAAACGATAATCAAAACACCGATAAGCTGCGTGTATCCGAACAGTATTAAAATGCATGTCTCATCTTTGAAATGAGAGAGAATATATGCCTCACCTGTGTCTCATGTCTGGCCAGTTGCCACGAGAAAACAACCTAGGTTAAACAAATAGTCGACGTCAGTACACATGTGCGTTTGTATGTTTACACAGTGGAAAAAATAAAAGAAGTGAGGCTCGTTTACCTGCAGGTCTAAAATGCAGGCATCGACCTTGCTGTCATTTTCACTCGTGAATACTGCGGGCGGAAAAAATATTAAGCCTAATCAATATCATCCCCGATTTTCAAGCAAACACCCAAAGGTAATGCTTCTAACCAACGCCAATTCGAGGCTTACCGTCCGCTAAAACGTGAGGTTCTTGTCACGGTGTTTCATCCGACGTCTTCGTTTGTAAATCGAAACCTCCGACGAGCGCATAAGTCCTACCTCACTTTTTGAACTCTCACATCGAAGGAATGTGGAAATAGCCAACAGACTACTAAATTTTGCCTGTGACAATATATTCAGAAATCAAGCCTATCTTCAACCTGCTCGAAAAGCAAATATATTTATGATTAAAAGTATATTTATGTTTTTGTGTTGTTGTGCAACGATTATACAGATAGATATATTGTTGGGTAGCGCATACTAGGAAAATATCCTAAGCGCGAGATTAAGTGAGTTCGTGCCTGGTGCGCATTGCGTATATAATTTGCACTCTTGATCAATAAAGTTTTTTACTGGAAAAAAGGGGGGAAAGAATAATGGTCTCAAAAGTAAGCCTATATATACTTATAAATTATAGAAACTTGTCATAATTTTGTTTGGATCGACATTGAATACTTCATTTTGCACATATTGCATGAAAAACCATTTGCATATAGCTACAGCATAATACAAACGTATAAGTTATATTTTACCTGCCTATTTACAATCTAAATACACATCCTCTTTAAACCTTGAATTGTCAATAACATGAATTTGTCTGATTGAAACACAATACCTGTCTGGACACTCCCATGATCTTTCTATGAACCCGGTCTGTGACTTTATGACGTGTGGTGAACAAATATGTGATTTTCTTGAACAATTACGTGTTTTCTGAATTGAACGGAATTTTATTGAACAATCTAGTGTTTTCTGAACTGAACTTTATAAAAAACACGACATCTCCATTTTGTCATTCAATCCAGACGGAGCCATCGTTTGCAATTTCCGGATCCAAAAAGCTTCTCTCTGCAAAAGTATCTTTGCATTGTTCATGCCCAATCTCTGGGGTATTATCTCAATGATTTGGAAACGGAGTTGCGCAATATTATGATTTTTTTCAATCCAATGTTGTGTTAAAGGTGACGTTAAACTTTTGTTGCGAATCCGACTTTTATGCTCGCTGAGCCTTGTTTTAATTTTTCTATCAGTTTTACCGATATATAGCAGCCCGCATGGGCATTTTATTGAGTAAACAACGTGTTCTGAGTCGCAATTGGTGGAATGTCTGAGCGAGATCTTTTCGCCAGTCCTAGGGTGCAGTAAGATGTTGCCAGTAATTACATTATTACAATTCTTGCAATTGAAACACCTCGATGTCCCTTTATGGGCAGATTCTCGTTGCGATAAAGTTGGTTTGTTGAGTAGTTCCTTAAGGTTTTGTGCTCTTTTGTATGCAAATAATGGTCGTTCATCAAATAACGTGCCAAAATCCTTTTCCGCCAATAGAATTTCCCATCTCTTGGAGATGGATCTTTTTATGTCTCTGGATGCAGTCGAATACTTTGAAACAAAGACCATTTTGGTACTGTAATTACTGGCAACATCTTACTGCACCCTAGGACTGGCGAAAAGATCTCGCTCAGACATTCCACCAATTGCGACTCAGAACACGTTGTTTACTCAATAAAATGCCCATGCGGGCTGCTATATATCGGTAAAACTGATAGAAAAATTAAAACAAGGCTCAGCGAGCATAAAAGTCGGATTCGCAACAAAAGTTTAACGTCACCTTTAACACAACATTGGATTGAAAAAAATCATAATATTGCGCAACTCCGTTTCCAAATCATTGAGATAATACCCCAGGGATTGGGCATGAACAATGCAAAGATACTTTTGCAGAGAGAAGCTTTTTGGATCCGGAAATTGCAAACGATGGCTCCGTCTGGATTGAATGACAAAATGGAGATGTCGTGTTTTTTATAAAGTTCAGTTCAGAAAACACTAGATTGTTCAATAAAATTCCGTTCAATTCAGAAAACACGTAATTGTTCAAGAAAATCACATATTTGTTCACCACACGTCATAAAGTCACAGACCGGGTTCATAGAAAGATCATGGGAGTGTCCAGACAGGTATTGTGTTTCAATCAGACAAATTCATGTTATTGACAATTCAAGGTTTAAAGAGGATGTGTATTTAGATTGTAAATAGGCAGGTAAAATATAACTTATACGTTTGTATTATGCTGTAGCTATATGCAAATGGTGTTTCATGCAATATGTGCAAAATGAAGTATTCAATGTCGATCCAAACAAAATTATGACAAGTTTCTATAATTTATAAGTATATATAGGCTTACTTTTGAGACCATTATTCTTTCCCCCCTTTTTTCCAGTAAAAAACTTTATTGATCAAGAGTGCAAATTATATACGCAATGCGCACCAGGCACGAACTCACTTAATCTCGCGCTTAGGATATTTTCCTAGTATGCGCTACCCAACAATATATCTATCTGTATAATCGTTGCACAACAACACAAAAACATAAATATACTTTTAATCATAAATATATTTGCTTTTCGAGCAGGTTGAAGATAGGCTTGATTTCTGAATATATTGTCACAGGCAAAATTTAGTAGTCTGTTGGCTATTTCCACATTCCTTCGATGTGAGAGTTCAAAAAGTGAGGTAGGACTTATGCGCTCGTCGGAGGTTTCGATTTACAAACGAAGACGTCGGATGAAACACCGTGACAAGAACCTCACGTTTTAGCGGACGGTAAGCCTCGAATTGGCGTTGGTTAGAAGCATTACCTTTGGGTGTTTGCTTGAAAATCGGGGATGATATTGATTAGGCTTAATATTTTTTCCGCCCGCAGTATTCACGAGTGAAAATGACAGCAAGGTCGATGCCTGCATTTTAGACCTGCAGGTAAACGAGCCTCACTTCTTTTATTTTTTCCACTGTGTAAACATACAAACGCACATGTGTACTGACGTCGACTATTTGTTTAACCTAGGTTGTTTTCTCGTGGCAACTGGCCAGACATGAGACACAGGTGAGGCATATATTCTCTCTCATTTCAAAGATGAGACATGCATTTTAATACTGTTCGGATACACGCAGCTTATCGGTGTTTTGATTATCGTTTCTTCGATTATCCTTTGTTTCCTATAATGCAGAATCGCTGTTTAAAGCGTCCTTGCAGGTAAAACTTCATTACCTTGTGTGAATTCACCCAAAAATTCGACATTGAATAGGTTAGCACTGCACTAAAAGAATAGATAATTTGATATACTTATTTCGATTTCTTCACAGACAACTATTTTATACAGTTATATAAGATATACCACAGGATACACGTCTTTCCTTAGGATTTAGGTAAGAGAGGATATAATATGGTTTGGATAACAAGTAAGATTTCACATTGTTTGGTTTTCATGATTAATATTCTCCTTGTTTGTATCTTTTTTCTCATAGACCCCTGACGAAGGGGCAAATATGCCCCGAAATGCATTGGGTTGTCCTTGTATTTTGTGTTTGTAATCCTGTGTTTGGAGAAATTTGTGTCACATATCATTTTATGCAATAGTGGGAAATACTGCATTTGTTTATTAATGATATAGACGATGACTATTTGAGAATTTTTGGTATAAAGACATGTTGAAATAAACGAAATGGTTTAAAAGGATTATTTTCTGTGTAGTGCGTACCAGAGTCCCAGTGGTTCACAACACTGGGCCACATACACATGGATCTCCAGGAGGCCATTAGGCTCACTACTTCCCCTGATATTGGGTTGATCCTCCAATCCCACCACAGGCTGCCAGCAGAAGTGCTTCCACTGCTGTGATGATTAGACGTGCAGCTGAGGTCTTGGACCTACAAATGTATTCTCTGGAGAATTTGCAGCCTGGACAGAACTCATCTGAGCGCTTACTACAACTTAATAAAGCCCTAGCACCCACAGTACCGGGCACCTGGCCTAAACCCTGTTCTTCCCACAAATGAACAGGCAGGTAGCCAGACAACCCTTATTTTTTCGCTCTACATCCTACTCTAGAGAGTCTGCTGGTAAAGGCCTCCACCAGCAAGATGAGCCCGATTAATTCTCTACAGCCCCCTCTCAAGGAGAATCATAGAGGATTGAGACATTCGGGAAATTAATATTCTTGTCAGCCTTCCTAGCCTTAAGGCTGGTAAATGCCAGTTGATTACTCTGATGTTACACACATGCCCCCTGGGAAATAGCAAGATCTTGATAGCAGCCTCTGAAGAGTTTAAAGCCTCCCTCACTGAAACCATTTGGGATGGTCGGAAGGCATCCAAATATGTAATTTGTTCTGGCCTGGATACCACTGATTGCTTGGGTCAAGAAATCAGAACAGGTGTGATGCTCCGTCACCATGCATGGGTGAGGTCTATGGGTTTCTCTGGATGTGTCCAGGTATTCCTTATGGATACACCTTTTGATGGATGTCGCTAATTTGATGAGAAGGTTGATTCTGCTCTGGAATGCTGGAAGGAGATTGGGCTACGGCACATTCTTTTGGTCCTTCAACTCCTGCTAGAAAGTTTCCTTAACAATTTTAACCCTTGGCAGGATACTAGAGAAGTTTACCATACAAGCAATGTCAAGCCCCCCCCACACGCATTCAACAGTCAACCCAGTCCTTTCAGGTTCAGGATGGATCAAGCAGACATTGTGCAGGACACCATGGGCACAGATCTTCCCAGTCCCCTCCTGTGGCATCAACTTCCAAACTGCGTTAGTTTGCCCCTAGTGGCACACAACCACCCATGTGAGAGGCAGAATCAGACGTACTCTAGGGAGGATAATATATCACATAACACAGATGGGTCCTTCAGAATGTTCAGTGGGTCTATGCCCTTCCATTCCTTTATGACCTGCCACATCTGTCCACACCAGAGTGGCTTTCACTGAAGCACCTGTCCATCTTGTTGCAAAAGGTGCAAGCTTTACTGCTCAAAGGGCCCATAGTGAGGGTACCGACTCGAAAATCTGGACTGGTTGTTGTTCCCTCTATTTCCTCATAACACTAAAGGATGGAGGTTTTTGTTTCATTTTAGATCTTTATCCTCAAAATGCCTTCCTGCAGAAGGACATTCAAATGCTCACACTTGCTTAGGTTCTGTCTGCCCTGAGTCTGCGCAACAGGATGCATACTTTCATGTATCTGTCCTGGAGTCTGATGGAGCGAGATAGAAAACAAAATTTTGTTTAAACTCGCAAAGTCACATTTCCATAACATGAATAAAATTATTAATGATTTGTGATATGTCGTGCTAATACAACCTAGATTAAACTTTACACGTGGGGGGACTAACATGTGTGCTCATAAACGTGCATAAATGTTGCATCTTTTTGTTCGTGCAAAATAATAAAATAATTTATTGTTTTCGTTTTTGTCATTACTAACTGCTGCAAACTTAAATAAGCATGTGCTTGTTTTGCTTTTCCTTGTCTGTGTGATGTCATTTCTACTATTCTAGGTGCATATGGGTCTCATTGAAAAACGGAGACTGGTAAATATAAACGCTGCTTTATTTGTTTGCAATGGCTAGGTAACATTTTGATTAATCGGGTGGGTTAATTATTTAGTAAACCATGGGGTGGATACAGAATATACTTTATTTCTTACATTAATACTTTTCTTGTGTTTGTTTTATACTAGAAATCATAAGTTGCCTGCTTTTGAGGCCTAACTATTTGAGCCGCACAAAAAGAGCTAATTCATATTTCTGCAGAAAGTCACGAGACGCCCATTCTGAATTAAAACGTTTATTGAAGCTGCATTCACAAAGCAAAAACTGATGAGCTGACATCATTCTGTCGGACATGGCCAAGGTCGAAAGTGAACTTTTTGTCAGTCCTTAACTTGGCATCCGCGGAAGTTGCACTGTAAGACTATGGAAGCTGCGAGGATGACTTAAAACAAAGTTGCAATCGCAGGAAGCCTCTGGCTTCACGTGGAAGAGACAATGGTCTTTGTAAGACATGATTTTGTGGAACTTTTTAAGAATCGGGTGACATGTCACTTGTCACTCTCAGCCAATGGGACGTCGAGTATTTCTGAAAATTTTCCTTCGCTAGTTTAGTTAGCGTAGAAAGGTATAAAAAGTCATGCCCTTAGGGTTGGGCTGGCTGCTGCTTTCTGACTTTCCGATGAGGGTGATGTGCTGCTGGACTTTGCGTGGAGCACGTAAGAATCCTCAAAGAACTTTACTTTAATTTCTGTCTATTTAGCTCAGTTAGGGAAATAGGTTTTAGAAATGCTAAACTTTATATAATTTCTTTAAATTGATTAAATTGCTTAAATTGTATTTTTCCATATTTCTTACTATCATGCTTGCTTTATTGCTAATAAAATTCATTTATAAAACTTACAACTTATATACCATAATTTAGAAAATAAAATCTTACTTTTGACAAACAAGCTGGTCTTGGTTATTTAGAAGTATAGGTTACCTTTAGCTAGATCACGTCGCCTATGGTGGTCGTTTAAATGGTTGGGTTTTATTCTAATGACAATATTCTTTCTGCAAATGTATAAAATTGTATATAGTGTGTAGATAATGTGTATATAGATTTATTCTGACCACCTGATTCAGTAGGCCCAAAAATATATCAGGTTCATAAATGGGTCCATGTATAGTTTAGAATTTTGTTTATAGGTTATGAAATTGGGTAGCGTAGTTTATGATATATTTTCTATAGCCCGCTGGATCAATTATCTGGTAGCAGAAATTGATGGTTGCTAAGCGGTAACCAAGGTAACATGTTGGTTGCTAAGGATTGCGTCATGGTATGCAAATAGGATTGATGTTTTAACACTTGTTAAGTTCGTTTTTCGTGCCTATCTGTAAGCTATACCGGTATAGATTGTGTGGCGAGAAATTAGTCACGCAAGCCATCTGTTCGTTTGTAGTGATATCGCCGAGTATCACAAGAGGTATCGCCGTGTACCATAGTGTTGTCGCCGAGCAGCACAGTTTTAGGGCTAGGTCTGAATCTTGTATAGTGAGGATTTTCTAAGAAATCAAAGCAGCATGAGAATAGGGACAAAGCGCCTTCCATAAAACTCACTGTGATGAGAGTATTAGTTATATCCGAGCTTGAGTGAAGGGTAAAATTTAACGTCGGTGCATGATTATCTATAAACAGGTTAGAGTCCTGTACGGGTACATGTTTCATATCTATAAACAGGTGAGAGCCCTGTACGGATAACGTCGTTATTTTGCTAACGGTGCATGATTTCTATAAACAGGTGAGAGTCCTGTACGGATTTCGTGTGTGTTTGAATTTAGGGAATTTTCCGTGTAAAAGTGCGAGTTTGAATTGTATTTTATGTTCAAGTAGAACTCTTAGAACTTTCACTTCGCGGTGGGTTCAGAGCAAAGCGAGTTCATAATTATACGTGTTAGAAGGGTGGGGTAAGGTTACTCTACTGACAATAGAATATTATCCTTAGTGTGAATAGCGCCGTCTATTCCGAAGTGTGGATACTTGAATGTGTGTAAACTATCCTAATTAGTGAAACGAACAGATGTTGTCTTTATAAGTCATTGTTAAGAATTAATTTACACTGAAAAGTGTTCTTAAAATGGCGCTGTGAAAAGATTTTGTCAAGGAGGGGTAAGCGCCAGGAGTGAGAAACGAGAAACCGCAGCTGCTGTGTACGTCACAGAGCCGCGCAGGGATTGGGTGACCTACGTCACAAGCTGTATTCTGATTGGCTCCTGAGTCTCTGACGGCCTGTGAGCTGATTGGTCCTTAGGAAAATCTCCAAAATTATTGGTTGAGCAGGAAACTGACGTAGCTCAACTGCCATTGGCTTGTTGGTGTGTTTCGCGCACGGATTGGTTGTTTTTGCGGAACATCCCGGAAATATTTTACGAACGATTTGTGAATTAAATTTTATTTTTAAAAATGAGTTATCATTTTAAACATGTTGAGAAAAAGACAACATTATTTCAGAAATTTAAGAATTTATTTTCACCTGACAAGAAAATCGAAACGCGAGGTGGTAAACTACTTCATAAGTATAAAACACCTGCAGCGTACATGGAAGGTGAATACGGATATCATACTGTCTTATGGTTCGACAGTTGGAAACGTTATACTAAAAACGATGGTGTTTTGGCTTGGCCTGATGATGGTTCATTTAATGTAAGAGTTTTAAGAAACTTACGAGAAAAAATGAATGCTCTTGTTCCAAAACCGAGACCAACTCAATTTGAAGCTTTAGTTGAGTGGGAAGATGAAATGTATCAGTTACAAAGAGAAGCTAGTGGAATTAAAAGACCTTCTAAAAATCCATCATGGAAAAGAGAAACTCATGAAGATAGATTACGAATGTGGAGACAGGGAAACATGAGTGAAGGATTGTATTTAATTCATGAAATGGTAATGGGTTCTCCTACAGGAAAATCTATGGAAAGTGAATCTGAGGATGCAATTATGGAAGAAATATATACAACTGCTAAAAATAAACAGCCTAATCAGCCTTTGAGACCTCCTAGATCATGGTCTACTCCGGTGGTTTCTACTGAAACTTCACCGAGTGCACCTCCAATTAATGAAGCTCCTAAACTTTATCCAAATAATTGTGAAATCACTGAAACTCCTAGAAGACCAGAATTTGAGAATGCTCGAAATGAGGGTAGACATTTTTCAATGACTCCAAGAGCAAGGGAACCTCCAAAAGATTATACAAGAGAAACAAGAAATGTTGAGGATGATGATTATAATGAATACTTAAGGTCTAAAGAAGAATTAATTAAAAGAATGACAAAAGGCATGGAAGCTGTCACTGTTCCAGTAACAATAGGGCCTGTTCAGCCTGTATTTGAACAAAGAAATACAAACAAAACTGGATTAACTATTCCTTTAAATACAGAAATTCAAAAGCCTGCTGAAAAATTTTATTCAGATTTGACAGAATTAAACACTTCTAGATCGAGAATGCCTGATTTAACCTTTAATGAAGATTTATCTCCAAAAACACCAATGGGTGCTATGTCAGATGTAGGAAGTCCTGAAGTCAGGGTAACTACACCAAAGCTTGATGTGGCCAAATTAAAAGCAAATATAGAAGAATTAATAATTGGAACAATTGGCCCAGATAGTTTAAATTACTATCGGGATGATGAACTATTATTCATTTGCAAAAGTATTCAGTGGAAAACGAAAAATAAATATGATCAACTAGAGGATCTAGCAGCAGAACTTGAAATCGATGTGAGTAAACAAAAGAATTTTGCAAAACATTACAGATTAGATTTTTCAGAAAGTGACATTGAGAGTTTGAACTCAATGGGAAGAATAGTTCACATTAAAGATTTAATTGTCTATATCAAAAAGCTAGGAGAACTGAACAAATGGAGAGTGAAATGGACTAAAAAGAAGGAAGATGAAAGATTAGAAAGAATGTCAAAACAATTTCCAATGAGAGAAGTTGCAGGTGGAGGATATGTTCATGTCCCATGGTCGAGACAGGACATTCTGTTATTCACAAATGACTTTCCTAAATTAAGAGAGAAACCTGTTGAGTGGTACAGGCAAGTCGATAGATTTATCAAAGTGTCAAAAGTTCTGTGGATTGATTTGGATGGATTTTTTGACATTGTTGTTCCATCTGATCTTTGGACAGAATGTAAAATTTCTATTAGTTGGCCAAAAACAGAACCTGAGCGAATTAAAGAAACAGGTGCCCCAAATCCACTTGTAATGGATTTTTATGAGAAAGTAATTGTTTGGATGAAAAACAAAATTCCACCCAAAGAAGTTGATTGGGTTAAAATAGAAAGAACAGAGCAGGAAACAAAAGAATCAGTTCATTCTTTTTATGAAAGACTACTGTTAATCTTTAAACAATACAGTGGTTATGAAAAATTAGATGAAAAGGACATGAGTCATTTTATCTATAGATTTGTCTATGGATTAAAACCCGAAATTGGAGAAATGATCAGAACTAGTATTGTCGGATGGCAAGCACTATCTATTGATGATATTCTGAGAAAAGCAAAATATTGTAGCGATGAATTAGAAGTAAAACAGAAGAAGCTGAAGGAGAAAGCCATGTGGGCACAGGTAAAGGTGGCTGAGCAACAGATTGCCAGCATGGGAAATAAGAACACTAATTTTGTTCAAACTGGAAATACGAACCAGATACAAGGAAAGTTTAAAGGTAATAATTTCCAAAAGAAATTTAGCCCAAAGATAGAAGAGCTGAAACAAAGATTACCTTGTTTTAATTGTGGCGAAATTGGACATTGGAGGGACGAGTGTCCTCATCCTCCTAGAAATTTAAAGAATCCCTTATTGAATCCACAGATGCAGAATGGTGTTAACGTGCAGCAACAGCTACAGATGCAACAGGGGTTAAATGAATTTAATATTCAGCGACAATTACAACAACAACAACAACAACAGGTGAATAATCGACAGGACCAGTTGCCACAACCACCTTTTCCGAATTGTGGGGGAGTTCAAAAATATAATCCAAACGTGGGATTTCAGGGATGTGAACAGGTAATAAAACCACAAAAACAGCAAAAGCAGCAAAGGGTTCAAATGCAAAATGCTTCACAACAATTTTTATTAACAGAAAGCCAAGACAGTGATTCTGATGATTATTGCTGACGGTGCCCGAGAGAGGAGGAAGAGTGTGTTGTTGGAGCCACTCTTGAGGTTGACCAGTCTGGTCCTTATGTAAACGGGAAAGTTAATGATGTAGACATCACTTTTCTAGTGGACACTGGTGCTACCCGTTCTACTGTTAGATCAGTGGAAATTGAAAACCTACCTCTCTCTGGGGATACCATCCAAGTTGTCGGAGTAAGTAATCAGCAAATTAAAACAGACTTAACTGATCCAGTACCAGTTGAAATTGGAAATTACAGAGACAAACACAGATTTGTGGTTTGTAATAGTAGTCCAGTAAATCTATTAGGTAGAGACATACTATGTAAAATGAATTGCAGAATATATTGTTCTCCTGAAGGAGTTGAATTACAAACAATGGAGGAAGATGGTTTGTACAGAATGACAATGATGATGATGGAAGCAGAAGAAACAAAATTGTTTCCTGCAATTGAAGAAAAAGATTTACCTGAAGAGCTAAAAGAAACAGTGAAATCTGAAATATGGGATTTTACTGGGAATGAGATGGGTCTGATGAAAAACGTAGATCCTATTAAAATTGCATTGAAGCAGGGAATAGAATTTCCAAACACTCCACAATATAAAATGAAAACAGAGACAATTGAAGGTATTACACCTGTAATTGAAAAATTAATCAAGCAAGGTGTATTGAAAGAAATGAAGAGTAGCTCTTGTAATTCACCAATTATGGGAGTTAAAAAGGCTAACGGAACATTTAGGATCGTACAAGATCTGAGAAAGGTTAATCAAATTGTTATTCCATGTTGTCCTGTGGTTCCAAATCCAGCAGTAATTCTATTTCAGATTCCATATGATGCTGAATGGTACACAGTCATTGACCTTTGCAATGCATTCTTTACTGTTCCTCTACACCCAGACAGTTATGAAATCTTTGCTTTCAGATTCCAAGGTAAGACCCTTGGATGGACAAGAATCCCTCAGGGCTATACAGAAAGTCCTTCAATCTTTAACGAACTGTTAAAAAGATCATTAGAAGATTTAGACTTACCAGGTAGGTCTACGCTGGTGCAGTATATTGATGATTTGTTAATAGCTGCAAAGACAAGAGAAAATTGTGTAACAGACACAATAATTCTGTTAAATCGCCTTGCAGAAGAAGGACATAAAGTGTCCCCAGCAAAATTACAGTTTTGCAAACAAGAAGTAAAATATCTTGGTCACAGAATTGCAAAGGGAAAAAGACAAGTAACAATAGAGAGAATAAAAATGATTCAAGCAATGTTACCGCCAAGAACACAAAGACAGGTCAGAATGTTCCTGGGAATGGTAGGTTACTGTCGACAATGGATAAGTGGATTTTCAGTAATTGCGAAACCACTACAAAGACTGACCAAATCAGATGTAAAAGATCCAATTATTCTCAGTGATGTTGAGATGGAATCTTTTGAAAACTTGAAAAAGAGCTTATGCCAAGCTCCTGCTTTGGGTATGCCAAATTATGAGAAAGATTTTGAACTGTATTGCAGTGAGAGAGAAGGATGTGCATTATCTGTGTTAATTCAGAGACATGGGAACCTAAAGAAACCTATTGCATATTTCTCTGCAGTTCTTGATCCAATTGCAAAAGCATTACCAGGTTGTTTAAAAGCAGTTGCAGCTACTAGTATCAGTCTTGAACAAAGTGAAGGAATCATTATGGGATTTCCTGTGAAAGTTTTTGTGCCTCATTCAGTTGAAATATTACTGACAAGAGGTAAGACTCAACATTTAACAAGTAGCAGATTGACAAAGTATGAGAAAATCATACTGGGAGCAGATAATGTTTCGATTTCAAGATGTTTGAATCTAAATCCTTCTACATTACTGCCTGATTCTGAAATTGTTAATGACATTGAGACAGAACATGAATGTTTAGATGTCATGGAATTCTGCACAAAACCAAGAAAAGACATCAAAGACAGACCTTTGCCTGAATCGGATTTTGTCTACTTTGTAGATGGCTCATGCTTAAGATCCGAAGGTGGTGTCTTGAAAGCTTCATACTCAGTTTGTACAGTCGAAAACATTAAAGAAGCATCATGTCTTGAAGGAGTTCGTTCAGCTCAAGTAGCTGAATTGATTGCTTTAATTCGTGCATGTGAAGTATCAAAGGATATAAGAGTTACCATCATTACTGATAGTCAGTATGGGTACGGAGTTGTACATGATTATGGACAACTCTGGTCACAGAGAGGATACATGACATCAACAGGGTCACCAATTAAAAATGCAGTTTTCATTAGGAGATTAATTGAAGCAATACAATTGCCAAAAGAAATTGCCATAGTTAAGTGTGCAGCACACACTAGAGGAACTGATTATATTTCCAAAGGAAATGCCTTCGCAGATGAAACAGCAAAGTACTGCGCAAGGAAAAATTATTCTTACAATCGGAATAGAAGTACAGAAACTGATTCAAATTCATTAATGCTAACAACTATTGTAGAAACATGGAATGAGATTAGAGATTTACAAAACGAAGCAGATGATGAAGAAAAAGACCTATGGTTAAGATCAGATTGTAGACAACGTGATGAAGATGGAGTGTGGGTTTACAAAGATGGGAGAGTAGTTTTACCAAATTGCATGATTTCTGACATGGCCAGATTATATCATGGTCCTGCACATTTAGGAAGAGATTCTATGGTCAGACTGTTTAAAGAAACATGGTTCAATACCAAATTTAGAACCATTGCAGAATCTTTTTGTCAAAGGTGTTTGTCATGCCAACAAATGAATCCAAACAGAAAATCAGTGGTGGGGACAGGAATAATTGGTCGAGAGGGTGGTCCCTTCACCAGGTTACAAATAGATTTCATTGAAATGCCCTTACACAACTGTTTGAAATATGTACTTGTAATTGTATGCTTGTTCTCAAGGTGGGTAGAGGCTTTTCCTACAAGACATTGTGATTCAATTACAGTAGCAAAACTAATGCTCAGAGAAATCATCCCAAGGTACGGTTTTCCAGTCACTATTGAGAGTGATGGAGGAAGTCATTTTGATAACAAACTGTTGAAATTAATTTGCGAAGCTATGAGTATTGAGCAGAAAATACACTGTGCATACAGACCAGAGGCATCAGGTGTAGTTGAACAAATAAATGGAACTATCAAAAACAGAATTGGAAAAATGTGTCTAGAGACAGGAGTTAAGTGGACTGATGCTCTTCCACTTGTTTTGATGTCAATAAGAAGTACACCAGATAAAAAGACAGGTTTGAGTCCTCATGAAATTTTGATGGGAAGAGTTATGAGGCAAGCTTTTGTACCTGTAGGTAAACTGTTGAGCATAAATGACAGTGCAATTTTGGATTACTGTAAAAGGTTATCTGATATGGTAACTTCTGTGTCTAATCAGGTGGGAACTGAAGCTCAATCAAATGACAAAGTTTTGACACATGATCTGAGACCTGGAGACTGGGTCAGAACGAAAGTACATCGGAGGAGGAATTGTCTATCTCCTAGATGGCAGAAACCTAGGCAGGTAATCTTGATCACTACTAATGCTGTAAAGTGCAGAGGATTGAAGCGTTGGATTCATCCAAGTCATACTATTCCAATACCAACTCCTGAGAATTCTGATGTTGAAAGTGATACCACAGATGACTCTGATTCTGAAGCAGAAGACAGAACAGAAGGTGAAGTAATTCCAGATTCTGAAGATCGACAAGAAAGTCGACATCTGGAAACTGTGCCAGTGAATGGAAATCTGACAAGAAAAGACTTAGAAATAATTGAAATAGATTCTGAAGGTGAAGAGAATCTGTTAAAAGGAAGGATAACTGAGGATTCGGTTGTCTATATTGAAGACAGAGAAGCTGAACCAAAGGAAGTTTCAGACCAGGAGAGTATCGAAAGGCAGAGAACAAACTCTGAAGTAAGGAACAAAAATCCGAAATCTGGGAAGCTAGAGGTAATTGAGGAAGAGGAGGAGAACGAATTACCGAGTACCAGTGATGGAAGACAAAGCGAAGTTCCTGAAGGAGTGAAATTGCCGAATAGAGAAGTTCCTGAGTCAATTGAAATTTCAGACTACGAAACTGAAGAAAGTGACGTGGAAGGTGGAAGTGAAAGCAGAAAGAAAAGGACTTGGAAATCTGAATCGAATAATTCTGGACCAAAGAAAAAGTACGTGAGAAAAGCAGACTACTGGCCTGGTGGAAGATTGAGAGTCAGATTGATTAAAAAGCCAATAGAACAAGTTGAAGAAATCAGTAGTCAAAAGAGTCCTGGAAAAGAAATTGGAGTTGGAAGGAAAATAGAAGTGATATCGAGAAAAGGGAAGAGAATAATTAGACCAAACCAGAAATACAAGTCTCCTGAGTGGACTTACTTAGTAATTCCACCTGTTATAGACATATATGATAGTAGTGAAGAAGAAAACGAAATCCAAGAAATTAGTGACAATGATTGAAGTACAAATTTATTAAATTGGCATAAGGCTGAAGAAATCCTGTTAGTTGACACAAGGTCGAAGAAAAACTGTCTAGTAGAAGAAAAACTTATGTATGACATAAGGTCGAAGAAATCTTGTTTAGGGTTATAAAAAGAAAAATATTTTAAAAGGGGGGTGTATATAAATTTTAAAATTTATTTTTATTTTTATTTTGAGGCTAAAACTAACCTAAAAATGCCTTACATTAAGGAGAGCACTTCAAAATGTTCTGTTTTTAAAAGATGCTGTAAGATGACTCTGGTGTGTCTGCTCATTTTAGTTCTGCTCTGGTTGGTACTAGCTGTGATTATACCTTTAGAAATGAATAGAGAATTACACAAAGTTAATTTAACAAGCAAAGCTCTGGTTAGCCAAACTAAACATAGTGCATCTGCAAAAGTAATTGATCATCAGCCTAACATTTATCAAGATAAATCAATAGGTGATTTTTCAAGCAATACTTTCACAAAGCTTTTGAGTGAATATGTAAAGGTAATGGATGCAAAGGATTGTTATGTATGCGTTAAATTGCCCGCTTCTGTTTCTGAGGGAGTAACATATAATATGCTTCCTCTCACTTATGCTGTTACATGTAGTGTATTAACTAGTTTATTTTATCAAACTGGTCGTTTAGAATATTACTATTCAAATTATGATGAGATTTTTGCTAATGTCAAGATTGATAATGCTTTAAATAAGCATAAGAAAGCTAAACAATTAAGAGAATATTTCCTTGTTACTAACGAACTGACTTATGAGTATGCTTATAAGAATAATCTAACATGTAAATTAAGTGCTGAAGGGAAGAAATTTCTGAATATGGTTGAGGAGAGAAGAACAATTTATAAGAGAAATGAATTAGTCAAACAGACTAAGTCATCCTTCTGGCAAAAAGAGGATGAGAAACTAAATGGCAAAATGCTTGAAAATATTGCAATTCACATAGACAAGCCTGTTAGTGGAAAGCTTTGCATTAGAAGAGATAACACACTTTTTGATAATTATTTTGTAGGTGCAAGCAACTGTGAAGATACTTATCAGATTTTGGGAGGTTGGGGATTTAAAGGTGGAAAAGATCCTATCTTTCCTGGAATTTATTTTGTCTGTGGTGACAAAGCCTACTACAACCTTCCAGACCATTGGTATGGAACTTGTTATGTGGGAATTGTTTTTCCTAAAGTGTTTCATGTTGACAGAGATTCAGAAGGATTATTTAAAATTCACAATTATGTAAATAGAGCTAAAAGAGAAACTTTTACTGAAGTTCTGGGAGATATTTTCCAAGCTGTAATACCTTTTGTTGGTATAACCCTAAATGCAGGGAGAATCAGAAAATTGTCCACTATAGTTGATAGATTATCAACTGACACTGCTGATGGATTTCAATTAGTGAATGTTGAAGTTATTGCAATTAGATCCATGGTAATTCAAGACCGTCTTGCTTTAGACATACTCCTAGCAAAGGAGGGAGGAGTCTGTGGCATTTTACATGTCCAACATTGCTGTACATATATACCGGATGAAAGTAAAAATATTGAAATGTATATTAAGAATATTACACAAATGCATTCTGAAATAATTCCTTTAGAAGAAGAAGATTTTACTGGGAAACTTTCAAATAGGTTTCAAGCAATTAAAAACTGGTTTCATAATATCGGAAGTTCAATTCTTGGCAAGATTCTGGCACCTTTGATTATAATTATATTCATTTTTATTTTGACTAAAGTAGGTTGTCTGTTGCATAAAAGAAAGAAGCATTTAAGAGAAAAGAAGAGAATTTATAAACTCAGAAAAGAAGAGGAAAGGGAGATTGAGTTGCAGGAGTTACATAGAGAGCGTCATGTTAATTGCAAGGATTATGCTGAAACAGACTTTTAGGTTTACTAATACAATGAATTTGAATCGATTTCTTATAAAATAAATTTACCAAAATTTTGAGTGCTGGTGTGGTGATTTGTTAATCACCAGATGAGGGAGTTGATGGAGCGAGATAGAAAACAAAATTTTGTTTAAACTCGCAAAGTCACATTTCCATAACATGAATAAAATTATTAATGATTTGTGATATGTCGTGCTAATACAACCTAGATTAAACTTTACACGTGGGGGGACTAACATGTGTGCTCATAAACGTGCATAAATGTTGCATCTTTTTGTTCGTGCAAAATAATAAAATAATTTATTGTTTTCGTTTTTGTCATTACTAACTGCTGCAAACTTAAATAAGCATGTGCTTGTTTTGCTTTTCCTTGTCTGTGTGATGTCATTTCTACTATTCTAGGTGCATATGGGTCTCATTGAAAAACGGAGACTGGTAAATATAAACGCTGCTTTATTTGTTTGCAATGGCTAGGTAACATTTTGATTAATCGGGTGGGTTAATTATTTAGTAAACCATGGGGTGGATACAGAATATACTTTATTTCTTACATTAATACTTTTCTTGTGTTTGTTTTATACTAGAAATCATAAGTTGCCTGCTTTTGAGGCCTAACTATTTGAGCCGCACAAAAAGAGCTAATTCATATTTCTGCAGAAAGTCACGAGACGCCCATTCTGAATTAAAACGTTTATTGAAGCTGCATTCACAAAGCAAAAACTGATGAGCTGACATCATTCTGTCGGACATGGCCAAGGTCGAAAGTGAACTTTTTGTCAGTCCTTAACTTGGCATCCGCGGAAGTTGCACTGTAAGACTATGGAAGCTGCGAGGATGACTTAAAACAAAGTTGCAATCGCAGGAAGCCTCTGGCTTCACGTGGAAGAGACAATGGTCTTTGTAAGACATGATTTTGTGGAACTTTTTAAGAATCGGGTGACATGTCACTTGTCACTCTCAGCCAATGGGACGTCGAGTATTTCTGAAAATTTTCCTTCGCTAGTTTAGTTAGCGTAGAAAGGTATAAAAAGTCATGCCCTTAGGGTTGGGCTGGCTGCTGCTTTCTGACTTTCCGATGAGGGTGATGTGCTGCTGGACTTTGCGTGGAGCACGTAAGAATCCTCAAAGAACTTTACTTTAATTTCTGTCTATTTAGCTCAGTTAGGGAAATAGGTTTTAGAAATGCTAAACTTTATATAATTTCTTTAAATTGATTAAATTGCTTAAATTGTATTTTTCCATATTTCTTACTATCATGCTTGCTTTATTGCTAATAAAATTCATTTATAAAACTTACAACTTATATACCATAATTTAGAAAATAAAATCTTACTTTTGACAAACAAGCTGGTCTTGGTTATTTAGAAGTATAGGTTACCTTTAGCTAGATCACGTCGCCTATGGTGGTCGTTTAAATGGTTGGGTTTTATTCTAATGACAATATTCTTTCTGCAAATGTATAAAATTGTATATAGTGTGTAGATAATGTGTATATAGATTTATTCTGACCACCTGATTCAGTAGGCCCAAAAATATATCAGGTTCATAAATGGGTCCATGTATAGTTTAGAATTTTGTTTATAGGTTATGAAATTGGGTAGCGTAGTTTATGATATATTTTCTATAGCCCGCTGGATCAAGTCCCACAGATGTTACAACAGTTCAAAGTAGGCAGGAGCATGTTCAGTTTGCCATGCTCCCCTACGTACTTATCAGCTCTACATGAATGTTCATGAAAGTCATAGCAGTCATTGTCGTACATCTTCTGAGGCTGGGGATATCAGTGTTCCTCTGCCTTGATAACTGGCTATTGAAAGCAAGACAAACCTGTTGTCAGTTTTGGAATTCACAATCAACATGCCAAAGTCACACCTCACTCCTTCATAGAGGCTTCCTTTCATAGGAGCCATCTTGGATACTATGCAGTGCAGGGTCTTCCCACTGCTTTAATGAGTCTGGGGCATTTTGGCTATAGTTCTAATACTTTAGCCTCAGTCCTCGGATTCAGTGAGAGCAGTTCTGAGGCTTCTTGGCCTCTTGCATCCTGATTGTTGACCATGCCAAATAGTATATGCAGGCTCTGCAGTGAAATCTGAAGTCTCAGTGGGTCCAAAACAAAGGAAATCTCTTGGATTCCATCCAGGTTTTGGAGGTGACCGTAACAGATCTGCAGTGGTGGCTGCTCGACCACAGTTGGACCAGCGGTAGATCCCTCTCCCTACCCCAACCCAGAGCTGATGCCGGTGAGGAATGCATAATTGCTGATTTGCTGATTTGGGGATGTCACCTGAGAAAGGTGGAGATCAGAGGACTCTAGTCTCCGGCAGAAACCCTACTCCACATCAATCTATCGGAGTTGAGGGCCATTCTCCGTCACTGAAGGCTTTCATTCTGCTCATCAAGGGGAGCCTAATACAGGTTCTCAGACAACATCACTGACATGTGGTACTGCAACAAGCAGGGCAGAGTAGAGCCCTTGCTTCTATTCCTAGAGGCTTTACACCTGTGGAGATGGCTGGAGCGTCAGGGCATCTCCCTTATTGTGAGCCACTTAGCAGGATCTTTGAGCACCAAGGTGGACAAACTCGGCTGGTGGATCACTATTGGAGGGTATGCTCCGAGAAGGCATAAGGCATCTACCAACAGTGGGGAGAACCCTGGCTAGATCTTCTTGCCAACTATTGGGAATGTGCAATGTCAAAACGTTTGTGCTATGGAATTTCCAAGAAGGCTCTCTGGGAGGCACATTTGAGCTATACTGGAGCACAGGATTAATTTATGCCTTTATGCCACAGTTTGCCCCGAGTTCTGAAGAAGATCAGGAACAACCAGCCCCAAGTCATTCTAGGGGTTCCAGATTGGGCCAAGAGAGAGTTCTACCTTGAAATTCTGGGCATGCATCTGTCCTCCGATCAGGATACCACTTTAAGAGGATCTTCTGGCGCAGCAGCAGGGAAGGATTCTGCACCTGAACGTGCACAATTAACACCTCCACTCATGGAGATTAAATGGCGCCAGTTGACTGATATTGATCTATCTCATGAGAGTGTTCATGTCATTCTTGCTACCAGGCATCCATCTACAAAGTCCATTTACACCAGGTGCAGGGAGAGATGTGTGGCCTGGTGTGGAATTCTCAAAATAGACACTTTGAAGCCAAACTGTTGGATGTTTTATTGTTTGTTTTGTCTTCGGCCCAGTATGGCTTTGAACTGGGCACTAATAAAAGTTATGTGTCATCTCGTTCAGCCGTTTTGTGTTTACCAAATCAGCTTCCCTTACTTAAGCCATGAGTTGTGATTTGATTCATTAAAGGTTTGACACAAGTTCTCTCCCAAACCGTTTTTGATGCCAAAGAGGGAATTTAATTTGGTCCCAACAGTCCTTATGGACACCCCCTTCAAGTCAATGCATAGCTGCTAATTGCATCTTCTGACTCTCAAAACTCTCTTCCTCATTGCAAACACTTTAGTTTGTCACACAAGTGAGCTCCAGGCTGTCTCAATGCCGCCACCCTATACCACCTTCTTATCAGGTAAATTAGTGTTGTGAACCATGGTGGTCTTTTTGCCAAAAATTCATGATTCCTTTTCACGTTGGACAATCCATCACCCTCCCAACATTCTTTGCTCCGCTTCACCCCTCAATAGGGTAGGAGAGACTCCATTCACTGGACCCCAAAGGAACCTTACGCTGTTACATTGATCACACCAAAGATAATGGGGTAGACAAACAGGTTTTTGTGGAGTTCTCTGAGGCAAAGAAAGACAGCGTAGAAACTGACTTTGTCAAGGTGGATAGCCCGCTCCATTAAGATCTGCTACGCATGGGCCAAGAATCGGTCTCAGGAAGGACTGAGGGCTCATTCGATAGGACCAAGAGTGCTACGAGTATGTTTGCAAGTGGAGCGACTTTTCTGAACATGTCAGGCCCCAATGTGGTCATCAGTGCATACGGTCACAAAACACTATTACCTTTCCAGGCAGGTCTGTTGGGAAGGACGTCTTTTCTGTTCAGTCCTTTAGGACTTTTGGTTCAAACCATTTCATAGACCATCCCCATAGGGAGGTACTGATTTGGTATCTTTTCTAAAGGTGGGGAATCTGCAGTTAGACTTATCCAGCAGAGGGAGCTTTACCGAAGTTATGTTATGCAATGTTTTGTTATTTTACTGGTGCTTGTACAGTGCGCGTTCACCAAATAGGTTAATGGCGCTAGTATGGAGACGAGGTTCGGTTGCAGAGGGCAGTGCATACATTTTATGCTTGTCTAAATAGACATGTTTTTGATAGTTTCCTGAATTTCATGTAGCAAGAGGCCGACTAATCTGAAGAGGTAAAGAGTTTCAGAGGTCGGGAGCGATGACCGAGAATCTGGAGTCAACCAATCTCTTCTTGTTGAATTTGGGTACTGGTATCTAGTTCAGTGAGCATTTTGCGGTGTACTTCTGGATTCAGGAGGTAATAAAGGTGGGGTTTTTGTTATTGAGTGTTTTAAAAATGATGCAGCAAGATTTAGATTGTTCTTTCTACAGGCAGCGAGTGGAGATCGTTGATCAAGGGGGTGATGTGACACTGTTTAGGTTGTCTGTATTTGTCAGTCTGCAGGTTCTAGACAATTTAAAGCCTTTTAATGAGGCATTTAGGCAGATCCCACATATAGGGAGTTGGCATAATCTATCCTAGAGAGAAGAAGGGTGATAAAAGCTTGGATGAGCGCCTCTGGAGTAAGGAATTTAGCAATTTTCCAAATTCTGTGGGGCATTAGGAAGGATGAAGAAACTGCTTAGCCGAATTGGGGCTTCATGGATAATTCGGCATCAATGGTTACCCCAAGACTTTTTACTGATTTTTTTGGGGTGGCATGTTCTCCCATATTGGGTGGCCAGAATGATTTGGTCCAGTATTCTAGTTTATTTTTGGTGATGTTGATTTCAGTTTGATTCAAGTTTAATTTCAGATGACTTCTGTTCATCTAGGTGCGTAAAAACAGCATTGTGGATTGCAAGTGCTCTTTAGATTTGGGGGAGTTGTCAATTCTGAAAAGCAATGACATGTCATCCGCATAGTTGCATATTGTACAGTTCCTCTTTTTGAGTGTGGGCTAGAGGACGAATATATAGATTGAAGAGATGAGGGGATAGGGACGAGTCCTGTAGAGCTTCCCACGCTAAATCTACTTTAGATGAGATATACGATGTCAGGTGGACAGACTGGGAGCGGTCCTTTACAAAGGAAGTTATCCAGTCGAGTACTGGGCAAGTAATTTGTTCTTTAAAGACAACTACCTCAGGCTGAGCTCCCTGGCTCACTAAATCTTTGCAAACTGTTTCAATTTGACCAGCTCATGAGACAGCTTGAGATAAAGCCTATCAACCAACCTTTAAAGGAATTTGTCAGGCCTGTAAAAGGTAACATCGCACTCTGTATTGTTGAGTTTAGTCTGATTTGGATGATTGTGATGTGGACTATGGAAGAGGGCCTGCAGAGCCAGTGATGTCCCTACAAGACTGCTTATTCGAGATTCCTAGGCGACTTGCCATTGCTGCCTGGTGTTGTTTTTTGTGCTTCATTTAAAAGAGTTCCAGAATTGAAAAGCTGAGAGTCACTGCAACAACTTTCTAGTTCATAACTAAAGTCTGATTTAGAACAAGGGAAGAGTAGCTGCCCTTGGCCTTCGAATGAATCTTCTCCTTGTAGAAAGTTAAGATACCACCAGATATATCTAAGATTGTTAGGATCATTGTGGAGTCCTGCAAGCGCCCTTCTTGAGCCCAAATCTTTCCAACATTAGTGTGCCCCCTCTAGCCTGTTATGACACGTGGGAACAACACTCAGTCAAACAGTTGCAGAGTAATCAGACTCAATCCTTACTCATAATAAAGACATCCAGTTCCTCAAGGAAACGTGGCTCAGTATCTCATCTAATCATGCTCTAGACCTTCTTCTTCCTCCCAGCTACTCCATTTTGTGTCGCGACCTGGAAGATAGACAAGTTGGAGGTATCACACTTATTCACCAAAACTCTCTGAGATGCCTAACCCTCCCGACTCACTTTCAGTCTTTTGAATGCATGTCAGTGGAAATGTCCTACTACCTCCAACCTCTGATTGAATGTGATTTACCACCTACTGTGTCAAAACAACACCTTCACCAAGGAATGCATGGATTTCTTCACCTCTCAACCTATCAGCTCTGACAACGATATCTTCCTTGGTGACTTCAACATCCACTGAGACGTGGGCAACAGTCATGTGGACACTTTTACCTCCTTTCTCAATGCCAACGACCTCCAACAATCTTGCCATAAAACTACACCACAAAGGCGCCATTCTGGATCTGATAATCTCCAATTCCCCCTACCTAAAGACATATGACCCCATCTCAATTGACTGGCCTGATCACATGCTGATCCCGTTTTCTTTAACTGGCTCTTATACCCAAACATACGGGCAATCCAAGAAAGAAAATAAGGTTTAGAGACACAGCCAACCTTGACACAGAAGCCCCGGCCTTCATGGCCTTTTCCATCCTTACTCCTCATTTTGACACTAACAAGGCCACCGACAAGTACAACTCCTGTATGGAATCCCTTATGGTCAACTGTGCACCCAGCTTTATGAAGAATTAAATCTTATCAGAAAATGCGAGAGAATGGAAACATGCACCATCTCACATGAGTATGAGTAAGCTTCACAATGCAAAAAAAAATACTAAGACCAAATCCTCAGAGCCAAAGACTCCCATATCAGAGCCTTTTTGAAATCTGCAAAGAATAGATCGAAGCACCTGTTCCAGGTCATTTAACAGTCTACTAACCCCTCTATTACTTCGGTTCCTAAGTCATCTGTGGCCCGTTGCAATGACTTTGGGCATTTCTTTGATATAAAAGTTAGAGACAGTCATATCACGCGTCCCATTAAAGACTCCCTTGAAACGGTTGAGTCTCTCCCATGCAAGGCATTACAATCATGGTCATCTTTCTCTTCAATCTCCGAGCAGGACTTACAACAAACTATCTCCAAAATAAAACCCTCAGGCGCGCCAAAGGCAAGCCCGTCTGCGCCCGACTGGGCCCAGGGGCCACCTCCCCTGGTCTTTTTATGGGAGATAGGAGGTCATATAGTGCGAGCCTCCTATATCAGCTTCGCCCACGTATGTTACCTAGTTGCGGCCACTCCATATATCCACTGGAGATTCCTCGCCGCTGCCCGTACTGCAAATCGGAGTTAACTACCACTACTACTACTAGGTCAGAGGTAAAAGCCTACTACATGTTTCTGCTTAACTGTAGGCCCCTCCCTAAGCATTGTTTAGAAATCTCCTTGCTATTAGAAGAACTCACACCGGATGCGATCTTCTTGACCGAAACTTGGCTGAGTCAAGATTCTCAGCCGGATCTGGTGCAGGCCATTATTCCTGGTTACCAGATAGCGCGGTCAGACCGATCTCAGGGTAAAGGCGGTGGACTTGCGATCATTTATAAAGACAGCTATGTTTGCCGCTGCCTGACGGAGGAGATTGAGGATTGTGAAAGTCTGCCCTTTGTGATCGAGTTTTCCCCTAACACCAGTTTTACTGGTATTCTCATTTATCGTCCCCCCGGAACCATCGGACAATTTAATACATCTCTCTTGTCGGTGGCATCCGATCTGGTTACCTCTCCCTCAAATTTTACCTTACTTGGAGATTTTAACGTTCATTTTGATAGTTTGTCGGACCCCACGGCCCTAGAGATGATGTCGAGTTTAGCCACCATTCAATTAGAGCAATTAGTTCCCCCACCAACGCATGAAAAAGGCCATCTCTTAGATCCGATCTTTAGTAATTGCGATCAACTCAAAGTGGGCACTATAAGCCGCCTTCCATGGTCGGACCATTTTCTGATAGCCTTCACTTGGACCACAAGCAAACCTCCACCATCCATCTTCACATCTCGGAAAACCCGAAATTGGGCCAAACTCTCTGAACTGGACGAAGGCCCTTAGTACCACTAGACCACTACTCTCCCATGACCCATCGGTAAACAATAACAAATACAATAACTGGATCACTACTTCTCTAGATTTGATTCTTCCCCCGTACCTATCTGGATCAAAGAGACAGAGCAAATCATCACCGTGGTACTCGGAAGAACTTAGGGACAAAAAGCGCTCCTGTAAGAGATTAGAGAGGAAATGGCGCATGACCTATGACCCCATTGACAAAGCCACTTACAGAGATGCCATTAGGAAGTACAAACTCGCCATAAAAACCTCACAAGCAGCCTATTATAATGATAAAATAATATTGGCTAAATCTAAGCCGAAGGAAATATATCGGATAGTTAAATCTCTGATAACCCCCCCCCCCCCGCTCGCGGCAGACAACAGTAACTCTCCTTCCAGATGCAACGAGTTGGTTGATTTTTTCTTTCAGAAAGTTAATAAAATGTACCTCTCCTTTCCAGACCATGTCACTGAATTACCCATGCAATGCTCTGAGTCGGCCCTCGACATAGTAATCCCCTCTCAAAATAAGCTAGATTCCTTCCCCTTGCTGAATTTGGAAACATTGGAGTCTCTAGCACAACAAACAAAATCTGGCTCGCCGTGTGACCTTGCTCCTCCAGGCTCGCTGGTGTTGGCCAGCAAAACAATTCTCCCCACTCTCATGGAGTTGTTGAACTCCTCCATTCTGAGTGGGATGGTACCTGTGGCATGGAAACATGCAATGGTACGGGCCTTGCTGAAAAAACCTGCCCTTGACCCAGCCAACCCTAGTAACTACCGCCCGTTCTCTCTGCTCCCATGGGCAACTAAGATCTTGGAGAAGCACATTAATACCATCCTGACGAAATTCCTCGAGGAAAATCATCTCGATGCTTCCCAGACGGGCTTTCGCCCCAAACATGGGACAGAGACTGCTTTATTGGCTGTGACAGAGGAGGCGAGGCGGATCTTGGATCGGGGGGGGGTCAGTGGCAGTGATCCTCCTCGATCTGAGTGCCGCTTTTGACACGGTTCATCATACTATTCTGCTGAACCGTCTTGCCGACCTAGGAGTGTCCGGAGAAGCCCTGGCCTGGTTCAAGTCTTTTTTAACCGATAGAACCTTCCAGGTCTTTGACGGCACATCCGTCTCGTTGAGCAGGCCTTTGGGGTGTGGAGTTCCTCAGGGCTCGTCTTTGAGCCCTACGCTCTTCAATGCATATATGAGACCGCTGGCTGGGATTGTTCATCCGCACGGTATTAACATCATTTCCTATGCGGACGACACCCAGCTAGTGGTCTCCCTTGTGCAGAAGAGCAGCCTCCAATCACCGCCTAATTTAGCAGGGTGTCTGGATGAGGTGAGGAGCTGGATGATGAGCTCCTGTTTGAAGCTCAATGACGACAAGACCGAGCTCATGCTCTTGGGCCCGGCAGCCCCTTCTACTTTGGAGCTGTTATGGCCGTGAGTATGGGTGCGTTCCCTGCCCCCAGAGATAACATCAAAAGTCTGGGGGTATGGCTAGACAAGTCGTTGAGCTTCAATACACAGGCCACCAAGGTGGCGGCCACCTGCTTTGGCCTCCTTAGGGTGATAAAAAAAATCCTTCCCCTTCTCCCATTTGAGGCCAAGCAGATAATTATACAGGGCCTTGTTCAATCCCGCCTGGACTTTAGTAATGCCCTTTATCTTGGAGCACCGGACTACACCCTACAAAAACTGCAGCGCACTCAAAACTGTGCGGCTCGTGCATTACTTGGAGTCCCACGAAGAACTTCAATAAAAGCTGGGCTAAGAACGTTGCACTGGCTGCCAGTCAGGGACAGAGTAAAATTCAAATCTCTGTGCATTGCTCATCAGGCATTCTGGAAAGTGGGCCCAGAAATCAATCACTCCTTGATTTCCCCATATCAGCCCAAAAAAGTGCTTCGTTCCTCGTCTGCATCTCTGGCTAAGACTCCTAGAATAGTTAGAGCCAGAGCAGGAGGCCGTTCCTTCACTTATAATGTATCAAAGCTATGGAACACCCTCCCTCTGCACATGAGAAACCACTCCAATCTATCCAGCTTCCGTAAACATCTTAAAACGTTTTTGTTTCAGTAATCAGAACCCTCTGTTTTCATCTGATGGCACTCTTTTTAGTCTTAGCGCCTGGACGCCTGAGGGCAGCTGCAGCGCTTTACAAATTATATTTTCATTTCATTTCAAAATCAGTATGTCATTCCAGGCTCATCAGCAAATCTTTTGCTACACACCTACTCTCCATATAAACCACCATGTTCAATTTCCTCTCTTAAACAGGGCCTCTTCCCAGAATGAGTAAAATGGGTAAAATCACTCCGCTGTTGCAAAAATAACCTCTTAATTCAGAGAACCTGAACGACTATCGCCCAGTCTCCACATTCCCATTTTTAGGCAAAGTCATCCAAAGTTGTGTGGAATCCCAACAGGCCTCGTGCATTTGAGGAAACAACCTCCTAGACACTCTCCAATCAGGTTTCCGCCAGGGTCACAAGACAGTAACTTTAATCATCTAAACAGTCGATGACTTACTTAGAATTTCAGCTCTGAAAGCAAAAACTCCTGTACAAGAATGAATGGCCAATTTTCCTGTCCTAGATAGCTGTGCCACCATTGTCTAGAGTGCCAGATCACTCTACATCAACCTTGAATGTTATTTTAATCTTTACAGCCACATAGCAGCCATGGCCAACATCACACAACACCAACTTAGGCAGCTTTGGGAAATCAGACAATTAATACCAGAACAATACCTCAAAACAGTGGTGCAGTCTTGCGTTCTCACTAGACTAGAGTATAGAATTGCCCTTTTCTCAGGCATTTCCAAAGTTCATCTAGGCCCGCTGAGAGCAACATTACATGCTGCAGCACATTTCAGCTTAGGTCTCAAGAAATATGATCTAATTTCCCCTACCCTACTAACCTTCTTATGCCCCCACTGATGCGTTGCCCAATTCAACATTCCTTGTATTACCCAAAGAGCGCTGCACTCTTCCTCCCCACTTATCTAAATGAGAAACTGAAAATCTCCAGAGCAGATAGGGGTGCAAGAAATGCCCAAACCCTGCTCCCGGAACTCGCCCACCTTTAGTTGAGAACAATACATGTACCAGTCTTTCTCAGATAGTGCCACTAGATCCTGGAAATCTCTGCCTTCCTCATTCCGTCTAACCACCTGCCTAGCAACCTTCAAAAAGGACCTTAAGCTCCTCATATTTGACAGCCATCTTGATTAATTTACCCTCGACCAGACTTAAGTACTCTTTCCACTGTGCCCTGATCTGCCTTTGTTATATGATCCAACCGCCTAAATTAATGCTATAACTGTGTATGCCATTTTCCCAATTTTTGTAACTGTCTTGTGATAGCTCTTGTTCACATCCACTGATATAAACGTTAGAGTTTAATCACTATTTCTGTAACCCTGTATCCTGTGTATTGTAAAGTACTCTGATGCCTTCAGACCGTCAGCGCTATATGAAACTGCAAAAATAAATAAATAATAAACATGAGTGGTGACTCCAATTTAGCAAGGACAAAGATTAATACATATATGAAAGAAGTGGTCTGCTGAATTAGAACCAACTGTCTTAAGTTCAATATGGATTAGACTGAAGTACTCATCCTAGAAGGTGAGTGCTCCAGGTGGTGCCAGGCCTAGTGACTGACTTCCGTGGGAGAATGTTCAGTGCTGGCAAATGAAGTTAGAAATTTGGGATTAACCTGTGACACATTGGACTGTGTAAGCTGAACAAACATTTGCAGCGATCAGGCAATAGTGGTCTTTGCCCCGATTACTGTAATTCTCTTTACTTGACTTGACTTTAATTCTCTTTACTTGACTACTTTTTGCATGGTTACCACCCACTTTTGTGCCTGACATCTGATGCAACCTGACCTGATGTGCCCTGGGTCCCTGCCAATCAGTTGCCTAGGGCCTGTGTTCTTTCCCAAAACTGTACCTTTGTACCCACAATTGGCACATCGTTGGCCACAGGTAAGTCCCTTGTAAAAGGTACCAGGGGTACCAAGGTCACTGTGACCAGGGAAGGGATCTTAGGGCTTCTGCACCTATTGTGCCACGCTTAGAAGCCCTGTACCTTAACACCCACACACTGCCATTTCTGGCTGCGTGTTTTGGTGCAGAGAAAAGTGAAGAGTCGACCTGGCATACATCCCTGTGTGCCATGCCTACAACTCACTGCCTGAGGTCTAGGTAAGCCATCCCTAAAGCAGGGTGCACTAGCCCTCAGGTGAGACTACAGTGGCATGAGCCCTGTACCTCTACAATGTCTAAGTCCATTCTTAGACACTGTAAGTGTAGTAAAGCCCTAAAGAGTATATGGTCTGGGAGTTGGTCATTACGAACTCCACAGCTCCATAATGGCTTTACCAAAACCTGAGAAGTTAAATGCACTCAGAGGGCATCTTAGAGATGCCCCCGGAAAAATGACCAGCCCTGGTGTAGTTCCTGAATGGCCGCCCGCCATTTGCCTGCACCAGACAGGTTTCTGGTCTCCTGGGTAGACAGCATCTGCTCTCTCGGAGTCCAGAAGCAAAGACCCTCCGGGCTGTGCCCATGAAGGGGAAGCTTCAAAGGCCTGCAGGCTTTGTGATCTGTCCCTGCCTTTTGCTGCCCCCAGGAACTGGCTTCCACTGGTTCTGCCCCACCACGTTGGGCGGGAGAAGATGAGGGGACCCAGCCAATCAGGAAGAGGCTCATGCCCATTCTCCCACTGGAGGGTGGCATAATAGGGGTTGTACCCACCACAAAGAAGGGACCCATTGGTCCTGACCTGTACACTCTTTTAAACACCCCTTAATCTAACATTTAGGGGCCACATTGAACCTTGACTCCTCAGATTCAAGGAAGAAAGAAGTAGGACGGAAGTGACATGCTGACCCAGGAAGAAGAGGCCAACTAGGTCAGCATGGCACTGCTTTGGCCCCATCCCTACCGGCCTGTCCTATCTAAGACCTGCCTATAGCAAGGACTCTACAAGTCCAGCAGCCAGCAACCCACAGAGCCCGGAGGGCCTGCCCTGTAACCAACTTACAGACGCTGTCGCCCGTGAGCACCAGATTTGCTCAATCCAAGACTCACCCACAGAATCTGGATTCTGGCGAGTCCACAATTCGACACAACTCTGCACCTGATGCCCACAGCCCGAATTCGAGTGACCCAATACTAGGAGGAGGTCTTCTCAGCTATCCTGACCTGGGATCTGGTGATTCCCGACCTCCCTCAAGCCTTAAGACAACGCTTGCACTCAGTCTGACTGGTACCCCAGACTGGAGCTGGTAAGAAAACCCAACGCCAGAAGACACCCCTGCACCCGACATCCCATGGCCGTGGGTGGCCCAACTGACGGTGTCCCTGCATCCCCCAAAAACCCAACTTACTTTTCCAGATGGTGGTCACCTTCAAGAAGTCTCTCTGCCCGAGCATGCAGCAACTTTGCCGAACCGAGGGTCTCCGTTGAGAACCACAGGGTCCCCGTCGTCTCCTTGGCACCCTGCACCTGGCCGCCCCAGTGCTGCTGGTGGTGCAACTCCTGTGCTGATTGTTGGCCCCTGCAGTGCTGACCTTAACCCCAGGAGCTTTGCTCCCCCCACCCAAGTGGCATGCTCGTAAGCAGCCCCTAACCGAAGGCCCCCTTTGCCCCATTGGCTAACATTGGGCCCCTGCACTCTGCAACCAGACGCCCCAGTGCCGCTGGTGGTGCAACACGAGTGCCTACCTAGACCTTGGGGAACCTTGGTTCTAACCCCCAAAAACCCCACTTGTAAGACATTTACTTATCTGTGAAACCGATAACCATTTTTCTCCCATAGGAACCCATATTATGAGATGGTGGACCTAAAATGTTCTGTTAAACTGTTGTTTTGTATGGGAAAACAGTAACTATTACCTAAGCCAAGAAAAGTCTTAGGGCCAGATGTATCAAGATACCCTTTTGCGATTCTCAAATAGCGATTTTTTGAGAATCGCTATTTGAGAATTGCAAAATGGTATGTATGTAGAAATTCGCTATTTTTTAGCGATTTCTTAAAATTCCTTAATTGCGATTAGCAAATTGCTAATCGCAATTAAGGAATAATATCCCATTCATTTCTATGGGCCAGGAGGCCCATAGGAATGAATGTGAAATTATTCCCAATTTGCGATTCGCAATTTGCTAATCGCAAATTGAGAATAATTTCAAGGGTGCAAGTGTGTCTTAAGGACACCCTGCTGCACCCCTGAAATTGACATGTGTGCGTGTATGGCGCACATACATGCCCTAAGTGCATGTATGAGCGCCACATGGCACCTTTACAAATTCCAAAAAGTGCATTTTTAAAAGAATTTGCAAATTACCACCATCTACAAGTTGGTGATAATTTGCGATTTCTTAGTCTAAATTTGCAAAACTTAAATGCTTCATACATAGCATTTAAGGAATCGCAATTTGCGATTCCTTAAATGCTTACGCAATGTTAAGGAATCGCAAAATTTATGATTCCTTAATATTGCGAGGCTTTTTTTTTATACATTCCATTTTCCTATTTGTTTGTCGCAAACGCTGTTTTTTAGCGATTCGCAGCGTTTGCAGCAAAAAAAAAGTTTGAAACATCTGCCCCTTACTTACCTTGTATCATGAAATCCTAAGGTTCGGTATCTAGACATACCACCCCCAATACTCGATGTAATCCGAAAGTAATCAAAAAGTATTCTAAAAGTAATTACTGTGTAATTAAAACTGCTTTTTAAAGTCATACCAACCTGTAACGACTGCTAATCCATTCCCAATTATATTGCTGTGTAAAGGTTTACAATTGAAAGTATATTTTACCTACTTGTTCCAAGTCCTTCTTGGTTCTAGGAATAAAACAGAAGTATACCTTTTTTATACTTAACCAATTAGTCTGGATTTTGTCTCTGAGTGTGTGCCATCAGTCTTGATTAAGTGAATACAATAAATACTTAATACACACTCTGGATATGCCTAACTGCTCGCCCACACTACCACAAAGAGAGCCGTTTGTACTTACCTAATGTACGCTCTGCTATACCTTGTATTGTGAGATCCTAAGGTTTGGTATCTAGACATTCCACCCCCAATACTCGATGTAATCTGAAAGTAATCAAAAAGTATTCTAAAAGTAATTACTGTGTAAATAAAACTGTTTTTTAAAGTCATACCAACCTGTAACAACTGCTAATCCATTTCCAATTATATTGCTGTGTAAAGGTTTACAATTGAAAGGATATTTTACATACTTGTAACAAGTCCTTCTTGGTTTTAGGAATAAAACAGAAGTATACCTTTTTTATACTTTTCCAATTAGTCTGGATTCTGTCTCTGGGTGTGTGCCATCAATCTTGATTGAGTGAATTCAATAAATGCTTAACACACACTCTGGATATGGCTAACTGCTAGCCCACACTACCACAAAGAGAGCCGTTAGTACTTACCTAATTTATGCTCTGCTATACCTCTGGGGATTCCCTGGACTCTGTGCACACTATACCCTGCTTTGGTATAGTATGTACAGGGTCAGATTCCTACACTTGCACGCTGAAAATTTGATGAGTGAAGAGTGATGCTGGGATCCCGTGTTATATTTCGGTCTCACATCAACTCACACCACCGTTTGGTTGTTGACTGCTAAACACGTCTCTTTTGAAGCTTTATGTGTCTGCCATAAAATTAACCATTGAAAGACCCCTGCGTTTATCAGGAGTTTATTTTATTTATTTACTGTATATGTCCCTGGGTGTCATTTGTGGTCACCCAAGCTTGCAGGATTACACCACCTATTTACCTCTGCGGCATCTATGCTCTACCTAGCCATCCACGCCTCCCTGAGGAGGATTTGACCGTCAGGTGGTTGTTTTGCTGTTTAAAATGTTAGCATGGTGGTTGATTTTGGTCAGTATGCTCAGTCTTAGCACCAGGATGCCATCCTGGCATTAGCGCATTTTACAGGACACAAAATGAAACTTATTAGCTGCTCCCATTGTGATGTGCATTGAAAAGATTACTAAAATAAAGCAAAATTAAATGTACCAATTGAACCTTAGAGAACGCCGTTAAGCTGGATTTTAATGATCTTAGTAGCTGGTCTTAAGAAACAAGTTAAGAGGAATTGCACAGCACTTGATGTGACTTTGGCATCCTCATCCACACTGGCTGGAACTGCGGCACACCAGGGGAAAAGATGATGAAAGAATGGGCTTGGTCGTCTCAGTTTTCCTCGCACGTTCACCGTGTCCGCACTGGTTGGCAAAGGGTGGTGAAATGGGACCTAAAAATGAGATGGAGAGGAAAATATGCAGAGAAAGTGTGGGCTTTACCTTGCAGTTTCCTTGCACATTTCCCCCCTCTGCCTACTTCTGGAAGATCTAATGGCTTCCATGTAGGCCAGAGGCTGCATTTATAAGCCAGATGCATTAAACTTGTGGTATACAAAAGAAAAAATTTCTTTAAAAAAGCAGATGAGTTGAATCTGCTCTATAGCGTGTGAGGGGTCGCCGCTGTCTGCTCTCAGCACGGAGCACAGGGCTGTTGCTCTTATTATTGCAGGAGGTGCAGTGGCACCGGGACCCGGTTTGGTAAAGAACCAAAAGCTGCCTTCTAGCACACTGTAGGGTTGCTGCTGTCAATAGCGCTCCAGGTGCAATGGAACAGTAGCATGGGCAGCCTGCTCCCATCTCAAAGCATGGGGCATTACTATCAGTAGTGTAACAGGTGCAGTGGCACCGAGACACCGGTTTGGTGGGGAATCAAAAGCAACCTTCTCCTAGCACATTACACAGGGATGCTGCTGTCGATAGTGCTCCAGGTGCAATGGAAGTGTGGCACGGGCAGCCTACTTCTAACTCAAAGCATGGGGTTATTACTGCCACTAGATCAACAGGTGCAGTGGCACTTGGTGAAGTGGCACTGGAGCACGTGGAAACCCACTGCAGCCAGCACCCTACACAGAGCACAGGAGGACCGCTATCTGTATTGCAGCAAGTGCCCATGTAACAGGGCACAGGCAGTGCTTAATTTGAGCCGGCGGTTTCCAGTGCATCCTCCTAGGGCGCCTCAACTTCCACCTGGAGAAAAACAACGACAACAACACCACCACCCTGCTGCACAACCTCCCCAACTTCGGACTCAAGCAACTGGTGAACACCCCCACCCACTACGCCGGACACACGCTTGACCCAGTCTTCTCCTCCAGCAAGTACATCTCCTTCAGCCACTCCACCGGACTCCACTGGACAGACCACAGCTGCGTCCACTTCAGCTTCAGAAGGACCACGACTCACCACCACCCGCAACAGGTTCGCCGCAGGAGCTGGAACAAGATCACCACCGACCAGCTCACCACATCACTGAACCAGAACCCTCCAGCCAGACCAACGGACCCCAACCAAGCAGCCAACAACCTCACACAGTGGATCACCAACTGCGCTGACGACCTCGCACCCCTGAAAAACCATCCCAGCAGGCCTGGAAGCAAGAAAACCTCCTGGTTCAACGACGACCTCAAGAACTCCAAGAAGAACTGCCGTACCCTCGAGAAAGCCTGGCGGAAAAAACCCGACTACAGACAACATGACCGCCCTCAAGCACGCCACCCGCAAACACCACCAGCTGATCCACACCACCAAGAAGTTGCATTCAAGGATCGACTAGACAACAACGCACACAACAGCAAGGAACTCTTCAGCATCGTCAAAGAGCTCTCCAACCCCAGCACCGGAAACAACGACATCACTCCCTCACAAGACCTCTACGACTCACTCGCCTCGTTCTTCCACAGCAAGATCGCAGACATACACAACAGCTTCGACGAACAGACCACGCACCCAACCACAGAACCAACGCCCCCCACCACCACCCTCCGCGCCTGGACCCCGGTCAGCACCGAAGACACCATCCACACGATGAACACCATCCACTCCGGATCGCCAACCGACCCATGCCCCCACCACGTCTTCAACAAGGCCGACTCCGTCATCGCACCCCAACTCCGGGACATCATCAACTGCTCCTTCAACACCGCCACCTTCCCGGAGAGCTGGAAGCATGCCGAACTCAGCGCCCTCCTGAAGAAACCATCAGCAGACCCCACCGACCTCAAGAACTACCGCCCAATCTCGCTCCTCCCGTTTTCGTGCCAAAGTCATCGAGAAGACTGTCAACAGACAGCTTGCCGCCTTCCTCGAGATGAACGGATCCCTCGACCTCTCACAGTCCGGCTTCCGAGCCAACCACAGCACCGAGACCGCCCTCATCGCAGCCACTGACGACATCCGAACCCTGCTCGACAACGTGGAAACAGCGGCCCTCATCCTCCTGGACCTCTCCGCAGCGTTCGATACTGTCTGCCACCGCACCCTAGTACAACGCCTCAGCAACGTCGGAATCCAAGAGAAAGCACCGGAGTGGATCATCTCGTTCCTCGCCAGAAGAACCCAGAGAGTCCGCCTCCCCCGTTCAGATCCGAGGCCACCGAAGTCATCTGCGGCGTACCACAAGGATCATCACTCAGCCCCACCCTCTTCAACGTCTACATGAGCCCCCTCGCGACCATCGCACGCCAACACAATCTCAACATCATCTCCTACGCCGACGACACCCAGCTGATCCTCTCCCTCACCAACGACCCCGCCACCGCCAGAACCAACCTACACCAAGGGATGAAAGACGTAGCCGAGTGGATGAAGAACAGCCGCCTGAAACTGAACTCAGACAAGACGGAAGTCCTCATCCAGGGATCATCCCCCTCTGCCTGGGACGACTCTTGGTGGCCCCCTGCCCTGGGCAGCGCACCCAAACCAACGGACCACGCACGCAACCTGGGCTTCATCCTGGACTCCACCCTCTCGATGACCAGACAAGTCAACGCCGTCTCATCATCGTGTTTCAACATCCTACGCATGCTCCGAAAGATCTTCCCTTGGATCCCCACCGAAACCAGGAAGACGGTCACCCAGGCACTCGTCACCAGCCGACTGGACTACGGAAACACCCTCTACACCGGAACCACAGCCAAACTGCAGAAAAGACTCCAACGCATCCCGAACGCCTCCGCGATACTCATCCTGGACATCCCCCGACACAGCCACATCTCCGGACACCTCAGAGACCTGCACCGGCTCCCTGTCAGCAAGAGAATCACGTTCCGTCTCCTCACCCACGCACACAAGGCCCTCCACGACCTGGGCCCCAGGTACCTCAACAACCGCCTGACCTTCTACACTCCCACCCGCCAGCTTCGATCGACCAGCCACGCCCTCGCCGCCGTTCCACGCATTCGAAGAGCCACCATGGGAGGAAGATCCTTCTCCTACCTGGCAGCCAAGACCTGGAACTCCCTCCCCATCCACCTCCGTCTTACCGAAGACCACCTCTCCTTCAGGAAGCAACTCAAGACCTGGTTGTTCGAGCAGTAGCGGACCCCTCTCCCCCAAGCGCCTTGAGACCCTCCGGGTGAGTAGCGCGCTATACAAATTCTTGATTGATTGATTAACTGAGTCCTCTGTACCTGCACTTAACTGCCAACAACAGCGCTTGTGGGAGTTTGCCACAGGGTGGCACTGTCTGTGTAACTCAGAGATGACCATAACAGTTAATTAATAATTCAATATACATTAAAAGTGACAGTTACCTGCCACCCAAGCCATTCTTGTAGCTTTGGGGACCTGAAATAGTCCGAATTGTCATACTTGTATGAGTGTGATGGTTAGTAGTTGCATTGTTACTATCAAATTCAAATTAAAAAAAAAAACTTTATTTCGGTCAACTTGACCTCAAAAGTACAATCCTAGTGCAGGCAAAAATAATTAAAAAGAGGTGCTGCATAAATCAATTACAATTTCAATTAGATTTGGAATATTTAAAAACAGCAGTAAGTGCAGTTGACACATATATGATAATAAAGAAATTCTGTGCAGCGTAAAAAGCCTACACATCAGACTAAATTTTAACGTGAAGTGTATAAAGAGTAAAACTCACATGGGGTGATTCATGGCAGACCACAATATTTCATACACGGAAGGTGCAAAGTGCAAATAAATAAATAAATAAATTACCTAAAAACATATGCCTATCAAATTTTATAAAAATGATGACCTAATACAACAGTGATATTCCTAATTCTCTGTGAAACAGGCATAAATTGATCACAATAGAACAAGGTCTAATTTTAAAACTAGCATAAATAACATTAATAGACATTTTCCCTTATGTGAGTTGGTATAAACAATTATTTCTTATCCAGCTGGAAAGTCATGTGACATCTTTCATCGTGCTTTTGTGTATGTCCTACGTGTACACCACATTGAAAATAGGAAACCTGCGACAGAGTACACTATCGGGATGCTAGTATCATACTTCAGTATCCTGAAGGCATCAGAGCAGCATCTAGTTCCAAGGTTCCTACAAATCTGCATCAGCCATCGTGTTCTTGCCTTGTGATAGGCAGGGCAGCTAAACATCACGTGGAGTACTGACTCATCAGGGCAATCACATGCCGGACAATTAGATGCTTGCATATCACCCACGTATGCGTGAAGCTGCGGAGAGGGAGGGTCCCGTGCCGGAACTGGAGGTAAAGCTTTTTAGCCACTGTCGGTTTAATTATATCTAAGACCGGCTCAAACGTATACCTATCTTTAAATTGTACAAAGGCCATGGTTAGTCTACCATTACGAGAACAACTATAGAGCTGTGTCAGGTTGTATTCCTCAAAATGGGCCTTCAATGATTTCCTTGATAAGGACAGACATGCGATCTCTGGATGGACCCAAAGCTCGCCCAACCCCAATCTAACTAGCCAATGTTTAATATAGGCAAGCCAAGGGAGTTTAACAGCCCCTCTTAAGTTCAATATTTCCAAAAGTTCCTCCCTGAGGATAAAAGTTCTGGGGTAACCCACAGACGTCGCCATTACAATAAACGTTTCCGATTTACTACATCCGCAATTGCCATAAGGCCCAAATCTAATCAAATCGGAATGAGTGGAGTACTCTGTGGGAGTTTAAGCAGCTGCCTAGGGAAATTATTCTCTACCTGAGTGAGATTTACTTGGCTAACGTGTCCCCAAAGTTCTGCACCGTATAGCACCCCTCCCTGGGCTTGAACTTTGTAAATTTCAATCGCAGGCTTCTGACTAGTCTTACAAGAAAACTTCATGATCCCACCCGATGATTGTGCTAGTTTTAATGAAGATTTTTTGATCTGGGCCCCCTAGTCCATAGTTTCGGCAATTGTTATACAGAGATAATCAAAAGAGGTAACTCTTTTGAGGGGTTTTCCATTTAATGTAGGGTTAGCTCTTGTACTTTTGGAGCTATTAAAAATCATAAATTTGGTTTTCTGTAGGTTAATTTCAAGACCTCTTTGACAACAGAATGCATCAAATTTATTGAGAACCCTCTGAATCCCCATGGGTGATTTAGAAACTAATAAAGTATCATCGGCAAACATCATTGCCGGAATGGATCGGGAGGCTAATATGGGGGCATCAAGGTCTTTTTCTGCTATTAGAAAATCTATTAAACCATTGATATAGAGGCTAAAGAGAGTAGGGTCGAGCACAGAACCCTGGCGTACACCTCGCTTGATCGGGATCGGTGCAGTAAGCTTCCCATCTTTGCCAAATCTAATTTGCGCAACATTTTTCTCGTGCAGCAGTTTAATAAAATGGATTAGATACACAGGGACCCCCATCTCCTGGAGAACTGACCACAATTTTTCCCTAGGTACCAGATCAAAGGCTGACCAGAGGTCAACAAATATTAAATAGAGGCTGCCACCCTCCATGCACACGGTCTTCCAGTGCAACATTTGAAGCCTAAGTATCTGGTCCACAGTGGACAGTTTTTCCCTGAACCCTGCCTGAAGTAGAGTTAAAATCTTCTTATCTTCCATCCAGGATTGTAATCTGAGCAACACCACACGCGCCAAAACGTTTTGTGAAATGTCTATCAGGCTAATCGTCCTATAGTTGTTTGGGAGAAGTGGGGAGCCTTTTTTGTAGATCGGGATTATTTCCGCTCCCGTCCAACTATTGGGGATCTTCATACCCTGCAAGATTGCATTAAATAAAACCCCAAAATATGGAGCCCAGACAGAAGGTACACTGCGAAAAAGGTCCCCCGGAATTTTATCTAGCCCGGGTGCTTTGCCGGGGGCTATTTTCGCTAGTGCTCCCTTAATTTCATTTAAGCTTATACTTGTGTTGTGTATAGCGTCGGGGACTTCATTACATTCCCCGGCACGAGGGGGGTGTTTGGTCTCCACACAAGGACCTTCAGCTGCCCCGCCAATCGAGGTTTCTTTCCTTTGAATAAAGGGATTAAAAATATTCTCGCCAAACCTCTTCTCCCAAATTCGGGACTACAGTTGATCTGGGGCCAGAGCTGTCCAGATTGACAACTCTCCATAATGACCTCATGTCCCGAGTCCCCAGGGCACTTCTCAAGGCATCCCATTTTTCCTCTTCCCACCCTTTGTTCGCTTCTGAGATCGCAATTTTATATGTCGTCCTTGCAGATTTAATTGCCGGACGGTCATTGGCCTTAATAGCTAAAATTAATAGTTTTTGGGACTTACGACAGTGATCATTATACCATTGGTGTGAGGGCTTCCTATTTGGCCTACTAGTTTTCTTTGGGTAAAAGAAATCCAAAGTGGCTTCCTCCAGTCTAGCATGGTTCTTCTTCACCATCTCAAGGTCTATGCCATCCCCCTTTTGAATTATTGCTTGGAATGCCATCTGAAGCACGGGAATTATTGTTTCATATAAGGAGCTCAGTTTGGCTTGCGATTGAGTAAAGTCGGACCATCTCGCTCTTCGCCTGCAATTAGAGAGAGTTAATCTTGGATCAATGGAGTTTTCCCAGTGTGATACTCTCTCTAGGTCAAATGCTCTTAGTTCCAATGCTAACACATGATGATCATTATCTAGCCGTGGGATAACACTAAAATCGATAAGCCTTTCCCAGGATTTGGAGTCAATTAAGATGTAATCTAATAAGGAGCCTCGTTCATTACAGTGAAAAGTATAACTGCTGGAGGTTTCAGAGGGCGATCTGCCATTGCAGGCACTAAGGGAGTATTTCAGTACGAGGCTATTCATTTGAATCACCAGGGGGGACCATTTGTTGACCGGCTGACATCTGGTCTCAGGGATAGCCCAAAAATTATCCTCCTTGTGTGTGCTATCCTTATACAACCCCTCAAGTGACTCGAACTGACAGTTGAAATCCCCTCCCAAAATCAACACGTGTTTATCATCAATGGTGCCTAAAAAAGAAGATAATTCTTCCAGCGTGTGTGACTCCTTGCCCAAATCTGTAGGTCTTGAATATACATTTATAAGGGCTACAGAAATCTTTCGTGAGAATTGTAGTAGGACACATAATATATCTTTAGAACCTGTGTCTAACTGTTCAGCCCTGCATCCTAAATTGACTCCCACCCACGTGGTGAGACCTCCAGATGGTCTCCCTTTTCCCCCTGATGTTGCGGGAGTGCTAAAGGTGGCAAATCCCAGTTTCAAAACCTCCCCTCTAACCCATGTTTCCTGGAACATGCTGATCTCAAATTGATTAATAAAGGTGCCCCATGTGGGATCCTTTATCTTACTACCTAAACCTGCTATGTTCCACAATGGAACTCTTATCTTTGGACAAGTTTGGGGCATCAGATTTTGCGTCTCAGAGGGGAGTAATTGTAGTGTATGCTCTTTTTCCCTTTTATCACACTCCTGATTGAACCCCTGGGAGCATTCGAATTCCCAAATTGCTATCCAAAACCACATCATCCCTGTCGTAGGCGCGAGCAGGAGAGCCGTACATGGTCCCTTTGCTTGTGCCCACCCGGGGAACGATGCAGAAACTCACATTGCCCACAACAGTTTGGGTTGTAAATTGTATGGGACATGATTGTGTTTTAGTGACATGTGGTTTATCCTCTACTCAGTCTACACCATCTAAGCAACTATATCTATTTGTAGTAGGGATGTTAAAAATGAATTGCCTTTGGTGATACTGCTCTGGGTGTGGAGGCTCAGAATATTTGGGATCATTTCTCCAAGCCAGGTCCAGATGCCTGCTTTCATGATAATGTAGATTGGGGTAGAAATAATCCAGTGGAAGGATTTGAATGCCACTTGTCAATCTCCCAATTTATCTAGATAAAATATTTTGAGTCATCCTTGAATTTCTAAAATGAATTACTATGCAGTCCCCGTGTATGTCCTTGTGGCGTTTGCCTATCCATCCCACCCGGCGTGAAGTTAAAATTTCTTCCATGTTTTCATGTCTAAAATGACTATTGTTAACTAACCAGTGGACACATTTATTCTTTAATTCTACATGAGATTCTGATTGGTCCCTCCTAAGTTCAGGGATACCTGCAAGGATGAGGACGTATGGTGTTGATACTGGGGGCAAGTTAATGACTGGTGGAGTATAAAAATGGTTGTTATTGTCTCTAGTTTTAGGAACACAACCCCCGTCCTGCCTAGGTATTGGAGCTGGTTGCCCTGATGAAGTATGCAGTGGGGGTGGGTAGGTGGTTTGGTTGGGAATAACCTGGGAGGCTTGTTGCTACTGACTCTATTAGCCTCTACTGCGCATGTCCCCTCTTTTGTTTTTGGGAGTAATGTTTGCTCACAAGGTGTAGGGTGCGCATTAGCTGATAGTGATTTTAAGGTAGTCTGGGCTTGTGTCGTGTTATCTAGACTAGTGCAACCATGAGATATTCCCCTGTTATTTATCCAGTCATTGAAAAGTACATTCAGACCGTCAACCTTCTCTTGTAACCACTTGAGTTCGTCCTTGACTATATCCCTCATTTGATCCTGTAGATCCACTATCAGCTTCGTGGCCCACACCGGCTGTTCACTTACAGATTCAATGTTCTCCTTTTGAGTCAACATCCCAGATTTCCCTTTAGCCAAAGTTACACCCTGGCCCTTCTTTCTTCTAACACTAACAGCTGGTTTCGCCTTGGGTTTGGGTTTACTTTTTCTGCCAGATTGGTTAAATGGGGAGTTCTTGGGCTGGTTTTGAGGTACAACTTCAGTTGTTGGTTGTAGGTCATGGGAGGAATCAATTAACAGGAGATCCGGTATCAATTGTTACAATTTCCAGATTTGGAGTAAGGGACAAACGTCTCTCAGTCCGTTCAATTTCGCTTGTCACGGCACCTAGGGCCTTTTCCAACATCCTGTCAATGGAAGTGGGTTTTGTGGCCGGTTTGGTCACTACCAGGGCCTGTTTCTTTTCCACACATGCTCGTCTCCCAATTATATTAGCTCTATGGCTGGAATCCCCCATTTATGCAATGTGATCTCACGATATTTCTTTGGTGACCCTAAGTGGCAGGAACGGGCCGCTAGGCATATACTTGTTGACTAGAAATATATGCACAAAGAAACAAACGGGGTGGGGAAGACGAACTGAATACGCCTGTGTCTCGCTATTCTAAAACAGAAGCTTCTATGATGTGTACTACATCGATAGCATCAAATGTATATTAATGGTAGAAGAGGCAAGACAAGGATGGTTTAAGAAACCAGTGAATTACGCTACAGTCCCTTGATAAGAAATCCCAGGAGTTCGATGAAAGAGAGCAGGCCCAGCCTGACCTCTAATGGGCACAGACTGGCCCGCCCTTGGCCCGGGCTTTGCCTGGTCCACGTCCACGCGCGTCCCTCGGGGCGGGAGAGACTGGTTGGTTAAATCCTCCTGATGAGGTAGGGGGAGGGGCACTCGGCCCAGCTAGCTCCTGGGGAGTAGGGTGACCAACCATCCGTAAATTTCACGGACAGTCCGTAATTTCGGCCGTCTGTCCGTTGTCCGTGAAGGATTCTTTAACGGACGCCTTTTGTCCGTCATTTTAGCCGGGCCCTGGTCGCCCCAACCTAAAGCCGGCACAGCTTGCCCCCACCTCCCTTCTTGACTCCCATGCAGTAGCAAAGCTCAGATACCCAGCAGCATTGGAGAGGCACAGCAGGATGGCAGCCCTGACACCTCCAGTCCTTGATGAGCTGTTAAGAGGTGCTTCGAAGGTGACTGAGAGGGAGGGGCTGCAGGTTCAGGAGCAGGGACATCCATTCAGATGCAAACAGCCCTGAATGCATCATGTCTCTGCTATTTAGAGGGGGGCTCACACATTCCATTTCTACCCAGGGCCCCAAACATCCTAGACTCGACCAGATTACACCCCTGATTACACCGAGGCACGTGTTTCTCTTCATGGAGCTTAATTACTGTCACTAAATTGTAAGCAAACCTCGGTTCTTTGAACATGCAGTCTATAATGTAATAAAATAAAGAAATGGCACAATCGCACCCGCACTGATTAACAAAGTATGGAGGACAATCAGTTCAATCAGTCCTCTTAGAGTATCTCCTGTAAGTACTATACATCACAGTGGGGGGTGGCATTTTGGACAGAGAGCCTGTCTTCTCGTTGTCTTGTGCAGGAGGGGGCGAGGAGCCCAAGATGATACTAGAATACTGCATGCCCACCCCTGTGCCCACCCTGGTGGATCCTGTTCCCTATCCTATGATGGCTCCTGCCCTCCCCTCAGTGATGGCTCCTGTCCCCCCATGTGGTGGCTCCAGTCCACCCCCGGCCTGTGATGGCTCCTGTCCCCCCATGTTGTGGCTCCAGTCCACCCCCGCCTGAGATGACTCTTGTCCCCCCTGTGGTGGATCCTCTCTCTGACCTGGGTGGCTTCTGTCCCAGTCCTGGAACGGCCCCTGCAGCGAGGGTGAAGTTCTTGATGGGCCTCTTCTCAAAAGGGCTCAGCTCAAAATTAATATGGAAAGGTGGGCGAGTAAGTAAGTGAAGGGATGGGTGAATGGCTGGATGAATTTGTGAAAGGTTGAATGGATGAATGAAAGATTGAATAAATGGATAATGAGAGAGGATGGATGGATTGATGAGTGAGGGGAAGGATGGAGAGAAAATGTAAATAGATGGATGTATGGGTGGAAGGGTAGCTGTATGATGGATGAGGGGAAGGATGGATGGATGAGGAGAAGGATGGATGGATGGAGAGGAAGGATGGATGGATGAGGGGAAGGATAAATGGATGGAAAGGATGGATGGGTGAGGGGAAGGATGGATGATGGATGAAAGGAAGGATGGATGAGGGGAAGGATGGATGGATGAGGGGAAGGATGGATGAGGGGAAGGATGGATGGATGAGGGGGTGGATGGATGAGGGGAAGGAAGGAAGGATGGATGAGGGGAAGGATGGATGGATGAGGAGATTGATGGATGAGGGGATGGATGGAGGGGAAGGAGGGATGGATGGGTGGGTGAAAGGATGGATGGATGGATGGATGGATGATGAGGGGAAGGATGGATGGATGGATGATGAGGGGGTGGGTGAAAGGATGGATGATGAGGGGAAGGGTGGATGGATGGATGATGAGGGGAAGGGTGGATGGATGGATGATGAGGGGGTGGGTGAAAAGATGGATGGATGGATGATGAGGGAATGGATGGATGAAGAGGGGGTGGGTGAAAGGATGGATGGATGATGAGGGGAAGGATAGATGGATGATGAGGGGAAGGATGGATGGATGATGAGGGAAAGGACGGATGGATGGATGGATGATGGGTGGGTGAAAGGATGGATGGATGGAGAGTGGGTGGGTGAAAGGATGGATGGATGGATGGATGATGGGTGGGTGGGTGAAAGGATGGATGGATGATGAGTGGGTGGGTGAAAGGATGGATGGATGAGTGGGTGGGTGGATGGTGGGTGGGTGAAAGGATGGATGAGTGGATTGGATGGTGGGTGGGTGAAAGGATGGATGAGTGGATGGTGGGTGGGTGGGTGGATGGTTGGGTGGATGATGGGTGGGTAGGTGGATGAGTGAAATGATGGATGGATTGATGGATTGATAAGTGCAAGGGTGAATGAATGGACGTATTGAGTGAAAGGGTGGATGTAAGGATGGATGAGTGAGTGAAAGGGAGGGTAGATGGACAAAAGGATGAATAGATGTGTGAAGGAGTGAATTGATAGATGGATGAGTGATAGGGTCAATGGATGGATTCATGAGTGGATGAGTAGATGGATGGATGGGTGGGTGGATGGATGGATGGAAGGATGGCTAAGTGAAAGGGTCCATGGAGAGAGAAATGGAGGTTGGATGGATGACTAAAAGAGTGGATGGGTGGAAGGATTAGTAAGTGAAAGGATGGCTGGATTGGTGAAAGGGTAAATGGCTGAATGGATGAGTGAATGGATGGATGGGATGAAGAGTGGATAATAATAATAATCCACATTTGTATAGCGCACAATCACCCGTTAGGGTCTCTAGGCGCTGGGGGCCGTCGGGAAGATTAAGCAAGCTATTGCCCAGAGTCGCATGGTGCTGGGCTAACCTGCCGCCGGAGCCGGGGATCGAACCGTGATCCCCAGATTCCAGCGTCAGTCGCCCTGGCCGCGGCGCCACACCTCTCACAGATGGATAGGGTGAAAGGGTGGATGGATGGATGGATGGATAATGGAGGATGAGTGAAAGGATGGATGAGGGGATGGATGAGTGAAATGATAGATGGAAGGATACATGATGGATAGGTTTGCAAATGGTTGAATATGTTTGGAAATGGCTGGGCTTACTTATATACTATTGCGCGACCTCTGATGTGTCTGTAAAACGTACCTATTGTCCTGAAGTTTTGTCTTGAATTTTGACCTCCTGTCCTGAATTTGTGTCCTGAATTTTGACCCTTTGTCCTGAATTTTTACACTCACCGTCCTGAATTTGCACCAATGCCAGTTGGTCACCCTACTGGGGAGTGTGGTCCTTCTCCTCTGCAGCCCCGCTGTGAACGCAGGCGCGAGCAGTTTTTGAATCTCCCGGTAAGATAAAGGGATGGGCAGCAACTCGGCACTCTGCCCCGCTGGCTCCTGGGGCGTGTGGTCCTTCTCCTCTGCTGCCCCGCTGTGTTACTATCATTGGCAGCATGGCAGGGGTAAAATGTGAGCCCTAGCACTTATTCTTTAACAAATTTAGCACTGCTCATAGGTAGTGAAAAGGACTAGCTGCGGCCTACTATTGCAGTGGAGCACAGAGGCACTGCACTGTATTGTGCCAGCCACAGCTGATGGCAAAAGACTGTTAAATTAAAAAAGGAAAAGATTCAGACCGCACTAAGGAAGTCACCGAAAGACCACGCTCTTCATAATGATGACAAACGACAACTAAAGATTCCAAATAACGAAAACAAACTACCTATAAAGCTTCAAAAAGCCCCGCCTGCGCACCTCTAGGAGGCAAAACAAGTGCTGGCTGATTTGTTGTTCCGCTACAATGAGGTCTTCATTGTAGAAGAAAAATACTACTACAGTTATTAAAATGAATATTTATTTTTAACAATGTGCAATGTCTCCGTATGAGTAAATGTGATAATGTGGCTTTGGAACATCCTGAAGTGAACCAATAAGGATATTGAATTCTGGGTGGAGGCATTCTTACCAATAGTGTGTGGCAAAACACACTTGCCCGGTAATGCTAAGCTTGTGTGCAGGCGACATGAGCACGCGCAAACACCTAATTCCAGATTCTCTTGTCAGACGTGGAAAAACTTGAATAATAACTATGTGCACACTAAGGTGCAGCTGCCTGCAATGCCAGAACACTACACCTTTAAAAAAAGATGTATATTTCCATAATTACTGTGCAAAAACATTCTCCACTCATGCAGAATCAAAAAGACTAAATAAGCGGGTAATTTAAAAAACATCTGATCAGTGGCCATGTTTGAATGAGGACAAGAGATCATATGTGTCCAATGTTGCATCTTTATTGCCTCTTTTTAATATTGATTCCAGGCACATTTTACCAAATTATTGTATGCACCACATAGCTTCGAAATATCCTCAGTCATATGTGATGCCTTAAACCAGATGGTGTCTATGTAAGCTGTTGTAATCTTTTCTTATTACAGCTACCAGTTCTTTTAAACTCCGGAGGGGAAGACCTCAGAATTTATGTCGATCTATTTGATCTCAATGTGAACATTTGGGTCAAGTGGCCTCCACTTCCCCATATCCATGAAATTGTACCTTTAATCAGGGATGCTTCTATATTTAGTGTACTTGATTTATCCTCAGCCTGTCATCATTTTGAATTACATCCTTCCTCATGTCATTTAACCTCATTTGTTATTCTCCTGGGTACTTATAGGTTTGCTAGGATGCCATTTGGTCTAGCATCCCTTGCAGCTGCATTCCAGCATATCACGCAGCAAGGTCTTAGGCATTTAAATGATGTACTCTGTTTAATATACTAATATTTGGTATGGAAGAAGCTATTCGCAACCACGCTTTAATAAAAGTTTTAGATCAATTAAATTAGGCTAGTTTTACAATAAAGAAAGAAAAGTGTTGCATGGGGTTGGATCAGTGGAAAATCTGGGACATACCATCTCGCAAGATGGTATTAAACCCCAAATGAACCTACTTGAGGCCATTAACAAAGATTGCAAACGGTTAAATAAAGATTAACCTAAATCCTTTCCAATCCTGATGGAATTGTACTCGAAATTTGTTTAAGGTGTTTCGAGCATCATTGAACCATTGCGCTACAGTTAAAAAAAATGCCCATTTTGTTAGGGAAGTATTGTGCAACGATCCTTAAATCTCATAAAAACATCTATCAGTAATGTACCTTCTCTGGGCAGATTTGACCTCAACAAAACGACAATTCTCACTACCGTTGCAAGTAGTGTTGGCCTTGGGGCCAACTCAGTCAATAGGGTGAGCGTGAAGAACATATTGTAGCATTTGCCTCAAGATCACTTAAAGGTCCAGAACAACACTATTCTGTAGTTGAACGTGAAGCTTTGGGATTTTTTGGGCAGCAAAGCATCTTAAATTCTTATGGGGCATAGCATTTGTCATACGTAATGATTATAAACCCCTCATTTTCGCTTTTACTACCAAGGGGTCAGAACGTACCATGCCTAAAATATCAGAGTGGCTTCTAGAATGAGAAGGTTACATTTTTAAAATGCAGTACATACCATGTAGTAGGAATACTATTGCTGACTGTCTGTCAAGGCTATCTAGCAAACATGCTATGGCTTCTGAGGAAGTTAAATTGAAGGAATTTGTTCTAGGGATCAATTTCGTTGGAGTAAATAGAAGGAATGGGTGTTGTCCATGAAGAAGGATAATGAGTTTCAGCATTTGAAGTCTTTCATATTGAATGGTTGGCTTTACTCGGGTCAGAAATTGCAGAGTCCAGTACAGAAATGTTTAGTGGAAAGTTAGGCATGAGCTCAGCCTAGTCAATGATACTTTCTTCCAGGGTGATAAAGTAATTCCTCCCTCAGACTCAAGAGAGAAAAATGTACAATTAGGTCATCTGAGCCAAAGTCTAACCCAAAGCAAGATTCGTTCAGAAGAATGGTGTCCCAGTACGGATAAACCCATAGACAGTAAAGTGAGGAACTGCACAGCCTGGGCTGAAAGTGACAAGTCACAGGTACATAACAAAGCCCTTTTATCTCCAATTGAAGAACTTGAAAGGACATGGCTCCAACCTGCGTTGGCTAACATTGGATCAATACGTAACAGTCACTCTTCGAAAACTATGTAATTGTAATGGTTGTTTCCATACCCGATGGATAATGAGTGACAACGTGTGTGAATAGTGTAGCCACTTCGGTTCTGATGGGATTCTTCCAAGATGTTTTCTATGAGTAAGGTGCCCCAGAAATACTCATCACAGATAATGGTGTACAGTTCACATGTTAACCCATGCAAGATTTCCTGAGGAAATAAGCCATTCACCATCTCAAGGCAGCCTTATATTGTCTATGTGCTAATGAGTTGGTAGAGAGAATCAACAGGTTGATCAAAGAATGTCTTTAGAGAGCAGAAGTAAATAATACCCCGGCCATGGAAGGTGCACAACAAACTATATGGGCCTTTCACACAACACCTAATAGTTTTACTGGCATGTCCCCTTTTTGTCTATTGAAGGAAGCCTTCCCAAGACATTCATCACACTTGCCTAGCTCAGAAAGGAGAGCAGTATAAAGATAGACATAAAAATCATACAGAAAAGAATCAAATCACACCAAGAGGAGTACAAGTAATCATATGATTGGTTGAACAGTGTAAAAATTGAACCTTCTCTAACCACGGGTGATTTGTTAAAATAAAGTTACCTAAAACATGCACTGAAGGGAGTAGTAAATACTCATGTCACTATAAAATCGTTCATATAGGCCGCAATGCGGTCGAACTAAGTAATGGACATACTTAGAGTGTTGACAGAGTATCCAGATACAATCCTGTGTCCCAAAATATGAGTCCTGATCAACCAGGTAGCCTTTGCACACCAGGTCTGTCCAAGAAGAAATCCCTAAGAAGTGAGAGAGCACCTCCTTCTTGGCACAAAAACTTCATCATGGGTTGATTACCTTTTGACTGTAATGCATGGTGTTTTTATTGAATGCTTTCTCCTATGTTTTTGTTCCTCATTCCCAGTTTTATTTTGTCCAGTTTATATTTTACTAGATGAATATACACTTTGATACCTATTGGTCCTTAATTGTCCCCTTAACAGGGAAGATGTGCTGCAATCTTTTCTTATTATAGCTATTTACTTAAGTTCTTTCACTCACTGTGATGTTGCTCGCTCCTATTCCCCAACCCTAGACTATACCATTTCGCTCCTGCATTCCATTCCCCAATCTCTACCCTTTCTTCCCTTTTCTCATTGTTTGGTTGGAACATTTCCTACTGTCATCTGTCACCTTGATAATGCTGTGAGACAGCTGACAGTAATTGGTGATGCGCTTGTAATAGGAAAAGATTTCAACATAAGCCAATGTCACAAGTATTGGACTCATAATTTTTCTTTTAAAACATGGTCTTAAAATCCAGCTTGAAAAGTGCCATAGGATGAAGCTCCAAGACTTATTGTAGAAGTCATGCATGGCATTGGACTGGTGGGAAGTGTTCACTTAGTTGCTGTTAAGATTCCTCCCACGGTGTTCTGTTTTGTGAGCTTTGCTGCGCTGCTGGCTGTAATGCACCTGTTACATGTGAGTAGGTTACTATTAGACTTCGCTTTTTCAGCGAGTTCACCCCCAGACTTGCTTTTTGGCCTCCTGTTTTTGACCCTGTGTTTGTTGGCTATAGGACTCTGGGCACTTAACCACTGCTGAGCAGTGCTGAAGTGCATATGCTCTCTGTGTAAATTGTTATTACAATTGGGTCTCCCTGATTGTCATATTTGATTTACGGGTAAGTCCCTAGAAAAGTATATTTAGTGTGCCAAGGACTGTAAATCAAATGCTACTAGTGGGCCTGCAGCACTGATTGTGCCACCCAAATGAGTAGCCTTGAAAAGACCTGCCACTGCAGTGTCTGTGTGCAGTTGTGACTGCCATGTCGACCTGGCAAGTGCACCTACTTGCCAAGCCCTAACCTTTTCTTTTCTTAGATGTAGGACACCCCTATGGTAGGCCCCAGGTACTCCCCATGGGCAGAGTGCAGTGTATGTGAAAGGTAGGACATGTACTGGTGTGTGTGACATGCCCTGTAAGTGAAATACTGCCAATTTTATTTTTCACTATTGAAAGGCTATCTGTCCCATAGGATAGAATGGGAGTACTTTGAAACATCTTACAAGTATAACTTTTCATTGGGAGAAGATAGAAAAATTAAGTTAAGAATCTCTGAACTCAGAATTTAATAACACATCTTTTGGTAAAGATGGTTTTTATATAGTGTGTTTCAAAATGCCACGTTTAGAAAGTAGCAAAAGTAACAATTGATGGATGGAATGCCGAACAATGCAAACATTCACCCCAAGTCACAAAGATATGGGTTTAATCCATCGTTCTCTTGCTCACCACGCCACCCCAGTTTGGACCCAGCCATATGCAAATCAGTCCGCTCCAATGGGAACCGTCTTGCTTGAATTGCCAAGCCAGGTCCTCCATGGATCTGAAACAAGCATCCTGGGACCAGTTTCGGGGCATTACCCCTCATCATCGACTCCCAGCCACTCCGCCAGACACACGCTTGACCCCATATTCTCCGCCAGCAACCATGTCACCTTCAGCCGCACCACCGAACTCCACTGGACCGACCACCGCTGTGTCCACTTCACCTTCAAGAAGCCCACCACGCATCACCGCACACAACGGGCCCCCCACTGCAGCTGGATCAAAGTCACCGATGACCAGCTAGCCACAATCCTTGCCTGAAACCCACAAACGGACACCACCGTCACCGACTCCGCCGCCCTTAGGCAATGGATCAACGACTGCACCACTACTCTTACCCCGATCAAGAAGCCCCCGAGCGGACGCACCGACAGAAAAGCCATCTGGTTCACTGCCGACCTCCAGGCATCCAAACAGGCCTGCTGCAGGCTCGAGAAGAAGTGGCACCTCGAACAGACAGCAACACAGCATACAAGAGTGCCATCCGCAGACACCACCAACTCATCCGCACCACGAAAAGGACCTCCTTCAAAGAGCGCATTAACAACAACGAGCACAACAGCAAAGAGCTCTTCAACATAGTGAAGGAACTCTCAAACCCCAGCTCCAACTCCGGCATCTCGCCTTCACAATACCTCTCCGACTCCCTAGCCACCTTCTTCCACCGCAAGATTGCAGACATCCATGACAGCTTCAGCAACCAGGCCCCTACGACAGACACAGACACCTCAGACGCACTGCCCCCCAGGCACATCGACATCGACCCCCTGCTCTCCTGGACCCACGTCAACGACGAAGACACCATCAAAATCATGAATACCATCCACTCCGGTTCACCATCCGACCCCTGCCCACATCACATCTTCAACAAAGCAAGCTCCTCCATCGCACCCCATCTCCGCAAGATCATCAACAGCTCCTTCGAGACCGCCACCTTCCCGGAGAGCTGGAAGCACGCGTAGATCCACGCCCTACTCAAGAAACCCAAAGCTGACCCCAGGGACCTCAAGAACGTCCGGCCCATCTCTCTCCTCCCATTCCCGGATAAAGTCATTGAGAAGATCATCAACTGGCAACTGACCTCCTTCTTCAAAGAGAACAACATCCTGCCCCCATAGTAATCCGGATTCCGCAGCAACCACAGCACCGAAACAGCCCTCATCGCCACAACCGACGACATCAAGGCCATGATAGATAACGGAGAAACCGTGGTCCTCATCCTCCTAGACCTCTCGGCTGCCTTCGACACCGTCTGCCACCACACCCTCCGCACATGCCTCCACAACACAGGGATCCACGACAAAGCACTGGACTGGACCACCTCCTTCCTCAACGGCAGAACCCAGAGTGTCCGCCTCCCTCCATTCCGCTCTAAAGACACCAAGATCATCTGCGGCGTACCCCAAGAATCGTCCCTCAGCCTGACACTCTTTAACATCTACATAGCACCACTCGCCAACATCGCAGATCGCACAACCCTAACATTGTCTCATACGCTGTTGACACCCAGCTGATCCTCTCCCTCATCAAGGCCCCCACCACCACCAAATCCAACCTCCACGAAGGAGTGAAGGCCATCACCGAATGGATGATGATCAGTAGCCTGAAACTGAACTCGGACAAGACGGAAGTCCTTATCATCGGATCCCCCCCTCCACTTGGGACGACTCCTGGTTGTCGGCCAAACTGGAAGCTGCACCGACGCCCACCAACCACGCACGCGACCTGGGAGTCATCCTGGACTCCTCTTTGTCAACGACCCAGCAAGTTAACGCCGTCTCCTCCTCCTGCTTCAACACCCTCTGCATGCTCTGCAAGATCTACAGACAGATCCCCACTGGTACCAGAAGGACAGTCACCCAGGCCCTCTTCACCAGCAGACTGGACTATGGCAACGCTCTCTATGCGGGAACATCAGCCAAACTCCAGAAACGACTACAACGCATACAGAACGCCTCTGCACGCCTCATCCCCCGCCACAGCCACATCACAGCCCATCTGAAAGACCTACATTGGCTCCCCTTCAACAAAAGGATCACCTTCAAGCTCCTCACCCACGCTCACAAGGCCCTCCACAACGCCGGACCAGCGTACCTCAACGAACATCTCACCTTCTACATTCCGATCTGCCATATTTGCTCGACTGACCTTGCAACCGTCCCCCGCATCCATCGAGTGACAGCCGGCGGCAGGTCATTTTCCCACCTCACCACGAAAACCTGGAACACCCTCCCCATCCGCCTAAGACAGACCCAGGACCTGCTGGCCTTCAGGAGACTCAAGACCTGGCTGTTCAAACAGTAGCAGCACCCCCCCAAGTGCCTTGAGACCCTCTCGGGTGAGTTGTGCGCTCTACAAATGGATTGATTGATTGATCAGCCAGGCTAGCTTGAATCCAGTGGCGCTGTGAGCATGGGACCCATGTCTGGGCATACCCTTCCCACTTCCCAAAAAACTATGGATTTAGACCCAGATCTCTGTACTGGGCTGAATGTTTGGCATTGTTCAACATTCTGTCCATCAATTGTTCTTTTTGCATCTGTCACCCAGAGTGCGAACAGTATGCCCAGACGTGGGTCCTGTGCTTTCCATGTCACTGGATTCAAGGTAGCCTGGGTGATGAGGGGTGAAACCCCAAAATCGGTCCTAGGATGCTTGTTTCCAGTCCATGGAGGACCTGGCCTGGCAGTTCGGGTTTGACTGTTCCCATAGGGAGCAGGGTCAAGACTGATTTGCAAATGGCTGGGTCTAAACTGGAATTGCTTGGGGAGAAAAACTTATGGATGTAGGCCCAAATCTCTGTACTGGGGTGAATGCTTGACATTGTTCAATATTCTGTCCATCAATTTCTTTTTGCATTTGCCACCCTGAGTGGGACGGGTATGCCCAGACGTGAGTCCTGCACTCCCCATTTCACTGGAGTCACAGTAGCCTGGCTGATGAGGGGTGAAACTTTGAAACCGGTCCTAGGATGCTTGTTTCCAGTCCAGGAGGACCTGGCCAGGCAGTTCCGCTGGACTGTTCCCATATGGAGCAGGGTCAAGACTAATTTGCATATGACTGGGTCAAAACTGGAATGGCTTTGGGAACAAAAAAACGATAGATTTAAGCCCAGATCTCTGTACTGGGGTGAATGTTTGACATTGTTAAACATTCCACCCATCAATTGTTCTTTTTGCATTTGTCACCCTGAGAGGAACAGGTATGTCCAGATGTGGTTTTGGAGTGAAAAAGAATCTCCAAGGACCTGTGTGTGCTAGCCTACTGTTCTGAAATCACAGGGACACAAATACATCACCCCCAGCTCCCCTGAACTCTACTAAGCGTTCTGACATGCAGGAGGTGCCAATTCCAGTTTTGGGCTTCTGGAGGTTGTTCCTGCTGTTGGGAGCTGGAAGAAACCTAAGAGAAGTCTCTGATGCCGTCAGCTATGCCACTGTGACGCCTCGACCTGCACCAAGGCCCAGGGTACTGCTGGTGACGTGTACGATGCACCACCCGATCTGCACCGCAGCTCCAAAACCCTTCAACGCCTGCAGTTATCGGCATTTTGACTCCTTCATTGCCAGTGCCTGCATCCTGTTATTGCGGCACCGATAACCGCCAAAGGTGTCTCCATGAACTCGATGACTTCACATCGTCACTGGAACCAATGACTCACCGACGACAAAACAGTCTTTCCCTGTCGAGGACTCAAGACGTCGTCTCCTCACAGATACGGCATCCCCTCGTGGCAGCCAGGGAGCCAGCCTTGACCTTCCCACCGACAGCTCACCTCCACGATGCCGTGCATCATCATAGACTTCGTTTCCAAGGTACAGTTTGTTTGGGGGTCCATGTGACTCCGTACCTGATGCTGCGCTCCTCGCTGTCGGCGACATACTTTTGGATTTATTGCTGTCACGACATCGCAATAGCCCCAGGTGGAGCTATTTGTTTTCCACAAGCTTTATTTTTGCCACTAACTGTTCTAAAATCATATTTTATTACCTGTATGTTGGATTTTTGTCATTTTGGTCTTGTTAAGTTTAGATAAAGATGCTTACTTTTCTAAACTGGTATGGTGTCCGTTTGTGGTGTTATCACTGTATTACTGTGTGTTTTGAGTACAAATACTTTACACATTGCCTTTGGGATAAGCCTGTCTGCTCGTGCCAAGCTACCCAGGAGGTGAGCAGAGGTTATCTAAAGTGTGTATCCCTCTCACCCTGACTAGAAGCAAAGGTCCCTATTTGGACAAAGATACTTACCTCTGCCAACTAGAGACCCCCATCTCTAACATTGGCGGTCAGTGGTGAGGATTTGAACTTTATTTGTACTTGACTAACTGTGATTGGTGTAAATCACTAGTTTAGTGCAGACCACTACGCAACCACATACTATGTTTTATTTTTGGTTCTATTTGTGATCTGACCCTTGACGTATCCACACACCATGTCTCTAAATTGTAAACCAGCAGAGGAAGCAAAATTAGAGTTTAGCATTGAAATGTTGCATACCCACAAAGTAGAGCAGCTCAAGCAACTTTGCAAAAACTTTGGGTGCCCCATTAAAAGTACCTCTGGAAAGAGGAGCTGCAGAAAGCCTTACGTGCCTGGTGGGATGCTAGAAAAGCTGGGGAGACAGATGATTCAGATGTAGATGGGGGTTGCCAGAAGGTGGTTTCAAATCTGAGGATTTGCCTGTTGGGAGAGCAGCCTCTGTGGCTGGCAGCAATCATTCTTCCAGGACTTTTTCTTCAGAGGATTTGGAGGAAAGGCAAAGGGCCAGAGAACATGAGTTGGAGGTCATAATGCTCCAGGCAAATGCAGAGGAGAGCAAGAACGTTTATGCATTGGAAGAGAAGAAATTGATCTTGGCACATGAGCTGAGAATGAGAGAGCTTGATGAGGAGCTCAAAAGACTTGAGGCCATGAGTGTCTTAGCCAAGAAAAAGGAAATGTGTGCAGCTCACAATATGAGCTTGGCTGAGTTGGAGGTGGAGTCCAGCTCGGATGGAGGCAGCCCAAATGTAGTGTCTAGTGCTGTGGGAGAACTACACAAACCCAGAGATGAGGTGCCTGACGAGGAGGTTCAGGTTTTTGAGGTAACTCCAGTGGTATGCAGTGTCCCTAAGGTGGATTGGGGAATTGGCACAGGGGTTCTTTTTTTAATTTGTTTTATTAGGTTTTGATTACAAGGAAAACAGAACAGATTACAGCTTTCCATACGACATAGCAAGGGCAGTCTCTTCCAGACCATTTATGCATGACGTAACCAGTGACATAATGATGTTTCTTATAGCATATAGCACCCAACCACGAGAAGCTACACCAGATCAGTTTCTCAGATAAACCCAGTCTAAATGAGAGGTGCAGGGAGAGGGGTTCCTCCATGGTAGACGTCCTGGTATGCATGTGTGGAGACCTCCCAGAATAGTGTGGGTTGAGTGACAGAGACAGTTAGACACTGTCTTGCCTGTCTCAGGAGGGTGATAGGGTGATCTGAGGTACTTGTGTGAGGATCTGGATGGTGGGGCAAAGAGTAGCGTCGTTAACGCTTGTGTGGGGCTGTGTGATTCAATTTTTGGAGAGCATATTTTAAGTCCCTGTTTTCCAGAGCTATTCGAACACCGGGTGGAGGGCAAGTTCTCTGACTCCCGGGAGCTTGCACCGGAGGCAGACCTTTTGGTGGATTCCAGAGGGTCCGAAGAAGCTTTTGGGAGTGATCCTGAATGGGGTGGCTCAGGTTTTCTCCAACCAGGTGAGGTAGGGGAGTTTTGAGAAACTCAAATAGGTCCCAGTGTAGTTGGATGGGCGAGGAACCCCTGTCTCTGAGTAGAGGGAGTGGGGGTGGGCTGAGTCCCAAGGTGTCCAAGACCCAGTCCAGAGCTTGGCTGGTTCCATGAGTGAATACCAGGAGGGGGACCTAGACTGTACCAGGAAGCCATCCTCTGAGGTGGATCCCAAGGTGTCAGTTGAGTTGGCGGAGACTGCTGTACCAAACATCCAACTAGTTCTGGCGTCTGGCAGCACCACTCCAGTTTGTAGGGCAAATGAGTCCAGAGAAAGGGGAGAGAGGGAATGCAGTCCCCAGTGGAAGGACCAGTGGGTCAGGGATTACCAGCTCTGAGGTCAAAGCACCCCAGGACTGACCCTGGTGGGGCCATTTCTGGCCTGGGGGGTCTTCATGCACGGTCAAGTGGACTGGAGGCCTACTCCAGGCAGACCCTTGCACAACTCATGAGGAGTCTATTTCCCTGGGAAAGGGTGAGTGTACTCCACCAGAAGTCCTGGCTTGCCAGGCACAGGTCCAGCCAAAGGGTACATGCCCTGGGTTGGACGGCCAGGTTCATGGTGTCACCCCTGGCCTGGAGGAAAGGGCGACTGCTAGCAGTGCCCCTACCGGTTTGTCTTCTGGGGATATTGCTCCATGTGGAAGGGTGTAGAGCCCCAGGAGGGGGCAGGGAGATGGCAGCCTGACCCCTGTATAGCCTAAGGTTACAGACCCTAAGCTGGTGTACCAGTTGCAACATAACACTGACCCTGGGCGAAGTACTACGCTACGCTCGCGTAGTTTGCGAAGTTTGCGCTACTTCGTACTACGCAAATTGCACGTAGCACAGTGCAAACATGCGTAGCGGTTATTTTTTGCTTGCTCGCGGTCCTCAACATCAAGTTGGTGACCCCAAGCGAGCAAAATGACATCCCAGCAAGACTTTTTTCTCGTTCACGATCAGCAACATCAAGTTGCCGATGGCGAGCGTGGAAAATAAACCTCCCGGCGAGATTCTCAACGCGGGGAGGTCAGGTTTCTCATTGCGAGTGGTCGCGTATGCTCGTGACCGCTCGTGATAAGAAAATACCAGTCCACGTTGAGAAAGCTGCCACTCGAGTAGAAATCTACTTGAGCGGCAGAAAACGACCGCTTGCACTGTGCAAGATGCGGTTTGCACTGATTTCACAGTGCGTACAAGCATCCGGCACTGTGCAATCAGTGCGAACAGCATTTTGAACAGTGCACTACGCAGTTCGCGTAGCTCGCATAGTGCAAAGTGCACTTCGCAAAGCTACGCATAGCGCTACTACGTGAACTACGCCCAGGGTTAGATAACACCCCTGAACTGGTGGAAGAATTTTGTGGGACACCTGCCACAGGTGCCCTGACAATTATGGAGTCTCGCGGTACTGCTTCAGGTGGGAGGGTGCAGAGCACCAGAGAGGAGGACAGGGTGTGGAAGAGCCACCCTAGTCTCCTAGACAGCTTCGGGATACAGACCCTGGGCTGGTGGGTCAGTGTCAGGATGTCATCCCATACCTGACAGGAAGGAGAGTAGACAAAGGATGCTACGCACCTGGGGCTACCGCCCCCGACTCTCTGATGCCGCAGATGTTAGAGAGCCCTGGGAGGCACAAGTCCTGTCTCTCATCACTGACAGTTGTCAGTGGCCTCTGTGGCTTGCTGTCCAGGTGGACAGAGTTGCACCTGGGAAGGGGACAGGAATCATACCCCTGGGGTGGACTGGGCCACACCACTGTGTTAGCCATATGGAGACTGTCTGCCTGTTGGGACACATCTGTGAGCAAAGTAAGTGTAGGCGTTACACAGATGGGGTCCACAAGGCTTAGAACCAGAATGTGCCCCTGCTCTTGTGGACCACGTCTATGTTCTATCGCCCCAAGCAGGGAAGTCCATCAAGGGACTGATTAGTCTACTCTGGATTTATGCTGGGAGGGGGCTGTGTCTGACTTAGCTTTTTCAGTTGGTTCACCCCCAGACATTATGCTTTTTGGCCTCCTGTATTTTTCTGCACCAGATATTTACCAAGAGCAAGAGAGAGGAAAACACACAAGAGAAAGTCATAAAACCACCAAAAAGGGTAAAAGCAGGAACCTGCAAGAGGTAGATAAAGGGCAGAGAGTGCCTGGTGTGGGATTAAAGAGGAAGGTGGGGGGGGGGGGTTTAAAACCACGCAGCATTGGTATTTGGCGCACCAACATTTAATTGGTCCGAGCAGAGCTTTGGACACCAGCACTCATTCTTTTGCAAATTAAGCACTGTGTCTGTTCCTCCATTCCTTCAAAGGCAGAGGATTTCCAAGACATAAAACAATTCTGATTTTATTATCGCCCTAGTTGCCTTCATAGAGAACAGCGATCCGAGGCAGCGATTTCTGCAGACAGTGCACAGTGCCATCTTTGCAAATGTTAAAACTGTTGACATTTGTCCAGTTCTTCTGAGTGATTACCTGGAAATGAGCTGACAATGCCTCCAAGATCTCGAACACCTCCAAGTAGAAGGGCAGGAGCTACAGTCTGCCCTGCAGGCTTACTTCATTGTACCATAAAGAAACAACATACACTGTAACGGTAGCAGGGCCCGGGGACTAGGAGTTGTGGGGTGTATTGTTTATCCACTCTAAAGGTGGCAGGGCCCGGGCACCAGGACTTGTGGGGTGGATTGTTTATCCACTCTAAAAGTGGCAGGGCCCGGGCTCTAGGACTTGTGGGGTGTATTGCTTATTCACTCTAAAGGTGGCTGGGCCCGGGATCTAGGACTTGTGGGGTGTATTCTTTATCCACTCTAAAGGTGGCTGGGCCCGGACTCTAGGACTTGTGGGGTGTATTGTTTATCCACTCTAAAGGTGGCTGGGCCGGGCTCTAGGACTTGTGGGGTGTACTGCTTATCCGCATTAAAGGTGGCCGGGCCCCGGCTCTAGGACTTGTGTGGTGTATTGTTTATCTGCTCTAAAGTTGGCAGGGCCCCGGCTCTAGGACTTGTGGGGTGTATTGTTTATCCACTCTAAAGGTGGCCAGCCCGGGCTCTAGGACGTGTGGGGTGTATTGCTTATCCACTCTAAAGGTGGCCGGGCCCGGGCTCTAGGACTTGTGGGGTGTATTTTGTATCCATTCTAAAGGTGGCCGGGCCCGGGCTCTAGGATTTGTAGGGTGTATTGTTTATGCACTCTAAAGGTGGCCGGGCCCGGGCACTAGGACTTGTGGGGTGTATTTTTTATCCACTCTAAAGGTGGCAGGGCCCCGGCTCAAGGACTTGTGGGGTGTATTGTTTATCCACTCTAAAGGTGGCAGGGCCGGGGCCCGGGCTCTAGGACTTGTGGGGTGTATTTTGTATCCATTCTAAAGGTGGCCGGGCCCGGGCTCTAGGATTTGTAGGGTGTATTGTTTATGCACTCTAAAGGTGGCCGGGCCCGGGCACTAGGACTTGTGGGGTGTATTTTTTATCCACTCTAAAGGTGGCAGGGCCCCGGCTCAAGGACTTGTGGGGTGTATTGTTTATCCGCTCTAAAGGTGGCAGGGCCCCGGCTCTAGGACTTGTGGGGTGTATTTGGCCCGGGTTCTAGGACTTGTGAGGTGTATTGCTTATCCACTCTAAAGGTGGCCGGGCCCGGGCTCGAGGACTTGTGGGGTGTATTGCTTATACACTCTGAAGGTGGCAGGGCCCGGGCTCCAGGACTTGTGGGGTGTATTGCTTATCCACTCTAAAGGTGGCCGGGCCCGGGCACTAGGACTTGTGGGGTGTATTTTTTATCTACTCTAAAGGTGGCAGGGCCCCGGCTCAAGGACTTGTGGGGTGTATTGTTTATCCACTCTAAAGGTGGCAGGGCCGGGGCCCGGGCTCTAGGACTTGTGGGGTGTATTGTTTATCCGCTCTAAAGGTGGCAGGGCCCCGGCTCTAGGACTTGTGGGGTGTATTTGTCCCGGGTTCTAGGACTTGTGAGGTGTATTGCTTATCCACTCTAAAGGTGGCCGGGCCCGGGCTCCAGGACTTGTGGGGTGTATTGCTTATCCACTCTAAAGGTGGCCGGGCCCGGGCTCTAGAACTTGTGGGGTGTATTGCTTATCCACTCCAAAGGTGGCCGGGCCCGGGCCGGTAAGTGCATTTCATCAAGAGCTAGGCTGGCAATGGCTACTACTGAGCCTTGGGCATTGCTTTTTATCGCCCGTCAATCTGAGAGTCTGAAGCAGTCAAAGCGAGACAATAGAAAAGGAAAACGCAGACTGACAGCCTGGATGAGTTCTCTTCGTCGGTGCAGACACTATTAGTCTGTGTGTAGGCTTTACTGTCACTGTGAGAGTCAGACTCTCTGACTGACTGCGTAAAAAGCCTGCACAAACTGTGCGGAGAGCTCGCCAATGCAGTGGTGCACATTATGGGTACAGGCTGCTGTGAGGAAGTGCTGTGTTCAAGCAGAGTCGGCCTTCAAGCATCTATGGCTGCCTCTCAGTTATGTTACCAATGGAAGGCCCAGAATCACACCTAGTGTGATTGACACTCTGCGCCAAACCAGGCCTTGCACTGCCAATCACACTGTATGTCTGACAGAGGACTGGCTGTGTGCCTGACAGAGGTGGGCGAGACAACTAATTAATAGGGAGGGCAGAGCGAGCCAAGTGATGTGCCCAGATTCACAGGGCGTTGAACCGACGCCGAGACTCAAACCTGGTTCCCCACTTCCAAAGTCAGCAGATCTGGCTGTAACACCACATCTAGGCTACAAGGAGGGAGGCAGGCAGAAACCAAAAGAAAGCGTGACTCATTATGGGCTTCAGGTTGCAAAAGGACCTTGATCTGAGCTAGAGCCAGGCTTCAGGCTTGAGCCTGGCTCGAGCTTTCAGTGGCTCGTCTACATCTAGTGCCCAAAAGTCCATGGACTCAGTTTCTGCAGCAGAGGGGGACCTCAGGTGGAACACTATGAGGTGAAATATAAGGTAAGACGAAATACAAAAACATTAATGCTTTGTAGGTGCTAGAGAAAGATAGACTGCATGTGTGTGTGAGGACAACAGAAAGTGAGTCAGTGACAGAGCAAGACATAGTGAGAACTGGATGAGAGCGAGAGACTAAGTGAATGTCAGTGAGTGTGAAGGGAATATAGGATGGTCACGTGCTGAAAGGAGCATGCATACTGACAGAACACCAGAACGGGATACAGGGAGGAGTACACGATGATAGCGGCAGAAGGAGGTAGAGGGAGAGTGTCATTGTGACAGAGCAACAGAGGGAAGTGCAGGGATGGGTCTTTGTTGGTAGAGCAGCAAACTGGAATGGGGGATGAGCACATGGTGACAGAGAACAGCAAAAGCTAGCACAGGCTGGCCGTGGTTTCACATTCGTTCCCCTCTGAACAATAATAGGATGATAGCATTCTCAACTGTGAAGAAAAAGCAGCTCAGTGCAAACCATTACGTCTACAGCCTGCTGTTTGAGCAATGTAGCAGCCGCCACCTCTCCCAGCAAGAACCTTTTTATGGTCAGACCATCCGCATGCCGGCTTCATGGCTGCGGGGAGTTTGGAGCTGGCCCACTGAAATAAATTAGAACGCAACAGCCACAATGCCACTACGTGTGATGTCACTAAGTCAAATGTCATGTGAAGTCACTATTGTAGCATTAGAGGTGTCACCAGGTTAGTGATCATGCGATATCACTTCCTATGATGTAATTTGGGGGTCAAAGGGCATGAGATGTCACTTCCTCTACTCCTTGCATTTTGGTGAATTAACCTACTTTGAAAAGATATTGCCATGTTTTGCCAAAGCACAGTTTTTGTTTAATTACAGGCCGGTATTATGCTTTCAAACTACTATGGATGAAGCTGATTTAGATTACACCAATGTTCTTTACTCTGGCCTTCCAATATTGCCCCTGCAACCCCAGAAAGAAAGTCCACCGTAAGACATCTTTTCATTGCTTCCCTATCTTAGACAAGGTCATCTTTATGGTGGACTTTTGGGGCCTCACAGTCGCATCGGCCCTCCGTGCTAGGATGAGGAGGGATTTTATCTCAGTGCCTCCATTAGAGTTCTCATCAATGAGCAAGACCCATTTCTCAGTCCTGGTTGCATTGATTAGGAAGGGCTGGACAGCTAATATTCATTTTACGTCTATCTGACACGTTTCAGTCGCCTTCTCGTGGTGCATGTCTGCGAGCGCAGATAACAACTACCAGCACCTAGAAGGTTTTCTGATGTTGGAGTCCCCTATATAAGTGCAGGGAGCAAGACATTTGCTCCCTGCAACATAGGATCTCCTTGTGAACACTGAAGTTACTGCCTGAGTTTTTCACATTTTTAGACTCGGGACCACTTGACACACCAATAGAAACATTTGAAAAAAACACAGCAAGCAGGCTGTGACATCTGGTACAAAGAGTTACGAAATTTCACCCCAGAGCATGTTGCTGTAGACTGGGCACTTCTGATGCTACCTTGCAGTATGTGTGTGATTTGCAGGCGTGACCACAACCGTCTGTTTTCCAGGCTCTGCCGCCACAGGTGAGAGCATTGGGGCGGTAGGGAGTCATCAGATGAAAGGAGAGGTAAAATAAAAAACAAAATAAAAGCACTTACCGTGTGCTCGTCCCATCGTCGAGTCGGCGATGCTGTGAGCGCAAGGTAAGTGGTTTTATTAAGTTTATTTTATTTTATTTTACCTATCCTGTAGTCTATTGACTTACCCCCACAAACCCCGCCCTCGCCTCGTCCCTCTTATCTGTGCCGACCGCACCTGCTGGTTTTTAAGAGTCCAATCTGCTCCTTTTCTAAATGCATGAAAACCGTACCCGAGCATGACACAGAGATAATCACCCAGTAAATGTGTTCACCTTGTTAATCAATGTGTCTTACGCCTCTCCACACATTTGGTCCCTCACGAGAACAGACACCACTACATCGTCTCATTATGTAATGATATTTTAGCTTTAGGGGTTTATATGGAAAGGATTAGGCTGAAGAGGGTGACGGAGTGTTGTATGGGAGATATTAGTGTGTGCTATATGTAGTGTCAACAATGCAGTGGTGACTCCTCTAATTTAGAAGTTGTGCAGCAACGCGAACGTGGGGGCGGGGGTTATTATAAATTAATGCACTCACCTGCCGCTGCTCCCCTCCCAACGCTGGTGCACACTGCACAGGCTCCCAGGGGTAAATCACGGAACTGCTCTCATGCTGGTACCAGGGGCGACTTTTCCACTATGGCGGACTAGCGTCACCCCACTGCTTTTTCACAGTGTGAGATGACAAAACATAAAATGGTAATAACTTTCCATTATTACCATTTTGTGCTTGCTTTTCAGGCAGGCGGGGCTGCTCTGCGGTCCGAGCAGGGTAGGGGAGGAGTGGTTTTTCCACTCCTGAGTGCGCAAAGACTGTTTGGTCGGCCCTCTTGGGCCGCCCAAACCAGTCATGCACACTTTACCCTTCTCCATGCAGGCTGCAATGTAGCCTGCATGGAGAAGATGCAGACCCCTCTAGCCCCTGGCTGGACCGCCATGTCACGGTGCTCCAGATCGATCTACATGCAGTTGTTGTGATTGGCTTAGGGGAGGGAGCCTGGCTTCCTGATTGAAGGAAATGGAGCAAAAACGGAAATTATGCTTCTTGGCAACGTGGCCCCCCTCAATATAGACTCCTGTTGGCCTAACAGTCTGGGTCCTCTCCCTACCCCGAAAAAGCATATAAAAAGCTTAGGAGTCGTGCTCCATTCCAACTTAGATCTTAAGGAACAAGCGCAGAAAGTGGCGGGCACCTGTTACAGCCTTTTGCGGATGATCAGGAAAATCCTTCCCCTACTAACTTTCTTGGCTAGAAGATTACTTGTACAAGAATTAATCCTGTCTCGCTTGGACTATGCGAATGCCATTTATCTTGGAGCCCCACTTTCTACTACTAAAATATTACAGACAGTCCAAAATTGTGCAGCCCGGATGCTCTTAAATGTTCCAAAACGGCTTTCAGCCAAACCTGCTCTGGCCTCATTACACTGGCTTCCAATTCAGGAGAGGTTTCAATTCAAAGCTATGTGCATTGCACATAAAGCGCTAGCTGGAAAAGGATCCCCAATGATTCAGGCTATGATTCATCCCTACCAGCCCAAAAGAGCCCTAAGATCAGAGGGTAAATACCTACTGACAGTCCCAAAAATCAAACGAACGAGAAGTGGAGGTCGCTCCTTTTCTTATAATGCCGCCAACATTTGGAATCACATTCCACTTCACATCCGCTCTCAACCGAACATCCAGCACTTCCATAAACAGTTAAAAACCTTCCTATTCCCTTGATATGTTGTGAATCTTGTTTAGTACTAAGAGGGAAGGGGTCCCAGTGTGAAGTTGAACTAATTATCACAGAATTAAATAATAGTAATACTGCACTTAATGAGTCTACAATGTTTTATTCACAGAGTAGACACAACCAGGATATAGTATCCAACATTAATCATTATAAAACGGTTGATTAGTGCCCAGGGGTAAGGGAGGTGGTAAGGTGAGGATTGTGCAGGTAGGGAAAAGTGACCATAAAATCAGAAAAAGATCTGACACATTAACACATTAGTTGAAATGCACAGAAGAACATAAATCAAAGTAGTCGCTTAGACATCACATGCCCCATGTAGTACATAAATGTCACAATTGCGGATAAAGGGCTGGAATGCAGAAAACAGTTGTCGACGTTTCGACCCACAAGTATGCAGGAATTGATGGAACCCTTGCGGCGGGGTCTTCATCAGGACGGGTGTGGAACTAACAACCTATCTGTTCGGTGCTCTCCATCTTAGTTATAACTCTAGAAGCATCCATGAGAAGAGTATGATTGCCTCTTGGTTGGAGCCACTCGCGTTGCGGCGGGAATCAAAAAAGGCCCGGGGACGTTAGGCACTGGAAACTCAAAGATAGATCAGAAAGTTCGGTATAGGTTCTGGTCGTCCCCATGTAGTTGCGAGGCGCGGCGATTGAATCAGCAGTCACCCGCGTGGAAGGAAATCAGACCGGCGTCTTTGCGATCGGGTCAGAAAAAAATCTTGTTTAGCATACTCCTTAGAGCTGGGATGCCCTCAGGTTACTAGGCACTCTACAAGTGCTTCCTCATTCATTCATTCATTCATTCATTCATTCATTCCTCATTCATTCAAAGGTAGTTTACATTTTTTTTATTATGACCACTGTTTCTGCCTTCCCCCCTTCCCCCACCAGCGAGCCATACCGGCTGCTACTGGCTGGTACCAGCATGAGTACCTAAGTGGGCTGAATTAACGCTTACTCGGGCATAGGAAGCCTGTGCCTCTATTTCATGTAGTTCCTAAAAATGCATAGGATATGCGCATTTGTAGGTAACAAAAACTAAAGGATTGGTGCCTAGACTGATTCCAGACACCCCCATAAGATATGTCAGCCTATAGACCAGCTAGCTCACAGTGCCACCATAAGCCCCCTAACCTTACCAAGGGGCGAATAGCTTCTGGCAACCATCGAACATGACAACCCTTGATCCTTCAGGGATCTTGAAAACAGTACAGTACTTTTTGCTCAGGTAATCGTGCTACTTAGCCTCAGAGAGATTCACAAAATAAACGTTGGTACGTTTTCTATAAGCATTTATTGAACCAGCGTCATTCTAGTATAAAATATGTTTTACAGAAGCTAATGTAAAAAGAGTACCAGCACCAACAGAGTACAAAGAAGGTAGAATTCTACCATGGTGCTAAAACAGTGAATATGTGCAAACATATAAATATGACAGTAATCAAGCGTGCTCCTACAACGTGGACCCTATCCAAGTGTACCTAAGTATACTTAGTATGTCTAAACAAGCAATGATCCAGCACTCCACTCAATATTACAGAGCAATTTATAAAAAGACAAATTGTCAGAAACAGAAGAAGCAGGTTGTGGTTTAACTTCTTTATTCAAGATTCTTCTCTTTTTTTAAAATGACACGGAGTAGCCAACGCGTTTTGTCCTTACGGACTTCTTCAGGGCTACAAACAAATGCATATAAACATGATTTTAGACATTATATACAGAGTTTATCGTGTATAAACATTTATACAAATTTACAAAAGTATACATTTGAAACACAACCGTTTTAATAAAAACACCATTAAAACATTAGACTTTGCTAAGTACCACAAAGTATGTTGTCTGGATTTCTGTGTACAAAAGTCTAAAATAAAAAAATTAGACATGAGTAGTCAAGCAGGACAATGGGAAGCAAATAGGTTCCTATCTATGTATAACAAAGATTTAGACCTGCTAATTCAAAAGGAATCTCAGTTTCATACTTTGAATATTACATCAAAGGAATTATAAGAAAGAAAGGAGGATCAAAAAACATATTTAGGATACAGTAGTTTATGAGTAAAAAGATATTACATATTACCATATGCAATGCATAACAACATGGGGTACCCTGGGAGACATCTCTATTTTCACCATTGAATATTCTCATGGAGTGTTCATAATCATAATGCGCAAATAAATGTAATACACCATAATTAAGCGCTTACCCAGTTCGTTCTTGCTATGTCCTTTCCAAACTCTAAATAGGATAATTTTCGACCGTTCGAAGCGTAGAATTTATCAATGGATTTCAATAGATCCCTAAACAACAAAACATCAATATGTAATGTATGTCCGATTTTTACGTCTGCCATTTGGAATTAAAAGAGTGGGCACATTTATATGCCTATACACATACCTTGCAGGAAAGGATACATTAAAGAAAAGTCGTATACTATAAAGGTGGCTTCAGAGGTGACATCTATTCGTCATCATCTGCATCGTATTTATATATTCAAACCTATAGAAATAGACACCATAGCTTTAATCATCATGATCTAATATGTCGGTCCAAATTTGTACTTTCACAAAAATGCGAATGTTTGTTAATGTTTAAGGTTAACTAAACGATCAAACTATCCATGATTTCAAATCAAACCATAGAGAGAAGCTTTCAAAATCATAATGGTTGTAATTTATTAGAAAGGTGTATCACGAAACTGGTGATAGGAGTTATATACAGATGCTAGACTTCAATGTTTGAACATATAAGGGGATTTCTAAACAGAGTTGTGCCCGATAGTAAATGTATACGAGACACGTAACCCTGGGAACTAAAAGGAAGCCAATTACATTCAGTACAATGCCATCGAACCAAAACGGTCCTCAGGAGCTCTTATACGTACATCAAAACCCTATAGGAAATTAGGGTTACGATAAATGGGTGGAATACTTGCCGACTTATAACACAACGTCAATGAGCCACCCTTATACTGCTATGGCAGTCAATTACGAAAAACGAGAAACGGAGCCCATACCCCCGAACTTACTTCTGTATCAAACACCATTTCGGTCCTCTTCTGACAGCGCCCCGGCCATATTCCGCTTGCTGATGGTCAATACCAACAGCAGCGTTTAAATAGCCCGCCCGCACTTGCACCTGAAATTAATTTTGCCAGGTGCTCATTTAGCTTGGCTACATCCTATCCGCCATCTTATAATGGTGTAGGATAATAAGAAAGAAGCCTGATGGTGCCCAAATCATTACTTTAAAGGTAGGACACAATGCGTAAAGGCGTGCAAATTATATTAAGTCAGTGTTTGGTCCCATTCAATGTATCGGAACCTCCTAATTTCAATTTCCACAATTTTCTGCTTTATCTTTTGTTAAACGTCACTGGAACAGCCCGGGACCTGACACGATAGTCGCGGCCATGTTAGGTTGGGCAGAAAAATGGACGTGATAGTCGCGGTCATGTTAGGTTAGGCAGAATAATACCTCTGCCAAATATAAAGCAATGTAATATATAAAATTTATATTTTATTGGTCCTTATAGCAATGCAGATATTAAATTTAATATTTAATAGTTTTACCAACTCTATTAGTAATTGGAAACAAGCCTCAAGGTGCCAAAAATCAATAATCTAAATAAACATAAATCGAAACGCGCAAGGCGTGTAATTTGTGTTATGTCGGCTTTTGTAATGATTCAATATATGTGAGCCTACTGACTTACTTTCTACAGTTTTATGCTATATCGTTTGTTTAGCGTCACAGAAAACAGCCCGAGATGTGACGAAAAAGTCACGGCCATTTTGGATTGGGCCGGATACTATGTCTGCCCGGTACGAAACAGTATAGTATATTAGATTTATATTTTATCTGCTCGAACGACAATATGAAACATTAAAATTATACTCTATTGGCTCAAGCAATGATATATGACATAACATTTATATTAGATCAGACCTATCAAAACACAGTGTGAACATCCAAAATTTGGAAATTAGGCAAAATAGTCACAAATATTATAACTATTTGTCAACTGTTGATGCTAAGTTTTTTGGGTTTTCATAGGAAACGTTATCATATATTGCTTGTTCTCACAAATTGTGTTGGCACCATTATCAAAGAGAAAAAAAATATATATATAGGGATTCTCCCAGGGTAAATCATAATTCTAATGCATCAAGATCAGGTACAGATGAGAGCACCACATCCGTGCAAAATTAGTATTATTGAAAAAAAGGGAGGCTAACATCGTAGATACCACTACCTCGTCATCATTATACCAAAATGGAGCAAAACTCATATGTAGGTCATTGATCAACCATAGACATCTTTTTATCACAGAAAATGAAACATTTAATTGTTAATGTTCAGACCCAGAGTGATAGATCTAAGACGACAGATGCAGCTAGCTTCAGTTTGCCGTAACATTCTCACTCTGTCTCCACCCCTTTCTGGAACCTTTACATGGTCGATCGCATGAAACCATATTTTTTGTTTTTCAGGATGTGTTTCATGAATATGATTAGAGACTGGATATCTAATGTCTCTATTTTTTATCGCCCTAACATGTTCTTGAATGCGTGTTTTGAGGTTGTGAATGCTACTCCCGACATAGATTTTATTACATTCGCACCCAATGACATACACGGTAAATGTGGTATTGCATACCTAGTATGTATGTGGGTGTAGAGTCAAGAATTCCCTAGCAAAAAGCCAGCCCCATTACCTGATGGTAGAGAATGAAGGACCCCGTCTTGGTACTGAGTTGGACACCCTGCAAGGAATGTCAGACCACTCCGTTTTGAAGCTTCAGCGTGCAGGGACCTTAGTGTCCTGTGTCAGCGTGGAAGCGTCTCCTCTAATATTCTAGTGAATGTTCTTTTATACCACAAGGATAGACTCAGGGCTCCTACCACAATCGATATGTTGTGAGTATGATTATGTAAATGAGCCTAAATCAATAATTGCAACTATGCAAAGTAGTGCTGTCACCCTAGGATGATGATAGCCAGGACTTTCATATAGAGTATGTTAATCCTGTTATGTACGTCATGTACAGGGGATTTTACCCTGAATTCTCATACATAATAAATGAGACTAGTTTCAAGGAAACCAATCGACATTTATTCAGCACATAACTCGTTAAAAGGTCAGTGCTAGAACAGTTATGGAGAGCAAGATAGGACAGATGGAGGTAAAAGGTTGCATTGCGACCTCGGCCAAGGCTAGGGAGCATAACATGTTCTCCACCCAACTGTGCCACAGAAGTGGGTTTGAGGAATGTAAGTGCACATGTCGGTTTAGGACTGCCAACCAAACCGACATGTGTACTTACAGTGTCCACTACGTCTCCTCCCTACTGCTGAGCTGATGCTCCTTGAGGATGGCCCCGCCCTAACACTTTGCTGGCAATGGCTAGGTAAGAAAAAATACAACTATAATCAAATGGTTTTATTATCATTTTGTTTTTCACTTTGCCTCTGCTACCTCTCAGCAATGGAGCAACGCTCCTCTGCCATAATGAAGGAACCCCTCTGCAACAAAGTAGGCTCATCAACACAAAATTAGTAATTAATAAAGAATGTTGAATCATGATATACCTACATTAACAGATGAGGAGTCAGACATTGTGAAAAATATGAAGGATGTAAAGTTTGGTCTGGTAATACAAGAAGGCAGAAGAATTAGAACTCACTACAAGACATACAAGCATTGAGAAAGCCAATTGATTTGGATTTTATGTGCTAGTGGAAAAACAGCATTAGCCTATTAAAGCCTAGTAAATATATGAAACAGTTATATGGAAATCTCCACTGCATTCATTACAGTCGTGCGTTTGTTCTGTTGCTATGTGAAATGAAAGCAGCATGGCAAGAGAGTCTTTTTTTGGTAGTCCTTCGATTCTTTCTCTACCATAGAAAAAATAAACTATATTTGAAGATCCCTTGCCACCCAACCTTCTGCATAAATGGAAACTCAGGTTTGCAATGATGGTTTGGGAGCCTTCATTAACCTGGCTTTTGTTCTGAAGACTCTAGGAGGGAGGTTTAGAAGCCACTGAAGATAAAGGAAAGGCTAGAGGGTGGAACAAGGGTGATGTGTGGGGGAAATGAAAAGTGACACAGGGAAAAGAGGAAGGAGGAAGAGGTAAAAAAAACAGCAGGTGATGTGGGAAAAATGAAGACCAATACATTGGAACAGGGAGGAAAGAGCGGGAGAAATATGCTGGAAGTGCAGGAGGAACAAGGAGCAACATCCATGGGAAAGAGAAATGCCCAGTAGTTAGGAACAATAGGGAGGTACTGATGGGAAGAAGAAGGAGCGACACAGGAAGCAGTAGAGGGAGAAATTAAAGGCAGGTACAGGAAGACTGATGCACATCCTACAGAGGAAATGAAGAAGGAGGGTTGGGAGGGACAAACCATCAGCAGATGCAAGAGGGTAAATGAAACGGGCAGTAATAAGCTACAAGTAGCCAACAGAGAGGCCAGTAGTTGTACAATAGTCCCTCATACACTTCAATGCACACACAACATAAGAGTCATAAGGATGCACCGTAACAGCCAGTGGAACACAGTGAGATAGAAACACTCTATTGAGATGAGACATGGTGTGATTGACAAGGTCTCAAGACAATGGATGAAAGATGCTGGTCTAAAAATGCCAGTGATTAATGGGGGCAGATTCAAAGCCCACTCTATGTATATTATAAGCAGTAAGGTCTGGTTGAAAGCTGTGCTGTTAAAACCCCTGACTGAAAATATGAGAGAGGAGGGCAAACGGAGCTAGAAGGCACTACAGCCATTGATATTTGTATTTTTATACTTGTAGAGCGTATTATACCTGAAGGTGTCAAAACGCTAGCTAACCAAAGAAGCACCTACAAGAAAAACAACAAGACCTCTTCATCACAGATGAAAAAGAGCCAGGTTTTCAAGTGTTTACGAAAAGCAGCATTGCAGCATAACCTTGCAATATGAGTGGGAAGGGAGTTCCACAGCCTGGCAGCAGCCACACTGAAGGAACCCACCCCCACCTGGCTTTCCGAAATCTCAGGACCTTTGCCTTCTTAAGAAGAAGGCCGTTCTCAGATGCATCGGCCCCTTGCAGTGGAGAGTGGTGTAAACTACACAAAGAGCTTTAAACTTCACTTGTTTCATGACCAGCAGCCAGTACAGAGAGCTGATGCCCTCTCTGATTAACAGACATTCGTCAATGCACGATGTAATGAGCGCTATGACCAAATCAACTCTAAACTCGTAGGGATGAGAGGAAAGACCTTTCTCAATATTTTAATGGTGAGAAAACAGGAACTGACAAACCTCTTTACCTGAGTATCAAAGGAAAGGGTGGTGTTAAAGACCACCCCTAAATCTTTAGCCTCAGTGATGGTGTCATGTCCTTTAGGATAGTCCCGTCATGTATACCCCGTTTTTATATACATTGTCCCATCCACACGACAATAGCAATTCTAAACAGGTTACCTTTTACCTAGTAGCTTACTCCTGTCTCTTCAACACCAGGCTTTAAGTATTCTATCATAATCCCTGTACCTAATGTACATAAACATGTCCCCAGGCACGATAGAATTATTCTGTATAAGGGTCACCTCTTTTTTTCATCCTTGGCCAACAACCTGCTGTGCATGGTCACATTTGTTTGGAAAAGCATTGGTGATTGTTTTCAAAACATTTATGATTGTTTTCAAAACATCCATGATGTCCACATCAGACCACACCCACCATTAACCCACAGACACTAAAATCAATAATAGGGACAATTCCTTCCAAATGGGAGCAAATTCCGTTCTGGCTAGCACAAAAAATAGCACAGCTAGAAGCAGTATTTCCACAAATGGGTCCGCAGCAAAAACATAGAATGCTAACAATTTGCTTGCCAATGGGGATTGATTCCCTCGATGGAAGATTGTACCACTTGGGGAACAATCTTTGCTGCCGTTTATGTGAGAGTACACAGTGCCCCTTCCTTAGCAGTCGTTCTAGAAGTATTGAATCAAATACAGAATGAGTACAGGCCAGGACCTGCCCTGGACTTGGGAATGAAACTAATGGGTAACTTTGCCCAAGTCTCTGCAATCATACTGAGCAACTTAAAGGGGGAGGCAGCAGCAGTGTCCATAACAGCCGCCTAAGGAAACCAGCTCCTTTTAATAGGGAGCGAGAATTACCAAAAAGTATTAAAGAAACCTATGCTGCATTAGGTAGAGATAATCTGGGAACCAAAGCCAGGAAGCCACAAATGGCGGGTAGACCCGACAATGACCAACTCGAAGCAAGCACCTGCTTCTTCTAAAAAGAAATGGAAAAACAAAAATTCAAAGAATAACAATTCAGAAAAGAATTCACGATCAAGGGGTGGGTCTCCCCAACGGGAGTCTTCTGAAAAGAGGTACAACCTTACAAATCGTGATAACATTAGAAAACCTAATAGGTATCTGGACACTGATGCACATTCCTTTTATTCCTCTCAGGATCCGTCAAAAAACTCATAGAGGGACGGGCGATCACAACAAAAGCAATAAGATCGGCCAAAGACAAAAAGGGAAACACATCACACTTCAGATTACATTAGCAAACAGGAAGAGCAACCTAAAGAAAAACCACAAATCAAAAAGAAGAACGTATCTGGGTTAAAAATTAGATATGCCCAGGTTACTGAGGACTCAGCTTCTGAACAGGGAATGGGCTATGACAATGCTAGACCATGTGGCAGAAGTAACATTAGCTTGCCAGAACCTGAAGGATTTTCTGGTGACAGCAGTATTGAATGAACACATGACGGTGGAAATACCTGACACCAGAGTTAGTGTCCCACATAGATTGTATGAAATTACACTTCAAATAGAGGGGGACATCTCAAGAAAGGTTACAGGTCTCTTTTGGGAGAACTTAACATACGGATATTACATGCTGCTAGCAGAAAGAGATTGGCCGCTGGAGTTAGCGATGAAGTGCCCAAAGGGGAAAGCGTCATTTTGCCTACTTTCTCCAACCTTGTTCCAGAATGAAGGGGAGACAGTTCAAATTGCATACAAATTACATTTATACACAAATGCTGAAATGTGATTTGCCGCCACAGAAAAAATATTGACTGCAGTACAGACTGCTGTAGTGAGAGAAAGAGTCATAGCACAGGGGAAGCGCATTATCGTCGTAACCACGGTACCAACTTTAGAAGCTGTTACCAAAGCGAGTATTCCAAATGCAAAAGCACTACATCCACGATGGATACAATGGGCCAATTCTTTCACTGCAACAGATGTAGATTACAGATACGATCCTACATTAAAAACGCAAGCGTTCCTGCAGTACGAACAAGAATATCCTCTCTCAATGAAATCTTGCCTCTTAAGAAATATGAATACATCATTTATACTGATGGATCTGCTCAGCCTGCCATAGGAAGTAAACAGCAATGTAGCGCAGCATGTGCTATAGTGAAGGGACATATGTGGGATGGTAAGTTCCATCCCAGCAATACGACCTATGCAATCTCTAGGAGATTGTACAGCACAATTGGCAGAGCTGAAAGCCCTGATATTAGTACTGCAGTATACAGTTTAGGAATTCCCCACACTGATAGGGTGTGATTCGTTTTACTATGTGCAGTCATACAATGAATATCTTCATTACTGGGGCCAAAATGGGTTTGAAGATTCCAAAGGTTGCACAATTAAACATAAATTGTTATGGGAACAAGTGGCAAAGCTGAAAGCATGCGAGCCACGGGCTCAAGTTCTTCACACCTTGAGTCACCAGCATGTTGGAGTACATGGTGAAGGGAATTCACTGGCTGATGAAGCCACCAAGGCAACACTGCGAACTGCTGCCATTTCTGCAATCACTCATTCTAACACGAGGATAGACTGAGACATGCTAATAGCTGTCAATGCCTCAAAGAACGCCTCTGCCTTTCCAAAGGGCATTCCACTCAAATATTCCTATACATTAGATGTACAAAATACATTGTATGCTCAAATTCCAGGAGTGGGGATAGAGTTATACAAAACACTGATCGCAAATTAGGTTTTAAACCAGCTGCACATGAGGGTCTGGGCTCTGCACACGCAGGAGTCATTGCTACTGTTTCGTTACTAAAAAGGCGATTCTGGTGGCCAAGTTTGTCTAAACGAACAAAGGCTTATGTCTTTTTTTTTTTTTTTTTTTTTTAAACCTTTATTGTACAAAGAAAGCTCACAAATACGGGCCTACAACCCCACGGGCTGGCCACCACACGGTAAAAAACGTAGCAAAGGAGAATAAGTTCCTCACAGGATATGACACCAGGAGCACAGGAAAAACAACAAAGGCCATCGAGCAATCAGCAAAAACAGGATAACAAAAGGTTAATTTTCTAATACGGGGCGGGGGAACAGAAGAATAACGGGCCGTGGAAGGAACAACAGGGGAGGGGCCGCGGCAAGCCGCCATTTTATGAACACAGGATGAAACAAAAAGCCATACAAACACAGCTACCAAAGAATATACACGTAATCGGCGTACAAAGAAGCTACAATGGCATCAGTCAAACCGCGCTCACCCTTCACCGCCCCCACCCAAATTGTAGAGACAGAACCAAAAAGGCCCCCATTGCAAAATACAATACGATACGCACCCCAACGGAAAGAAAGAGACCCCCATAAAGGAGGAAGGGGAAGAGGGAAAAAGGGGACAAAAGAGGGACTCCCACCAAATCACGCACCCCCAGGAGACAAGACAGAACAACATGACCCGGCAAGTGATATACCAAAAAGTCGACACCAAAAGAACCAGCGGGCCACAATCAGACACACACCGGAATACGAACGCCACAGAAACTCCCCAGGGGGACACATGAGGAGACAGAGTCCCGAAAAGGTGAATACACAAGAGCCATAGAACAAAAAAAGGAAGAAACGAGGGGGGAAAAAGACCCCCCAATAGAGACAGACCCCACCCACCCACTCCTAAGCCCACCCTGCACCCCTGCAGAAGGCTACGGCCTACCCCCCCGCAGCGTGCCTGTCGCCCTAATTAGAACCCGAAATATAGCGGAGTAAAGTTAAGTCGGAAACAGAAGACAAAAACGGGAGGGGCAGGGGAAGGGAACACGGGATGGGAGACACATACAGACACATACACGGGGGAGGGCCGGGAAACAGGAGGAAACGCACCCGGCCACCCGCCTGAGTCGAAGCTCCAAGACCCCGGGAAGCCAGAGATTATCAGGTTAAAGTCCAAGAGCACCAAATAATCACACATAACCATACCAGGACACATTGACCATCCAGATCAGTACAAGACTACCGCACGCAGATGCCAGTGCACATCAGCCCTGTCCCTGTTTGTCCAAAGTGAGAACAGTCCGGTCCAGCGAGGACCAGGCCACGAAGAACAGAAGGCAGACAGCAGGAAAATACAACGGCAGTCCAGAAAATACACGTGAAGTACAACACGGAAGATCCAGGAAAGACACGAAGTGTAGCAAACGATGCAGGCACAGGTCCAAGGATATGTCCAAAGAAACCGACCCATCTGGGCCAGCACAGGAGAGATCGCCGGGCAGCGGCGGCAAAAAGGAACCGGGAGAGTCATGAAAGTCAGGCCGAGCAAAATCCAGCTCCCGGGCCAGAGGCAAAGGAGGCAGAGCCGGAGGAGGAGGCATCATCAAGGTCCGCACACCCACGGACGCGGTCGTAGCCGGGGCCAATTCTGCCAGGATAATTCCAGCCGTATCCCGCAACGGCAAAGCCACATCCGGTCGTGGGGGCCCGGGAGGCCCGTAGCGAGGAACCATCTCCGAAGTAATGACAGGCGCGGCCACCAAGAGTCGCCAGGAGAGCAGGGCATCCAGGACCTCCTTAAGTGTAGGAAAACCTTTACAGTATTCGGCACCCGGGCCATGCGGCGGGCCTCCAGCGCCCGTCCAGGCCCGGCCGAGACAATTGGGGTCGGTCGCCATTGGAGAGCCCAACAAGGCCGCGCGGCCGCCAACCTCCGCCGGGGCGACGGAAAGGCAAGTATAGTCGCGCCGACCAGCGGCAGAGCACCCCGGGCAGGAAGGGGGGCCACCAGAAGAAAGGGACCTCACCGGCCACCCAACGCCGCCGGTTCCGTTCTCCGAGTCCGGGCGGCAAAATCAAAATGGCCGGACCGGAGAACAAAGGGGGAGCAAGCCGGATATACGAGGAGCTCCGGCAATGGAAGGCAGCGCCTCCACCAAAGGCCTCCTCCCCACAGGAATCAGCCAGGAAGGACCTCCGGCCCACACGAACAACAGCCTTCCGACCACCTCCACCGCGCCCCGAAGGGCAGCACCGCAGGCTCCGTCCGGCCCGGGAGCCAGCAAGAAGATCCAGGCCAGTCCGCCTCCGACGCCACAAAACGATCGGGGGGCACCGCTCCGGATCCACAGCAGCCAGGACAACCGGAACAAGAGGTAAGTGCCTGCAGGGCGTCGTAGCACTACCACACAGCAAAGAGGGCTTCCCGGGGCAGGATAACAGCAGGATAAATGTGAAAATACAGGCAGGCGAACGGAGCCGAGCTAAAGCGCGGCCATCTCGGTCGCGAGCTAGGCTCCTCCCCCAAAAAAGGCTTATGTCTTAAAGTGCAACCTGCCTGGGTCCTTAAAGTCGGGGACCTGGTCAGAGAGAAGATTGTTGACAAGAAGGAGTTTAGGCCCTCTTAAAGAACGCTTGTACCTTTCCAGGCGGTTCAGGGAACAAGAACAGTACTTCTTCCACCTCTTGCCAGCTGAAGTGGAAAAAGATTCATCTCAATTGCTCTGATCAAACCACACTATGTGGCCGATTCTCAACAGCAGGCCACATGGAGTAATGAGTAGATGCAGATCTCCTCTCGCTACTATAGAGGAATTTCTGATAGAAAGACTAGTAATGTTTCTAAACTCCTCTGCGCAAGATGCCGGAGTAGCAAATAATGGAATACAAATCACACCTGTTGGAACAGAACAACATCCGAATGAAACTGAAGCGCAAATTGCAATTCGGCCAAATAATGAACTTTACATCAATGTGTCTTCACAAGAAGCAGTGCCAGTTCTACAAACCCTGCTGAGCTCCCGAAAATAGATCGAACTGCGTCCGGCTACTACATCAACTTCGATGACTTTTCTTCAGATCCAAGTGAACCTGAGCAGACGCCACCCATTTCCAAGAAAGAACAATTTCAAAATGTCTATCTCTGGCTGAAAAATACTTATTTTGTGCCACCTTGGTTGCATCGTTTGCTTGCATTAGGGATCCTGTTCCTATTAATTTGGATTGGTATAGTAACAGTCTTTTTCCTACTATTAAATGGACATTTCCTCCCACAACGCTCTGCCGTACTCCCTGTGAACTTGGTATTAAAACCACATATGTCATCTCACAGTGAACAAAGAGACTTGTCCCTAGTGAACAATATTGCAGTTCCAGTACCGGATGGTATAGTTTGGGATAGGGTTTTATATGATGTATTTGGTCCTACTGAAAATCTGAAAATTCCACATGTGTTCAAAATTTCACTGAATGATTTCATTACCCCAAGTACACTCTTTGATGATTGGTACATTGAGACTGTAAATACTTTGCTCTCAGATTTAAAACAATATGCTGCATTTTCTTACAGGGAATTGTATGAAAATACACCTGATTACAAAAGTATGTATTCTTCCCAGCATTATGGTCATCACTTTCTGCACAGAGTTAGTGTTCCACTCACTGTGAACACGTACCATCAATGGAAACTTTGCCTGACATCACAAAAGGTAGTTCTGCCACATTCACACAGAAATGTGCATACTTTTCAGGGTTCAATACATCAGACCCAATGTCATATTACTATGGACTAGTACAGACTAATGCAACTGGAAAGAAAATAATGCTGACAAATACCAAGCTCATATATTCAGCACCTTTCATCTCCCAACTGTCTATGCAAGGTTTCGACTATTGGAGGGACAGGATCAACACAAAATCCATCTGGTGGACAAAAGATTGGCATGTTCAGGGAACAGAGACTTTATTTAGAGCTTGCCTTGTACCGTTACAGATAATATTCCTTAACAGAACATTGCAACAAACTACCTGCTAAGGGCTTGCAAAAATAAAAGACCTAAAATACCATGCATCCCCTTACCCATACCTATTGAAGGTATATCGAGCAACACACTGATTATTCTAAACAGGGGACCTTTTACCAAGTAGCTTGCTCCTGTGTCTTCGACACCAGACTCTAAGTATTCTATCATAACCCCTGTACCTGATGTACATAAACATGTCCCCAGGCACAGCAGAATTATTCTGTATAGGGTCACCACTTTTTTTCATCCTTGGCCAACAGCCAGCTGTTCATGATCACCTTTGTTTAGAAAAACATTGGTGATTGCTTTCAAAACATTTATGATTGTTTTAAAAACATCCATGATTGTTTTCAAAACATATACATTCTAGAAAAACCCTGGAGTTACCACTTTAATATAAAAGATACTTACTTCCCCCTACAAATTAGAGGATAAGTCCTTCCAAGTTGAGATGGGGTCCTGCATGCTGAATATACAACACGTAGCGGTCTGACATCCCTTGTGGGTGTCATCCTCGAAGCAGAGAAGGGGCCCTTCATTCCCAACCATCAGGTGAGGGGGCAGGTTCATCCCTGGGGGTTTCTTGGCTACGGATACGCATAGCTATACACACATACACCTACACATCCAGGCTAGGCTAGGTACATTTGAGCAAAATTACTTAGGGCATGCATTTTAGGAATACGCATGTGCTACTGTTTTTATCTGAACTGCTTATGTTCATCTTATTAGCACTATGGTAGAAATGTATCTACTATTTACTATATTGGTGCTAGTAATCTTTTTGGTATGCTTCTGTCTCTTGTTTGTCGCAGCACGTATGTTTTACACAAGGCTGTCACTGGACCAATAAATCCTGATTGAAATGTCCTAATCGCCATCCTGTCTATTTCCTGAGAGTAAGCAAGCCCGAGTGTCTGAGCGAAACGTACTGAACTGTTTTCCACGATCCCTGAGGAATCAGGGTTGGCATGTTCAGTGGTTGCCAGAAACTACCTACACTAATGTAGAATGCAGGGAGTAAGGGTGGTACTGGAGGAGAGCAAGCTGGTTTAATGGCTGACATATCCTGTGTGGGTGTCCGGAAGCGGTTGGGACCCCAAGCCCTCAGTTTAGGTCATCCTAAACACGCAGGTCCTGGGGTACTCCTAGGAACTACATGACAACGGGGAGAGAGAGGGGGACACAGAGCTCTGGCCACCACAGTTCTGACCATAATGATCTTTGCCCACCAAGAACACAGTCTTACCAGTATTCAATTTAAACCAATTTTCCTTTATTCAGTTCCTAATGTCCTTCACATACTGTTTAAACTTCTCTGTCACCACAGTAACATAGTCAGCAATGGACACAATAATTTGCGTATCATACACATACAATAATACTTGGAAGCCATATAGAATCAAATCAATTTGGCCAGAGGGGCAACATAAAGGTTAAACAGAGTAGCGCTAAGTGAGGAGGCCTATGGCACCCTGCACAGTAGGTAGAAGCCAGATCTAAAGTGGCCACAGCTCGCAATGTGAGATCTAGGCGGTGTCCCTCAGCTTTAGCATCATGGGAGGTAGGGCTTTCACGTGATATTAATGCCTGATGACTGCATGACTGCACGTAGCATTAAGGAGTGTGTGAAATAGCTGTATTGGCTAGAAAAGCAGACTAATCATTTACATGATACTGCCTAGTGCCATATTTGCGGTCTAGAAACGTCTCCATTTTTTACGCCATTTAAATTAATAGTTAAGAAAAAAAAAATTCCATGTCTCTGGTGGTGCACGCCCATCTTGGAAGGAAGAAGGGAGAAGTAGCATTAGCTGATGTATGCTTCTGTAAAGGGTCATTGTTTGGACATTTTTCTAGGAAAGCAGGAGCCGAATAGGAATGACCCCTTCTTAAGCCATAAAAAATCATTTGTAATAAAGGTCAGCAGAATACCTGTGCAGGGCTGGGGTTTGACACATGGTCCAGTAGCTGAGGGGAAAGGTTGAAGATCTGAATTCCACTTGCATACCTGATGATAGCATAACAAATGTGTGGAAAATATACATACTGTACAATGCTTGTCATAATTAAGGTTAAGTACTCTAGTGCTCTAGTTGTACTTTGTTCCCCTGAGGCGTGAGCCGGGGGTTCCAGGCTGCCATTTAGAAATGTAAAAAAAATTGTACTCTGATTTAATTTGTATGTGATAATTTTTGTATTTTAGCTGTTGAACCCACATTTTAATCTCACCGCTCTACTTGCACCTCAAGCCCTGATCCCCACTAAGAGGAATCTCCACTGACGCGCTCTCAGAAACGGTGCCGCCATCTTGGGTGGATACCAGGGCAGCGCTATAGTTGTTCGTCGACCCCTACTCCCCTTTCACACTATAAAATGTGTATTTGGCCCCGTCCTCGCCAGTCCATCGCCTCTAGCCTGTACCCCTGGTCGGGGTCGGCCTGCCTCCTGTAAGTACGACAAGAGAGGAACTCATGAAATTAAACCTGACTGACGTGGTCTGCAGGGAGCTGCCGTTCCAGCTAGGCGAGACAAGACTGAATTGCCAGTCTTGTGCTTTCTCGACATGTGCACCCTCTCGGGTGCGCCAGACTATAGTCTCGGGGAAACAGACGCCGTGTACAGTCTTCCAACTAAACGTGCGATCGCTCGCTAAACATCATATGGAAGTTCATACGCTAATCAGTGATGAGTCTCCAGATGTCTTTTTCATCTGTGAAACCTTGTTGAGAGACGATATGCTAGGGATAATGGGTCTGTCTCTTCCGGAAGGGTATTTGATTAAGACTATTAACAGGGACTCTAGGGGAGGTGGTATAGCAGTTATACATAAAGCGCAGTATCCTTGCTCCTTTGTGGCAGAGAACTTATGTGGTAGTGAATGTGCCCGTTTCAGGCTTGAAATAAGCCCTCATTTTACATTTTCTGGGCTCTATATCTACCGACCTCCGGGTCCTGCGTCCAAGTTTAGTGAAGCTTTGTTAGAGTTGGTTAGCTCATCAGTGGTGAGATCCGCTAACTTTTCTATTTTGGGAGACTTGAATCTCCATTTTGATCAGACACTGGATCCGGCTATTTGTAATTTGCTGGCAGATTTAGCAGCCTTTCAGCTTGATCTATTAGTACAGGATGCCACCCACTCAGCAGGACATATATTGGACCCTATTTTTTTCTAACATCCCAGTAGTACATATAGCCCAGCCTGTGCCTATGGGATGGACAGATCATTACCTGATTAAAGCCAACCTGAAGATAGCTGAACCTTTTAGGATTGACAGGACCAGTTTGGTTCTCAAGAGGCCTTGGCACAAACTTAAATTAATGGATTTTCATGCCTTCTTGGGAGAGTTTCCCTTGGGGGACTTGGTTGAACCTGAGGTGGCATACACCTCCTTCTGTGACTGGATTAGGGGGGGACTTGATGCCTTTATCCCAGGTAAATGGGTTAGGGGGCGTGGGTCGGTCTCCAGTCCATGGTACAGTGAGGCTTTGAGAGCCCTGAGAAAGGACTGCAAACGAGCCGAACGGACATGGAGAAGAAATTATAAGGATGGCGATAAAGTTACTTATTTGGCTAAACTAAAACACTATCATAAAGTGATCTGTTCTACACGTGCTAAGTTTTATGCCGAAGAAATTAAGGCCAGCCCCAACCCTACGAAATGTATTTTTAAGATTGTCCAGGAGCTGAAGAGCAACAGAGCCTCTGGATCTTACATAAAATCGGCACAGTAATGCGAAGAACTCGCTTCTTTTTTTGTGAACAAAGTGCAAAAAATCTACAAAACATTTTCGCAACACTCCTCAGTTCCGAGTCCTGTCAGTGTTAGAGATGGGGTCTCTACTTTGACAGTTATACCAGAGATCTCCTGTGAAGAACTTGCTAAACTCTGTAGGAAGGTCAAATGGGGATCTCCGTCAGACCCCATGAGGCGGCGTAATTCATGGAGTCACTGGCGTTTTTTCAGCAGCCATTAGGCCATATATTCAACCTATCCTTTGCCACAGCCAGAGTCCCTATGGCCTGGAAACAGGTCTGGGTTTCCCCTATCATTAAGAAGCCCACACTGGATCCATCTATACCAGACAGTTTCAGGCCGATTTCTTTTTTTCTGTGGGCAGCTAAGCTCGCAGAGGCACATGTGAACAAGGTGCTATCTCAGTACATGAGCCTCAATGATACCCTGGATCCGTCGCAAAACGGTTTTAGACCGGGGCACAGTACCGAGTCCACCCTACTAGCCACCACTGAGCATTTACGAACGATTCTTGACGCCGGTCAGAGTGCAGCACTTATTCTATTAGATCTTAGCGCTGCCTTAGATACGGTGTCCCATGACATCTTGCTGTATCGCTTGGAGGCAATAGGGATCACGGGCCGGGTCTTGGAATGGTTTCGAGCATTCCTTATGGACACATCCTTCCGGGTGTCGGCACCGCCGTTCCTATCTCAAGCCCATTCCATCGGCCGGGGGGGTTCCGCAGGGCTCTGCGTTGAGCCCGTCTTTGTTCAATCTTTACATGCAACCTCTTGCGGTAGTGGCAAAAGACTGGGGCCTAACGCTGGTATCGTATGCTGACGATACTCAGCTGGTCATCACCTTAGCTGAAGGGCCTTCTATATCAGTCACTAGGTTCAGAGATGGAATGGCAGCAGTTGCTCAGTGGATGGTTGACAATTGTTTGCAGCTAAATGCTAGCAAAACGGAAGTGATGCTGGTTGGGAAAAACACCTCCCTCTGGAATGAGCACTGGTGGCCGGCATCGCTGGGTACCATGCCTACACTACAACCAGTGGTTAAGAACTTGGGAGTGTGGATGGATGCGGCTCTCAATTTTCAGACCCACACGAAGAAGGTGGCTGCGACCTGCGTGGCCCTGTTGAGAGGTCTCCACCCCATCCTGAAGTTCTTCAATGTGCCAGTTCGGCAGCTTATTGTCCAGGCTACGATTTTATCGCGCCTGGACTATGCGAGCGTGCTGCTCCTGGGCGCAAACAAAGCCGAGATCCTACGACTCCAACGAGTCCAAAACTCGGCAGCTAGAGCACTGGTCGGACTTCCCCGTAGATGCTCTGCCAGAGCCACAATCAGAGGCTTACACTGGCTTCCGATTGGCGCACGGATCCAGTTTAAAGCACTCTGTATGGCATTTAAAATCTTGAAATGTAAAAGTCCTGAGTTGTTGCGGCCTCTTCTAACCTCGTACATTCCCCAACGTAGCTAGCGCTCATTGGGACAACATCTGGTAATCATACCTAGGATTAAACTGTGCCAGTCCGGGGGCCGTTCATTTCGGCTCCTGGCAGCTAAGTTGTGGAACTCCCTGCCAGTCTCTATTCGTGGCATAGAGGATACATTAACCTTCCGGAAAGCCATTAAGACCTTCCTCTTTCCATTGTCTTAGGGATTGTGATTTCTTTGGCCAGCTTCTGTTTAATCTGTACAATTAGTCTAACAGCGCCGGGACGCCTCTTTGCTGGGGCAGCTGTGCACCTAACAAAATTATAACATAACATAACGCTCCCATACATGTTAGATCTCTGACAATATTTAAAGTATGTTGGAATAAATTAGTATGATGTGATGTGTGATTTAATACCTTGTTTACCTAACATTCACCCTGATTTGCATATTGTCTCCTGAGTTGTTTATAATAATTATGATAATTATATAATAATAAAATACCACTCATTGTGTAGTGTGTGTGTGTGTGTGTGTACTGATCTAGGGGCACAGTGGCGGGTTTATTCTTTATCATCACCCTTAAATAACAGAGATTTACACCACAGCTAGAAAAATAATGATTTCCCATTGGGAAAACTAGAGAAATGTTGACAGAAATATTATGCTTATACAGATAGTTTAGACAGCTTGTATTGCAACAGGGAGCATAGAGGTCACAGGTACAGTCAGACACCTATGCACACACAAGAAACTGCCTTTAATCGACAAAAAATAAATGCAATAATGGGGCTGACCCAGCTAAATGAGAAAAAAACCTTGTGGGTAGCTGGGAAAGCCTACTAGTTGGAGGTGGCGTATCTTATGTAGACTCTGCAGGATAAACACCAAATGATGAACATATGCTTTTCATTCATAATGGTATTGAATCTACAGCAATTGGCAACTATGGGGAAGAATAGTTTCTACCTTAAATACCACCAAACAAGGCATACCCTAGATAACCGTACTGTCTGAAGTAGATATTGGTCGAACATAGTCTTTCACCTGGGGTGGAATTAGGAATGGAATTATTATTTGTACTGAAGCTGAAATAGTTCATGGAAATATAAAAATCGATGCAGCTTTATTTTTCAACCAAACATACTGAGATTTCACAAGATTGCAAAGAAGAGTTATTAAACAGAGGGCCTGATTCACAGAGGTAACTTTCACTTTTGAGTTATTTACACTTTGGAGTAAGTTTACTACTTTTTGGTATTCTCAAACTTCAAGAGTAATTTTAGTAGAAAAGTCTAAGTTACGTATCTCCATCCCCTGTGTAAAACAATTAGCTTAATCTTGTGTAGGTAGGTGATGTTCCAACCTAAACCTCTCCCGACCTTCCCTAAACTCCTCTTACTCATTTCTAAGCCCATTCCCTTTTTAGTATATCTGCCTCATCTTCCACCCACTCTCAGCAGTCCCTCCCACATTTACTACTAAAACTTATACTAGTGTGGATACTCTGCAGTTGGAGTGGAGAACTCAAATATAGAGTAAAACAGAGGCATATACATCAGATGTAGTTTGTGAACAGGACTTTGTAGTACATTTTTGTCTGCAGTTTGTCAGTCAGTCCCATTGAGAATAAATGTACTACAAAAGTGTAAAGTAAATGTCTCCATCCCCTGTGTAAAGCAATTGGATCACTGTTTTGTTTTGAAATGAAGAATAAGGAATGCAAAACTGGAAAGATAGTAGGGAAAATAGAGGCTCATAGAGATATTATTGTCTGATGAGCATTATCTTCACAGGGTTTGTAGGAAGGTGGATATCTGACTATGGTTACCCCCAAACTTTTTGCCTGGTGTTTAGCTGGTTTTTGACATAGTTGGCCTGGGATCCTGCTATTCAGGGCCCCAGGCTAATTGCTCTCTCCTTAAAATGGACTCCATGTACCTTAGGTGCATACACAATTGGAATTGGTTCACCTTATTGGCCCCTGTAACAGTGTACCCAGGTACCCAGGGCATAGGTGCTTCCAAGGCCTACCAGGGGCTGCAGCATGTATTATGCCACCCCTGGCCTGGCCTCCATATTTTGACACAACTGGCTGATCACTCAGCTGGGGTAAGTCGGTGTAACCACCCCTTACTTAGGTGTAGTATGCCTATACCTAACCTAAAATGGACACATATGTTCCTATCAGCCACTCCTATGGAAGGCCTCATCAATCCTGGAGGCAGAGTGCTTGGAAATATGTGAGATGGTGCTCTGGCATGAGCTGAGCCTGTCTGCAGCTTTCGGAACCATGTCCTTTAGCTGTTTCATGATATTGCCATACCATATACTCTTAAGTGCATTATGAACCTCGCGGTTAAATGCTATCTTGGGTTTGGCTTTATCAAAACATGTTGAGTAAGGTGTCATACGAATTGGAATACTACCCCCTCGCCAGTTCTGGCGACGGGGGTAGCATTCCACCCTTCTAGAGGGACATGACATGTACCTAGCCTGAACCCCGGTTAAAGTTAAACAGAGCCTTAGCATCCCAAAATGGATGCTGCCACCACAGACACAAGTCTGACCTCCTGCTGCTGGGAGTCCTTCCAGCGAGGGCAGCTTGGACAAAGGGTTTCCTGCCTGGGGAGGTGCTAGCACCACTCCAGACAGGATTTTGTGTATTGGGTAGGACAGGGCTGAATAGAATCAGACATGCCTGGGGCACACAAGGTGTCCCAGTGCATAGGCCAGTTCAAACCGGTGCTGGGGCTTTCCAGCCCCAGTCCTGGCGCGAAACTGGACAAAGGAAAGGGGGTGTAACCACCCCCCTTCCTGGTTCCAACCAGAGGAGGGACCTAGTAGGTGATCCGGCCCCCCAGATTCGAATAAGAGTGGGAGCTGTGTCCTGAGACTGGAGATCATCCTGAATCAACTTGAAATACAGAAGAAGACTGGACTTCGACATTCTGCTGCACAGAAGACGGAAGAGAATCTCCCTTGTGGCCAAGGAGTGACCACCCTGTGAACACAGGCACCAACCAGCAACTCGACGTCTGCTTTGCCGCCGCCTCCCACCGGAGCCCGAGCCCAGAGCCTGACAAGACCCAGACTCCCAGACTTCTCACCGCCCGATCCACAGTCCCTGCAAAGAAGAGACCCGTGGAGGCACCGAGAGACGTGGGACCGGACGTCTTGAAAGACCCCCGAGAAGCTGCCTGCGCAGCATCAGAGGCACCCTCGACGCTGTGCTTTGGGATTTGAGAAGCCCCAACCTCGAGCAGCCCTTGCACCGAAGATCAGCCCCCCAGCATCTCCACGATCTGCGTGGGGCCCTTTTGCACTGTGCCACTCGACGCGCCATCCCGGCCACTTGCCACGTGGCTAGCGGCCATCTTGGCGACGAAACTATCAACTTACACTGTGGGTCTGGTTGCTCCAGACTTGTCCTCGCTCCTGTAAAAAGGAGCACCTGCTCTGACCTTGCTGGTCCGAGTAACAAGCCTTTTTCGATTCCTGCGTGGCTTGCATTAGCCAAGGCCTGTTTGCTCCAATCAAGTTGCCGACACCGCCAACAGCGAGAAGCCTGCGTGGGACAGCTCGTGACCGACTCCTGGACGTCTTCAACCCCTCATGTCCACGTGGCTGCAGAGAGAAGCTACACCTCGACGCCTGTTTGCACCCAACATTGCCTGGTTCCAGTCTGGTTCCACGGTAGTCACTGGCTAGTGACTTTGAACATTGTCCCCTCTGCTTTCAGGTCTTCACCTCTTCAGATCCACCCTTGGATCCACCGGAACTCTTCACATCGAGTCGCCTGCAGCATCTTCAGCTCCAAGCACCATCGACCTGCGTGACGAAACCCGACACTACTTCGACCCTATGCACCCGCTTCCTGTGGGTGAGGTAACTCAGCTCCGCCGGTGTTCCCACACTGGTACACACCTCTAGTGTCTGTGTCTAAAGTTTCATCCTTCTAGGTCACTCGGAAGGTTCCTTTTTAACTAACTTTGTGACTTTTACGCACCATTGACATTGCATTGGTAAAGCGTGCACTTTCCGCACTGCACCCGAGTCCCGCGGGCCTTTCCCGACTTCTTCACTGCTAGTCCCGAACAGCTCCAGCGATTCCCCAGGCCCGAGGCCTCTTCACTTTCCCCATAGTGGTTCTTATACCACTATTTTAATATATGGTTTAGGTGGCCCCTAGGGCTCATCCATAATTGTGCAACTTTTGTGTATGTAAACTGTGTTTTGTTTTAACGCATTTGCTTCTGTGCTCATAAAGAGTATCAGGGATATTTGTAGAAATAAATCTATATATATTTTCAATATATATCTGTGTGGTGTCCTTTCATTTGGTATTCAAGGGATTGTGTATGGTAAAACAGCTTGCTTCACATGCCTTTACAGAGTTTAGCCTAAGACTGCTTAGTCCATGCTACCCCTAGGATAGCTTGTCTATAAGGTTGACTTTACAACCTGCACCATAAGGGTTGCTTGGCATGGTACAAGGTGATCACTAGAACTAGTGAGCATCATATACCAGGCCAACTTCTCACATTGGTGAGCAGCGGATTGGGATTTGAGCTTGCTGTTGTTTTACCATTACAATCTTTGAAAATATCATTTGAAAGATCATACAGGTACCTGATAGGTACACTAAAACAAGACTAGATATACTTAAGTTCTACTGAACTTAGTTGTTGTAGAGGATAGGGAGTAGCACACCCTGACTACAACTACTAGATAGGTTTTGTAGGAAAACACAAGTGTAGGTAGATTGCAACACATCCACCACACTAGAGCAATGTCTGGAGCAGAGGGATCCACTGTAACCACCTCTGTTGAGAGTGACCCTCCAAGGGCACCATCCAAATTTGCTATCTTTCCATTTAAGGAACTGAGGCAACTGTGTTCCATGAGAGGAATCAAAACAGGTCCTACTCCTACAGCAGGACACCTCAGAGAGCTGTTAGACCAGTCTGAAGCTCTAAAGAACTCCAAGCCAGGCACCTCAGGGACTGGTGAGGAAGTTTCTCCCTCTGAAGATGATAACCCTGATGCCCCTGCCCCTGTCATCCAGATAGCTGAGGAAGACCAGACCACTGGGAATACTCAGCCTGAGGAAGAAGAAGAGGAGGTGGAAGAAAGTGAGTCTGATGATGATAGAGATAGCCAGGTGTTAGTCAGCAGGCTTAACCAGGCTAACCTAAGCTTATTTGGGACTGAAGGTGGGTCCAACCCATTCAGACCCCCAAATGGACTTAACCAGGAGCATAGGAGGAGGAGGAATCACTCAGGTGAATCCAATACTTCCCATGTTTCTAGAGGTTCTCATGGTAACTCCAGAAGGGAGTTCACTAGCCCTCAGAGAAGGGAACATGAGGCCAAAATGAGAGAGGCTGAACTTAGGATCCAGAGACAAGAATTAGAAGTTGCCCTGGCCAAAGAGAAACTTGCTAGAGCAAGGCAGCCTAGAGAGAGTGGATTAGATTCCACTGGTGGCAGCACTATCCCTAAGGATAAAGACAGGTCCTATGACAATAGAAACCTGAGTAAGATTGTGCCCCCTACAAAGTTGGGGATGATATCCACAAGTGGATGACTGCACTTGAGAGAGCTTGCAAAGTACAGCAGGTCCCTCAGGAGCAGTGGGCAGCAATCTTGTGGCTCTCCTTTGAAGGTAGAGGCCGAGACAGACTCCTCACAGTTAGTGATGGGGATTCTAGAAACTACCTGGTCCTGAAGAGTGCTCTGATTGATGGGTTAGGCTTAACCACTGAACAGTACAGGTTAATGTTCAGAGACACCCAGAAGACACAGACTCAGGACTGGTCTGAATTTGTTGAATGTGCCACTAAGGCTCTGGAGGGCTGGTTGCTGGGAAGTAAGGTTACTGACTATACAGGATTGTATAATTTAATTATGAGAGAGCAAATCTTAAGTAATTGTCAAAATCAGCTTCTACATCAGCACCTGGTTGACTCTGATCTGACCTCCCCACAAGAATTGGGTAGGAGGGCAGACAAATGGGTCAGAACCAGGATCAGGCCTAAGAACCAGGGTGGTGACCAAAAGAAAGAGACTACCAAGCCTCAAGAGAAGGGTGGGGATAAAAGTAAGGAAAAGACTTCACCAGGGCCCCAAAACTCCAAGGATGGGGGTGGGTCCCAAGACACTTCTTCAACCCAGAAAAAGCCTTATTGTCATGTCTGTAAACAGGTTGGGCATTACAAAACAGACAGCTGTTGTCCCAAGAATGGCAATAAAGAGAATATACCTCCAAAGCCAGCTCCAACACCTCCTGTTACTGTCAGCAGTAATCCCCCAGGAAGTGGGAGCCCACCCAGGAATCTGGGTGGGTTTACCTTTGGAGGACAGGTGGATTCTGGCCTAACCAGGTCCCCTACCTCAGATACTCTTGTCTATGAGACTGGCATGGGGTTTGCCAATTTCACTGCTTGCCCAAACACTTTGAGCAAGTATAGACAGGAGCCCCTCATCAATGGCTTGAAAGTTGAGGCCTTTAGAGACACAGGGGCTAGCATCACCATGTTGGCTGAATGTCTAGTCCCCTCAAGGCAACTTTTACCTGATGCCACATATCAGGTGACAAACATTGATGGAATAGAAACCAATCACCCCATGGCAGTAGTAAATCTTAGCTGGGGAGGTGTCACTGGCCCAAAGAGAGTGGCAGTGTCATCAAACTTGCCTGTAGATTGTCTACTGGGGAATGATTTAGAAATCTCAGCCTGGGCTGAGGTGGAACAAGAAACTCATTCTAGAATGGTAAATCTCCATGGAAAGGTTAGTGGGGCTGTGATGGCTACAGCCCCAATACAAGATGTCCTTCCTGAAAAGGTTGGTAGGGCTGAGCAAACCTCAGTCCCATCTTCAGCTAACTTCCCTCCTGAAAAGATTAGCAGGGCTGTGATGGTAACAGCCCATACCCAAACTGAGTCGCCTCCTGAAAAGGTTGGTGGGGCTGTGATGGCCACAGCCCAAACTCAAACTGATACATGTGTTGTGAAGCCTGAAAAGATGGATCACTCCACACAAACAGAGAGCATTGAGGAGGAAGAGAAATCTCCCTCCCACCAGACTTTAGGAAAGGATCAGCCTCCTCAGGGAACTGATCTTACCCCTGATGAAGGAACTGTCCCAGAGGTTGTTAGGCCTGGCCTGACAGAGCCTCTGATGACAGTGGACCCTTCTCAGGTGGGACCCAGTCTGGAGCAGGTAACCTGCCCCTCTCTACCTTGCCTTAGTCAGCCCAGGGCTGCAGAGGACAAGAAGGACAGTGAGCCCCAAAGGGCCCCCTGTCAAATAAAGCACCCCCATCAACAGATTAGGGGCACCGAAACTAGTAGCCCTAGTGAGGTGAAAACTTTAAAAACTCCTGAGGGAGCCCCCTTAAAAGTAGTTAGGGACCTCCCACAGATGGATTCTGTTGGGCACAGCCAAACCTGGTACCCCAAGGCCCCAAACCTGACCTGTCCCTCCAGTAAGCCAACAAGAGGGACCCAGCCTCCAGCTTTAGGTAGCCAGAGGTTGACCCTGAGAGCACAGTGCAACTCAGTCAAAGAAAGAAAGGCACACATGGTGGAGAGTGATTGGAGGAAGCTGAGTCCTACAGAGGAATCTCACTTCAGTACTCCATCCCAACACCAGCCTTTAACTTTGCAAAGACACACCACAGGTAGAGATTCCCTATGGTGGAGACCCTCAGATACCCTTAGGGTGAGGGATTGCTTAGTGGACCCTGAGACAGGGGGTAACCAAGCCAGAGCTGGTACTTCCTTATATGGCCACTTAGGCAATATAGGCTTACCTGGTCAAGGATAGCCTTATCTCCTTTCGTTTGGGGGGGGGGGTTATGTAGGAAGGTGGATATCTGACTATGGTTACCCCCAAACATTTTGCCTGGTGTTTAGCTGGTTTTTTGACATAGTTGGCCTGGGATCCTGCTATTCAGGGCCCCAGGCTAATTGCTCTCTCCTTAAAATGGACTCCATGTACCTTAGGTGCATACACAATTGGAATTGGTTCACCTTATTGGCCCCTGTAACAGTGTACCCAGGTACCCAGGGCATAGGTGCTTCCAAGGCCTACCAGGGGCTGCAGCATGTATTATGCCACCCCTGGCCTGGCCCCCATATTTTGACACAACTGGCTGATCACTCAGCTGGGGTAAGTCGGTGTAACCACCCCTTACTTAGGTGTAGTATGCCTATACCTAACCTAAAATGGACACATATGTTCCTATCAGCCACTCCTATGGAAGGCCTCATCAATCCTGGAGGCAGAGTGCTTGGAAATATGTGATATGGTGCTCTGGCATGAGCTGAGCCTGTCTGCAGCTTTCGGAACCATGTCCTTTAGCTGTTTCATGATATTGCCATACCATATACTCTTAAGTGCATTATGAACCTCGTGGTTAAATGCTATCTTGGGTTTGGCTTTATCAAAACATGTCGAGTAAGGTGTCATATGAATTGGAATACTACCCCCTCGCCAGTTCTGGCGACGGGGGTAGCATTCCACCCTTCTAGAGGGACACGACATGTACCTAGCCTGAACCCCGGTTAAAGTTAAACAGAGCCTTAGCATCCCAAAATGGATGCTGCCACCACAGACACAAGTCTGACCTCCTGCTGCTGGGAGTCCTTCCAGCGAGGGCAGCTTGGACAAAGGGTTTCCTGCCTGGGGAGGTGCTAGCACCACTCCAGACAGGATTTTGTGTATTGGGTAGGACAGGGCTGAATAGAATCAGACATGCCTGGGGCACACAAGGTGTCCCTGTACATAGGCCAGTTCAAACCGGTGCTAGGGCTTTCCAGCCCCAGTCCTGGCGCGAAACTGGACAAAGGAAAGGGGGTGTAACCACCCCCCTTCCTGGTTCCACCCAGAGGAGGGACCTAGTAGGTGATCCGGCCCCCCAGATTCGAATAAGAGTGGGAGCTGTGTCCTGAGACTGGAGATCATCCTGAATCAACTTGAAATACAGAAGAAGACTGGACTTCGACATTCTGCTGCACAGAAGACGGAAGAGAATCTCCCTTGTGGCCAAGGATTGACCACCCTGTGAACACAGGCACCAACCAGCAACTCGACGTCTGCTTTGCCGCCGCCTCCCGCCGGAGCCCGAGCCCAGAGCTTGACAAGACCCAGACTCCCAGACTTCTCACCGCCCGATCCACAGTCCCTGCAAAGAAGGCACCCGTGGAGGCACCGAGAGACGTGGGACCGGACCTCTTGAAAGACCCCCGAGAAGCTGACTGCGCAGCATCAGAGGCACCCTCGACGCTGTGCTTTGGGATTTGAGAAGCCCCAACCTCGAGCAGCCCTTGCACCGAAGATCAGCCCCCCAGCATCTCCACGATCTGCGTGGGGCCCTTTTGCACTGTGCCACTTGATGCGCCATCCCGGCCACTTGCCACGTGGCTAGCGGCCATCTTGGCAACGAAAACTTCAACTTACACTGCGGGTCTGGTTGCTCCAGACTTGCCCTCGCTCCTGTAAAAAGGAGCACCTGCTCTGACCTTGCTGGTCCGAGTAACAAGCCTTTTTTGATTCCTGCGTGGCTTGCATTAGCCAAGGCCTGTTTGCTCCAATCAAGTTGTCGACACCGTCAACAGCGAGAAGCCTGCGTGGGACAGCTCGTGACCGACTCCTGGACGTCTTCGACCCCTCGTGTCCACGTGGCTGCAGAGAGAAGCTACACCTCAACGCCTGTTTGCACCCGACATTGCCTGGTTCCAGTCTGGTTCCACGGCAGTCACTGGCTAGTGACTTTGAACATTGTCCCCTCTGTTTTCAGGTCTTCACCTCTTCAGATCCACCCTTGGATCCACCGGAACTCTTCACATCGAGTCGCCTGCAGCATCTTCAGCTCCAAGCACCATCGACCTGCGTGACGAAACCCGACACTACTTCGACCCTATGAACCCGCTTCCTGTGGGTGAGGTAACTCAGCTCCGCCGGTGTTCCCACACTGGTACACACCTCTAGTGTCTGTGTCTAAAGTTTCATCCTTCTAGGTCACTCGGAAGGTTCCTTTTTAACTAACTTTGTAACTTTTACACACCATTGACATTGCATTGGTAAAGCGTGCACTTTCCGCACTGCACCCGAGTCCCGCGGGCCTTTCCCGACTTCTTCACTGCTAGTCCCGAACAGCTCCAGCGATTCCCCAGGCCCTAGGCCTCTTCACTTTCCCCATAGTGGTTCTTATACCACTATTTTAGTATATGGTTTAGGTGGCCCCTAGGGCTCATCCATAATTGTGCAACTTTTGTGTATTTAAACTGTGTTTTGTTTTAACGCATTTGCTTCTGTGCTCATAAAGAGTATCAGGGATATTTGTAGAAATAAATCTATATATATTTTCAATATATATCTGTGTTGTGTCCTTTCATTTGGTATTCAAGGGATTGTGTATGGTAAAACAGCTTGCTTCACATGCCTTTACAGAGTTTAGCCTAAGACTGCTTAGTCCATGCTACCCCTAGGATAGCTTGTCTATAAGGTTGACTTTACAACCTGCACCATAAGGGTTGCTTGGCATGGTACAAGGTGATCACTAGAACTAGTGAGCATCATATACCAGGCCAACTTCTCACAGGGTTGTTGAGCTAAAAGACCAGATCCGAATAGAGAGGCCCACTCTTTCAAAGAACGTGGCAATGGACAGACCTATCAGCAGAGGAGAGGAGAGAGATGGGGATTGGACCCTCCTAAACAGTACTTTCAAAAGAAGGTAGACTCTACTAGGAGACAGGTTGCCTCACAGACAGAGGATGTTATTAAACTAACTTTGGTCAGGCGGAAACAGTGAATGGGCAACTGAATGATCCAGATTTTGTTTACAAAGTTCGAATTAAAATTGAACGGGATAATATTATTAATAATTCCTATCTGTAAAGTTCAAAAATATCACAATTAAGGATTTCAAGGCACTGGGGGCTGTCAAGGACATTAAGTGACCTATTTCCCAGAGTCCCATGATGCTAAGCGGAGCTGCAGCCGACGATCTAACTGTGAGCCCCGCGCTCTGGAGCCAGCCACTCTGGCTGCTGCGCCACACCTGTTAAGCAGACAATCTCAACGATTGTCGGGACTCAACTGACTCTTTTTTCTGATATAAATATGTATAGAAGAAGACTTGCCCTTGTTAATATTAACATTTTATCTGAGAAGGTGTTATAATTGGAGCTTTTTTTCTAGTCCCCCATCTACTTAGAGAGCAGTAAATCACAAAGTGGGCACAACAAATGGCTACAGTGCTATATGCACATATCAAGAATAAAATCAGCTTAAAATCTCAGTACGGGATGAACCAAAAATCAAAAAGCAGCCCCAAATGCAGCAGGAGGCCCAATAGGATCTCAAACAATTTTTGGATGAATATTTGGATGCACTTCTGTATAAGAGAATCATTACCCATTGCCCATCAACACAAAGACCTAGATTTTTCCAGTATAGAAGCCAGATAAGTATTAGTGATTAGTTTTGGAGTATGGCAATTTAAACCACTACTGTATAATAGTAAAACAATTCACAAGGTGCTAGATTAATTACACAACTCCCACGTGAAAAATACCAAACAACAATAGATATAGTGCTGCGTCAACGGAGTATCTGGCCCAGCTCTATAAGGTTTGTTTTTACACCCATGGGTGACATGAGTGACCTGAGTTCAATGTGCCAGTGCTGAATGTGGATGACTGGTTATTGTACAACTGATGCTTGATTAATGATTTAGACATTCAAGAGCAAAAGAAACAGAATAACAATTCAACATATTTATTTCATATTAGTTATTATAATACAGCAGAATTTAGTGCATACAATATTAGTGACATCACAGAAGATAAAAAGCAGATACACTTTTCAATAACAGTGAAAACAGGGAAAAAATCATAGCAGCACAGCTTACAGCCCTTAACACCCTCACTGTGCTCTCTCTAAGCGCTATTCTAGTTCTAGCAAATTAATAAATAATAAGACTATGTTTCGGATGTGTTGCACATAGCTGGATAACAGGGTTTGTGGTCTGTTTGGAATAGCTTGTCAGCTATTTTGAGTACAAGGCCAAGAACTAGGAAATTGCGTCTGTGCACAAACACAATCCTAGCACCAGTTTGTGAAGGCAGAATGAAATGCTTTGCAGAGCCTCGGAAAGTCTTGTGTGAGGTTTCTTCAGTCAAGATGCAACCTGATGCAGTGCTCATCTACAATCTGCCACCTGGGAGAAGCTTCTCTCTCCTAAGTGGTCAAATTGTAGTTCTTATATATTGTATCTTATCTATGATGGAATTTCCAACATTACCTTAGGAATGTCCTGCTAAAATCATATACATCAGTGGATATAATAATAAGGTAAAAATAAGTCATTATAGTCTACATTGTTTGGATTACGTTTGTTATTTGACCTTAAAAAAGGCACTTGTCCCAGACTGATGTCGCACTGTTTGTTTTTGCCTATGTCATTGACGGGAGGTAATGACACAATTATAGGTGAAAAGGATGTGACATATTTACAGTTATTCAGGAAGATAAAGGCCACAATGTGTTAGACTTAGGAATTTGAAGACTGCCATTTGTAGATACAACAATAGAATTATGAAGGGAAGTAGGCATACAATTTATGACACTCCTGGAACAATTTCTAAACTAAATAGTCACTAAATTATCATTGATTGCGATTTTAATTGATCTTGCTTATCAAACATATTCATTACACATTTACAAAATAAAACCAGATGCCAAAAATGTGCATTTGATGAAACAGCAATTAATCATTTTCTTCATGCTCATTAACACGTCTTCAAACAGAAATGAAAAAGGGGTCTCTGTGCTGAAAGACATGTGCCTTACAACAATAGCAAATGTTTATTACCCAGAGTGTAGACCCTTAATTACATTATTTACCTTCATTCATGTTTACTGCAACACCATGTGGCTTTATGAAATTGACTCAAGGGTATAAAAATAGACCAAAGTCTTTTTTAGCCTAAATAATAGACCTATTTCAGGATGATTTAAACATGACCTCTTATGTCGATGACATATGCATAACAGATGATGAATTGAATTAACACCTTTAACATGATGACAGAATAGTCATGATACTTGCTGAGCCAGGTTATCAGTTTAAATTCCCAAAACCACAAATATGCTTCATGAACATGATCCTCCATACGATAGGAATTATGCAGCAAAAGAAAGCGATTGGGATCAGGTTTCCTAGGGAAATGTGGAACATTAAAGCCTTCTAATGGAAATTTAGAATTTCAGGTGAACATGTCTGCCATTTTATGTGGAGAGAGTACGACTACTATACCATTTAATCACCCCAATACTTAACAGGGAAGACTGGAAAGAAAGCACTCAGATCCTTAAATACTTGCAACAGAACATGAATTCATCTGCACATTTCCAAACAAGAGACCACAAGCATGATTAGGTGGTATGAATACTTCTGAGCCAGTCAGGATACAAACATATCAATCAATCAATCAATCAATCAATCATAGCACTTGTATAGCGCACTACTCACCCGGGATGGTCTCAAGGCGCTTGGGGGGAGGGGGGTGCTACTGCTCGAACAGCCAGGTCTTGAGTTGTCTCCTGAAGGCGAGGTGGTCCTGGGTCAGCCGAAGGTGGATGGGGAGGGAGTTCCATGTCTTGGCAGCCAGGTAGGAGAAGGATCTTCCTCCGGCGGTGGCTCTTCGGATGCGTGGTACGGCGGCGAGGGCGAGGCTGGTGGACCGTAGTTGGCGGGTGGGCGTGTAGAAGGTCAGGCGGTCGTTGAGGTACTTGGGGCCCAGGTCGTGGAGAGATTTGTGTGCGTGGGTGAGGAGGCGGAACGTGATCCTCTTGTGGACGGGGAGCCAGTGCAGGTCTTTCAGGTGGCCGGAGATGTGGCTGCGACGGGGGATGTCCAGGAAGAGTCGGGCAGAGGCGTTCTGCATGCAAATAAAGGCCATTCATACTAATTTCGTACAAGTCAAATTTATATTCTGCAGCACAAGAGTGTTTTGCTCTAATAGGGAAGGTTCTCACAGCAATTTAGTCACCTGTCATTAAACAGTGAACCACCGCGCAGGGTTTAAAAATAATTGTGGTAACTCCTATACCTTCCTTTGAGGCTGCCGCTATAGCAAGCATACTGAATGCCTGTGTTTGACATGTGAACTAGGTGCAATTGGGGTGGAGTCATGACAGTACAGATGTACAATTGAAGTATAGTCTGAAATTGAAAACAAGAATTTCTTCAATATCATCAAATAATCCCTGAGATATTTCTGATAAAGCCATTATGTGAATATTATGATGTGTTTTATATGGTTGGATCAGTTCAGCCTGCATTGGGCATTAGACAGTAGTACTCCTTGGCTTGCATGGCAGTGCAAGCAGTGAGTAAGGTTGCAGACTTAAAAATAAAACATAAAATTGTGAAGCACTTAGGTAACTCAACCACACAAATAGAAGAACTAAATGCTCAACTCCTATCTGGGAGAAAGCAGAGGATTTGGCTCCTACATTGCTTGTATCTGACTCATCAGTTTGTTTTCACGGGTACAATGTAGATTAAAAAAATTTGGACTCCAATGGTTACACAGACTCACAAGCGAAGATGAACTAAACAGCTCTCAGTGCAGACTTTTGGCTCCAAAAGACAGCATCCGCAGGTGGATGTTCTGCACACACAGGCACACCAGAGTGAGGGAATCCACCTTAAGGTCAAATCTCCCACTGGTCAGGCTGTCAAATCTGCCATACAGGTGCAACACACTAAGTAGCAGATGTAAACTGTTTGTAAACAAAGATCAAGATGGATATACTCTCAGCAGTCCAATCATCACACAAAAGAGAAGACCCCTCTCTCCTGGCTTTTCGGAAAAGTACAACTACATCCTGGAACGGGATCTATTATTCTAGAGATCGATGATCAAAACATGCCTAACCAATCAGACTAACACAATATGATTAAGACAGCCCATTAATGAATATACCTAGCACATTCTGGAGTTTCAGCTACACTGTATATTTTGCAGGTGTGATTCAGGTAGGCATTGCTGGCTTACAAAAAATACAATTCATCTTACAATGTGAGATTTTACTAACAAATCAAGCACTTCAGCATATTAAGGCCACCACAAACTACCCTAGAAAAGGCAACAAAATATTGGTGGTAGAAGATTCTAGCACATGCTTTTAGTATGTGGCCACTGCACCAGATCACAGCTTGGGCAGTAGCAAAATGTTTTCAATAATTAGAAACAATGGGTTAAGTTTGTGCCTTTTACTTAGAAGAAGAGCCTGCTTTCACTTCTAGGTTATTAGTCGAAGCGCTCGGTGAGGTGGGGCTAAGTTTCCAGTTCTCACACCCTTTGAAGCCTAGTTCGAATGGGGTCTATGGGGTCATAGAGAGAGCCACCAGTATGCTTAAACAAGCCTTGACAGCAAGGGTCTTAAGTATTTCCTGACCTCTTTAGAGTATAGAGAGCTTTAAAAATTGTGCAAAGACATGTTTTTTGTTGAATACTGTGACTTGTGAAATATTGTTTGAGATCCAAATGTGTTGGATCTTATAAAGAGGTAGAATCCAGATGATCAACTGAATTGCGTGTTGATTTCTTACAAGACTAGCATCTCCTACAGAAGTTTCAATGAAGTGAGTCTAACATTGCCCCTTCATTATCTGCTTTGATTGGGTGGTGACCGAAGGCCAGAGAGCTGGATGCAGAGGCACAGGGAAAGCGGACATTTTTTTCAGATTAGAAGCCTGCATTGCTGGTTGCTAAGAAGGGAACACAGATAATGATATTATCACCTCAAGGAAGAAGCAGCAGGTGTTCATTGACTCCATGAAATGGTATATTTTGACCTATCCTGAACAGTCGGCCAGTGCTGCCTTTGAAGCTGCCACAAAGTGTGCAGACGATGACAATGACACAAGGTGGTTCTCAGTCAGAGCCCCTTTCAAATGAAGATCAATGAGTTCTGAGCACAGAGCATCAAGTGGTAAACACTGAATTGTCTGAAAATACTATAGCACCGCCATCATCACCACCTTGACATTGAGTTAACTTAGTGAGAGTTTACTAAATTCACAAGATTCTGTTTCAGAAATGTTAGAGTGTGAGACTGTTGTGATTCATGATTTGCCTAGAGAAGAGCCAAGTTATAGTTTTAATAACCTTCAAAACTCACAATGAAATAGATGGGTAGAGTATAGGCATGCAATAGATACCTATGCTAATTCCTCCCTGGATTTATGTCTAGATAGTGCTGGTTTTGCTCTTTTTCCTAATTTGGTGGACAGTGGTGGTATTCTTGGTAAGGATGGTGTACAGAGTGTATGGTCCAGGTATTAAAGATCACACCCACAACCTCTGCATCATCCTGGATAACAAACTCTCCATGAAACGTCAGGTCAATGCCGTATCCAAAGCTACATATTCCACAAAGTCTTCAAGTGGCTCCCCATCAGCACCAGAAAAACAGTGATGCAGGCCCTTATCACCAGCCGGCTGGACTCTATGCTGGTACCATCACCGAACTTATGAAAAGACTCCAGACGATCCAGAATGCAGTTGCCAGACTGATCCTCAACCTGCCCAAGAGGACCCATATCACCCAGCACCTGAAGGAACTTCATTGGCTCCTGGTCCAGAAGTTATGCCAATTCAAATTTCTAACCCATGTCTACAAAGCCCCCCATGGCCAAGGACCCACCTACATGAACCATTACCTGCATTTTGACTGACCTCCCATAAACCTCCGCTTCGCACACCTCGCCCTCACACAAATATTGCACATCCGCTGTTGCCACACCGGAGGATGCTCTTTCTCCCACCTCACTGCTAAGTCCTGGAACCGCTCACCCTCCACCTCTGAACTTTTCCTTTTATACCCACTTCAGGAAGGGACTCAAGACGTGGATCTTCGACTAAAACTTGCAGCACTGCCCCTAGATTCCCTCTCGGCGGTATGCATAGCTATACATGTATTACTTGATTGATTAATAATCCTGACCTAGCAGCAAAGCTGACCAAGCTGGACAGACTAAAACATTTCACTAGGTCTCTAGTCAATGAGTCTTCAGGTAACATGATAGCCACCCACTACGAGAAGGAGTTCAGGAGAGGGCATAGAGTATCAGATTCTGGGCCCAGCAGACTGTTCAAATTCTACACACCTTTTGATTGAACCTAGATGACGTCTTATATCTGGGATGAGAACACTATAAAGGACATGCTTGCAGATTTAGTCTCACACTTCCACGCATGATGCAGATCCTCACTTCACAGTGCACGACAAGAAATGTTGTTATTGCTATAATGGAAGCTTGATTCTTTCATATATATCTAATGCCACTAGGACATTGCGCCTGTATTTCCAGTGGGAACACTCAGCGATGTGAATGTGTGGAGAGTGTACCTACATGTATTGCAAAATTCCATTATTTCAGATATCTATCGCAGTACAGTTGAAACTGACAATTATTCATACAATCCCAATTACACAAACTTGACTTGTAACTGTCTTTCTAGACACAAAATGATGTATTAATCTGGGTTTTGGATGAATATACTAAACAGGTGTTTGTGGTTTGGAACAAAGCAATCAGTATGGGGGAATGAGGGTGGGCAAATTCAGGGATCAGGTACACTGTTTTCCTGCTTGTTACTTTCCTAAATACATCATCATTTTGAATTACACTATTCAATAAATCACATGTTTTGGTTTTACAAGTGACAGAGATTTGTTTATTCGATTAATGCCTATACAGAAATATTTATACTTTCCAAATTGTAGGGGAAATTTATCAATCAATAGTCATGCCATTCATGCATTAATTACTATTGGCACGTTTGGGAAAGTATCTACTCCATCTAAAGAAATGTTTGGTTGGAAATTGCATATGTAAATGTCTCCAAATATTTGCCAATGGATTTGTAGTATTGCTTGTAAAAAGAGTGGACTGTACCTATGGTAAGGTGTATTTTAACATTTAGAGAGTTGGAAAGCTATTCCAACACTGAGTCAATGATTACTCATTAGACATTGTCTCACAACACATAGAATTGTCTTTAATAAGGCTTCAAAACATAGGAATAGTTCCAAGAGAGATTTAATTTCACAGATTTTCTTGACTCTCATGCAGAAATCAGCTAATTCTACACAAGAGAATGTAGGGAAAATGAGAGATACAGAAATTGAAAATATTCATAGCATTTAATGTGATAGATGGGAATATGAGAATGTTAAACAAATGTTCTCTGTTTTAGAATTTACATTGGCTGCAATTAAAAATGTGAAAGCGGAGATAGAAAATTAGAAACATGAACGGGAGTGAAATATATTAATGTTTGTACTGGAATCCACTTCACAAGGGAAAGTAAGATGGCGGGCTGAAGCTGCCGCTGTGATCCTCGCACACAGAGCTGTTCCTGTCCTGTGCCGAGGCCCTGTGCATGCGGTGGATTAATAAGTGAGAAAACAACGCAAAGACAGAGGAAGAGACCAAGGAGTACTGGAGAAAGGAGGGAGAAGATTTTTTTTTTTAAAAAGCGAAGAAGAAATATCGTGAGCATACCTGCATGATTCTGACCATTACCCGGACGCCTACGTGGGTTTGGCTTTCTGCCCAACGAGACTTGACTCGATGGCCAGTGCTTCGCTGCTTTTCCTGGGGCTGTTTGTTCTCGGAGTCATCTACCTCAGCACAGCTGTGTGCAATGGGACCACTGAAGGCGAATATTCAGAGAGGCGGACACACTGGGTCACGCTCAGCTGCAGCGGCTGGGGAAATGGCTGGTATATCTGGAGCTGATTGAGATATTCATCTTTCTTCGGCTAACGGTAACCCAATATGGTCTACTTCTAGAGTCGGCTGTCCTATAATGAGGATTTTACAGTCAGCAAAAGCCTCAGAAGTCATTAACCCGGGGGACGGGGGCCTGCCGTTTTTCCACCAGAGACTGTAATGGTCGATGCATTGATGGAGGTAATGTCACCAGGGATAAAGAACTGGTGAATTCGTAAACCAAAACTGCTATGGGATTACCGCTACCACTCTCTCAGTGTGAGGCTTATAATGCAGATAATATGCAGCCACTAGATTCAGCAATTCTTCCCAGGGACAGGGTTGCTGGGAGTAATGAATCGACTGGTGGCCTCTCAAAAACATAAACTGCCAGCCAAATAGACGCACAGCTGAATATTAGTTTAGATTCGGAGGATCAATAGGAGGAGGCACTGCCTCAGGGGGACGCTATCACAGTGAGTCCAGCAGACCTGGGCATGGATTTAGATATAGATACTGGGCCTCCACAAGGTGACATGGATGGTGAAGTAGTTTCTACATCACAACAGTTAGAATGTCCTATTAGTTCTTTTCCTCTTATGAATGCTGGCTCGCTAGAGAATAGTCCTGGGGACGAGGGGAGCCCACACATTGTTGATATTCCTAATGGCGGTTGGGCTACTATATCTATCAGCAATGAGGGGGGACAGGCAGAATCTACTGAACTTGCTGATCCATCATCTTGATATAATAAAGGTGGAGCTAAACCTAAGGCTCAGAGATTGCATAAGAAAAAGGGAGTTGTTAAACAATTCGATTTCAACTCTAGCAAACTAGCTTCAACTAGCAGCCCCCTTCAGAAGTGGGTTATGTAGAAGGGAGAAGTTAAGAACTTATTCCCATGGCTTTCTGGCTCTGGTTTAGCAATGGTTTCTAATCCAAGCAAACACTTCAAGGACCTCTGCTGCTGGACAAGAAAAGGCAACCCCTGTACAGATGGATCTTAACATTAGTGGCAGTGGTTCTGGTAGTTTGGCACAAGCTGTACATCTTTTTCCCCTGGCCTCTTCACCTACCTCTATGGCTACAGAGGGACACAGCCGACCTGGTTTAAAGGTAACACCGGATGAGGCTTCACGTACGTTGATTCTCCGAGCATTGCAAGCACAGAGGGCAGAGGCACAAGATTACTATGCTCAAGCCAGGGCTGATAGCTCTGCATTTAAACAATGTCTCTCTGAGATAAAAAGCCAAGTGGCCTCTCTTACAACAGATGTTATGGAGTTGCAGCAGGTGTAGCTGACACAGAAGATCATGTGAATAATGCAGCTAAAATTTCAAAGGCACACAACATCCTACTTAGATCGATGCAAGTGAAAATTTAGGATTTAGTGAATCGATAACTGCGAAATAATCTCTTACTTTTTGGGGTCCCAGAAGGAACGGAGGGCGCAGACTCTCGTACATATATTGTTCATCTTTTTCAAAAAATCTTTCCAGACCTGGCTGATTGGGATTGGGATAGCCAAATCCAACGAGCACATAGGCTACCACTGGTTTCCAAATAACCTTCAGGACACTTTCCCAGGTCTTTTCTAATTTACTTTGGAATTTTTTTTATTAAGGCAAGCGATCTCCATCAATGCTCGGCCTACCTCTCCTATTCAGCTAGATTCCTTCTCAGTGTTTGTTAGATTGGATTTTTGCATGGCCACAATGGACAGGAGATGGAAGCTACGTCAGTACATTTATATTCTAAAAGCTGAAGCAGCACAGGTTTATCTGCATGAACCTGGATGCTTAAAGATTATTAAAGACGGCCACATGCAACTGGTGTATACTGAGGAGGAGGCTATTGAAAGGGTGTGTGGCCTTGGGATTTATGTGACTATAGGTCAACCCCCCCCCCCGGTTTGGATCCATCAGACAAGGATCGTGCTACAACCCAAAGCTCATTTTCTTTTAGACAATGCTGAAAGTACATGAACCGTTAGTTTGCGGTACTAACTGTCACAGGAGAGGGTGCACCTTAGTGTGTGCATACCCTCCGTGACACTTCTGGTCCTGACGAAAGCTTCGATAAGTCTGCATAGTGAGGGTGAAACATGTAGACCGTCCACAACCGCTGATTCACATTGAGGATGCCTTTGGTCAATTAAACCAGTTAAGACACCCATCACCCTTTTTTAATCTTGCCTTACTTCTCTGACATTAAAATTGTTTTGGGCAAGTAATGGCAATTTTAACATTCACAGTGTCACTAGTCACTCACTTTCACCCATTCAAAAAAATCCTTCTCTGCTGTAATCAGGCATTGTAGCACACCCGAGAGGCATTCGGCCCCTAGGGTGGGAACCCTATGATGAAGCATGTCACCAACCAGGTTGGTGAGTGAGGGTTCTTTTTAAACACTAATGTAACTCCTTGTGCCTTGCTCTCACATATCATTCGGAATCACTCTTTCATTGTTTATTGATATTTGACAAGGGGACCAAGAGTGGCTCAGCCCGAAATTCCCTTTCTCTCTCTTTGTTTAAATATACTGAGCAGGAGGCTCAAGAAGTTCTGAACAGATGGCGACACAGGACTTCTAAATAATCAGAACATAACTGATAACTTTTTCCTCCTTTTTTTCCGCTTCTTCCTTTTCTTCTGTATTTCTTACTCCTTATTTATATCTAGACTTTTTTCTTCTTACTGGTGGTCTCCATATTTGCAGGGGATTTCCAGATGATATATACTTTCTTTTTTGTGTCTTTTGTTAATCAGGCTAGATAAACCGTTCGGTGGCACTCTGTGTGCGACCTTCCTCCAAGGCTGTCTATTTCAGCAGCAATGAGGGGGGTGATTCCTTTCTATAGATACGGGATGGGTGTGTTGTGCAGGATAAAAGCAAGGCGGGCATTGAATTGATATTTTTTTAGCTCTGGGGAGAGTTGTTAATTGGCCGTTCTGTAGGAGAATTTAGTAATTCTGATGTATTTTCAGTTATACTATGGGGATAATAAAATGTTTATGTTGGAATGTATCTGGGCTAAATGCCGGATGTAAACGTCAACTTGTATGTGAGGAGTTAAAGATGTATTGACCCCATCTGACCTTTTTAACGGAAACTTATACAGCTTGGATACAATATAGTTGCATGTTCATCCCAGGCCGTTTTGATCTGGGGCGTTGCTATCTTAACTAGTAAGACGCTTGTATATGCAACTCATAAAGTCTTAGCTGACCCTAGGGGGACATGGGCTATTGCTCAACTTGAGATTTCTGGAACAAAATATGTTTTAGTTGCTGTCTATGGGCCTAATGTGGATGACCCTGAGGTGTTCAATACACTCATGCTAAATCTATTGGAAATGCAAGGGGTTTTAATAGTCATGGGTGATTTTAATTGCATTATGAATCAAACTATTGATTCTACTACCCGGCGGCCAATTTCAAGAATGCCGAAAGTACGGGCATCAATCTTGGAGGTGAAGGTCTACATAACATCTGGGATGCATGTAGGGTTTTATATCCAAATCTTCCAGGGTTTACATATTATTCATAGCCACACAGACAGTTTTCAAGGATAGATATGGCCTGGATTAGTGATGCAATACTGCGTACAGCTAAGATGGAGGTTTGCCCTATGATCAGATCAGATCACAACCCCATTTTGTTATCTGTTCAACTGTTACCGGCTACTAAGTCAAAGCGCTCTTTTTCTTTTCCACGTTACCTGCTGGTGGATGATGATTATATTGTACAAATGGGGAAACTGCTGGTGGAATTTACACAGTTTAATATTAATACTGCTTCATCCCATATAGTTTGGGATACTATGTAGGCAGGTATAAAGGGTATCACACAGCAATTCATGTTAGTAAAAAATAAAACTAGGGAGGCTTCTATTAAAGCGGCTTCTATAGTGTTAACTAATTTAGAACTGTCCCATGCGATGGCCATCAGGCAACAAGACGGAGATCAATCCCAGGCTTACATTAAACTGACAGAAGCAAGAGAGTAAGCAGCAGGGATACTTAAGGAAAGAGTGGCTATTGCTTATAATAAATATCGCTCTATGCAATATGAATATAGTGAACAGGAGGGAAGGATATTAGCTAATAAAATAGCTGATAATAAGGCTAAGAGTTTAATTACTGCAATTAAAGGTGTGGGTAATGTTTTTTACCCAGAAACTCATGTGATACTCGCACAATTCGCTTTTTTGTATGAAGATCTTTATGCCCCGTCAGATCCAATAATAGTAGAAGAGGTCTCTAGTTACCTAGCTAGGGGACAACTCCCCTTATTATTAGCTGAGGATGTTACCCAGCTTGGTTCAGAGATATCGTCAGAAGACATCCGGACAGCCTTGTCTTTTTCCTTAGGTAAAGCCTCTGGTGGAGATCAGATACCTGTTGAATTCTACAAATTTTTTAAGAACATCATAATCCCACTTTTTATTAAAGTTATCATAGAAATAGGTGAATCAGGCATTGTGCCACCAACATGGGAAACTGCTTATATAGTTTTCTTCTTGAAGAAGAGAAAGCCACCTGAAGACTGTGGATCTTTTAAAAAAATATATATATATATGTTTTTATTAGTTTAATCTTGCCAGCATAGTACAATACTCTGGGCCAACATTACATTTCGTATACAAATGTACATAAAAGTATCTCTCACGGATGTAATTCCATCCTAAAAGGGAAAGGAATTAAAAGACAAGAGTTTGGATCTTATCGCCCGATTTCACTTATTAATGCCAATGCTAAAATATACGCCAACATTTTGGCTAATCGCTTCGCTCCTTTGATGACTAAACTGGTTTCTAGCCAACAGCATGGCTTCATATCATAAACGTTTGCTAGGCCAGGATAGCTGTAGGTTTCTTTACTGGATCAATGATCCGAATTACTTTAAGAGGGTACGTTTCAATTTGCTTAGGGGGCTAGTCTCTATTTGGCAAGAACTTGTTACTAGGTATTCTCTACCGATATATATTTTAATAAATTCCCTCTGTGGTATAATCCATTCCTTCCAGACATTTTTCATGATGGGTTAGCGAAACAATGGGCTAGATTTGGGGTAGAAAAGTTGGAAGATCTTTATGACTCTGATGGCTTCCGAACTTTTCAAAATCTGCAGGATACTTATTTACAACTCAGAGAGTTTTTTGTGAAATCACGTCTTAAATTGGTAGGGACTCACGAATTATTGATATTTTTACATGAACCTCTTCAGAAAAAGACAATATGTGCGGCTTATAGGCTTTTTTGCTAGGATAGACCTGATCCTTGTTCACAATTAGGTACAAAATGGAGCTTAACTCTTGCGATTGAAGTAACTCCTACAATGTTGGATGAGGCACTTTCAACGCTAAAAGATGCTGTTTGGTCTATTAACTTGAGATTACAACAATTTAAGACAGTCTGCATGCTGTACTATATGTCCAATAAGACAATTAGGTGGGGCAAACATGAACTCATTATTCAAGTAATAGAGTTAACTGGCCTAAGTGTGGAAAATATGGGGCTAATATTGTCCATATGTTTGTCACATGCCCCTTGCTTTTTGGTACGAAGTTATACTGGTCTGTAAAAATCATCACCGATTAGATCTGACTTTTTCTAATGAAGAGATTATGCTGGGTTACAAGAGGGATGCCAATCAGGCATGTCGCGCAATAACGTCTATCAATGTAGTTACTGCTAGATTAACTATCTCTAGAGCCTGGATTTCTCCAAGACCTTGTAATGTAGTAGAATCTGGGGCTATTGTTATGGAGGTTTTTGAGAGGGAGAAGGTCTTCGTTAAAGTCAGAGGCTTAAAGTTGAGGCAGAGATTTAATGCTGTTTGGCACGGAATGAGTCAAGATTGATTGTTAAACTCTGCTGCATTTTAGTGTGTAATATCTTTTCTCCTTTTTTCTATGTTGCTTTACTCCCCTGGTGATAAGACTGTATGTGTATTGAAAATACAATATGCTGATGTATTTGCTTTCGCTTTGCCTCCCATGCAAAATAAAATGTTTGAAAAGGAATCCCCTTCACAAGTGTTAGAATCGCACAGAGGTTAATGAAACCTGATCACCAACTCCAAAGTGTTTGAACCGGATAACTTAATAAACATCAAAGGATATTATCTAAACATAATTCTACTTGTAGTTTTGGGCGTGTACAGGAGTTTGAAATGTCTCCATTTGCTTCCTATTAAAAAAAATAAAGTTTACATGGAAAATACACGGATTTCTTACAATTATAATTAATGTTCTATTTTTTTAACGCTGCTTCCTAAAAAAAGCAATAGGGTGGTTTACACATATGGGCAATTTGGTGTTCCATCATTCATGGAATATACATAGTTTATTGAAAGAACAATATGTGTGTTTAAATATTGAGGTGTGTGCCCTGACTATTGACCCCAAAATATCGATGAGACACAATATTGAGGACACAAAATTATATCATCAGGTAAATTAGTCTAGATTTTCTACGTCTAACTCCTCATACAGGTAAATTCGAGGTAAGTAGATGTGGAGTTATGAATAGTAAATATATATTTCCCTGAATGCACTAACCTTTCAATATTTTGTCCCTATATATTGTGTCCTCAATATTCTTGTAATATAATATTCTGGGGTCAATATTTAGTAGTACAATCAATACTGAAAACAAATCCAGCCCATTAGGAACACGCTTATCTGCGTGCAAATAATTTTACATAATGAATCTAACACAACCAACTCGTGTTGCTCTCTAAAAGAGTTTCCAGAATGAGAAACAGTTAAAAAAGTAACCGTAGTTATTTCCTTCGCAGAACAGTAGATATTTTCACAGAAAATTGAGGCTATAGTTATCTAAAGAATGTGAATGAAACATGTGAATGTTGTACATACAAGTTACAGTCACAATGGAAAGGAGCAGTTACTCTGCTCTACTGCCAAGACACTAGCAGGTTCTCAAATGCAAGCTTTGACAAATGAGGCAGCAATGTTTCATTATTATTGAAACAGAATATATTGCTAACATTAGGTAAAAGATATTTAGCAACACAGGTTGCACATACTGCAACACAGATAATAAGACAGCTGCTACAAAGAGCTTACCTGCCACCCTTTATGGAAAGTTTAGAAACTATGGGGCATATTAGCAACAACTTACGAAAATTATCGCAAACCGCTCTTAGCCCGATTAATTTTATTGCCTCCTATCGCTGGATTTTATCACGGAGTTAACGCAGTATTACCAACATTTAACTCCACGATGATAAAAAATCCGGCGATAGCGGCGAATCCCATGTTTAACGCGAGATTTCCAGCAATAAAAATCCTATCGCTAAGGAAAATCTTGCTAATAGGCAGGTGGGGACTTAGCCATAGAATCCACCTCCTATTGGCTATTATGGCTAAGTCAGGTTTTAACCAGCTGTAAAATCCTGGTGCTAATCGGGGTTAGCGCTAGTTTTTTTATCGCGTCACGGGTATTGCTAATAGGCGATAGCTGTGTTAGCGACTGCTTTCAGTTGCTACCAGTTTGGGAACGCCCACTTTGCATGTCATTAGCAATAAATATTGCTGACGTGCAAAGCGGGCCCCAAACCGGTCGCTATCGCCTGGAAGCTGTCGCTAACTGCTGTTAGTGACAGCTTGGTAATTGGGCGATAACAAAAACGCCGCTTTATCGGCAAAAAGTGCAGCTAAAGCGGCGATAACGCCCTTGCTAATATGACCCTATATTTCATACTGCAAACACAATATGCTTGGTATTGCATATAAAACAGCAGTAAATGTAATATTAAATACAATTAATTACACGTTAGGATCAGGGTCACAACTACTACTTCATCAAGTCCTGTTTCTGAATTGGCTCCAATTCTGATAATGGTTGGAATCTCACTTATTGCAGTGCTACTGCTGAAGAAATAAATCAACTCAGTAGACTGAAGAGGGTACTTTAATTGCGACACAGGAAGCATTTCAGTCCAGAGAGCTTTTCCATATAAAATGTGCACCAGGAATGCAGCCCGGCACTCTCTGCTGATTCACTTGAATAATAGCACCACGAAGAAATAATGGTCAGAAGCAGAGTAGCGAGCTTTATAGACACAGGGTGCCTTTTTGCCTAAGAGCCAAACCTGATACTCTACATTACACTATTAATAAGGGAATTATAATTGTCAAAGTTTGTGATGTATATACACAATCAGGGAAATTGATTGTCAATCGGTGCATCAGACAGGACCTTTGTATGATAATAATGCATGTTGCTTGCAACACAAGCATGATTGCACATAAACATGACAGTAAGTTTCTGTTTTCATACTTTATTCGATCTAAGTCAGATTATCGCATGGGCAAGTTGTCAAGTCACTATAAGCGTACCGTTTTGAGGGGAAGCCCAGCATTAGGTGAATTAGGTTTAAGCAGAACCTTAAAAGGATAAACGTATGGTGCAGGTTCCTTGCCGCATCCAGGTAGAAGTATTACCCACTGTCACTGGTGGGATTGAGTGTTAGGTCTTTACAGTTATTTTTAACTTCTAACATTCCTCCCTTTCACAGGCTAGCTTCGCCAAAATGTGTGCCTTTAGCCTCTTCTTAGGGAACCTGGAACACGAGCTGGGCTTTACATACAGTTCAGGGACTCCTAGCTGACAGTCCTTAACATTAAGAAATGTGTTTCTGTAGTAGGGGATCTCTGTGTATAGTCATAATCTAGTGAATAGTCCCGCCCATGTGCGTGGACCCCGGAGCAATCAAAAATAATCTCTTACAGTGTCAAAAAATGCAGAAAAGCATAGACACTTAAGAGAGAATTTAAAGACAGATAATGCAGCCTAAAAAGCTACACTGTCCAGTACTTCAACTAGAAATTCCACCATAAAATCCACAAAACAGCAAAAAGCCTGTACAGATTTCCCTTGCTTTAACAGCAAACTCCCTCAGGAATGATAGAGAGAAGAACCTGGACAGACAAGCCCCATAGGCTGCCAATATGTGGCTCTGAACAGGATACTGTACCTTTAAGAGAATCTTCCAGAACCTTCTCCCAGTATCCCAGAATGCATAGCAGGTCCAACTTACTTTCAGTTCTTTTTTCCGGCTCCTGCAAGCAGGACCCTGGAGCATTGAGCTCTCCCTTTTCAAGGGTTTTGTTGGTGTTTTTTCACTAAATTCGATTTTGTGTACTTTTAAAGTACTTTGGTGACTTTCTTCTTGGTTTCCTGCACTCTTTTGTTGTCCATAATGCCTGCATTATTTGACAAATGCCCGGAGTGCTCCAGGAAGAAGGCCAAGTCAGACCCCCATGAGGTCTGTATCCTCTGCCTTCCCTCTTCCCACATCCCAGAGGAGTGTGTGATCTGTAGAGGCTTCACTGGCAGGACCCTGAAGGACAGGAGGAAGATCAGACTTCAGGGACTTGAAGAAAGAAGACTGAAGGCTCGAGGTGGGTCTGGAGGGGCTTCTACTGCCCATGCTGAGGCCTCTGGGGGGCTCCCCAGGGGCAGGAAGTCCAGCAAACGTCTAAGGTCTCCATCTGGGTCGGTTGCGCTGACCACGACGCCGAGAGGAAGGTCCACGGCCAGTTCCCAGTCTCCCCAGGGCTCTGGGTCGAGAAAACGTTGCCCGTCGACGTCGAGGGACTTACACAGGCCGCCGTCGAACCCGGTGTCGATTTCTTCGGCGTCGCCGTCGGCGTCGAGTGGATGACATCGGAGGACCCGGCGTCGGCGCTCACCGTCGAGGCGACACCGCCGTTCGCCGTCGAGGGCGAGGTCATCGTCGTCGTCGAGGGGATCCTCGTCATCGAGGCCGCCGTCGAGGAAGGCGAGGTCGCCATCGAGGCAGGAGAGGTCTCCGGCGCTGAAGAAGTCGACGTCGAGGCGGTCGAAGAGGTCGACGTCGAGACGATCGAAGAGGTCGACGTCGAGGCGATCGAAGAGGTCGTCGTCGAGGCGGTCGAGGTCGCCGTCGATGAGTCAACGCCCGTCGCCGAGGTTTCGTGGATCGTCCATCTGGTCGGGGTCGACGTCGATGCATAGAAGCCGGTCGACGCCGAAGCGTGTGGAACGGTCGACGCCGGAGGGCCGCTCGACGTCGAAGGAACCACGGTCGACGTCTGAACACCGGTCGTCGACGTCAGGGGGTCGTAAGGACAGGCCGAGGACTGTGGGGGGCTCCCTTCAGTCAGGTCAGGATGGTGGCTCGCCGGGAACGGCGTACTCAGAGGTGTATACCCCGAAGGAAGACTGTTAAGCCGCCTCCTACTACTCCTTTGCCTGGAGGTCCTCCTCCGAGGGCTTCGACTCCTCCTCCATTACCTCCTCTACCGGCTCTTCCGTCAGGACCGCAGGCCCCGGTACCGGGTGCTCCTCCTCCGGTTCCGCCGAGATCGGTGTCGATGCCCAGACTTCCGACACCTCCGAAGAAGACTCCTAAGTCGAAGGTTCCTCCTCAACCCAAGACGTCCGGCCAGGGGAAGCCGGCGGAGCGTCCCAGACCCAGGAGATCGAGGTCACGCTCCGGGAGGAGGGATAGATCTAGGAGTGGACACGGTTCCTCCTCGAGATCCAGACATCGCCATAGGAGGCATAGGTCCAGGTCACGTTCGGCCTCTGGGACCCGTTCATATTCGCCTACATTGTCGGATTCACCGGAGACGAGGGTGTCTCCGATAGATGACATTGGCACGTTCCAGGAGGTTCTCCTGAGAGGGGCTGCGAAGTTGGGGATCAAGGTGACGGCCCCTACGCCCACAACTTCTGTGATTTTCGAGACTTTGCACACGAAGCACCTGTCTCGCCCCCTACTGCCCTTGGTGCCAGGACTGGTTGAGCCTGCTGAACAGCTCTTCCTTACGCCGGCGGTGGTGAAAGCTGCTCCCTCCAGGCTCGTCAAGAAGTACAGGGCTCCAGAGTCGGACCTGGCCTTCTTGCGGAAGGACCCAGTTCCTGATTCGGTGATTGTGACGGCGGCTCGGAAACTACATGCTACCTCCCCGTCCTCCACTGTGCCTCCGGATAAGGAGAGCCGCTGGATTGACTCTGCTGGACGGAAGGCGTGTGGGACGTCTTCCACGACGATGAAGGCCCCCAGTGACTCGGCGTTGTTGGGACGATACGACCGTGCACTGTGGGATTCCATGGAACAGTTTGCGGACCTTGTCCCGCGCGACAGGAAAGAGGACTTCATGGAGATCGTCCAGGAAGGGATGCTGGTTTCGAACCAGGCCATCAGCGCCGCGGCGGATATCTCCCTGCTGGCCGCGCATGGATACTGCCACAGTATCAATCAGAGACGCCATGCTTGGCTCCGGCTGACGTCGCTCAAGCCTGAAGCGCAACAGCGAGTGGCAAATCTGCCGTTTTACGGCGACACCCTCTTCGGGAAACACGCAGATGACGAAATGGCCAGGATGAAGGCCGAGGCTGAAACCCTGACGGCTGTGGGCTTGGAGAAGCCCAAAGAAAGAAACCCTCCCGCCAGTTCCAACGACGGTTCGGGTCGCTGGGTAGAGGAAGGGGACAGTCTTCTGGGCAACAACAGCAGCAGCAGCAACAGCAGCAATACAGAAGACCCTTCCAGAAACGTCAGAGGGGTAGAGGTGGACAGCAGTCCTCTACCGCGAACAAGGGCCCGGCTGGGCCTCGACCCTGAGCGGTTACTTCCCCTTCGTCCGTTACCCGCTCCGGTGGGGGGAAGCGTTCAATTTTTTCTGGCAGAGTGGAGAAAAATTACTCAGGACAAGTGGGTGCTGAATATTGTTTGCAATGGATACAGTCTTCGGTTCATCAGCCCTCCTCCATCGATTCCTCCGGTCAGCTCGCAGTATCAACTGCGCGAGCTCCAGGCGGAGGCCGACATCCTTCTAAGGAAAAGGGCGATAGAAGACGTACCTCTGTCTCAAAGAGGAAGAGGTCTGTACTCCCGGTTCTTTCTGGTCCGCAAGAAGGACAAGAACGAGTTCAGGCCCATTCTGGACTTGCGACAGGCAAAGAAATGGATTTGCAGAGAAAAGTTTTGCATGCTGTCGTTGCATCAGACTTATCCTCAGCTGCAGCGGGGAGACTGGCTTTGCGCCATAGACCTACAGGATGCGTACTTCCATGTGCCCATTGCACACAAACACAGGAAGTTCCTGCAATCACTATCAGTACACGGTACTTCCGTTCGGGCTGAAGTCTGCGCCCCGGACGTTCTCGAAGTGCATGGCAGTGGTAGCGGCACACCTGAGGAAGAACAAGGTGTTTGTCTACCCGTACCTGGACGATTGGTTGATCAAGGCCTCCTCCTTCTCGGAAGCTCAAGCACACTTCCAGAAGACGTGCGTTCTCTTGAACAAGCTGGGGTTGCACATCAACATGTCCAAGTCTGTCCCGACTCCGGTCCAGTGCATCCAGTACTTGGGAGCCTCCATCGATACGCTGTCAGCAAGCGTGTCTCCTTCGGAAGCGCGACGTTTATCACTCCTTCGGAAGGCTCAGGCTCTCCTGTCCACTCCATCCACGACAGTGAGGACGGTGTCTTCTCTGCTGGGATCGATGGCCTCTTGCATCTTCCTGACACCGCATGCGCGGCTGCACATGAGACCGCTGCAGGAGTGCTTGGAAGATCAGTGGGACCAGAGGAGAGGATCTTGGGACGACAAGATACGACTGTCTCTACATGCTCTTCAGTCTCTGAAGTGGTGGTGTTCAGCGGAGAATCTCCTCAGAGGGGTTCCCTTCCACAAGGACATTCCCACTCAGACTATCGTGACGGATGCTTCTCTCCTGGGTTGGGGAGCGCACTCCGGAGACCTGCAGATTCAAGGGACGTGGTCCCCATCGGAATCCACGTACCACATCAATTTCCTGGAACTCAGGGCTGTTCACTTGGCGCTGAAGGCTTTTCAACCGTCCTTCCGGACCAACTCTCTGCTTGTACAGACGGACAATACGACCACGATGTATTACCTCAACAAGCAGGGGGGCTCGAGATCACGCACTCTGTCTCAGGAGGCGCAGGCGATCTGGCATTGGCTTCTGGCTCGAGGACTCTCGATAACGGCCACTCATCTGCCAGGTGTGCAGAATGTTCAGGCAGACGAGCTGAGCAGACTGATTCAGGAAAACCACAAGTGGGTCCTAAACAACGAAGTACTAGGAGAAGTCTTCGCGAGGTGGGGCACTCCAGACATCGATCTGTTCGCCACCGCCGAAAACAGCAAATGCCGAGACTTTGCCTCCAGGTACTACCAGCCAGGGACGCTGGGGAACGCGTTATGGATCAACTGGTGGAACAGCTTTCTGTACGCTTTTCCACCCATTCCCCTGATTCCAGCGGTTCTCATCAAGCTCTCCCAATCCAGGGCGAAGATGATTCTGATTGCCCCGGAATGGCCCAGGCAGTGGTGGTTCACAGACCTGCTTCACCGGTCTCTCCTTCCTCACATGAAGCTGCCGTGCAGGCCGGTCTTCTCGCGAAGTTCGGGGGGCGGATGGTGCACCCCAACCTCTCGTCTTTGAGTTTGGCGACATGGCTCCTGAAATAGTGCAATATGGCCATCTGAATCTCCCAGAGGATTGTATGGACATACTGAAGGAGGCTAAGCGACCTTCCACTAGGACTTCTTATGCTTACAAGTGGAAGAGGTTTTGCATCTGGTGCACGTCTAAGAACTATGACCCTACGACATGCAAGGAAGATGTCATCCTTCCATATCTGCTACATCTGGCGCAGTCTGGCCTTAATGTCCATTCCATTAAGGTTCATCTGGCTGCTTTGACTGCCTACAGGAAATGCCCTTCACAGACTTCCTTCTTCCAGATCCCTGTGATCAAGGATTTTTTGGAAGGCTTGAAGAAAGTGTTCCCTCCTGTCAGGCTTCCTTCGCCTTCATGGGACTTGAATGTGGTGCTGTCCAGATTGATGAAGGAGCCTTTTGAACCTATTCATAAGGCTTCGTTGCAGCACCTGTCCTGGAAGGCGGCGTTCCTCGTGGCCATTACATCGGCCCGCAGGGTGAGTGAAATTCAGGCGTTGTGTTGCCAAGAACCTTATACTGTATTTCATGCTGCTAAGGTTGTTATGCGTACTCACCCTAAGTTTCTTCCCAAGGTTGTTTCTGATTTTCATATCAACCAGACTATAACTTTACCTACGTTCTTTCAGAATCGTTCCTCTCCAGCGGAAAGGTCTTTGCATTCCCTGGATGTTAGGAGGGTGTTGAAATTTTATCTGGATAAAACCAAGGATATTCGTAGGTCAGACCAATTGTTCATCAATTATGGATCAGTCAGGACGGGTCTTGCTACCTCTAAACAGTCCATCTCGCGGTGGATTGTGTCCTGCATACAATTGTGTTACCAAAAAGCTAATAAGACCTTAGGAGGTAAGCCTAAGGCTCATTCCACCAGGGGCAAGGCTGCCACGACAGCATTGCTCCGTAATGTTCCGATTGCAGAAATCTGCAAGGCGGCCACTTGGAAGTCGGTTCATACCTTTGCTAAGCATTACTGCCTGGACTCTGATGCTAGGGCGGATGCTCAGGTTGGACAGGCTTCGCTGCGAAATCTGTTCGCACAATAGTGGTGTTGATTCTCTTTTCTCCACCGCCGCTTTGGTGTGGGGATGGGCTTGCCATTCTATTCACTAGATTATGACTATACACAGAGATCCCCTACTACAGAAGGAGTAGTTTCTGTCCTGTAACTCCAGTTCTGTAGTAGGGGTATCTCTGTTATAGTCATAAGCGCCCGCCCTCCTCCCCGGTGGAGAGAGACATATTCCTTTAAAGGAATGCTACAGGTCTGGCGTGTTACGCCTTCAAAAAGAACTGAAAGTAAGTTGGACCTGCTATGCATTCTGGGATACTGGGAGAAGGTTCTGGAAGATTCTCTTAAAGGCACAGTATCCTGTTCTGAGCCACATAATGGCAGCCTATTGGGCTTGTCTGTCCAGGTTCTTCTCTCTATCATTCCTGAGGGAGTTTGCTGTTAAAGCAAGGGAAATCTGTACAGGCTTTTTGCTGTTTTGTGGATTTTATGGTGGAATTTCTAGTTGAAGTACTGGACAGTGTAGCTTTTTAGGCTGCATTATCTGTCTTTAAATTCTCTCTTAAGTGTCTATGCTTTTCTGCATTTTTTGACACTGTAAGAGATTATTTTTGATTGCTCCGGGGTCCACGCACATGGGCGGGACTATTCACTAGATTATGACTATACACAGAGATCCCCTACTACAGAATTCCAATTATTGTTTCACTAATTGTAGGATTACCAGTCAAAATTAAAGTGAGTGTCCTTGGGAAAGGACGTGGCACTATGGCCCAAGCTGCCAACTGCGGAACAGGGGAGCCAGGTCCGCATCGGCTCAACATTCTAAGCAAATCATGTAACATGAACAATTTTAAGTAGCACGCTTTCCCAACCTCAGGCACAAATACAAATGACGTTCACTCTCATAAAACAAAAATATATATTTATAAATATATAAACAGGATAAGATAGAGGCTCACTTCATGCATGTTACAAAAGTTATATGTACATTTTCTATACGGCTCTACAAGTGTCACCAGGCGGCTGATAATATGGACTTTGGTATGTAACAATTTGTTTAATATATTACTGTGATGCATGACATTTGAATAGCTTCACACAAATGTATACATCAGATGTCCATATAGACTATATTGCAAGCATATAATTTATTTTGCATAATACAATAAGTACTAGCTGTAGGAGAGTAGGGATTATGACTATAACAGAGATACCCCTACTACAGAACTGGAGTTACAGGACCGAAACTACTCCTAAATAGGCATATGGCCTAGAAAAAGTGAACTAGTCGGTTGAATGGTAATAAAAATAGAATGTGCTTCAATGCTGTGTTTTCTGTCCAAAACCTTGATGTTTTTTTATTACGTCTAAATTAACAGACCAGGGAAAGAAAACTTTCCACTTCTCAGATGTGTGTGTTACAACCATGACTACAAGAGAGCGGAAAGTCTGAGGATGCATCTTGGAAGGAAGAAGAGGGAAGTAACATTAGCTTCCCTATTCTTCTGTAAATGGGTATTGTTTTCACATTTTTGCAGCAGAGCAGGAGCTGAGCGTGATGTAATATGTGACGTCATCAGCAGTGCATTGCGGGCGCGCGAGTTATATTTAGCTGAACTAACTATAACCGGGGAATTTCAATGGTTTTGTATGAGAGAAATGTCCAACTAACTATAACGCCCCTGAAACCTATGGTTTTTCAGTGAATTTCTAAGGTTTTTTAAATGCTAATTCCTAACTATAACGTGCCTGAAACCTATGTTTTTTTTCTGTGAATTTCAAAGGTTTTTTAAATGCTAATTTGTAACTATAACGTGCCTGAAACCTATGGATTTTTCAATGAATTTCTAAGGTTTTTTAAATGCTAGTTTCTACCAATGCCTACAGAGGTACACCATGTGAAGAAAGAAGAAAAAACACACAGAAAGAAACAAAAGAAAGGCAGAAAGAAGCAACAGAAGTCCTCGAAGACGAAGAAAAGTGCAGGAAGAATGAAGACGTGCAGAAAGAACAAACAGAAGAACAGAAAGAGGCCTTGTTGCAAAATCATCCTGTACCCTCATCTTTTTCAGGTGGGTACTAGTGCTAACTGACTGTGACTAACCAGTCCTAGAGCCAGTGCTATGCTAAAAGACACTTAGAATACAGTTAAAACACCTACATACACTAGGGAACACTATCTGTTGGGGTACCCCTGTGATTACCATGGCCTCCTCTGTAAGCCCCTAGTACATAATAGTAAAGGAGGATTAAAACTACCTCTTAAAATGCGCCACAGGGCGTGTTTGCACTCTGGTGAAGGGAGGGAGGCCCTGAGGTGACATGTGTGCAAAGACACCCTGTGGCAGTGTTAATTTGGAGGATAAATTCCCCTTGAATCCTGAGTGTCCCTTTGGTCCAACTAGCCCACCAGGTATCTCCAGGTAGCGCCACAGAGCTGCGTTGCAGATAGGTGTAAAAAGGGGCACGGCCTGGACCATCTCTCTGCAACGCAGCGCAGTAGCGCTTACTGGAAGGACCTGGTGGGCTAGTTGGCCCCCAGGGTCCCTCAGGATTCAAGGAGAATTATTTACCTAACTTAAAACACGCAACAGGGCGTGTTTGCACACGTCACCTCAGGCCCTGTCCCCTCCCTTCAACACAGTGTAAACGCGCCCTGTGGCAGTTTTAAGTTGGGAGATTAAGTCCCCTTAAATCCAGAGGGTCCCTGGGTCCAACTAGCCCACTAGGTGCCTCTAGTAAGCACCACAGAGCTGCGTTGCAGAGAGATGTAAAAAGGGGCGAGCCTAGACCACTTCTCTGCAACACAGTGCAGTGGTGCTTACTGGAAGCAAGTGGTGGGCTAGTTGGCCCGAGGGTCCCTCAGGATTGAAGGGGAATTATTTCCCCATCTGCAAACGCCCCAGGGGACGCGTTTGCAGAGTGTTGCAAGTAGGGGGGCGTGGCCTCCGGCGCTATGCCAGTCTTTTATTTTTTTTATGAAGGAGGGCTGTGTGGCCCCCTTCTTTTTCTAATTTTATTTTTAAGAAGGAGGGATGTGTGGCCCCCTTCTTTTTATAATTTATTGGCCCTGGGGACCCCATCCCCCAGGGCCTGCCCTTTATTTTATGTATTTATTTTTTTATATTGGAAGAGGGCCGCATGGCCCCCCTCCAGAGGCCATAATCGGCCCCGGGGACCCCACCCCCGGGGCATGGCCATTTTTTTATTTTAATATTTATTTGGAGTGAGCTGCCTTGCCCCCATCCTTAGGCCCTTGATGGCCCGGGGACCCCATCCCCGGGGCCGGCCTTTGCGTTTCATTAAAACATTTTTTTTTTTAAATTGTGGAGGTTGCCCCCCTCCTGGGCCACTAATAGCCCCAGGGACCCCATTCCCCGGGGCTAGCCCTGTCATTGGGGACTGTGGGGGGTCCCCAATCCCCCCACAGTCCCGCCGGCTCCCCGCCTCCTGCGGGAGCCGGCATTGCTTTTCCACATGGGGAGCTGCTAAGATGCTGCTCCCCGTGTGGAAAAGCAATTGTCTTTGATTTTTGGAAGAGAGAGCAGGATTCCCTGCTCTCTCTTCCAAAAACCAAAGCAGCTTGCTATGACAGCCTCCCTGTCATAGCAAACAGCAGTGTCCCGGGGGTTGGCACCCCGGGACAATGCAGGAGCCGGCCCTGGCGGATGGCGGTCCCCAGGGCCCTCGAGGGCTCCAGGAGGGGGGCCGTGCATCCCCCTCCCACCATTTGAAAGCCCCGGGGGTGGTGGTCCCCGGGGCTTGGGGATCCATCATGGACCCCCCATTTCTACCAATTAGAGCCCCGGGGAGGTGGCGGACCCTGGGTTGTGTGGGGGGGCTGTGAGCCCCCCTTAAATGTTTTTGAAAGGCCCCGGGGGTGGCGGTCCCCAGGGCTTGGGGGGCTTTGAGGCCCCCAACCATTTATTCTTGAAGCCCTGGGGGGTGGTGGTCCCCGGGGCTGGGGGGGCTGTGAGCCCCAGCAAATATATACTGAAAGCCCTGGGGTGGCGGTCCCCAGGGCTTGGGGGGCCGTTGAGCCCCCCACCCATTTATTCTTGAAGCCCGGGGTGGCGGTCCTCGGGGCTGAAGGAGGCTTTGAGCCCCCCACAAATATATACTGAAAGCCCTGGGGGATGGCGGTCCCCAGGGTTTGGGGAGGTCTTTGAGCCCCCCCACCAGTTATTTTTGAAGCCCTGGGGGGTGGCGGTCCCCGGGGCTGGGAGGCTGAGAACCCCCAGCACATATTTAAGAAAAGCCCCAGGGGTGGCGGTCCCTGGGGCTGGGGGGCTGTGAGCCCCCACATATATTGAGAAAGCCCCGGGGGGGGCAGTCCCCAGGGCTTGGGGGGGACTTTGAGCCTCCCAAACCATATATGTTTGAAGCCCCAGGGGTGGCGGTCCCCATGGCTGGTGGGGCCTGTGAGCCCCCCGCATATATTGTATTGAAGCCCCAGGGTGGCGGTCCCTAGGGCTGGGGGCTCCTCAGGGCCCCCCATTACATTAAACATATTGCCCCCGAGACTTGGCCCCGCCAGGGGCTTTAATTAAAAAAGCGCGGGAGGCTGCGCTTCGTTTTTTGTTTTATTTTCGGCCGAAATTCGCGCAGGCTGTGCGAATCTCACCGATTTCTTTTTTTTTAAAAAAGCTTTTTGGCCTGGGGGTCCTTGTGGGACCCCCTAAGCAGGCGTAGGCGTTCAGGGTGTTTCTACCCTGCCCCCTTTTTGCGTTTTGAGCATTTCTCTTACAGATAGGCACAAGATGGCTGCCAACACTTCCTGCTTTGGAGTGTTGACAGCCAATTAGCATACAGCTCGTGATAGGGAGGGTGCGCGGATGGTGTGCACAGGGAGCGCGGATCCACCGCGGCCATAGATATCACTATCTTTATTCCTTATTTTCTCAAAAACGACTGAACGGATTTACACAATTTTTAAAAAGGTAGCTTGCTGAGCCAAGCAGTACCTTTTTGCCAAATTTGGTGTAATTCCGTTCAGCAGTTTTTGCTATAACAGTATCTAAAGTTTACTATGGGAAAATGATTTTTTCACCACTATTTTTTGAATTTCTCAGGAACTACTGAACGGATTTACACCATTTGAGTGGCGGCATTCCGCTTTGCCGCATCAACCAGCACCTGTGAACAAGGGCGTAGGACGCCCGAAATCCGTCAGGACAGTCTGGGAACTATTCATTTCTGTGCCTACGTTGTGACGATGCTGCCTGACAGGATTAAATGATGGCACAAGGTGCAAGGCCTTCCAAGTCTGGTGTTTTCTTCATGTGATATTAATTGCGGCCTGCCGGGGTCGGGGAAGGCCCCCCAGCAGATGAGCAGGTCCAGCGGGATGATTTCAGATCGCAATTGGAGCCTTGTGTCTTCCTGCTCAAATAAGGGTTAAAACAGCTTGCCACAACCCTTGTTGGTAACCAGATACCCATTTGGGTTAGTGAACTTCAAGATGCTGACACAGCGGCCGCATTGCTTATTGAACTTACTTTGATAAGAACTCCAAATACCAGCAAGCACTGAGCAGACACGTCCAGGTGGGCGGTACACATGCGAGTATTTGCCGCATCGACCAGCACCTGTGAACAAGGGCCTAGGATGCCCAAAATGCATCAGGACAGTCTGGGAACTATTAATTTCTGTGCCTACGTTGGTTGTGACGATGCTGTCTGACAGGATTAAATGATGGCACAAGGTGCGAGGCCTTCCAAGTCTGGTGTTTTCTTCATGTGATATATATATATATATATATATATATATATATATATTGCAGCATTTGAGCATATATCATCATGTAATTTTAAAATGTATTTCCTTTTGGGGCTTAGGGAACCTACTGTGTGTGAACGCACCAAATTTTGGGGTGAAGTTGGCAGTAAAACTGAGAATTATAAAAAGGCAATGCATCAAACCAAGGTCCCTAGATAGTAGAGCTAGCACTGATGCTATCTATTTTAGATAAAGATAGTCTCATTGGGGGTGGAAAGGAGAAAGCTTCATAGAGTGTCATGGGAGAGTGGGTATGAGCAAGAGAGGGAACATGGACAGATAAACAGAGGAAGAAGCATGCCAACAGGATCATACACTTGAAAAGCCTGTAGGTCTGGCCGTTGCAAGTGGGTACGAAGGCAACATTTGAACAAAAAATATTGCAAACATATACCAAAAACTATAAAGAAAACAAATGTACTGTTAGCTTAACGTTTCAGACATATGTTTGCAATAAACATTTTACAATTACAAAAATTAAGCAGTGCATATCATTTTAACAAAATGCTGCATATGCTAATTAGAAGGAAGATGTTCTTAGAACTAGTATAAAACCCCGTTTTAATTTTAGGGCACATCACAGTGAAGTATGAATGTTATTTGAAAATAGAAAAGATAATGCTTGCTTTGAATTACTGTAAACAGAAAAGGTAGTCTAAAACACAAGGATGACTAAAATAAAAGAGGATTAAGAGTAGAAAGCAATAAGGCATGGGAAATTCACCAACTTCTATGGAACCAATTAAAAATCTCAGAATAAGTATCAGGACAATGAGTTGCCTAGGATGCCACTGATATGAATAACAACGAGTGAATCATCTCAGGCATCCTTGCCCTAAAAATATCCCAATCGCCATAATAAAAAAAAATCCAATTTTTTCTTCTGACATCCACTTTGTATCTATTAAAGATCTGACTTTTTTGAGTATTATTGCCTTTGTGTCACCCAGCTCTATCCAATGTTTTTGTTTTGTATGTAATTTGGTTATGTATATTTTTCCCTTTAGATCCATGGTTAATTACCTGGTTTTGCTATCACGTTGTTCTGATTGCAAGGATGTAAGATCCGAATTAACAATTACCTTTCGTTATTTGAGGTGATAGGTATATATTTACTATGAAAAAGTATGATTTATATACATTCTACAAGAATTTTGGAGATGTTCAAAACAGTGGTTACGTTTTTGGTCTCAAGTTTCTTACTGATCAACATACAGAGGCTGCAACTCGGTCTTCCCATTCTATTGTTTGTTGTTAATACTTCGAACACTTCAAAATAAGAAAGTTAGTTGGGGACAGTTTTCAATGTCTCCTGTAAACAAATTATATGGTGAGAAGCTAGAAAATTGAATAGAGCTGTTCCCCTGTGTTAGATCTGGGGGTCTCTAGTTGGCAATGGTTATCGCCTTTGTCCAAATAGGGACCCTTACTTCTAAGTCAGGACAAGGGGATTACTCTCCTTAATAACCCCTGCTCACCCCCTTGGTAGCTTGGCATGAGCAGACAGGCTTATCTCAGAGGCAGTGTGTTAAGCATTTGTGAATATACACAGTAATACAGTGATAGCACTACAGATGGACACAACACAGGTTTTTATAAAAATAGGTATTCTTTATATAGACTCAAACACAAGACCACAAATTACAAAAATCCACAATACTATACTAAAGGTTACTTAAAGGATGATAAAAGTCTCTTAGTTCAAGTTGTTGGTAAATGCGACAAAGTTCTCAACAAAGTTCTGGGATGCGGCACGCAACGTAAACAAAAGGCTCGCAGAAGGGGAGATGTGTCGGTTCCGTGACCCGGGGGAACGGTTGCGTCCTTCCTCAATGGTTACGCAGAGTAGGAGACTCGTCGTGAGCCTTACCGGTGCGGAGGTGATGCGTAGATTCTCGACCTGTTGCGGTGCGCAAGATGGCGCCTTGATGCGATGCGATGATCCCGTTGCGATGCAAGAAGATGGCGCCCTTGATGCGGCGATTCGATGACAATGCGATGACGCCCTGGCAGCCTTGCGACGACTCTGTACTTTGGAGCCGCGACAGGACCTGCCATGCGCTTCTCCAGTAATGCGATGACAGCTCTCTCGATGCGTCGCGCTTCTCCGGCGATGCGACAGCAGACAGCTTCGATGAACACACGCTTCCAGGGAGATGCGACTAACTCTCGCTTCTCCGGCGTTGCGATGATTTCAGCTGCAGCGGCGACACGCTTCTTCTCGATGCGTCGCGCTTCCAGCTCCCAGCGGCACGCAAGTGACTGGAGTCGGAATTCCCAGCAAGGAGATTCAGGAGGAAGCTGGAGGTGAAGTCTTTTGGCCCTGAGACTTCAGCAGGAGGCAAGCACAGTTCAAGCCCTTGGAGAATATTCTGTAGATGAAAGTCCTTACAAAGTTCCTTCACCTTTCCCTTGGCAATGAAGTAACCACTGCAGGCCTACCCAGCAAACAGCACACTGGCAGAGGGGCAGTCCAAACTCCTGCAGCTTCCTTGGTTCTTCTCCTTGGCAGAAAGGTTTCTTGTTCCATAAGTGATCTAAAGTCTGTGGGACTGGGTCCCAATATTTATACCCCAAAATCATTTGTACTCTGAAGGCAGAGAGGCCTCTGCCTAGTTCAAACCAGTTCCTGAGCACTGTGTTTACATGACTCTTCTCTTCCTTTCACTGTGCAGGGCAGAAACATCAGACGCCCCACAGGAGGAGGAGCCAGCACAGGGGAGGGAAGGCCCAGCCCTATTCAGGTCCCAGGTGCACTCTCCCCCTCCCATCTGGAGGTAAATCTCCCTATTCACCACTGGGCTGTCCCAGACTGTCTCCTGGAATTTCCCCAACCCTGTCACACACAAACCCAGACAAGGAATGCACAAGTCAGCAGAGGCGGGCTCAAATGGTTAGGCAAGCAAATACCTACTTTCTAAAAGTGGTATTTGCAAACACAGAATATTAAAATAAACTTTACTAAAAGATGTATTTTATTATTCTGAGTTCAGGCATACTAAACTCGAATTTCTACCATTGTCCCTGAGTCAGTTAGGATTGTAGGGATGTAACAATCTTCGCTGCCCATTCTAGTCTACGACAACAGGTAGCCTTCAATAGTGAAAAACGAAAATGGCTGTAATTCACTACTAGAACATGCTACACACATCAGAGCATGTCCTACCTTATACTTACAATGCACCCTGCCCTTGGGCCTACCATAGGGGTGTCTAATATGAAGCAAAGGGAAGGTTTAGGGACTGGCAAGTGGCTGCACTTGGCCAAGTCAACATGGTAGTCACAGACCACACACAGGCCTTGCAAAGGCAGGCCTGAGACACACTTTACAAGCTGCTTCTGTGGGTGGCACAACCAGTGCTGCAAGCCCACCAGCAGCCTTTGCTCTACAAGCCCTGGGCACACATGGTGCACTGTACTAGGGGCTGACGGTAGATCAAATAAGCCAATTATGGAATCCTATCAGTATATCAATTTAACATAGGGAGTGATTAGCAGTGGCGCAGGGCCCAAAACATACAACCAGCAAAAATAGGTCAAAACAGAGGAGGCAATCTGTCAAAAAGTGGAAGGGAAACTCACGCCAATGATGTCAGGTCTAACACGTGTCCCCTCCAGCTGAAATGTGGGGAGAACTACCCTTCCCCTTGGGAGTTCTCTTCACTAAGGCGGAAAAATCTGGACAGACCATCAGCGTTGGCGTGTTCTGTACCAGGGCGATGTTCCACCGTAAAGTCCATACCCTGTAGGGAGTTGGACTACCTCAACAACATTGGGTTCTCATCCCTCATCTGCATCAGCCATCTGAGGGGCCTGTGGTCGGTCTGAACCTGGAAGTGAGTCCCAAACAAGTATGGACTCAACTTTTTCAGCGCCTAAACCACAGCAAATGCCTCACGCTCAATTGCACTCCACCTCTGTTCCTGTGGAAGTAACCTCCTACTCCTACGATTTCGCAATTTGCAAAATAATCGCGAAATCGGCTAATGACCGCGATGACCGCGATATTGGCCTTTTTGGCCGCGAAAAAGGTCTCAAAAAGATGGTGACATCTTACTGGCTGTACGCGTCTACGTCACTACGTGGAGCCGTTCAGCTGCAATAGCCGTCTGCTTATTCCTGCGGCATAAAGGGAGCTGTGTCCGTGTGCTTTAGAAGATGCGAGTCTCTGAAAATGTCGAGCAGTGCTCGCCTTTCACCTTCAGAAAGTGCTCTTTACTTGTACAAATAGAGTTTTGAAAATCATACGAGTACTCCTCAGAAAAAACGGGGTTTAGAGCAAGAAAATAGCAACAATAGTTTTCCTTACGCTCATCATAGATTTTTCACTTCTTCTAAGTGTTTGCGTTCTGAAATGGCAGCAAACTGTGCGTGTTGAAGAACACTGATTAAGAGGAGACAACTGCAAACGGGGGCTGAAATAAAAGGTTCACTGTCCAAATAGCCATTTATTTCTTCATTGGAATGCACACAAATCACGATTGCCTCAAGAACAGTTCTTTCTTCTTCATGAAGCAAAACACCAACATTCTCACCTAGAATCCCAGCACTCCCACAACATTCCACATGCACCTAACACTCCCTCTTTCATTCCTCTATCACCAAAAGCCAATGCGCATCTTCCGTTTCATGAAACAAACCCAAACAACAAAATCAAAGTGCACAAAAGACGCAAGATCAGAAGTAAATATTAGCCTCGAAATCGCATATGGAGCATTACAGTCTGAAATTGCAAAGTCTATTTCACATTTTCTCGTTACTTTCTCACTCACCTGACCAAGTTGCCCCTTTCATTTAACTTCAATATTATCCTAGCTAATAGCATACTTGGCAACATAATTAGGAATCCACACTCAGATACAGGGACAGCATATCAAGCAGTTCCTAACTGTAACAGGTTTCAAAAAGACACAGGCACTTCTCCTTGGATACTACCCTAAAGGAACTTAAACCTCAACATCACACTGTCCCGAACACAGGTTACTTTCATAATTCTTCTAAAATTGTACTTCAGTTTGTTTTACACCCTGACAACTTTCTGGTCCTTCCTCATCTTACTCACATGCAACTTCACTTTTTTTGCCCCTCTTTATCCAACATGGATACAACTGGGGGTTTGATTTCAAGCGGGTAAGACATCAAACATCTTTTTAGCTATGACAGCATGTAGCATCACAGAACGCAACCGTCTCTTCCACATCCATCTTTCTGATTTCTTCCTACCGCATCTGACATTCTCCATAAACCCCTTAATAATTACTGTAAAAAATTGAAGCCACTGACACAACACCCTCAAAGGCTAAAAAAATAGCTATTAAAGGAAGGATGCAATCTGACCAGGGAATACACCAATTCCAATTCGGAGTACACTGTGCTACCAAATTATGCATTAATCATGACAGATACCAGGTAATTTAAAGGAGGCAAATAAAAACAGTTCAAATTGTGAAGGTCAATGTACAATGTCATCGCACCCGAACCTTTATGTTATTACCCAGCCGTATGGTGCTCAATTTACCCACCTCGAAAATATATGTGGCAGTCTGTGTCGGCACTGCCAGGACTGAACCTGGTCTGCACAACGATCTTGGCACTGACTGGGTGTTTTCTCGCAGCAGTATTTTACCTAGCAGAAACTACTTCCAGGGCTGGCTTTAGCGCTGGTGGGCGCCCTGATGCCACAGTTTTTTTGGCGCCCCCTCATTGACCTCCTTCTGCACAAATTACTTCACTACCAAACAGTGCTTAATTTGTAAAAAAAAAAAAAGAGAAGTGCCAGGGCCCTCGTCAGATGGCCACTGCAGCTTGCACCATCCCGTACCCCTGTCAGCGCCTCCAATGTCAGAACCAACACACTACCAAACATCATACCCTAAAAGTGACACTTCAGATTATTATAAACCCCCAAATCTGTAGGATTCACTTGGGCTGCTGGTATTAGTCCATTTTAAAGAATATTGAATGAATAAAGAATAATGCTCTGTTCCTCTTGAAAGCAGAAATACATCACCAGTATGTGGCAGACTGTCATCAGTGCAGATGTTGACAATTAGGTGCCGGTGCAGAGCACCGGAAACCACTGGCTCAAATTAAGCTATGCTACTACCCTCCAACAGTGCCGTTCCCATCTCCATAGCCCCTCTCTGACATACATTTCATTTTTATAGCCCTACGCATAGTTCACTCACACTTAGTTCTGCCATCTCCATGGCACACATTCTTTGCAGCAGGCAATGCATCTCCACCAACTACCATCCTGAGCACTAGGGCGCCTGGTGAAGAGGTTTCACGCCTCATGGGTCCAGGAGGTAGCAATGTCCCTGCAGGGATGCATACATGGGCACTAAAACATTCCAGGGTGAAATAGGGCCCCCTCTCACGAGGTTAGGATTAGAGCTGTGCCTCAGTAGACCTGCAAAGTGGAATACTCTGCTACAATAGTTTCCATTGGTTTAAGGCTGAAAAAGAATGATTATGAGTAAAATAAAGTGCCGCAATAATACCGCTAAATTTCCATTTTTGTGCCGCTAAATTTCCATTTTTGTGCCGCTAAATTTCCAAATTTACACCGCAATAATCTGGGGGGTCTGCCTACTGATGAAGGCTACAGGTTGGTCAAAGCCCTCTTCAGTAATCTGTGATAGAACAGCCCCCACACCATGGTCTCTCTGAAGCATCTGTCTGTACAATGAATTCTTTTGAGAAGTTGGGTGCCTGAAGCACGGGTGCTGTGCACATGGCAGTCTTCAGGGCATCAAAAGCTTTCTGACAGGTGTCAGTCCAGTTCACTTTCTTGGGCTGCTTCCTGGAAGTCAGCTCAGTCAAAGGTGCAACAATGTTGCCATACCCTTTTACAAACCTCCTGTAGTGCCCCGTGAGTGCTAAAAAGGCTCTCACCTGTGTCTGAGTCTTTGGGGGTTCCCAAGCCAGGATGGTATCAATCTTGGGTTATAAGGGTGCCACCTGGCCGCTTCCTACCTGGTGACCCAAGTACACAACGGAGCCCTGCCCGATCTGACACTTACTTGCCTTGATCGTGAGGCCTGCCTTGCGCAGTGCCATCAACACTTCCCAGAGGTGCTGCAAGTGTTCCTCCCAACTGGCACAGAACACTGCAATGTCATCCAGGTAGGCAGCACTGAAATCCTCCAGTCCAGCCAACACCTGGTTGACCAACCTCTGAAAGGTGGCAGGGGCATTCTTCATCCCAAAGGGCATAACCCGGAATTGGTAGTGCCCATCTGGTGTGGAGAATGCTGACCTCTCCTTAGCCCCATCGGTCAAGGTGATCTGCCAGTACCCAGACATCAAATCAAACGTGCTGAGGTACCGTGCAGCTCCTATCCGATCAATGAGCTCATCCGCTCTGGGGATGGGGTGTGCATCAGTCCTGGTGACTGAATTGAGCCCTCTGTAGTCCACACAGAACCGGAGTTCAGGTGTGGCACCCGGTGAGGCAGCCTTTGGGACCAAGACCACTGGGCTGGCCCAAGGACTGTTGGAGGACTCAGTGACCCCTAAAGTAAACATCTTGGAGATTTCCTCCTTACTGTAAGCCCTAACCTTGTCAGTCACTCTGTAAGCCTTGTGCTTCTGAGGTTCCGTGAATTCTGACCCTGGGTCATAATGGTCGTGGTTCTGTTACGAATTTGGTAACAGCGAACCGTAAACAGTGAGCTCAGCAAGCATGAGTGTTTCTGTCATGTTACATTGATGGATTTACTCTGTATTTGACGATTTCGTTCTGAAACCCTTGGGTTCCATTTTGTGCATGGCAGCCATTTTGTGGTTGCCCTCACATAGGCCTATGACTGTGGCTGAACAAGTCTCTGGGACACGTGCACCTTAGCTTGAGTTCGTGCTGACTCCTGTTTGACCTGAAGTGAACTGACCCTGCTGCCTGAAGCTGACCTTGCCAAACCAGTTCTTGCCCTTTAGCTGGTCAAGATAGAGATCAAAGAGCAGGACATTGCTGAGTTTATGGTACACACACACACCTTTCCAACTTGCTTCTCATCTTTTTCTGTTCCTTCTTTTATGGCCTATTTACGATTTGGGTTTAGGTCTTTTTTTATGGGTTTGTTTGATGATTAATTTTGGGCTGGGAAAACTGAAAAATGGGCTTGTCATCATGCTCCTGCTTTTGTCGTGGAAACATGTGAGTGGTCAAACTGTAAATAAGGAATGTTTGCCTGAAGCACAATTTTTTGTATAAAAAGGGATGGCTTGCTTTGTAAAGTTGAGCAGTCTCCTGAGAACATACACCGTGTTGTACTTCTAGGATCTCTGTTACTGGTTGCAGCTAATAAATTTGATCTTTGACGTCACCAAGAAGTACCCCGTGTCTCTGTATTCTAAGACAGGTGGACCCGGAGACTTTGGGCGTTTCCCCTGGCGCCGCTGGGTTCTAAAATCCCGGTTCTTCAATTGGCGCCCAACGCGAGGCGACTTCAGCGGTACCGGTCCAAGCCTGAGGATCGTGTGGAGCTTCGTGTGAAAATTCTGGAGGAAGGCCTGCCACTTCATCGACCCCTGTATGTCGTCGTGGTCCGAAAGTCTTTGCTGCGAGGATCCCTGCTTTCCAACGGCTACGAAGGACTGCTGCCCTGACTGTCGCCCTGTCTTGGAGCCCTTTGATGATTTGTAAAGCGAGACAATAGACGGGTCTTCTGGCGACGTCATCGATACCTCAGTTAAGTATGAGTGGAGCGTCTCCCAGTCCTTAGTTTTTGGGTATCCCTTGGGATCTTTGATTTGGGACTTGCAAGCTCCAAACCCGAGGGACTCGTGTATTCACAAGACTATCGTGTCTGATATTCCCTTGAAGTTTGAAGCTAGACTAGTGAGCGAAGATGCCTGGTCTTAGCAGACTTGGAAAGTTATTTTGTTGTGGTTGTAATAGGGATTCCCGATTGGAGGATTCGTGTCCGGTTCCTCCGATTGGAACTCCAACCTATGAGCTCTATTTGAAACATGGCGTGGGCCACATCACGTATAATGAAGTGTGGATTCGCTACACTAGAAAGGACGGTGTCCTAAAGTGGCCCCAATATGGTAGTTATGACACAGAGATTTTAGATAATTTAGAAGTTAAACTCTTCAAGAAGAAAGCCTGGCCGGCGATGTTTGACTCTTTCCGCCTCTGGCGAAAGGAAGCCAAACAGAAAAAAATTAAATTAGCGAAGAGAAAAAAAAGAGAGAAGGGTATTTCGATAATGCAGGCTGCTATACAGTTTAAAGATAACGAAGAAGAACAAGGGAGTGAGCAGTTGCATAGACAACGTAAAATGGTGATTGATAAGTGTTATCCAGCTTTGCCACCTCATCAGCAAGATGCGACGAAGGAACTTGAGAAGGATCCTTTGATGTCCCATTTGTTGAGGTCGCCACCCCCTTATGTGCAGAGTGCTACAGCACCTCCGCAACCTTTAGTTGCGCAACCTCCGGTTGCCTTGCCTCCTGTTATTGCACAGCCGTCAGCTCCTCTTCAGTTGGCTCCTATTCCTCTGGCGCAGCCTTCTCAAGGGCCGCCAACTTTGCTACCTGCTCCGTCTCCAATTCTTACGACTTTGTCTCCTGATCTTGCTACTTCTTCTGCTACTGCTCCTATATTGGTTTCCTCTCAGTCTGCCTTGTTCCCTGTCCTTCTGTCAACTTCTCCTTCTGTTCGACAGAGGATGACTGATACTGTTACTGGTCTCCTTTCTCCTCTCTTTGGGTCACTAGATATGACCCCTGTTTCAGAGCGTAAATAATTACGTAGCCAATTGCCTGGTCCCGACGAGCGGACAGTACTGGATCATTTGGCACGTAAATGGGTTACTAATACTTTGAGATATGATTTAGAATCTGTTATGGATGTCTTCCGTCAATGGGAAGCACCGAATCAGAGGTATGTTTTTGATGAAATGTGTACTTTCCTTCGTGAAGAATTGGAAGATGGTGATTTGGGACACACTCCATCTGAGTTGTTCTGTGTACAGTCCGAGTTTGCGAAGGGAACTATAGTGGGTCTCGATGTTGAGAGAGCAGTTGTGACATTGTTGTCGTTTAGGAGCGAGTCTCCTTCTCAGCCGTTGTTTGAGCCTGATCCTTCTGTTAGGAGGAAAGTGCGACAATATCCAATGAGAGATCAATGTTAATGCTGGTATTGTAGCTGCACCAGCCCATTTTCAACGTGTTTGGGTACATGTTCCGTGGAAGCGAGCTGAAGTTTTGGCTCTTAAGCAGACTTTGCCTGTCCCCCGTAAAAATCCTGCAGGGTATTATAATGAATTATCACAGACTGCAGACTCATGTATTATGAATCTAGCTGATATAGACATGTTGTTTGGGAATGTGGTTCCACAGCCTTTATGGGGATTGATTCGTCACACGGATCATGCGCAAGAGTTAGGTGATACCTGGGTCAATATTGGTGCTGCGGATGGTCGACAAGTTGGTGGTGCTAAACCTGAGCCTCTAGTTGCAGAACTTCCTAGTAGGATCGTTACTTATATGAAGACTTTAATGCCTGCTATGCGAGTAAACTGGGATAAATTGTCTGCGTGTAAGCAGAAGAAAGATGAAAGTGTGTCTTATTCCTTCACTAGGTTTGAAGAGACGTTTATTGACCATAGTGGTCAAGACATGAGTACGGAAGGTGGTCAACGGTTGTTTGTTGATAAGTTTGTGCATAATTTGCTTCCCGAGTTGTGTACTAAATTGAAGGATTCAGAGAGTTCTTGGGCTGTTTCCTCATCAGCACAGATATTGGCTACTGCACAGTACTACGAAAATAGGGATAAGGGTGAGAAGGATAGAGCAGACAAGAAGACTAAAGAGTTGAAGACAAAGGTTCTTTTGCAGCAAGCGTATCCGCCTCGTAGTAGCCAGCGTGATTATCAGCAGCCTCAGCAGTTTCAGAGAAACTCGCAAAGGTTTGAGCCTCCTCAACCGCGTTTTCCTATAGGCCCTAATCAGTGTGCCTATTGTAAAGAAGAGGGCCATTTTAAAAATAGTTGCCCGGTTCTGTTACAGCGCACGAATGGTGTTTCTGGTGTGAGAGGTCGAGGTGTTCAGCAAGCTTCTAGAGGTAGGGGACGTGGTGTGTTCCCCCAGAATGCGCGTTCCTTTCCTCCACAAAATTCAATGAATTGTTTTGATCAGCAAAATGGTGCGTCTGGTAGGACGACTCAGTACTATGCTGACGACTACTATGTCGAAGGTGAGAATATGGACGGTAATGATTGCTAGGACAGCCATAGACAAAGAGAGGGAGTTGTTTCAGTTCCAGTAGATCAGAGTGGACCTTATGTTGAAGTGATTACATCAGGTGTGTCAGAGCCTTTTCTGTTGGATACTGGTGCTGCGAAGAGTTCTATCATGCACTCTAAACTCCCTGGCGCACCTTTGTCTGGCTTGACGAATGTTTCAGTAGGATTTTATGGCGCCCCAGTTAGAAACCCGATTTCTAGTCCTTTGTCTCTTTCTGTTGGACCTTGTGAATTCGAAGCACCCCTCATTTTGACGACAGGTTGTGGTGAGAATTTGTTGGGATTGGATCTATTGAAAAGATTGTATGCGACACTACAATGTTCTCCTTCGGGAGTACAACTTACATTAGGTAAGAGAGTGATCTCTCCGATGTATTTGTCGAAAGACCGACTCCCGGCCGAATTGTCTTCTCTTCCTGATATTCTTTGGGCTACTGGTCCTAATGATGTGGGTCTTTTGGAGATACCGCCATATGTTGTGACGCTGAAAGCAAATGTTCGAATGCCACGTATTCCCCAATATAGGATCTCTAGTGATGGCGAAAGAGCGTTGCTAGCGATCATTTATGACCTAATTGAGAAAGATGTGATAGAAGAAACGAGAGGTAATGTGTGCAATAGGCCAGTTTTGCCTGTTCTGAATCGTACTGATTCTTCACAACTGCCTGTATATAGGTTCGTGATCGATCTTCGCGAGGTGAATAAGATTGTAGTTCCGCAATTTCCTGTTGTTCCAGATATTACTGCCTTACTGACCATGATTCCAGCTTCAGCCACTTGGTTTTCGGTGATTGATTTGAAGAATGCCTTCTTCAGCATCCCGATTGCCGAGGAGAGTAGAGATTTCTTCGGCTTCTCTTTAGGAGGTCGAAGCTCCCGGTTCAAGCGCGCTCCTCAAGGCTATTGTGAGAGTCCATCAATCTATAGTCATGCTTTGAAAACACAGCTTGATACGATTGTCTTACCTGATGGTGCTGCTCTTGTTCAGTATGTCGACGATTTGTTAGTTGCTGCTGACAATGAAGAGATTTGTAAAGAAGCTACTTTGTCGTTGTTGCGTCATTTGTCTGACTTCCATCATAAAGTGTCTCTTTCGAAGCTGCAGTATTGTCTACAAGAAGTGACCTACTTAAGTCATCTCTTATCGAAGGAGGGAAGAAGATTGACCCCAGAACGAATCCAAGCGATTGCGAAAATGAGTGTGCCAACTACTCAGAGAGAAGTGCGTGCTTTCCTGGGTATTACGTCGTATTGTAGACAGTGGATTCCAAATTTTTCGCTTCTTGCGAAACCTTTGATAGCTCTTACTGTTAAGGATACTCCGAATCCTATTCCTTGGACTGATGAATGCCAGAAGAGTTTTTCTGAATTGCGTGATGCGTTGTGTTCGGCTCCTGTGTTGGGTACCCCCGACTACAGTAAGCCTTTCACACTCTATGTCCACGAGAGAGAGGGATGTGCATTGTCAGTTTTGACACAGCAGTTCAGCGATAAGCAACGTCCATGTGCGTATTTCTCGTCGACTTTGGATCCGGTAGCTAGAGCGTTGCGGAGTTGTTTGAGAGCTACAGCGGCAGCGGTTGTTTCTATTCGACAGTCTGCTGGCTTGGTGATGGATAATACGTTGATTGTGATGGTTCCACATGCAGTGGATACCTTGTTAAACAGGACCAAGACACAGCACTTAACTAGTGCTCGATTGTCAGGTTATGAGTTGACACTCTTAGCGAGCCATGTGCATATAAAGAGATGCAACACGTTGAATCCAGCTACGTTGTTGCCGATTGCAGCGGAGACAGATGTTTCTGAACAGCATGATTGTTTTCTTAGGACCGAGGAGATAACGAAAGGGAGAATAGACCTTAGGGACACTCCTCTTTCAAAGTGTGATGGTACCTTATGGGTAGATGGTTCGTGCTTCAAGCTCCCGAATGGTGATACGACTGCGGCATATGCTGTTACGACTTTGCATACGATTGTTGAAGCTACACGTATCCCACATTACTCAGCTCAAGCAGCAGAGCTGATTGCATTGACAAGAGCGTGTGTGTTGTCAAAAGGGAAACGAGTGACTGTGTACACTGATAGCCAGTATGCGTTTGGTGTGGCTCATAGTTTTGGACGATTGTGGAAAGAGCGTGGGTTTCTGACTTCGCATGGAGCTAAGATTCAGCATGGTCAGTTGGTAAATGAACTCCTTGAGTCACTTACTTTGCCGTTGCAAGTTGCGATCGTGAAATGCAGTGCACATAAGAAGGTTACTGATGACGTTGGTTGTGGTAATGCGTTTGCAGATGAAGTTGCGAAGGAAACGGCAAGGAATGTGATGAGTCGAATGTATGTTGCAGGTCCGGCGAGATGGGTTCCGGATAGAGGAATGTTTGAAGATACGATAGAGAGTGTGAAGTCAATTCAAGCTGAAGCTACAGAGAAAGAGTTGAGCGTATGGAGAGAGAGTACGGGTAAATTGGATTCGAATGGTTGTTGGGTTGAGTTGTCAGAGCATCAGCGATGGTTGTTACCCAATGCGTACGTGCTGGCAGTGGTTACAATGGCGCATGGAATGGCTCATATCAATACGAAAGGGATTTGTAAGTTGTTGGCTCCAGTATGGCAAAATGCTGGAATTCCTAAGTGTGCAGAGAATGTGGTCAAAAATTGTATGGTTTGTCTGATGTACAATCCTGGCAAGGGAACTCCAACTCCAGCTGGTCATTTTGCGCCTCCGACGTATCCGTTCGAGGTTTTGTAGCTAGATTTCATCCACATGGAGAGGTGCAACAATTTGAAATATGTACTCGTGGTTGTTTGTGCCTTTTCAAGATGGGTAGAAGCATATCCCCTGAAAGATAATACTGCCTTGTCCACAGCTAAAGCCCTTGTTAAGGAGTTTTTCCCTAGGTACGGTTTGCCGAGAATGGTCTGGAGTGACAATGGGAGTGAATTTGTGGGTCAAGTGATGAAGAGAATATGTGATGGTTTAGGAATTCGTCAGAAATTCCATGCTGCAAATCACCCCCAATCAGCTGGTTTAGTTGAGTGCTATAATGGCACCCTTAAGTTGAAATTGGCCAAGATACAGGTGAGCTCTGGTCTTAAATGGCCTGATGCTTTGCCATTAGCACTTCTGTCAACAAGGATGACTGTACATTCTCGAGTGGGACTTAGTCCATATGAGATCGTTTTTGGTCGCCCGGCAAACATATGGGGAGTGCCGAGGCCGACAAAATTCAGCGAGATCGAACATCCTGTACTGCTTGATTACCTGTACGAATTGACGGCTAAATTGCGTGTCTTACACCAACAGGTTCATGATACATTGCCTCAGGCTTCTGAAGGTTCAGGACATGCCATCGATCCTGGCTCCTGGGTCCTAGAGAAGAACTTTCAGCGGACAAAGAACGATCAGCCCCGCTGGACCGGTCCCTACTTGGTGCTATTGTCTACGCGATCTGCAGTACGAGTGCAAGGGAAGAAAAACTGGATCCACGGCGTACATTGTAAGAGGGTTCCTTTGCCTCTGCCGTACGACCAGTGGGTCCAGGAGGGCATTCCTGATTCAGAAACTGACACCGTGCCTCGTTTTCTGCCTTTTAGCGATGCACGTTTAATTGGGACGAGTTCTGAGCGTGAAAGTGACGATCTTCTGCAAGAAGCTGTGCCTCCGCCAGTTCGTTTGGACACTACCGAGCCTAAACTCTTGTTCCGTGATCAGACATTGCCTGGAAAAGGCCATTATAAGTTGCGACCAAGAGTTGTGGGACTAATGAAGTGAATTTTTTTTTTTGCTATTTCTGAAAGTTCAGCTCTCCCATCTGAGAAACTGTTTTGACTGATTTTTGTTTTTCGAACCGCCATCCGGGTTCAGCTGTAGGGACGCGGTGCATAGACTTGGGAGTGCAAGCCGAAGACATAAGGTCGACGGTTCTGGTTGGTCCTAGGGCGTTCCCTGGACTGACAGACGCATTCTTTAGCACAGAAGACCCAACCGCCGCGAGCAGCATGGTTAGAGGATGGAGTTTTTCGAGATGGAGAGACCTGTTGAAGAAATTAGTTTTAAGAGCAAAATGTGCCGGATTATGAGTAGAAAGTGTTTTTTGATATTATGTCTTTTTATGTTACTTAGCTTGATGATGTTCTTGATGGGATATATTATATTCTCTTTTCAAGTGATGTTTGCACCCACTACACAACCCATACCTTCTTCTACTATTTCTTCGCATTCTTTTCATCCTCTGCCTGAACATGAGTCCATTAGGAGATTGGAATTCGTTAATAACTCCTTTGTTCAGCTTCTGCACCAACACCAGCTAGTAGTGAACACGACAAATTGTTGGGTGTGTGGCCTTATGCCCCATACTACCGATAAAGGTATTCCTTACCTGGTCCTGCCATTCAGCTATAATGGTTCCGTGTGGGCATACAGAACGATATTCATCTATGCTTGTGAAGTCTACCCCCTACGTTCTGTGAAAGACAATCCAAAGAATAGTGCTCTAGTTAAGGGAATAGTCGATATGATTAAAGGAGCTAGTTCCTATGAGACAATCCCGAAAGATGAGACACTAGCGTATATTGAATGGAACATTACTGGACATGGAGCTAGTCTGAGTGAGAACCAGCGAACAAAAAGATCCTCTCCGATTTGGATTCTACCCCATCAGGGTCATTGCTGTCTGCAAGGAAATGGCAAGAATCCGAGAGCTCAGTTAGGGAAGAGTGTTTGCACTGAGATGTATGTTTTTGCGTCCCAGACTTCCCCATCGTTCCTAGCAGCTAAGGGTACCTATTTCATCTGTTACGATAGAGCATACACATGGTTGCCCCCTGATTTCTCGGGCACGTGTTTCATCTAGTTCCTGTTGCCTCCTACGTATACAGCTGCGGCAGATTACCACAAGACGAGAGTTGTTAGAGGTGTCTTCAGTAAGGAAGATACTGCAGGACAAGAATTGGGAGATTTTCTGAAGGGTTTTCTGCCGTTTTGGGGACCTATGGTTAACACCAGGAACATACGGCAATTGACGAGAGTGGTTGAGTCCACCATAGTTGAAACTGCCGGTGCCCTTAGTAACTTGACTGCTGAGCTCCAGTCGGATCGCCTTATGACTCTTCAGAACAGGGTTGCGTTAGATGTCATACTTGCAGATAGAGGAGGGGTATGTAAATTGATTCAATCGAGCTGCTGTGTTTTCATTCCAGACAATGCTCCGACAGTGTACCAAGCCATTTCCAAGTTACATAAAATCTCTGAATCTGTACATATGGATAAAGGAGATTGGTCGTTGATGGGATGGTTCTGGGAACTGTTATCCACCTGGGGATGGAAGATTCTGATGATCATTGGGATGGTTTTAGCTATCCTTTTCCTGTTCTGTCTTTGCGTACAGTGTGCTCTTGCTATATGTGGCCTTTGTGCTACTTCGTGTTCGAGGAGACCTGTCCAGAGAGAGTTACTAAATACTAGGATGATGCTACAGCAACATCTTGATGATCTGATGAGTATAGACCTGGATTCAGATTGACGTGAGTTTAGGTTATTGCCTATGTAAGGGCAAAAGGAGGGTCTGAGGTTCTGTGAATTCTGACCCTGGGTCATAATGGTCGTGGTTTTGTTACGAATTTGGTAACAGCGAACCGTAAACAGTGAGCTCAGCAAGCATGAGTGTTTCTGTCATGTTGCATTGATGGATTCACTGCGTATTTGACGATTTCGTTCTGAAACCCTTGGGTTCCATTTTGTGCATGGCAGCCATTTTGTGGTTGTCCTCACATAGGCCTATGACTGTGGCTGAACAAGTCTCTGGGACACGTGCACCTTAGCTTGAGTTCGTGCTGACTCCTCTTTGACCTGAAGTGAACTGACCCTGCTGCCTGAAGCTGACCTTGCCAAACCAGTTCTTGCCCTTTAGCTGGTCAAGATAGAGATCAAAGAGCAGGACATTGCTGATTTTATGGTACACGCACACACTTTTCTATCTTGCTTCTCATCTGTTTCTGTTCCTTCTTTTATGGCCTATTTACGATTTGGGTTGAGGTCTTTTATTATGGGTTTGTTTGATGATTAATTTTGGGCTGGGCAAACTGAAAAATGGGCTTGTCATCATGCTCCTGCTTTTGTCGTGGAAACATGTGAGTGGTCAAACTGTAAATAATGAATGTTTGCCTGAAGCACAATTTTTTGTATAAAAAGGGATGGCTTGCTTTGAAAAGTTGAGCAGTCTCCTGAGAACATACACCGTGTTGTACTTCTAGGATCTCTGTTACTGGCTGCAGCTAATAAATTTGATCTTTGACGTCACCAAGAAGTACCCCGTGTCTCTGCATTCTAAGACAGGTGGACCCGGAGACTTTGGGCGTTTCCCCTGGCGCCGCTGGGTTCTAAAAACCCGGTTCTTCACTTCACAGGAGGACTGTCACCAGTGTCCACATCATGGACGCACCAATCTGTGACACCAGGAACCAAGGAAAATAGATCAGAGAATTTCCCCAACATTTGGCGACAATCTTGCTGCTGATCGGGGGTCAGTGTGGCAGAGAGGCTGACACCATCCACTGACCCATCTTGCTCTGTTGCAGACAGGAGGTCAGGAAGCGGTTCGGTCTCCTCCTCCATTCCATCATCTGTCGCTAGGAGCATGCCCACTTCGGACCTTTCTAAGTGGGGCTTCAGGCGGTTAACATGAAGGACCCTCAAAGGGTTCCTTGGAGACAGCAAGTTCACCAGATAGGTGACATCACTCTTGCGCTCCACCACCTCATATGGACCAGTCCACCTGTCTTGGAGCGCACAAGGCTCCACAGGGGCCATTACCCAAACTTTCTGTCCAGGCTGAAGCTCAATCAGATTGGCATTCTGATCGTACCACCGCTTCATCTCTTCCTGGCTGGCTTCCAGATTCGCCTGAGCGAGATCCCTGAAACGCCTGGTTTGGTTTCTGAAGGCCAGCATGTAGCTGTATACATCCTGGGGAGGTTTCCTGGGAGATTGCTCCCAGCCTTCCTTTACCAAACTCAAAGATCCTCTTACCGGGTGACCATACAAAAGCTCAAAGGGGCTGAACCCTAGAGACTTCTGCGGCACCTCTCGGTAGGCAAACAGAAGGCAATGCAAGAGGACGTCCCACTTATGCCTCATTGGTTCTTCAAGACCCATGATCATGCCCTTAAGGGTCCGGTTAAATCTTTTACCCAGCCCATTACCTTGTGGGTGGTAAGGAGTGGTGAACTTGTAGGTCCAGTGCATACCTATTCTAGGGAAGCCCTCCTCAGACTCAGGCCACCACCATGTGCTCACTGCACCATCATGAATCCTCACCATGTCCCTTTCACCTGCCCAGTTTGTTATCTCCCCCTTACTTCCCTCCCCTCCATAACCAATATAGCTTCTTCTGACTTCCCTCTTTCACGCCCTAAACCTACAGCTACAAACCTGTCTCAGACTCGGACGCTGATTAGCTTAAATTGTAGATCTCTAGTCAAACATAAGAGGGAAATCTTTGTTCTACTCATCTCTGAGGAACCAGCAGCCCTATTCCTCACCGAGACATGGCTAAAAGATCACTCTGGCCCGGATATTGCTGCTGCTCTCCCTGACAATTATACTTATGTCGGAAAAAACAGAGTAATGAAAGAAGGTGGAGGGATAGCCATAGTTTACAACAGATGATACTCTTGCAAATGGGAAGACTTTATATTACCTAACAGCGAGGCAGGTCTTTTTAAGCTTTCGCTGTCTCCCAATTTCACTCTTTCCGGGATGCTCATTTATGGCCCCCCCGGCAGAGCGAGTTCATGGGCCGCCACTCTTCCTGAGTACATAGCACCACTAATCCAGAATTCCACTAACTTTTCAATTATTGGTGATCTCAACCTGCACCTGAATGATCCCTGTTGCTTCACTAGCAGCAATCTTTTACAGGACTTGGCTGCTTTAAATATTACTCTACATAATTCTGGTCCTACGCATAAAGCAGGGAACCTGCTGGACCCCATTCTCTCTAATTTAGAAATCATTGACTGTGAGGCTCCCTCACCTATTGTATGGTCTAACCACTTAATGGTGACCTTTACTATCACCATTGGTCATCAACCGAACACCCCCTCTAATCCTACTGAATCTAGACTATCCAGAAATTGGAATAAATTAGACTTTAAGAAACTCAATTCCCGTCTCGAGAACACTAGACCTCTCACGGAAGTTACTAGTACTGAAACAACTGAGGCTATAAATGTCTGGCTAACACAGGCTGCCGATGCATGCCTACCCCAACGCATGCAAAAGCACAATTTTCACCACCCGCCTGCACCCTGGTTTACAGCTACCTTAAAAAAAGAAAAAAACATCTGCAAAAACCTTGAGCGCAAATGGCGCACAAAATATGACCTATGCTCCAAGCAAATTTACAAAGCTGCATTAACCAAATACCATTCCTTATGTAAAACTGCTAAAGTTGAACATGTCAACACAACTATCCTTGAAGCACAAAACCGTTCCAAAGCACTTTTTAAGGTAGTACAGAAACTATCGGGCGCATTGTGTCAGCCCAAACCACCTTGTCTAGATACTGCTCAATGTAATTCTCTGGCTGAATTTTTTGTTGCCAAAATTGATACCATTTATTCCAACTTTGAGAAACTTGCCCCCCCCCCCTCTCTGCCATACTTATCTGCCCCTACTCTTTCTTCTGACAGAGTGTCCTCAGAGGATAAGTCCCTTACTCAGCAGATCCCCCCCACACCACCCAAATTTACAATCTGTGATTCTAGGCTTCCATGTGACACCTGTCCTCCCGCTTTACAATCGATTGACACATGGGATCCGCTCAACATCACAACTCTTTCTGATATTATCAGCAAAATTAAATCCGATTCCCCACTAGACCCTCTTCCCCCCCAAATACTAAAAAGGTTGGACAACTCTTCCCTTGTACTCATTTTGGATCTTCTAAATGCCTCCCTCAGAGAAGCGACAGTACCCTCCGCATGGAAACATGCAATGATAGTGCCTTTGCTAAAAAAGGCTAACGCTGACCCTAGCATCCCTTCTAACTTCCGTCCAAGTTCACTCCTTCCGGTTTTTTCTAAAATCATGGAAAAGCACATCAACTCCCTACTGTCAACCTATGTTGAAGCGAGGGGAATTTTACATCCATCACAATTCGGATTCAGATCTGGTTTCTCGACAGAATCTACTCTGCTAGGGGTCTCTGAAAACATCCGATGCCGAGTGGATAGGGGGGAAACCGTGGCACTCATTCTGCTTGATTTGAGTGCCGCATTTGATACGGTTTCCCACCCCATTCTTATCAATGCCCTTAGATCATCTGGCATCACCGGCACAGCTCTTAACTGGTTTGTTAGTTTTCTTTCAGATCGCACCTTCCAAGTTTTTTCTTCCTCATCTGTCTCTCAAACCTTTACATCGGCGTACGGAGTTCCGCAGGGTTCCATCTTGAGCCCCTTGCTCTTCAATTTGTATGTCAGACCTTTGGCTACTATTGGGGAGCAAGCTGGGCTCACTATTTACTCGTACGCCGATGACACCCAGGTCATCTACTCTCTTTCCTCTGACTCTCACTCCCCTTCCTCTTCCCTCTGTACAGGACTGAGCAACATCGCAGCCTGGATGTTGGACAACAAACTACAACTGAACGGGGGGAAAACAGAACTTCTTCTGTTTGGCCATAATACCACTCTATGGGGACCCCAACACTGGCCCTCTCAAATGGGCACTTTACCTACCCCATCTAAAACTGCACGCAACCTCGGCGTCATTTTTGACGACCAGTTATCCATGAAGAATCACGTGGTTAAAACCTCCTCCACCTGCATCACTATCATTAAGTGGTTGCGTAAGATTATATGGATGCTTCCCCTGGACACTCAGAAAACCGTGGTCCAGACCTTAATCACCTCTAGACTGGACTACGGGAACATCCTTCTCCTGGGAGCCTGTAAAGAGGTGATTCGTAAATTGCAGACAGTCCAGAACATGGCAGCACGACTGCTCTGCAAATTACCCAATACATCCCCTACCTCCAGCTCCCTACGCACTCTGCATTGGCTTCGCATTGAAAGCCAGACAAAATTCAAGGCCCTCTGCATCATGCACAGAATAAAGACTGGCCTAGCCCCACCTTACCTTAATTCTTTGGTACAATACTACTGTCCCTCTCGCACTCTACGATCTTCTAACCAACACTTTCGCCTGGCTCGCCCCTTCACTCTGGAATTCTCTTCCCCTCCAGTTACGAACTGAACCCAACTACCTTAGGTTTCGTAGACAGGTGAAAACGTGGTTATTTAACATCTAACATCTAACAGTTTTCTTCAGACTCTCCCCTCTCACTTTTGGTTTTAGCGCCGGGAAACCTACAGGTAGCTGAGCGCTCTACAAACTTAACTATAATAATAATAATAATAATAATAATAATAATAGGTAACACCACACTCCTTCCACAGAGACTTCATATAATTGGAAATGAAGTTTGTACCTGGGTCAGACACAACCTCTCTGGGGAACCCCACACAGGAGAAAATCCCCATCAGTGCACGTCCCACCACGGGGGCCGTCACTGTCCTGAGTGGAATGGCTTCCGGGTACCGGGTAGCATGGTCCACCAAGACCAGGATAAACCTGTTGCCCATGGCTGTCTTGTGGGTCCAGTGGCCCCACAATGTCAATGCCCACCCGTTCAAAGGGGGTACTGACTACGGGAAAAGGTTGGAGAGGGGCCTTGTGCCTCCTTCCACTTTTCCCACTTGCCTGGCAAGTTTGACAAGTCCTACAATGAGTATCTGAACTCTTTCTCCTCTGGGGCCAATAAAAGTGGGAGACAAACCTTTCAAAGGTCTTGTTCTGCCCCAGATGACCAGCTAATGGAACATCTTGAGCCAAACTCAGTAGGAAGGCTCTGAAGCGCTGGGGTACCACCAGCACACGGGCTGACCCAGGCTCAGCAACCTTAGGCTCGCTATACAGGAGACCATTCTCCCAGTAGATCCAATGTGACCCAGACTGATCACCTGCTGCCTGGTTTGTGGCCTGTTGCCTCAAACCCACAAGAGAAGGGTACTTCTTTTGCTCTTCACAAAATTCCTCCCTGGAGGGACCCCTTCTTGCTGCCAATGGGTCAGCTCAGGTAGGCTCCCCAGTTCAGAAACTTGCTCACCAGTGGGTTCCAGGGCATCCCCCTCAGGGTCTCCCTCCTCGCGGACCGTGGGAACAACAGGGGCTAGTTTCCCACGCCCCTGACTTCTTCTCTTTAAGGCAGATTCCTGGGCCATACTTTCAAGCTCCAGGGTCTCTTGAACACGCTTAGCTGCCATAGACCGAGTGGTCACACATGGCCACTCAGGCAGACCCAACATCTCCAAATGTGCCTTCCTCTCCACCTTAGCCCAAGGGGAGATATCTAAATCATTGCCTAACAGACAATCAACAGGCATGGACGGCCTCACAGCTACTTGAAGAGTACCAGAGACCCCCCCCCCCACTCAAAGGGAACTTGAGCCACCTTGCAATGGCTCTTTTTGTTGTCAGCGGCAACAACTGGGAAGAATGCATGAGGGACTACCTGCTCCTCAGAGACCAAGTGACACTTGACAGCTGTCACACTTGCTCCTGTGTCTCTGAGAGCCTCCACTCTATGGCCATTGATGGTCACCCACTGCCTGTATTTTTTAGTGTTATCAGGCAGCTGAGTTTTAGGGACCATCTCAAAATCTCCTGATGAGACAAGGGACATTTCTGCTGGACCCCACCCACCTTGGGCACCCATCTCCTCCCCACCCAGGGCTACACTGGCCATATGACGGGGTGAATGAATGAATGAATAAGGGTTTTATAGAGCGCGTAGTAACCCGGAAGCATCCCAGCGCTAAACCGAGACAGCAGAGAGGGTGGAGTGCCAAGGAGAAGGGGAAGAGGAGATCAGGGGAAAAGGTGTGTTTTCAGTAATTTCCTGAAACGGGAGTGATCGGATTCCGTCCTAAGTTTGAGAGGGAGGGTGTTCCATAGCCTAGCCGTGTTCACTGAGAATCGCCGGCCTCCTGTACGTGCCTTTCTCACTCTGTGGACTGTGAGAAGGCGTTCATGATCCGAACGGAGGGATCTTGTAGCTTTATAGGGCGTGATAAAGTTTTTGAGAATGGGGGGGCCCCTGTCCTGTAAGAGTTTGTGAGCCAGACAAAGAGCCTTGATTTTTACTCTTTCTCCTATAGGGAGCCAGTGACGGAGCTTCAGAGCTGGTTTGGCCGAGGATCTGGCCGGGGTGTTAGTCAGAAGCCGGGCCGCGGCGTTCTGAATTCTTTGTAATTTGTTGAGGGTGGCTTCGGGAGCTCCCAGGTAGATGGCGTTGCTGTAATCCAACCTAGAGAGAATCAGGCCTTGGATCAGCAGTTTCCGGGAGAGTTGTGGGAGCAGGGGCAGGATTTTCCTGACTGATCTAAGGAGCCCAAAACAGATCCCAGCGGTTTTTTTGGCTTGGGTTTTGAAGGACAGGTCTTTCTCTATCCAGATTCCCAAGCTCTTGATCTCACTCTTGGGGGCCGGGGGTTCTCCCAGGCAGGTGGGCCAGATGTTAGGGGGGAGGGTGGGGCCTTTTTCACCAAGAAGCATGATTTCTGTTTTGGACCCGTTGAGTTTCAAAGCTAATTTATTCATCCACTCATGGATTTTGAAGAGGCAGTTGTGGAGATTGGATGGTTCTTGTTTGGGATGGGATAGGGATACCACCAGTTGGGTGTCGTCAGCGTAGCTAATGATTTTCACTCCGAACGGGATGACTACCTCCTCCAGTGGGGACATGTAGTCCTTAAATAATGTCGGGCTGAGCGAAGAGCCCTGCGGCACTCCGCACTGGAGGGGGATCGTTAGGGAGCGAGTGTTGTTCTCCCAGACCTGGAAGGAGCGGTGGTTTATGAATGACGAGAGCCATGCCAGAGCGGTACCTTCCACCCCGATGTCTCTGAGTCGCTGGATTAGTACCCGGTGGTTGACAGTGTCGAAGGCCGCACTGAGGTCCAGGAGGATCACTGCCACTGATCCTCCTGCGTCCAGAATGCGTCTGGTCTCCTCCACTACAGCCAGGAGGGCGGTGTCCGTGCCCTGACCAGGGCGGAATCCAGTCTGAGAGTTCCTGAGGAGGTTATTAGACTCCAGAAAATGGGAGAGTTTTTTGTTAACTATTTTTTCAGTAATTTTACTAATTCCGGGGAGGAGGGAAATTGGCCTATAGTTGGCCAGGTCCAGCGGGTCCAGTAGAGGTTTTTTGAGAAGGGCTTTGACAACAGCAGCCTTCCAGCTGGGGGGGACCTTTCCCTGACATAGTGAAGAGTTGATGAGGTCAGCTAGAGGGGGGGCGATAGTGGGTGCCACTTTTTTAAGGATGCACATAGGCACCGGGTCGCTGGGGGAACCACTTTTAATTGTGGCAAGCGTTGTCAGGACCTCTTCAATAGTTACCGGGCCGAAGGTGTCTAGGTGGATGGCAGAGATATCCGGGTGAGGGTTTGAGTTTAGGTCAGGTTTGGAAAGACCCTCATCGTTTGTTCTATAGTTGACTTGGGGTAGGGTGGCGAGAATCTTGTGAATTTTCTCGTCAAAGTATTTTGCCAGCTTGTGGCATTTATCCTCGGAGGTGTTAGGAACTGGGAGAGGGTCCGGGACTTTGAGTAATTCTTTCATGATTATAAAGGTTTCTCTGGCAGAGCAGGAAGAGTTTTTTATTCTTTCATCAAAGAATTTGCTTTTAGCGTTGCATAGGGCGAGTTTATAAGTTCTTATAGAGGCACGGAAGGCGTCTTTTTTGGATATGGAATCGTCCTTCCTCCAGGTGCGCTCTGTCCTTTTACACTCCTTACGTAGCAATTTAAGCTCAGGGGTGTACCAGGGGGCAGGGTTGACTCTTTTGGCTCGTTTCATGGTGCTTGTTTTGGGGAGGAGGGAGTCAAGTGATTGAGTGAGCCAGGAGTTAAATTGCACATCGGCGGTAACTCGGTCTAGAGCTGGGGGGGAGGGATTCCGTGAGGCTGGAGGTCCATTCTTCTGGCGAGAGTTTGTGCCAGCGTCTATCAGTGACCCGGGTTTTGGGAGGTTGGGGTGGCGGGACATTGAGATGCCAGTCGATAGGGATCAAGAAATGGTCTGTCCACGGCAGTGGTAGGGGAGTGATAGTGTTGAGGTCGTGGATATTGGTGAAAATGGGGTCCAGAAGGTGCCCTTTGTCATGAGTGGCCTCTGAGTTCACTAGTCGAAAGTCATAAGAGGTAAGATCGAGAAGGAGGTCGGAGGCAGTTAGGTCCTTGGGGTCTAGTAGATGGAGATTAAGGTCTCCCAGGATTAAAAAGATAGAGGAAGTCGTTGCCATTAGGGTAACAGTTTCGATAAGGGCGCTAGAGAACTTGGCGGGGGCTCCCGGTGGGCGATATATGAGTAGACCAGAAAGGGAGATTACAGGTGAGATCTGTAAGGCGAAGTGGCAGCTTTCGCAGTCTTCGATATCGCCGTTATTTGTTCTGCAGGTGAAGTGCTCTCTGTATATTATTGCCAGGCCACCTCCTCTGCCGAGGGGTCTGTTCTGAGAGTGAATTTGGTAGCCAGGAGGTAGAGCATTAACGATATCGGAGTCGGAGTTGGGGGTGAGCCAAGTTTCCGTAAGGAACAGAATATCGATAGCGAGATCCTGTATAAGGAGGTTTATCTTGAGAGAGTGTTTAGGGAGGGACCTACAGTTAAGGAGGCCGAGCTGTAGGACGTGGCGTCCTGCGTCGGTAAGGGCAGGGTTGCAGAGGTCGCAATTAACAAAGGGTTTCTCTCCTGTATAAGTATAGTTGCAATTTCTGTTTTTCAGTGGGTTAAGTGAGAGGAGCTTACCTTGGGTGTAGGTGAGAAGACTCTTGGAGGAAATGGGCATAGCGACCGGGCCTGGGGCCGGCCGGGCCCGGACGGGCACAGACGGGCTTGCCTTAGGCGCGCCTTCGGCGCACACACGGCGCGCCCGCTGCGCCCGTCCGCTGCGCGTCCTTGGAAAACACATTATTTATAGGCAGTGGTCGGGGCGTAGCCTAGTGTGAATGGGCGTGGCCTGTGGTCAGGCTCGATGATGGCGCCGAGTGAAGATTTCCCTTTCCCGCGGCAGCGTTAACCTCGGCTGTGCGGGGGTTGCAGAGTGGAAGAAAGTGCCCAGAAATACAAGAGGCAAGAGGCAAGGTAGGAAGGGGTGATTTAAAAGCAAATCAAAGTTTCAATATTTTTAAAAAACAGCTAAACAAACAAAAGCTCCCGGCTGTGCCTCAGGAGTGTCACGGTCTTGGATTCAAGCTCGTAAGCAGCCCGGTATTTAAAGGTGGGGGCGTGGCCTAGTGTGAATGGGCGTGGCCTGTGGTCAGGCTCGATGATGGCGCCGAGTGAAGATTTCCCTTTCCCGCGGCAGCGTTAACCTCGGCTGCGTGGGGGTCTCAGAGTGGAAGAAAGTGCCCAGAAATACAAGAGGCAAGGTAGGAAGGGGTGATTTAAAAGCTAATCAAAGGTTCAATATTTTTAAAAAACAGCTAAACAAACAAAAGCTCCCGGCTGTGCCTCAGGAGTGTCACGGTCTTGGATTCGAGCTCGTAAGCAGCCCGGTATTTAAAGGAGGGGGGCGTGGCCTAGTGTGAATGGGCGTGGCCTGTGGTCAGGCTCAATGATGGCGCCGAGTGAAGATTTCCCTTTCCCGCGGCAGCGTTAACCTCGGCTGCGCGGGGGTCGCAGAGTGGAAGAAAGTGCCCAGAAATACAAGACGCAAGGTAGGAAGGGGTGATTTAAAAGCAAATCAAAGTTTCAATATTTTTAAAAAACAGCTAAACAAACAAAAGCTCCCGGCTGTGCCTCAGGAGTGTCACGGTCTTGGATTCAGGCTCGTAAGCAGCCCGGTGTTTAAAGGCGGGGGGCGTGGCCTAGTGTGAGTGGGCGTGGCCTGAGGTCAGACTCGATGATGGCGCCGAGTGAAGATTTCCCTTTCCCGCGGCAGCGTTAACCTCGGCTGCGCGGGGGTCGCAGAGTGGAAGAAAGTGCCCAGAAATACAAGAGGCAAGGTAGGAAGGGGTGATTTAAAAGCAAATCAAAGTTTCAATATTTTTAAAAACAGCTAAACAAACAAAAGCTCCCGGCTGTGCCTCAGGAGTGTCACGGTCTTCGATTCGAGCTCGTAAGCAGCCCGGTATTTAAAGGCGGGGGCGTGGCCTCGTGTGAATGGGCGTGGCCTGTGGTCAGGCTCGACGATGGCGCCGAGTGAAGATTTCCCGCGGCAGCGTTAACCTCGGCTGCGCGGGGGTCGCAGAGTGGAAGAAAGTGCCCAGAAATACAAGAGGCAAGGTAGGAAGGGGTGGTGCATGGGGTGGCACATACTGTCCTTTCTGAGGACACTGGGGATCATACCAACGGTGTCCCACCTGCTTACACTGAAAGCAGGTAACAGGCCCCCTATGAACAGGTTTGCCTGTTGGGGTCCTGACTTCTTTTCAGGGGGAGGCTGGGAACCCTTACCATGGTTCCCTTGGGAATTACTTTGGGGACCTTTTTGGAACTCCCTCTGTGTACCCCTGTCCCCCCACTCTTCTGCTGGGGACCCTGCCCACCTTTGGCGGAGTCTCCCACAAGACCCTTGTGGACCCTGGGACTGACCCAGCGGTCCGCCTCCTCAGCAAGCTTTCTAGGATTAGTCAACTTGCTATCAACAAGGTGCTGGCATAGCTCTGGAAAACAATTAGCAGATAAGTGCTCCCTGGCAATCAATTTTTTTTTATCAATATTGCTACCCCTCATCCAACCATCCATGGCTCTGCAAAAGAAAGACACATATTCTACCCAAGTGGTTCCCTACAGTTTCTTACAATTCCTGAACCTCTGTCTATAGAGCTCTGGAGTTAACCCATACCTTGTCATCAGTGCTTCCTTCATGTGGTTATAAGACATCCTATGCTCCTTGGGCAGGTCTAACAAAGTGTCCCTACCTTCAGTGACAAAGCGGCCCCACAACCCCGCTCCCCAATCCTTCTCAGGTACCCGGTGGGCCAACATTGCTATCTCATAGGCGGCAAACCACTGACCAATATCTTCCCCTTTGTGAAAATCTTTGATGACATCCTTGGGAATATGTACCCTGCCTTCTGAAGGCACAGATGGTGCTCTGCCACCAGAGGAATTGATCTCTAAGCCCTTGGCCTTGATCTCTAGCTCCCTCAACATTCTCTCATGCTCCATTCTCATTCTCTCTCTTTCCAAAGACAACCTGTTATTCTCTGCTTCCCTCTGACCCTCCATCTTAAGCTTAGCCAACTCCAGCTTCAGTGCTCTATTTCTCTCCCTGTCTTCCAGTTGTCTGGGGGGACAGGTCTTTGGAAGAGATGCTGCTGCCAGGTGGGGACGGCACCCCGCCCCTGGCTGGAAATTCTTGCCCATCAATTTGCCCATCTGCATCCCCAACAGGCTCCACAACAAGATCAGGGACATTTCTGGCTTCTACCCAGGCCCTCAGCGCCTTTTGGTAGTCTTCCTTTTTAGAAATGCCTGGTGTAGCAACTTTCAATTTCCTGTAGAGCTACTTGAGCTGTTTCACAGTGTAGGTTTCCAACCTCTCTTCCTCAAAATCAAGATCCATAGATGCAACAGATGCTGGTTTACTCATGGTAGTAAGAATTGGGAGTCTTTAGAAAAAAATAACAGTTCCAAGGAAAAAGGATTCTATCAAAAAAATATGTGGTTGCGTTTGGTCTGCACTCACTAGTAGTGTACATCAATTACTGTATATGAAACACAAATGCAAAGTCCAAATCCTCACCGCTGACCACCAATGTTCGATCTGGGGGTCTCTAGTTGGCAATGGTTATCACCTTTGTCCAAATAGGGACCCTTACTTCTAAGTCAGGACAAGGGGATTACTCTCCTTAATAACCCCTGCTCACCCCCTTGGTAGCTCGGCACGGGCAGGCAGGCTTATCTCAGAGGCAGTGTGTTAAGCATTTGTGAATATACACAGTAATACAGTGATAGCACTACAGATGGACACAACACAGGTTTTATAAAAATAGGTATTCTTTATATAGACTTAAACACAAGACCACAAACGACAAAAATCCACAATACTATACTAAAGGTTACTTAAAGGATGATAAACGTCTCTTAGTTCAAGTTGTTGGTAAATGCGAAAAAGTTCTCAACAAAGTTCTGAGATGCGGCACGCAAAGTAAACAAAAGGCTCGCAGAAGGGGAGATGTGTCGGTTCCGTGACCCGGGGGAACGGTTGCGTCCTTCCTTAATGCTTGAGCAGAGTAGGGGACTCGTCGTGAGCCTTACCGGTGCGGAGGTGATGCGTAGATTCTCGACCTGTTGCGGTGAGCAAGATGGCGCCCTTGATGCGGCGATGCGATGACGATGCGATGACACCCTGGCAGCCTTGCGACGACTCTGTACTTTGGAGCCGCGACAGGCCCTGCGATGCGCTTCTCCGGTGATGCGATGACAGCTCTCTCGATGCGTCCCGCTTCTCCGGCGATGCGACAGCAGACAGCTTCGATGAACACAAGCTTCAAGGGAGATGCGACGAACTCTCGCTTCTCCGGCGTTGCGATGATTTCAGCTGCGGCGGCGACACGCTTCTTCTCGATGCGTCACGCTTCCAGCTCCCAGCGGCACGCAAGTGACTGGAGTCGGAATTCCCAGCAAGGAAATTCAGGAGGGAGCTGGAGGTGAAGTCTTTTGGCCCTGAGACTTCAGCAGGAGGCAAGCACAGTTCAAGCCCTTGGAGAATATTCTGTAGATGAAAGTCCTTACAAAGTTCCTTCTCCTTTCCCTTGGCAATGAAGTAACCACTGCAGGCCAACCCAGCAAACAGCACACTGGCAGAGGGGCAGTCCAAACTCCTGCAGCTTCCTTGGTTCTTCTCCTTGGCAGAAAGGCTTCTTGTTCCAGAAGTGATCTAATGTCTGTGGGACTGGGTCCCAATATTTATACCCCAAAATCCTTTGTTCTCTGAAGGCAGACAGGCCTCTGCCTAGTTCAAACCAGTTCCTGAGCACTGTGTTTACATGACTCTTCTCTTCCTTTCACTGTGCAGGGCAGAAACATCAGACGCCCCACAGGAGGTGGAGCCAGCACAGGGGAGGGAAGATGCAGCTCTGGAGCACTCTGTTGACAGGATTCCCCTTCTCCTTTCACTGTGCAGGGCATAGACATCAGACAAGCCACAGTGGGTGGAGCCAACATTGTGGAGGGAAGGCCCAGCCCTTTTCAGGTCCCAGGTGCACTCTCCCCCTCCCATCTGGAGGTAAATCTCCCTATTCACCACTGGGCTGTCCCAGACTGTCTCCTGGAATTTCCCAAGCCTTGTCACACACAAACCCAGACAAGGAATACACAAGTCAGCAGAGGCGGGCTCAAATGGTTAGGCAAGCAAATACCTACTTTCTAAAAGTGGTATTTGCAAACACAGAATATTAAAATAAACTTTACTAAAAGATGTATTTTATTATTCTGAGTTCAGGCATACTAAACTCGAATTTCTACCATGTTCCCTGAGTCAGTTAGGATTGTAGGGATGTAACAATCTTCCCTGCCCATTCTAGTCTATGAGAACAGGTAGCCTTCAATAGTGAAAAACGAAAATGGCTGTAATTCACTACTAGAACATGCTACACACATCAGAGCATGTCCTACCTTATACTTACAATGCACCCTGCCCTTGGGCCTACCATAGGGGTGTCTAATATGAAGCAAAGGGAAGGTTTAGGGACTGGTAAGTGGGTGCACTTGGCCAAGTCGACATGGTAGTCACAGACTACACACAGGCCTTGCAATGGCAGGCCTGAGACACACTTTACAAGCTGTTTCTGTGGGTGGCACAACCAGTGCTGCAAGCCCACCAGCAGCCTTTGCTCTACAAGCCCTGGGCACACATGGTGCACTGTACTAGGGGCTGACAGTAGATCAAATAAGCCAATTATGGAATCCAATCAGTATATCAATTTAACATAGGGAGCACTTGCACTGTGGCACTGATTAGCAGTGGCACAGGGCCCAAAACATACAACCAGCAAAAATAGGTCAAAACAGAGGAGGCAATCTGTCAAAAAATGGAAGGGAGACTCACTCCAATGATGTCAGGTCTAACACCCTGCATTTTAACTGACGTTTCACGTCAGAAATGTTCCAAGGGCAGATCTTTAAGTTGTTACATTGAAATTTAGTGGTTGAATATGTGTTGTCAGGATTCCTAATGATTAATACCAAATTTGAGTTTAAATAATCTTGATTTGCTGGATCCACCGCTGCTAGAACAAAAATGTACCTTTTTTAGTAAGGTCATTTAACGGCTTTATTTGTAAGTTATCCACTTCATTGGACAAGTAATAGTTTGGACCATTGCAAAACATTGAAGCACATAGTGGCGGCTGGTGACATTTAAAAGTGGTGTGGCTTAAAAGTTTGGTATGACTTAAGTAGTGAGTCACACAGGCAAGCTTAATGGACAAACGTGGGGTCCAGGTTGGCAGATTGGCAAATGGTGCATTTTAAAGCAAATTAATTTAGTGATAAAGCAAGGCTTATAAAGCAGTGGGAACGCATAGTTTTGAAATATTAAACACATACAAAATGGCCCTATATGTTACTGCATTAATATGTTCATCAGTTACTGTAATGTGCAGTTGTACAACACGACAACTTCAGCCTTTTAAGTGTGTGCTTGCCCAGTGTCTTGCACTGCATGCTGCATCAACTTTGGAAGTAAATGCTCTAAGCAGGTTTTGGGAAGGACCCACACCTGCTGCAATCAGTAATATAGAAATATGTAAAATAAGACAGGCCTTTAAGTGGGTTGAAAAATGTGTTGACTCTCTAAAAGGGAACATGAAACATTTCTGTGATTCCCATAGTGTGCTACCTAACTGGTATTTTGGTTTCTCTCTGTGATGTAATTGCATCCAGACATATAACTTAACAACTGACCTACACATAAAACCTGTCAGAATGATCAGCTTAGTCAATGGTTTTTAGCTGTCTAACATAAATGAGAAATACACTGCACTCACTCACATTTAAGCAATTTATTTGCTTTTGCCTTTGCCCTGTAAATATTTTGCCAACCGTACACCTCCTTCACACACATGTGTCACAAAATTACAATTATAACTGGAATAAGTGACCATTGTGCTATGTGCTCTGCAGAGAGGCCAACCCACTGACAGGCAAATTGCTTTGGCTTGAGCATCAGTGTCAGCGCTCTCAATCAAAGCCCCTCATAAACACCTGCACTGCTTAAAGTATGCATAGAAACAACACATACAGAAAGAAACACAAAATGATTAAATAGCTAACTCTGAGGGAGGCAAGATTAAGTAAAACTTGAAATAAGAGAGGAACGAAATAGCTGGCATATATACATTAACGTTTTTAACACTCATTGTTCATAAATGAATCCATGTTTTGGCATTAATGTTGTAAGGGCATGTCACTGGCATGCAAGACTCCGGTAATGCAGTCTGGAGGGCCATGGTTTGGACTACTATGATCGCTAATGTCCACCTTTATCTTGTAAATCAAATACAAAAAAACTACACACAATGCTTTTCTTTTCAGAGTATTATTTCATCAAACCATGGGAACATAAAACTGTGCCATTAATACCATGTTATTGTTAAAGTCAGCATTGCATGCTCTCGGTCTGGAGACTAAGCAGCATGGCCCTGCATGGATGTAGTACTTGCAGTGAGGCATGCAGCTGATTTAAAGACACTCTGCTGGCAGACCGTATTAGAACTGCAATGCATTTATATAAAATGAGCCAATGTAGCTCAGCTGGACTGGAAAGACTTTGAGGCACAGCATGTACTTCTCTGCAGGACTCGGTACTCAGATCCAATTTTAATGTCATACAGCAGATAACTGTCTACTGTAAACAAATTTCTCTCACTTTGCGCTTGACTCAGATATTTGCATCAACTTCACCAGGGAACAAGAAGCCTGGCCTGCTGGTCGCTTGGTTCCATTTCACAGGGGAACAAATGCAGCAACGCCACTTCTAACAGGGCCAGCGACGTGCAGCCAGGGCCTGGGGTGTCACAGTGGGGGAGGTTAGTATGACGAGGGGTCTCAGCACAGTATGTATAATGGAAGATTAGCATTCCAACACTTACCATTACAGAGAACAAGGCACCAGATCACACGTGCTTGCATCCACTCCTATGTGTGATGAATGGGAAAGGGTGGGAACTATGCCTGTGATGAAGGACGGCTGCTCTCATGCAGGGACAGAGACACCAGCGCCGGAAACCATGACACTGAAAGCTTCACAGCCCTATAGTGGATATTGTCATAGAATACAATGGCAATGATTCATTATGAAGGGCTTTAGAACAGTAAGCCCTGCGTCGTGCATCACAGTTCCGAAAGTTTATTTACTGCTGGCTTCTGTTTTCAGCTTCAGAGCGAGGCGGGGCAGGCAGCCTGGGACACACAACCCAGACTTAAATACATTGATTTGTTTAGAGATACAATCTTATCTCCAAATAAATTGATCTATTTAATATTTGTACCGGAATGTCAAGGAATGTCAGGGGGGCACAGCTCCAGAGCCATAATGAAGACTCCACTTCTGAAAGGATGTATGACTTTACAACGCATACTTTTACAACGCATACCTTTACAACGCATTTTTTACAACGCAACATCCATTCCAACGCATTCCATTCCAACGCATGCCATTACAACGAAATTTTACAAACTACCTTTACAACGCATTCCATTACAACGCATACTACCTTTACAACACATACCATTACAACGCATAACATTACATTGCATGTATGCTAAGTATTGGATAACTCCAGGGGGGTGCAACAGTAGGGTAAGTGTTGGATAGTGTAGGGGTAAAAATTACTATTCTAACTCCAGGGGGGTGCAACAGTAGGGTAAGTGTTGGATAGTGTAGGGGTAAAAATTACTATTCTAACTCCAGGGGGTGCAACAGTAGGATAGTGTAAGGGTACTATGCGTTGTAATGTTATGCGTTGTAATGGTATGCGTTGTAATGACATGCGTTGTAGTGGTATGCGTTGTAGTGTCATGCATTGTAATGGTTGCGTTGAAATGGTATGCGATGTAATGGATGTTGCGTTGTAAAAGTTTCATTGTAATGGTAGTGCATTGTAAAAATTGCGTTGTAAAGGTTGTTTCCCCTGCTGAAAGCACCTAATTCTTGTTGTGCCATAGAACCGTTCCTTTGTCGTAGTTATTTTAGTATATAAGGATATCTTTCTCTTTTAACCAGTGGTAATTATTTTCCCCAGTCAGGCAGGTCTTTTTTTCTAGCCCAAATGTGAGTGGGCCATACTTCAGAAGACTGAAAGGTGCAAGTAATTTCTTTGCTGATTGCTTGTTCTTCTATAAACTTCAAGCTCATCAAATTTTATGAGATCAGTAATCTCTGATGTTTTGCCTCTTCAGGGTATCATAATGTGGTCCCTGAGAAGAATGCATGAGACAGAATGTAAATGTCTCTGTTGGGTCATCCTTCCGCCCATTAAAGATTCTTCACTAATTTAGAGATGGACGGTGTGTTAACTATATCGAGTTGTATTCTTAGCTATTGGGGTGGATCAATGCTTAGTGTACAGAATATTCATAGGGAAGTATTCTGAGAATCTGCAATGTATGTTGGAGTGCAACAGTGGTCAGTTGGTATTTTGCTGTTGTGGTGGCTGGGGGTTGTCTTATGACCTTGTAAACTTCAATGAATTCAGGTTTGAACTCATCTCCCTGTCTGTGATCATCTTCATCACATTGGCGACAATCCTAAGCCTCATCGCACTTCATTTGAAGGAGTCATCCTAGTATAGGAATGTCCCACCAGCTTAAGAAGGCAGGGAATCAGGAGAAAAGAAGAAACATCTCAACACCTTTACTTTACTTGCTGTGGACATTTGCTATTGTTCTTATGTTTTTATAGTCGCAGTACAATCTCAACGCAGTGTTAACTGCCACATCTACAAAGCATGTACAGGCGCTTGTACTTGCCCAGTGGCTGATACATTCCAGTGTGCATCTTTGTTTTTCTGTGAAGCCCTCACACATACTATTTTCCTTGCGGCTCACCATCTCCTTGAGCTCCCATCACTATTACAAGGTGTACGCAGGCCCCCATCCTTCCACACCTCTGGATTTTGCTCTGACGCTGATTGGAAGTCACTTTTGGATGCTACACAGTGTGATCTTTCTGATTGTCAGCTTGCTGTGCCAGTTTGAACACCGCATGTGATGTTGACTGGAAGTCACTTTTAGACACTACTTTTTGCTGCTTTGCCTGTTCTCTCCATTTGGCTATTTTCTCTTACCGTCAGCCTCGCTTGTTGTCATAGTGACTGGTGGTGGAGAAAGCACTCTCGGTGATCTTGCCGCATCATACTATCTCAGCGAACCCTTACAGGTTGCATAGAGAACTAGGGCTGGTGACTTTCAAATGTCTTTGTATTTTTTTAAAGGGAAGGATCTGGTCAGGAGTCTCTTCGGACACCAGGAATTCCTCAGAAAGTCTAACCATTACACTATTTTGTCCCTGGGAATACTTTGCTTATGACTGAAACAGTTTATGAGAAACATTTTTAATTTCCTATAAGTATTTAGAGTTTCACTATTTAAAGTAATTATGGTTATGTGAATGCATGTCTTGTGAACATTAGTTGTATGCAAGCTACGTTAATGCTTAGTAGCTGAGAATCAGTATCTTTATAGTTTCTTTAAGTCAGTAGTTTCAGCTCTTTAAAGTGTCTGTCAGCACAGTTATGCAGAATATTGCGCTGCTACCCTTTTTCCTTCACTTTCTGGGCAACCCCACTATCAAGTGGACAAGTGGGAGAAGGTGTTTGCTAGTTACACCCATGTCTTTGGGACCCCATTGAGCGCTGACAGAAAGACCTCTCTGCTTCACCACTGCCTAGGCCAGAAGGTGTTTTAACATCTTCAGAAATTGAGAGCGCTGAAGCAGAGACTTGACAACCACTACCTCCCCAAAGTGAATATAACTCTGGAGAGACACCACTTCAGTAAGCGACTACCAAAACCACAGGAGTCAGTAGAAGTTGGGAGCCACCGGCAAATTTGATGGTAGCCTGGAGAAACGTATCCGCAGCAAATTCATGTTAGGTTTTAACACTAAAAAGGTTAAGGATGAGTTGTGGCAAGCAGATGACCCGAAATTTGATGAGATGTTGTTGATTGCCAAATAGATCAAACAATCCTTAGCTTGTGTTGATGTCATAAAGAACAAAGCCTTGCTTCTCTAGAAAAAGTTCACACTATGAACACAGCGCAAACTAAACATGTATACACTTTGAATGCAAAGAAATCCTTTAGTGGCAAATGCTTTAGATGAGGTGCTTTGGGTCATTCAGCAAATTAGGAGTTGTCCTGCCTTATTAGCCAAGTGTCGAATCTGCAGCAAAGTAGGACACTTTGCTAAGAACTGCAGGTCGCATGATAAGGGTAAAGTTAAGAAGATGAAAGAGGTCTTGTTAGATGATGATATTGAGTACGATTATGATGAATTACATTGTCATACTCCAAGATGGGCAACAAATGGTTAAAGAACCTATTGATGCATTCAAAGTGAACAGACAAATCATAGACATGGATTCGGGTGCTACAATCTCGTTTTACCCCCAGAGACTTTTATTAAAAAAACTGACGGAAAAATTCAAACTTTTCAAACCAGACATTAGGCCTCCAGCCTACAGGGGCCAGCCCATAAACTTCATGTGAGACATAGACTACATGGGACATCTTAAAATGGTGCCAATCTATGTCTCTTTAAAGGGGACAGTACCATCACCTGCTTCCATCAAAAATACTTGAATTTCATGTGAGACCCAAACAGCAAAACGTATATCATTGTAAAAAACTTACCGGCTACTGCTGGGTCAGTTCATGGCAACGGCCAGTGTATCTAGCAACTCTTTTGCTAAGGATCAAAGATGTGAGATTAGTTTTTTCCATGATTTGCACCAAGAATTTAAGGAAGTCTTTAAAGAGATATTGGGCTGTTTGTCCAATTATTCCTACAAGATAGTGCTGAATGATAAAGCTCCTGTAGTGTGAAGATTACGTTGGGCACCATTGGCGTTGAAACAAGCTATTCCCACGGAGCTTAACAAACTAGAAAACGAAGGGATTATTGTAAAGATCAAAGCAACCGAATGGCTTGCCACCATAGTACTTGCATGCAAGTCATCAGGTGATGTACGTTTATGCATTGCCTGAGGGGGTTGAGCACGGCAGTGGTTGTAGACAGGTACCCTCTCCCCAACATCTCAAAGATGCTTGCCCAGTTAAAATGACCTGTTACTTTCTCTACCTTTGACCTCAAAGCGTCGTATCATCAGATTCAATTAGACAGTGACTCTATGGGTTTGACATCCTTTAATCACTCCATTTGGGTTGTTCAAATTCGAGTTCCTTTGGACTCAATTCTGCTGCCCAAGTCTTCCAAAGGGCGATGGAGGATGTTTTTGAAAACATAGCCAGGGTAAAGATTTACCAAGATGACGTGTTGATCTATGGGTCCACTCAAAAATAACATTATTGCAGGCTAAGATGAGCCTTGGAGAGGTTCAGGGCAAGAAGCCTTACCTTAAGAGAGAATAAATATACGTTTAATCAATCTGAGGTAGAGTATTTGGGACTTAGGCTGTCTAAAGATGCTGTAAAGCTTAAGGAACAGTTCGTTTGAAATATTGGGAATTTGCATGTTCCTGTTTGTAAGAGGGAGTTAATAACATTCCTAGGAATGGCTTAGTATTATAATACATTTGTGCTGTGCTTTTGCCACCGAACACACAGCTTAGGAGCTCTTTTAAAAAAGAGTGTGAATTTCGTTTAGTCTTCACAATGTGACCTAGAATTTCCAGACATGTAAAGTGCTCTGAGTAATGACCCTTCCTTGCAGAGTTTTCATGTCATGGACGTTCTATTTGGTTAGCGATGCTAGCTTTAAAGGGTTAGGTGTGTCAGTTACCTTTGATGATACTCATTTACATTGGCACCACTCCATTAGTGACAGGAAATGTACCTCTATTTGTTTGACAACCATTCCACCAATGTTCAGGCAACTTCCACTGCAGAAACATCTATAACCAGTAACACACCAAAATATCCATCTTTGACGTGCTAGTGCCCCAGCAGATGAGAGGATGACACGACCTAGGAAGTAGAAATATAAAAACGTTTGTGACTAACCCTCTATGGCTAATAGGTATTTTTTTGAAATGTGTGATAAGCAATTATCAACACCTGTAAAAAATAAAGTTTCATACAGCATGGTCATCATATATGTAATCTATTGAAAATATACTAGTCTACATTAAAAAAAATATATAACACTCAAGAACACTTTTAAAATAAAGCAAAAATTGCAATTTAATAATTAGTAGCAAAAATTCTGATAAGGACATGTCCATAGAGAATTTCAAATGAATCAGATTTCCTTTATAGTCACCATAAGGCAAAGCTACTTTCAACGAGTTCACGACTGAGTTGCCTACATCCTCATCACTGTCAACTTGTTGACACATGTCACCAACATCACCCTGGGGTTTCTTCTGGTAATCCTCAACAGGGATAAAATGAATGCTTCTCTATGGGCAATGTTGTGAAGTATGCAACGTAACACAACAGTGTTGCAGAACTTGCCAGGAGAGTAGAGTACCAATTGTCTTATCCAGGCACCTGAACTGGGACTTCAGGAGCCCAAAAGCCCACTCCACAGAACCCCAATGAACACGAGCCTAATTGATGCAGACATTCCCTGGCATTAATGGGGTTCTTGGGGGTGTTAAAAGGTAGGTAAAACTTAGATAAGCTGAGTCCCCTTAAATACATATAAATACAAAAGCAAACATAAGTGAAATTATGTTTGATGGGCACAACTTTCCTACAAACAAAAATCCATCAACCTCCTCTTTGAAACTTACCAACAAGAGAGCCACTCCTTGTTGCAAGGTCTGTCATCTGTCTGGTATGCAGCTGCTGTGGAGCACTAGTGAATAATGGGTGGAACTTGGAAATCTTGCGCACACACTGGTGAATTAGAGATCTACTATGCAAACTACCTTCACATTGATGAAGCGAAAAGGCTTCCTATTGAGGCACACCTGCTCCCTGTCATGAGGTAGCCCCAGCACAACATAGACTCTATCTATGGCAACAACCACATGTAGCATGCTGCTCAATACATAGAACCTAGTTTGATATTGTTCAGTGTAGCATTATCCATTAGAAATTAGATGTAGTCATTCATATGTGTAAGCATAACATGTTGGAACTTGTTGAGGACAGGTAAAAATGTTGTTGAAAAACATAAAACATCCCTCGTGAGAAGGTTTACAAGGATAATCTAAGTGCAAATTTTCTATGTCTGCTGTTTATTTGAATAAGTCACCAATACCAAACCCTTGCCTACTACAGTATTCTGTGAAATTCCATTTAAGTACTATACAAATCCCCAGTATAGGCCTAATGGCTTTAACAAATGTTTTCACAATAATCAAGCTAGGGCTACTGCCTTTGTATAACTTTTTATAATAAACAAATCAGGTGTTTGGCATCGAACATAACTTTTGCCAGTGAATTAATCAAGTCTATATTAATTTTCCTTGGCTTCACACCATAACCGCTACAGTGCGCAAAAAGTTATAGAATTACAAATGTGATTAAAACATTTATTGATTTTCTTTGACAATTTGTCAATTTCATTAGAAATCAGAAAGACCATTGCAAAGGATTCTGCTACTTGGAGTTTTCCTAAACTTTTGAAGACCGGATTATGCGATTTGTGTGATTGCAGCATTTTCTGCATATTTATGGATTTTCTGCATTTGCCACACCATCTTCTGCATAATCTGCAGAGTTTAACAAAAAAAATGTGTTTCTAGCGCAAACAGATAATAAGTTACTAAAAATGCGGGGCGGTGCTGCGATGCACGTTGTCACTTTGCAAAGGTTGACTGGTCCTCTTCTGTTGTTTATTGCTGTGTTTGGGCTTTGAACTGGTACGGATAAGGTGATGCCTTTTTCCAGACAGTGTTAGCCTGTGCAAAAAAGCCAATGTAAGGAATCAATACTATCACAAAGTGTGCTACATTGTGCATCATAATTTGCCTTTAAATGCAGCATAATTTCGCCAACCCTGACACATAATTTGGTCTTCCCTAGCTACTTAATTCAAATAGGCTTGGCGGCTATAAGGAAAATGTTGTACATAAAGGAAGTCCATGAGTCAGGAATATATTCAAGTTGCTTTATTCAAGATAGATTACAAGTCCAGATGGTAGCCTCATAGCTGCTATGGAACGTCCAGCTCCAGTGCTGGACGTTCCATTGCGCAGGTGCAGTTCGAACGTTCAACGGCCGACGGCAGCACTATGGAGGTAGTGGCGCCGTCGTCCGCTGAACGTGCGCAGCGCTTAAGGGGTTAAGATGGAAATAAAGGACCCCACCTGGAGTGACCTCCCTGTCACTCAGCCTGCCTGCACCAACTGCCAGTAAACTACAGGATACACTCACCCAAAACAAGTTGCAGGGATACACTCACCCTTAAATACAACAAGAACGTAACGGGGTTTACAAGAATAGCTTAACCCGTGAAAATAAGATTGGGCTGCATGTATACACAGACCTTCAAACCAAGACTTGACACATCAATCATTACTCTTATGCCATCCGTGCCTCTTCTTTCATCAATGTAAATGCTTCACAATACTTTCACTTTCGAACAATAAACGCCTTGCCTCCCTTTTCTGCCAGTTCCTTCTGCTGCAACTACGATCATGTCCCAAAAGCCTTGTACTTCACCCGAGGGATGATTTCCATGGTGACGATCATGCTTTCAAGTATTAATCCGATGCGAAGCAAAGTAAGATGGTGGCACGCATACCACGTCGCACCGGATGGCTCACAGCACGCCAGTGCTTTACAAACATGAGTAGGCGGCATTATTAACCGGATTAACCTCACCCAAATGCTTAAATAATCAATAATAAATTGGACGCGTGGGTTCGGATCCCATCCTCGTTGCCAAAATGTTGTACATAAAGGAAGTCCATGAGTCAGGAATATATTCAAGTTGCTTTATTCAAGATACATTACAAGTCCAGATGTTAAGATGGAAATAAAGGACCCCACCAGGAGTGACCTCCGTGTCACTCAGCCTGGCTGCACCAACTGCCAGTAAACTACAGGCAAAGCCCCCAACATTCTATGACGTCACCAGGTATTCTCACAGTGACATCATGTGAGCCACAGGGAGACAAAGATAACATACAACAGAAATACAGATGTGGTACTCCTCTCTATAACCTATCCGTTGCTTTGCATAGAAGACCCTGAAAGCAAAATTATCTAAGTAGTAAGACTGTGAGGATTAATTTAACTGATTATTTTTTAAACTATGAAAATCTGCAACAGTGAAAATCAGAAGAGTTTTGATCACACGTTAATTTAGGAGCTACCAGATTGTACCCTGCAGACGTGGGCCCTGACGCCACTGCACCTGCTGCACAATTTCTATCCATGTCACCCTTTAAAACAAGGGAAGTTTAAGTAATGAATAAGCACAGCCTGCCAGCTTGTGAGTTTTAAAACTATCAGTGTCCAAAACTGATGGCTCTCATTTAGTTATGAAATTTCAGCCCCTTGAATGTTACTGGTTGCTGACACCTGAATGGTGAATGTTTGTGCCAACTTCCAGAGTATGTTAATGTCTGAGAACTTCCTCAATTCCCACTGTAGGTTTCATTTTGGACTCTTGGGCTGCAGTGGAGGCTCTATGACTGCTCTCCTGCTGCTTCTGGCCTGCCATTCACTGCAGGTTTTTAAACTTCCTTGATTAGCATTTTTAAAGACAAAAACACGTCTTTAAAAAAGCATTGAGCTGCGCAGGGTAATCACTACGGTCGCATTCCTAGGGCTTCAATTAAGCACTCTGCAAGTGCAGAGGAATCCTTTGTTGTGCGGATTGTTTGTAGGTCTCTGCGCAGAGAGAAATCTAAGTGTGCACGCCCACTAAAGTGCACACCAAGTGGTGCAAGCTTGATACGATCTTCCACAACACCTAGCCCTAATTCTTCATGTGGGTACTATCGGGACCTACTCCAAATGGTCGCCTACAAAAGCAATGCTCTTAGGGCTGCAACCAGGGGCAGTCACGATACCCCCATGTAGATGCCCCAAACATTAAAATAGGTAAACACTTAAGTTAATACACCTCCAGTAAGGGCAACATTGGTTTGTTGTTGACTCTTGATGACAACTCAAAGACAGCTACCAAAGAGGTATTGAAGCAAGAACAACGCTTTGATAATAACCAGCTGCCCCTAGAGTTAAAAGTGATCCCCAAATACGAGAACTCATTGACCCGACTAATAATTTTATCCTTTATCACCATGTGTCCTGTGTTACGTTAGGGTGTGCCACACACTATGTTGTGTGTTTTACATATATTAGCTTCTAAGTCTATGTCATCCATGTATTTAACAAAGGCATCAAAAATGCCACGCTAACCATTACGCATACGTGAAAGCAAAACTGTGTCCTCATCTTACAGTAAAGCCGGCACATGCTTACCTTTCACTATTGGAAGATCCTTTCCCTGAGAAACTAAAAAGGGGCACAAACCATTAATATATAAAAGAAATTAAATAGTGGCTAAAACACACCCCTGATGCACACCCCGAAAAGGTTAAAAGATTTGGTGCACTCATCCTCCATAACATATCTTACAGGTGTACTAACCCTCTAATAGTACTTTAGGGGGTTAGTGGCCTGTAGGAATCAATTATCGGGTAGGGCAGGCCCATCTTGAGTAATACTCCCCAAAGTTTGGAGTGATTTACCCGATCAAAGGTGGTCACTAACATCCATAAAAGTAAGACATAGCATTCGTTTATTGGCAATCGTATATTTCCCTTATCATCAAATTTAGGTTCAGGCACTGCTCTTGAGTCCCAAGGCCTTAACAAAACCCGCACTGCAGCAAAACGGAGAATTTCATTTTCTTGAGCCCATTCCTCAATTCTGCGTAAAATAATACACCCCACAATCTTGACTGCTGAATCCAACAAAGATATTGGTCTATAACACTTGGCATCCTTTCCGTTTTCTTTCTTGAAAACGGGTACTATGCAGGCCATTTACCAAGTGGCAGGGATTTTCTCAGAGAATACAGCATTAGGAATATTTGTGATAATATGTGCCCCAAAGGGATATTCTCTTTTTTTTAGTGTTCCCACATCAGTGCCTTTAAAAACAGGCACCGCAAATGGGATGGGAAGGCTAAAAACAGTTCCTGCACAGCATGGACTGAAAAGACCATGCCGTGCAGGAACGGGTGTGTATGAACACTGGGGGCACATGTTGTGCCCACCAATGTGCATCCAGAGGGCGCGGAGGCACCACAGGGGTCTCACCAAGTACATTGATGACTCTACACCGCCACAACACCTCCAACGAACACTGGTTCCCTGGCGGCTGTGGTGGGACTGTGGCAGTCCGTCCGCCTGACTCGTAATCATGCAGTAGGAGAGACAGCCAATGCTGTGCCACCCTGAATCTGACGGTCTTTGGACCACCAGACTCATAATAGGGCCCTTAGTGTTGTATTGACCCAAAGGGAAGCAAAGATTGCATCTGATAGAGCCCAGTAGGATCCTGGTCAAAAGTGATCTTTCTCAAACATTACTAACCTGGGAGAGATAAGGTTCAATACCCTGACATGTCTTATACATAATATAAACTCTCATGGATGATTTCTCAAGTTCCCTCACCTCTCTAGCAGCAGATGCAAGTCTACAAAACTATTTTTTGGCCTATCCAGCCTCCCTTTTATAGAGCTCCGTCAGCACCCCATCTGGTTCTGGTGCATTTTTGGACGGGCTATCCTCAGTGACTGCTACAACTTCTTCCATATATAATCTAATCTCCAGGTGAAAGTGACAACCAACAGTCTTCTCATCCTGCCCCAGTTTGTCCCCGTAGGAATAAATCTGACTGAAGTGATCATATCAGCATTCATGGAAAATATTGGTCCCTTAACTCTCTGTGGTTGCATTGTTATAACTCCCTTTATTCACAATGTTCCAAAATCTCATAGTCTCCTTCATTTTACATGCCTGCACAAAATTCTCCCACAATTCCCTCTTGATTCCCAATTTCCTAACTTAAACATATTGCTTCGATTTAAGGCAACTGGTACTCAGATCTTATCCCTAGGTTCCTGTTTAATTGCTAGGCGCAGCTTCTTGTTCACAGCTCTACATGAGCTGTCAAACCAACAGGGATAGGGGTTCCTTGCAGGCATACGGTTGCCATTAATCAAGTCCCTCACCGAGCTGTTCAATTGCTCTATAGCTAGAAGAATTTCAGACAATGAAGGATTATCCACCAATAAAGTATCCATGAGCAAACCTCCATTACACCCCACCAGGGCAGTCAGTATGGATCGAATATGCGCTCTTTGCCAACTGACCCTAAGCCCATTATCCTTTCTGCTCAGATCCTTCTGTCCTGTTAGATTACCAAGGTGCCTGTAAACAGGTATATCAACCATCAATTCTACAGTATTAGGGTTACTATGCTCATGTTCCTTAACTCCCAAGCGGAGACAAGCTGACACAGGTACTTTGAAAAAAAATATAATAATCACTATGTCTTGGACCCATCCAACGAAGGTGGGCGTCTGCAAAGATAGATCACCTACCTTCTCTATTATAATGGTCAATCCAAAATGTAAGAGTGCTTCTAGGAGTTTCATCCCAATATAGCCAGTGGCCGGGTTATGTAAATAATTATCCTTCAGTACAAAGGGATCATGTAAAGTGGTATGTGTGCCTATTTTGGCATTAAAATCCCCACCAATGATAGCATGGAATTAATTTCACATGCTAGCTGATCTGTGTTTAAGGTGGACAGGGTAGAAAATAAAATATCGATCTGGCAACCTAGCTCACAAACAGGATTGTGAAAATGAATCACAAAAAAATACACTTATTAGAAATAAGCACCCATACAATTAAGATCCCCTGGTGTTTTATACAACTTGAACAGCCTTATGTACCTTGGCAATACGGATCAAGGTCACCAACCAATCTCCCCCACCCCCCGGTTTCTGCCCAGGAACATTAATGGCAGTAACAGAGAAATTATCAAAGCCATCCCATGTATATCCCTGCGGTCTATGCTTCCTGCATCATCGCGATGTCAAAATTGGAAATATATTCATATATATATTCACTGAAAAAACCATAGGTTTCACACCAGTTATAGTTAGGTGGAAATTTTACTCGCATAAAACCATTGAAATTCCCACGTTATAGTTAGTTGGACTCACTATAACGTGCGCGTGTAATGCACTGCTGATGACGTCACATATTACATCACTCATGACATGGTCAGTGACATCACTCATGACATCACTGATGACATCTCAAATGACATCACTGATGACAACATCCTTGTGACAAAGTGGCAGACCTCCTATCAGCATAAAATAACCTTTGACACACACATTCAAAAATAGAAACTAACATTTTCTTAAAAAAGGAGAAACCAATACCAATTACAACAACTTATTAGGTAATTCCAACATCTACATACACATCCACTCATTCACCAACAGTTCTATATAGTCACTCATGCATGTACTTACTCATCATATGTACTCATACACCAATACATCCTGTTACACACTAATACTCATCCATATAGTTACTCACACACTAATTCACACATGCAAATAAACTATCAAAAAAACATTTACTTGATTATACTGCTATATACACACCACTACACATAGTTCTACAGAAACGGAAACATATTTACTCTCTTAAACAACCAATTATAAAAACACATACTCACTAACCCACCCATACACACAATCATCCACCCATACAGTCGTGCACACATGCTGTCTTCAAAATACATACAAATAGTGAGTCACTCATTCATGCATCTGTGCTCTAAGTAATATCCCCCATCGAACCATACAGACACTGATACTGATACTCAAAAAAACAACTAATAACCCATATACACACTCATGTAGCTACTCACCAACCCATGCAGCCACTTATACACAAAGTGAGACACAGATACAGATATTTAAATATTTAAACATTACTCGCTAATATATGTATTCACTAAGATACATTTAATAAGTCAGTTAACCAATCAATTTTACACAAAAAAACATCCATTTAGACATTTATTTACCCATTTATTCTTCCATCAACCTTTAGATATTTGAGATGTCATCAGTGATGTCATGAGTGATGTCACTGACCATGTCATGAGTGATGTAATATGTGACGTCATCAGCAGTGCATTGCACGCGCAAGTTATAGTGAGTCCAACTAACTATAACGTGGGAATTTCAATGGTTTTATGCGAGTAAAATTTCCACCTAACTATAACTGGTGTGAAACCTATGGTTTTTTCAGTGAATATATATATATATATATATATATATATATATATATATATATATATATTTCTGTAGTAGGGGATCTCTGTGCATAGTCATAATCTAGTGAATAGTCCCGCCCATGTGCGTGGACCCCGGAGCAATCAAAAATAATCTCTTATAGTGTCAAAAAATGCAGAAAAGCATAGACACTTAAGAGAGAATTTAAAGACAGATAATGCAGCCTAAAAAGGCTACACTGTCCAGTACTTCAACTAGAAATTCCACCATAAAATCCACAAAACAGCAAAAGCCTGTACAGATTTCCCTTTGCTTTACCAGCAAAATCCCTCAGGGATGATAGAGAGAAGAACCTGGACAGACAAGCCCCATAGGCTGCCATTATGTGGCTCAAAACAGGATTCTGTGGCTTTAAGAGAATCTTCCAGAACCTTCTCCCAGTATCCCAGAATGCATAGCAGGTCCAACTTAGTTTCAGTTCTTTTTTCCGGCTCCTGCAAGCAGGACCCTGGAGCATTGAGCTCTCCCTTTTCAAGGGTTTTGTTGGTGTTTTTCACTAATTTCGATTTTGTGTACTTTTAAAGTACTTTGGTGACTTTCTTCTTGGATTTCTGCTCTCTTTGGCTGTTCATAATGCCTGCATTATTTGATAAATGCCCAGAGTGCTCCAGGAAGAAGGCCAAGTCAGACCCCCATGAGGTGTGTATCCTCTGACTTCCCTCTTCCCACATCCCAGAGGAGTGTGTGATCTGTAGAGGCTTCTCTGGCAGGACCCTGAAGGACAGGAGAAAAATCAGACTTCAGGGACTTGAAGAAAGAAGACTGAAGGCTCAAGGTGGGCCTGGAGGGGCTTCTGCTGCCCATGCTGAGGCCTCTGGGGGGCTCCCCAGTGGCAGTGTGGTTCTGAAAATCTGGACCCTGTTATCATCCCGATATCGAGGTCCAATACCCGTGTCACAAAATATCAACGTACCATGACGAATTTGGTGTCAGCGAACCGATAATGATTAGGGCATCAATCCCATGCATTTGCGTCATAATCGAGGGTCGCCAACACCCCCAAATCGTAGTTTCCGTCCCTACCCCTTAGACTCCATTTTGTGAACGGCATCCATCTTACGTCTTGCCCTCATGATAAGTCAATTAAAGGTCGAGCTTGATCTAAAAGGACACGTCCTCCTTCCCTGACTTCCCCCTGACCTATCCCAACCGACTCCACTGCCTTTAGCCAAACCTGTCTGGGCAGCCCCTCGCCCAGTGGCCAAATGCGATAGCATCGATACATAACATTCCCCAAACCATTCACTACATACAAACCATGCTTTCTACAAACACACACCTGTCCTGTTCCCTGTTTATGGCCAGTTTTATGACTAGGAGGTGCCTTCCTTTATTAGGGTTTCATCGATATCTGATGGGAGTTCCGGGCTTGGCAGAGTAATCTATCACACATTGGACATCTAAAATACGGGCTTGCCTACATGACTTCGCTCTTTTGTATTATTGTAGAAATATGTGTATAGCCATATCATAAACTCAAGAATTCTCGCTTGCAGCTATTATTTCTGTATATAAGGAGTAGGCTGGTTCTGTAAAAACGAACAGTCTCCTGAGAACACATGACCCGTGTTTGTCGTGCTTCTAGGACACCTGTTACTTGGTAGCTATCAATAAAACTCGATCTCTGACTCGACTAGAAGACTCCGTGTTTCTGTGGTCCGGAACAGGGAGAACTCAGAGGTCTTCGGGTGTTATCCCCTGGCACCAAACGGGTTCCTAAAAACCCGTTACCTCAGTTGGCGCCCAACTCGGGGCGATATCAAGCGGCGACGGTCCAAGCCAGATGTTCGCGAGGAGCTTCGTGTGAAAATTCCGGAGGACGGCCAGCCACTTCAGCGACCCCTGTATGTCGACGTGGTTCCGAAGGTCTTTGCTGCGAGGTTCCCCGCGTCCCGACGGCTACGAAGGACTGCTGCCCTGACTATCGCCTTGTTTTGGACCCAGTGATCCTTGGTAGAGCGAAACGATAGACGAGTCTTCTAGCGACGTCACCGATCTTCAAATACTTCAGTTAAGTATAAGTGGAGCGTCTCCCAGTCCTTAGTTTGTCCTTAGTTTTTGGTATCCTTGAGATACGCCTTGATTTGGTACTTGCAAGCCCCAAAGCCGAAGGACTTGTGTATTCACGAGAAATATCGTAACAGATAATCCTTTGAAGTTTGAAGCTAGACTAGTGAGCAAAGATGCCTGGTTTTAGCAGACTTGGAAACTTGTTTTGTCTTGGTTATAGTAAGGACTCCCGATTAGAGGATTCCTGTCCGGTTCCTCCGATTGGAACTCCAACATATGAGCTCTACGTAAAGCACGGCGTAGGCCCTATCACATATAATGAAGTGTGGATAAAATACACCCGCAAGGATGGTGTTTTAAAATGGCCCCAATATGGTAGTTTTGACTCAGAAATATTAGATAACCTAGAGGTCAAATTATTTAAGAGAAAAGCCCGGCCGGCGATGTTTGACTCTTTTCGCTTATGGCGCAAAGAAGCCAAACAGAAAGAAATAAAGTTAGCGAAAAAGAATAAAAGAGGTATGTCGATGGTGCAAGCTGCCGTTGCATACAGGGATAACGAGGAAGAGCAAGAAAGCAAACAAATACTTAGGAGCAAGAAACTAGCAGTAGATAAATGCTACCCGATGTTACCAAATAAGGGACAAGGTCAAGAGGAAAGATCCGAGAAAGATCCATTAATGTCCCACTTATTAAGCTCACCTCCACCGTATGCGTTAGACGCTACTACAACGCCAAAGCGTTTTCCTATACCACGCCCCGGCGCACGAAACACAGCTTTTGCACACACGCCAGCTACTGTTCAGCTGGTTCCTACTTCTCCGGCGCAGCCTTCTCAAGGGTCGCCATCTTTACTACCTACCCCATCTACTTCTACGACTTTGCCTACAGCTCCAGCTATTGTCTATGATACCACGTCTGCTACTACTTCAACTTCCTCTACTATTGCCTCTACTTCTTCTTTGCCTCAGCCTGTTTTTTCCGATGCACTTGCTCCTCCGCAAGCTTCTCCTTCTATTAGACAAAGAGTGACAGGTACCGTCACTGGTCTGCTTTCACCTTTCTTCGGGTCGCCTAAGACGACCCCTAAAACAGAAGATAGACAGTTACGTAGTCAACTGCCTGATTACGAGGAAAGAAAAGTGCTAAATGAACTAGCCCGTAAATGGATTACGGATACTGTTAGATATGATGTTCAGTCTGTTATGGAAGTTTTCCGTCAATGGAATGCACCCACTCAGAGATACGTATTCGAAGAAATGTGTGTATATCTGGGCGAAGATTTGGAGACAAATGATCCCACATACACAATGAACGAACTATGGCGTACACGCTTTAAGTTCCACGAAGGCATGATTACAGGCAGAGATGTTGAGAAAGCGATAGAGTTATTACTCTCTTATAGGAGTAAAGGAAACATCTCTAGATCTTTGTACGAAGACGACGTATCAGATAGGAAAAGAGCGAGACAGTACCCCATGAGAGAGGTTCCTCCGGTTTGGAGGGAAGGCGATGCAAATGTAGTACCGCCAATTCTGCCTCATTTCCAGCGTGTATGGGTACATGTCCCCTGGAAACGATCCGAAGTCTTGGCGCTCAAGCAGACACTGCCTGATCCTCGTAAAAACCCGACTGGGTATTATAAGGAGTTATCGCAAACTGCAAGCTCATGTATAATGAATTTAGCGGACATAGACATGCTGTTTGGGAACGTTGTCCCACATCCTCTATGGAGCAAAATACGCCATACGAACCATGCCCAAGAACTAGGTGACTCATGGGCGAACATTGCCGCTATAGATGCTAGACAAATTGGTGGTTCTAAACCTGAGCCGTTAATAGCTGAACTTCCCGGTAGAATTATCGCGTACATGAAAACGATAATGCCCGAGGTATGCGTAAACTGGGACAAGCTATCTGCGTGCAAGCAGAAGAAAGATGAGAATGTGTCTGACTTTTTCACAAGATTCGAGGAGACTTTCACCGATCATAGTGGTCAGGATATGGCTACCGAGGGTGGTCAAAGATTGTTTGTAGACAAGTTCGTACATAATTTAATCCCTGAACTATGTAATAAATTGAAAGATTCAGAGAGTGCTTGGGCTGTCTCTACGTCAGCTCAAATTTTAGCTACGGCCCAGTACTATGAAAATAGGCGCAAAGACGAGCTAGATAAAGTAGACAGAAAGACAAAAGATTTAAAAACTAAAGTTCTTCTCCAGCAAGCTTATCCGCCTCGTACGGCTAGTCAGCCCAGTTATCAACCGCAACATCAGTATTCGAGAAACGCGCAAGGAAATGAGTTTTCCCACCAGCGTATTGCTTATGGCCCGAATCAATGTGCATAATGCAAGGAAGAGGGTCACTTTAAAAGTAATTGTCCGGCTCTTGCGCGACGTTTGAGCGGTGCTTCGGGTGTAAGGGGAAGAGGTGTTCAACATGCCCCTAGAGGTAGGGGCCGTGGAAATTCCACGCAGAATACAACTTCTTTTACGCCTCAGAATTCGATGAACAGCTTCGACCAACAGAATAATGCGTCGACCAGGTCAGCTCAGTACTATGCTGACGACTATTACACCGAACATGAATACGAGGGTAACGATTGCTAGGACAGCCATGGACAAAGAGAGGGAGTTGTTTCAGTTCCAGTAGATCAGAATGGACCTTATGTCGAGGTAATAGCCTCAGGAGTGTCAGAGCCATTTCTGCTGGATACTGGTGCTACAAAAAGTTCTATGATGCACTCGAAACTTCCTGGCGCACCTTTGTCTGGCGAAATGAATGTCTCAGTAGGTTTCTCTGGCGCCCCTGTTAGAAACCCGATCTCCAGTCCTGTATCTCTTTCTATTGGCCCATGCGAATTAGAGGCACCCCTCATTCTTACAACAGGTTGTGGTGAAAATTTGTTAGGATTGGATTTGCTAAAAAGGTTATATGCGACTTTGTACTGTTCACCATTAGGAGTACAACTTACTTTCGGTAAGAAAGTCATTTCTCCAATGTATGTGCCGAAAGAAAATATTGCAACTAAATTGTCGCGTCTTCCTGATGCACTCTGGGCAAATGGTTCTAATGATGTAGGTCGTTTGGAGATAGCACCGTATGTCATAACGTTGAAAGCCAACATTAGGTTGCCACGTATTCCCCAATACACAATATCTAGCGAATGTGAAAAGGCGTTATCGACGATTGTTTATGACTTGATCGATAAAGACGTCATCGAAGAAACAACAGGAAATGTTTGTAACAGTCCAGTTTTGCCCGTCTTAAAACGTACTGATCCTTCACAACCCCCTGTGTATAGGTTCGTGATCGACCTCAGAGAAGTGAACAAGATAGTTATCCCACAGTTTCCAGTTGTCCCCGACATTACTGCTTTATTGACGATGGTTCCAGCTTCAGCAAGTTGGTTCTCGGTGATTGACCTGAAGAACGCTTTCTTCAGTATCCCGATTGCTGAGGAGAGTAGAGATATTTTCGGATTTAATTTAGGAGGACGAAGTTTCCGCTTCAAGTGCGCTCCTCAAGGCTACTGCGAAAGCCCATCAATATTCAGTCAGGCCCTGAAAACACAACTAGACACGATTGTTCTACCAAATGGTTCAACTCTGATTCAGTATGTAGATGATCTACTGATCGCTGCAGACACTGAAGAGATTTGCAAGAAAGCTACGTTATCATTATTGCATCACTTATGTGACATGAAGCACAAAGTGTCTCTTTCCAAACTACAATTTTGCCGACAAGAAGTAACCTACTTAGGTCACATCTTGTCGAAGGAGGGAAGGAGACTGACACCAGAAAGAATACAGGCAATCGCAGAACTAAGTGCCCTAAGGACACAGAGAGAGGTTCGAGCCTTCTTGGGCATTACATCGTACTGTAGACAATGGATACCGAATTTCTCACTACTAGCTAAACCCTTGCTGGCACTACTCTGTAAAGACACGCCAAATCCTATGCCTTGGTCTGAAGATTGCCAGACTAGTTTTCACAAGTTGCGTGATGCATTATGTTCGGCTCCTGTGTTGGGAAACCCCAACTACAGTAAGCCTTTTACATTATATGTCCACGAGAAGGAAGGTTGTGCATTATCAGTTTTAACACAACATTTTGGGGACAGACAGCACCCATGCGCGTATTTTTCGGCAACTCTAGACCCTGTGGCTAAAGCCCTACCAAGTTGTTTGAGGGCTACCGCCGCAGCAGCTGTCTGCATCCGACAATCCGCTGGATTAGTCATGAATAATACTCTGATCGTTATGGTTCCGCATGCAGTAGACATTTTACTAAACAGGACGAAGACACAACACCTTACTAGCGCTCGACTATCCAGTTACGAACTTACGCTGCTAGCAAGTCACATCCACATAAAGAGGTGCGATACACTGAATCCCGCAACGTTATTACCCATTCCGACAGGAACAGACGAGATTGATAAACATGACTGCTGCTTTAGGACAGAAGAAGAGACAAAAGGGAGAGTAGACTTACAGGACACTCCCCTTCCTGAATGCAATGATACTTTATGGGTTGATGGTTCATGTTTCAAGCTGCCGAATGGTGATACGACTGCAGCATATGCCGTAACGACATTACACACCATTATAGAAACTGCGCGCATTTCCCATAATTCTGCACAAGCTGCAGAGCTAATTGCGCTTACCAGAGCATGTGTGTTAGCGAAAGGAAAGCGAGTGAATGTGTACACTGACAGCCAATACGCCTTTGGTGTGGCTCACAGTTTTGGGAGATTGTGGCGTGAACGTGGGTTTCTTACGTCACATGGTGCAAAGATACAACATGGTGAGCTAGTTAATGAGCTCCTCCAGTCACTGACCTTGCCACTACAAGTTGCCATTCTAAAATGTAGTGCACACAAAAAGATTCAGGATGATGTTGGCCGCGGGAATGCATTTGCAGACGAGGTTGCGAAAGAGACTGCAAGGAACACAATGAGTCGGATGTATGTTGTAGGTCCCGCTAGATGGATTACTGATGTAGGAATGTGTGAGGACACCATTGAAAGCGTGAAATCTATACAAGCCGAGGCAACTGAGAAAGAGGTGAATGAATGGAGAGAAAGTAAGGGTAGATTAGACACGAATGGTTGTTGGGTCGAATTGTCAGAACACCAGCGATGGTTATTGCCTAACGCCTATGTACTTGCAGTAGTAACAATGGCTCACGGATTTGCACACATCAGTTCGAGAGGAATCTGTAAAGTATTGGCCCCAGTATGGCAAAATAGCAACATCCCGAAATATGCAGAGAATGTGGTCGGAAACTGTATGGTGTGTTTGAAGTACAATCCAGGTAGGGGAACCCCAACTCCAGCTGGTCATTTTGCGCCTCCAACGTATCCGTTCGAGGTTTTGCAGCTCGATTTCATTCACATGGAGAGATGCAACAATCTGAAGTATGTGCTCGTTTTTGTTTGCGCTTTCTCCAGGTGGGTGGAAGCGTACCCCCTTACCGCCAAAGCCCTTGTCAAAGAGTTCTTCCCGAGGTTTGGCATGCCTAGAATTGTCTGGAGTGATAATGGAAGTGAATTCGTAGGACGCGTGATGAAGAGAGTGTGTGAATGTTTAGGCATACAGCAAAAATTCCACTCTGCGAATCACCCCCAATCAGCTGGATTGGTAGAGTGCTACAACGGCACTTTAAAGCTCAAATTAGCCAAAATCCAAGCCAGTACAGGTCTTAAATGGCCTGACGCCTTGCCCCTAGCACTCTTGTCAACGAGAATGACAGTCCATTCCAGATTAGGACTTAGCCCCCATGAGATAGTGTTTGGCCGCCCAGCCAACGTCTGGGGCGTGCCAAGACCAAAGAAACTTAGCGAAATAGAGCACCCCATACTGCTTGACTATTTGTGCGAATTGACAACTAAATTGCGTGTTTTACACCAACAGGTTCACAGTTCCTCTCCACCAGCCTCTGACGATCCAGGTCACTCCATCACACCCGGCACGTGGGTTTTGGTGCGGAACTTCCAGCGCACCAACAACGGACAGCCGAGGTGGACCGGACCTTACCTGGTACTTCTTTCCACGAGGTCAGCGGTTCGGGTGGACGGCAAAAAGAACTGGGTGCACGGGACCCATTGTAAACGGGTCCCTCTGCCCCTTCCATACGACCGGTGGGTCAACGAAGGAATTACCGACTCCGAGACAGAATCCATACCTCGCTTCATCCCTTTCAGCGATGCACGTTTAAAAGAAACTGGTACCGAAAAGGAGAGTGATCATATTTTACAAGGATTTGTGCCACAGTCTATGCAGTTGGACACTACCGAACCTGAGACATTGTTTGAAGACCACACCGTACCTGGGAAAGAACAGTATAATCTAAGGTCAAGACAAAGAGACTAATAAAAAGACACACAAACGAATGTGATTTTCCCTTCCCCCAAGAACTATTTTTGATTTTTCAGCTCTCTCGCTCTCAGGAAACTTGCTCATTTTTGATTTTCGAACCGCCATCCGGTTCTGCTGCTAGGGTCGCGGTTGTAGGCTGGGGAGTGCAACTGGGGACGTTTAGGTCAACTGTTCTGGTTGGTCCAAGGGAGTTACCCCGGACTGAACAGAGCGCACCCCCTGGCAGAACCAACCTACCACCGCGGGCAGCAACTAGAGGATGGAGTTTCCTAGTGTAAAGAGACCTACCAGACTCCCAAACTTTGAAAGACAATTGTGCACTGTACTGGCCAAAAGAAAGTTTCTGATAACATGTATTTTAATGTTGTGTAGCATAACGATGTTTTTGACTGGTTATACTCTATTCGTATTCCGAGTTACCTTTTCAAATGACACCCGGCCACAGCCTCCTCCTACTATCTCTCCACACTACTTTCACCCTCTACCTGAACACGAATCTGCCAGAAGACTCGAATTTGTAAATAACTCATTTATTCAACTCCTACACCAACACCAGTCCATCATGAACACATCGAACTGTTGGATATGTGGACTCATGCCACACACAACGGATAAGGGTATCCCATATTTCATCCTGCCTTTCAGTTATTATGGTTCTCTGTGGGCTTTCCAGACCATGTTCCTATTCGCCCTAGAACCATACCCGACACGCTCTACTGAAAGTGATTCCAGTAACAAGGCACTAATAGCAGGGATAAGAAATATGAGTAGAGAGTTCGACACCTATCTTACGATTCCCAAAGATGAACTCACTCCGTACACTCGTTGGAACGTAACCAAATATGGGGTTTACCTGAGTAAGAGCCAGACAGCAAAGAAATCCCGCCCAGTTTGGATCATACCCAACCGAGGTCACTTATGTTTACAGGGTATCGGCAGGGATCCCAAAGCTCAATTAGGGAAGAGTATATGCGCGGAAACATATGTGTTCGCTTCCCGAACTTCCCCTATACTATTAGCAGCCAAAGGCACGTATTTCGTCTGCCATGACCAAACTTACACGTGGTTGCCCCCTGACTTCTCAGGTACATGCTTTATCGCATTTCTGCTGCCTCCCACTTACACGGCCAGAGCAGATTACCATCGGACAAGGACAGCTAGAGGTGTCGTGAGTAAAGACAACACCGCGGGTCAGGAATTCGCTGACTTCGCAAAGGGTTTTCTGCCATTTTGGGGGCCTATGGTAAACAGCAGGAATATTCGCCAGTTATCGAGGATAGTTGAATCCGCCGTGACTACAACGGCTGGAGCCCTTGGAAATTTGACGACCGAACTTCAGTCGGATCGACTTATGACCCTTCAGAACCGAGTTGCCCTAGATATCATACTCGCCGATCGTGGTGGTGTGTGTAGAGTGATCCAATCCAGTTGATGCATTTTCATCCCTGATAACGCACCGACAGTGTACCAAGCCATCTCTAAACTACACGAAATATCTGATTCCCTCCACGTGGAAAAAGGAGATTGGTCCTTACTAGGTGGTTCTGGGAACTGATCGCTACATGGGGATGGAAAACACTGATCTTCATTGGGATGATCTTAGCACTTCTGTTTATGTTCTGGCTGTGTATACAGTGCGCTCCTGCAATATGTGGCCTCTGTGCTACGTCATGTGTACGGAAGCCTGTGTCAGGAGACGAACTGAGCAACAGAATGATGTTACAGCAGCATCTCCACGAATTCCTTCATACGGATTTGGACTCCGATTAATATGAATTATTGCCTTACATAAGGGCAAAAGGAGGGTCTGTGGTTCTGAAAATCTGGACCCTGTTATCATCCCGATTTCGAGGTCCAATACCCGTGTCACAAAATATCAACGTACCATGACGAATTTGGTGTCAGCGAACCGATAATGATTAGGGCATCAATCCCATGCATTTGCGTCATAATCGAGGGTCGCCAACACCCCCAAATCGTAGTTTCCGTCCCTACCCCTTAGACTCCATTTTGTGAACGGCATCCATCTTACGTCTTGCCCTCATGATAAGTCAATTAAAGGTCGAGCTTGATCTAAAAGGACACGTCCTCCTTCCCTGACTTCCCCCTGACCTATCCCAACCGACTCCACTGCCTTTAGCCAAACCTGTCTGGGCAGCCCCTCGCCCAGTGGCCAAATGCGATAGCATCGATGCATAACATTCCCCAAACCATTCACTACATACAAACCATGCTTTCTACAAACACACACCTGTCCTGTTCCCTGTTTATGGCCAGTTTTATGACTAGGAGGTGCCTTCCTTTATTAGGGTTTCATCGATATCTGATGGGAGTTCCGGGCTTGGCAGAGTAATCTATCACACATTGGACATCTAAAATACGGGCTTGCCTACATGACTTCGCTCTTTTGCATTATTGTAGAAATATGTGTATAGCCATATCATAAACTCAAGAATTCTCGCTTGCAGCTATTATTTCTGTATATAAGGAGAAGGCTGGTTCTGTAAAAACGAACAGTCTCCTGAGAACACATGACCCGTGTTTGTCGTGCTTCTAGGACACCTGTTACTTGGTAGCTATCAATAAAACTCGATCTCTGACTCGACTAGAAGACTCCGTGTTTCTGTGGTCCGGAACAGGGAGAACTCAGAGGTCTTCGGGTGTTATCCCCTGGCACCAAACGGGTTCCTAAAAACCCGTTACCTCAGCAGGAAGTCCAGCAAACGTCCAAGGTCTCCGTCTTGTTCAGTTGCTATGACCACGACGTCGAGAGGAAGGTCCACGGCCAGTTCCCGGTCTCCCCAGGGCTCTGGGTCGAGAAAACGTCGCCCTTCGACGTCGAGGGATGTTTACAGGCCGCCGTCGAACCCGGTGTCGATCTCCTCGTCGTCGCCGTCGGCGTCGAGTGGACGGCATCGGAGGGTCCGGTGTCGGCGCTCGCCGTCGAGGTGACACCGCCGTTCGCCATCGAAGACAAGGACATCGTCGTCGTCGAGGGGATCCTCGTCGTCACGGTCGCCGTCGAGACGGAGGAGGTCTCCGGCGCCGAAGAAGTCGACGTCGAGACGGTCGAAGAGGTCGACGTCGAGGCGATCGAAGAGGTCGACGTCGAGGCGTTCGAAGAGGTCGACGTCGAGGCGTGCGAAGAGGTCGACGTCGAGGCGGTCGAGGTCGCCGTCGAGGCGTCATCGCCCGTCGTCGAGATTTAGAGGTTCGGCCATCTGGTCGGGGTCGACTTCGAGGCGGAGAAGCCGGTCGACGCCGAGGAGTGTGAAACGGTCGACGCCGAAGGGCCGCTCGCCGTCAAGGGAACCACGATCGACGTCTGAGCACCGATCGTCGACGTCAGGAGGTCGTAAGGACAGGCCCAGGACTGTGGGGGGCTCCCCACAGTCAGGACAGGATGGTGGCTCGCCGGGAACGGCATACTCCGAGGTGTATACCCCGAAGAAGCCTACTGCACCGCCTTCTTTGCTTCCTTTGCCTAAGGGCCCACCTCCGAGGGTTTCGACCCCTCCTCCGTTGCCTCCTCTACCGGCGCCTCAGGCCCCGGTTCCAACTGTTCCTCCTCCCCCGGTTCCACCGAGATCGGTGTCGATGCCCCAACTCCCGACACCTCCGAAGAAGACTCCTAAGTCGAAGGTTCCTCCTAAACCCACGACGTCCGACCCGGGGAGGCAACGGAGCGTCCCAGACCCAAGAGATCGAGGTCACGCTCAGGTAGACGGGACAGGTCGAGGAGTGGACGCGGATCCTCCTCGAGATCCAGGCATCGACATAGGAGGCATAGGTCCAGGTCTCGTTCTGCCTCGGGGACCCGTTCCTACTCACCTATGTTGTCAGATTCACCGGAGACGAGGGTGTCCCCGATTGATGATATTGGCACGTTCCAGGAGGTTCTCCTGCGCGGGGCGGCGAAGTTGGGGATCGAGGTTACGGCCCCTACGCCCTCAACTTCCGTGATCTTTGAGACATTACATAAGAAACACCTGTCTCGCCCCCTGCTACCTTTGGTGCCAGGACTACTTGAGCCGGCGGAACAACTCTTCCTTACGCCGGCGGTGGTGAAAGCTGCGCCTTCAAGGCTCATGAAGAAATACAGGGCTCCTGAGTCGGACCCGGCTTTCTTGCGGAAGGACCCGACACCGGATTCGGGGATTGTGACGGCGGCTCGGAAGCTCCATGCCACCTCTCCTGCCTCCACCGTGCCTCCCGATAAGGAGAGCCGCTGGATTGACTCTGCTGGACGAAAAGCGTGTGGGACGTCCTCTACAACGATGAAGGCCTCCAGTGACTCGGCGTTGTTGGGACGATACGACCGTGCACTGTGGGACTCCATGGAACGGTTTGCGGACCTCGTTCCGCGCGACCGGAGAGAGGATTTCATGGAGATCGTCCAGGAAGGGATGCTGGTTTCTAACCAGGCCATTAGCGCCGCGGCGGATATCTCCCTGCTGGCCGCGCATGGATACTGCCACGGTATCAATCAGAGGCGCCATGCTTGGCTTCGGTTGACGTCGCTTAAACCTGAGGCGCAACAGCGTGTGGCAAATCTGCCGTTTTCCGGGAATACCCTTTTCGGGAAACACGCAGATGACGAGATGGCCAGGATGAAGGCCGAGGCGGAAACCCTGACGGCGGTGGGCTTGGAGAAGCCCAAAGATAAGAAACCCTTCCGCCAATTCCAACGGCGTTTTGGGTCGCAGGGTCGAGGAAGGGGACAGTCTTCTGGGCAACATCAGCAGCAGCAACAACAGCAGCAGTACAGAAGACCCTTCCAAAAACGTCAGAGGGGTAGAGGTGCACAGCAGTCCTCTACCGCGACCAAGGGCCAGGCTGGGTCTCGACCCTGAGCAGTTACTTCCCCTTCGTCCGTTACCCGCTCCGGTGGGGGGAAGCATTCAATTTTTCCTGGCAGAGTGGAGAAAAATTACTCAGGACAAGTGGGTGCTGAATATTGTTTGCAATGGATACAGTCTTCGTTTCACCAGCCCTCCTCCGTCGATTCCTCCGATCAGCTCGCAGTATCAACTGCGCGAGCTTCAGGCGGAGGCCGACGTCCTGTAAAGGAAAAGGGCGATAGAGGATGTACCTCTGTCTCAAAGAGGACTAGGCCTGTACTCTCGGTTCTTTCTGGTCCGCAAGAAGGAGAAGAACGAGTTCAGGCCCATTCTGGACTTGTGACAGGCAAACAAATGGATTCGCAGAGAAAAGTTTCGCATGCTGTCGTTGCATCAGATCTATCCTCAGCTGCAACGGGGAGACTGGCTTTGTGCCATAGACCTACAGGATGCATACTTCCATGTGCCCGTTGCACACAAACACAGGAAGTTCCTGCGATTTCAAGTCGGCACCAATCACTATCAGTACACGGTACTTCCGTTCGGGCTGAAGTCTGCGCCCAGGACATTCTCGAAGTGCATGGCAGTGGTAGCGGCACACCTGAGGAAGAACAAGGTGTTTGTCTACCCGTACCTGGACGATTGGTTGATCAAGGCCTCCTCCTTCTCGGAAGCTCAAGCACACTTCCAGAAGACATGCGTTCTCTTGAACAAGCTGGGGTTGCACATCAACATGTCCAAGTCTGTTCCAACTCCGGTCCAGTGCATACAGTACTTGGGAGCCTCCATCAATACACTGTCGGCAAGCGTGTCTCCTTCGGAAGGGCGACGTTTATCACTCCTTCGGAAGGCTCAGGCTCTCCTGTCCACTCCATCCACGACAGTGAGGACGGTGTCTTCTCTGCTGGGATCGATGGCCTCTTGCATCTTCCTGACGCCACATGCGCGGCTGCACATGAGACCGCTGCAGGAGTGCTTGGAAGATCAATGGGACCAGAGGAGAGGATCTTGGGATGACAGGATACGACTGTCTCTACATGCTCTTCAGTCTCTGAAGTGGTGGTGTTCGGCGGAGAATCTCCTCAGAGGGGTTCCTTTCCACAAGGACATTCCCACACAGACGATCGTGACGGATGCTTCTCTCCTGGGATGGGGAGCGCACTCCGGAGATCTGCAGATTCAAGGGACGTGGTCCCCGTCGGAGTCCACGTACCACATCAATTTCCTGGAACTCAGGGCTGTTCACTTGGCGCTGAAGGCTTTTCAACCGTCCTTCCGGACCAACTCTCTGCTTGTACAGACGGACAATATGACCACGATGTATTACCTCAACAAGCAGGGGGGCTCGAGATCACGCACTCTGTCTCAAGGGGCGCAGGCGATCTGGCATTGGCTTCTGGCTCGAGGACTCTCGATAACGGCCACGCACCTGCCAGGTGTGCAGAAAGTTCAGGCAGACGAGCTGAGCAGACTGATTCAGGAAAACCACGAATGGGTCATCAACGACGAAGTACTAGGAGAAGTCTTCGCAAGGTGGGGAACTCCAGACGTAGATCTGTTCGCCACCGCCGCAAACAGCAAATGCCGAGACTTCGCCTCCAGGTACTACCAGCCAGGGACGCTGGGAAACGCGTTATGGATCAACTGGTCGAACAGCTTTCTGTACGCTTTTCCACCCATTCCCCTGATTCCAGCGGTTCTCATCAAGCTCTCCCAATCCAGGGTGAAGATGATTCTGATTGCCCCGGAATGGCCCAGACAGTGGTGGTTCACGGACCTGCTTCACCGGTCTCTCCTTCCTCACATGAAGCTGCCGTGCAGGCCGGATCTTCTCACGAAGTTCGGGGGGCGGATGGTGCACCCCAACCTCTCGTCTTTGAGTTTGGCGGCATGGCTCCTGAAATAGTGCAATATGGCCATTTGAATCTCCCGGCGGATTGTATGGACATACTGAAGGAGGCTAAACGACCTTCCACTCGGACTTCTTATGCTTACAAGTGGAAGAGGTTTTGCATCTGGTGCAAGTCTAAGAACTATGACCCTACGACATGCAAGGAAGATGTCATCCTTCCATATCTGCTACATCTGGCGCAGTCGGGCCTTAATGTCCATTCCATTAAGGTTCATCTGGCTGCTTTGACTGCCTACAGGAAATGCCCTTCACAGACTTCCTTCTTTCAGATCCCTGTGATCAAAGATTTTTTGGAAGGCTTGAAGAAAGTGTTCCCTCCTGTCAGGCTTCCTTCGCCTTCATGGGACTTGAATGTAGTGCTGTCCAGATTGATGAAGGAGCCTTTTGAACCTATTCATAAGGCTTCGTTGCAGCACCTGTCCTGGAAGGCGGTGTTCCTCGTGGCCTTTACATCGGCCCACAGGGTGAGTGAAATTCAGGCGTTGTGTTGCCAAGAACCTTATACTGTATTTCATGCTGCTAAGGTTGTTATGCGTACTCACCCTAAGTTTCTTCCCAAGGTTGTTTCTGATTTTCATATCAATCAGACTATATCTTTACCTACGTTCTTTCAGAATCCTTCATCTCCAGCGGAAAGGTCTTTGCATTCCCTGGATGTTAGGAGGGTGCTGAAATTTTATCTGGATAAAACCATGGATATTCGTAGGTCAGACCAATTGTTCATCAATTATGGATCTGTCAGGACGGGTCTTGCGACCTCTAAGCAGTCTATCTCTAGGTGGATTGTGTCCTGCATACAGCTGTGTTACCAAAAAGCTAATAAGACCTTAGGAGGTAAGCCTAAGGCTCATTCCACCAGGGGCAAGGCTGCCACAACAGCATTGCTCCGTAATGTTCCGATTGCAGAAATCTGCAAGTCGGCCACTTGGAAGTCGGTTCATACCTTTGCTAAGCATTACTGCCTGGACACTGATGCCAGGGCAGACGCTCAGGTTGGGCAGGCTTCGCTGCGAAATCTGTTCGCACAGTAGTGGCGTTAATTCTCTTTTCTCCACCGCCGCTTTGGTGTGGGGATGGGCTTGCCATTCTATTCACTAGATTATGACTATGCACAGAGATCCCCTACTACAGAAGGAGTAGTTTCTGTCCTGTAACTCCAGTTCTGTAGTAGGGGTATCTCTGTTATAGTCATAAGCGCCCTCCCTCCTCCCCGGTGGAGAGAGACATATTCCTTATGGAATGCTACAGGTCTGGCATGTTACGCCTTCAAAAAGAACTGAAACTAAGTTGGACCTGCTATGCATTCTGGGATACTGGGAGAAGGTTCTGGAAGATTCTCTTAAAGGCACAGTATCCTGTTTTGAGCCACATAATGGCAGCCTATGGGGCTTGTCTGTCCAGGTTCTTCTCTCTATCATTCCTGAGGGATTTTGCTGGTAAAGCAAAGGGAAATCTGTACAGGCTTTTGCTGTTTTGTGGATTTTATGGTGGAATTTCTAGTTGAAGTACTGGACAGTGTAGCCTTTTTAGGCTGCATTATCTGTCTTTAAATTCTCTCTTAAGTGTCTATGCTTTTCTGCATTTTTTGACACTATAAGAGATTATTTTTGATTGCTCCGGGGTCCACGCACATGGGCGGGACTATTCACTAGATTATGACTATAACAGAGATACCCCTACTACAGAACTGGTGTTACAGGACAGAAACTACTCCATATATATCCACACAGCCATCCACACGAAGAAGAAGGCGACAACCTCAGAGGAGATCATCTTCAGAGCAGCTTTAATTAACAGCAACGCACAGTCCGGTGGCGGCTAATGCATTTCGGCGCATTTGCCTTCCTCAGCGCCCTTCACTTGACAGAATGTCCTGGTAAGTGCTTCCTGCTGTCCTTAGATGAAATAAAGGGCTCCGCTCCTCCCCCTTGCCGTGAAGCACACCTGTTGTAGTGCAAAACCATGTAGTTGCACCACAACTCCCACAATGCCATATGTTGAAGCAGAATGGGCTGGTACATGGCGGAGGCTCAAATGTTAGTGTTCTTTTTGGCGGTAGCCCAAAACCAGCAGGGCTCGATATTCCCTTTGTCCGCTCGCCGCCCATCAAGCTGCTCCTCCGGTCTCCTCAAACTGTCACAGCCCTCGTAAACGGCAGTCATTGAGCGGGGGCAGAAATGCCACAAAGAGAGGTAAAATACCTCTACCGCCCGAACGCCGCGCACAAAAGCGGGGCCGAAGTATTCCTTACCAGGAATGCAGTATATGCCGTGAAGCAGTACTAATGAACTTCTTTCCCAAACGTGACAGGGGTCGTCAAAAAGCGCCATTGGTAAGCGCTTTGAAATATCCACACAGCCATCCACACAAAGAAGAAGGCGACAACCTCAGAGGAGATCATGTTCAGAGCAGCTTTAATTAACAGCAACGCACCGTCCGGTGGCGGCGAATGCATTTCGGCGCATTTGCCTTCCTCAGCGCCCTTCACCCGACAGAATGTCCTGGTAAGTGCTTCCTGCTGTCCTTAGATGAAATAAAGGGCTCCGCTCCTCCCCCTTGCCGTGAAGCACACCTGTTGTAGTGCAAAACCATGTAGTTGCACCACAACTCCCACAATGCCATATGTTGAAGCAGAATGGGCTGGTACATGGCGGAGGCTCAAATGTTAGTGTTCTTTTTGGCGGTAGCCCAAAACCAGCAGGGCTCGATATTCCCTTTGTCCGCTCGCCGCCCATCAAGCTGCTCCTCCGGTCTCCTCAAACTGTCACAGCCCTCGTGAACGGCAGTCATTGAGCGGGGGCAGAAATGCCACAAAGAGAGGTAAAATACCTCTACCGCCCCGAACGCCGCGCACAAAAGCGGGGCCGAAGTATTCCTTACCAGGAATGCAGTATATGCCGTGAAGCAGTACCAATGAACTTCTTTCCCAAACGTGACAGGGGTCGTCAAAAAGCGCCATTGGTAAGCGCTTTGAAATATCCACACAGCCATCCACACGAAGAAGAAGGCGACAACCTCAGAGGAGATCATGTTCAGAGCAGCTTTAATTAACAGCAACGCACAGTCCGGTGGCGGCGAATGAATTTCGGTGCATTTTAGTTTTAGTTTAGTTTAAAGGAGTTTGTAGAGCGCATGGTAACACCTCCCGGCGTGTCCCCGCGCTATAGAGAAAGACAGCAGCAGCAGAGGAAGGAAAGAGAGAGCCATTTCACACAGCAAAGAGACAAGTTTTCAGCTTCTTCCTAAATACTAATTCATTACTCTCCAACCTAATCTCTAGAGGCAGGAGGTTCCATTGCCTGGCGGCTAAGGTGCGGAATGATCTGCCACCCATTTTCGCTTTTTTGGGGCAGGTAGTTTTAAGTAGACCCATTCCTTTGGATCTGAGAGATCTGTTGGGTTCGTACACAGACACCAGATCAGACATATATGCCGGCGCTCTGTGATGAATTATTTTATGGCACCATAGCATTGCTTTAAAAGCAATCCTCTTACTGATTGGTAACCAGTGGAGGGCTGCTAGAGAAGGACGTGAGGGGGCACGGCGGGGAAGCCTTAGCACCAGGCGAGCTGCCGAGTTTTGTAGAACCTGTAGTTTGTTTATGTTTTTTACTGAAGTACCCATGAGTAGTACATTCCCGTAATCAATTCGGGACGTTATTAATGCCTGTGTCATGGTGCGCCTGGAGTTGGTGGGTAACAGGTCGAGGGTGCGGTTGAGGGTTTTCATCACCCCGAAACATTTGCCAACAGTCCTCTTTACGTGGCTGTCAAAGGACAGTTTATTGTCCACCCATACACCTAAGTTCTTCGCTTCTTGTGCGGGCGTGGGCAGGGGACCCAGACAACTGGGCCACCATTCTTTCGTCCATTTGACCTCATTTCCTCCCATAATGAGGACCTCTGTTTTTGTCCCATTTAATTTCATTTGCCTTCCTCAGCGCCCTTCACCCGACAGAATGTCCTGGTAAGTGCTTCCTGCTGTCCTTAGATGAAATAAAGGGCTCCGCTCCTCCCCCTTACCGTGAAGCACACCTGTTGTAGTGCAAAACAATGTAGTTGCACCACAACTCCCACAATGCCATATGTTGAAGCAGAATGGGCTGGTACATGGCGGAGGCTCAAATGTTAGTGTTCTTTTTGGCGGTAGCCCAAAACCAGCAGGGCTCGATATTCCCTTTGTCCGCTCGCCGCCCATCAAGCTGCTCTTCCGGTCTCCTCAAACTGTCACAGCCCTCGTGAACGGCAGTCATTGAGCGGGGGCAGAAATGCCACAAAGAGAGGTAAAATACCTCTACCGCCCCGAACGCCGCGCACAACAGCGGGGCCAAAGTATTCCTTACCAGGAATGCAGTATATGCCGTGAAGCAGTACCAATGAACTTCTTTCCCAAACGTGACAGGGGTCGTCAAAAAGCGCCATTGGTAAGCGCTTTGAAATATCCACACAGCCATCCACACGAAGAAGAAGGCGACAACCTCAGAGGAGATCATGTTCAGAGCAGCTTTAATTAACAGCAACGCACAGTCCGGTGGCGGCGAATGCATTTCGGCGCATTTGCCTTCCTCAGCGCCCTTCACCCGACAGAATGTCCTGGTAAGTGCTTCCTGCTGTCCTTAGATGAAATAAAGGGCTCCGCTCCTCCCCCTTGCCGTGAAGCACACCTGTTGTAGTGCAAAACCATGTAGTTGCACCACAACTCCCACAATGCCATATGTTGAAGCAGAATGGGCTGGTACATGGCGGAGGCTCAAATGTTAGTGTTCTTTTTGGCGGTAGCCCAAAACCAGCAGGGCTCGATATTCCCTTTGTCCGCTCGCCGCCCATCAAGCTGCTCCTCCGGTCTCCTCAAACTGTCACAGCCCTCGTGAACGGCAGTCATTGAGCGGGGGCAGAAATGCCACAAAGAGAGGTAAAATACCTCTACCGCCCCGAACGCCGCGCACAAAAGCGGGGCCGAAGTATTCCTTACCAGGAATATATATATATATATACATATATATATATATATGTATATTCACTGAAAAAACCATAGGTTATAGACCATATATAGTTAGGAATTAGCATTTAAAAAACCTTATTTTACTCACACAAAACCATTGAAATTCCATATATAGTTAGTTGCACTAACTATATATTGCACACCTGCAATCCACTGCTGATCATGTCACATATTACATCATTCATGACATGATCAGTGACATCACTGATGACATCACTGATGACATCTCAAATGACATCACTGATGACATCACTGATGACAACATCCAGTGACTGTATGTTTCTGTAAAGTTAAAATATGTCTTACATATTGAAGAATGAGTGGATGTATAAGTGTCTGGATGAAGGATTTAGTAGGTGCGTGACTGACTGTATGAGTGAGTGATTAAATGTGTCTCACTGAATGCATGGGTTAGTGACTAAACTGTCTTAATTTGTGCATCATTATGTCTGTTGTTCTGTAAACTGCTGCATGTGTTGATCATTAGCTATACGAGAGGCTATATGTGTTATTAATTGGTTGCCCAAGTATTTCTATGGGAGATTGAGTTTGTGTGGGGGTGGCTGGAAGGTGTGTGACTCTATGCATAGATGTGTGAACAGTTTATTCACTAGGTGTATGAGTTCAAGAGTGCATGTGGAAACAGCTACATGGGCAGTTGACTGTGTGCATGAGTGTATTGATGAGTGAATGGATATCTCAATGCTACATGTCATAGTAAGTACATATGTAAAACACATTACATGTGAGAGTTGGCATATATAAATAACTGTGCATGAGAGCCACCGAATGAGTGAGTGGTTGTATCGATCATTGTGAACTTGTATCAGGGATTGTATAAGAGAGTAAATATGTGTTAGTATATGTTTCAATAAGTAAGGTGTGTTTAACTGTATAGTTGAAGAAATGGAGATGAGATTGTTTCTTTGCATGACTGACTGGGTGTGTGAGTAACTCCATGGATGAGTGGCAGTGTGTGAGTGTCTGTATACACTGAGTGTATCTAAGGTTATATTAGAGTCTGAAGAGGTTTATCGTATTAGCACAAGAATGATGTCAAATGAGATGTCATCAGTGATGTCATCAGTGATGTCATTTGAGATGTCATCAGTGATGTCATCAGTGATGTCACTGACCATGTCATGAATGATGTAATATGTGACATGATCAGCAGTGGATTGCAGGTGCGCGATATATAGTTAGTGCAACTAACTATATATGGAATTTCAATGGTTTTGTGTGAGTAAAATAAGGTTTTTTAAATGCTAATTCCTAACTATATATGGTCTATAACCTATGGTTTTTTCAGTGAATTTTCAAGGTTTTGTAAATGCTAATTCCTAACTATATATGGTCTATAACCTATGGTTTTTTCAGTGAATTTCAATGGTTTTTTAATAGCAAATATCATAAGCTGTCGAATGTCAAGTACGTGGTAAGTGAAAACATTTTCGTGTTTATGCACACTGATCTGCTTTGAATGGTGCCCCCCCCCCCCTCATTTCTATTAGGAGTACTCTCTCTTTGCAGATAGTGAAAGGTAGTTAACGCAGGTCTTTGCCCCCATTGTAATCCGTCGTGCCTGCTTCTCTCTCCATTTGATTGATTGTTATCCAAGTATTTACTGTTTTAGAATTAGTTCTCTTTGGTTCATTCTCTATTTACAAACAAACACAGAGTCGCAATACTCTGTTTAGTCTTTGCAGATAACGAAAAATCGTGTAAAAAAAAAAGAAAAGGAATCGAGCAAAATCAGTAGGCCACTAATGGGATCTCTTTTTGACCTCGCTAAAATAGAAACATTAGGAACAACCCCTCATGACAAATACAAAACTAGTGAGATGAACTGAACTCCACACAATGATGGCTGCAAAACAGCTCGGCTCCGCCACCCACCCCGCCCAAAATAACGATAAAGAACGGCTGCCATGATTGGTTGCGGAATGACCACGACGGAGCTACGAAATGGTGCTGCTCTCATGCTAACCCCAGCTTCAGTCTGAAACATCCAGAAACACTGTAGACTACCAATTCGATCAGTTCCGGTAGCGCCCCAATGTAACCCGGTAGAGAAGAACTAGCTCTCCCCTCTTTGACTGATGGTTCTTGTTGCCTGTCCCTTCTGTTGTCATTTAACAGAACTATTTAGCCTGCTGAAAGGGGTTGTGTTCCGACCGCTGGTTGGTGGAGACATTTTGACTATATTCTGTACCTGCGTTGTCGCGTAATGCGTCATATGACGCGCCGCGTTAGCGCATCCAGAAGTCATCCGGGGCGCGCAGCGCGTAACGTAAGCATAACAAGTCATGTGACTTGTTAATAAAACTTTTCATTGGTTCATTTTACTTTTCTTATTGTAATGATGAAAGGCTTGGTCATATGACCTAAAAATTACGCTTTTCATTACTTCCGAACATTATTTTTTCTTAAATATATGTTATAATGTTCCAGGCTAATGTACTTTCCCGGAAATTTTACAACTGTCCTGCAAGTAAAATATATTCTTTTTTCGAGAAAAAGAGCGTTTCTTCGTCCCATGACGGAGCCGTTGAGCAAAAGAGGGTCGAACTGCTGTCTTAGTCGCCGATACGCCTGAATATGAGATTCTTATCGATCACTTTATGTTGCAGGAATAGAAAACACAACAGCCCTTGACCATTTATCTTTACTGCGTTCCTTCGTATTATACCTTTTACCCTTCATGTAATTGGTCTGCTTTATTTCACTTGCCTTTTAATGATTCTAAAACAGTCACTATTATTAAAAACTTTACCAATGTATATACTACTACCATGTTTTCTTTTAAAAACCTTTATTGTGAAAATTTCATTATACAAATACGAGCCTATAACCACGTGGGCCTGCCACAGAGCAAACTGTAATCGTATATGATGAATAGACATTTACACTGTAGAGGAACGTAACGGGCGGGCCATTAGGTTGCAAGAACTAAGGTGTCTAACAGTTACGGAATCGGTGGACGTACATTTTATAATTAAAATACGACAGGGCCAGTTACAATAAAATTATCTAGATATACATTTGCGGGCAAGTACCATGGGTGACGTTAATTCGAACTTTCAACAGTACAGTAATCAATAACACATCAGAACTTAATATCAATAGGGATGTCGAAATATTCAATCAATTCTCGTCCCCGCCCGCCATGTGCTTCAAAACTGCATACGTATCTCGTGATTTCAAGGTTCTGCAACCAGTACACAACAAGGAGTTACGAGTCCCATTTATTCCGGCGCCATTTTGGGCGAGGACGGGCAGGTCCAGGATATAGTCAAAATGTCTCTACCAACCATCGACTATGATGATGTTCATATGCTGTATTTATTAGAGTAACACTCATCTGTCCACATGAAATTAATTTGCCACAATCTAAACATGTCATTTTAATCTTTCCAAAGTTCTTCTAAATATTTGGGACCGTTTCCCTTGCCTCTGAAGCTCTCAGTGCCACTTCTTTGATGAATGTACTAGCAGGTCAGGGGTTCTCCTCCAAATCTCTCTTTTATGCAGCACTATAATTAATTGGTGCCACCTCTCCATATGACGATGCATGGTATAGTTACCACAACTATATTTTTTTTCGGTTCCTCTGGAGAGTTCATCGTGGCAGATGAAGCGTGTAACGTACCGGGCATTTACCTTTTTTTGCATGTACAGGAAAGGAAAAAAAAATCGAGCGTCCGAGTTCTAAGGTGTCCCAGGGCCATTTTGGTGGACCAGGCCCAAATCCAAAGAACAGCCATCTCACAGGCTAATGGGGCGACCCACGCCGAGTTTCAGCATTGTAGGATGACCACACAAGTACAGCAACTTGCTAGACATCACCTCGGTGCCATCCGGATCTCGGCGCCCCACTGCAGATGAAGTGCCTCTCAACTATGAAACCACCACGGTGACATCCGGATCTTGGCGCGTTGTGCTGCCTTCGGCCTATTCGCACATCGGTCCGCTACTGACGCCATCTCACAGGCTAATGGGGCGACCCACGCCGAGTTTCAGCATTGTAGGATGACCACACCAGTACAGCAACTTGCTAGACATCACCTCGGTGCCATCCGGATCTCGGCGCCCCACTGCAGATGAAGTGCCTCTCAACTATGAAACCACCACGGTGACATCCGGATCTTGGCGCGTTGTGCTGCCTTCGGCCTATTCGCACATCGGTCCGCTACTGACGCCATCTCACAGGCTAATGGGGCGACCCACGCCGAGTTTCAGCATTGTAGGATGACCACACCAACTTGCTAGACATCACCTCAGTGCCATCCGAATCTTGGCATCTCAACGCCTAGTGGTATCTTCCATACAAAAAATATTGTTACGCTGCCTTTGGCCCCATTCGCACATCAGTCCGCAACTTAGACATCACCTCGGTGCCATCCGGATCTTGGCATCTCAGCGCCTTGTGGTGTCAGTCAGAAAATATTGTTGCGCTGCCTTTGGCCCCATTCGCACATCGGTCCGCTACTGACGCCATCTCACAGGCCAACGGGGCGCCCCACGCCGACTTTCAACATTGTAGGATGGCCACAGAAGTGCGACAACTTACTAGACACCACCTCGGTGCCATCCGGATCTTGGCGCGTTGTGCTGCCTTCGGCCTATTCGCACATCGGTCCGCTACTGACGCAAACTCACAGGCCAACGGGGCGCCCCACGCCGACTTTCAGCATTGTAGGATGGCCACACCAGTGCTGCAACTTGCTGGACACCACCTCGGTGCCATCCGGATCTTGGCGCGTTGTATTGCCTTCGGCCTATTCGCACATCGGTCCGCTACTGACGCCGCCTCACGTGCCAACGTATTTTCTCCGCATTTTATACCCTATGCCGCATAACAGGTCATGTGACTTGTTTATAAAACTTTTCATTGGTTCATTTTACTTTTGGTTTCCGAATGATGGAAGGCTTGATCATATGACCTAAAAACAACACTTTTCATTGGATGAAAACTTTTTTTTTCCCCCAAACGATGAAAGCCCCACCTTGTTTCTGGATGTTTCAGACTAAACTGGCGTCAGCATGAGAGCACCACCATCTCGTAGCTCCGTCGTGGTCATTCCGCGAGCAATCATGGCAGCCGCTCCCCACCAGAAGCCTGCAGGAGTCGGGGCCCCCAAAACTTTTGATGAATTCTCAAGGCGGAGGGGACGCTTTCGAGAATGGGATCCAAGACCTAGCAGACAAGCGTCCGATTTCCAAGGTGTCCCAGGGCCATTTCAGTGGACCACGCCCAAAAAGGAAAGAGCCTGCCGCCATTTTGAGAGTCCTGTGGCAGCCGCCTATCGCTGCACCGCAAGAGTGGGCGCAACTCAGCTGAATGGCGGATTTTGACACAGTGGACCAAAAGCGGACGGAATGGCAACTGAAACGGTAAAGGGGCGCCCCACTAAAACAGATGAGACTCCACCTGGAGAGGCCCGTTCACGCCGCCTCCCCCGGGGCGCTCCACGCCGTTATTCGGAGCAGCATTGTAGGATACCAAAACCAGTGCGGCAACTTACTGGACATCACCTTGGTGCCATCGTTCTGCTGCCTTGGAACTATTCGCACAACAGTTTGCTACTGATGACCCACCCCCCGCGACGCCCCACGCCGTTATTTGCTGGGTGGCAACTTACTAGACATCACTTTCGTGTCATCTAGATTTCGGCGCGTTCTGCTGCCTTGGAACTATTCGCACAACAGTTTGCTACTGATGACCCACCCCCCGCGACGCCCCACGCCGGAAATCTGGACGTTGTGCTGCGTTGGGACTATTCGCACAGCCGACCGCTACTTCGTTGTTTTTCCCTAAAAATGTTTATATGTTATTACTATTTTTGTTTTCTTGTATATATTTATAAATTATTAAAGTTTTATAATCTTACTACTTTGTCGGAGTGCTATATATTTTTAATGTGACACATAATTGTAAAAACTTTGATGTACAAAGAGTCATCCCTGGAATCTTCCGCTTCACGCTCGGTCCCCTCCCCAATCACAATACAGGATGGTTTTCAGATAATAGCAACGCTTCTGCTGTGACGGATCTCATCGAGTGTGGGCCTTGATCTACTATAACTCCTTTGAAGAGGGGTGATTCTTTACAGCTGTGGCCATAAACTACATCTGCAGGGCTAGCTGATAGCCTAGGACCGGCCTGGACAATCGGACACAGAGGAAAAGGAGTGTCAGAGGGTGCGGTAGTGAATAGGGCGAAAGGGAGGTGTCGGGCGGGCACAGGGTGTGATTCTCAGGGAAGAGCAGCGCAGATGGGGGGAGGTTTATTACCCATGCATAAGACAGAGAGCGGGGGTGACCACTGCCTGGGTGAGATGCTTGCGAGGGTGGGGAGCCATGCTAAGGATCGACAGCGTGCACAGAGTGGGTCTGGTCAAGGCATCTAAAATGGCTGCCGTGCACGACAAAAGTGTGGCATTTGAAAAAAGACAAGATGGCGCACACAATGTTTTTCAACAATTCCTGATTTCCTTCGAATCGAACGTTAACAGACGTTGGGGCATATTACCAAAGTTAAGCGATATTTATCCCTAACGATGCATTGCAAAGATTTTTTTACCGTCAGAAATTATCGCAGATAAACCTTGCTATTATCAAGGTTTATCGCAAATACGATAAAAAACGAGCGCAATGCATTAATATCGCTGAAAACTCCGCGATATTCATGCATTACCGAGCTAATGCTCTTAGCCATGTTATCCACCTCCCATTGGATAACATGGCTAAGAACTGCTCAGGGCAGCTGTTACTTTTTGGAGATATTCGCGCTTATCTCGAATATTTCCAAAAGTTGATAATAGGAGATAGCGATGTGAGCGACTGTTTCCAGTCGCTAACATCTTGGCATGCCCACTTTGCATGTCATTAGTGATAAATATCACTCACATGCAAAGTGGGACCCAAGATGGTCGCTATCTCCTACTAGCCGTCGCTAACTGGTGTTAGCAACAGCTAGGTAATACAGATATAATTTTATCTCCGCGAAGCGGAGCGCTGTTACAGATATATATCTTGTTTTTGAACGTTAATTTCTCAAAATGCACTGAAGCACATATATTGAGACATAGCAAAGGCACATCGGGCTACCAGTCCCTAATATTTTACCAAGTTTCGTGCAAATCCATTCAGCCGTTCGATTATTATTATTATTTTTTTTTTTTGCCCCGCGGGGCCCTTTTAAAACCTCCACATCAAACCTAGGGGGTCAGCGAGGATCTACTATGCCCCCTTATGGTCATTTGCCCCTTCGCTTTGGCCTCCTCTTGTCTCTCGATCCTACCGAGAGACAAGATGGCGGCCGCTACGTACTGTTTGGAATGTTTACAGACACCGGAGAGCCAATCAGCTTCGCTTCGCAAAGCTCCGTAACGCGAAAAGTACGCGAAGCGGTGCGCTGTTACAGATATATATCTTTTTTTGAACGTTAATTTCTCAAAATCCACTGAAGCACATATATTGAGACCTAGCAAAGGCACATCGGGCTACCAGTCCCTACAATTTTGCCAAGTTTCGTGCAAATCCATTCAGCCGTTCGATTATTATTATTATTATTTTTTTTTGCCCCGCGGGGCCCTTTTAAAACCTCCACATCAAACCTAGGGGGTCAGCGAGGATCTACTATGCCCCCTTATAGTTATTTCCCCCTTTGTTTTGACCTCCTCTTGTCTCTCGATCCTACCGAGAGACAAGATGGCGGCCGCTACGGACTGTTTGGAATGTTGACAGACGCCGGAGAACCAATCAGCTTCGCTTCACAAAGCTCCGTTGCGCGAAAAGTCCGCGAACCAGAGCGCTGCCCGGTCCGCTGTTACAGATATATATCTTTTTTTAAACGTTAATTTCTCAAAATCCACTGGAGCACATATATTGAGACCTACAAAAGGCACATCGGGCTACCAGTCCCTACAATTTTGCCAAGTTTCGTGCAAATCCATTCAGCCGTTCGGGCTAAAAGTGAGGCCAACCGCCCTATGGAAAACTCAATGTTAAAAACACGTTTTGGGACCCCCCTTTTTTCTCGGCCCCCACTGGACGAACCCCCCCCCAAATTTTCAAGGGCTGCTCAGAAACAAAATGTGCCATTTTCCTGAAAATTTCAGCCAATTCCGTCCACAAACGCCAAAGTTATTAGACATAGAATTTTCAAAAAACCCATAGAGAAAAAATCCTAACTATATATACCTACTGGCGACCGCCAGTAGGTAATATATATATATTACCTACTGGCGGTCGCCAGTAGGTATATATAGTTAGGATTTTTTCTCTATGGGACTTTTGAAAATTCTATGTCTAATAACTTTGGCGTTTGTGGACGGAATTGGCTGACATTTTCAGGAAAATGGAACATTTTGTTTCTGAGCAGCCACTGAAAATTTGGGGGGGGTTTGTCAAGGGGGGGCTGAGAAAAAAGGGGGGTCCCAAAACGTGTTTTTCCCATGTTAATTTCCATAGGGCGGTTGGCCTCACTTTTAGCCCGAACGGCTGAATGGATTTGCACGAAACTTGGCAAAATTGTAGGGACTGGTAGCCCGATGTGCCTTTGCTAGGTCTCAATATATGTGATCCAGTGGATTTTGAGAAATTAACGTTAAAAAAAAGATATATATCTGTAAGCGCGTTCCGGGTAGCGCTCCGGTTCGCGTACTTGACGCGTAACGGAACTTCGCGTAGCGAAGCTGATTGGCTCTCCGGTGTCTGTCAACATTCTAAACAGTCCGGAGCGGCCGCCATCTTGTCTCTCGGTAGGATCGAGAGACAAGAGGAGGCTAAAACAAAGGGGGAAATGACCATAAGGGGGCATAGTAGATCCTCCCTGCCCCCCTAGGTTTGATGTGGAGGCTTTAAAAGGGCCCCGCGGGGCAAAAAAAGAATAATTTTTTGGGGGGTTTTTTGCGTGGGGAGCGCCCGGTACGCGCACCGGGAAGCGCTCTGGGGAGCGTACTATAAGGAAAAAAGAATGATAGACTTTTCAAATATTGTATGTTAATTGATTGTTTGTTTTGTTGATTTTTTTTATTTCTTTATTTTTTAAGCAATTATTTATTATTGTCATTGTGTTTCAAAATTTAATAAAATGTCTAATATTTCACTGTCTGAAATGTCGTTATTTTCATTGAACATAGCTTGTAATGTTTGAGTGTGTAAAATGTCCTCATTTTCAAGGAGGACATCTACTGATTGCACACATTGCAGTAGTTCTTGGTCCCAAGTTTCATCCATAAATTCAATGTCATTTGGATCAATGATTTCTTGGTTGGTCTCTGCAAGGACAATTTCAAATGAAACTTTCTGTTCGCCTTCCATTTTGTCTGAAATTTGCATAAAAAAAATATATATTAGTAGAGATAGGGCACTGTTGGGATTAATTTTAGATAGGCAGTTTTTAACAGTGAATTTATCTTTGGGCAGTGTATAGTATCAGAGTGGAAGTAGTAATATAAAAAAGTGTATGTGATTTAACGTAAGTAAATTCATAATTATACAAGAGAAGCCTAACTCCATCCATAACTATAACAGAGAAGTCTATCTAAATCTATAACTACTACAGAGGGATAGTATATAACTATCAGAAAAAGTTTACCATATTAACTTAAAGTGCACAATATACTTCAGTTTTTAAAATAACAACTTACCTTTAAAAAGAAGTTGAAGTTATTAGTGAAAATCCTATTGAAATGTACACCAGGAAGTAGTAGTCAAAATGGCTGTGTTTCCTTCTCTTCCTTTATATATATTCAGGTACATAACCAATCAAATGTCAGGTAAAAAAAATAGAAAATGAAAGTAACATTTTAATTGGTTGTCAATTCCAACACTTCAGATGTGTTTTGTGAAGTAATTTACCTCAGGGTATTTAGAGAGGTCTACAGGCTAAATGGCTAAATGGAATTCCAACCAAATTTGTGAAAATGGTAGGGATTGGTATGTAGTATGAGCAAATCTATATTTGGTGAAAGTGTCTCCAGGGTTTCTTCTGTAAATTACTTTCCCACCTTTTTTGATGGAGCGCTTCCCGGTGAGCGCCCCGGTACGCGAACCTGCAGCGTTACGGGAGTCCACCATTTTGTGTTTCGGTCGAATTAAAATACAAATAATGTTCAGAATGGGTAGAAGGGGGCACGGTAGACGTATCTTGACCCCCTAGGTTTTCTGAGGGTGGCTGAGGAGGCCCATATGTGCGGAAAAAAAACATTTTTTTTAAAAATTTCGCGCGGTTAGCTTCCGGTTCGCGTACTGGGTAGCGCTCCGGGGAGCGTACTTTGTTGAAAATTTGTGAAAAAAGTTAGAGTAAAATAATAATTGTGAGTGATCAGATGTAGGGTAGCTCTGAGAAGAGCTTTTGGGTTTATGGTACATTTAGGTACTTATAAGTAGGTACCAATGCACAGTCTTAAATTCAAAATGAAAACTCTGTTGCCCTCATCTGAGAAGTGAACTCCATCTCCTCTGTAGATATCTTGCATGTAGTAACGCAAGTTATTGTTGTACATGGAGCTCATTCCATGGTCTCTCATGTAAGCTGAAACAGATTTGTTTACATGCTTCCTCGACTTCTCAATTTGTGGACAAAATTGGTTCGACCACCTCCATTTCTGTCTTTGGCATATATTTGAATATACCAAGGCAGTTTGAGGAAAAAGTGCCATCAATTGCTCAAAGGTGTCCTTTAAAAGCATTTCCAGACCTACACCAGTCAAAGTGCCCAAGTCATTACCTCCACAGTGCAAAATTAACAGGTCAGGTTTAGGCAAATGCATAAAGGTTTTCACCAATGGTATCAATTGGTGACATTTTAATCCTCTGTGGCCAAACCACTTAATTTCCACATCTTGTAAATTGAGGTTAGGTAAATTTCTGTTCTCAGCATACCTTTGAGCCCAGTAGATGTAACTATGTCCAACAATCCAGACAGAAAACATGGTGAGAGTAGGTTCTGCTGCAGTTAGATGAAGTGTGGCAATGAAATGGCAGTTGGAAAAATAAGAGTTTAAAATGAAAAAAACTGTGGAGTTTCTGTGTTAAGGAAGCAGTAGCAGTGATTGGTGGATTTTGATTGCTGAAAACAGAAAGTTAGGGTGCATGGATGTGTTGTTTGAAAGATGTAATTTGAATGGTCAAGAAAAAATCATTTAATGAAAGATTGCACTGGATACGCAGGTGCACTGAGAGTTCAGAGTTCAATTGAAACATTGTTGTGTGAACTTGCAAACATGAGAGGTCTTTCAGGAGGTGGTTGCTATGCAAAAAAGGCAGAAAGGCCAGAGGGGGGAAGGGTGTTGCTTTGAAAAAAGTGAGGGAAGAGTTTTGATTGGGTGACATGAGAGATATGTGTGATGAGTTACAGCATTTCTGTGCTTTTCATAGCTGCAGACTCTGGAGTGCATACCTTTTGCTCTGCTAAAGACAATTTGGTGTGTTTCTGAGACTGTTTTGAAACTCATAAAGTATTTGCTAAGGTGAGAAAAGATTCATTTAATTTAGGTAGAGAATAGTATGGTTTAGGGAGAAAATTATGAAGAAAGTTGTGTATTTAAAATGTTGCTTTGTGTCAAGTGTTTTACAAATAGATTTTGTTTCTTTGTGTTACATAGCCATGTTAAAAGTGATGCAAAAAAAGTGCAAGGGTCTTACAAAAATGCTTTCATGTGTCTTAGGGTATTTTAACTCACTTCCCCATGAATGTATGAATATAATTGCTTTACAAGATGTGTTTAAAAACTTTTTTGAAATCAATTAGGTTTCTTGATATGTACTGCTAGAGTTTCATAGGTTGCTTGGGGCATATTTTCAAGGCTTTTGACTTCCTTTGATGTAATTTTTCCCATTTTAATTTAAGACCTTTCCCTGTGGTGCAAGGTCCTTGTAAATATGCCCCCATCTGTGCTTGGCAAATTTAGATTTTAATTCTTTGACTAACATAGCCATGTTAAAAGTGACCCAAAAATGTTGCAAGGGCCTTAAAAAAACGCTTTCATGTGTCTTAGGCCATTTTAAGTCATTTCCCCTTGAATGTAGGTATCTAATTGATTTAGTTGATGTGTTTAAAAACGATTTATGAAAACAATTAGGTTTCTTGATATGTACTGCTAGAGCTTCATAGGTTGCTTGGGGCATATTTATAAGGCCTTTGTGTCTCTCTGATGTTATTTTTCCCATTTTAATTTAAGACCTTTCCCTGTGGTGCAAGGTCCTTGTAAATACGCCCCCATCTGTGCTTGGCAAATTTAGATCTTGATTATTTGACTTACATAGCCATGTTAAAAGTGATCTAAAAATGGAGCAAGGGCTTAAAAAAAACGCTTTCATGTGTCTTAGGGTATTTTAAGTAACTTCCCCATGAATGTATGAATATAATTGCTTTACAAGTTGTGTTTAAAAACGTTTTTTGAAATCAATTAGGTTTCTTGATATGTAATGCTAGAGGTTCATAGGTTGCTTGGGGCATATTTATAAGGCCTTTGAGTCTCTCTGATGTTATTTTTCCCATTTTAATTTAAGACCTTTCCCTGTGGTGCAAGGTCCTTGTAAATACACCCCCATCTGTGCTTGGCAAATTTAGATCTTGATTATTTGACTTACATAGCCATGTTAAAAGTGATCTAAAAATGGAGCAAGGGCTTAAAAAAAACGCTTTCATGTGTCTTAGGGCATTTTAAGTCACTTCCTGATGAATGTAGGTATATAATTTATTTAGATGATGTGTTTAAAAACGATTTTTGAAATCAATTAGGTTTCTTGATATGTAATGCTAGAGCTTCATAGGTTGCTTGGGGCATATTTATAAGGCCTTTGAGTCTCTCTGATGTTATTTTTCCCATTTTAATTTAAGACCTTTCCCTGTGGTGCAAGGTCCTTGTAAATACGCCCCCATGTGTGCTTGGAAAATTTAGATTTTGATTATTTGACTTACATAGCCATGTTCCATACAGTTGTAACCTTCTGCGCAGTCTTTGATATGCTAGACTCCATCTGCACTATGAGATACCTAAGCAAAGGAAACACAGGTGATGTGATTGTGAAATGAGGAAAAGAAACTCCACATTTTTCAATTACATCACATATGTTTCCTAAGTTTACGAATGACATTGTGCAGATGAGGTTTAGGTCTGTCCACGGACACAGAAAAGGTCTGGCCTTTGTTCAAGAGTGAAGTGGACATGACTTACTTCATTGGTAGGCCTTCACATGTATTATCTCCTCTGTACTCTTCAAAAAGCGTAAATTTCATCTGCAACCCTGAGTAGGCCTCACCTCAAACAAACCTCTGGATAGGCCACACTTTATCGTCATCCTGAATCAATCATTTAAAATGTTAGGGACAGATTTATGATAGGTGTAAGCTTATTTTGTGTCACTGTGCGTGACTTTTGTGACGCAGCGGCGGTGCAAAAGATTTGCTATGTGGCGACATATTTACAACTTGATGCATCTAGGCAGATGTGTCATGCTTTAAAGTACCGTGCCACATGAAACCGATGCAGCAGTGATGCAAAAGATGCACCATGTTGCAAGACAGGCCTCATTTCATCTCCAACAAGATAAGAAGCTGAATCTTCTGTAAATGTGAAAATTGTTGTATACACTGCTCAACTTATGTGTACTCTTTGATATGCTAGAGTCCATCTGCACTATGAGATACCTAAGCAAAGGAAACACAGGTGATGTGATTGTGAAATGAGGAAAAGAAACTCCACATTTTTCAATTACATCACCTGTGTTTCCTAAGTTTACGAATGACATTGTGCAGATGAGGTTTAGGCCTGTCCACGGACACAGAAGAGGTCTGGCCTTTGTTCAAGAGTGAAGTGGACATGACTTACTTCATTGGTAGGTTTTCACATGTATTATCTCCTCTGTATTCTTCAACAAGAGTAAATTTCATCTGCAACCCTGAGTAGGCCTCACTTTAAACAAACCTCTGGATAGGCCACACCTTATCGTCATCCTGAATCAATCATTTAAAATATTAGGGACAGATTTATGATAGGTGTATGCCTCTTTTGCGTCACTGTGCGTCACTTTTGTGACGCAGCGGCGGTGCAAAAGATTTGCTATGTGGTGACATATTTACAACATGATGCATCTAGGCAGATGTGTCATGCTGTAAAGTCCCGTGCCACATGAAACCGATGCAGCAGTGATGCAAAAGATGCACCATGTTGCAAGACAGGCCTCATTTCATCTCCAACAAGATAAGAAGCTGAATCTTCTGTAAATGTCAAAATTGTTGTATTCACTGCTCAACTTATGTGTACTCTTTGATATGCTAGAGTCCATCTGCACTATGAGATACCTAAGCAAAGGAAACACAGGTGATGTGATTGTGAAATGAGGAAAAGAAACTCCACATTTTTCAATTACATCACCTGTGTTTCCTAAGTTTACGAATGACATTGTGCAGATGAGGTTTAGGTCTGTCCACGGACACAGAAGAGGTCTGGCCTTTGTTCAAGAGTGAAGTGGACATGACTTACTTCATTGGTAGGCTTTCACATGTATTATCTCCTCTGTACTCTTCAACAAGCGTAAATTTCATCTGCAACCCTGAGTAGGCCTCACCTTAAACAAACCTCTGGATAGGCCACACCTTATCGTCATCCTGAATCAATCATTTAAAATGTTAGGGACAGATTTATGATAGGTGTATGCCTCTTTTGCGTCACTGTGCGTTACTTTTGTGACGCAGCGGCGGTGCAAAAGATTTGCTATGTGGTGACATATTTACAACTTGATGCATCTAGGCAGATGTGTCATGCTGTAAAGTCCCGTGCCACATGAAACCGATGCAGCAGTGATGCAAAAGATGCACCATGTTGCAAGGCGGATGTATGACGTTACAACGCATACTTTTACATCGCATGCCTTTACAACGCGGTTTTTACATCGCATACCATTACAACGCATAATGCTTTTAGGCGCTGGATAGTGATTTATTTAATTTACTATTCCAACTCCAGTCCCCGTGGATAGTAGGGAAGGTGTTGGATAGTATATTAAATACATTCCCTATCCTAGAGCTCCCCCCAGCGCTATGCGTTGTAATGGTTTGCGTTGTAAAAGTTGCGTCATAATGGTAGTGCGTTGTAAAAGTTTCGTTGTAATGGATGTTTCCCTGCAAGGCAGGCCTCATTTCATCTCCAACAAGATAAGAAGCTGAATCTTCTGTAAATGTCAAAATTGTTGTATACACTGCTCAACGTATGTGTACTCTTTGAAATGCTAGAGTCCATCTGCACTATGAGATACCTAAGCAAAGGAAACACAGGTGATGTGATTGTGAAAGGAGGAAAAGAAACTCCACATTTTTCAATTACATCACCTGTGTTTCCTAAGTTTACGAATGACATTGTGCAGATGAAGTTTAGGTCTGTCCACGGACACAGAAAAGGTCTGGCCTTTGTTCAAGAGTGAAGTGGATATGACTTACTTCATTGGTAGGCCTTCACATGTATTATCTCCTCTGTACTCTTCAACAAGCGTAAATTTCATCTGCAACCCTGAGTAGGCCTCACCTCAAACAAACCTCTGGATAGGCCACACTTTATCGTAATCTTGAATCAATCATTTAAAATGTTAGGGACAGATTTATGATAGGTGTATGTCTCTTTTGCGTCACTTTTGTGATGCAGCGGCGGTGCAAAAGATTTGCTATGTGGCGACATATTTACAACTTGATGCATCTAGGCAGATGTGTCATGCTGTAAAGTCCTGTGCCACATGAAACCTGCGTCAGTTTTCATATAGGTGTTTTGTTGCAAGGTATGCATTAATTTGCATGAAAGCCCTGTAAAAGTAACACAGTGAAATTTAGAAGATTTCACTGAGTCAGCTTTATAGCATTGCTGAATCAAATCCTTACGCCTGTTTGAAACAGGCATAAGAAGTGATACACCATGCAATGTGAGGCTTCCTCCTGTGCATTGCAGTAGACATGTCGCGCTTATGACGTGATTCCTGCAATGTGCTGCTTTTGCGGCACAGATGCGTGACGCATCTGTGCTGTTTTTGCTCAATGGTGCTCCACATTGTAAATGCGGCACACTATGGGTGGCACATTAACTGGTGCATCCGTGGTGATGCGCCACTTAGCATAAATCTATCCCTGTACATTTAAGTATGAGCAGGGGAAACAGAGTCGGTGAGGCTTATCCAAGGTTAAGAAGAGATGAGTCCTGTTCACTGAAAACTTGGACATAGGCCTCACCTCCTCAGCATCGCTGGACATGGCTAAATAATAGCTGCAAAATGTTACTCTTGTTAAACAATTTTACTATTATAATCTCTGAGATTTGTCTCTTACTCTGCAACATCTCATTGTTGTTCTCTTTCTTTAAAGATAACGACAACATCAACCATGAGTGACAATCAGCAATCAGTTGATCTCGACCTCATCATTGAACTTGTAATTGAAACGTCAGTGGAAGTAGATCCCTTGGATGATTTAAATCCTGAGGATGATGAAGAACATGATGAGGATGCCGATTTGTCAGAATTGTATGACATAGGGTGGGAAGCTGACCTGCTTGAGCCTATGGAACTATAAACATTTATTTTTAAAATTTACAATAAATGAAAAGTAAAAATGTAAACCGTTTCATTTAAAATTAAACACACCTTCAAAAACAGGTTATGTGTAGTGTCTTCAATAAAATATTAAAATATGCTCATAAAATTAGATCAGATTCACATATAAAACAGGACAGGTAAAATGAAGAAGAATTCCATTTCTTTTCTGATATTTGTGTATTCTAAATTTGCCAAAGCACTAAAAATTATTCTATGTAAAAATGTCAAGTAGTGTGTTAAGTTTTTGATGACTGTTATTGATTTACTGTTTGGTAATAGTGGTTAATAACATTTTTTATTATATTTTACCACAGATTCAACTGCAGATCATTTCAAATTTTGAGAATGCCAACTAAGGATAGAATGAGAAAGGCTACAAAACGTCAAAGACAGCAGGTCCATCATTTACTGCAGCAGTCCTCTACAATAAAAAATCGTGAAGTCACCAAGAAAGCACCGGGTAAGACCACGAAAACATTCATAAGAAACATTTCTAGAAAAAAAAGTAGTACTACAGAAAATGTTTTTGTCCAGAAAAAGAGAAGCAATTTAAACGGAAAGGAAAGGCCAATCAAAAATGTTACTGCTAGAGCAAGAGATAACTCTGTGCATGATAGTAGAAGGAAACAACAGTTTAGGGACATTCGTAAACGAATGTTCCGCAACAGGATAATTGGCAATTTGTTAAAAAATATTAAGAAAGGTCAACAGAAAGTGGTTTTTTATAAGAGAAAAAAAAAGTTGAGAAAGTTATTGATCAGGCATTTGAAATTAAACGAAAGTTATTTATTTTGATAATCAATAGAATTAGGAAGCTAAACAAGGCAATTTATGATTTCAAAAGAAATAGTAGATGGAAGAGAATAGTTAATCGTAGTAATTTTTGTGAAGTTTTTTCCGGAGAATGGATGCATAGTTCAAGTTGTGAGGCATTTTTCAATGAGGAGAGTTATTTCCAGGATAATGATTTGGTGCATGCAGTTGACACCAGCGGTCGAGCTTATGAGGTGAAAGATGGTTGTCCAGTTGAAAAAGAAAAACTTGTGACAACAGAGGCAGAAGAGATGTTAGGTAATGAGGTTTTAGGAAGACGTCCTAAGGGACCTGTGTACACCTGGAAGTGTAGTAGTATTTGCAGTGTGCGACAGGATTCCATCAATTTGCTTTGTGATTTTGTACGGACATTTAATAAGAAAAGTTTGAAGCAGAAAATGAAGTTGTTGCAAGAATTAGATCCTTGCAGAGTGAGAGAAGTGACAGGTTTGCATGGTCATTCACTGGCTTGTCTTTCCAGGCGAGTATACCAGAGTGTTTTTCATCATTTCAGGATGCTAGCAGTGCATCATAATAAAGTGAGGAAATTAGTTAGAATGTTGTATTATGCTAAGAGTCCAGCAGTTATGCTTAAACAATTATGCGCTGCTCTTTTGCATGGTTCTGAAATAGATGTGAAGAATATGTGTGAAGAAATTGAGTTTTGTTACTTTGGAAGTAAAGAGGAGAATGTTGAAATTGACCCAGAAGAAGAGGGTAATGTGGAAGATAGTGTACAGGTTTCCAGTACAGATAATTTTCAGAAGGAAATTGCCACGTTTCAGGTGAAATCAAGTGAGAGGCCTAATTTCACTTGTGTGTGTTGTCGACGCACTTATTATAAGAATCAGACTAAGTTAGTGGATTTATATGCAAAAAGTGAAAGGGAAAATAATAGTGAATGGAAGGATTTCGCTACATACTTGATGGTAGAAAATTGTTTTGATTTGGGATCGGATCAACGTGTGTGTACTTATTGTTGTAATAAATTAAATCAAAACCAGATGCCTGCTAGAGCGGTTCATAATAATCTGGAATTGGTTGAGATTCCTTCTGAATTGAAGGATTTAAATACTTATGAATCTATTTTGATTCAAAGTATCCATCCCTTTCAGGCTATTGTAAGAATGGAGCCAAAGACAGGGAAATTGCCTCCATCAGATTTACAGAGAGGATTAAAGGGAAGAGTTGTTTATTTGCCTCTAGATTTGAAGAAAAACATTAACACAATTGGAGTAGAAAAAGTGGAAGAGGAACCTCTGGTTATCTTAGTTAATGGGGTTCCGACAAAGAATAAAAAAAATGGCAAGATTTAGTGGATGTTAGGAAAGTCAAAAAGGCAACATTGTATTTGAAAAAAAATAATAAGTACTATAAGAATGTATATGTTGCAGAAGAGGAAGTAAGTGAGGAAGAGGATAGCGATTTGTGTGCTGGTCAAATTGAGAAAGTAGAACCCTCTAAAAGTGAAGAAATATATGAACATTATAGTGTTCATCCTTTGCATTCCAAGGAAGTCATGGGGAATGCTATTGAGTTGTTTCAAATGAAACAAGCCAAAGGGAGTCCCATTAGTGTCTGGGAGGAAAGTTTTGAAGCTCGGTGTTTCCCACAGCTATTTCCAACAGGTCAAGGAGGAAGATATGATGAGCGAACTCATCAAATTCCTGCTTCTGAATACCGGACTTTACGATTGTATGCAGAAGATGCTAGGTTTCGACAATGCATTCCCTATTTGTTTCATCTCCTGTTTGAAAGCGATCTGTCTGGACTGTCATATGCAGTGAACCACATCTTGAAAAGTGGTATACAGATGCAAAACATCTCGGCAAGTGACTTTATGGATAAAGTCAATGTCCAAGACAGTATTTTGGATTGTCACCTGATTAATCTCATGGCGTGTCAGCGTGGTACTAATGAGTACTGGTACCGTCGTCATGGTGATTTAAAATGTATGCTGAGGAACTTAGGAACTCCCACATGGTTCCTCACTCTGAGCTGTGCCGAGTATGGCTGGGAAGACTTACTTGAATTTCTACGAGAGGCAAATGGAAACATCGAAAACATCGAATTCAAGACACCCGAAGAACTGTGCTCTTTGGATCCAGTGAATGTATGCAGTTACTTCAATCATAGATTTGAAGCTATGATGTCTTTCATCATGAATAAGAAGAATCCACCTCTTGGAGAGGTGTTGGATTTCTTCTGGAGAAAGGAGTACCAAGCAAGAGGTGCTCCTCATATACATATGCTGCTGTGGATCAAGGATGCACCTAAATTTGGAACAGATCCAGAAGACTTAGTGATGAGTTTCATAGAACAGTATTCTACATGTGCTGTTCCAAACACAAAGGAGGACAAAAGCCTAAGAGAACAAGTTCTACGCTTCCAAAGCCATCGTTGCGGAAAGTACTGTCGTCGTAAATTCAGAAACAAGGACAAGTTCTACACCAAATGTCGTTTCGCCTTTCCACGACCGGTGATTTCTAAAGGAAGAGTGAACAGTTTGATGTCTTCGCTGCGACATAATGTGATGAAGAAATCACCTAAAAACACATACAATTTGAAGAGGAACGAAGAGTCCAAGTACATCAACGACTACAACCCAGTGATTTTGTCCATGTGGAATGCTAACATGGATATACAGTTTGTGGCTGATAACTGTATGGCTGTGGCTCGGTATGTGACCTCTTACATCATCAAAAAAGAAAAGACAGAATTGAAGGATATGTGGGAGGATATTTCCCATGAAAAGAGCCTCAGTAAGAAGTTGTACAGTTTCAGTCTGAAGATGTTGTCGCATCGAGAAATCGGAGCTTACGAATGTTCTGACCGGTTGTCTTCAGCAAGTCTCTATGCCAAATCTAGGAGTATCGTTTGGGCGAGTCTTGGTCTTGCTGCAACGCGTAATCGAGTTCTGAAACCTGTGCGGGAAATTGAGTATTTGGCGGAAAAGGAGCCAAACAGTACCGACATTTTGAAGACCAACATGTTGGATACATATTATCCAAATCGAAGCAGTCACCTCGAGAATGTTTGTCTGTATGAGGTTCTACAAAATTACATATTCAAGAGGAACATCAAAGAAGATATTGATAAAGGAGTGTATGCTGTAATTGGAAGTGAGGGATGTCTGGTCAAGCAAAGAAAATGCCACTTGGTACACCATCGAAAATTGAGTGGCGAATCTCCTGAAAAAAAGGAGTTTTTCTATTTAGCACTTTTGCAACTTTTCAAGCCTTGGCGTGCAGAAGAGGAACTGCTTGGAGATTTCCTCTGTTACGAAGACTCTTTCACTGCCGCCAAGGAGACCATAGAATGTCCTGCTTTTCCCAAATATGTAGAAATGTTGAATGCGGAAATCGAGCAGGAAGCAACGATTGCAGCCGAGATTGCCAGAGACAGTTCTCAGGACAGTCAGAGTTCTGTTTCATTGAGTCAGGATCCACTAGGAGGACCTGTTATCGAAAATGAAGCTGCCACTGCCATGAATGAAGTGGAAAGAGCCATGGCACATGCTCAGGAGGATGCGGTTAACTTAGAAGACTTGGAAAGACAACTCAACGTTGAGCAGAGGAAAATATATGACGAAGTTACCAAGCAAATTGATCATGGATTAAGTCATGAGAAGAAAGAGTGCTCATGTACGTCGTTGAAGCCTGTCCGACTGTACGTGAGTGGAGAAGCGGGAACTGGAAAGAGTTTCCTCATTAAAGCAATTTCATGTTATTTGAAGGAAAGGACTGAGTCATCGCTGTCTTGTGTTGTCACCGCTCCAACTGGACTGGCAGCACATAACATTAAAGGTATTACTTTGCATCGTCTACTGATGCTGCCAGTGGAGCATGATAACAAATTACAATACCACAAGTTATCTTGAGATGCTTGTTGTGAAGTTTCAAGAGTCTTGAGGAAAATGAAACTTCTTATCATTGACGAAGTAAGCATGGTTTCCAATGTCATGCTTGCATTTGTGCATTTGAGAATGCAAGAAGTTCTTAAAACAGAGTATGATGTGTTATTTGGTGGCAAACACATCATTGTTTTCGGAGATCTTCTGCAGCTGACACCAGTGAAAGGACAACCTGTGTTCAAAATGCTCACGCATGAAGATACCAGGAAGTGCCTAGGGAGCATTGGCAATGTCAATATATGGTTAAACTTCAATTATGCTGAACTGCATGAAAATATGCGTCAGGCGAAGGATGAAGTTTACAAGAATATTCTACAAGATGTTAGAATTGGAAAAGTGACCGAGCATGGGAAACAAGGTTTACATGCACGATTACTGTCAAATTTATATCCAGAACAAGACGTTGTGCCTGAGAATATTTTTCAGAAAATTACTGAGAAGAAATCTGGAATATGTTTGATGCCAACTCTTGCAGAATGTGCCATCTTCAACAACAAAATGTTGCATTTAGAAAACCAAGAGATTGTGAAACTGGAAGCTATTGACAGAGTAGAGCATATGGGATCAACAATTATTTTGTCTGAGAATTTGAAATCAAAATTGGATTCATTAGAGAAGACTATATCTAAAACTGCAGGTTTTGAAAAGACTCTGAATGTGTGCTTAAATTGCCGTATAATTTTAAGAAGGAATTTACATGTTGAAAGAGGTCTGGTAAATGGATCAATGGGTAATGTTGTTGATTTTGTGAAATACAGAAATTAAAAATTAAATTTGATGGCATTGAGGAAGTACAGCTAATTGGTCGTTGTTCTGCTAGATTTTTGCTTGTAAAATACTTATATGTTCGCCGTAAGCAGTTTCCTGTTTGCTTGGCATATGCGGTGACAATCCATAAATCACAAGGTTTAAGTGTAGACAGTGCATTGGTGAATATTGGCAGTTCTGTGTTCAAGGAGGGTATGGCATATGTGGCATTGTCACGAGTTTGAACTTTATCGGGATTGTATTTGATTGAGTGTGATGTCACAAACATTTGTGCGGATCTAGATTGTGTTAAGGAATACAATAGGTTAAGAAGAGAGTATGCGCCACATTTGCCTCAATATCCTTTGTTTGAGAAACGTGTGGTAGGCCGGAAACGAAGAAATGTGACCAATACTAGGGAGGTTGTAGCAAAAAGACGAAAAGTCGATGAACCTGAAGTTATAAGCAGAAAGAAAAAGGATTCTGTTGAAGATGTTGTTGGTTTTCAATTTGAAAACAGTTCTGGTGTCAACTGCTATGCTAATGTAGTGGTTAATGTTTTGTTTTCTCTAGAAAATGTAAAAGAAGAGATTGTGGTCAATTCGGATCACAGATTTTGCAGTTTGTTAAATTCTGTGTTAGAGAAATGTAGCACTGATAGAACAAAAATAGAAAGTGTGTCTGAAATTCGAAATCTGTTAGACAGATGTTCAGGTCAAACACAATTCTCTCAAAATATTCAGCAAGATTGTCAGGAGTTTTTAATGTATATGCTTGATGTATTGCATGCTGAAGGTGTAGATGTAGATCACCTGTTTGGGCTTTCTTATCAATGGCAGCATGACTGCGAGAACTGTAGGGTATCAAGTACTACTAGTGTAGACTTATATATTTAACTTTGCCAGACAGTAAATCAGCGTCCTTTAATAAGCTAGTAAAAGCAGCAGATCACAACATGGAGTGTAGCCAATGTAAATCTGAAATGATGTCAACATTATTTATACGAACATATGGCCAGTATGTCATTTTAATGTTCCAACGATGTAGGCCTGATGGAACAAAATTGACAACTTTAATTAAAAATGTTGTAGCTTCGCAGTTGTCAATATCAGGAAGGACTTTTGTAACTGCAGCAATTATATATCATGACGGTCCTTCAATAACATCAGGACATTACACAGCTTATTTAAAGTCTAGAAACGGCTGGTCATTCTGCAACGATTCTGTTTTAACTTTAAAAAAAAAATTGCCGTATGACCTTAAAAATTCTTACCTGGTGTTTTTAAAACCAGAATTTTAGGGAAAGAATCTCGGGATGTGCTCTGAGGAATTTCAAGAGGTTCTAATGGCTCCTACACGATTTGGCCTTGAGGATAAGTGTAGTACAGAGACATAAGTTATTTTTGAGTATTAAATAGTTCCTGGAAAAAAAGAAGATTTTCTTACAGAAAGTGGTGGGCACAGATTAGTTGAAGGACAACAGAGTATTTCCCAAAGCAAACGGTCTTCTTACCATAACACTTGACGTCATGGAAAAATAACTGCACTTTGAATGAGTTCAGAAAAACTGTTTCTTTTTATAAGCTAATTCAAGCAGCCAATCAAAACATGGAGTAGAGGGAATGTAAGTCTGCAATGCTGTCTAGATTATTGGTCCAAACTTTTGATTATAATGTCATTTTAAAAATCCAACTATATAAACCTGATGAAAGTAAGTCTTCAACTTTAATTACAAATGTTGTGGCTACACAGTCGTTGATTTTAGGAAGAACATTTGTAACTGCAGCTATTATATGGCATGATGGTCATTTGACAGATCCGCTTATTACACAGCTTAAAATGTAAAAAAATGTGCTGTTTCGGAAATTATTCCCATTTGACTACGATACAATGTTGCCTTTTTATTTAAAAATATTCTTACTTTCTGTTTTCAGAAAAGAGAATTCAGGGTAGGTAACTGGCGTATATTGATTCTAGGGGTTGATATAATTTTATCTACTGTTTTATATTGCTTTGTGATTAAAAGTGATGTAGACAATTAAATAATTGTAGTAGTCATAGAGGTAGTGTAAGTCTGCTTCATAGTAAGCAGTATCAGTGTCATAGGAAATGTAGAACATGAGTGAGCAAGAAGGGTAAGATATTACTAGTCCAGGATTGTGAAAGTGATCTTGAACGTTTTCTTTCTGAAAGTTGCGGAAATACAAAATGACGGGATTTGCTTACAAGAATTCCAAGAGTTATAAATGGCTCTTACATGATTTGGCCTTGTGGAAACATGTGGTAGAGAGCGAGAAGTCATTTATTGTATGTAACATATTTTTCAAAACGATGGAGGTTTTCTTTCAGAAAGTGGCGGGCTGAAAATAAAAACAGCACAACCGAGTGTAAGCTGTTCATAGGACATCCTTCGACGTCATGGAAAGTAAGTTACTTTTGAGGAGTTCTGATTTCTGATTGGTTATGTTATATGGGTTTTTTAAACACAATCATTTTGATTGTGCTTTTTTCCCCGCTGTTATATGATGAATACCTTCAAGTCACTGTTTTTAGTGAAATTTGATAAATTCTGAGAACAGCAAAAATAAACCATTTAACATGTATAATTAATTCTGTACTTTTTGTATTTATGATATACATTTAAAACTGTGTAGGGGGCATTCAGAAGCTGAGGCTTCAGTAAGTGTCAAAGTTGTTGCATGCAGTGCGTACTCTTTCCTATGCTGGACTACATCTGCACAATGAGATACCTAACCAAAGGAAACACAAGTGATGTGATTGTGAAATGAGCAAAAGAAATTGCACGTTTTTCAAATACATTACCTGTGTTTCCTAACATTACGAATCACATTGTGCAGATGAAGTTTAGGCTTGTCCAGGGAAACAGAGGAGGTCTGAACTTTATTGGTAGGCCTGCACATGTATTATCTCCTCTGTACTCTTCAACAAGCGTAAATTTCATCTGCAACCCTGAGTAGGCCTCACCTGAAACAAACGTCTGGATAGGACACACCTTATTGCCATCTTGAAACAATCATTTAAAATGTTAGGAACAGTTTTATGATGATTGTGCACCTCTTTTGCGCTGCCATTGCGTCACTTTTGTGAGACAACAGCAGTGCAAAAGATGCACCATGTTCCAAGATAGGCCTCACTTCATCTGCATCAAGATACTGTTAGTTTAAAATGTATATCTTTAGGACTGTGTAGGGGGCCTGGAGAAGCAGAAGCTTCTGTAAGTGTCAAAGTTGTTGAAAAACTGTTTGTCCTTCAATCTTTTCCCTTGTCTTTTCTAATTTTTAAATACATGTTTTAATATTTTTCAAATGTTTGTTCTCTCTTTCACAGATTGAAAGTATAAAAATAACAAGTGACTAAGTTAACGACAATTATAAGGTAAATGTTTTGTACTCTTTTCATTACATTTCTATCACATTTAAGTACTATTAGTTCCACTGCTTCATTTCTTTAACCCTCACTTTCCTGCCTTTGCTACTTCCCTCATTCCTTTCTCTATTACTTACTTACTCTACTCCTTCCACTCCTTTTCTCAGTCCCTCTCTTCTCATAGTTCCTCACTCTTGTTCACTCACTCCGTCTCTATTACTCTTAGTGTCTTTGACTGATCACTCTTTCAGTACTTGTTCATTATGCTTTCTCTGTGTAGTTGAAGCACACTAAGGGGCATATTATGAACAGAGGCAATAAAATTATTGCTGTTTTTATCGGCAGAAAACTGCTGCAAAAGCGGTTTTAGCGGCAGTTTTCTGCCGCAAAAGCGGCTTTAGCGACACATTTCTGCCGATAAAAGCTGCAAAACTTTTATTGCCTATGTTGATAATATGGGCCTATGTTATTTACATTTCTTTGCTGTTTCAATTATTCTTTTCCTGTTACTTCTTCTTTTCTGCTTTCTGTTTTTTCTCTCTGTTATTCCACATGTTTTAATCTTATTTTGAACATTCACTCACATTCTCTAAGAAACTCTTCTGTGTTATTCTTCTACTCTCCTTTTTTTCTTTCATTTCCTTATCTATTTTGTTTTTCACAATTATATCCTCTTCCATCTTTTCTTCGGTAAATAAATCTATTAAACAGTATCTCTGGTTTAGTCCCTATAGCTGTCTTTCTTTTAACATTACTCTCTGTTTACTTCCCTTATACTTACTCTTCTTTTTTATTTTGTTATTTTTTTGGTTCGCTCCCGGTTCGCGTACCGGCGAGCGAACCGGGAAGCGAACCAAAAGAAATAGAGCTTGTCAGAGTGCTAAAAATTCTAGCAATTTTTTTTATAAAGGGGAGGTAGTTCTGAAAAGAACTTTTTTTTTTAATGTTTTTGTTGTTTTATATATATTTTTTTTTTTCTGAACATTTTTTGTTTTTTTTGTATTTTTTGAACAATTTTATGTTTTTTTTGGTTTTTTGGGGGGGGAAACAACAAAAAACAGGCATTGGAAAGGGCTCAACAGGAGCAATTTTTTTTTATTTTTTGGGGCGTTTAGAGCACTTGTGGTTTTCAAATGCTCTGTTTATTAAGTTAATGCTCATATTGGCACATGAGAGTATGGTACCGCAATATAAACAGACAATCTTCATGTGGATAAAGTTATCCTGAATGTTTGGCACTGTTTCCCGTGCCTCTGGCCCCGACAGAGATACCTGTGCCGATGTCCTGGCCACATGAGTTGGTGGGTTGTCCTGGAGGTCACGCATCTGTGCCCGGCTGTAATTTAGTGGATGCCACCTCAGCATGTGACGGTGCATAGTATAGTTGCCGTAACTATACTTCTTATCTGTGCCTCTAGATAAGTCCTCTTTGCATATGAGGCACGTCACATACCGAGCATTAACTTTTTTCTGTCCTTCGGGAAAAGAAAAAAACTGCCAAATGAAACTATTTTTATGATGAGATACCCGGGGCTCCTCTTGTAAAAACTGTGTTCCCTGTATTTCCTCTTCCTCTTCTTGATCCTCTTCCTCCTCTGTGTTGGAAAGGAACTGTGGAGGTGGTCCTCTCTTCCTATGAGGAGGTGGTGGTGGTGGTGGGGGTGTACCAGCTGCAGCTACTAGTGAAGACATTTTCCACTCAGCAAAATAGGTCTTCCTTTCACAAAGTTGAAAGTCAGAGTGAGAAAAAAGGTGGGGGCTTTCATCATTTGGGAAAAAAATAGTTCTAAACCAATGAAAAGTGTTATTTTTAGGTCACCTGACCTAGCCTTACATCATTAGGAAACCAAAAGTGAAATGAACCAATGAAAAGTTGTATTAACAAGTCACATGACCTGTTACGCTTATGTTACGCGCTGCGGAATGCGCCCCGGATCGCTTCCGGGGAGCTGCGCTTCGCGCCTCGGTTCGCGCTCCGGAGCACTTCCGGGTGCGCTAACGCGGCGCGTCATAAGACGCATTACGCGGCAGCGCGATACATCGCGCTTTCGCGACGCGCCCCGGATCGCTTCCGGGGAGCTGCGCTTCGCGTCTCAGTTCGCGTACCGGAGCACTTCCGGGTGCGCTAACGCGGCGCGTTATAAGACGCATTACGCGACAACGTGATACGTCGCGCTTCCGCGACGCGTCACGATGTTGATTTCTAACACGGCAGTTGCGCAAACGGAACGTTTACCGGTTCGCGGACCGGGTCGCGGCACCAAATTGAGCTAACGGGAAGCTTCCCGGTTCGCGAACCGGGAGCGAACAAAAAAAAATAATAATACATTTTTTTATTAATAAACATATAAAATATATTTTTTGATTTAAAGAAGAATACATTTTACAGCTATAGATATTAGCTTTGAAAAAACCAATTAAATTCACTGAAAAAACCATAGGTTATAGACCATATATAGTTAGGAATTAGCATTTACAAAACCTTGAAAATTCACTGAAAAAACCATAGGTTATAGACCATATATAGTTAGGAATTAGCATTTAAAAAACCTTTTTTTACTCACACAAAACCATTGAAATTCCATATATAGTTAGTTGTACTAACTATATATCGCGCACCCGCAATCCACTGATGATCATGTCACATATTACATCATTCATGACATGGTCAGTGACATCACTGATGACATCACTGATGACATCTCAAATGACATCACTGATGACATCACTGATGACATCTCAAATGACATCACTGATGACATCACTGATGACAACATCCAGTGACTGTATGTTTCTGTAAAGTTAAAATATGTGTTACATATTGAAGAATGAGTGGATGTATAAGTGTCTGAATGAAGGATTTAGTAGGTGCATGAGTGACTGTATGAGTGAGTGAATAAATGTGTGTCACTGAGTGCATGGGTTAGTGACTAAACTGTCTTAATTTGTGCATCATTATGTCTGTTGTTCTGTAGACTGAGTGTGTGTGTGTGGGTGGCTGGGAGGTGTATGACTCTGTGCATAGATGTGTGAGCAGTTGATTCACTAGATGTATGGGTTCAAAAGTGCATGTAGAAACACCTGTATGGGCGGTTGACTGAGTGCATTGGTGAGTGAATGGATATCTCAGTGCTACATGTCAAAGTAAGTACATATGTAAAACACAGTACATGTGACAGTTGACATATATAAATAACTGTGCATAAGAGCCAGTGAATGTGTGAGTGGCTGTATTGATCATTGTGAACTTGTATCAGGCATTGTAAAAGAGAGTAAATATGTGTTAGTATATGTTTGAATAAGTAAGGTGTGTATAACTGTATAGTTGTGTGGAAAAGTAAATTTTTGCCATGTTGTATGTGCCTACGTGTTCCCCATGTTATGTTATATGTGCATGATCGATATGCATGTATTCCCCTCTGATCGATTAAAGACGCAATTACAGTTGTGTCCATCTCTAGTATGTCAGTTTCCCGTTCTCGTAAATACAACGAATATCAGGCCTATGTAATCCTACGTTGCCACATTTTACAGTGTGCACGTTAATTCATTGAATTGTCCCCGTTTCTAGGCCTCAAAAGGGCCCGGACTCAGATTCAGCTCCTGTTTCCTGAACCCTCTCCGAGGAGCGATACAGCCCCCACCTGTATCCCTGACCCTTCACTTACTTTCATGCTACGCAGTGCCCGGCTCGGCCTGGCTCTGCCCCCCAGTCTGCCAAGAATATGTTATGTTTCTAGTTATCAGTCCAACCCTCCTTCTCTGCATTCCTAAGCTACTGAATCGCATCAATAGTTTCCGTCATGGTCTAGCCTTTATGTCTCCATGTAAGAGAAATACTGTATTAATATTCATAGAATATTCCTCGCACACACACTACATGTAGAATTATGCATGCACCAGTCTTAGTGTCTGTTAGCCTTTGCCCTGATAACTTTTGGATTCTGTCAACATGTTCTCTAAACACGAGATACTAGATAGGCTTTAGGTACATGTCGCTCTGACACTCCAGACTTTCGTCTCCTCTTCTAGCGCAGAAGTCATAGCCCCCCAGTTCTCTCTAGTAACACGTCATTGTCAGTTTGCGCGCACCACTAGGTAAGAGGTCCCAGCTGCTCAGGTAGCCCCCTCCATGTTTCCGCCCCGTTTATGACATATTCTGTTACGTTTGCACCACATGTCTATGTATACGCCCTGTACACACCTCTTGTTACACCCACTTCATGCCTTATCTTTCGCGACTGCTACAAACTCCGCCTACTGCTACGCCTACTGTATTGAATACAATGTATTTGTTTAACTATAAATATTGTGCACTGTTATTAAAGTTTGCTAGCCATTCCCAGATCCTGCCCCGGCAGCTGCCGGGCCCTGCCATCCTATTCCCATGCAGGCTGTCCTGTTCCAGTCCTTTATGCTTAATTAAAGCCTGTCAACTCTAGCTACCTCGTATCTTGACTCTTATTTATTGAGCTATCTGTTTATATTGTATCCAGTCAAAAATAGAACCGGTAATTAATTATTTATTTACCACATAATGGCGCCCGAATAGGGACTTGCCCTTTCCCCACGCGCCGGAGAAGCCACGCAAGCCCCCTGACCCTCTGCAGCCGTGACGGAACCATCCTGCGCACCGGCAGATATTTCTGCTTTAAGTATCCCTCAGGTCCACGGAGGAGACGGAGGTTGCGGTCCAGCATCCAGACGAGGCGGTGGAGGAACGCGGCGAGTCCCGACCAGAGCCCAAGCCGAGAGTCCAAGGTCCGAGGTATCCGGAGGCCCACCTGTAACTGAAGTCCGAAGTTCGTCCGTCCGTCGTCGTAGCAGTCCAGTCCAGTCCGAGGCCTTCCGTTCTTGCTGCCCGGTGAGTACCGTTGCTGGGGTAGTATCTAGACAGGGTCAATTAAATTGTCTCTGGTCCGTGGGTTTGGGTACGCAAATCCAACACGAAGTGTACACCTAGGTGGATGCGGGTCCTGACGTGTCTCTTTATGAGACCGGTATGTTTCGTACTGTTTTAGCAGTACATCTAGTCATTCTAGTCAGTTCTGTTCTCGAGAAATTCATGTATTCTGTTTTCAGTATTTCAGGTAGTATCTTGTCAGAAACCGTTATTTTTAAATGTTATTTCATGTGTTTTCAATGTCGTGGTATGAGTGATTTGTTTCAGTTATTTATTATTGTGTTTATCGTGTATTGTATTTGTGTCCAGATTCCAGTCTTAGTTATGCCTTTGTTCTCGAAATTACGTCAGTTAAAAACTAGAAAAGGTCTGCTCGAAGAAGCAGTTCCTGTCCCGCCTAGGGACAGTCCAGGTCATTTTATGTATCACAAGCATGGCATAAGTGCCATATTATATCTAGACTTATGGGTCGAGTATATCAAGGAATTAGAAGAGAAATATAGATGGCCCATGTCAGGTACATGGGACGCCGATTGTATCATGCGAGTAGAAGAAGCATTATGGAAAAAGAAAGCCAGACAGTCACAGAAAGATGCCATCGAGTTATGGCGCAAAGAATCTCACAAAAGAACAGAGAAAGAAATCAGAAAGTCAGAGTTAAGTAGAGAATCCTCAGAAAGAGCCCAAGAAAGGGAATTAATCGAAATAGGTGAACGAGTTAAAGCCGAACAGTCAGACAGACAGAGAAATGCCCTGATTAAGGGTATGTATCCTCTTCTTGCCGAGGGCTTGCCAAAAGCAACCCCGGAAGCACCATGTAATTTTCCGCCGCCATTAGTTCCGATTAAGCTACGTCACAAACCGACCGCAGCTGATATTTTTCTCTCGTCCTATTTGGACGACACAGTCCCAGAATATGCGAATCCTGCTCCGCCCGCTCCTGTAAATAATGTAGTTCCTGTTCTTCCAGCCACCGGGGCACCTGTTACAGCACCTGTTACGGTACCCCCGGTCCAGCCCGTAGTACAAGTTCCCGCTACATCGGTCACTCTGCCAGCACGAAGAGTATCAGTTGACGATTCCAGTTTAGGGGCCGCGGGGGGAGGTCCTCCTTGTACCCCGCCGCAACACAAACGTGTAACATTAGTCGAGTTACATGAACGTGCGTTACAGCGTACGCCCAAATATCAGTCCGTTGCAGAAATCAGGCGAGCTCTTACCGAATGCCGTTATGATCCAGTCCCAGGCGATGATAATATGGTTATATATTCATTGCGTGTAAGACGGGTGACCGAGTATTTGGACACCCTACCGAATATGAAAGAAGATCTAGACAGAATATATCGTTTCATCCGTACAGGAGACGATCCAGAAAGTATTGGCGAAATCATGTCTCTAAGGAAAGCTGAGACCCAGCTCATGCTATTAAAGTTTCTAATCAATTGTTTAATAAGGGAACAAGATTGTCCGACTAAAGATCCGACCGAAATGAAAGTCCTGACAAGGTGGAGTGATAATATAGCTGAGGGTAGACACAAGACACTCAGTAGTATAGAAAGTATGTACAAGAAAATTCGTAAGGAAATAATAAGGTTACACGAGAAACGTAAAGAAGCACAAGTAAGCGAGAAGGAAAACGACTCTTCTACTGAAGAGGTAGACGACGAGAATCCTACCAGAATAGCGTATGTAGGTAAATCTAGACTTCCCGACCGACATTCACGCCTAGAACACAAGAAAGTCTTTCATCTTCCAGCACCAGAACAAGGTTCTCTTGAGCAAGTATTTCAAGCTACCGATCACATTCTGAAATCACGAATCGGTTATAGTGAACTCAGTACCATGCATGAACAAGAACTAGCCCGATCAGCAGTCCGATGGATTACTGATTCTACCACTTTTCCAGACGAAATAGTGGCACAAATGTTTCTGAAACTGCCCCCAGCCGAGCAGCGACTGGTGGGTATGTATATGATCCAGCACCTCATTACACTGTATGAGGGACAACATTCTGATCCAGGTCCGTTACATGATGTCCTGAACGAGTTACTCCAGTATAGATGGAAAGGTTTAGGTACCGATTTAATTAGTGTCATTCTAGAACAGCGCCACAAATATACAACGTTTCTGAATCCGCATTTTGTTCACGTCTCACATCCGAAAAGTAAACCGTTTTATATAGACAGACAGCATCCGTTACGAGAAGTACATCCAGTTAGGACAGCGGGTGGCGATCTAGAACGAGTATTTGTTTACACCCCGATTACCAAGATGGAACTCTTAGAGATGAAGAAATTAATTCCCTGTCACGACAAAGATCCAGCAGGGTTCCATCGAGAATTAAAAGACATGCTCCGTATGGGAGAATACACGTATCCAGATATCATTAAAATGTTAAAGGTCCTGTTGCCTGCAGGCATATATGAAAAACTCAAGGAAAAAGAATGGGAGGTGGGAGAGAAAAAGATCGATTGGGCAGTTCTAGAAGCTGAAGATAAAATACGTGTACCAGGTACTGGTCTTGGGGACAAATGTAAGGAATTACCAGAGTTATTGATTCAGGTCTTGCCAAGGTTATTAGCCACGAAAAAGGAAGATTGGGATGCAATTTCAGCATGCAAACAGAAACAGGATGAAGACACTAGTGATTTTTATTCTAGATTCGTAAAATGTTTTATAATTAACAGTGGTCTGAAGACAGGTAGCGAGTCATACCCTCATCTTTTTGTTACTAAACTAGTCGAGAATTCAAGCCCACAAGTTAAAAATCGAGTTTTGAAAGTCGAAAGTACCTGGCAAGCTAATACCCCGTCACAAATGCTCCAGATGCTCCAGTATCACCAGAACAGAATCAGAGAAGAGCAAGAACACGAAAAGAGACGTATGAAAGATACGAAAATGAAAGTATTAGTTGCACAATCTGTTCCACAAGACAGTCAGAAGAGGGGTCCGAATCAAACCAGTCATCCTGCAGCTCCCGTTAAAGGGACATGCAATTATTGTAAACAGCCAGGTCATTTTATAAACGAGTGTGCAGTTCTGAAACACAACATAGCCACTGGTAAGACTAAAGAAAGACCACGTCCGCCTAGACAAGAACAAGTTTCACAGACTTCACCGTCATCACAGAATGCACAACAGACAGTTCCAGCATCGCAGCCCATCGCTGCAACACAGCATGTTACACAGCAAATGTACCAGTATGCCCAGACAGAGTATCCAGAGTATCAGCAGTATTCATGAAACAGCCTAGAGAGGGAGGTAGGCTTGCCTCTCATCGAGATACCTGTAGATCAAGAGGGTCCCTATGTACACAGTCAAGTATTGGGGAAAGACAGAAAGTTTTTGATTGATACAGGGGCAAGTAGGACTACTATCAGTCATGACGAGGTTCCAGGGGCTCCGCTCTCAGGCACTAGAAATGTTTCCCTTGGATTTTCAGGAAAGCCTATTGTAAACGAGATTTCAAAGCCAGTTACTCTAGAAGTTGGTCCATTGTCCCGAACTACTGATTTGTTACTTACGAAGTCATGTCCAGAAAATTTGTTAGGCATTAAGACATTAAAAGAATTAGGTGCAGTAATTTGTTGTTCCCCAGAAGGAATACGTTTGTTTTTAAGGGACTATAAAGGTCACTATGTATTACGCGATTTTGATCCAAGATTACTGAACGTCCCCCAGCATCTATGGGCGCAAGGTCCAACTGATGTAGGTTTTATGCAAATCACACCCCATCGTGTGACCCTCAAGCAAGGTATAGTCTTGCCACGAATCAGACAGTACAGATTGCCACCTGAGGCTGTAGCAGCCTTATCCAAAATTATTGACGAGCTTATTGTTCAAGGAGTGGTTGTAGAAACTGACTCCAATGTATGTAATTCTCCTATCATTCCAGTCATGAAACGTACTGATCCAAATGCACCTCCAGTATATCGATTAGTGATTGACCTTCGAGAACTTAATAAATGTATTATACCCCAGTATCCAGTAGTCCCAGATATTTCATCCTTATTGACAGCTATTGATTCTGAAGCTATATTTTTTACAGTAATAGACCTCAAGAATGCATTTTTCAGTGTTCCCATTCATCCAGACAGCCAGTACCTTTTCGGTTTTTGTTTAAATGGAAGGAGCTATAAATTCACACGAGCTCCTCAAGGTTTCACAGAAAGTCCTAGCATTTACAGTCAAGCACTTAAAAGACAACTAGACAATATTCACATGCCAGCTGACACTGCCCTGCTCCAGTATGTCGATGATCTACTGATCACAGCCCGTTCTGAACGTGACTGCGAGCGTGCGTCACTTACAGTTCTGTATTTCCTAGCCGAGATGGGGCACAAGGTGTCCCCTTCGAAGCTTCAATTCTGTGTCCAGCAAGTGATCTACTTAGGACACTTACTGTCCAAGTGGGGTAGGCAGTTGACACCAGACCGTATCCAGTTAATAGCGAGTCTTCCTCAGCCCAAGACACAGAAGGAGGTACGTGCTTTTATCGGCCTTACTTCTTACTGCAGACAATGGATTCCTCAGTATGCATTTCTAGCAAAGCCACTGATACAGTTAACGACACAGGAGGCAGCCGTATCGACTGTCCTCCCTTGGACCCAGGAACATACACTTAGTTTTAATGAATTAAAGAAAGCCTTATGCCAAGCACCTGTTCTAGCTACACCGAACTACAGTAAGCCTTTTACACTTTTTGTCACAGAACGTAATGGTACTGCATTATCTGTTCTCACACAAGATCAAGCAGGACAGTACAAGCCTTGTGCTTATTTTTCGAGCACATTAGATCCAGTAGCCCAGGCTTTGCCTGCGTGCCTCAAGTCAGTTGCAGCCACAGCTCTAGCTATCAGACAAAGTGATTCCATAGTATTAGGACACTCCCTGACAGTACAAGTTCCACACTCCGTGGAAGTTCTTTTAAACCGAACACAGACACAGCACTTGACCATTGCACGTTTAACAGGTTATGAACTGACACTATTCCAGCCACACATAGAAATCAGACGCTGCAACGTTCTAAATCCTGCTACACTGTTACCGTCAGTTACTTCAAATCCTGCCACACATGACTGTGTGGAAGTCATTAACACTATGACTAAGCCAAGACAAGACCTGATAGACATTGCATTACCTAATCCCGACCTGACACTTTATGTGGATGGTTCATGTATGAGAACTAGTACAGGAGAACTAGTAGCCGCGTATGCAGTGACTACTGACACTGAAGTTATTGAAACACATCGTATTGACACCCTGTCTGCTCAAGCAGCAGAGCTAGTTGCTCTGACCCAAGCCTGCATACGTGCCAAGAACCTGAAAGTAAACATATATACAGATTCACGTTACGCATTCGGAGTTGTACACGACTTCGGAGTACTCTGGCAGGAGAGAGGTTTCATGACTTCTCATGGAACCAAGATTCAGCATGGTCTCCTCATTCAAGCTCTGTTAGATGCAATACATTTACCGACATCTATCGCTATCATGAAGTGCAAGGCACATATGAAAGTTACTGACATCATTTCCCAAGGTAATGATCTAGCAGATCGAACAGCCAAGCTTACAGCTCAGACACCAGACATTCCAGTTAACAAGACACAGACATTCATTCCAGAACAGACTACATGTATGACAGTTAAGGACCCTACACAAGATGTCATAGACATACAGTTACATGCCACTCCCGAAGAAATTAAGAAATGGTCCGAACAAGGAGGGGTCCAGACAGATCAGGGATGGGTGACGAAGGGAAAAGCCACATGGTTTCTCCCCGACTCTATGGTTCAAGTCATTATCAATACCGCACATAGTCCAGCACATTTAGGAGAAAAAGCTATGTTAGACAGTATCCAGAACCTTTGGTTCAACAAGCATTTACGAGCTGCAGCCAAGCAGAAAGTCCGTACTTGTATGATATGTTGTCAATTCAATCCCGGTAAAAGTGTCCCGGTGGAACAAGGTGGATTCCAACCTCCTGACCACCCTTTTGAAGTTCTCCAGATGGATTATATTCAGATGGAGCGATGTCGAGGTTTCAAGTATGTCCTTGTAGTTGTATGCGCTTTGTCCAGGTGGACAGAAGCATATCCAGTTCCAGATTACACAGCAGCGACCACTGCCAAGCAGTTGGTTCGTGAATTTTTCCCCCGTTATGGACTCCCTAGGGTCGTGTATTCTGATAACGGCCAGCCATTCTCATCTGAACTTATGAAACAAGTTTCCCTTCTGTTAGGGTACCAGTGGAAGTTCCATTGTGTGCGCCATCCTGAAGCAGCCGGTCTCGTAGAGAGACATAATCAAACCCTGAAAATCCGTATTGCTAAGACATGTAAAGAGAAAGGTGTAGACTGGCTAGTTGCCCTGCCAGTTGCTCTATTCTTTATGCGCATGGTCGCACATTCCAGATCAGGTCTGTCCCCTTATGAGGTCGTATTCGGCCGCCCCCCAAACATGTGGGGTACACCTAGACCCCGCAGTATTACAGATGTTTCCAGTAATATGCTGACAGATTACCTAGCTTCCTTGATGTCTGCCCTACACTCTTGTCGTTCGCAGGTTGCCGCCGCATTTCCAGACAACACCGAGGTGAAACCGCATGAGGTCATTCCAGGGGACCTCGTTTTTGTAAGGAACTTTGATCGTTCAAGTCCGCTGGAGCCTCGCTGGAAGGAGCCGAAACTAGTCCTTCTGACCACCCGTACGGCCGTGAAGTTGGAAGGCCGCAAGGGTTGGGTCCATCTGTCGCATGTCAAGAAATTTCATGGACTCCGAAACAAGACTTTTAATGACATTTCTACAGACATTTCCATTTCCAAAGACTGCCTGAAACCAGACTCTAATCCTGACATTAAGTCAAATCCAGAACTGAATGTTCCTCTGTTAGAGAAAACTCCGCAGCAGGAGTATAAATTAAAACTCCGGTCTAGTAAAATAAGTCAGCCAGTTTAATTGTCTAAGTCCCTCTCGGGTGAAACGGTTAGACAGGTATCTGACATGTATGAGATAGACCCCCATAGTGAGAGAGTTAGTCAAAACTCTATCCGATGTATCGTTTTTCTAAGTTTTCTATTGTTTCTAAGTTTGATGGTTACCTGCACAAGTTATGCATTGCATTTATGTTTCCCAATTCCTCATGTAAATAAGTCTTCTAATGTTACAGTAGAGCACACATTTAGTGATCTGCCTCCTCACGAGTTATCCTATCGTCTTGCTATGAGAAATAATACATTCATCCGAATGTTACATTATTCACACCAGACCAGCAATGCTACTAATTGTTGGGTGTGTGGTCGACTCCCCCCTTTCCAGACACCGAAGGGAGTTCTGCCACTCTTTCCTTATCCGTTTTCACATAATGGTTCGTGTGGAGCATGGTCCACGTTAACGTCATCTTCAAATGATATGTCCCTTCTGAATAGAACATGTTTTCCAGACAAGCAAGGTCTCCCCCATAGAACAGGGTTAGATCTAGAAAATGAAGTTTATGATTTAGGTAATTATTCTTCGAATTTTATGGTCCTGAATGTTCAGTCTGATACTACTCCAGACTTACCTGCTATTTCAGTACTACCAGTCAAAGGCGAATTATGTGTCAGAAAGAATGGTTCCGCACATGTAGGACATAGTGATTGTACTACTACTGTCGAGTATAGTGACAGTGGGAAATCTATTTTCAAAGCCTCACGTCATTCTTATTTTGTTTGTGGTCAGACCGCATATGTTCATCTGCCCCTCGATTGGGATGGAACCTGTTACATTGCCTTCCTACTGCCACCAGTTTTTCTAGCCCCATCTGATTATCACAGAAACACACATCTAGTACACATTAGACATAGAAGGGAGATCGAGTCCCCAATTGTCGATCAAACTGAAACTACTCTAGAACAGTATCAAGACTTCAATAAAGGTTTCTTTTTTTTATAGGCCCTGTCCAGAATAGTAAGTTAATACGTAGATTAACCAGAACCCTTGAAGCAGTAGTGAATGAGACTACTTCTGCTCTAGGTAACTTAACCGAAGAGCAATCTGCTATGAGATTTGTCGTGCTCCAAAATCGTCTCGTTCTTGACGTCATACTGGCCGATAGAGGAGGAGCATGTAGAGTCATCGGATCTAGTTGCTGCATTTTCATTCCTAATAACGCGCCGTCTGTTTATTCAGCTATAACCAGACTTCATAAAATTGCCCATCAGTTACACCAGAATCCAGGCACCTGGACATGGTCCAGTTGGCTCTGGAGTATCATATCTGCTTGGGGATGGAAAGTATTGTCATTTCTAGGTATCGCAGTAATGATCATTTTCAGTTGCTGCCTCTGTATACAATGTGGCCCTGCGATTTGCGGCATGTGCGCTACCTCTTGTATTCCTAGTCCTAAGTCCTGAAATAATAGATGGTATCATGAATATAGATGTTTCCTGATGGAAACGTAGGGCACAAGGAGGGAATGTGGAAAAGTAAATTTTTGCCATGTTGTATGTGCCTACGTGTTCCCCATGTTATGTTATATGTGCATGATCGATATGCATGTATTCCCCTCTGATCGATTAAAGACGCAATTACAGTTGTGTCCATCTCTAGTATGTCAGTTTCCAGTTCTCGTAAATACAACGAATATCAGGCCTATGTAATCCTACGTTGCCACATTTTACAGTGTGCAGGTTAATTCATTGAATTGTCCCTGTTTCTAGGCCTCAAAAGGGCCCGGACTCAGATTCAGCTCCTGTTTCCTGAACCCTCTCCGAGGAGCGATACAGCCCCCACCTGTATCCCTGACCCTTCACTTACTTTCATGCTACGCAGTGCCCGGCTCGGCCTGGCTCTGCCCCCCAGTCTGCCAAGAATATGTTATGTTTCTAGTTATCAGTCCAACCCTCCTTCTCTGCATTCCTAAGCTACTGAATCGCATCAATAGTTTCCGTCATGGTCTAGCCTTTATGTCTCCATGTAAGAGAAATACTGTATTAATATTCATAGAATATTCCTCGCACACACACTACATGTAGAATTATGCATGCACCAGTCTTAGTGTCTGTTAGCCTTTGCCCTGATAACTTTTGGATTGTGTCAACATGTTCTCTAAACACGAGATACTAGATAGGCTTTAGGTACATGTCGCTCTGACACTCCAGACTTTCGTCTCCTCTTCTAGCGCAGAAGTCATAGCCCCCCAGTTCTCTCTAGTAACACGTCATTGTCAGTTTGCGCGCACCACTAGGTAAGAGGTCCCAGCTGCTCAGGTAGCCTCCTCCATGTTTCCGCCCCGTTTATGACATATTCTGTTACGTTTGCACCACATGTCTATGTATACGCCCTGTACACACCTCTTGTTACACCCACTTCATGCCTTATCTTTCGCGACTGCTACAAACTCCGCCTACTGCTACGCCTACTGTATTGAATACAATGTATTTGTTTAACTATAAATATTGTGCACTGTTATTAAAGTTTGCTAGCCATTCCCAGATCCTGCCCCGGCAGCTGCCGGGCCCTGCCATCCTATTCCCATGCAGGCTGTCCTGTTCCAGTCCTTTATGCTTAATTAAAGCCTGTCAACTCTAGCTACCTCGTATCTTGACTCTTATTTATTGAGCTATCTGTTTATATTGTATCCAGTCAAAAATAGAACCGGTAATTAATTATTTATTTACCACAGTTGAGGAAATGGAGGTGTGATTGATTCTTTGCATGACTGACTAGGTGTGTGAGTAACTCCATGGATGAGTGACAGTCTGTGAGTGTCTGTTTACACTGAGTGTATCTAAGGTTATATTAGAGTCTGAAGAGGTTCATCGTATTATCATATGAATGATGTCATCAGTGATGTCATCAGTGATGTCATTTGAGATGTCATCAGTGATGTCATCAGTGATGTCATCAGTGATGTCATTTGAGATGTCATCAGTGATGTCATCAGTGATGTCATTTGAGATGTCATCAGTGATGTCATCAGTGATGTCATTTGAGATGTCATCAGTGATGTCATCAGTGATGCCACTGACCATGTCATGAATGATGTAATATGTGACATGATCAGCAGTGGATTGCGGGTGCACGATATATAGTTAGTACAACTAACTATATATGGAATTTCAATGGTTTTGTGTGAGTAAAAAAAGGTTTTTTAAATGCTAATTCCTAACTATATATGGTCTATAACCTATGGCTTTTTCAGTGAATTTTCAAGGTTTTGTAAATGCTAATTCCTAACTATATATGGTCTATAACCTATGGTTTTTTCAGTGAATATATATATATATATATATATATATATATATATATATATATATATATATATATATATATATATATATATATATATATAATTTCTATGGCAAAATGAAACCCCTCATTTTGTTCCTTTTCAAATTAAATGTATTAAGTGTTACCACTTTATTCCAATCAAGATGACTTCAGGTGTGCCATACTTTTGTCATAAGTAAGACTGTTAGCGTTCTAGTTGTTCTTTAGAACACTCTGGGACATTCTGTCATTGGGCTATAGTTGGGCTACATCTGGCTGATATTTGGGCTACATTTGGGCTCTTTTGTCTCTGGTGGCCATCTTGGGAGACTGCATATCAGAATGTTTTTAATGAAATGTAAGAGGATTTGAGAAGTCACTCAAAATGTGCCCTAATTTTTCTTTCTTCAGCACTAATCATAATTTCTATGGCAAAATGAACCCCCTCATTTTGTTCCTTTGCAAATTAAATGTTTTAAGTGTTAACACTTTATTCCAATCAAGATGACTTCAGGTGTGCCATACTTTTGTCATAAGTAAGACTGTTAGCGCTCTAGTTGTTCTTTAGAACACTGTGGGACATTCTGTCATTGGGCTATAGTCGGGCTACATCTGGCTGATATTTGGGCTACATTTGTTTTTTTTGTCTCTGGTGGCCATCTTTGGGCTGCATTGGGCTACATTGGGCTACATTGGGCTACATTTGGGCTCTAACATATATATAGCCCAATGTAGCCCAATATATATTTTTTCAAAGTTAATTTTCGTAAAAACCACTGGAGCATATATCTTGAGACATAGCAAAGGCACATCGGGGTACCAGTCCCTACAATTTTGGCAAGTTTGGTGGAAATCCATTCAGCCGTTCGGGCTAAAAGTGAGTCCAACCGCCCTACGGAAATTAACATGGGGAAAACATGTTTTGGGACCCCCCTTTTATCTTGGCCCCCCCTTGACGGATCCTCCCGAAACTTTCAGAGAAGGAGCGGAGCGCAGCGAGGCAAAGTTAGGGAAAATTACAGACAGATCCCTCATTCGGCGCCAAAGTTATTCCCAATAGAATGTTGCGGATTTCCTATGGAAAATGATCCTAACTATAACTACCTACTGGCGACCGCCAGTAGGTAATGTATCTTGATATCATGAATATTGTGTGTGACTGGACACTCTGACCCTAATGTATTACTTGTCGCATTCACAACATTAAAATAGTTTCAAGCTCTATGTTTACCCTATTTATGCTTTACAAAAATGCTGCTGCTAACTAAATATATTTCTGATTCTTATGAGTCTAAAATCTACTTTACTTTACATTTGTTCAACCTATGAATATTAAAAACAAAGCTCCCTGGGCGACTGCCCAGCTTTGACAAGTAACGGCAATGCCTGACCAAAGGTGCACACATGCATATTTTTAGATGGTAATGAGTTGCCTGGAAAAATAATCTGAAACTGGTTTATATGGGTTGGCAATAGTATAATAACATACTCCATGACCATTATTGAGTGGATAACAAACTCAAACATTATATTGTGAGCCACAGTACTTAAGTACGTTGTGATTAAATGACATCTTGTGTCCTACCTTGTCATTGCGCCAGGACGCTCCTTCGCTGGAGCAGCTGTGCGCATAATAAAAATCAATAACATAACATAACAAACATAACATCTATTAAACAATGGTTCCTGAATATAGGCCTTCATTTGAACCGGGGGAAGTTCTGTGGTTGACCAGGTCAACAACAATCTGAGGGGAAATTGAATAGTATTCATGGTCATGCTTAACTTTTATCAGTGGTATAAGTTCATTACTGATTTAGGACATGGCACTCTCTGAGCGAAGGGTGGCCCTGAGGGTGGATATAAGCTTTCCAACAGAGAGGCCAAGGGGTACCATGCCTTTCATTGCAAGTTACATACTATACCATGCACTTGCAATAAGGTGGATGGTATATCTGTCACATTTGTAACATGTCTAACAAACCCGAAAATAGGCCCTATAAATGTTTTTGTTTTAAATAAGATCATGTATGCATAATCATAGTTATACAAGTTATGATTTTTAATATACCATGAGTATTAATAGCATTTTTTTCCTTTTCTTCCCTTCCTCTATGGAGGTCAGCCCACATAAGAAGAAAAGGATCTGGCGGGCCATTGCTAGACAAGTTTACCAAAAGGTGTATTTAAGCACCCCAACATCCACTGCCAGAATTATTGGGAGGACCTTCAACATTGGACTGGTCTCATCGCTCTAACCAAACTTGGAAGGTCTTCCCTGCAGAAAAACCGGGTGCACTGTGACTGATTACCATGATGTGGCTAATTCTCTCAAAAGCCTTCCCCAACTCAGATGGGGAGCTGAAGGCTATGAAGATGTGACAAAGGGGTAAGTTTATTAATGTGAACAAAGATGCATGTTTCTCTTAAGCCTTCTATAGAGTTTCAGGTTGCAATATAGTGTCACAAATTGATATGCTGAAGTCTCTATTACAGTGATACTTGTAATGAAGTCAATAACGCCTCATACAACAGTATATTCTCCAAGTGCCAGCAGGCTGTTTATTCAACCTCATTCATCAACTGTTCAACTGTTCTCACAGCATGAATAATACATTCAATTTCCTTGCAACAATCTGATGTAGAACCTAGTTACATCACACTTCTCCCTTTCTATATAACTAAATATGCATTAAAATACAACTATTACCCAGCCACGGCCCGTGGAAGGAGTACCGGTGGGGCAGAAAGGCGGGGCGGGGGAGGGTTAGGGTGGGGGATGCTAAAATCCGGAATATGGATAATTGGAGGTAAGTAAACAATTTAATAAATAAAAAAAAATGTTTGCGCGCCCTGCATTGCAAAATTCGATGCAGCGTGTGCTACGAAAGCCTCCACGGGACGCGGCTGCCATTACCCCACACAATAAGAATGCTTCACAAGCTAAAAATATATAAGAAATATAAAACAAAATAGAGAGTACCACAAAAATAATACATTCGGCTCCTAATGTAATCATTAAGATAATTAGGCAATTTGTGAGCCCTCTTACACCTCCTGCTCCCTCCCCTTGTCCTCATTTCAAGAACTCTCTTGATGTTATTTCAGTATATGAGCTCCCTTTCTGTTCCTCATCACCTACATGCTGGGTGTGTACCACATGATTATGATTCCAAGTTCTACCATCATCTGTCTTTACAGCATTCCTGAACAATTTCACAATTTTTTGCTTTTGTGAATTTCGACTACTCTTGACACCCGATAGGTTCCTTGATTGTCACTCAATCTCTAATGTGCAAAGTTACATCCTTAACACATTTATGAGCATCTAAATATTTCTTCCTACTCTGTTGACGGTGAAATTCTCTTTCTCTCCACTTACTAGTTCTATTATATTTCAACCCTTTGTCTAGAAACATCCACCCTAGACAAAGCTTGGTGTTGGGGTATCTCCTTTTAAACAACTCAAAGGAATGTTTACCCATGGTGGCATGAGGTGGCAACCTATAAGGGGTTTTCTGTCCTATAACTCTTTTTTCCAGTTTAAACAGTTTTCCCTCGCCAATGCATCTCTTCCTACAAAGTTTTTGTTCAGTCTCTCAACTGCTCAATTAGTCTCTGAATGACAAAGAGAACCCCTTTTATGACAAATGCCACATTCCTTCAAAAATTGCGCCATTTCCTGTGAACGAAATTGTGGACCATTGTCTGACAAAATATACCGTGGATAGCTTTCTCTTTTGAACACTTTTTCCAATAATTTAATTACACAACTCACCTCCACCCACCTTGAGTACAAATCCAAAAGTACAATGAGGTAAGGTGTCTGATGTTCACCATGGAGTAGCCCAAAAATATCAACAGCCCCCACCTCCCATGGACACTTGGTAAATCTCTGTAAACCACTGCTGCCTGTCTAGTCTTGAGTACTTTATCGCTCATAGTTCATGGTATGCAATCACTCACAGCACGTTCAACAATAAGATCTAGACCTAGCCACCAAAAATCTTGGCAAATGTTCTCTTTTGTTTCTGGAGATTCCCATGTGCCCTTCATGTGCCATTTGAATTAGCTTATATTTTAGAGTCTCAGGAGGAATTCATCTTGTGCCCCTTATCAACACACCATCACTTACTGCCAATTCAGCCTTCAGAATTGACCATGGTCTTTCCAACTTTTCACCCTTGCCTGACAACAGTAGCTCAATGATTTTGATAAAACCACTTCTTTTCCTAATTTAGCCTTCCATTCATCTTCTTTTGTGGCACCAAGTGTGACGGCACAGACTTTCAAATTTTGCTCATACAAATCCACATCATCTTGGGGTCCCTGAGTTTCCACTAAATCGGCTAAACATGACAAGCAATCTGCTGTAAAATTCTTAACTCCAGGAATATATTCTAGAATGAAGTCAAATTCTTGGACAGAGATGACCCACCTCTTTATTCTGGAAGATATTGAATCCAACCTCTTCTTCTCAAGTACTTCTTTTAACGGTTTGTGATCAGATCTGACTTTGAAAGTAGTTCATGAAATGAAAATTTTGAATTTATTCAAAGCCCAAAAAATCGCCAGTGCCTCCTTTTTAATGACAGAGTAATTCAACACTACACCTCTCAGACACCTTGAAGCACAAGCAATGAGTTGTTCAGAACCACCTCTCCTCTGAACAAGGGCTCCCAAACCTGTACTACTCGCATCAGTGGTTATACAAGTATTATCCACTGGAATAAATGCATGTAGGTCAGGGGCATTTGCAAGATCATTTTTCATTTGAGGGAATTCTTCTTTACAAACCTCATCCCAATTAAATTCCATCTTCTTGTACAACAATCCTCTAAGGTGACTTGTCTTATCAGGAAAGCCTTTTACAAACTTGCTGTAGAATTCAGTCGTCCCTAGAAAAGAGGTCAATTCTTCCTTCAAACTAGGTTCTTTCATTTGAACAATGGTGGTGTTCACCAAGTCTTTTTTTTAATTAAATGTCACTAACTTATATATGGTGTCCTAAATAGTTAACCTCAATCACACCAAACCTGCACTTGTCTTTCTACAAAGTAAAACCTGCCCGCAATAATCGCTCTAAAACCTTCTAAACCCTGTCATCATGTTCTTTTATTTTCCCAAAATTAAAAACATCGTCCTGATAACACTGAACCCCTGGAATACCTCTCAAAACATTATTCATGACCCTCTAAAAAACCAAAGCCGCTGACACAAAGCCAAACGACATTCGTAAGAACTTAAAAGTTCCCAGAGGAGTTATAAAAGCTGGCAGTTCTTGGGAGGATTTATTCAGTGTCACTTGATGATAGGCAGAGGCCAAGTCTAAGGTAGTAAAATTATTGGCCCCAGAGAAAGTCGACACCATCTCATCGATGTTGGGAAGTGTGAATCTATCCACAATAATGTCTCTGTTGAGTGCCCGGAGATCGACATGCAAACTAATCTAATAAGGTGACACCCTTGTTAGCCACAACAATGAGAGCCAGCCATTCATTCGCTTCTACCGCCTCTATCTCTTCCAAATCAACTAGGCATGTGATTTCTTGCTGAACCCCTTTTTAGACATTTAAAGGAATTCTTCTCACTTTGGCTACCACTGGCTAGGTACCTAACTTTAACTTAATATACGTTTTATGACCTTCAAGGCAACCAAGTAGATTCCTAAATAAATCCGTAAACAACACATCATATTTGCTCTCATCTTCAGCTATTTCCTGTATTTGAACAGGGGGATCTGCACAGATTAAGTGTTACACCTAACTGTCCCTGATGAAGTCAACCAAGTGAATTGTCACCTTGTCAGAAGCATATACCTTTGCCTCAACAAATCTCTCATCGCATTCCAGGCATGCTTGGAAATACCCATACATCTTTATAGTTGTCCCACCATAGCCAGTATGCTTTACATCTGATGTGTACAAATTTACCTTTCCTGAGAAATTTGGATCAAAAACCTTCCTAGAAATCAAAGTCAAGAGTGAACAAGAATCAAATTTCATCTTGATTTTACAATTTCCTATTTTGACCGATTCAGAGGGATATTCAACTCTACATTCACTCATCTGAAATACAATTGATTTGATCTCTCGTTTATATTCCTTTCTGTTCTTCCCTCTGCAACATTTCGAGACATTGCACAGATTGCATATCACATGGTTAGCTGGACAATAAACAACATTGGTTTTGAGCGCAAGTCCCCCACACCTGAAACAGGTGCCTTGAAACCCAGCAGTTACTTTCGACTCTCCTTCGCTTTTATTACTTCTAGCACTGGGCTTCTGCTTAACTTGACATACCACTTCTGCAGCCTTGTCCGTGGTTGTCTGTTCTTTATTCACTTTGCTCAATTCACCCACACACTTTACCATTGGTTCAACACGTTTTGCTATAACCATAACCTCTTCTAGGGGCATGGTTCATCCTTTAAACACAGTTCCTCTGTTATTTTGTCATTAGCACATTTTAACACAAACTGGTCTCTTATCTTTTCTTCTGTTAGAGCCCTGAACTTACACTAACAGCCAACTTTTTCAAACCTGTTACAAAATCTTCCATTGACTCATTCGTCCCTTGATCTCTTACCCAAAGTAATAGTGTTCCATAATTGTGCTAACTTTGGGTAAAGAATGCTGATTACATTTCAATACACATATTTCATACTCATTTAAACACCTCTGAACAGCAGCATTTATCTCAGGAAGATTCTCCAAAATTTCCTGTCCTTCACCACCAAAACAATGAAGCAATAAAGCATGTTTATGCTTTATTGCTTCATTGTTTCGGTTGTTTATTAGTGCTACAAACCCTGGCATCGTTTTCAAAAAATTTCTTCCACTTCTGCCATTTAACAGGTGATCCCCCTGGACTTGACAGAAAAAATGGAGAGGGTGTAACATTCTGCATGTTAACTCTTATGTCAAACCGTCATCATACTCCACCAGCAGGTAAAATGTTGTGAAACCATTTATACAGTTTTAACAGCAATTGAAATTTCCTATGAAGCTACTCACTTACATACTGAAATTTTATGGGACTCAAACACCCATAAGTAAACACACACAACTTATATATATTAAAACTGAACGGAGTAAATAATTATACCGTTTTCCTTTGCATAAATAATATCCCAAAACTCTCAGGACCAAAAATCAATTAAGGTGATATATGACTAAACAGGTATGATTGCCAACAATCTCTAAGCTTGATCAAAGCTGTACTCCAGTGACTTAAACAGTACATTGAGTAGAAGGGAATGTAGATGGATACACCTTCAAGACACGGTCAATAAGGGGCTGAATGAATTAGAAGAGATTAATAGACAGGTGGCATTCCTATGAATTTCTTATGAGCTGTGATATAGTCGTAACCTGTACTACATGACCATTCTTTGTTGAATGTTTTGATGGATTGTAATCTAATGTGTACTAATGTGTAATGTTTTATGTCAATGTTATGACCATTTTTTGTTTAATGTTATGATGGACTATATTCAAATGTGTACTAATGTGCAATGTTCTATGTAATGCCATGTCAAATGTATATATGTATATAAAATGTCTTGGCCTGGAAGGTTTACTTTAACTGAAGTTACCTTGGTCCGTGCTACAAGGACTATAAGTTATTATGGCCTCTTATGATTTTTTCAATGGGCTGTCGTACTTTTAATTTAATAATGGCTTTTTAATATCTGGATTAATGACGCCTAAGTCGTGGGCTTGATTGTTGGTTTGCCTTAATGTAAGATGTCCAACCACATCATTCGAATTCGATGTAAGTAATGTGAGATATGATAAATGGTGTCTCTGGTAATCACTTATATAATGAGATAATTCCTTATGTGTACAATTGATGATAACCATGGTCACTATTGGATTGCTCTAAATTGTACTTTTCCAAGATGGCTGCCATTGAATGAAAGTTGGGACAATTCGTCATCTTTTTAAATACCTCAGTATTAACACCTTGGCTGCTTGAGTTATTTTCCTCCTGTGCTGGGTCATAATGATAATGGGTGTGGTCATGACGAGCTCAGCTCGTCATGAGCACCCTAGAGGTATACCTCATGACGAGCTGAGCTCGTCATGAGCATCGAAGGGGTTAAGGCATAACGATGACATGTCCATAAGTTCATTTATGATCTAAGTGGGCCGTTAACAGCCACGTAATACGTTAGTATGATAGCTAGGTGGTGGATTGACTAAATATACCCAGTATCACCCCAATCTAGGATGGACGACACGGTTTTTTCAAAGAGGCGTTTTTTTATTCTCATTAAATTTCCCGCTTTCATGAAATCGAATATATTATTAGACCACTGCAATATTCTTTGTACATAGTGGATTTAGAACTACGACAAATGACGTGGCGTAGATCAGACGGGATACGGATGAAGTCCCTCTTCGGTTTCGACCCTCTTGAACGGCGTTTTAACAGCCGTTTAGTCTCAGGAGCTCGCTGTTCCTGGAGTATGGTGGACTGATTAAAAGCAGCAAAATACGGTGAGCACTAGGTGGAGGATTCTCCACTCCATATTGGACTCCCTTGTAGTCATGATAGCGCGTTTTAACAGGACAGCGTTTTTGAATATTCCCCCCCTTTTTTAAATATTCCAGCCTCCGGGTGTCCGCTATTTTGGATTTACAAACACCCTTGCGGGATGGGCTACAGATAGCACAGAAGAGGAATTCCATAGCGGTTGGAATAACACACAGGTAAAAGTCAATTTATTCCCGCTAACATGCTCATTCAAGTCTCTGACTAATAATAGTGTGGACATGGATCCTAATATGGGCTCTCCATCGTTGTCTTACAGATATTCTCTAACCACCAAACAGTGATGCCCATACACCTATATGAGTACTTAAGGTATTTACCTTTGGCCTGGTTTTATAATAATCGATAGCCACTGTATATTTTTGTTTGTATTTTGATGAGATCCCGTTGCTCATTGTTTTATAGGATTGGAAACTATCCGTTTTACATGGGAATTATCACCACCTTAACTCCTTTATGGGTAAGCAATTTAGACCTTTGGGCAGCACGTTTATATATATATGCCCGGCAACAGCCCAACAATAATTATTCATCTCCTTTGTAGGGTCATCTATGATCCCTGTTTGCCCCGTTTCTAATGTCCTGATGAAGACTCGCATGGCCCAGGCTCAAATAACCACAAGGCCCTAAGACGAGTCGAAACGTCGACGCTCTATATATAAAAAACCTGGACCACCTTTCTCTCTATACTTATGTGCAGATATTAATGACATATAATTTGTCCTGAATAATCTATGAGAGAGTTCTTTTTACTAATTGCGTGGCCAGGTTACGCAGTACGGTTGAATGTGGATCCGTTACTGTTTTATATAAACCAATTTGATAATTTTATGTCACTTCTTTGAATTTCTTTTTCTTTCTAATCACCTCACATATCTTACTGCACCCTTTTGCTATACTGCACGCCTTGTTCGGGGCAACCAATATTTCATATTGATGTATAACCTGAAATATGTGTTTTGTTTGACCCAGAGACAATAGATTCAAATATTGCTCCTGTATCTCAAGTTGATGCTGTTGCCTTTATGTTTTTATGAATATATGCATACAATGGACAGAGCTGATTCCTGTATATGTTCGAAATTTATATAATCAAGGATTGGTTACTGATTGATTCAGTTTATTTAACTATAGAGGTCTTGGACCACTGTTGTTTAATACCGTACTCCAGTTTAAGGCATGACAAAATATTTCTTTCGGTGTGCCTGTCACAGTTTCAAAGGTAATCCATGGGCCACAGCTGATTTGCAGTTCTTCCACCTTAACCAGGGTCACCAAATTACCCCAGAAACAGTATGATCTCCATAACTTGAATGCATCCAGGCCCAAATGTATAAAAAGCTCGCTGATGTGAGGATGTAAACACTGTAGTTTTTTCCGAAGTCGATAGGGATTGTTTTATTCAACTTGATGTGACGCACATGCCCTCAAACTTGCCTCTGCCTGCTTTGTGACACCAGTGGAACACAAGGGGATATGTGTAACGACTTTAACAACAGACATTTGCAATGCAATAGGTCTCGCAATTGCGAGATTTTGAGCTATTGGCATTGTAAATGACAATGCCTTTTATTTCTGTGTTTTGAAGCTACAAATACAAGGTATTGCCATTTACAATACCAATAAGTCAAAGTCAAAGTATCTCAAATGCAAGACCTATTGCATTGCAAATGCTTGCATTGTTGTAAAGTGCTCTTTTTTTTAATAATGGGAGATGCACAAAAAGCGACGCAAAGAATAAGCAACCAAAACAATCAGAGCAATGAGGTGGCGGTGGTGTTCCCACAATGATGGCTTTGATAATAATTTAACTGTTCATCAATGTCAGCTACTTACAAAAAACAAAATACATTGGCTTAGACTAGTTTACACTACCAACCTTATAGTCAGTACAAGTATAAGAAACATTTAGCAATGCAGGCACAGACACCTAAACGTGTACAAAGAGTTACTGTGTGTCTTTCTTAAAGCTGATAATTACACAGCCAAACATAAAAACTGGAGACAACAGGGCTATTTCAAATACTAGTGCACTCAGTACAAGCAAAGGTAATGAACACACAAGTTAGGGTCCAATCCTTGAGCTATCTCAGCAGAGAAGGGATAGAAAGTTATTTCCAACAGGTTGCATGTTTACGCTTGTTCTCTGGGCAGGTGCGGCTGCTCCGTGTCGGTGTATTTTATCTTCAGCACTTTCACCAAAAACAGATAGAAGTGGGGGCGGGTGGGGGGTGTCAGTTCAACAAGTCTCTTAGAAGAAGTTTGATGCTCAGAGTCAGATGGTGCCACAAATACTACTTTAATTTCATTAATATCTTGTCTGGTTTTGTGTTTAAATACATGTCATCGCCATTTCAGACAGGAGTAGACACAAGGCCCCCACTAACTACATCAGCCCCCAGCCCTGGCTCCTGACCCCATCCAAATCCTGTTCTCCAAACCCCAGGCAGCCCCAGTCGGGAAGCAGCCCCATGGCCGTCCCCTCGCCTGCCGATGAGGGGGCCTCGGTAAACACAATAAAAAGTTTGTGATCTGCCATGGAGGGGCACTAAAAGGAGCCATTCGTCTCCCACATTCTCCACATCTGTAATAATAGTGCATTTAGAGCTGCCATTTAAAGCTAACACACCAGTGGCCCATAAAGCGGGAGCCATGCAATTAAAAACAAGTAGTCCCAAAACAAAACTGACAAATCCCTACAGCGAAATAGAACTGTAGTTGGTCAGTGCTGCTTCAGATAAAAACAGAAGTGATGCATTGGACCAGCAACCAATAGGGATGCCGGAAATAACAGGGCTGCATAAATAAGCGAATTGCAAGAAGCAGGAAAGCAGCAGGCGGGATGACTCTCGCTATACAGATTACTGTATGTTTCGGAGAGGCAGCGCAAGCGCGCTGCCTACGTGAGACCTAAAAATGTGCGTTTCACAGCATCAGGCATTTCAGTGCCTTCTTCCCAATAGTAAAACAGGAATTCTTCTCAGCGCAGGCAAAATTCCACAAGCGCCCTGCTTCGACATAAGCCTGATATGTTGCCTCATATAATGGTATGTTCTCCAAGTGCCAGCAAGCTGTTTATTCCACCTCATCCATTAGCTGTCTTCCTCAACTGTTCTGACAGCTTGAATAATACATTAATACATTACATTTCCCCGCAACATTCCGATGTAGAACCTAGCTACATCACAATACTCAAAGTTCGGCCCAGGGGCAGCATGTGGCCCTCTTGCCCTTTACATGAGGCCTCCGGGTCAACAGTAGCACCGGGCTGCTGTTTACTTGACTCAGCACTAACATTTTGAATATGTTAATTAAACAGACAAGCATTTATTTACAGGTTAATTGAAGTCAAAGAAAATAAGTAACTAGCATGTCCTGCACAGCTTAACTTTAGAAATGCCTTCAGCTCAAAAAAATTATTGTAGCAAAAGGGTAAAAATATCATAAAGTCTAATAAAAAATAAAAAATGCATTTCATTAACATTAAATGTTTCACCTTCTTACATCATATTAGAGCAGTGCATTGAAAAGTGATAGTTTTCAAACATGAGCATTCTCCCCCCGAGTACATTGCTAATAGAGAACTATGAGGCAAGTCAGTTGTTATGTGCACTCTCTGGGTGACCTGGGTTTCTATTTACATGAACAACATCATAGCTTATTAAATCTAACACAGGAAAATGTTTTGTACAGCACATACCCTGAAGTCCTGTATTTTGAGGTCCTCTTATATGCGATAATGAAGAAAAAGGAAGGAGAAATAAAACAATTACCTAGGATTACACAATTTGGTTAGGTGGAGAAGTCAGGATGAAGTCCAAGTTTTTAGTTTCAAATTGTGTAATTCAGACACTAGGAGGTTCATTACGATGTCGGGTGGAACGCCTCTGCCCAACACCGTCTCGGATTCGGAACTGACTGACTTGCAGTTGGCAGTTCTGACCAGCGGATTACGATGCAACTGAACACTGTTCGGTCGGATTCCCATTGTTTCCTCTGGGAGCTCGTGTCATGCCCAAGAACCGGCCATAACACAGTCTCCTATGGGGAAATGGGGTGTGTTTGGAAAACCGTGCACCTTGTCACAGGCACTACATGGTGCCTGCGACACAGTGCCGGGTTTTACAGGGGGGTACCTTGGGTACCCCCTCGGCCACCAACCGTAGGCCGTAGGGGCAAAAGGGGCCTTCCGACCGAAATCACTTTCCGACAGCCTTTCTGTGTCGGATAGGCCAACGCTGGGGTTATGGTGTGGTTCCGGCTGACAGGAATAATCCTCGAGTCAGTCGTAACCAAGACAAAATGACCAGTCGGTTTACGTTCTGACCGCAAACATCGCAATCGGGCGGTCGGACCGAAAAACTGACCAAGTTGGTCGAAAGGGCTCCAACATGGTCACGAAGATTCCGACTGTCGGGCAGAGGCTTTCTGCCTGTCATCATAATGAGCCCCTAGATGTAGATGCTTCACTTCCCCTAAAACCCAACCCATGACCACCCACCTGCTGACTTCAATGGACCCCTTGGTCACATCACAGACCAAGCTTTGTGGCCCCTGGGAAAATGATTGTGAGTACTCATGCTCTATTACAAGTGTCATGGGAAATAATCGACTTTTAATTCTAGGGATGGTATATCTGTTATATTAGTCACTGAGTAAGCATAAAAAACCCTGTTTATCACCCTTATGTGTCGCCACAATGAGTGATTCAAATAACAATGCTTTAATAAATATGTGTCTAGCTTTGCATGCTAATATGTATGGACATCAATATGTGTAGTAACATGAGGGTGGAGCCTACAGAAAACACTTGTTTTTAATAATAAAGAGTGTGATTTTAAGTTTGACCGGTGATATCCTTCTGCCTTAATACAAGTGCATTACAATAGATTAAGGCAGAAGGGAGAGCCATCAGGTTTATAATGCAGTAATGCAACTACAAAACTTTGAATCATACCCAACGGCAATAATGTTTTGTAATGGGGCAGATGGGATATCTGTCACATTACTGATGTAGTATGCCCTCAAGAAAACTGCAAACTTGGCTTTTTATCAAGTGGTTCATGAGCCTCACACTCCTGTGGTACACCTAAAAAGTATTGGACATGCTCATATCTCAATTAAACATGACATGATGTGTTGCCTCAACTTGAAATTAGTACATGAACAGACATTGTGCATAATTTTGGCTTTAGCATATGGGTAGACGGTCACAAAAGTGACAGATGTTCCATCTGACTTTCTACAAGCGCTATATAATATACAATTTTAATAAGGAAGACAGGATATCCATTATGTTTGTGATGCAGCAACCAATCTGGCAACATCAAAATCAAACCACTTATGATGTCAGATTGCGTGCCCTTTCTTGAGATTAGTAACCTAAAATGTATAAATTATGGACCTCTTTGATGTGTGCAGCTTTTATTTACCTCTGTAGTATGTAACTGATGTGTGCCTGTGTCTGATTTCAGCTTTCTTCAAGGCAAGCAAAGGAGAAGATGCTGGCCACACTTAGGGGGAACAGAAGGAAGACCTCTGGGAGGTGTAAGGGGGAGCATTCAACACCAAGGGACCCACTGTCAAAGAAAGTGATGGAGCTGGCCAAAAGGCTAGTATGCATCCAATTCTGAGGCCTTTGACTCATGGTGACGGCCAAAAAATCACAGGCTACTACATCTGTTCCTATGGCCGCTACCATCACTAGCATCCCCAACTCACTCCTGACTCCCCGATACACAACCAGCACCCACTCTGTAAACAGAGTAAGATCCCTGTCACTCCAGGCACCCATCCTTCTGCCCCCACCCACCAGCATTGAAATCAAAGGAGGCACTGAAGGTTCTTAAGAACCTCTCTCTGGGGCAGACAGGCTGCCAATCTTCAGTTGTGTGAAGTGATTGATATCCTAAATGACATACGTTTTTTCTATTTGCCTCACAGAGAGTTCTTGTATCTGCTAGTATTTCTTCTGACACCATTGCTTCCAGAACACCTGTCCCTATACCTCCATCTTCCCTATTCCAACCCCTGACCCCATTCCACCCCTGATCCCATTCAGAGCCCACCGTGATTTCTCCTGCTGATCCAATTCCTCCACCTCCCTCCTCTTCCACCTGTCCATGTATCAACGATACCCCAAAACACTCTCATACTCCCACATCTCAACATTCCTGTAGCAGTCCTCTCCAGAAACTCCTGAACCTGCACCCCCTAAACACAAATCCTGAAAACACCACCCTGACCCACAAATTTAGTACCCGAACATCCATATGCTCCAGGAGGATGGAGAGCTCTATGAGGAGTGCACTACTGCTAAGAGGCAAAGGAAAGCTAAAGGCCTGGAGCTTATTTATAAGCCTGTGATACAGCACTATGTTTTCTTCCCCAAACCAATGCTTTGATTTCTGTTCTTTTTTTGTTGAAATACTTTTATAAACCCAGAGGAATAAAATTGCGGTTTTCCGTTTTAGTTTTATAAAAAGTTCTACTTGAACCTTATTGTGCCTTTTGTTCACTTCCATTTCCAGGTCTTATAATTTCATAGGTGTTGCATTGTGTAAGATGCCATTTATTCTCTTTCGTATGTGTGTTAAAGAAACTGAGAAATGTTCTTGTGAGGGCCTGGTGCATGTGGCCTTCAGAGTGGAGTGAGTACGACTACATTTAACTTTATTATGTGGGAATACTTTCACATATTGGAATTCAAATATCGTGCATGCTATACATTATGTATGCCTACACTTAGGTTAAGTATATGACCAAAATGTGTGTCATGTCAGTGTGCGTTCTGACCTTGATCTTATGTGCCAAATTAAAAGACATCAGATGGTAGTGATAGTAGCGATTGGGTTGTGGTAATATATACTTAGGGTACATGGATGCATCATATGATTGTCGAGTGTGTGATAAGTGGATAAAGGGAGATCAAGGGAAAGCTCAGAATAATTATGCGATTTATTCTGTAACACTTCAGTTTGGAGATATTCTTAGAATCCATTTATGCTGTAAAAACTGTAATCAGCTTAGTTTTATAGTGCTAGCATTGTGTATACCTGAACAGGAAGATTTAAAAAGAATTGTGCATTTACTTGCTGACTGGAAGGGTAGGGAATAACAAACTTTTATTAGGAAAGTATTTACTATGGCTATGTAGTGTGAGGCATGTGATCAGATATGGTAAATTGATGTCAGTTATGGTTTGGTGTACATAAACGATATTTTAGTGCCATTAGAAGTTAACATAGTGAATTTAAAATAGCTTAGAAAGTTGTACCTACCATCTATTTTGTTGTGCTTTGTATAGTTGTTCATCCATCACTATCATTATTATTTTGACAGAGTAGGTTTTGTGGTTGTTGTGGGCATTCTTCATTGATCAGACCAAACAACTAAGCATTCTGATAGTTGTAGTTTCACTTTACCTATTAGAAGTATGGGCTTCTAAGTCTCATTATGCACAAGGTTGGTGCCTGAAAAAGCACACCAACAGGACTGCCAATCCCTTCCATAACAACGTAAACAAATGACAGCTAAAGTATTTCAGTGCCACATAATAGTTTGCAGGTGTCCCAAATAATATTGCTTGTGAGAAATTAAATCTCATTATACAAATATAGCAATGCCTCTTGTCTCCCACAAGCCTCGTACTATTGGAAAAATGTGAGTGAGTTGGGAGACCATTAGGAAAACTAACTTGAGGACATTCTTACCTGCCAGTGACATGGGTAGCAGGGAAACGTTCAGGCAGTCTTGTTTTTTTTACCTCTATGCATGCTGGGCCTTGCAGATCCCTAATTGTGTCATTGTCATTATAGTAAGCCTTCTCATAAGCAAAAGGGTGTACTTGACCTGTGTCTTCCATCAGAGTGCACAATAGGTCCGGATCCAGGAATTTTTATTTGGGTGGGCCAAGGGTGCATTTGGGTGGGCCACTGCGGCAGTCATGGCCGGCATGACTCGCAGGGGGGAAGGTAGGAAGGGGGTCGCGCAGGGGTGGTTCAATTTATTATTATTAATTAAAAAAACATTTTAACTTACTTTACGTCGGCCGGGTCCCACGCCTCCTTGGCTCCTGCTCCCCTGCCTCCAGCAGGAACAGGAAGCAGGCAGTCAGGTTACCTCACCAAAGCCAATCACAATGCTGTAACCAGCGTTGTGATTGTTCGGTACGCCGCCCAGCCTGCATGGAGAAGGGCAGAGTGCACATGACTGGTTTGGGCGGCACGAGAGGGCCGACAAAATAGTCCTTGTGCACTCAGGAGTGGGCACACCACTCCTCCTATGCCCTGCTCACAGAGCAGCCCCCTCACCCGCAACCAAACATAAAATGGTAAGAACTGAAAGTTATTACTATTTTATGTTTCTGCTTCTTGCACTGTGAGAAAGCAGTGGGGCGACGCTCCTCAGTCCTAGTGGAGGAGCCGACCCTGCACTGCGGGCACAATTTGTTGCTTCTGGAGGTAGCCTACAAGCCCTACATTACATCATATCCTCCTCAGACTCCCTCACTACCACCCTCCACCAGTTTTCCTCATCTCTCTGTAGCCCCCCCATGGTCTCCTCCTCAGATTCCCTAATTGCCACCCTCCAACAGTGTCCTTCATCTCTCCGTAGCCCCTCTCTCATATGCATTTCATTTGCTGTTCAGCGCAACTCATAGTGTAGGGTGTCACCGTACTTTACATCACGCACACATTATGCAGTGACAATGAATCATACAAGTATGTAAATCAGCCTATAGGGAATGTCACATAAGCCAATGAGTATTATCAGGTGTAGGAATCACGTCATCCATACCGGTGGGCAGTATATTTTAAGAGGGTTTGGTCTGGATAAGCACAACAACAGGATTTAAAGCATACCGCAGTGGTGGAGGGGAGGGTGGATTTACTAATTAAAATGTATAAAACCAAAAACAAAGCACAGCACCAATAGAAGAACCAACTGACCAACAAAAGTCAGTAATGTGTTTTAATTGCCCAAGTACATCATGACTGAAAACAATCCAAATGGCAAGAACATAAACAGCAAATATTTATTTAAACAAGTTGACACGTAGTTGTAGAACATCCCCTGCCGACACATGTTTCGTCGATAAACGACTTTCTCAAGGCTGTTGATAAAACAAATACATCTGATTCTCTAACTAATCAAGTAAGCATAATAGTACAATAGTTCAAGTTCAGGCATTTGTATAGCGCACTACTCACCCAGAGGGTCTCAAGGCGCTTGGGGAAGGGGTTCATTATTTGTCGAATAGCCAGGTTTTAAGTTCTTTTCTGAAGGAGATGTGGTTTTGAGTAAGGCGGAGGTGAGTGGGGAGTGAGTTCCAGGTCTTGGCCGCAAGGAAGGAGAATGATCTGCCACCCATGGTGGATTTTCGGATGCGCGGGACTGCGGCGAGGGCTTGATTGGACGATCTCAGTTGGCGGGTGGGTTTGTAGAAGGACAGTCGGGTGTTGAGGCATTCGGGTCCTAGATTGTAGAGGGCTTTGTGTGCGTGGGTGAGAAGGCGGAAAGTAATTCTTTTGTTTACGGGAAGCCAGTGGAGGTCTTTTAAGTGTCCGGTGATGTGATCTTGGCGGGGGATGTCTAATATGAGTCTTGCTGATGCGTTTTGGATGCGTTGGAGTTTTTTCTGTAATTTTGTTGTGATTCCGGCGTAGAGGGTGTTCCCATAATCCAGTCGACTCGTGATCAATGCGTGGGTGACAGTCTTCCTTGTCTCGAGGGGGATCCAGCGGAAGATCTTTTTGAGAATGCGAAGTGCGTTGAAGCAGGAGGATGAGACTGCGTTAACTTGTCTGGGCATCGAGAGAGAGGAGTCTAGGATGAAGCCCAGGTTACGTGCATGGTCTGTGGGAGTGGGTGCTGTGCCCAAAGCAGAGGGCCACCAAGAGTCGTCCCAGGCAGAGGGGGAGGATCCTAGGATGAGTACCTCGGTTTTGTCTGAGTTGAGTTTTAGGCGGCTATGTTTCATCCATTCGGCTACTTCTTTCATGCCTTCGTGAAGATTGGTTTTGGCGGTGTTGGGCTTTCTGGTGAGGGAAAGTATTAACTGGGTGTCGTCGGCGTAAGAGATGATGTTGAGGTTGTGTTGACGTGCGATGGAGGCAAGAGGACTCATGTAAACGTTGAAGAGGGTGGGACTGAGTGAAGATCCTTGTGGTACGCCACAGATGACTTCCGTGGCCGCTGAGTTGAATGGGGGAAGTCGAACTCTTTGAGTTCTCCCAGCGAGGAATGAGATGATCCAGTCCAAGGCTTTTCCTTGTATGCCAATGTTGCTGAGGCGTTGTATGAGGGTGCTGTGGCAGACTGTGTCGAAAGCGGCGGAGAGGTCGAGTAGAATGAGGGCCACAGTTTCTCCGTTGTCTAGTAGTGTTCGGATGTCGTCGGTCGCTGCGATGAGGGCGGTTTCGGTGCTGTGTTTGGACCGAAATCCGGATTGAGATGGATCGAGGGAGTTGTTGGATTCCAGGAAGGCGGCGAGTTGGCTATTGACGGCTTTCTCAATGACTTTGGCCGGGAATGGGAGGAGGGATATGGGTCGGTAGTTTTTAAGTTCCGAGGGGTCTGCTGTGGGTTTCTTCAGAAGGGCGCTGAGTTCTGCGTGTTTCCAGCTATCTGGAAAGGTGGCAGAGTTGAACGAGCAGTTGATGACGTCACGGAGATGGGGTGCGATGATGGAGTCAGCTTTGTTGAAGATGTAGTGGGGGCAGGGGTCGGTTGGCGAGCCAGAGTGGATTGAGTTCATTAGGCGGGTGGTGTCTTCAGTGGTGATTGGGTTCCAGTTGCTAAGGTTGTTAGTTGGCGAAGTAGGATCAGAGGGGGGTGGGGGGGGCTGATCGCTGGGGGTATTCTCGAAGCTGTTGTGGATGTCGGCAATTTTGTTGTAGAAGAAGGAGCATAGCGCATCGCAGAGTTCTTGGGAGGGGGTGATGTCGTTAGATGCAGCGGTGGGGTTGGTGAATTCTTTGACGATGTTGAAGAGTTCCTTGCTGTTGTGAGAGTTGTTGTCGAGGCGATCCTTGAATGCTGATTTCTTGGCGGATCGAATCAGTTGGTGGTGTTTGCAGGTGGCTGCCTTGAGGGTGGCCATGTTGTCGGTGGTTGGGTTTTTTCTCCATGTTTTCTCCAGGGTGCGGCGTAGTTTCTTGAATTTTTTAAGGTCTTTGTTGAACCAGGGAGCCTTTTTGCTGGCTGATTTGATCTGGTGTTTTTCAGGGGTGCTAATTCGTCAGCACTGTGGGTGATCCATTGCTTGAGATTGGTGGCCCCTTCGTTTGGGTCCAGTGAGAGGGAGGGAGGGTTTTGGTTTAGTGATGTGAGGAGTTGGTCTGAGGTGATTTTGTTCCAGCTTCTCCGAGGAATAGGTTGTGGGTGGTTGTGGTTCAGGGTGGTTTTGTAGCTGAAGTGAACACAGCTGTGGTCCGTCCAATGGAGAGCTGTGGTGTGATCGAAGGAGATATGCTTGCTGGAAGTGAAGATAGGGTCGAGTGTGTGTCTGGCTGCATGGGTGGGGGTGTCAACAAGTTGTTTGAGTCCGAGGTTGTCCAGGTTGTCCAGAAGGGTGGTGGTGTTGCTGTCGTGTTTGTTTTCAAGGTGGTAGTTGAGGTCTCCCAGTAGAATGTAGTTCTCGGAGGCGAGGGCATGTGGGCTGACGAAGTCCGAGATGTCATCGCTGAATTGAGTGCGGGTACCTGGAGGTCTGTAGATGAGGGTGCCTCTAAGTGTTGTCCTGGGGTCGGTGTGGATCTGGAAGTGGAGATGTTCGGCGGTTGCAAGATTATCGTCGGAGCTGGTCGTGATCTTGATGGTGTTCCTGTGGACGATGGCGATGCCTCCTCCTGTTTGATTGAAGCGGTCTTTTCGGATAATCTTGTAGGCGTCCGGTATGGCTATGGCGATGTCGGGTGCTGATGATGTGTTCATCCATGTTTCTGTGAGGAAGGCGATGTCCGGTGACGCAGTGTCGAGTAGGTCCCAAAGTTCAGTAGCGTGTCTGTGGATCGAGCGGGTGTTCAGCAGGATGCATTTCAGGTGGTTAGAGTCGGAGCTGTGTGTGGAGGAAGTGGGTTTGGTGAGGGTCCTGAAGCAGTTGAACTTGCAGGAGAGGCAGGTGAATGGGCCGTGGGTACGTCCTGGGGTGGCTTCGCAGCATTGTGGTGTGCGTCCGGGGTTGAGGGCGAGGAGAGTTGCGGCATCATATGTGATTCTAGATCGTTGGGTACTGCGGGGAACAGGGGGTCTGGCACTGGGCGCGGTCCAGGCGCGGACGGGCACAGACGGGCTTACCTTTGGCGCACCTTCGGCGCGCATCGGGCGCGACCGCTGCGCGTGACCGCTGCGCGCATATGCATCTGTCATTTGTGGATAGTGGGAGGGGAGGGGCGAGGGAGGGTCAGCTGGGAGGCGTGGGCGGGGTGTAGAGACGGGCCAGGAGGCTAAACAACAACAGCAAAATGGCCGCAAAATAAATGAAACCAAAACAGGACGAGATTGGGGTGTGGAGTGAAGCTATGGGCAGTAGTGGCACCGGCGCGATCAGTCAAAAAGTAATTTGCAGAACAGTGCGAGCAGAGCGGTGATGGAAATGTGCAATAGAACACTACGATTGAATTCAGGCGCAGAGAAATATGAGATGCACAGTGAAGCTTACGATTTTAACCAAGCACAATGAATGCAGTTTCAGCAGTTAGCACAATAGGGAAGGCACCTTAAATTAGTCCATGCAACACCGAAAATATTTTCGCAGAAAGTGCCAATAGAAAAAGAAACTGAGAACCGGAGAGACCCGTTAGAAAGAAAAGAAAAAGAAAGTGAGTTATGAAAGGAAAAACAAGATCTTTCCCCAACTTCATAGAAATCCGTGATCAGATGAAACAGAGCTTAGAAACGGTTAGTGCATAGAGAAAACCACCACCATGTCACATCTCTACATGAGGTCATACCTCCATAGTCTTGTGAGGTTAAGAAGAGAGGAAAAAGCAAGGATTTTAAAGCTTATAAGTATGCGTACCTTAAAATTGCAACTGAGTGGTGTAGAGTCCACAAACACAAGCTATTTAGTTAACGATCAAACATTTGCCAACAGTACTAGGCTGTCTCTACTGATCCGTATGAGTAAAGACCTGGCAGCGAAAGGGAAAATGTAAAGAAAGGGGAAGAAAACAAAATGGTAAGTAATATAATAAATAAGTAATCAATTCTCAATTGACCTTGCTCAGAAGTGAACCTAACATACCTTTAGAAATATCATGAAATCGGGAAATCCACATAGGCACCCCCTTTTTTCTCTCTCCTTGCGACTTCCCTGAAGTAATGGAAGTAACTGTAACGGTCTGTGAACACAAGACATAAAAAACTACTTGCTCAATAAGCGTGAAAAACCGAATGTATCGACCTAACCCTTCAAACCTCCCTCGGCGTGTACTTATTAATAACCTGAAGGCAACGTCACAGAGCACGAAAGTAGGAACAAACACAGCCTCTCAGTTGCACAAAGCAAGAGAGTATAAACAAATACAGCCTCTCAATTAACCCCACTTCTAAAATCGCTTCAATTGTCAATATAGTTATCCCGTCATCTTATTTGTTTAGTTAAAGTAAGTTCGGAATTGCCCATTGTGCTAGTCGGTTCACAAGACAACGACAACAAAAGCTCCTTGATAGATTCCCGGTCCATTCCCCAAGATCTACAGAAAAATAGTTACAGGGGTATGGAAATAATGAAATAATGTTGCTCCGCATTTAAAGATACTGCCCACAGCACTTCGCAATAGGCTACTCCGTACTGAGAGACCGAGCCTGCCCGACCACCCAGATAGACCCGCTTACCAACAATTATGCCACAAAGTAAATATGGGGGCATCTTACTTTGGATAGTAAAAAATAGAGTACAAGGTCCCCTTTACGCTGGACGTTTGAAAAACCAGGATTAAGGGCTTCTAGATAAATGATCTGTCTTGCTCCGACATCTATGGGAAGGTAGTACAAAGAGAACAATGTAGAAGTGTATCTCAACACCTCTCGCGCAGGCCATCCCAATTTAACAACTTAGACATAACCACCCTTGCTTTAACACTCACCTGTGCTGTATGCCTAACTAGTTCCCGACGTATACAGAGGAAGTGCAACCGTTCGCTAGGTCAGCACTGTCTATAAAGCAGGAGGCATTTGGCGTGCGTCAAAAACAGAGCAGTGTGCTTGTGACGTGCTAAGCACTGTACCCCAGTGCATTGCCATACTTGTAGTTTAAGTAGATCCCTATCTAACTACGCAACTGTGTTTATAAGTGTTTGTTGCTCGTTCTTATAGTAGCTTGGAATTCAGTCTGTTCCTTCACAATGGTATATGGTATAGGCAACATCGAGAGGTAGCCATGGGCCCTAAATTTTCACCCTCCTTTGCAAATCTGTTTGTAGGCTGGATAGAAAACAATTTCATTTGGTCTAAATGTCCAGCATCTCTGATGAATTATGTAATTTATTGGGGTCGCTGTATAGACACCGTCCTCTTAATTTAGACAGGTGACATTGCCTCATTAAATGAGTTTTGTTCCTTTCTTAATTCCAACACGTTTGACATCCAGTTCACGCACCATCTACATAAGGAAGAGATTAGCTTCCTTGATCTCAAGCTGTATATCAAAGACGGTTCCATCCTTTCTGCACTACATAGAAGAATTCTGTTTTGCATGTCAACTCGATACCACTCCGGGAATTCACACGTCTAAGACGGAATCGCAGTGAGGATGAGATATACAAGAAAGAACTATGTTAGGCAATCAAAAGATTTAAATCTAGAGGATAGGATGGGACAACACTCGAAAAAGCTGGAAGGAAGGCACTTGGTCTAGATAGGAGCCGTCTGCTGACCCACAAATCTAAGACAAAGATTAACAATAAATATAAATATAGGGTGTCTCTGGTTACCACCTACAATTCAGCCAGTAATCAATTCTACAAAATTGTTCATATGCATTGGCATGTACCAAGATTGGACTCAGATATTAATAAGGTCATAAATGAGAGACCTAACATCATTTACAAACAAGGCCAAACTCAGAGAAATATTCTAAGTCCGAGTTTTTACACTCCCAAGCAGGATAAGAGGGGAATTACCTGGCTAGGTACACCTCCACTCGGATTTCACAAATGTGAACACTGTTCCGTCTGCCCACATACATTGGACAGAATTAAGAGTTTCATATACAATACACCGACAGAGCACAGGATCAAATCCTTTTTGAACTGTAACACAAAATTCATTGTCTATTGCATTGTCTGCGTATGTAAGGGAATCTACGTGGGTAGTCCAATGCAGTCGGTGAAAGAAAGGATACAGAAACACTTACAGGAGATCAGAAATGGAAACATAAGTTATCCATTAGCAGTGCATTTTAATGCTATGCACAATGCAGCTGAACTACCCAGTGTGAGAATTCATGGACTAGAGACAGTTTTGGATAACCCTAGAGGGGGGGACAAAGTTCAGCACTTAGGCAAACTAGAGGCCTCTTGGATTTGTAAATTGAGATCTGTAGACCAGGGCCTCAATACTGACAGACAAATGTATGGATTTCTTAGAGACTGAAGCTCATGTAGAGTTTCACCTGTTTATTGCCATGTATGTGTTACCTGTAAGTGTCTGCGAATCATATGATAGGCACATGTCAAGAGATCCACTACTATCGGTCTCCATGAATTTCTTTAGAACGCTGTGACTGCCTAACAGTCATGATTGTTGTTATTATCAATGGATATCAATTGCATGCCAATGCATATATGTACTTTTAGTATAACCTTAGCCTGTCAGGCCTTATGTTTACTCAGGAGTGGTTATTATTATTATTGTTATAATTGCATTTATTGAGCGCACAGCTACCCGGAGGTTTCCCGGCGCTAAAGCAAACAGAAAGTGAGTTAAGTTTAAGAGGGAATGAGCACGCATGTTTAAGTATTAAAAAGCCAGGTCTTAATTCCTTTACGGAATGTCAGGTGACAAGTTTCAGATCGCAATGATTGAGGCATGGAGTTCCATAAGGAAGGTGCCAGTAAAGCGAATGAGCGACCGCCCATTTTGGCTTTGTTGACACGGGGAATCTGAAACTTGTTTTGCGTTGAGGATCTCAGCATACGGGACGGGACATAGTGCTGGACTAAAGAGGACAAATATTTCGGAGCTTTACCTGTTTTAATGTGGTGCATTGTGCAGAGATCTTTGAATTTTACTCGGCTCTCAATGCGCAGCCAATGCAGCTTGCGCAGATGGATGGCGGCCGAGGACCTAGTAGGCAAATTACAGATAAGGCGCACTGCCATATTCTGAACAACCTGAAATTTCTTTGTTACCTCCTTACAGGCACCCAAGAGCAGAATGTTCCCGTAGTCCATCCGTGAGATGACAAGGGCCTGGACCACAGTCCTCAGGGTGTCAGCTGGAAGCATCCACGAGATTTTTCTCAGCCACCTTATGATGGTGGTGCAGTTGGCAGAGACTTTTACAACATGTTGCTTCAGTGACAGCTGGTTGTCAAGAAGGACCCCGAGGTTACGGGCTGTAACTGAAGGGGTAGGAACAGGGCCCATCTGATGAGGCCAATGTTGCGGGCCCCAGAGCGATGGATTTGGGCCGAATAAAAGCAGCTCTGTTTTGTCACCATTCAGTTTTAATTTATGTCTGTGCATCCAATTGGAAATTTGTATCAGCCCGGACTGCAGGGAAGACGTGGGGAGATGTTTATTAGTGGATAGTGAGTAGACGATTTGTGTATCGTCTGCGTAAGAATAGATCGTGAGGCCTGCTTGCTCTGCCAAGAAAGCAAGAGGTCTCACATAAAGATTGAAAAAAAGAGGGCTGAGGATAGACCCCTGGGGAACACCGTGAGGGGAAGTGAAAATAGAGGAGACAGAAGTGGAGGAAAGGACTTGAAAAGTGCGATTAGAAAGAAAGCTAGTAATCCAGGCCAGAGCAGGGCCATCAATACCCACCGATTTCAAGGTGGACAGCAAGATGGAGTGGGAGACGGTGTCAAATGCGGCACTCAAATCTAGCAGAATGAGTGCCACTGTATCCCCGTTGTCCACCTGTCTTCTGATGGTTTCGGACACACCAAGAAGCGTGGTCTCAGTGGAGAAGCCAGCCCTGAACCCGGATTGTGAACAGTGAAGAAGGTTAGAGGATTCAACATAAGAGGTAAGAAGAGAGTTAACGTGCTTTTCAAGAACCTTAGAGTAGCAAGAGAGCAAAGAGATAGGATGGAAATTAGAGGGATTGTTTGGGTCCGCGTTGGCTTTTTTTATCAATGGAACCACCATCGCATGTTTCCATTCGTTGGGGACCGTGGCTTCGGCCAGTGAAGCATTCAGAAGATCCAGAATGATCTGGAGTGTGGCTGGATCCAAGGTGCACAGTATTTGTGGAGGCATAGGGTCAAGAGGAGAGCCAGATTTTATTTCATGCAAATATTTGTGAAAAAGTGCGGGTGAAATCGGCTCCCAAGAGTGGAGTTGAGGGGCAATGGGAGTTAAACTAGATGCATCGACGAGACAAGGGATGGGTAGTTGAGGATCAAGAGTGGAAAATACACTGGGAGTAGCGCTACAAATAGCATAGATCTTCTCTATTTTCTCCAGAAAGAAATTTGCCAGGGCATTACATTGTACTGTGTCCAAACAAGGGTCTTTAGGTGTAGAAGACATGCCTGAAAGATCTTTTACTACTTTAAACAAGGCCTTCGGTCGATTCTGGGCATTGAGTAGAGTAATATTAGCATGGTTAGCTCTGGCAGTATCACAGGCAGAGTGATAAACAAGAAGGGCAGCCTTATATCTTGCTTTATTATCCGTACAGTAATTGGAGCGCCAAATGCGTGGTTAGGATGATGGACCTGCATACAATTTGTGATTCGCTTCATGGAACTAAATTTGATTGATGAGGGTCTGTATGAACCCCGGTACCATTTCCTATACTGCTTAGTCTGAACGAATATATGGCCACATCATATCATTTGATGTTAGGTGTTGTCTGGTCTCAAACATACCACTGAAGTTGCAATATTGTGTGTTTCCTCCCTCAATGAAAATTTGTAATGTTCATAATGATATAGAACAATGAGATACAATTATCACCTGCTTTCAACTTTCTTTATGGGACTTTTTTTTCACTTCTATTAACTAATACCGCATATATTAGTGACAGTTCTCAGGCAGGGAACTGTTTAGTGATTGGGTTACTTTCAGATTCTCTGATGCTCGTGTTCTTTACACTACTTATATACTTTACTAGATAGGACTTGCTACCGATATCCATCAGCTTCGGTGATTTCTCCGCTAAATCGATACATTTTTACGTTACTAGACTCATGTATAGACTTTGTATAACCTACCCTATTGTTAGCTCTCTCTAGATTTTTAGACTTTGTAATTGTTTCTATGGGACTTTTCTCCTTTACTAACGAATACCGCATATTTTAGTGATGGTTCTCAGACAGGGAACTGCTTAGCGATTGGGTTACTATTGGATTCTCTGATGCCCGTGTTCTTGACACTACCTATCTACTTTACCAGATAGGACAGGTTACTGCTACCTATTAGCCTCGGTACTTCTTTGTTAGATTGATCAATTCTTTACCTTACTGGACTCATTTATAAACTTTGTGTGAATCTACCATGTTAATTGTACGCTCTTGAATTTTGGACTTCTTAAAATGCACTGTTAGTATTCGATCTTTTATCGAATTTTGCCACTTATCATAATGATTGGGTTATGCTCGCCGGTCGGTAGAAATGCTACAATGGTCATGAATAGGTATGCAAGGGTGGGCCATTTGATGACAGATTTAATCAACAGACTGAATTCCAAGCTACTATAAGAATGAGCAACAAAAACTTATAAACACAGTTGCGTAGTTAGATAGGGATCTACTTAAACTACAAGTATGGTAATGCACTGGGGTACCGTGCGTATTAGGTCACAAGCACGCCGCTCCGTTTTTGAAGCACGCTAAATGCGTCCTGCTTTATAGACAGTGCTGACCTTGCGAACGGTTGCACTTTCTCTGTATACGTCGGGAACCAGTTTGGCATACAGCACGGGTGAGTGTTAAAGCAAGGGTGGTTATGGCTAAGTTTTTTAATTGGGATTGCCTGCGTGAGAGGTGTTGAGATACACTTCTACATTGTTTTCTTTGTACTACCTTTCCATAGATGTCGGAGCAAGACAGATAATTTATTGAGGAGCCCTTGAGGCTGGCTTTTCAAATGTCCATCGTAACGGGGACCTTGCACTCTATTTTTTACTAGCCAAAGTAAGATGCACCCATAATTGCTTTGTGGAATAATTGTTGGTAAGCAGGTCTGTCTGGGAGGGTGGGCAGTCTCTGCCGCTCCGTACGGCGTAGCCTATTGCGTAGTGCTGTGGGCAGTTTGTTGAAAAGCAGAGCAACATTATTTCCTTATTTCCATACTCCTGTAACAATTTTTCTGTAGATCTTGGGGAATGGACCGATGTTTAAAGTTTAACTTTTTTCTCTTGGGATGTTTAAAGTTTAACCTTATGTTTAAGGCCAGATATGTCCCAGGGGTGAATAATAATATCACTGATGCACTATCTTGTTCACAGTGGCAGAGATTCTATAGGCTTGCACCAAGAGTGGGTGCAATGAATACAAGGAGCTTTCGTTGACGTTGTCTGGTGTACCGACCAGCACAACGGGGAATTCGGAACTTACTTTCACTAATGAAGTAAGATGCTGGGATAACTATATTGACAATAGAAGCGTTTTTAGAAGTGGGGTTAATTGAGAGGCTGTGTTTGTTTATACTCTCTTGCTTTGTGCAACTGAGAGGCTGTGTTTGTTCCTACTTTCGTGCTCTGTGACGTTGCCTTCAGGTTATTAATAAGTACAGGCTGAGGGAGGTTTGTATGGTTAGGTCGATACATTCGGTTTTTCACACTTATTGAGCAAGTAGTTTTTTATGTCTTGTGTTCACAGACCGTTACGGTTACTTCCATTACTTCAGAGAAGTCACAAGCAGAGAGAAAAAAGGGGGTGCCTATGTGACTTTCCCGATTTCATGATATTTCTAAAGGTATGTTAGGTTCACTTCTGAGCAAGGTCAAGATTACCTATTTATTATATTACATGCCATTTCCGTTTTCTTCCCCTTTCTTTATATTTACCCTTTCGCTGCCAGGTCTTTACTCATACGGATAAGTAGAGACAGCCTACTACCATTGCCAAATTTTCTACCATTAACTAAATAGCTTGTGTTAGTGGACTCTTCAACACTTAGTTGCAATTTTAAGGTACACATACTTGATAGCCTTTGAAATCCTTGTTTTTTTTCCTCTCTTCTTAACCACACAAGACTATGGAGGTATGATCTCATGTGGAGATGTGACATGGTGGTGGTTTTCTCTATGCACTAACCGTTTGTAAAGCTCTGTTTTATGTGATCTCAGATTTCTATGAATTTGGGGAAGGGTCTTGTTTTCCCTTTCATAACTCACTTTCTTTTTCTTTTCTCTCTACCGGGTCTCTCCAGTTCTTGGTTTCTTTTTCTATTGGCACTTTCTGCTAAATTATTTTCGGTGTTGCACGGACTAATTTAAGGTGCTTTACCTCTTGTAATATTATGGTTACTTGAAAAATTAGACAATCAGATGTATTTGTTTAATCAACAGCCTTGAGAAAGTTGTTAACCGACGAAACACATGTCGGCTGGGGATGTTCTACAACTACGTGGCAACTTTTTAAAATAAATATATGCTATTTATGTTCTTGCCATTTGGATTGTTTTGAATGATGATGTACTTGGGCAATTAAAACACATTATTGACTTTTGTTGGTCAGTTGGCACTTCTTTTGGTGCTGTGCTCGGTTTTTGGTTTTCTAGTTTGTACGTGCATGGAGGAATTTTCCTTTCTGCCCATGGGGACACCGTGGATGGCACAGTGTTGAGTTGAGCACGCCACATGACATATAGGTATATAATTGTGAAATACGTTAACAGAGGTGCTGACTGTTCTCTTAGTTACTAATGCCATCACTCCGATATTATAATTAAAATGTATATCTGCCCAAACAAACTCTTTATAGCAACATTAGAATAATGAGTGACTGGGGAAAATCTAACTATATCGGAACACACAAAAAAAGAAGTTCTAATTATATCATTCAGATTTATAAGCAGCTCTTTGATGACAGTTCGTAGGTCACTGTCCTGTTAGGATTGTAACTTCTGAACTGCAAGTAACAAAAGGATCTCTGTAACAAAGACAGTAACCCACTGAGCTATCCACTGAAAATGCAGTTTATCTGCATTTCAAAAATACCAACAGACAAAGGATTGCTCTCTAGCAGGATCATTAATCACCAGGGTTATCTGGACATTTTTACTGTTGTCTTGCATTCGTGGCAGAGCCAGTCATGAAAATGATACAAACGATTTAAATGAAATATACACGGCATACACGAAGTATGTGTCTTGCTGGGCCCTCATAGATTTTAACAATATGAACAAATAGCCACACATTCTCAAAGCATACAAAAAGTATGTATCTTGCTGGGTCTTTGCAGATAAAAAAAAACGGAATAGCCACACATTCTCTTACCTACTCCGTTGGAACTCTGTCTCACAGCCTGATATGATAAGCAGCTGATGCGTTCAGGAAAGGTGACTCAGGATAAACAAACTCCTTTTCTCCAGGGCTGAATAGAGAAAAGAAAATATCCACACAGCATGCAAAGGTTACCTGGTGCTAAAGAAAGGATTTACCCCCTTCCCCTTACCCTTATTCTACCTGCACGAGGGGGCGGGGACACAGCCCACCTTTCGCAAAGGAGATGCGTGATTGGGGGTGTCTGTGAGAAAGAGCGCACGCCCAATCATGCAACACATAGAAAAAGAAGAAAAAGAACGTTCAGAGGAACGTTTTAAATTTCAGTGGCATTTTCTGTTGGCCTTCATGTCGTCACTGCGAGGGCCAAGGTTCATGTTTGGGTGGGCCTGGCCCACCCAGCCCACCTGCCAGAACTGGGCCTGCCATACAAGACTAGTCATGCGAGCTAGCATTATCCCTATTCTGGTCACTGGAGAGCAGTCCAGAAAGAAATATGAACCTCATCCACTGAATTAAATCACATTTCGGAATCTTGCAGCGTCTAAAGCCTACTGCTGTGAGGCTGGACAGATGGGCTGATGGAAGACCCTGTCACACCTTCAACAAGAGAGGAAAGGCAGTGGCGTAATGCAAAATGATGTCCCCCGCAGAATATGATGAGTGCCCCTAAGTCTCCCATATGTCACAGATATTCATTAGCCTGCCGCTGAAAGGGGGCCCCATGAAGTATTGGGTAGGCCCCTGAAAGGTTGCCCCCCCCCCCGCGGCTCAGGGCTGCAGGGGTCTGCGTTAAACCCCTGAGGAGAAGCAGACTTTGAGAGTGGCAGGAGAGGCAGGCGTTCTTTCAGTTTATGCATTTGTAGTACTGACTGCTACCACTGGCGAGTCTCGGGCAGAAGACATTTTTAAGAAACACTAGATTTCGAAATGGAGGCTTGGAGAGAGACAGACTTGCCCGGTCTCCTCCTGGGCTAGTTGGGCATGGTGGTGCATTCTGGCAACTTTCCGGGGCACTGATTGGGCAGACTAGGTGGGTGGGAGGTTTAGTGGGTTTTTTAGTTACTGAGGTGGCTGTGGGCAGCCTCTTTGGCTATTATCACAGCCAGGTGTAGTGTGTGGTTAGCATCTGTCATCTAGGTAAGTCAAAGAGGTAACACATTCATTGGTAGGTGGTTAGAGCTAATTATAATTTGGAGATATGGCAGGAGTGAGCAGAGGAGTGGAGGCTTTGAAGATACTCCATGATGAGGGTAATAAAGACTTATTGCAGAAAGGGGTTTTAGAACAGGCCTAGGGTGGTATAAAATGCCCTAAGAGGGCATCTTCTGGGGGTGTGGCTGCTGCCGTTTTAGCCTGCTCCTCACCTTTGGTGAAACCGAACAAATTTCAACCAAAAAGTGCCAGCAGGAGGCAGGAGTATTCTGTACCTGCTGTGGCTGTTAATGGTGATGAGCATGAGGCCGTGTTTTTATCCATGCGGTATGGAGGGAGGTGCGTCGTTATAGGAGCGAGGAGGTCCGTGATTGGTGTAGTTGTGCATGCTATTACGAGAGCGCGTTGGTCTGGGGACGAGGCCTCCTGCACGAGGCTATAGTGGTAGCCAAGCACCAGCAGGGGGATGAGGTTGCCAGGTTGAGTGCACATGCACTGAGTCAGGCAGCGCTTGGCGAGTGTAAGAAGGAAAGATTCTTCTAGCATGGTTACCCTACTTTTTCCCTGGTGTCAGTGTGTTTCTGACTTATTCTGACTGGGAGCCTGCTAATTAGGACCCCACTCACTGTGCTTTCTCCGTACATTGACCATGGCAAGTAGTTTTGTACATCCACAATTGGCTACTGGTGTACCCTTTTAAGTCCCTAGTATATGCTACTAAGGTACCCAGGGCATAGGTACACCAGGAGTCTCCCATGGAGCATGTATTGTGCCACCCATTGGAGTCCACTTAAATTGTGACTACAAGCCTGCCATTGCAGCCTGTGTGAGTTTGTGCTTGCACCTCTCACAACAGAGTTTCCTCATATCTGAGGTCACTACACTTAAAAACCTATAAGTCACCTCTATGAGTGGCTCTGCAGTCCTTAGTGCAGGGGGCTTGGTTATAAGTGTGATGGTGCCCCTGCATGAGCAGGACACCCCTACAAACCCTGGAGTCAATTCTCCAGGCATTGTAAGTGCAGTCAGCCATTTTAATGCAAATAGTGCACATCATTCATTACGAAATGTCTAACTATACAGTGGCTGCACCGAACTAGGTCATGTTTGGTATCCAACATGTTGAAATCATACCCCCAACGTCGATTTCAGTGATGGAAGTATGATCCCATGTACTGTGGCTCCCTTGGGATACCCCCCTGTACTCCTAGTAACAGCCTTTCAGGGTCTGACAGCAAGCTAGTGATGCTGCTGACCACATGCACAATCCTTCCCTCCTGCTGCTTAGCCAAGCTTTAGTAGGCGAAGGTAGAACAATAGGTTTCCTGTCACAGAGAGGTATGACCACCTCCCAGGTAGAACTTAGTTTATTGGTCTGGGGTGGGGGCGCTGGGGCGCTTGCTTGCTTCACTAGAGTGCTTTGAAGGAAACATTTGGTGCCCTACTTGCATGCTCCAGTTTGAGCCAGTTCAGAGAGCCCTCAGGTCATGCTCTAGTGCGAAACTGGACAAACAGCTTGGGAGAATTCCCCTCTCTGTCCAGCCCCTCCTCAGGGAGGGAGCCTTGAGTCTTTCCAACCCTTTCCATAGGGTACTTAAGGGCTTACCTGTGGGTGAGTAGTCTGATTAGTAGTGGGGCAAGACTCAAGACTGAAACCATGTTACTCTTCGACCATCTGGACACTATCCGTTCACCCATGACTCGTTTCCTAATACCTTTAGATTCGTATAAACATGCTTCAATATTATGGATCCCCAACAATCTAGTAAGCCACATTTGAAAAGATGGTGGATTTACATCTTTCCAACCAGCAGAAATCAATATACGAAGAACTGCAACAAAAATAAACATCAAAGTAACTTCATCTTCTCCTAATTTTAAATTTGCATCTACACCAAAAATCATCAATGTCGGGGATAATAGGATGTTGTGGCCGGTTAAGCTTTCCCAGAATCTCCCTATCTCATTTTTAATGGTCTCAAGACATATACAGGAGAAAAACATATGCAGTAGGTCCGCTCGTTCCTCATTACAACGGGGGCATTTATCATTTTCAGTCAATCCCCAAGCATATAGTTTTGATGGCGTATGATATAAATTAAAAACTGTTTTATAATGTTGTGCACGTAGGTTAGATGCTCTTAATACCCGTTTATTCATTACCAGAGCAAGGTCTAGATCTGCCTCTTGGTCGTTTAATTTGGAAGACCAGTTAGTTTACATCTTTTCAATATCGTCAGGAACGATTTCCAATAAACAGCTATAAATAGTTTGGATCTTATTTCTATCCCTTTCTAGAATCTTGATCAATGGAAGTTCCTGAGAGGTAACAGCTCTTGGTCTTAAAGATTGTATAGTACGAGCTAATTGGCCATATAGAAGCCATTGACTCCTAGGAATGCCATATTTATTCTGGAGTACCTCAAATCCCAAAACCTTGCCTTCTTCCATAATATCTCCCAAAGTAAAAATTCCCATTCTTTCCCACATCATAAAATTCCTATCGCCTTTCAGCTGAAAGAAGATACTAGAATTACGTAACAGTAGGTGAGGGTTAATTCTTGAGACATGAAAAAATTTTAGAACAGTATTCCATGTCTGCCACTAGCTAAACAGAGTTTTTAATCGAGTTTTTTTGTAAAATGTCCGTGCTAATTCCCTCCGAAGCAGCCCTGGTGCTCTATCACCCATAAGCATTCTAAAGATTGGGATAGGATTTTCTTCTGATAAGGATCCAGTTCTTACCTCAGCTTTTGACTGCACTAAAATATGCATTTGAAGCAAAAGGCATGACCAATGATATAGCCGCAAATTCGGTAAAGCCATACCCCCCTATCTTGCGAAAGGGACATATAGTTAGTGGATCGCCTTATCCTGCCATATTGCCATATAAATCTTATAAATGTGGACTCCAGATTTTTCAGGATTTTATCTTCAATTAGTAATGGGATTGCTCTAAATAAGTACAGCACTCGAGGAAACATTAACATTTTAAGAGCATTAACCCTCCCTATCAGAGAAAGGTGAAGCACATCAATTCTCCTTAATTCCTTATCAATAGCATTTATTAAGGGGATATAATTCTCCTCAACTATTTTTTCCACTGAGGCATGAATCTTAACACCCAAATAAGTTGCGGATTCTACAAATCTATAATCAGGCCTGGTTATGTTTTTGGAACAGATAATCTGGGTCTTTGTATCTTTTGCCACCTTGATCAGGATAGATAGAGCCTGTTGCGGATTGGTAGTAATCACAGCTAAGTCATCCGCATACGCCAGGATTTTATTAGAGTACCCATTATGTACAACTGGTTCAATTCCTGGATTGGCCAAAATCTCCTGAATTAGCGGGTCAATGTACAAGGCGAAGAGAATCGGGGAGCAGGGGCAGCCCTGCCGCGTCCCTCTCTTGATGTTTATTATCCCTGATTTCTCACCATTTACCATCACTCTAGCTCTTGGTTCTACATACATTGCCCGAAGGGCTTCGATAATTTTTGGACCAAAGCCTCTACCAGCCAATATATCCCATAGAAAGCTCCAAGTAACACGGTCAAAAGCTTTCTCTGCATCGAGCAGGATCATTGCCATCTCTCTTCCCGCTGCAGCCCGAGCATCAAATAGACTAATGGCTCTAATTACATGGTCCGTCGTTCCACGGCCCGGAACAAAACCGTGTTGCCACGGAGAGACAAGACTACCAATGATCCCACTCAACCGATTAGCTAAAATTTTTTAATATAATTTAGTATCTGAATTTATTAATGTAATGGGCCGATAAGAACCCGGACTGGTCGCTGGTTTCCCTTTTTTATGGAAAATTATAATAGTCGTTCCTGCGCTCCTGCGCCAGAGTAAAAAATCCCATTAAATAGATCCAGTAGTAGAGGAGAGATCTCATCTTCTATAGTTTTAAAGACTTTCAAAGGTATTCCATCTGGTCCGGAAGCCTTCCCAGAGCTTAGCCCCCGAAGTGCAGCAAGAACCTCGTTCATTGTAATATCTTTATCTAAGTCCTCCTTGCATATTCTGTCTAATTTGGGGCCTCTGTCACAAATTTCTCCACCTTCATTGCTTCCAAGCTTTTCAAATTAATACAGCCTTTGATAAAAGTGTTCAAATACTCTACGAATATCCTTCTCTTCCGTATACTCTATGCCTGCTTCTTCAATTTGAGTAGTAGTCGTCTTTGTCTTCGCTTGCCTTAGTCGGAGGGCTAGAGCCTTACCTGCCTGTTCTCCAGTCTCATATCTCTTAGCTCTTGAAGATTGAAACTCCCTGATTGTCTTCTGTGTTATTTCTTTCTGAAAGTCAGCTTTCACAACCATTAAAGCTTTTAAGCTCTCTGCGCTGTCTCTCCCCATCATAATGTCCTTCACATGTTGTTCCTCTGCGCTCCCTACTTTCAGCATTAAGTTATCAACTTGTTCTCGATCTTTTTTCCTAAGTCTTGCAGAGCAACTTATTGTTTCTCCCCTTAGAGCAGCCTTAAATGTATCCCACACTATATTCCGGGAAGCACTACATCTATTATTATCAAAGAACTCTGTTACCCATTTTTTAAGATGTTCAGTAAATCTTTTATCCATTAATAATTTTTTTTCAAAAGACCATGGATTTCTTTTTCTTTTCAAGCTGCTCACCTCATATGTTATTAATAGTGGATTGTGGTCCGAGATTACCTTTAGGAGTTTCGTGATATTTACTTTTGACAATTCTGAAGAAGAAATAAGGACATAATTTAATTTTGTATGTTTCTGGGCTGGATTGGAAAAATATGTGTACCCCGAATGTTGTGGTTGTTTAACTAGCCATATATCCTGTAATCCATGAGAATTTATAAGAGCATCAACTGAGCGATAAACCTTAGGTTTCCGTCCAGTATATGGTTTTAAGGTCCCCCAATCTGCCGAGATATTAAAATCGCCGGCAACTATTAGCGGGGTGGGCCATCCTACTAATTCTGCCTCTAAAAAGTCAAATATATCAGGATCATCCTGATTTGATCCATAAATTATACAAAGTGTTACACCCAGTTCCAGTTCTGCTATTACCCACCTACCATTACCATCCGACAGTACTTTTTTTGCCTTCCCCAGAGATGTTCGAACCAAAATTGCTACTCCCCTAATTGTAGAAGTCTGAGTTGAACAAGCAACTAGCTCAAAACCATTGAGATAAAGCAAATTACGCTTAGCCCACGGAAGGTGAGTCTCTTGTATACACAGGATGTCAATATTCTCATGTTTAACTAAGTAGGCCAACCTCTGTCTCTTTTTCCAATCATTCATGCCTCCCACGTTTATAGTACAGATCTTAACATTTGCCACTTGATGGAGTTAAGGTTCCAACAGCTTGACCCAACTTCTTTTTAAATAACCACAGCCAACAATTTTGCATTTCTTTGTATAATTGATCAACAATAACAGGTACTGAGTCCCTTACTTTACCACATAACAACAAAAATACGTTTTGTCTTATCCTGCACCACTCTCCATTTTTTCCCTTTCTCCCTCGTCCCTCTCCCCTACCCCCATCACCACCTACCCCGTGCTCCCCCACCCACTCCCCCTTCAGGTGGCCCCTGGATCCCCCCTACCCTCCCGGAAATGCGAGGCACTCAGTCCTAGCTGAGTGTATGATGGAATGCAGTGTAGGCAGTGAGGACAGATTTTTAATAAACATCAAAACATTTCTAACTAGTAGCTCTAATTGAGTCTAAAAATTCTTTAGCTTTTATCTCCGATTAGAAAAACAAAGTTTTCCCGTTATGAATAATTTTTAGTTGAGCCGGATTAACCAGGTATGCCTGCATATTTAAGTCCTGAAATTGTTTTATCATTCCTCTCAGACGCCAGCGTCTCTCCACTGTAGTGTGGCAAAAATCTGGCCTCACAAAAAACGAAATTCCTTCCACATTACGTTTAGCATTGGGTCTTGCTTTGTCAGAGATGGCTTGTCTTAATATAAAGTTCCCAAAGTAAATCAGAATGGCTCTTGGTAAGTTTCCTTCCTTAGCACCTCTCCTCAGATTTTGCGGTGTACGATGGACTCTTTGAATTTCATTGGGCCAGTCCCACTCATTAAGTTCAGGAAATGCCTGTCCGAATAATTTAGTCACAAATGTTCTAATATCGGAGCCTTCGGCCCCTTCGGGAATTCCCAGAACTCGCAGGTTATTCCTGCGTTGTCGATTTTCCATCTGTTCAAGTTTCCATTGGATATCCACCAATTGCGCATTTTGTTGTTTAGTACTGGAAACAGCCACTGCCCCATCGGATTCTACCACTACTATCCGATCTTCCAGGTTAGCCACCCTATCGTTGGTGTTAGAGCATGCCTTTGACAATTTCCGCACTACACCTTGCATCTTTTTCATCGCGGAATGAGCCTTCTGATTATCTCTACGGGTTTCTTCCCGGTGGGCTATAATTTCTTGATGTATGGATTCTAACAGCGATATCTGGGTATGTTCGTCATCCATGTTATCCTGGTGAGGGTGGTCGAAGGGGAGCTCCCAACTTAGCTCCCGTCGTGTGGTCTGCAAGCCATTATTCAATACTCCAGGTGCTTTCATGGCTGTGGCCGGTTGATCTATCTCAGGGTCACTTTCTGAGTCTAAATATGAGGAGCAGGCCTCGTCTTCCTCCTCAGACCCTTCTTGCTCATCAGATGCCGAGAAAAAGGCCTCATTAGAAGCATTTTCTTTACCTTCTTTGCCTTCTCCTGCATCATCTATAACCCCTTCACCGCCTTTAGGCAGGTCTTCATTACTCTTGCCACACTGAGCTTTAGCGCGATTACATTTGCCCCGTTCTTCATCTCCTGTGCTTCCTCCTTGCTTATGAGAGGTCACTGTCATAATTTCCGCCTCCTGAAAGTCATTCATAAATAGGGGCTCTTTTTCGAGGATATTAATGGGTACATATAATTCATCTACCTTGTCCGTATTCAGAGCCTTTCCAGTATCCCCTGCAGTGGGGACACACCTTCTGTACCCCCAGCTGTACTTATATCCGTGACAGTCTCTTTCTCAGGAGTGTTATTAACCGCAGTAATCCCCCCCCGACCCCCTTCTCCTTACCGGACTTTACAAGCATTTCCGCGATTGAGATTGGCGGGGGTCGGGTCCGGGCAGCGTTCTGCTGCTGTTGCTGCCTTCTCCTGACACGCTCTTCAACCAGAGGAGTACGTGTTATCCCGGGTTCTGTACCATCCTCGGCAAACATCTCCTCTCGTAACTTCTTCCGTGCCTGTGCAGCCTTGTTCGTGGCGTTCACCTTCGGAGCCATATCACAAGATGTTTTTCGCCGCACGGGGTCGCGGAGTTCCAGCAAGTCACACCAGTTCTGTGCTACACCTTCGCCTTCGCCTCCGCCTCCACCTTCAGGATTCCTCTGACCACGGCAGGCACGTCGGAAGTTGACCCGCCCTCTGAGCGGAGCTCGTCGTCTCCACCTGGGCTGAAGGTAAGACCAAACCTCCGCTAGGTCCCGTAATAGCCGTATTGCCGAGCCGCGACAAGAGAGAGCAGAGAATACCGGCTGCACATTTATCATTCTTTATATCCGTTTTGATGCTGCTGACAATTTGCCTGAAAAAGTTTTGCGTAAAAGAGAGTTCAAATGTATTTCACACGCCGCAGTGCTACACGTTTGGCATCCCGGCTAACTTCATGTATTGGAGCTTGCAGCCATACGTCCTCACTGCTCTGCTGCTACAGCCGTAACTAAACGACCGCCATCTTGCCCCTCCGTTTGCTCCTGCTTAACACTCCTTCAAGATAAACCTGAAGGCTGCTGTCCACAGCTACCACTTTGAGAGCTTTCTAAGGTTATCAAAGACCACTAATACCACCATAAGGTTGCCTAGATTAGTGCAAGGTGCACCAGTTAAATAGGTTTGCACCATAAACTAAGCCAGCCTCCTACAGTGAGCTTCACTTGTCATAGGCGTTGGGTGCCAGTGACATTCCTGCCCCTGATTTGCCTGTGAGTGGGCCGTTAGAAACGCCGGACAAGATGGTGGCGCCCATACCTGTTGCCAATCAGATGAGATATAGGATTCCGATTCTGAGGATGTGGTAGGAAGATGAGTTTAGGAGGGTTGGCATGTTTTAAGAAGTCAAGTTGATGTTTTAGATGAGGTTGCTATCCCTTATTCCTCACAGATTATCATGCCTAGATGAGGAAGTCCCATGCTGAATAAAGTATAATGATGGGAAGTGGATTATGGGGTGGAACAACAGTTTGTAGGAAATCAGTTTGGGAACATAGTGGGAGGCAAGTCTGCTAATGTAGGTGGTAAGAGTTTGGTGATAGGTTCAGGTGTTAACTCAAGGGGTTGATGGATTTTCTTGTCTAATGAGGCTTGGGAGTTTGTGACAGGGCAGCCCAGGGTGGCTGAGGGACCTGCTGGTTGTGACAATCATCAAAGCTGGGCAGCTTTGGGGAGAATGGCTCACAACAGCCTGGGTGCCACCTGGGCACAGGTCCGAAGAGAGAGCAGATCGTACAGCTTGACATCAAGGGAGACAAGATGACCACATAGGGTCTTGGATGGAGGAGTTGGCAAAGGAGTGCAGCCAAGCACTAGCCGGGACGCTTATGCTTTTGGGGACCTGGTTGGGTTTGAAGATGACAATTTGGATTATGATAAGGAAGGGTTGTTGGAGGAAGAGGAATAGTGGAAGATGAGATTGGGGGACATGTGGGTCCTGCTCGGGTAATGGAGGGGGGATAAGATGTGCATTAAAAAAAAAGTATTTGTGTTTTGCTGAAGTGAATGAAGAGGGCTTTTAGAAGTCAAGACAGGGAAGACAAGAAGAAAGAGAGGACTGAAGAAAAAAAATCCAGCAGTGCCTTGAGGTAAGTCGATGGCTGGCGGGAGCCAAAAATGAGGTTGAACGTAGAGAGAGCGATATTGGTGGGTGTGGTCAACAGCCCAATTAATACCATACCCGAGCACAGGTAATAATTTGGGTAAGGACTAGTCCTGGGAGGAGCATGTGGAGTTTCACCCCGCGGAATTTCGTGGAGTTACCGAAAAATGAGCGGCGGAGTACACTGGAAATATGTTTTTCTTGTCAAACAATAAATGGCATATTATTCTGTCTTGCCTCAAGCCTCTCCCACCGTGCCTCTTTAGCAGCCCGTGACTAGATTTTGACACTTTGCCTGTGCCACTCAGGTCTGCTCTTATGCGTGCCTCAGTCGTTTCTACCCTGTGGCTCCTCCTATTAATTTCCCTGTTTTTCAATCTTCTGTCTCTGTCTGGCACACTCCCCTATTTCATATGTCTTCCTTCTGCCAAGGCCTTCTTTCTGCCCCTGGTCCCATTGTTGTAAACCATTTTAGGACACTATTGTAACTTCCCCGATTCATGACCTTATATTGGTATACATCACTATGTCCTTATATAGGCATAAGAATCATAACCATATTTAGAAATAGCTCATGCAGTCCAAATACGGCATGGCTACTTCCACTAGTTCTGAAAATCTACAACAATTTCTTGGAAAACTCGGCTTCAGCAGCTAGGGACTTTCCCTTGCTCGAGAACTGACTTGTCCAAGAACTCATGGAGTTTTCAAAGAACCGAGAATCTTTAATGACGTTATTATGTCCACCTTTACGTCAAACTCGGCAACTTCAAGGTATAAATATGCCCACACTTGCCTTAGCAAACACACGGTAGTTTGGAGCAGTTCGACGATCTACTTGCCCGACGCGCCCTGCTACTGCAAGTACGGAAGGGAGCCGACCCTCCAGCAGACGCACTGAGAGAGACGCTGTCTTTTCTCCTGCCGAGAAATCCAGCTCCAGTGTTTCCAAGCTACCCTTGCGGGTCCCGAGACTGACCTTCCTCATTCCAAACTAAGGTACGGAGCTGATTAGACCCTAAGAGAAATCTTGGACAGATTCTTGGCAAAAAAATACTATATTTACGCTACACCTCACTTACTTCTTCTCTCGTACTAGGCTTAGGTTAGGTACATCGGGTAGGCGCATTTCAGAAGCACCAGTTGAGTACTTTTAGCCTTTGTTATTTATGTATGTATTTATCTATGGTTTAGGAACCATACAATGCTCTTACAGTGTTATTTTATTCTACTCTTTTTACTGTATGTATTATATTTTACAACCAGTTTTACGATTGTAGTAGTTAATTTCTTATGCTTGAGAAAGAAGACTGTTCAATAAAAATTAAGTCTAATATATTTGATAGAGACCTAGTTGACCTCAGTCCTACTTCACATCTATAGGATATGTTATTCCAATGCGCAGAGCCTATTGGGAATATAGGAACTACACTACACCATGCCATCTCCCTGCCAAGCTGTACAGTTCACTGTACTTCCTTTCTGACCAGCGCCTTGAGTCCTTTGCCTGTGCACATTCTTCTGAGCAGTGCCCTCTATTAGCTGTGCACTTAATATCTGGTGGGTGCCTCTTTTCTGTCCAACACTTCCCTTCTAGGCATCAGAAGCTTACAGTGCACCCTTACTTTGACATAGTAGACTAGTGCCATGAAGCTCAAGCAGCAGAGGTTCATGTAGACGGTGTTAAAAACAGATCAGATCATGTGGTCCCGAGGTACCTTGGGGGTCCCGATGGTGATTACCGTGGGGCCAGGTTCTGGTTTGTTGGGTGTCATGGTCAGGAAGTCCTCACATAGGTACGTGGTGTCCATGGTAGGCACGAAGAGAGATGGGGCCAGGGGCAATCACACCGACTTCTAGATAAGAAAGGTGGAATTGGCTTGGTACCACTCCAGGGAGGTAGGAGGAAAATACCATAAGGGGGCACCAGGTAAGGACTAAGGATTAGATACAGGAACAAGACCAATTTTGCTGCATGCCACCTAGTAGCTGGTAATGGGTTCTGTTCTGCGGCCTGCAGGCTCTGCTTGGTATGGGTACAGAGGCAGGCTTAGCACTGGCAGGGCAGTGAGGGGTGTGGAGCTGTGGAGTTTAGGGGTTGCCCGGGAATCTATTAGGCAGCAGCATGCCAAAGCGCCCAATGCCAGTGCAGCCTACAGAAACCATATGTTAGGGGTTAGCAGTACACTACCAGCTGAGCTGACCTGTCCCCATACAACTCTTTATCCGCCTTCCTCTTACTCTCAAGAAGTGATTGCCAAGCCGTATATGGACTGGTCTTCTGCAGAAGATGCTTCCTGGTGGATACGGTGTTTTGTTTTGGGACGCATCATACTGGAGGAAGGTATAATGAGATAAGGAGAGAGTGCAAGGACAACTTAGAGATGTTCTTGTCAGTTCTTATCTGGGGAAAGGTCTAATATCAAGTACACTCAGGCAAGCTGGAAAGGGAAACTCCGCTATGCGGTGGTCAGCGGATTTTGTCATAAACTCCATGCTCCAAGCAGAGCACAGTTTCCCACCCACCCCTAGTAAAGACATGACTATACATACGGTAGCTGATGGGGCTCAACTGGGCGGAAAAGTGTTTAGTCTGATCCACGTTTTATCTCCTTCAGATTATGTACCCTTGCTGAGATAAGCCTTCCCTCTGCCCCCATGAAGCCTTAAGACCCACAATAGGAGTAAGATCTCTTTTTGTGGTCTCTTTTTATGTGTGTTTGTCCTGTGTGTTATAATTTGAAATGCATGCATTTCGTTCAGCTCACGCTAATGTCTGTGAGTCATGTTGAGTCACCCACCCATGATTTTGGATTGTGAGTGACCGATTTAATATCGATTTTTTGTCACTTAGCACACCTTTATTGATTTGTGTGTCTGAGTGAGCCAAAAAGGGCTATGTCTTAGTATATGTTAGCCTGCTTTTTACAATAAACCAGCACCATATCAACGGAATATAAGCATGGATTTGTTCTAGCACATTGCTGGTTTGAGTATGTTCAGACTGGGATGCACATGAAGCGAGTAGATACGTGAGAGTCAACACTACGTTACAGGCACGTAATTTGTTTGTTTATGACTGCTTTCTCCTTTTCCTCCCACAGGTCTTTTGCTTTTTCCTCACCTAATTTAGGTTTGAGGTATCACCTACTATAGATTTTTGTTAGTAGGTTTTAGGAATCTAGGACTGGATGCACGTTAGTGTGTGCAGACCACCCATTTTCCTTTCCCTTTTTTCTGGTCCTGACGAAAACCTGGAAATCACCCCTCATAGGTTGAAACATGTAGACCATTCACATAGATAGATACGGTCATAAAAATCTTTTCGTATCTTCACACCTTTTTAATATTGTCCAGTAGCTTTTGAATAAAATCATTTTCACATAAGTTATATCAGGACGATGGAATTGGGACCATCGCAAACAGTGGGACAGTGAATGGATGGCTTGGATATGGATGAAGCGAGTGAGAGGCGTGAACATGAAATCCCAGAGCCACGCAGGATGGGACAGAATAGCCTTTGCATGTTCTTTGATATGTCACTTGTGAATGCAGTAACGAGATGTTATCCCCTAGTTTGGACGCACCAGGAAACGTGGGGGGAGGGAGAGGGCTTGGGAGGTTAAGGGGGGGAGGGGCGGGCATGGGCTCGAGGTACGATGGGTCCTGATAGACTTGCATATCCTACGAGGAGCTGTATAATGATGTTAAACAAATTGAAGTTTCCCTGCATGTAGTATACGAATGCTTAAGCTTATGTTTTTCTACTTCTAACGAAACGATACGGGATAAGTCACGTGCACTTAGCCGGATAAGATATGTTGGGGGGGGTGAAAAATGAAAATGGACTGTACTTTGTATGATGAAGGTAATGATAAGATGTACATTGTGATATGCAGCCGCCAATAAAGAGTTTAAAAAAAAAGAAAGTTATACCAGGGCAATTTTTAACATCACTTTTTGCACCATTCACACAAAAAAAACAGCTCCACTGTAGTTCAGGTGTTGCAGCACACCCTGATGGCACTCGGCCATCAGGGTGGACCCCGATGATGAAGCATGTCACCAACCAGGTTGGTGAGTGAGGTTTTTTTTACAAAAAGAAAATATTTCTTTTTCATTGACATCCCATTCAGAACCTTTTTTTAGGTCCTTGTGGTGATACTCCTCTTTTGTTATTTCGATAATAAGTCCAGGGGACTGGGAGTATTTTCCATTCACCAATGTGAATAAATCCCTTACTCTCTCTTTTTGCTTATACAAGACATCTTGTTGTCAATGGGCTCCTTACCGTTGAGCGTGCAATGGCGTTACATGTACAGGGGAGCTCAGGATTGTCTGAGGATAATACCGATAGTGGATCCGCCGGAGGTTCAGTGTGTTCAAATGAGGCAGTATGCGCGGTGGCAAAACAAATAAAAGGAGCGCGTCCTGCGGTTCTTTAATTTTGACTCCATCTTACATTTGTCGTCAATTTGTGTTGCCTTTACACAGGCTGCTCTATTCATGAAGTGTCTCTGCCATTTGGACTGCAACGTGTTGAAACCCCCCTCTGTCCGTTTTTGAAAACCAATCTCAGACACCAGCTGGCCTAACTGCATACAGACATGTTCTGCCATTACTGATTGACCTATAGGTGCTGCAGTTTATTGACTTATGGGTTGGGCAGAAACACACTTAAGGGGGACGTTTTGGTTACATGATGCCTTGTTCTGAATGTATTCCTATTGGCTAATATTTTGCAGATCTTGTATGTCCATATTAGGTATTTTGCATGCTTGCAAAAGCTAGGACTGCCCCTTACTTTTGTGCTGAGTTTGTAACCCTAAGCATATAAAAGGCCTCTGTGTTTTGTACTCTTTAGACTGCCTCATTCAGTTGCGAAGGCTCCTGGGTGACGTAGTCTCACTTAATTAAGTTTAATAAAGATGTCTTTTCATATTTCAGCTTCTGTGCCAATTTCTTTGTATTAGTGAGACCCCTGAGAATGAAGATTACAGCTCTTCAAATGGCGCGGCCAACGTGGGCTTCATCAGAGAAGTGACATTCTGAAGGAGTGATCTTGTCAGGAGACTGAAATCGACTGAGGAGGACATGGCAGGATTCTACTACGAAAGTACTCTGTGCATGGAGATTCTGGGGATTCTTTGTCTTTGCAGCCCAGTATATTTCTGATCTTCCTGATTTTGATCCTCCACATGATGTCACTCCTGACTGAGAAACCTTTTTGGCGTGAGTATTCTAAAAAAGGACCGTTAGGTAATTTAGGACTTGGCAGTTAGAATTTGAACAACCTTTTGATTGGTAAAATTAAGGTAGTTTAGTAACGCTTACTGTAGCTTTGGAACTTTGGAATTTGTGTTGGCCAACTTTTGATTTGTATGGATTTGATATGCAAATTGCAATTTGTGTAGACAGGTAATGAGGAGATTTTTCTCTATTTGGTTTTGTTGAACGGTGCACGTACGAAAAGTACATTAAGCACTACTTTGATTATAATATTGTATATTCTGCAATATTTTTGGCATGCCTGTTTTCAAAGCTCACATAGAAGAATGTGTTGCTTTATTTGGAAGGTACCATAGTGTGATGTGAAATTAATTAGCCGGCTCTCCTAGAAGGAATACCTAAATAGGTTTAGGTATACAAACATATTTCTTCCTTGGTGATTCTGTATTAAAATATGGACATAATACATACAAGGATCCTGTTCTGTGCAATTTTATGAATGAAGATATGCAGAGCGATTTTTGGTGTTCTGTTAGCCAACGCTAGTGAATTGAGTGTATTTTCGCTTCTTGGACATACATCAGTCTGTTGGGCTGTTTTCGCAGTCTTTTGGAACACAATTGAGAAGCGCTTCTTGTAAATATGACTTACAACTAGTATTTACAAATGGTTTGGTTTAAGTACTGTCTGTGGGCTGTCCTTTGTTTCTGTTCTGAGTATTGGTTTGTGGGTTAAATGTGTGTTTAAATGTCTATGTGGTTTTCCCATTACTACAATTTCTGTAAGTGAATAGCGATGGCGCTATTCACGAAATAAATGGCTAAAGCGCGCCGTATTGTGTGTCTTGAGTGTTTGACCCCTTGCTGTTTATGTCTGAAATGAGCTCAATGTCTGTTCGTGGTTTTTTTCTTGATGTTTTCAGTCTATTAAGCAAAATGACTAAATGCTTAAAAACTAAAATGTAAATTCACTTTCACTAGGAATAAAAAAAAGCCTCAAAATCGAAATTGGGTGTTTTGTAGAAAAAGAAACTTTTTTTTTTAATTATTATTATTTTTAAAGTTTTCATCCCATTTTACAATATTTTCCATTACAGCACAAAAAGAGTTCAAAACATGAAATCATATTCATACAATACATTTTCGAACATAAATAACCAATTTGCTACAAATCATAGCTTTTAACATTGAGTGCTTTCTATCTACTCTTTTCTCTGTCTATTTTTCCACTGATCTAGTGGTTGCCAGATTCTATCTCCCAATGCTCTCGCTCTCCAACCCTTCCTTTCATAGATAGCTTTCTCCAAATTAAACGTGGAGATCAGTCTTGCTATCCACATTTGAAATGTAGGGGGAGCCCTATCGAGCCATGCCCTTGCAATTCCAATTCGATAGACCGCCGCTACCATAAACATAAATTCTATATGGTGGTCCTCTGTCCCTCCCGACACTCCTAAGATTATTATATCATCCGTCAATTTACTCTTAACTCCCAATGAGTTCTCCAGAAAGTTTTCAATTGCCATTTTTAATGTATGTAATTGCGGGCATTGAGCAAACATATGGACAATGTCCGCCTCTCTTGAATCGCAGCGTGGACAAGTAATTCCTGTGTCTCCACCCCACTGTGCAATTCTGGCTGGCGTATGGTATAAGGAATATAGTGTCTTATAGTGTTGCGATTGTAATGTCGCAGAGCAAAGAACTGTGTGCCCTAAATCCAACGATATCTGTAGATCTTCCGCAGTTGCGCCCACCTTTACCGCCCATTTGCTAACAAATTTTTCTCTATCGTCGGTTTTTAGTATATACAGTTCTGCGTACAACTGTCGAATTGTACAGTGGTCCGCTCTCTCCAAATAGTCCATAATTCTACTGTGCCCAAACCCTATTAATCCACCTCTTTTATTTGCAAAGTAGCTTCTTATCTGTAAATATTGAAAAAAATTGTTTCCCATTATCCCGTATTTTGATTGTAAATCCTGAAATTGTCGAATCGCCCTCTCCGTATCCAATAGATCCCCTATCTTCTTGATCCCCTTGTTCTCCCAATCCTTCATAGTTGCATCCCTGAATATATCTCCTGGTAATGAATGATTACCATAGAGGCGAGTATAGTAATTATATCGACCAATGCCAAGCTTTTTTGCCACCACCTTCCACACATTATATGCTGCTTGTAAAGTCTTAAACTTAGTATGTTTGAAGTAATTAAAATCAACCATTTTCAGCAGGCCGTTCTCGGCTTCCTCCCCCACTAGTGCTCTATATACATTCGTGTAACTTAATCTACCAACTTGGTTCTCTTTACCCCCGCCACCTAATAATCCTTGTGTATACTGCAAAGCTGCTGCCCAATAATAGAATCTAAAATCTGGAGCCCCCCATCCTCCCTTCTCCCTCAGAAGTACCATGTATCGATATGCTCTTCTAGTCTTGCCTTGAGCCCTTATCAATCTGTTAAGTATTAATTCCAGTTTCCTGAACCAAGCCTGATCGAAAAATAGTGGAATCGCTCTAAAAAGGTACAGAAATTTCGGAAAAGTGATCATTTTAATGACGTTTATCCTACCCATTAATGTCAGATGTAAATTATGGATCCTCTCAGTGTTTCTTTTTACTTTCTCTAGTAGTGGATTCATATTAAGTCCTACTGGACTATCTAAGTCGGTGGTCACCTTTACCCCTAAATATGTAGCTGCGGGGACTATTCTAGTATCTTGGTGTATTGTATACTTATTCTGCACAATCTGGGTTTTACCTTTATTAATCGAGTAGCCTGCAATTATCCCAAAGTTCAAGGCCTCCTTCTCTATTTCAGTTATCGATCTCCCTGGGTTTGATGTTATAATAGCCACGTCATCCGCATATGCGAATAACTTATACTCGCTACCATGTAGCATAACTGGGTATATATTAGTATTGCTTGCAAGTTTCCTTAAAAATGGATCTAGATATAAGGCGAATAACAAGGGGGAAGCTGGGCAGCCCTGCCTAGTCCCTCGTCTGATCTGTACTGCCTTTGTGTAATTTCTGTTTATTCTAACCCTTGCTGTTGGCTGTTCGTAAAGGGCCTGTATTGCCTTGATGTAGCCCTCCCCTATCCCGAACCACTTCATAACCCTCCACAAATAGTCCCACGAGACCCTGTCGAAAGCCTTCTCAGCATCGAGAAATATAGCCGCGACAGGGTCCCGTGTCACCTCTGCGGCATCCAGAACAGTAATCATTTGCCTGATGTGCTGTGTCGTGCCTTTCCCAGGAATGAAGCCATGCTGTGAAGTGATGACTAACCCCTCAATAACCTTGCTTAGCCTTTCAGCTAGTGTTTTAGAAAAGATTTTTGTGTCTGCGTTTAATAAAGTAATTGGCCTGTAGGACCTGGGCTCTAGGGCTGGCTTATCCTTCTTTAAGATCACTATAATATCTGCGCCTGCCCATGATTGCGGTACCGATCGGCCTGCCTGTGCCTGTCTGAAGATCTCTAACATTTCTCCCCCTAATAAGTCCCAAAATATCTTATAAAATTCAACCGGTATTTGGTCTGGCCCTGTAGCTTTCCCCGCTGGAAGTTTATTCACAGCCTCCCTTAATTCTTGTAGTGTTAATGGGAGGTCTAATTCCTCTTTGGCCTCCAGGTCTAATATATCATGATGTATCCCTGTCAAGTATTCTGTTATCTTCTCCCCCATATTACTTAGATTTGAATCATACAGGTTGTCAAAAAAGCTCCTAAAAACCTCCTGTATCTTCTCTGGTGTATTACCTAAACTATCTCTAATTTCCTTTATATCTCCTGTTGATAAATTTTGTCGAGTACGTATTGCTAGGAGGTGTCCAACTCTTTCATTAAATTCATAGCACTTTTCTTTTTTTGTCAAATAGTTCCCCGCGGCTTTCTGTGCCAGCCTTATCCCTGCCTACGCTTTGTTCACTTCTATTTCTAATAGTATTTCCTCTATTGGCTCTCGTTTAGATATAGCCTCGATTAATCTCTCTTCTAAAATCCCCTATTCCCTCATCCTATTATCCATCCTGATCTTATCCTTCTTAGTTCTTTGTAATGTGTAGCTTAGTGTTTCCCCCCTAGTCCCGGCCTTAAATGCATCCCACACCATATTAATCGTAGCTGTGTTCCTATTAACCTCCCAAAATTGGGGAATCCATTCCTGCATATGTCTAATATATCCAGGGTCCCTTAATAGACCTCTCTCAAATGTCCATACGCTGTTTTTCCCCCCTCTCCTAATGGCCAAAGGCAGATTTAGCACTAATGGGTTGTGATCCGAAACTACCCTGGGCAACATTTCTAATTTAGATTCATTCATTATTGATCTTCATATTAAAAAATAATCTAATCTCGCTACCACCTTGTGGGGGGCTGAATAAAACGTACTCCCTGTCCCTATTGGGTTCTTTTCCTCCCACACATCCACTAATGCATTATGTAGCGCCATATTGTATATGGCCGTACATGTTTTTTTCTTTCGCCCGACATATCCTCCTATATTCGTCATACTCCCTCCAACCAAGCCGTTAATGTTAAAGTCTCCACAACATATTATCGGCTCGGGCCATAATGCAAGTTCCACATCTAGAAACTCAAATATCCCTGGTTCATCATCATTTGAAGCATAAACTGATACCATCGTGTAACTACCAGCCTGAGTTTCCACCTCCACAATTACCCATCTTCCATCTTGGTCCTCTTTTTTTCTTTTGAGTTTAACAACCCCTTTTTAGCTAATATAGCCACCCCTCTTGTTCTAGTATCTTGTTTTGTGTGGGCAAGAATATCAAACCCCATTTGTTCCAGCAAAAATGTTTCCTTTCCTGCAATGTGTGTCTCTTGCAGGCACATTATCTCTAGTCTGAGCATTCTAAACATGGCAGCAACTTTCTGTCTCTTATCTCCATTGTTCAGGCCGCAGACATTTATAGAAACAATCCTTAATGCCGTTTATATTTTCCTAAGTTTCTCCATCTCGAGCATCGCCGTGATTTCGTTCTTCCTCTACAAGCTCTTAATAACACTCTTAGTAATACGTCCTTCTCCCTCTTATTTATGTTCCCTTTTTTGATTTTTTGTGCCATTTTCCCCCAGATTCCAGCCTCCCCCTTCCCCCCCTCTACCCCCCTCCCTCCCTGCCTCGACCCTCCTCCCACATGTCTCCCACCCCCCCTTTAACAGGCAAATAGGTCACACATGACCTATATGTGACTACTGTGTGATGTAAAGTCGCCCCCCTCTCTTTCCTCCTGGTCCATCTTCTTTCCCCTCAGCCTATTCTGCTGCTCTGATTCCCTATACTACATCTCTGTCTTATCATTAATGCACAGCTAGCAAGCAAGACCTTTATCTGTTTCCTCTTCCCTTGTTCGTCTCCGTAAGTTCTGTTAGGTATTCTCCCGTCTTTACTTCAGAGAAAAACATGTGCGACCACCTGTAATAATCTTTAGCTTTGCAGGAAACATCAAGTAGGCCTCTGCCCCTTGTTGCTGGAAAGGTGTTATCAATTGTCTAAGCTGCCACCGTCTCTCTACAGTCACGTGGCAGAAATCGGGTAGAGCAAAAAAGGTCACTCCCTGGACTGTCTTTTTGGAGTCAGGTCTGGCTTTTTCAATTATTTCAATTATTTCTTGTCTTGCCAAAAAGTTCCCACAGAAAACTAACATGGCTCTTGGTAGATTATCCTGTCTACCATCTTTCTTCTTTCGATTTGTCAGTGGGAACCTGTGTGCCCGCTGGACTTCTAGCTCCCATTGCCATTGGGTCTCTGGAAAAGCCTCTTTCAATATCTTAATAACAAATCCTCTTGGGTCCTGCCCCTCCACTCCTTCCTCAAGCCCAAGGATTCTTACGTTGTTCCTTCTTTGGCGGTTTTCAAAATCTTCGATTTTCCACTGTAAATCCTCTGTTATTTTTGACTGTTCCGATTTGAATGTCTGCCAGTCCGTAATTTCGTCCTCAATTCTGCTCGTCCGCTCTTCTACCTGTACGACTCTCTCTTCCACCTCCTCGTATTTTTTATTCATTTTTCTTATTGATGCTTGAATTTTCTTTGTATCATGTCTAGCTCTCTGGCTCTCTGTTCTCGCTTCAGCCTGCATTTGTTTTAGTGTATTAAATAACATGTCCATCGTAGCATGTTGAGAGACTCCATATTCTCCTCCTCCTGTTGCACCGCCTTCCCCCTGTATAGCCTCCTGATAAACCCCTGAAGTTGCGGAGTAGGCCCATAAAAGTTTTTTATTTGTTATATCTGGGGAGCCCCCTCGCCTTGCGGTCGGTTTCCTCCTTTTCTTTGTGTTTCTATTATCACTCCCCTCTGTATCTGTGCAGTTTTCTGTTGAGCTCTTGCCTTCCTCTTCACTGGGGGTAGTATCTGAGCCTTCATTGACAGAGAACAATTTGTCACCTTCACGTTCTCTCTGCGATTCGATACTCGCTAGGCTCCCCCACTTTGCACCCTTGAGCTGGTTCAGATTACTAGCCATTTCCTCTTCTACCTGCAGTAGAGCATCGAGCATCTGGGCATTATTAGCGTTTCCTGCCCCCTCTGCCGCTCTGACTTCATCTGTTTCAGTCCTCTGACTCCCCTGCTTGCTCTGATTGCCGCTCACCTCTTTCAGCTCTCCTGTCTCTGATGCTGTCTCCGCTGCTCCTGCCAGAGACTCGCCGCCCGTAGCTGAGTTTGGATGTTGCTTAGGAACCGAGACGCTTACGTCCTTGAGGACGTCTCCCATTGCGCTCTCGCTCGCTTCTCCATTAGCGTCTTTGTTGTTGCTCTCTGCTGAGGCATATTTTCCCGACGATTTACTCACTGCAATCACTGCATTTGCTGGGGACCTCGCACTGAATGACTCAGATAAGGTAGGCTGTCTGAGGGATGAGTCTTTGATTTCTTTTGCCCCCGCTGCCTTGTTGCTTCGTGCAGGTACGGATGCGTCTTTGTTTGGATCAGTTGTTGCGAGCGGAGCCTCGTTCTGTATTGTAGAGGATTTCATTTCTGTTTTTCTCTCCCTCTCCGCTTTCCTTTGTTGTGTTTTCTGAGCCATGGTAAGTGCTGGGGTCCCGCGTTTACCTGGAAAGGGAACTTTGGGTATTGTACCAGGTCCTGACAGCTTGCTCGCCGTGACCGCTATAGTCGGCATTTTCTCCTTTTCTTTATCCGATTTGTCATTCTTGCCTCGCTGTGACATTCTGCTCAGGCTACTACGAAGCGCTTCCCAGTGATCCTGAGCAGTTTTAATCACTGTATCAATCACTGTCAGAGTTCTTTTTTTCAATCTCGTTTCTGCAAATTTTAATCCTCCACGCTGTATTCTGACTTGCCAGGCGAGCAGCCACATAACCAGCGCCGGCGTATCTTCAGGGCAGCATCCACGTCCTGCAAGTCAGGAGAGGGAGTATATGCGACTCTCCACTACACCACACTAGCGGCCATCTTGCCTCCATTTTTTACCGAAAATCGACATTCCTCTGTAGAAAAATAAACTTATAGTATTTTTTACTTACATACATTGTGTTAGATATTAACAGGCAAACACTTCAGCTGAAGTAAATTTTTGCTGAATTCAAACGCATATTATAGAATTAATATGTTTTAGTTTTAAATAGATTGCCACCGTGCTCATGTTACAAACATTGAGAGACAAGCTAAATAGACAGGAATATTTACTCAAGCCAGGACTTTGCCCTCAGTTGCACGGGTGAAACTTTGCATTTCAGAATGTTGTTTTAAAAAGGTTCCAAAACTAAGGTTCATTATTTTGTATTATAGGAAGACATTTCAATTAAGGGTTTTCCTCTCTTTAAGCATTTCTGTAAGTATATTCGTGGCTCTGTTGCTAAATAATAATTAACCCATGTAATGAAGAAACGTTTAAAAAAAAAAAAAGAAACAGTAACAGATGCTGAAACAAGATAAGGCATGTGCAAGGAAACTAAAAAGTTAACAATGTCTTGAACATTGATTGGCAATCTCAGATAAAGATCAATCAGGGAAATTGGCTTTGTGAGGTCAGTTTCAGGTGAAGAGGTCAGTTTCTTGCAGTTCATTTCAGAGTAAACCTGGTTAATGTGTACATGAACTGGGGAGGCCAATGCACCTTGTTCGCCAGGCTACCTTTGCAGGCCTACGTGGCTCAGAGCAAAAAAAGAAAATGAAGTCAGATTCGAGGAATTACAGAACCTTAATATGTGGAATTATCAAAAATGATTGGGTTTATTAAAAATAATTATTAATTATGCAAATTAATTATTAAAAATAAGTGCTACGAAATTCGTTTTTTACTATTCATGAAGCTTAATACTCATACTGTGACCTTCTAGCATTATAATTTAATTTAAGTTATGTTATACTGCATAATGAGGACATTAGCATATAGAATTTCACTTGGTGCAGGCGTGAAAAACTAATTTTTCTCAGGATTTGCATGAGATATGTCTAATGTCCAATCTCTGCAATTTGTAAAGAACATTCTGAGGATGATTAATATGTATCACAATTTTAGGATCTTTATTTTTAAGTGCCCCAAATATTAAAGCCGAATTTGGGTAAAATGTGGGCATTCTTGCCATTTAAAATAGCTTTAAAGTGCTTTAGGCTTCAGTAAATGCATACATTTAGGTATAATACAAATTTGCAGGTTGTTCCCATTTGGGTTTGCTTTTAAATGGCTCAGTGAGCCAATGTGCCTGGTGCAGAGGTTTGAGTTTAAGATCAGGGTGGAAGGTTTTAACTTTAGCTGGGCCAATTGAGACGTTCATCCATTTAAAGTTGATGAAATAAGGACCATTGCAACAAGCATTTGTTCTCAATAAATTAAAGAAATTAATTCCAAAGGGAAAATATGAAAAAAGGGTTTCTTTGAAAGTCCCAACATCATGCTAAATGCTCTGCAGAAATGATACATTTGTATCTCTGCTCTGAAAAAATAATGTCCGCTAGTTGCTTTTATTTGACAGAAAATGAGATATTGCATTAAGTCTTAGACAGAAAATAAGATAAAGCTCTTTATTAAAATTTTGAAGGCTACATGCCTAAGTGAGAACGATTTGCCAATTAAGAATTATTTTTCACAAACGAAATTGTGGCACAAAGCTAACATGGAGTGTCAGTGAAACAATTTTACTTTTAGAAAGTTCAAATTAGGGTGGCTTAATGTTGCAAGCTGACTGACAAGATGGTAACAGTTAAGTAATGGAAATTTAGTTTTGTGTTTATTAATGTGTATCATGTTTTGTCTTCTGATTAAAAGTTATAAAGGATATTTGTTTGTTATGAGAAATGTCTCTCTTTTGTGTGTTGTGTATTTTTTTTTTTTTGCTTCTGCCCACATATCATTCATGGATTGTTCTGGGTGATTTTAAGGCTGACAAGACATGTGAGTTTGGTTCGTTGAAAAGAGATGTGTTTGCGTAACTCCTTTGGAAAGGAATGGTCATGTGATTTTCATGTTTGTGTATTTGGTCCTATCATGAATTGTTCTTTCTGGTCCTGTATGTCAGCAGTGACACAGTAGAGTGTATTGACAGCCGATCACAACTGACTAGTGACCACCTGCAAAAGGAGAGTAAGGAAAGTAAAAGAAAGTGTGAGGAAAGTAAAAGAAAGTGCGTAAAAGAAAGTGTAATTTTCATTTTAAGCCTGACAAATTAAGCAGGCCTGAATATTGGGTTTTGGGCTGTAGGTTCACAGTGCATAAAGTGCATACAATGGTGTTGTGTGGCACCGCTTATTTACATATGCTATTGTACTTTGTCTATGCTTTTTGTGTTTGATATACAGCGCGTATATCTGATGGCTTGGCATATGTGTGTTTTTTATTTTTTTATTTTATGTATGTTTTTGTTTTATGTTGCTGCTTTAGATACTATTACAAGTTCACCTGTGTTGTGAAGTGTTCTACATGACGATGTATATCGCTGCACAACAGTTGGGTGAATTTGCACTGATACTAAATTTCAGAGATATGATTTTTCATGCTGTGAACAAGACAGACAACACTTCACCAGTGCATGTCTATTTTGGCTATAATGGTATTGAAGAAAAATAACAGAGATATACAGGATCAAAGTGTGTCACCTGCAATTAGTCACAATACTGTCCTCTTCTCTTAAGGAACAGGCAGCCCTAGATTTATGTTTTCTTGATTGGACCTAAGGATGAAATTATAGATTTGTGGCTCTTGCTAAAGGTGACCTAAACTTTTCATTTTTTCCCTGAAAAAGGAACTGGAACATTAGCTGAGTTTACCGTATATGGTGTAGCGGCCAGCGGTAGAGCTAACATTTGTGAACTATTTTTGATTTTTGTTCACCCAAGTAATTCCTTGTTCTTCCTATAGATTTTTTTTTTACCGCTTCTCCCCTGACTGATGTTGCATTGCGCCGAGCTATTGGGGATTTTAGCTGTGTCCTAGTTCCATTTCCCTTTTCCAAATTCCTTTCACCAGTTGGTGTATTGCTCAGGTTCACACTTCCAGACTGCAGTAATGTACCAGAGACCCCATATAATGTATAATCCCCTTTTGTATGACCAGACTGGTTTTCAAGAATTTTCTTTAGGCCTACTTTGATGTTTTCCAGTCTGACTGTCAGGGTAGTGATGGACTGGTTAACTAACTCAATACTATAGTAAGATAAGTTTTCCACCTCAATAGGAGACACCTTACGTTTTTTTGAATATGACAAATTCAATGCCTATTCTAATTTGGTTTTAAGTTCCTTTTTTCTGCTGCTTTAATTTTTGGTGGATTAGATATGGTCTAAATGATGGAAATACCAGGACTCTCTAGTTCTTGTTTTTTGTTTCCACATTTTGATCATTAGCTTTTGTATTGCATAGTCCACCTGATGCACAATTATTAAAGGGAGGTATCGACATGTCCCTGATAATATGTATTATGCAATTTCTCTTTTGAGGTGTTGTAGATAAGGAATTTAGGAACACCTATATGTAATCATTGAGAGAAAAAAATGTGTTTACCCCATTAGACGAGGCCACCATATGTGAGGACATCCATTCAGATAGAATTCCCATGTCGCTATCTACCCTTAGATGGTGGAGGATATGCTCTCACATGGGAACCAATTGAAGAGGCTAGAGGCACTGTTTTGCCTACTGCCTTTGTCTTTGTATTGCCTTTGAGAATGACAGTGTATTCTAGACCAGAAATGTCCCATGATGTATGGCCACTCCTTTAAAGATTGCAGGCCACCTGCTTGCAGTCCCATTGTTTTTTTTTTAAAACCTTTATTATATTATGCAAAGTAGAACATGCGCAGGCCTACAACCACAGGAGCCGGCCGCAAATATAGGGATTAAAGCCAGGAGACATGCACATTTACACGACCAAGCAGGATCAACAATATGAGTACCACATGTGATTGTACGTGTCTCAAAGCAAAAGGATATAAAAGATTTTCATTGTTTAAGAGTATAAGGAAGCAGTAGTGGCTGCGTTATCAATGGCGTCACACCATACAGTAAAATGAAGAAGAGATGGGGTGGGGGACGTACCCCGCAGTGCAATCAGAACCAGGCGATAACGCTTACAGCTATCAGAGCCACACGTTCGCCGAGGCAGAACAGGAGCAAAAGGCAATAAAACAGCAAGCGATGTAACAGAGCACCATCCCAAAAAACCCACCCACCGAAGACAGAGAGGCATAGGCAAGTATAGACGCCGGATAGAGAAAGAAGTAAAGTAAGGAGAGACAGCCAACCCTACTGAAGAGGAAGAAGCCCTCCCAAATGCGGAAAGAGAAAAGAGAGAAAGGGACCATAGAACAAAACAAACTAAAATAACAAACCCCCCCCACACCCGCCACCCCGCACCCCTGTAATGGCTACGGCCTACCCCACTAACAGCGTGCCTGTCGCCCCGGAACTGCCCCAAAGAAGGGAAAAGAGAGAGAGTGGAGGAGGAGAATAACAGACACACTCCCAGCCACTTTCACCCCCCGCCATTAGCGACCTCCCCGAAGCACATTGGCCACTATTAAAAGCAAGTATTGAACGTCAACATGGGGAGGACATCAACCAAAACCACCCGACTCCCTGTGAGATACACGGTACAATCCCGGCATAGAGACCTTAGCGTAGCAACCCCAAAATCAAAGTCAACCCTGGCAAGTTCGGTCCTTCACGGAAACACATATCGCTGAAGTCACAACAATTACAAAGAAGAGATGCGTCTCAGGTCGGTCAAAGCAGTGGTAAGGGATCGAGGACAGAATACGAGATGCAGTCAGCCCTGACCAGTGCGATTCCGTATAGTGACCCATGTCTTCCGAGCCACAGTAGTCCTAAGGTAGCCGAAGCGTCCATAGCAGTTCGAGTCAGCAAAAACGGAACAAAGACCGGACACAAAATGGCGACATCCACATGTCCAACAGGGAAAGATGAAAGAGAATGGCAGACCTCTCCAACAGTCACGAGAGAACAGTTCTCGGCGATCAGAACCTCCGGCAACGATGTTCCACCGAGCAGGGATCGTGCAGGGAAAGCTAACTACGGTTGTAGGTGCAGCATGGACGAGGCCAAAACCATCCAAGTGGGCTAAATCAAGCTGCCGCTCGGTAACCTCAAAATGGTTGGCCAGACCGTCCACCGGGACCACAGTGCGCTGTTCGTATGTCGCAGCATCATTGTCCGGTCGCAAGTAGATGTTTTCCAGTTTTGCAGCCATTCGGGCATACGTGACGGTGAATTGGGAGTGGAGCGCCCCAATGGCGGCCATGACAGACCTCAACGATAGTGCGCCATCCGTCCCCTCCATCTCCCCCTGCAAAGAGACAAAGCAGGACTCGAGCCCCGGACCCACCTCCGAGGCTCTAGGCACACACTGAGCCGATGACAACAGCGGGCGCTCCCCCAACTGGCAAACTCGATATCTTCGCCGCCCGCGGGGGCCAGCCCTCCAACCCCGTCCTCTCCAGCAGGGTCCCGGGCGTGCGTCCCCGGACCGCGGCTCAGGATGATCACCGTATGTCACGATACCGTATCGTCAGCGCCAGCTGGTGACTGGATCGCAGATCGGAGATACAAAAAAAAAATCCGATTCCGGAAGACCGGACGAAACCCTGGTACCATAGCCGATGTTGATCGATTCCAACCCGATTGGGTTAGAAATCGATGTCCCGGCGGCAGCCCTGGAGTAGGCCGAGAACGGAACACGACATAACTCCGGCACCGAATAAGTGAGAAAATCCGGGATTGCACCAGCGGTATCAGGCGTCGGGTGTGGGTAAAGGATAAATATCAGGAGACAAGAGCCGCCGACGGAGGTCGACGGAGCCGGGAGCTTACGCGGCCATCTTGGTCCGTAGCGTAGCTCCTCCCCTGCAGTCCCATTGTTATACAATGAACTGTTTTTGCACTTAATTGAAGGAAACTAACAACTGTGTCACATTACCTACGTCACTAGGTTCTGCGGGATTAAGTCATAATAACCTGCGGAACTCACCCACAATCCCATCAGTGACAGCTATAGATGAAAAGTCCCAGCACCCAGAAAAGTAGCAAGACTGGACAGCGATCGCCAGCGTGCCATCAGTGGTATCTCCAACGTATTCATCAGAAGGCGTTGAACATCAGAAAAGAAGGAGGAGCTGATTTTGCCACAGAACCAGAGTTTCAGTGCAAAAGAGCGAAAGAATTGAGGCTTCAGTTTTCCACCTGTCATGTGCTGGTAACCTCTGACAGTGTGCAGTCCCTTGAGCCCCTTGGCCTGAGTTTTGGCCACACACCCCCTTTTCTTTGCTCCAACGGAAAGGCAGTGCACCGGAGGATCCAAGATTGGCAAAAGGCACTACATTGTGGTACCTATGATTAAATGAAAGAGCAGCCCGAGCATCCTCTGACACTGAATAGAGAGTGTTGGAGCCTGAAAGTGTTGCTGAGTGTGAAAGTCTGTTGCTCTTTCCCGATTAATAGTACTTGGGTCTGCATGAGATGATCTGTGCCCATGACTAACGAAGAGCACAATAGCTGTAGTGCCTGCAGCACAGGAAATATATTGGTGCACTGCATTGAGACATTGAGACTTTCAAGTGAGCTGTGAGTGTTTGCCAGGAAGGCACTCCAACGGATACTGAGAAACACCATTTTCATGAAAGGGCTGAATGAAGAGGCCCATGCGGAAGAAAACAACAGAAGCAGATTTGATGGACAATAGAAGCCTGCCAGAGAGGCTTGGATGGACTCTGGGTATTTCCCGTGCGCTTGCATAGAATGGGTGTTTGGAGACTGATTCTTATTGTTTTACTGGCATTGTCAATAGTCACTGAAATAACTAGGAGCCCTGAAAATGTTTGCAAAATAATTTTAGGGTTTGCTTTTGCCTAGGGTTGTGAAAAAATATGATAAACCTGTTTGTAATAGTGGTCATTACTTTCTTTTGCTATCTGAATGTTAAATGCTTTGTTCTCTTTGTATTCCTGCTGATAGTTTATATATACCTGTTTGTATAAAATGAGTAGAATGCTCACCTAGCAATGAATTAGAATTTGCCTGTGTAATGGCAAAAGGAGGGTCTGAGGTTCTTTAATTTTGACTCCATCTTACATTCGTCGTCAATTTGTGTTGCCTTTACACAGGCTGCTCTATTCATGAAGTGTCTCTGCCCTATGGACTGCAACGTGTTGAAAACCCCCTCTGTCCTTGTTTTGAAAACCAATCTCAGACACCAGCTGGCCTAACTGCATACAGACATGTTCTGCCATTACTGATTGACCTATAGGTGCTGTAGTTTATTGACTTATGGGTTGGGCAGAAACACACTTAAGGGGGACGTTTTGGTTACATGATGCCTTGTTCTGAATGTATTCCTATTGGCTAATATGTTGCAGATCTTGTATGTCCATATTAGGTATTTTGCATGCTTGCAAAAGCTAGGACTGCCCCTTACTTTTGTGCTGAGTTTGTAACCCTAAGCATATAAAAGGCCTCTGTGTTTTGTACTCTTTAGACTGTCTCATTCAGTTGCGAAGGCTCCTGTGTGATGTAGTCTCACTTAATTAAGTTTAATAAAGATGTCTTCATATTTCAGCTTCTGTGCCAAGTTCTTTGTATTAGTGAGGCCCCTGAGAATGAAGATTACAGTTCTTCAGTCCTAAATCAGCACGGAGTAAAGTAAAGTAAAGTAAAGTCCACATTTGTAAAGCGCACAATCACCCGTAAGGGTCTCTAGGCGCTGGGGGCCGTCGGGAAGATTAAGCGAGCTATTGCCCAGAGTCACATGGTGCTGGGCAGACCCCTGCCGCCGGAACCGGGGATCGAACCGTGGTCCCCAGATTCCAGCGTCAGTCGCCCTGGCCACGGCGCCACACCTCTCCCATTATGTTCCTTCGGACGTGTGATACAAATGGGCACAAGTGCTCTATACCTGGTTGTATGGGGATAAAGCCGTGGTTACTTTGTCACTTTTATGTCTCTTTTTAGCGTAGGTTCAATTGTACTTTCACTGGGACACCAGACACTATTGTCTAAATGTTTAGCTTTTGTACAAACATATTTGTCTACCAAAACACTCATGTATGTATTGTGTTATATACTTGATTTCTATATAATAATTTCACTAATTGACTTAACCTTGCATGTGTGTAGGTAGCTTTCTTTCTGACATCCCTCCAACCCTTTGCAAAGAAATTGTGCGTAATTCTATTATAAATATTCCTTACCATTCCACAGGAGCCATTGTTTTCTCAAATAGCCTTCATACCCAGGCTCCTAGTGAGTAGGGTCCCCTTGTTTCCTTCTTTCAGTGTGTTTTATACTGGCACAGATTGATGTGGGCCTTTCAGCGGTGACAATGTCTGGTAAGATGGCGGGTATTTCCTTTTACGGCATTTCTGGGGTTACCATCCTATGAAAGGGGAGGTTTGCAAAAGGATTGTTGCCGGTTGGGAGAGGGAAGATGGTGCACGTTTAGACAGGCAGAGACCGATTTCAGGTAAGTTCCTGGGAGCCATCATTAGTTAGTTGGAGGGGATATGTTTCCCCCCTTGGGAGGTTGTTTTGTTTTCACTGTGTTTGCTTTGGGTGTTTTTCGGGCCTTTAGTATTTAGGAATTTCTGGGAACAAGGGGAAAGGTGTGTTTACTTTCTTCGTATGTTATGGTGTGTGATGACAGAATCAGGGTATGGTTGGTGCAGTCCAAAACAGATCATTTGGGCAGGGGTCATGAAGTGCTTTTGGAAAAGAATTCTTCACCTATATGTTCTGTAGTGTGTTGGTTGTCCTTTTGCCGTTTTCTCAGTAATTACACACGCCGAGTTTTTGTTCATGAGGATGGGTCTAACCTAACATATTTTCAGGTATTAGTCATATTGAGGTTGGCACTAGATAACTTGTGCATCTTTGCAAATAAGAATGTTACACATTCCTTTCGGATAGGAGGTGATACAGAAGGAAGACAGAGAGGCATTTCTGAAACTGGTATAATGAACGTGGGTCGATGGAGGTAGCAATGCTATAAGCGCTACATGCTATTAGATGTGCTAGACATTTGACATCAGTTGGTAAGTGTTATGCTGTTACGTTTTCATGTTCTTTGGGTTTAATTCAGTTTTCCTTTTCAGGCTCTCTTGCAGGGCCCAGCAGTGGCGTTGCTTCAGTCGGGATAGTGTATCTTTCGTTGGTCAGTTGAGCAGTGTAGCAGGTGGTGTCGCAGCATTTTGGTCAGCAGCTTGGGCTGAGCAGAGCTCGAGTTGTGGTTTGGTGGTGGGGTAAAAATGGAATGAGATGGGATGAGCTACTGGGCACGCTTTCTAGAAAATTAGAACAGGTTTTTGTCCCTATTTGTTAGTTTTACATCTTTGGGAGAATGATCTTGTGACATTTTTGGGGATTGTTTTGCTGAAAGCTTTGAAGGTGGATTTAGCGAGGATTAGGGAGTGGTGGTCAGGTACTACCATTCTGTGGATGGCGTTAATGCCTAGGAGATCTTGGAGAGGGGCAAATAATCAAGGGGATGTGAAAAAGCATAGGAAGAGAGTCAGCAGGGAAAAGAGAGGCTTTGTGTGTCTTAAGATCTCAGTTTTTTTGTCAACAGTTTCTCATTTTTTTATTGTCAACAGTCTTTATTGAAATGTTCTCAAAAGCATATCATTACATAGTGCCATTCCAATCCCTTCCTTCTCTTCAAACAATGTTAAGCTATAGGGTGGTACTGTTGCTTTGTTTTGGAGAAGAAGAATGCAAACAACTTTAGTGTAGAAAGCTTAATAGCACTATTGATCTTTTTCATACATTAGTCAGAGAATACTATAATTCCTCTTAACTCTGCCCTACCGCCCCTCCCCCCAAAACCTTGAGGGTGCATAGAGTTTCACCAAAGCGCGTTTGAGCGTATGGATCTGTTCATAGGGCCCCTGGAGCTGTCTTTCCTATTTTGCCTTCCCAAGATCCTCTCTCGCCCTCCGATTTCCTAAAATTGGTACGCGTAGGGCACACAAACAGAGGGAGGCCCTGCGATAAATACTCAACTAGGGGTCCCCATGTGTATTTGAAGTTTCTGAAGGTGTCAGCTAGCACACTCACCATTCTCTCCATAGTGAGAGCTTGCCATAGTTGAGAATTCCATTGGGTCATTCTGTTTCCCCTCCACCAGCAGTGCCATTTTGGCTGACCCTAACACAGCCAGAGATGGTCCTAGCACTAACCGTTTGGTGTTTGAGAGTGTCAGATCTAAGACTTAGTAGGGTGACCTCAGGTCAGAGGGGATGGGATAACCCAGTATATCCTTAATCTGTGCCAGAATCCCTATCAGAAGGGTCGGATCGTTGAGCAGTCCCACCAAATGTGCCTACAATCCCCTTAGAGTCCAAATCATCTCCAGCATAAATAAGAAGTCTCGAGAAAGATCAATTTGAGTTTCATAGGGTAAATGTACCAATCATTTAGTGCTTTATAGTGAGCTACTCGCGTTCCCATGGAGTGATTGAATTTTTGTATGTCTAGATATAATTTGTCCCACTGTTTGTTTGTGATGTTTACCCCCAACATGTGCTCCCAGGGTGGCCTGTGTCTGGGTTGCTCGGTATGCAATGTGGACTTCAGTATCTTATAGAGGTGCAAGATTGTTCTTTTTGTGCCTTTTCTAATTTCGCTAGCTTCTCTATGGGTGTGAGGTCCCTAGTTGCTGCTTCCCTAACTCCCCTGGTGAGGACCCAGTGGCTAAGCTGAGTGGCAAGGTTTGAATGTGACGATGTCCCAATTATGGAACAGGTCAGAAATCGTACGGCATCCCCCTTCCTTCCATGCATTGAAGGGTCCTGGTTCATATGTGGATGGAAATGATGGATTATAGTGTATGGGTGTGAAGGGTGATGGGAACATAGTCGAGGCAGATACCCTGTGTATATCTTTCCACACCTTAAGTGTGGTTTTAGTAGGTGTACTTAGGTAAACATTAGGCAGCCTCTCCACTTTGGGTTTCCACAGTAAGTCCCATATGCTCCTCCCCACCACCGCCCTGTCCATATGCAACCAGTGTTTGTCGGATTCCCGGGATGACCCTTCTGTAATCACTCTGAGCTAGGCTGCTTTGTAATAGAGATTCATGTCTGGTAATGCCAGGCCCCACTTGTGTTTGGATAGCCGGAGTTGTCAAAATGCTAATCTTTACCTTTTCCCTCCCCAGATAAAGCAGATGATCAATGATTCTAATGTGGCGAAGAACCCTTGTTCTATCTCAATCGGAAGGGCTTGGAAAATGTATAGTACTCTAGACAGCATCATCATCTTGATCGCCTGACTGCGACCTAACAATGATAGATCCTTGGGAGGCCATCTATGATCTGCTTCCACTTGTTGGAGAAGTGGGGGATAGTTTGCCTTATAAAGGTCCTGTAGCCTAGGAGTTATTCTAATTCCCAGGTACTTGATTTTCTTTTTAGCCCACTGGAAGGGCGTGGAATTGACCAGTGTTACCATATCCCTCTGCGACAGAGTGAGGTTCAGCAGATAAGACTTAGTAATTTTAACCCGTAAACCAGCTACTAGTTCAAACGCCTCAACTCTTCCTTTACCCTTACTTTATCAAGGCATGAAAAAGGAAGGGCCAAGCCACGTGATCGAAGGCCTTCTCAGCATCTAGCACCAGAAGAACCACTGGTACTAATTTTATGTTCACCTTTCCACAAGATTGAAGACCCTCCGTAGATTGTCATGAGTTTGACTGCCTTGAATGAACCCAAACTGGTCCGGGTTGACCAGTTCTGCCATAAGCGAGTTCAGCCTACTGGCCAGTATCTTTGTGTATATTTTGGCATCCAAATTGAGGAGTGCTTTTGGACGGTAGGAGCTGCATAGTTGAGCATCCTTCTCGGGCTTGGGCAGCACTGAGATAAGGGCCTCCCCCATAGATGTCGTTACGCTCCCCGACTCCGCGAAGGAGTTATATAAATTTACCAGTTGTAGGATTACCTCCAACCCGAAGGTTTTGTAAAACTGGGCCGTCATGCCATCCAGACTTTGTGATTTATGTGATTTTAGGTTACCTATGGCACTGCTTACTTCCTCCGAGGTTATTGTTACTCCCAATCCGTCGTTCTGCATTGCCGACACCTTCGGAAGCTCCACCTCCCCCAGGTATCGCTCTTTCTCGGTTATTTCGTAACACTCTGCTTGGTACAAGTTTTGGTAAAATTGTCCAAAAGCGAATGCATTATCAGGCTCTGTGGTTGCTTTATCCCCCCGATGTACTTATGTTTTCTATATAGTCTCTTTCACTTGGCATCCTTAATTGCCTGGCCAGGTGTGCTCCCACCTTATTTCCTTTCTCATAGGTAGAGGTTTTGAGTCATAGTAGAGTTAACCCTGCTTCATTGCTATGTAATGTTCAATTTGCCCCTGAGGGTTGTTACCTGTCTTTCAGGGCTCAAACTAGGCTGTCTCTTGTGTTCCCTTTCCGCCTCTTTCAGTTCTGTCTCAAATGCCATTCTTTCTTGTGCCCTGCGCATGGTCAATTCTGCATTAAGCGTGATGCATTCTCCTCTAAGGACTGCCTTGAAGGCATCCCAATTAGTAGCCTGAGAGGTATCGTTGAGGTCATTTCTAAGGAAATGTTCCTTTATGAACTAGCGTAGTTTGTCGCGCAGAAAGGGGTCCCTTGTAAGGGCCATCGAAAAGAACCGTCTGTTGTATTTTGGGGAGGACTATCCTAGGCCAATGTCAATGTACATAGCGCATGATCCGATACGGTGATAGGGTGTATGGAGCTGGTCTACAGTGCTGGGTTTAGATTCTTACTTGCACAAATGTCGTTGATCCTAGAATAGGACCCGTGTGTATGAGAAAATAAAGTATTGTCCCTATCTAGTGGGTTTGGTGAAGGTGCTAGAAGCCACCCTTTGGGATTGCATTCTATCCAGGACTGCCTCCCATGTTAAATTGAAACCCCTAATAAAAAAACGTTGCCCTCAGCAAACTCCCCCAACCATGATAGGACCTTGGATAGGAATGCAGTTTGATTTGTGTTGGGCACATAGATGGAGGCAAATGTACAAAGATGGCCTTGCAATTCCCCCTTAGCCATCACTAGCCTGCCCTCCTTGTCTATTGTGCTCCCTTCCAGCTGGAACTTCAGAGATCTGTGAAAGAGCTGTGCAATCCCGTAGTGCTTGGCCAATGAGTGAGAAATAATTAGTTATGTTCTGTGTCTTAATTGGTGTTCCTCTGCCCTTTTCATGTGTGTTTCCTGCAGTGCGATGACATCATGCTTCTGGTCGTGGAGATATTTCCATAATTTCTGGCATTTGCCAGGGGAGTTAATCCCCTTCACAATCCAAGTTAGCAAGGTAAGCATCATTTGTATTTAATGTTTGGGGTACTGTGCCAGCTTGTATTCTGTAAAATCAGCCTTTTATTGGGGTCCCCCATCTCTTTTTCCTACCGCTAGTGGTCACCTCATTAGACCCACGTTCCCCTCCATACATACGTCTTGTGAATAAAAGACCATCTGTGCACCCCCAACCGTAATAACAAAAGAGTCCTAAATCTGAACTTTTGGGGTCAACCTGACCCAACTTCTCAAAGTAAACAGTCATAAAGTACATTTATTGTGTATTTAACGTGGCGATATTGGTCCATGTCCGCATATGGCGAGCTGTAGATTGTTGCTATCAAGCCACCTGCTCCTGGGTATCTTTCAGAGAGGTAGTGAGCAGTTTACCTCCCTCCCCTTTTTTCCCCCACCAGAAAGTCATCGCAACCCTCACCCCTGTTTATCGTTACACAAAGTAGAGATCTGGTACCCCTCCTGCCCCGACCGCCATAAAACTTCATGTGTGATCCCATGGATTCAGTCCAGGCCTTCATCTATATAGTGAGGCTTTGAGTAGTTATATCCCCCCCTTTTCCAGAGCGCTACCTCTTCTCCTACCCCTGTTTGTAATAGCAGAAGTTAGTTATCAGTTCTCTCACCACCCCTTGACACCTCCAAACCTCGTTCCTGTAGGGCTGGCCCTAACGGAATCTGCTGCACTTGGCAAAATGTTCAGGGATCAATCTCCTTGATCTCTTTGCATATTCCTACTCTCCTCTGTGAAGTCATTTTTTCTTTGGAGATTTCAACCTTCTCTGCTCCTGCCATTGTCCTTTTCTATTTGTCTCCAACAACTTTCTCCCGGTGTCGCCTTCCATGGTTCCATTTCCCAGTTCTTCAAGGAGTCCTAGGCCCAGGAGTTCCACCGCTTCGATATAGGAGGTACAGTGGTGCTGCCTATTATGTAGGGTAAAAGCGATTCCAAAGGGGTAGGCCCATCTGTGTTTTATTTGATCCCATTGTAGCTGGTCTGTGACTGGTCGAAGTAGTTGCCGGCACGCCAGCGTCGCTGGTGCCACATCCTGATACAGATCAGACTTGAAACCTTGGAGAGATATCTCCTCTTTCGATCTTGCTGCCTAAAGGAGTGCCTCCCTCTTCTTATGGGAGTGTAGTTTAGCCAGGCCGTCTCGTGGTCGCTTATTCCCTCCAGAGAGTGGCGGGCCCAACCTATGCACCCTGTCCAGTTTTATCTTTGTACCTCCGGAGCCGAGCGCCTTTCCAAATAATCCCAAGACAAAGACTTCCAGGTCTACCACTTCCACTCATTCTTCTAAGTTCTTCAGGCGAACAGTATCTCACCGGGCCCTGTTCTCAAGATCCTCACATTTTATGATATTGACTTGTAGCTGTTTGTGGAGCCCTTTTGTTGTGTTTTCCATCTCCTTCTTTTTATGCTCCAATTCTTGAACTTTAGAATATACTTCTGGAGTGTGACTGCTGACTGAGTCAACATCTTTCTGCAGCAACGTTAGCTTGCCCTGAATGTCAGAATGTAGTGCTTCCTTTGAGCCCTCTAGGTCTGCCTTAATTTCCTCTTTGAGCTCTTTCTTGGAGTCTCTTAAGGAGGCCAGCAGGTCTTCTTTAGTGAGCACCATGTCTCCCTCCTGTATGTCTTCTGCAGGTGTCCCTTTCATCTCAGTAGGGGTGAAGTTGCTGGAGACTCAATTTGTCTGTGACTTTTTGTGTGGCATACAGTCCGTAGTGTTTACTAAGCGTCTCCTCCTAGGCTGAATGGTGTTTCGTTGTGTGCTGTAGTCCCCTCGTTTGGGCAGCACTTCCCGAGCTTGCGTTTCTCTGTCGGGCAGAAAATGTTATCGGGTCACAGGCCTATGTGTGCGGTGGTAGACTCAGTGTCCCCGTTTGCCAGCTCAATTGCTCTTGTGGGTCTACCTTGTCTTAGTGTCCCAGTGTCTTCCATAGGCATTGCACACTTAGAGGGGGTTCCTTCCGTAGCAAGCATTGGGGAGGGTCATGTTGGGTCTCACGCCCTAAGCTGGCCAACAATCTTGGGTGGCTCGTGTAGGCTGTTTCCCCCTGCTTAGAGATCTTCTACTACAGGGTTTTGAGAGGCAAGATGGCGCCCGCTTAGGAGGTTGACTGCAGCATTAGCGATCCACTGTGGGTTAGGTCGTAATGCGAAGACCCCTACAGGATCATTGAAAGCAGCAAACCACTTAAGGTACCCAGAAAGAAAATATCCTCCCTACCCCTCTATGTTGGGGCCACGAAGCCCTTATAACAGACTCCGGGTAATCCTTATGAAGATTGGGCTACGGATAATTAAACGCTCCGTTTTGAAGTACCAGTTTTACCTGGCAAGCCAGAGTTCTCAGACCAGCGGAAGAATGGCCCCGAAGATAGAGGCGACAGCGGCAGCCCGAAAATTGCGAGGCGAAGCTACCGCGGGCTCGAACATATTGTAGCAAACACCCGGTGACCCGCAGCAGATGCTCACGCCGGATCCGCCAAGGAGGGGGGAGAGGCGGGGCATCGGGAAAGAATCCCCCAGCCGGCCCCTCAGTAGCCGACATGCTGCTGCGTGGGAAGAAGCCACAGACCGAGGCAACAGGGGCGGCAGCGGGACCAAACGTTGAGAAGGGCGCAAGAGGAAAGCGAAATGAAGAGGTGAGCCCAGGCAAGACCCATGATGCTCCTCAAGGCATCCCATCCACTTTAGTCATAAGGGATATAGGGAACACTGCTCCGCTCGAAGGGCTGGGGGCTGATGCTGTGGACCCCCCCCACCGCCAGGACACCGGTAAAGAGTGGAATGTCCCTTTAAAAATTAACAATGGGGGGATGGCACACGGATATACCCAGGGCGCTACTGCCCCCCCCAGGGTTAATTCAAATTGCTGAAAATAATGACAAGAGCACAGATATCCCGCATTAAACTTCTACACTTGGAGGAGTAGTAGATGGAAGGGGACTACAGCAACCTGCCCATATGTTGGAGCTTAGTGATGCGATGTTGGTAATGGTAGTGGACAAGGATAGAATCAATCTGGATAAAGATAAGAAGCCCAGGGAATATTTATTTTCCGTCTCCGAGGTTGCAGAGTGGTCCGGCGATGATCGGAGTAATTTGGATTCAGACCTTGAGGATAGTGATCTAGACCTCCCCACAACAGATAAAAAATCCAATGTGCCGTCAGATACACAAGGTCGGGGAAGAAAGGACCTGAAATGGGACTATTCACCTGCTACCCCATTTTCAGGCAAACCCCCTTTGGAAACTGGTGCTACTCCCCCCAAGCTGGAGGTAATACATCAGGCCATCCTCTCCCACAAGGAAGAAACTTGCTAGGACAGTCGCAAGACGCAGGCCACAATGAGAAAAATGCAAGGGGTCATCAGGAGGCTCTCCAAGGTATGCATAAATGTAGGTGAGAGGGTGACGAACCTTGAGGAAAGAATAGTTTTGACTGAAGCAGAAGAGGCCAGCGCATCGACCCAGGTGGAGGCTCAAGGCTCGCAAATTAAGGAAATCCAGTGGAAGCTGGAGGAATTTGAGAATAGGCAAAGGTCGGACACTAGAGCATACGTAATGGATTTGTTTAAGTCAGCCTTTGCAGAGCTGCTTGAATGGAACTGGACAGCCGAAGTCCAAAGAGCACACCACACCCCGTTTAAGCTACGAACTCCAGCAAGAGAGGGGGATAAACCACGGTCGAATCTTGTATTCTAAGGGAATTTCCTCCTGCGGCAGGCAATTTCAGAGAAGGCCAGACCAGAAGCAAGTAGATCAAGTGGGGGGGGGGGTCTCGTTTTTTTGTTCGCCCCGACTTCTGCCACTCAACGGTAGAGAGACGCTGGAGGCTGAGACAGTTAATAAAACCGTTCCAGGAGAAGAATATCCAGATCTACCTCATTAACCCGGCACAACTCAAGGTGATCCATGTGGGACATACCCGGTATTTTGCTTCCGAGATAAGACTAGTGAATATTTGGATGCTGTGGACAAATAAAAAAAATGTTTTGGTGTGAAAAAGAATGTAGGAAAGGGAATTTGAAAGAATGTAAAGGAGTCTGGTCATTTAGGATCTATGGTTCAAGGATAGGTTGGGTGGAGGGGGGTGTTAAGAAGTCTTAGAGTCATATAAACTGTGGTTTGCTGGTTCTGATCTTTTTTGATTAGTTAGGATTGAGGGGGTAAAGTTAAAGTATGTTGGATGGCCTGGAAGCACCCAGGCCGCTAATGCTGCATACATCACATGCACAGACCTAGGTCTGAGCGCTTCATGAGGGTGGGGGGAGTGTGGGGGAGGTGGGGGGAAGGATGAGGGGTAGAGGGGGTGGGTGGGGCTGGGAAGGAAGGGGGAAAAGCTACAAAAAGAAAAAAATGCCTGGTGCTATTTTGTTTTTGTTGGTTTAGGGCTTTCTGTATTTAAACAGTTGTATGGACTGTTTCAAAAGAGATGTGACAACCCAGTAGGGACAAATGGGGAAACCTAAGATATGCATAGTCAATATTGGGGGCTTAAATGATTGGAGGAAGAGGCAAAGGTTGGGGCATTTTGTTAGGTCGAATTATATAGATGTGTTATGCTTACAGGAGACCGATCTACCATGGGCAAAAAACATCTTTTAAGCATAAGAGGCTTCGATTTGTTGGCTGTTCCTCACAGACATCCACAGTTAGAGGGTTCGCAATACTGGTTAAATCCACTTTGGGAGGGGCATAGCGCCACTTGGCAGATACTTTTGGGAGGTGGGGACTTGTGGAACTTGACCTAGGATTTACAATATGTACGATCTATGGCCCCAATCAGGGCGATCCTGAGGTATTGGATCTCTGGAAGTGGAATTAACGAACTGCCCGAGACCTGTTATTATAGTGTGCGGAGATAGTAATATTTCTGACGACTTTACAAATAATGCTGCTTATGTAGGTCATAAGCCTAGGGTATTTAGAGTACTAAGCTCATTAATTAAATCACACTGGCTTGCAGATGTCTGGGGGAACAAAGAACATAATAACCCGGGGTTCACGTATTTTTCATGCCCCTTCAAGAAATACACTAAGCTGGACTATTTCTTAGTTTCCTCAATAGAAGTGAAGAGAGTTAGCATTAATAATCTGCAGAAAATGATGTCAGATCATAGTCCATTAATTCTGCAGTACGATCAACTATTTTAAAAAAAAACACTCAAGGTGGACTTTTGAGAGGCTGTTATTAGCTGATCCCAGATTCGTAGAGCATTTAAGGAAATGGGCCCAAGACTATTATGATATGAATTGTTTCAGTGCATCCGGGAACAATGCCTGGAATGCATTTAAGGCAGCCTTGAGAGGTGAAACAATTAGCTTCTTGGCCAGGCTAAAGAAAGAGGCTCAGCAAGAAAATGAGAGATTCGTTTGCCAGCTAGCAGTGGCAGAAGAGCAACATATGAGGGATATCGGGCAGGGGAGCGAGGCTGCGGGAAGCCAGCAGAAGATTCTTACCATAAAAGCAGAGCTCCAAAAGTGGATAGCTCAGAAAGCTGCCGATGAATATCAGACCCACAAGGGTAAGGTCTATGAGACAGGAGAGCAGGCGGGCAAACTATTAGCACTTCGGATTATGCAAGGAAGCAATAAGAACATAATATCAAAATCAAATCAAATCAAATCAAATCAAAATCCACTTTATTTGATTAATAAAAATCATAAAAGTATGCTATACATAATACAAAAATACATAATTAAAAACGTTTTAAGAACAGTATCAGAAAAAATTTGTTTGTCTGTATACATACAAAGATGATGCCAGAAATTCATAAAGGTGCTGCCAATAAAAAAGGAAAACAATTTCACAGTTATATCAATTTATCCCTTTCATTGTAACTCAGAGTGTTAGGTGATCTGGCGCCGTTTGGCCTGCCAATCTAGTCTTCCTACTTCGTACAGATGCAACAAGGAAACTTGCGACACCAAACATGACTACCGGAAATTCCATTAATTGTACGTAGAGTAGTGCTGGTTTAGACTGCAAAAATCCCTTGTCTTTTAGCAATGGAAAAATAAACTTTAACCTACCCCCAATATAAAAGGGACAAAAAAACATGAAATGCATCGTGTCTTGAAGTGAGTGGTCATCACACTTACAAGGTGCAGCATCCTCCGGCCTACTCTGGCCTACTCCACCCCTTCAGATAATAACAAATGAGTCTGATTAAAGCGGAATTTCGTTAGCAGCCATCGGTGAAAGGGAATCGTTACAATAGTGAGATATGGTTGAATGGATAGAGACGAAATAAGCAGGTATTGGGCCCTTACCATCGATTTTCTTAATTCTATCGCTTCCCTCTCCAGCTCTCTCATCTTTATGAAATTAGTTTTAACCCAGTTTAGGTCAGCTTTTATCAAACCCTCTGGGTTTGTATATATCTCTGGACGTCCTAGGGACCAAGATGTTATTTTAATGAAGGACAACCACTGGATGTCCGTAACTTTCTCTAACTTCATACAGTCCCTCATGATCTTATGGTTCAGGGTAAGATTGGGGTTCAACCACGTTCTAATCCATAATAAGATAGGGGCCATGTTTATTATATCTGAGATATAGCCCATACCCAACTCAAGGTGGACCGCAAAGGTAGCCGTTGATTGGGAAAGGGCTAAAAGGGCATGGTGGAATTTATTTTCCTCTCTCTGAATGGAATCAAGTTGTTTGTAGCCCCATATTGCAGCCCCATACCTTGCAATTGCGATTGTTTTAGCTTTGTATATGGATAAAATCGCTTCACACGGTTTACCCCCCAGCCTTTTAGCAAAGCCTAATATTGCAGCGGACGATCTTCTCACAGCTGTTACTTTAGTGGAAAGTTGGGGGACCCAGGACCCTTTGTCGTCAAACACGACCCCCAGAAACGTAAAGACTTTCACTCTAGAGATTGCAGAATCATTGCAGTAAAATGTTTTAAAACTGTTCTTCCTTGAGCCAAGTGACATAACATGAGATTTTCCGTTGTTAATCACTAAGTCCAATGATTTCATAAAAACCCCAAAGGAGTTTAGTAGTCTTTGTAGCCCAAGAGGGTTCCGTGCTAATAAAACGGCGTCATCCGCGTATAGGAGTACTGGGATGGGCGTTCCTCCCATACGCGGAATGTCTGCTGTCGCCATTGCCAAATTATCTTCCAAGGAATTGATGTATAAAGTAAATAACATAGGGGCCAATATACACCCTTGGCGCACCCACCTTCCTGATTTAAACCCCGCCGTACATTTCCCCTCCTGTGTCATCCTTATGGTAGCATTCAGGTCCCTATGTAACTCGGCCACAGAATACACCAAAGCCCGGTCAAGGCCTAGATCTAAAAACATGGTCCACAGCCTCGACCTATTAACTAGGTCAAAGGCCGTGGACAGATCCATAAAGCCCCCAAAAAATTGATCCCTTGGCAGCGACCGTATATTTATTAATAAATGTAAATTGAGACATTGGTCCTCCGTGCCTCTGCCAGCTCTAAAGCCGTATTGCGCATTTGATAGGATGTCTTTCTCAGAGGCCCAGGCTGTTATTTTAGCTAAGATTACTTTCCCTAGAATTTTAATCGAAAAATCTAATAGAGATATTGGCCTGTAGCATCTTGGATCTCCCCTTTGGCCCTTTTTAAATACGGGGATAATGATGGAACGTGACCATGAAGCCGGGAACCCATTTGAAGTCGATGAAGCAGATGAATTAAAAACATTTGCTAGTATTATGGCCCAGTATTTGGGATTGGCCTTATACATGTCAGAGGGCACCCCATCAGGGCCATGGGCTTTATGACCAGCCGTACCCTCTATCGCTTTCCCAACTTCCTCTACAGTGAATCTCAAAGACAGTAGTGGGGACTCTGTGATAGGGGGCTCAAATATTTCTATCTCTAAGTTGCTGCCATAGATGTTTTCGAAGTGACTTAGCCAGTCCTTCTCTGCAATGTTAACTTCTAGCAATGCTTTTTCGGTGCCAGTGAACAACGGATTGTTAACAATTGCCCAAAACTTGGAGCTATCCCTCATTGTGGCCTTATCCATTAATGCTACCCAAGCCTTTTTTTAATTTCATTTTTGCGTGTCTGGACGGTGGATTTATACTCTTTCCTAAGCAGCGATACTTGATATTTATCCCTGGGTTTCTTTTTAAGGGCCTTCATGAGCAGGTTGTGGGCTCTGGAGCATTTGTGATCAAACCAGCCCTTTACTGGATGGACTTTATGTTGGGTCTTTACTGTGAGTTCATTAGCCACCTGTCAACAAATCTCTTAATAGGAGGCAATTACATCCCCTCCATACTTAAGAGGATCAGAACATGTATTTAATTCAGCCCCAACCTTCATACTAATCGTATTAAAAAAATCTTCGGGAGTGACTTTATTCCATTTTAGCCTCCTCCCTTGATCTTTAACATTGACCTCAATTAAGATTTCTGAGGTGGCCATTTTATTAAGAAAAGAGATATTATTATCGAGTTCTAACACTACAGGATTATGGTCACTGAAAGTTGAATGTATGGCATTATAAAATATTACAAGACTTAAGAGTCCAGGAGATATAAATATATAATCTATAATTGATTCGCTATCCCTAGCTCTGTACATTACAACACGGTCACTCCTATCAAAAAACCCTGCCTCGAACAAATCAGTATTTGAAAGGAGATCCTCCAGAGCTTCCCCCTTAGTGTTATGTTCAAAATGTTGGGGGGTTGAATAGTCGGGACCATCGTTATCTCTATACTGGCAGTTTAGATTGCATAGATGTACGTTACACACGGCGCTCTCCAATTTCCTGGAAATGCATGAGATCTTGCACGCTACTCAATCCGGCTTCCGTCCAAATCTCAGTACAGAGACAGCGCTCCTGGAGGTGTCAGAAGTTATTAAAGGGGTACTGTACTCCGGGGGCAAGGCCATGCTGGTCATCTTGGACTTGTCGGCGGCCTTTGACACCGTTCCCCATGAGGGCCTTCTCTCCAGACTCTATGAGATTGGCCTTAGGGGGACGGTGCTCAGCTGGTTTTCATCTTTCCTAGCAGACCGCCGACAAACGATCTGGGTCCCCCCAGACTCGGCCGTGATGCCGCCACTGGGAGTCGGGGTCCCGCAGGGCTCTATATTGAGCCCGACCCTCTTTAACATCTTTATGACCCCTCTGGCGGCATTGGTGGAGTCGTTTGGGGCCCGGATCGTATCCTATGCCGACGACACACAGCTCCTCTTCTCTTGTAAGAGGGGAGGAGATTTTAATGGAGAGAGTATCCGGGACTGCCTTGGGGCTGTCTTTAGATGGTTTCATCTGAGCGGCCTCAAGTGCAACTCAGAGAAGTCTGAGGTACTCTTCTTCGGGTTTGCGTCGGATCCTGACTGGCTAGCTTGGTGGCCTATTAACATGTTTCCACCATCCTGTCCATCTCTAGTAGCTAAGAACCTGGGGGTCAAGTTGGACAAGGGTCTGACGTTGAGATCCCAGATTCTAGGGGTGACGGGCACATGTTTTGGCCTCCTTAAAATGCTGAGGAGGTTTCTACCCCTTTTATCTGAAGAACATAGGAAGCTGACCGTGTTATGTTATGTTATGTTAAGGGGGTGCTTATAAAGCGCACTGTCACCGTGAGTTTCATGGCGCTGATTGGGTGCTGAAAGGAACAAAGGGACTTTAGCTAGATTGTGGGAAGAGCCAGGTTTTTAGTGATTTGCGGAATTGGATGAGAGTGTTAGAAATCCTAACTGGGAGAGGAAGGGAGTTCCAGAATTTGGGGCCAAGGTAGGCGAATCTCCGACCACCAGATCTACAGAGTTTAATGGAAGGGACAACCAAGAGGTGTAAGTGTGATGATCTGAGGTTACGTGAAGGGCAATAGGGCCGAATGAGGGATTTCAGGAAAGCGGGGCAAGAGCCAGAGAGAGACTTAAAAATAAGGCAGCCAAGCTTGAAGGCAGCCCTTAGGCTGACAGGGAGCCAGTGCAATTTGATGAGGAGGGGTTTGGCAGACTGCCATTTCGGTATCCCGAGGGCCAGTCTCGCCGCCTGGTTTTGAATGATTTGCAGCCTATAGATGGAACATTTAGGTAGACCATGATAGATGGAATTCGAAAAATCCAGGCGGGAGAGGACGAGGGCCATGATAACTTGCAGCAGAGCATCGGGGGTGAGGAGGTAAGCCACCTTCCTAATCCTGCGCAGCTGGAACATGCAGGAGGAGACCACCGTCCCCACCTGCGGCCCGAGAGATAGCCCAGCGTCAATGGTGACCCCGAGGCTTTTCACCGAGGCCACCGGGATAGGAGGGGAGCCAAGCTCTGCCGGCCAGAAATGTGGACCCCAATGGGCGGCACTCTTGCCAGGCAGGAGGAGCTCCGTCTTTCCTGGGTTCAATTTGAGCTGGTTCTGACACATCCACTGAAGGATGTGGGACATAACTGCCTGGAAATTGGGAATAGCAGAGGGGGAGTTTAAAGAAAAGATGAGTTGCAGGTCGTCCGCGTAGTTAAAGACGGTGACGTCCCACTGCCTCAGAGAAAAAAGAAGAGGGCGAAGATAAAGATTAAAGAGAAGGGGGGATAGAGAGGAGCCCTGGGGGACCCCACAAGGCAAGTGCTCCCTGGGAGCCCTGAATGTGCCTAGGCTGAGGGTCTGAGATCTCCCAGTGAGGAAGGATTTGACCCATGCCAGCGCCAGGCCCTGGATGCCGGCCTGTTCGACACGGTGGAGGAGGATGTTATGGTCCACCGTGTTGAAGGCGGCCGACAGATCTAATAATACCAAGGCCTGGGGGGACCGTGCAGGCTCTGATCGGTTCTAGGTTGGATTATGCTAATGTCCTTTACCTGGGCCTGCCAGAATATTTGCTGCAGCGACTCCAGGTTGTGCAGAATGCTGCCGCGAGAGCCATTTACGGCCTAAATAGGCGAGCCAGTGCGGCTGGTCTTCTGCAGACCTTACATTGGCTGCCCATCCGTAAGCGGATTGCCTTCAAGGCATTAACTTTGGCCTATAAAGCCCTCCATGCTGTTGGAGCTAAGTATCTCCAAAGGAGACTCGCCTTTTACCATCCGGCCCGTTCTCTCAGATCAGAATCTTTGTTCTTGGCGACGGAGCCGCGCGTAAAAAGAGCCCGCATTGGAGGCCGCTCCTTTGGACTGCTGGCGCCACAGCTGTGGAACACCCTGCCGCTGACACTCCGTGGAGCCACTAGCTTACTTGCATTTAGGAAAGGTCTAAAAACTTGGTTATTTGCTCTTTAGGTTGTTTCTTTCCTTTTTTCTGTTATGCTTTTCACTCTGTTTTTATCACTGTGTTGTGTTATTCTGCTGTAGGTCTCATCATTAAAGCGCCGGGACACTCTTTTTGAGTAGCCGTGCGCTATATAAAAACAAATATAACATAACATAACATAACATAACATAAAATCACCGATCAAAATAAAATGAACAAAAGTGGTTTGATTTTCCTTATATACAATTAAAAAGTTGGTCAATGTATGGAGATGCTCATTTGGGGACTCTCCTTGCATTGAGTTATAAAAATTAATGAGTAAAAATTTGGTGTTATTTATCAGAGTTACTTCCACTATTAGGTAATTAGGGGAGAGGGAGTCGAGCACTTTAGCTGTGCCTGCTATATTAACTGAAATCAAAAACATAAGTCCCCCTCTGTCTCTCCCAGCAGTCGAGCTATGGGCAGCTGACAATGACTCATTGTCAGTGAAATTGCTCTCCCACCCTCGCAGCTCCACCATTAAGTGAGGTGCCCCTGCCCCTGCACTCTTGAGTGTTGGTGATCGAGGCCCTCCTCCACCCGCAGGTTTTCCTGCGCCTCATCCCTGGTGGTCCAGTGGACCTCTGTCTCCTTTCTTTCTTTCTGCTCCTTCACTCGTTTTTCTCCCCTTTCTATCTTTCACCTTTCTGCACCTCTGCTCTTTTGCGCCTTATTCCTGCTCATTTCCCTTTCTCTCCCTCTGCTCCTTCATTCGTTTTCACTCGTTTTTTTCCCCTTTTTATCTTTCACCTTTCTGCACCTCTGCTCTTTTGTGCCTTATTTCTGCCCATTTTCTCTTTCTCTCCCTCTGCTCCTTCACTCGTTTTCACTCGTTTTTTTTTACCCTTTCTATCTTTCACCTTTCTGCTCTTTTCTGCATCTCTGCTCTTTTGTGCCTTATTTCTGCTTATTTTCCCTTTTTTCTTTATCCCTTCTTTCCTCCCTTTACCTTTCCCCGCCGCTACTGCCCCCGCGGCCCCTCCCACCCCCCAGCACGACCGGCCCAATCCAGCTCCCCTCCCCGCTCCCGCCTCCCAGCTGTCCAGCCCTCCCCGACCCCTACTTAATGGCGGCCACTGCGCGGCCGCGGGCTGCGGGCGCGCCGCTGGTGCACCGAAGGCACGTCAAAGGCAAGCTCGTCTGCGCCCTTTTGCGTCCCGTCCGCGACCAGCACCAGGAACCCTGGACCTCCGCCCCGCCAACGCTACGACCCAGCAGCACTCCACGCACTCAACCCAGGCTGCAACAACAACTGCAAGCTAGCATCACCAGCCGACACCCATGGACCCTTCAGCTGTCACCGCTGCCGGCACACCTGCAGCACCGCCAAGAACACGGATCCAGCACAACCCGCCCACAAGAACACAACCGAACCGAAGACCCTGCAATGCATCCTCCTCAACGTCCGATCCCTCCACAAACACGCCACAGAAATTTGGGACCTCCTCGACAGCACAACCCCAGACGTAGCATTCTTCACCGAAACCTGGACCAACACCACCTCGGGGCCGGACATCGCCATTGCCATCCCCCAAGGATACAAGATCTACAGGAAGGACCGCCCCATCCACCCAGGAGGAGGAATCGCCATCGTCCACAAATCCAGCCTCCGCCTGAGCACACTCCCTGATGAGTCCACAGAACTGATGGAACACCTTCACTTCAAGATACTGGCCAGCCCCACCGCCGCCCTCTGAGGAACCCTCATCTACCGACCCCCTGGACCCCGCGGACCCTTCGCCAACTCCATCACGGACATTATCTCCCCGCAGGCCATCGCATCCACCAACTACACCCTGCTGGGAGACCTCAACTTCCACCTCGACAATCAACTGGACCCCAACACCACATCCCTCCTGGACAACCTCCACAACATTGGACTCCGCCAGATCGTGACCGAACCCACGCACTCAGCAGGACATACCCTCGACCCCCTCTTCACTACAGGAAACTCCATCACCTTCAGCCACACCACCGAACTCCCATGGACCGACCATCGTTGCGTCCACTTCACCTTCAGAACACCCACCATCCACAGACACCAGCACCTGCTTCCACAAAGAAACTGGACCAAAATCACCGATGACCAGCTCACCTCCTCACTCACCAACTCCACCCCAACCATCGCGGAAAACGACGACCCCAACACCGCAGCCCGAACCCTGCATAGATGGATCTCGGACAGCACCAACACCATAGCCCCCCTCAAGAAAAACAACAATACCCGTGCCAAGAAAGCCAGATGGTTTACCACCGAACTTCGAGAGTCCAGGCGCACATGCCGCCACCTCGAAAAGGCCTGGAGAAACACCAAATCCACAGAAGCCCACAACAACTTCAGAGCCGCCACCAACACCCACCATCAACTCATCAGAGAAACGAGGAAAAAAGCGATTGAAGACAGAATCTCCACCCACGCACACAACAGCAAGGAACTCTTCAGCATCATCAAGGAGTTCGCCCAACCCACCAGCGAGTCTACCGACATCCCTCCCTCACAAGACCTCTGCGACAAACTCAGCATCTTTTTCCACCACAAAATCAAGAGCATCTACGACAACTTCGACGAAGACAACCAACACGCTGAACCCTCACCAACCACCCCCGACACCCGGAAACCAGCGATTGATGACTGGACAGCCCTCACCACCGAAGACACACTGAAGACAATGAAGTCAATCCACTCAGGGGCCCCCACGGACCCCTGCCCCCACCACATCTTCAACAGAGCCGCCAACACCATTGCACCCATGCTCCGCCAAACCATCAACCGCTCCCTGGCGACCGCCTCATTCCCCGACGACTGGAAACACGCCGAGGTCAACCCCCTCCTAAAGAAACCCTCAGCGGACCCCACCGACCTCAAAAACTACAGACCCATCTCCCTGCTCCCGTTCCCAGCGAAAGTCATCGAGAAAGCCATCAACAGCCAACTCGCCACATTCATTGAAGAACACAACATCCTCGACTCCTCCCAATCCGGCTTCAGAAAAAACCACAGTACGGAAACCGCCCTCCTTGCCGCAACAGATGACATCCGCACCTTACTGGACAAAGGAGAAACAGTAGCCCTCATCCTCCTCGACCTATCAGCGGCGTTCGACACAGTCTCCCACCGCACCCTAATACGCAGACTCTACGATGCAGGAATCCAGGACAAGGCCCTCGACTGGATCTGCTCCTTCCTCTCCAGCAGGACGCAGCGGGTCAGACTCCCCCCTTTCCTCTCGGACCCCACACCTATCACCTGCGGAGTCCCCCAGGGCTCCTCCCTCAGCCCGATGCTCTTCAATGTCTACATGGCTCTACTTGCCCCCATCGTCAGAACCTACGGACTCAACATCGTGTCATATGCAGACGACACCCAGCTCATCCTCTCCCTATCCAACGAGCCCAACACCGCCAGACGCAACTTTCGAGAAGGCATGGAAGCCGTCGCCAAATGGATGAAAAACAGCTGCCTACAACTAAACACCAACAAAACAGAAGTACTCATCATGGGCCCAAACCCCGACGCCTGGAGTGACACCTGGTGGCCCACCGCCCTCAGAAACCCGCCAACCCCCACAGACCACGCACGCAACCTGGGAATCATCCTGGACTCCGAGCTCAAAATGGACCGCCAGATCAACTCTGTCTCATCTTCCTGCTTCCACACCCTCCACCTCCTTCGTAAGACCTTCAAATGGATCCCCCTCGAACACCGAAAGACAGTCACTCACGCCCTGGTCACCAGCAGACTCGACTACGGCAACGCACTCTACGCCGGAATAAACAAAAACCTCATCCGCAAGCTACAGAACACCCAGAACGCCGCCGCAAGACTGGTCCTCAACCTGCCAAAACACTGCCACATCTCCCAGCACCTGCGCACACTCCACTGGCTCCCCGTCGAGGCGAGAATCACCTTTAAGATGCTCACCCACGCACACAAGGCCCTCCACGGCACCGGACCAGCATACCTGAACAGCCGACTCAAATTCCACGCACCCCAAAGGACCCTACGATCAGCCCAGCTTTCCTACGCTGTGATCCCCCGCACCAGAAAGACCAGATCGGGAGGCCGCTCCTTCTCCTTCCTCGCGGCCAAAGCATGGAACGCCCTTCCGCTCCACCTCAGACAGACAACATCGCTCCCCATCTTCGCAAGAAACCTCAAAACCTGGCTCTTTGACAGACCCCCTCCTTGATGGAATGGAACCTGCACCCCCCCAAACCCCCCCACCCCTAGCGCCTTGAGACCCTTACGGGTGAGTAGTCGCGCTTTAACAAACTCCTGATTGACTGATTGATTGATGTATACCCATTTACCCAGAAGTTGCACTCCCTATCCCAGGTCTCCTGTAGCGCAACTACATCGTACTGATTCTCAATATTTAACCAGACATTATCGTCTCTTTTTGTGCGTAGCCCTGCTACATTCCAGCTTAACATTTCTACCGTTCCCCCCCCGTCCCTTCTATGTTGTTTACAGTATTATGTTGGGAATTTTGGGACGAGCTAGCTGAGCCAGCCAGTCAATCAATCTCCCCCACCTTGGACAAAGGGGAAAACCGATTCGATAGAACCAGACCCTCCCTGGGCTCCTTACTAAAAGAGTTGTAAGACTTAGATAGCGACCCCGATTTTTGTGTTACCCAGCTAGGTTGATAGACAGGGCTTCTTTCAGGAGGCCTACTTAGATCACATGAGTTCTGACCCGGGTATCTCTTCTCTCCCGAGTTACTCAATTTAACCCGTGGATAGAAGAAACCCAGTGGCATGGCTCTAATACCTCCATCCTCAGGGTCTAATTTTGAGGCATCTCAGAGAAGACGTGTCGCCTCGTTCGGGTTGTTAAAATTCACAATAAGGCAATCTCCCTTCAGATGTTTTTGTGTATAACCCAACCACCCTACACGTCTACCCATGATTATACTAGAAGAGATGTTTTTTTCCCCGGTACAATTATCATTACACCAGATCTTTAAGTTTGTTAACAGTGTGTCCGGGGACTCAGCCTCTCCAGCTTTCAATGGGGGGATATTTACTAGTATAGCAACAAAGGGTGTAGCTTCGGGGGGAAGATTTATAGTAGGAAGGGGTACCAAAGATTTTTCATCCCAAGAATCCCACCTAGTTTTCAAGATCCTCTTGGGGGAGGTAGGGTTTTAAGGGCATGGGGCCAACAACGGGGCCTTGAGGGCATTGCCATCCCGGGATGATACTGTATTATTAAGAAGCATTTCAGGCCTTTGGGGCTTAGTTAAGGATTGTATTGCACTCCCACCGCTCGCTCCTGGAACCCGAACTATTTGGGCCTGGGGATTAATTTGAGAGGAGTCTACTGGTTGGGGAGGGGGTTGTTCCTTTGCTAACAAGAAAGCGTTTAAACGCTCAAATTTTTTTAAGATCCCTGCTACGCACTCATTCAAAGTGTCAATAATGTCTTTAGGTATCTGTATCAATGTCGCTACCAATTTCTCTGTGAAAATGTTCTCCACCAGGTCCCTTAAGGAGTCTTCTAGATGGGTGGGTAGAGTTGTTCCTCTATTCGGCAGGGTAACATTTGGTGGCTTCACTTTTTTATACTGTCTCTTCCCGCGATTCTTCGCTGTGTTTCGCCCTCCACCTGATAGCCCCAACGTGGTCGAGGTGTTAACAAGATTGACCTCCTCCGGGTCAAGTGGGGTGGTAGAGTCTGATGTTATGATACTCTAGGGTGGTTCGATTATAATCCTCGGCTCCAGGGGGATGTGCCTACTAAGAGGGCTGACATTGACAGGCAGCCCCTGTGTTTGTGGGGCAATGCCTTCCAGACGCAATTCTCGTTCAGTGTTTGCAATTTCAGTAGTTAATTCCCCGACAGCAGAAGTTAAGTAGGAAAGTATGCTAGCAGAGTTACGTGGGACTTTCGCTTTTACTCCCCCTCCATTAATAGATGTTTGTAGTTTTTACTTACCCATGGTGTTCCTTGCACGTAAGGGGGGTGGGCCGACCCAACCCTCGTCGACCCCGGACGGCCACAGACGCCTCGACCTCTGCCCGGGCTCCGCCCGGCGATGCCCACGCGCGTCCCGTGGCGCGGGAGGAGCAGCTCGTTTTTATGCGCCTCCGGGCACGGAAATGTGAGGCGGCAGTCGGCGTCTCCATCAGGCAGGCAGGGGACGCTGGGAGATGTAGTTCTTGGTCGCTCTCCCCTCTCAGCAGCCGCGATTTCCAGCAGCGGCGGCGGGTGTGAGCAAGAGTGTCCACAGGTCCCCCTTGGAAAGCAGCCACACAGGTGGATGTTGTACGATGCCCCCAATGAGCTTAGGCCCCTGCTCCGCCGCAGGAGCAGCTTGTTTTTATGTGCCTCCGGACTCGGAAATGTGAGGCGGCAGTCGGCGTCCCCGTCAGGCAGGCAGGGGACGCTGGGAGATGTAGTTCTTGGTCGCTCTCCCCTCTCAGCGGCCGCGATTTCCAGCAGCGGCGGCAGGGGTGAGCAAGAGTGTCCACGGGTCTCCCATGGAAAGCAGCCACACAGGTGGATGTTGTACGATGCCCCCAACGAGCTTAGGCCCCCCCATAATATTAAATATACGTGAGGGGGGTCAAACTACACGGAGCCAGTTTATATTCTAAAAGCTTTTTAAAACTTTTATCAAAAATTGTATAAAGAAGATATTGGACCAGATGCTCCTAGCCTGGAGTTCGAGGATATAGGCCGCCAGCTAGTTAATCTGGATAGAGAAATTCTGGATAATTACCTGGTAATAGGTGAAGTTTTGGAAGCACGACAGGAGTTAGCAGTAATAAAGGCTGCGGGCCGGATAGTATCCCGCTTGAAGTTTATAAAAGTATCCAGATTGAGATCGCCCCTATCCTGCTGGATTTATTTAATGGTATAATCTGCTACGGTCAAATCCCAGAATCCTGGAAGGAAACAAATATTATTGTGTTCCATACAAAAGGGAAGCCTAAAGAAAACTCCAGATCGTATCGTCCAATATCCCTCATCAATACGGATACCAAGATCTACGCCAAAGTTCTTGCTAAAAGGCTGGGAAGGGTCATAGGCGGTCTGGTTTCCCCATGGCAGCATGGGTTTATCCCAGTTCGAAGGACAACTGACCATATTAGGTGGGCCATCACGCTTTTCGATGTGCTGGTTGCCACAGGGGAACAGATGCCCATGATCCTCCTAGACACGGAAAAGGCCTTTGACCGCGTCACGTGGAAGTATTTGTGGGGGATATTGGAACAAAGGGGCTTTGGCCCTAAAACAATGAGAGCTATCAAGGCCATGTATTCTGATCCTAAGGCTAGAATTCAGATAATGGGAGGCAGTTCAGAAAATAAGTATATCTCTGGGGGGACACATCAGGGATGTCCCTGTTCACCAATTCTTTTCGCCCTGTACATAGATCCGCTGGTACGGAGAATACTAGGTTGTGACGATGTCAAGCCAGTAGTTTTTAATAGGTTCATGACTAAGCTGTTGGCCTATGCTGACGATCTGGTCATAATCACCCCGTAACCAGACAGGGCTATGACAGTTGTCACATGGATAGCCAGGGAATTAAGACATTGTACGGGGTACCTTCTGAATGAAAGTAAGACCCAGATAATTTGTACTAATAATATCAGAAGGCACGATGATAGAGGCAGTTTTTATGAATGTTATCTGGCAGTATGGTAAAATCAGGCTCTCTACGAAATACCTGTCTCTTCCACAGGAAAAGGGAGGGTGGGCAATTCCAAATATTAGATTTTACGATTGGGCTTGTCTGTTAAGTGAGATGGCAATTTTATTTGCTCCTGCCACAAATCTGTCTGACACCCCATTTGGCAATCAAATTCCTCCTTCCATCTTCGAATTGTTGTTGGGCAGAGAAGCCCTGGGGCTTCTGCTGCGGAAAACTGATAGGCGCTTGTTGTAGTCTTCCTTCCGGTTTACATATTCTGGTGGTACATTCCTTCCCCCCCTTTTTACCATTCCCCTGTTGGTATGTCCCACTAGAGCTTGCCTTAGAATGTTGGCATCTCTCAGGCAGTCTTGGAGAGTGGGTGACAGAATAAAGACTACTCCTACCTTCTCTTGCCTCAGAGTGATCTTCTTTATAACACAGGCGACGAAAACGGCGCAGGGGGCCCAGATATCACCTCCCCTTTCAGTGCTCTCTCCAATCTGTAATCAGGTGCTGTTGTGATGTTCTTGCTGTTAAGCTGACAGTTGAAAGTTCCTGTGGAGATCCATGTTCGACGATTCAGCTGCTAAGAAGTTCATGGAAGTTAAGTCAGCCAGTGCGCAATCCTGTTTGGCTGCAGGAAGCTGTTTACAGGTCTGACGAGCGTGCTCCCCTCATCATTTAGGAGTCATCATTGCGGACCTTATCGGCACTGAGTGCGGGTCTCCTGTTGGGCCCATTCTTCCAGTTCTTGTGGAGATCGTAGCTGTATAGTCATCAGCCGCCAGGGGTAACGTGAGAACATCTGCGCTGCGGCAGCTGTAAGGCTCCGTTCAGCTGATTCATGTCATCGTGTGGTGTGCTGCGGCTTATCCTTCCGACTCCTGCGGCTTCCTCTTCCACGTCTGACGGTATTTCTCCTCTTCGGGGGCCTCAGTGTGCTGCCTTTTGCTACAGGGGTAGTTCCTGTCAGACGAGGCTGATGTTACCTGGTGCATGATGGAGGCTCCTCACTTTATTGGGGTTCCGGTGTGTTCGCCTCTTACGCCCCGGTAGTTAATCCGGTCATAGGCATGCCCTATGCCCCACCCGCCTTTACGGAGATCGTTTGCTAGACGGCCCTGCTGTTCAAGTTTCCTCACGACCCCCTGAAGCGCTCTACCTATGAACCTGTCTATATTGTGGGTCACCTGGTGGTTGGCTGCATTCTTCTATCCGTCAGTAACCACACAAGTAAGACTGTTCTAATTTATCCTTTTCAATTAATTGTTTTTCTGTTAGCCTCTGTGCTTTCCCCTGTTAGGAGAAGTTCCTATTTGGCAAGTTTATTTGGCTGCGCAGCTTATATTCGTATGTCTCCTCCATCTGCAACGCAAGTAAGACTGTTCAGTACGATTTTTACGATCTGCTGGCCCAGGACTTCCTTTCATGTGACTCTGTGCTGCCAATTTTGAGTACTTTCGTGGTGATATGCATATCTGTTGTGGGTGCTGGCAATTTCTCCCATCTTGCTTGTGCTTTGTTCATTGCCATCGGTGATATGCACACCTTCTTTTGTGCCCTTATTAAACCTATCTATACTCTAACCACCTCTGCGTACCCTTTTCCTCCTGTGTGTCACTGCGCTCTTCACGGTGATACACACACCAGTGGACTTCTTTGCTCATCCTATTGAACACTGTCCTGCGTACTGTCCTGTTTCCTACGGTGACACGCACACCATTTGTCTTCAGGGAAGGTCATCTGGCTGTGTGTCTTCATGATGGTCCAACATTAAAACCACTATTTATTATCATTATACACCCTAAGAGCCTTTGTACTTCAGTACGCCCTGTACGTTGTCTATATCTTCATCTACATGCGGTATCGCCTGTGTATAAATCCATGCTAAATGGGACATGTTGACATTCTACTTTAAGTCAATTAACCTGTTATATCCTTATAGAGACTCCTACATCTCATGGTAATTGCCTAATTTTTTTCAACTGTGTTTTCTCAAGTTTCAGGATACCATGCTCTGATTGTATTTACGTCTAATGTTGGGGTGTTTTGACCTTTTGGTACATCATAGTTCAAATCTGCAGTGATATAGTACAATTTGTGACATCCTAATTCAGATAGTATTTACATTGTACTCCAGTACTTCACATACAGTCAGCTTTGTACTGTTAGTACGTCAATAGAGTACTTTATTGTGTTCATATTAAGTGCGCCCCTCCCTCAGTAAAGTGTACATATACTTTATCCACCCCCTTCTGTAGGATTTGTTAGACGCAGTAGGACTTCCTGCCATTGGGTGCCACTGTACCTCTAAGTAAACATACAGTGAGCACTTACATTGTACCTTTTCCTCCGCCTTTAGATTTTAAGGAAGTTTTTCCCTCTCCTTCCTCCATGGCTGCTTCATCCATGAGTCAACCACCCTCATTTTTAAATGATATTGGGGTTCCTGAAATCCATTGGAAGGATTGGATTCACTTATTTGATTCCTACCTTATCGCTATTGGGGGGAAAAAGTTCTCTGCTGTTCGAAAACAACATGTCCTGTTGCACAACCTTGGGGTCCAAGGTAGGAAGATATACGATACCCTACCTGATCCCGAGCTAGAAGATGACGAGGTTGATTTGGATATTTTCAAAATCACTCTTATGAAGTTGGAAAGTCACTTTGGTGACAAAGTAAACGTCGTCCTAGAAAGGCACAAGTTAGGCTGGCACCATTTAAAAAAACTAGGAATAATGCTTGACCCTAATAATGTAGATCAAGAGTATCTGAGTAAGAGAAAGTAATCTTGCATCTGCCTTAACACATTTTGTAGGGTGGGTTTGCAATGCTGTGGAATGTAAAGGATATGCTTTCTAGTATATTTTTAGGAAGCTATTTGACTAAAATTGTACTTGGGTGACCTATGAACAATATCTGTCTTGTTTCTGTAGTAGGGGATCTTTGTGTATAGTCATAATCTAGTGAATAGTTCCGCCCATGTGCGTGGACCCCGTAGCAATCAAAAATAATCTCTCAAATTGTCCTCAGTGCAGTCCTGCATAGACACTTAAGAGAAAATTAAAGACAATAATGCAGCCTATACCTGCAAGGCTACACTGTCCAGTTCTTCCACTAGAAATGCAAAGGATAAACCACCAACATCACATTTAACACAGTCTGCCAAGTTTCACCCATAGAGAAACTTCCCCTTTACAAAATCCTTGGAATGATAGAGAGGAAGGGATGGACAGACAAGCCCCCATAGGCTGCCATTATGTGTCTGGAAAAGGGATACCGTGCCTTTAAGGAACTCTCCAGAGACCCTCGGTATCCCATGATGCACAGCAAACTCCTTTTACTTTCAGTTCTTTTTTCCGGCTCCTGCTAGCAGGACCCTGGAGCATTGAGCTCTCCCTTTATGGGTGTTTTTCAATTGTTTGGCACTTTTAAAGTGGTTAGAGTGTTTCACTCGACGTCTGACTGCTTCTTCTACCTGTTTCTGGAGTTTTTGGCCAGTTTTGCCCATTCTTTTGTCGAATATGCCTGACCTGTTCGATAAGTGTCCTGAGTGTGCCAGGAAGAAGGCAAAGTCAGACCCTCACAGGGTGTGTATCCTCTGTCTCCCTTCCTCTCATGTTCCTGAAGACTGTGAGATTTTCCAACAATTCTCCAGGAGGACCCTGAAGGATAGAGAGAAGACCCGGCTCCAAGGACTGGAGCTCAGGAGACAGCAGGACCAAGGTGGGTCTGGGCATGGAGGGACTTCATCCTCAGCCCGTGCGTTGGCCTCTGGGGGGCTCCCCAGCCAAGATATGGCCAGGAAACGACGCAGATCTCCGTTGACGTTGATAGCCTCGACGTTGGCATCGAGAGGGTTGACCACCATCTGCTCCCCGTCGTCCCAGGGCTCTGGGTCGAAGCGACGTCGCCGTTCGACGTCGAGGGGACTGGCGTCGACACCTCAGACGAGGTCGACGTTGAGGACCGTGTCGACATCAAGATACCGTCGACGTCGGGAACACCGGCGCTCACCGTCAAGGCGACACTGCCGTTCGCCGTCGAGGCCGACGTCGAGGAAGAGAGGCTCGACATCGAGGGATGTGTCGACGTCGAGACGTTCGACGTCGAAAAAGAGGTCGACGTCAAGGAAAGAGAAGTCGAGGTCCAGGGGACGTTCAAGGGACAGGACTATGTCCCAGGACTCGGTAGTCACCCTGTCCTCCGCATTCACGAGCCCACGGTCGCGGCGGCACCGGCGCTCATCTAAGAAGAGATTGGCCTCTAGAACATCAAGGCCTGTGCAAAGGAAGAAGAGAATAGTGGTGCGGTCTGCGGACTCTGATTACTCTCAGACCTACTCGCCTTCTAGGCACAGGATGCCTATGCCTCCTTCGTTGCCTAAGAATCCTCCTCCTCTGTTGCCTAAGGATCCTCCTCCTCGTAATCCTACTCCTCCTCCTCCGCCTCCTCTGCCTCCTCCGCCTCCTCCGCCTCATCTTCCTCCTCCTCCTCCACCACCTCTTCCTCCATGGTGGGCATCTTTGCCGCGCCTTCCATCGCCGCCTACGTGGCCTCCACAACCTAGGCTTCCGGTTCCCCTCCAGTACGGCCAGTGGATGGCCCTAGGCCTAGGAGATCAAGGTCACAGTCCAGGAGGAGACACCATTCAAGGAGTGACCGTCGCTCTTCAACGCGGTCAAGACACCGTCACCGGAGGGACAGGTCCAGGTCCCATCACAAGGACTCTTCCAGTGCTCGGGACTACTCACCCACCTTATCGGATTCACCACTTACGAGGGTGTCACCGGTGGATGACATTGTGTTGTTCCAAGAGGTGTTGTTGAGAGGGGCGGCGAAGCTGGGAATTATGCTGACAGTCCCCACACCTTCTACGTCAGTGATTTTCGAGACCCTGCACAAGAAGCAGTTGTCTTGTCCCTTGTTGCCCTTGGTGCCAGGGCTGGAGGAGCCGGCTATGGAGCTCTTCCTGACTCCGGCATTGACGAAATCTGCTCCTTCCCGACTGCAGAAAAAATACAGAGCCCCAGACTCCGATCCGGCGTTCCTTAGATCTGACCCGGAGCCGGATTCAGTGATCATCACGGCGGCTAGGAAGCAGCACGCTACTGCCCCGTCCCCTATGGTGCCTCCGGACAAGGAGAGCTGTATGATGGATTCCGCGGGAAGGAAGGTGTGTGGTACGGCAGCAACATCAATGAAAGCCGCTAGTGCTACGGCTCTCCTGGGTCAGTATGACCAGTCCTCATGGGACTCCTTACAACAGTTTCTGAAGCACCTTCCTAGGGACAAGAGGGAGGACTTTCAGGAAATCAGCAACGAGGGCATGATGGTATCCAACCAGGTGATCAGCTCGGCTGCAGATTCCTCTCTCCTGGCGGCTCACGGCTACTGCCACGGGATTATTCTTAGGCGTCATGCCTGGTTGCGCCTGACTTCTCTAAAACCGTTGGCGCAGCAGAGAGTCGCCAACCTGCCGTTCTCTGGTGCTACGCTATTTGGAAAGCATGCAGAAGAGGAGATGGCCCGCATGAAGGCAGAGGCTTAAACCCTGACGCCCGTCGGGTTAGAAAAGCCGCAAGAGAAGAAGACCTTCCGCCCCTTCCAGAGACGTTTTGGTGCCCAGGGTAGAGGGCAAGGCCGTCAAGCTGGGCAGCAGCAACACCAGCAGCAGCAGTACCAGCGGCGTCCATTCCAGAAACGCCAGAGGGGTAGAGGCGGCCAGCAGTTCTCCTCGATGCCTAAAGGCCCGGCCGCGCCTAGGTCCTGAGGTGCTACTTCTCCCTCGTTCGTTACCTGCTCCGGTGGGGGGAAGCATACAAAATTACTTGGCAGAGTGGAGAAAAATTACTCAGGACAAGTGGGTGCTGAATATTGTTTGCAATGGATACAGTCTTTGTTTCACCAGCCCGCCTCCAGCGATTCCACCGGTTTGCTCGCAGTTCCAACTGTGCGAGCTTCAGGTGGAGGCGGCTACCCTGTTAAGAAAAAGGGCAATAGAAGACGTCCCTTTATCTCAAAGGGGAAAGGGTCTTTGCTCTCGGTTCTTCCTCGTGCGCAAGAAGGACAAGAACGAGTTCAGGCCCATTCTGGATTTGTGACAAGCAAACAAATGGATTCGCAGAGAAAAGTTTTGCATCAGATTGCACCACATTTATCCTCAGCTGCAAAGGGGAGACTGGCTTTGCACAATAGATATGCAAGATGCGTAATTCCATGTGCCCATTGCACGGAAACACCGGATGTTCCTGCGATTTCTGGTCGGCACCAATCACTATCAGTGCACCGTACTACCGTTTGGACTGAAGTCTGCACCCAGGAAGTTTTCCAAATGCATGGCAGTGGTGGCAGCGCACCTGAGAAAGAACAAGGTGTTTGTCTACCCGTACCTGGACGACTGGTTGATCAAAGCCTCCACCTTCCAGGAAGCGCAACTGCACTTCAACAAGACGGCTGTTCTGTTGAGCCAGCTGGGGTTGCACATAAACATGTCCAAGTCTGTTCCCATGCCTGTCCAGTGCCTTCAGTACTTGGGAGCCTCCATTGATACTCTATCAGCAAGCGTGTCTCCTTCGGAGGAGAGACGCTTATCGATCCTTCGGAAGGCTCAGGCTCTCACAGCTGTTCCATCTACAACAGCGAGGACGGTGTCTTCTCTACTGGGGTCGATGGCCTCTTGCATCTTCCTCACGCCACACGCATGCCTACATATGAGGCTGTTGCAGGAATGTCTGGAGGATCAGTGGGACCAGAGGCGGGGGAGCTGGGACGACAGGATCAAGCTGTCTCTCCACGCTCAACAGTCCCTGAGATGGTAGTGCTCCGCAGAGAATCTTCTCAAGGGGGTTCCATTCCACAAGGGCATTCCCACTCAGACTGTGGTCACGAAGCTTCTCTCTACGGCTGGGGAACGCATTCAGACCATCTACATATCCAGGGAACGTGGTCCCCGACGGAATCCACGTATCACATCAATTTCCTGGAATTAAGAGCTGTTCACTTGGCACTGAAGGCCTTTCATCCGTCCTTCCAGACCAACTCCTTGCTTGTGCATACGGACAAAATTACCACAATGTATTACCTCAACAAGCAGGGGGGCTTGAGATCGCGCACCCTGTCACAGGAAGCGCAGGCGATCTGGCACTGGCTACTTGCCAGAGGACTGACGATAACGGCTACCCATCTGCCTGGTGTGTAGAATGCTCAGGCGGACACACTCAGCAGACTGGTGCAAGAAAACCACGAGTGGGTTTTAAACGACGAAGTGCTAGGAGACACCTTCGACAGGTAGGGCACTCCGGACGTAGATCTGTTCGCCACCGCCAAAAATAGAAAATGACGAGACTTCGCCTCCAGGTATTACCAACCGGGGACTCTGGGGAATGCGCTATGGATCAGCTTGTCGAACAGCTTTCTGTACGCTTTTCCACCCATTCCCCTGATTCTGGCGGTGCTCATCAAGCTGTCTCAGTCCAGAGCACAGATGATCCTCATTGCTCCGGAGTGGCCCCGACAGTGGTGGTTCACGGACCTGCTTCACCGGTCTATCCTACCCCACATGCAGCCGCCATGTCGGCCGGACCTTCTCACGAAGTTCGGGGGGCAGATGGTGCACACAAACCTCTCATCGTTGAGTTTGGCAGCATGGCTCCTGAGATAGTGCAATATGGACACCTGAATCTGCCTAAAGGATTGCATGAACATTCTCAAGGAAGCTAAGCGGCCTTCCACTAGGACGTCTTATGCCTACAAGAGGAAGAGGTTCTGCATCTGGTGTACTTCCAAAAACTATGATCCGACGACCTGCAAGGAAGATGTTGTCCTTCAATATCTCTTGCATTTGGCTCAGTCCGGCCTTAATTTTCAATCTATTAAGGTTCACCTCGCAGCGTTAACTACGTACAGGAAATGTCCCTCACAGACTTCCTTCTTCTAGGTCCCTGTGATTAAGGATTTTTTGGAAGGATTGAAGAAAGTGTTTCCTCTTGTTCGGAGTCCTAGCCTTCCTGGGATTTGAATGTGGTGCTGTCCAGATTGATGAAGGATCCTTTTGAACCCATTCATAAGGCTTTACTGCAGCACTTATCGTGGAAGGCGGCTTTCCTTGTGGCCATTACATTGGCCGAGGGGTGAGTAAATGTAAATGTAGTATACTTGTATAGTGCACAAATCGACCCCAGCTGGGGTATCTCTGCGCTTGTACGCATACCGCTGTGAAACCCTTCCTGACTTTTCCCTGTGAAGTGCCAACTCCTGGGCACCCCCAAGGTGAAGCCGGGCATCCTAGCGTTGTTGGGGCCGTTGTGGAGATTAAGCAAGCTATTGCCCAGAGTTGCAGAGTGGGACCCATGATTAGACTAGGCACCGAGGCGAGAATTATCAGGTCCGAGGAAATTGAGCCCAAGACCCGCCAAGGCGGGAATTGAACCCTGGTCCCGGGCTAGACCTCTGCATCAGGGTCTGCCGCTCTAACCATTGAGCCATACTTCTCCACGCGTGAGATTCAGGCATTGTGTTGTCAAGAACCTTATACTGTTTTTCATGCTGCTAAGGTTGTGATGCGTACTCACCCTAAGTTCCTTCCTAAGGTGATCTCTGATTTTCAGGTTAATCAGTCTGTAACTTTACCTACGTTTTTCCAGAATCCTTCCACTCCAGCGGAAAGATCTCTTCATTCCCTGGATGTGAGAAGGGTATTGAAATTCTATCTGGATAAGACCAAGGATATTCGTAGGTCAGACCAACTGTTTGTCAACTATGGGTTGGTCAGGACTGGTCTTGCTACCTCGAAGCAATCCATCTCTAGGTGGATTGTGTCCTGTGTCCAATTATGTTACTAGAAGGCTAATAAGACCTTAGGAGGTAAGCCTAAGGCACATTCCACCAGGGGCAAAGCGGCTACAACGGCTTTGCTTCGTAATGTTCCCATTGCAGAGATCTGCTGGGCTGCCACTTGGAAGTCGGTCCATACCTTTGCTAAGCATTACTGTCTGGACTCGGATGCCAGAGCAGATGCTCATGTTGGGCAGACTTCGTTAAGAAATCGGTTTGCACAGTAGTAGTGTTGTCTTTTTCTCCACCACCGGTAAGATTGTTGGGATGGGCTTGCCATTCTATTCACTAGATTATGACTATACACAGAGATCCCCTACTACAGAAGGAGTAGTTTCTTACCTGTAACTCCAGTTCTGTAGTAGGGGTATCTCTGTTATAGTCATAAGCGCCCGCCGTCCTCCCCGGTGGAGAAAATGGTACTGTAATGTATGCTACAGGCCTTTCTTTATACACCTTCAAAAAGAACTGAAAGTAAAAGGAGTTTGCTGTGCATCATTGGGATACCGAGGGTCTCTAGAGAGTTCCTTAAAAGCACGGTATCCCTTTTCCAGACACATAATGGCAGCCTATGGGGGCTTGTCTGTCCATCCCTTCCTCTCTATCATTCCAAGGATTTTGTGAAGGGGAAGTTTCTCTATGGGTGAAACTTGGCAGACTGTGTTAAATGTGATGTTGGTGGTTTATCCTTTGCATTTCTAGTTGAAGTACTGGACAGTGTAGCCTTGCAGGTATAGGCTGTATTATTGTCTTTAATTTTCTCTTAAGTGTCTATGCAGGACTGCACTGAGGACAATTTAAGAGATTATTTTTGATTGCTCTGGGGTCCACGCACATGGGCGGGACTATTCACTAGATTATGACTATAACAGAGATACCCCTACTACAGAATTGGAGTTACAGATAAGAAACTACTCCTTACTCTTGTTTGCTCTTTACGTCACTGTATTTTGCCAGTGCGGATGCCTTGTTTTTCTTCCCTTCCCCTTTTCCTCCATCACGGTGTTGCAGGTTCTCTTGGTTGTATGCTGTTCCACTATGACTCTCCTGACATCATCTTTTTCTTTTATTACATTAGCGAAGGGAGATGTGTTGTAATCTTCCTTCCGGTTTACATATTCTGGTGGTACATTCCTTCCCACCCTTTTTACCCTTCCCCTGTTGTTATGTCCCACTAGAGCACGGGTACTCATAGTACGGCCCGCGGGCCGGTGGTGGCCCGGCAAGCCTTCCGTGGCGGCCCGCGGACCATGAGACATCCTACCCGGGTTTTCAGAGTGTCTGCAAACACTCTGCTGCTCTGTGGGGGCCTGCCGATTCAATCGAGTGAGGCCAGAGTGGAGCTGCAGGGGCGCTAAGAGGAGGAGAATTCAAATGCAAATGGTCTGTGAAGTGCTGTGAAGTGCTCGGGTGGGGGCTGTGTGTCTGTGCGCGCTGGGGAAGCTGGCTGGGGAAGCTGTCTCAGCCCGTGACAGAGGGAGAGGGAGGGAAAGGGAGACCTAGAAATGGAGACAGAGAAAGGTACGAGAGCGACCGAGGGAGATGGAGTGAGGGAAGGGTATCCTAACCACGGAGATGCCTGTGTCCTAGCTGCATTGCTCTCTCCTCCTGTGAAGTGCTGTGAAGTGCTAGGGTGGGGGCTGTGTGTCTGTGCGCGCTGGGGAAGCTGGCTGGGGAAGCTGTCTCAGCCTGGTGACATACAGGCAGGATTAGATGACAGAGGGTGACAGAGGGAGGTACAGGGACAGAGACAGAGGGAGGGAGGGAAAGGGAGGGAAGACAGAGACAGAGGGAGAGGGAGGGAAAGGGAGACCGAGAAATGGAGACTGAGAAAGGGAGGAGGGCGATCGAGGGAGATGGAGTGAGGGAGATGGAGTGAGGGAAGGGGAGTGAGGGAAGGGGAGTGAGGGAAGGGGAGTGAGGGAAGGGGAGTGAGGGAAGGGGAGGGAGGGAAGGCAAAGGAGTGAGGGAAGGGGAGTGAGGGAAGGGGAGTGAGGGAAGGGTAGTGAGGGAAGGGAGTGAGGGAAGGGAGTGAGGGAAGGGAAGAGACTGAGGGAAGGGGAGGGAGGGAGGGAGGGAAGGGAGTGAGGGAAGGGAGTGAGGGAAGGGGGTGAGGGGAGGGGGTGAGGAAGGGGAGTGAGGAAGGGGAGTGAGGAAGGGGAGTGAGGAAGGGGAGTGAGGAAGGGGAGTGAGGAAGGGGAGTGAGGAAGGGAAGTGAGGAAGGGGAGTGAGGAAGGGGAGGGAGGAAGGGGAGGGAGGGAGGGAGGGAGAGAGGGGAGGGAGAGAGGGTGAGGGAAGGGGAGTGAGGGAGGGAGAGAGGGTGAGGGAAGGGGAGTGAGGGAGGGAGAGGGAATAGGGGGAAGGAGAGAGGGAGAGGGAGTGATACAGTCAGAGTGAGTGAGACAGAGGGAGACTGGGGAGGGGGAGAGGGAGATAGAGGGATGGAGGGAGGGAGGCAGAGAGAGAGAGAGAGAGAGAGAGAGAGATAGGGGGAGGGAGAGGGAAAGAGAGAGAGGTGTGTATGCCAGGTCTTGTAGCTCAGTGGACGAAGGCGTCTGCTGCAGGGACCTGTGTTCAACCTCATGGTCACAGTTTTTTTGTTGCTCTAGCCACGCCCCCTCCCCCACTGATCCCGCCCCCACCGGTGCGGCCCTCGGACACATACCACACTGTAACTTTGGCCCCCGAGAGAAAGTTTGTGAGTACCCATGCACTAGAGCTTGCCTTAGAATGTTGGCATCTCTCAGGCAGTCTTGGAGAGTGGGTGACAGAATAAAGAATACTCCTACCTTCTCTTGCCTCAGAGTGATCTTCTTTATAACAGCGATATTATAAGAAAATGCGGTATAAGGTTTTAGATAGTGTCTGGGACATCTGGAAGCTAGTGCAAAGTTCAATGGCAATTCCGAAAATTAGCTACTATTCACCACTATGGAACTCCAGTATTTTTCCGCAATTTAGTAACGACAGGATCGGGAGATTCTGAGAGCAGCAAGGAATTAAAAGATTAGGCGATATCTTTGAAGGAGATAGCCTGATGAGGTTTGATACTATTCAGCAGTAATTTGGCATCCCGGCTAACCAAGGCTTCAAATTCTTGCAGATCTATAAAACTCTAATGGGTATTAGACCACGGATTTCCTCAGGGTGCAGAATTAATATGATGGATTATTTATTAGGTGGTGGAACTAAGATCAAAATGGTATATAGGTCCCTATTATCAGGGATTGTAGTGTAGCTCCTATTTTCCCAATAGGCTCTGCGCATTGGAATAGTACCTACAGCAGTAAAGGCCTAGGCCAGACGTTAACTAGGTCTACTACTGTCGATGCTAGACTTAATTTTTGGGTTTGCCAGCTAAGCTCAGAGTTCGCTAGAAACTTTCTCGAATGTTCAAGGAAGGATTAACTTCCCTGATTAGACAAGAAGGGATTTAGTTTCTGACAACCATAGAACATGACAACTTTGCTCTCCCCTAATCAAGAGTCAATCTCAAGAGTCGTGTGAGCACAAGGCAATTATTTTACTCAGTCAGTACGTGCATTCTTAGTCTCATCAGAATGTAGAGAAAAGGAAGAGACGGGCGTGTTCAATAAAAGATGTTATTTATTGATCAGTCTCTTTTCTCGTACAAGAGAAATGGATCGATATTATTGCAATACTTATAGTTAAGTAAAGTGCATACATTAGAAGCAATAGTATAAAATAATACTGTAAAAACATTGATATGGTTTCTGAGCCATATGATGTTTTAAAATGATTAAAATATATTTACATACACATATACATTTGACTAAACGTACTCAACTGGTGTTTCTAAATACGCCTACCCCGTGTACCTGACCTAAGTCTAATACGTGGGCGGGAATAGAAAGTTACAGTTTAAGTTAAGTTTGTTTTTGCCAAGTGAATAACTAAAGAATTCTCTAGGAGGGGTTATTCAGTTCTGTACCTGGAAGTTAGGATGAGTGAGGAATGGTATCTCTTTCTCTGCTCTCGATATTCCAGGCTGCCTGCGAGGGCTACCCGGAAGCGCCGGTGCTGGGTCTCTCGGCTTGAGATAGCAGCGCGTCTCTCAGCGCGTCAGGAAGGCGGGGCTGCTGCCTGCGGGGTCTGCTTCTGCTCTCGGCATCGGCAAGTATGGCTGCTCCGTCTTGTCACCACGCGTGTGTTTGCATAGGGCAAGGTCGGCAATATTTATACCTTAAAGGTGCCGGGATTGACGTAAGGATGGACATAGGTACGTCAATAAAGATGTCATACGACTTGCTCGTTAGCACATTCTTTACTAAAGTTCTCTGTGAAATCAAAACAATGGCCGCACGGATTATCCAGGTTGTCATAGGTTTGATTTGTTATGAGAACGTCGTATGCCTTATCAGGGGCTGGAGGAATGTCGCTTGTCTAATTAGATCTCAAGCGTTATGACCTAATCAGATAACACGTTCCTGTGCCGTAGTGTGACTGCGTCAGATAACGGTATCTGCATCATGGGGGATTTCTTGCCTCATGGGCTGACTGTTAGTTGACTAGCTAGGTAGTTTAACCAGAATAGGGTCAGGAATAGGGGGATCGATTCAGAACCTATAGAAATACACGACACCCACTCCACGCTAACTATGGTCATATCTACTAATCTATGCATAGTATAACATAGTACAACATACTATAGAGTATAGTGTATACCTTACCACCCCAAAATACATAAATGCATTTTGAAATTTTCAAATATACTGAAAAATTGCAGTCATATATATAGTATGCACTTAAGCTATGAATTAAATGCAAAAGTAAACATGCATTGTTATGCATTATTGCTTTTTGGTATATGAGAAATACACATGAAATGGCTCTTAATATGGCTATACAGAAAAAAAGTCGAAACCATTTCATCACATAAAATATATTGTGAACATACCAGCGGGCAGCTAAAGTCTATATAAAGTCTATAAAGTATCTAAAAAAATAGAAATCTTAGTTCTCTAGGAATAGTTTCTTACTTTAAGCAGAAGATCAGTGTCCCGGTGAAAAAATATATAGAAAAATATTTTAGGGGCTTGCTGAAAAAAGTTGCTGTCCGTGAACTGGATTGTAATTGTTCATGTGACTTTATTTTTAAAGTTGAAGGCCGAATTCAGGGAACGCCGTGTGCGAGTTTACTCAAAAGTCTCTATTTCTGTTCCGGAGAGAACATCATATCATTCAGGCTTTCGAAAAAACTGTCAACAGCTTCATGGGAAAGTTCCTCTAAGTCGGAAATAGGGGTAACCATGCATTCGTGCGCATGATTGTCTCCATTGACATTCTGATTTGCATTGCTGACAGAAGGTCGTACCTGTTCGATGCTGCTTTCATCTTGAACTTCACTACTCTTCAATCGCAGTGGTGAAGATTCCAGGAATGCCGTCATCAGAATTGGCAGCCTTTGAGGGCAGCACAGTGCGTGAACCTTGGTAGGAACCAGCAGTGTATCTGCATCCACCGGCGCATCCGATTGTAGCGTCAGACAGGTGTCTAACACGCATTCTTCTCCGCATAGCAGACACCTTAGTACAGGTAAAACACACCTTTGCCACATTGGTCGAAATGATAGAAACCAAGTCATGTTCAGGTCTCTAAGCCGGGAGAGTCCCAGGATTTTTGATATCCGGTCCCGGTATCCAATGGCTAGGATCGTATCTTCCATTGTCGCGAGAGTTTGATCTGTGACATGGGTTGCCATAACGAAAAATAAGGACTAGGAATAGGATTCCTGCAATTAGTCCCAGGATCAGGGGAAGTCCGCCAAAAATCGAATGGACGAAATCTGGAAAAATACCCAGTATGGCTTTGAATGGTGTTAATGCCATCGAAAATACTGTCTTAAATACCTTTGAGACCCCAGTGGTATCAGAAATATTTAAGATTTCGCTTAGGATTTCCGCGAAATGTACGGGGGAATTAGTTGATAGTAATGTATGTATCTCTGCAGTCGTCCTTGCGACTTGTAGATCATACGTTTCTTTTGATGACGTGAGCCTTGTAGGCGTCTGAAGAAGCACTGTTTTCATTCTGCTTAAAGTGTCTATTCGAATAGAAGTAATTTTCAAACCGGGCCATGCCCTTGCCTCCCTGTCTGGAAAGGAGCTGGGGAACAAAGAACGTCCACAGCACTTGACCTTCGCTGTCGTAGTGACGAGATAAGGAGTCCCGGGCATAAGACTACAGCATCTGCGGTCTACAATAAGAATGTAACTCCCATTATAGAGTCTTTGAAAGAATGGTTCTATTTCAGTTGCAGGTGCGCCTTGCTGGTGACATGAAAGGTTGTATGAATTCCCTTCACAGGCTCCGTGCAAACTAATACCGTTACATAGAAGCGTGCCGCTTAGTGACATAGCACAATTGTTGCCACTAAGAAACACTTTCTGTCCTTTATTACTGATACATGCATGTGAATAGGGCAGGTTCCAAGTTGTTTTAAGGTACCCCTTTCCCAATTTCTCGTACATGCCAGCCTGTATATATTTTTGGCAGTATTGAAACCTGAAGGTTGAGATTGGAATATTTATGATTCCGTGGATTATCCATTCACTGACAGGTCGTTCTGACATTGTCATTGGTAATCTTTCTAGTTTTTCAATGCTCAAGATTGTATAATCAGCACCCTTCTGCGCCATACCGATTTGTCTATCAGTAAGGTTAAAGATTTGGAATAGTGACGTTGTGTTGATTAAACGCCAAGGCACGTAGCCTGAACGCAGATTTTGTAACGTCCAGCCAAGCTGTACAATAGAACGCAATTGTGACTGACCATGTTGTAATAACAGTAAGTCTTGCGATAATATATCGATTGCTGAAGACACAATGCTGTCCAATGAAAAAATTCTGGAGGACAGAGTCATTAACCCATTGTCCACTACAGAAAGTGATTTTTCCAAATTAATACGGTCAATTTCCCGTATTCTTTCTGCTGTCTCAATTTGAGTAACCTTCCAGGCCTCATTGTATGCTGCGTATACAGAGGCTGCTATGAAACGCTTTTGACGCTGTTTGCGTGGTCCCAGTATGAAATCACGCAAGTCAGCACCATCAGTAAGTAAAGTTAGGTGTTGCTTAATTTCAGGCAGTGTGGAAGTTTGAAGCCATTGAAGGCATAATTTGCCCACACTGTAGGTTGTTATTATCCCTGGGTGATGTCTTTGGGGATATCTAGGGTCTGGCCTGGTCATTTTGAAACCCTGTGTTTTATTCAGGAATCTATCTTGACAGTTATTTGTATCTGTGGGCCAGATCAACCATTGTTTCCAATCAGGATGTGTTCTGTTTTGGTTAAGTATATGGTTTATGTCTATTTCTTCATCTGTATCAGAGTTATTGCTAAACATTGTTGGCTTTGGAATAGACAGGTTATTTAAATCTTTGATTTTGGCTAAGCCAAGACAGGTGGTTTGTTGGACAGTGTCATTTAAAAATATCATTTGTTCTGGGATCATGCAGGCTCTAAACAAAGCTTCTAAACCCTGTACTTGCCATTCTTTCGTCCCCCAAACACTTTTCAAATCAACATTTTTGTCCCAATAATCAAATCCAAAAGTATTCATTTTTTCAAAGAATGAGTCAGAATAAATCAATTTTGTGTTGGTTATCATGGTTTTGGTCCCTGTCTTGTTTGACAATTTAAAATAAAATGTTTCCGCATTACTTGTGTTAAAACCTGAAAAATATGAATATTTGCCATACACGGTTCTTGAGCTCCCTTTTGGAGGTGTAGCACAATGTTCCCATTGATTAAAATTTAAAACATTTCTAGGTTGTGCAGACTTATGCAAGAAATGGTTACCATAATGGTTATAGCAGTACATGCTGTCATAATTTGTAGAACCCTGCAAATAATCATGTTTTGTAAATTTAGCAGACATTACTAAGTCAGACATCATATTGTTAATACTTTCAAAGTCCCAATCATCAGCAAATGAGTTTGGTTTTGCAAAGTCACTCAAGGAGATCTTGATTTGGTGTGGATATTTCAGGATCTCGACCGGACCATAAATTTCATAGTCAGTGTTGTCCCAGGCTACCCCACCAGGTATTGGAATTGCTGTGAAGTTGGCTGAAGAAAGTTCTGAAGAAAGTTCTCGTTTCTCGACGTGTGAAGATGTGTGTGGTTTGAGCACCAAGTTGATGTTCTGACTTGCTGTGTCCATTTTAGCATATTTTCCCTCAATGAAGCGTCCCAAGGTAAATACCATGATGAGCCAAAGTATGAGGATAAATGCACCAAAACCCACCCAAAATTCAATCCATGGAGAAATCAGATATGTTTCTTTTAGTTGTTTCAAAAGTTCCTTTGCTTTGTCTTTAAAGGATTTTGGTGATGGCTGTGTCTTTTGTTCACTGAAGCCGTCAGAGGAATCATCGAAGTTGATGAAGTAACCAGATGCAGTTCTATCAATTGTTCCAATTGGTTCAGGATTTTTGTTTCTTGCATTTTCACTTGGTACTTCAGTATAGATTGGTGTGTCTCTGCTAAATGTTTTTATTTGGGGTTTCAGAGGTCTGAGTTCTATTGCATTGTTGCATAGTCCTTGTTGTTCTTCTGTAGGCGTTTCGAAAGTGATGAGCCTCTTTGTTAGGACCTCTGTACTGGTAGCAAACCTTGGTGTTCTGCTACTTCTTGGGAGTCCACTTGGCCTACTGTTTGTTATCGGCCACATGTTGTGGTTTTACCAGGTCGATGGATACAACTCGGTTCTCCTTTTTTCCAGCAAGTGGCGGTAGTACAACTGATCTTGTCCCGTTGACAGACAAGACAGGAACTGCTTTTCTGTAAGAAGGCCCAAATTCCTTCTTTACCGCGATCTTCTCCCTGACTAGATCCCCGACTTTTGGAATCCAGACAGGTCTTGCTGGGACAGGTGGTGAATCTTCAGTGGTCGTTGGCTGTTGTTTCAACTGTATGTTGCTCAGGTCTTTTCTTGTTTTGTTTAAGTCCTGCAAAATAGCCAAACGGTCTTTGACATCAAAGCTTTTTTCTGTTACCACTGAAGTCTGACTATCAAGGTCAGAGATCAACATCCTAGTTCCGAATAATAATTCGTACGGACTGAATCCCTTCAGAGAATTTCTTGGCAAGTTATTTAGACTACGTTGGACACTTATTAGATGTTTGACCCACCCAGCTCCCGAACCTAATATCCTTTCTATTATAGATTGCTTTCTGTCTTGGTTTTTTCTTTACACCATCCCATACCCTCAGGAAGGAAGTGAGAAGATTCCCGCTGGGCTGTGCTCATTTGGCCATTCTTTCCCCCCCCCAGGCTGGATTGCCTGAGAAAAAGAAAAAAATGGTCGAACGTAGCATGCTCTTAGCGTATATGCCATTTAGACTCGCAAATCTTGTATAACAGTCCGGACGTCAGCCGAGTGCTGTGGATCTACATTATAAGTGGGAACTAGCCTGTATATGTTAATCGCAAGCCATTCTTTTTGCTGGTAATATTATCTGCCTTGATACGACGAGGTATTAAACTGCTTCTCTCCCCACTGCGATCTCTGTTGCAGTTTGGGCAGTTTTTTACAAACATGGTGTAGTGCAGGCTCATGCCTGGCCACCAGTACCGTGATTGTAATTCTTCCAGAGAATCTTTTAATTTATGGTGTCTGAGACCCTCGCCCATGTGTGCGTCTGCGATTAACAAGTTTCTCCTGTCCATGTTTGGAATCACTCTATCCCCCACTCCAGGGATTCGAGCAAAAGGAATGGAGTTTGCATCTATGATGTATGTGTAATTGAGTGGATAGTTGATCGGTAACGCTGAGCAGTCGCCTTTTGATGACGTTTTCACCGCCAGCAATGTTTCGCCGTCAATGCATTTTAATGTACGCTTTTTCCGATCTACGGGAGCCGGTTTACTGGCTGCCGTTGCGGCTGTTTCAGCCAATGAATTCCCTACAACGTGAACGCCATCACGCTGGTGACTCAGTGAGTGTGTCACGTGAGTCTTTGGTAGTTCTTTTTTCAAAAGAGCTACCTGTTCCCAGAGCAGTCTCTGCTTTATTGGTGCATCCGTGTCATCTTTGTAACCGTTCTGAATCCAGGTCTGCAAATCCTTGTTATATGCTTTGACGCAGAAATATGAATCTGACACTATAAGTGTCGGGAATTCGCGATCCGCATTATCTAGCGCCATTTTCAAAGCTAATATTTCAGTTTGTAGTTCTGAATTAGTTTCTACTGAGTGTGATTTTGTTAATAGAGGTCTTAGTTTACCTCCGTGCCACACTTCTTTTGTAATCTCACATGTGGGATTGTATGCATGTTCTCCCCAAACGGAGGGTTGAGCATGTCCGTCTGTATAGATTACACAGGCGTAATGTCGTAGAGGCAGAATGTCGATTGGCAGAGGATACGTCTTTTCATATTTTAGATTTTTCAATTCTTCTAGTTCTTAAAAGACTGTCAACCAGGCAATACTTGATAATTCATATCCTCCGTACTGGATTTTCAGATGGGCAATTCTGGATTTTTTGAAGTTGAATTCGTAACCCTCTGCAGCGAAACCAAGTATTATGGTGTTCACTCTTTTCAAGTGAGTCTCCAAGTCATCATCTGTTAAGTAAATGTCATTGACATAAGATAATGCTTCATCATCATATTGTTGTAGTAATTCTGTTACTCTCGCTGAGAATACCCCCGGGCTATTCTTGTACCCCTGGGCTAACCGACAGAATTGTTTTTGAGTGCCATTTACTGAGAATGCAGTTAAATATCTGCTCTCTGGTGCTATGTTTTGACAAAAGAATCCGTTGGAGATGTCCAAGGTTGTTTTGTATTTTTTGCGCACTATGTTATTCATTAGTGCAGCACTGTGTGAGTTTTGCACTGCAAAAGTTTTGCAACATGTGTTAAGGTGTCGGTAATCCAAAACTAGACGGTACGAATTGTCTGGTTTGGAGACCGGAAACAAAGGATTGTTCATTTGTGAGGTGCAAGTTTCAATCACCCCCTGGTATTCTAGCTGATCTAGTATTTCATTTACTTGTTTTTTAGCTTCTTGCTTAATTGGGTACTGCCTTTGTGCAGTAGGTTGTGATTTTAACTGGATTTTGTGAGGAGGAGAATCCTCATCCCATCCTACATGATTTTTATATAAAGCAGGTGCTAAGGCCACTGCCCACTTTCTAGCAAGTGTGTATTTTTTATGAATCGGTATTTGATTCGAGAAGGCAGGCATAATTACTTCTTCGCCATGAGGGCACTCCCTGACAAACTCTGGTGGCCAGTCTTTTTCAGCTAGAAGGATGTCATAGCCTTTGGAGAGGTTATCCCAAAATAGTCCCCTTATTTTCCTAGTCTTATCTCCCTCTATACGTAATGTTATCTCGTATATCTTGTGGGGCTTGCTAACTCTGGTGTCTGCAGTTTCCACTTGAAGATATTCATTCGTGTCCACTGTCTCCAGATGATTCATAAGGACTTTGCGAGCTATGCTCACCTCTGCTGCGCTGTCTAGCATTGTCTGAGCCCACTCTCCGTTTTTCAGTTGTGTCCTCAGTATTCTCGGCATTGTTAACTACCTTGATACTGGCTACCTTCTTTTTGGGAAATTGTAATTTCTTTTTCAGTTGAGCAGGTTCCTTGTCTTTGGACTTGGCGTGCTCTTCTGATCGTCCTCTTCTTTCCGATTTCTGCGAGGAATTCTGAAAAGATTGAGAGGGACGTGTATCAATGTCTTGATATCTATCAGGTTTTTTAATATTATCCCTATTTCTAAGGTTATATCTATTCCCAGAGGGTTCACTCTGGGGTGACCTTTGTCTCGGGTTTGGAGATTTCTCTCTTCGCCTAGGAGACCTTCCTCTGGACTGGAATTTCTTTTCTTTAGGATTGGATTGTTTGTTTCCATCCCAGTTCTTTTTTGGTGAATTATTATTATTAAAAAATATTTTTTCTGGACTTGTAGTCAGTTGCGGTTTTACTGGTATTCCACCTAGACTATCTCTGCCTAGTTCTTCATAGGATTTTTCTATGATTCTGGCAATTTCAGCTGGTTGGTCTGCTATATCTGTCTCTTTTAACCTCTGGCGGATCGCCACGTTTGCTGCTTCACCCTTTATATTGGCTAGTAATATAGCCGAGACCTGCTTGAAGTCTTTTAGTAATTTCATACCAAGAGTTAAAGCAGGTTCTGGACCGTATTCATCTTGAATTTGTTTTAGCATATCTGGTATTACCGAAATGGATGGAACACCGTGCGTTTTTGTGTAGATGGAAGCAAAGACTGTACCCCAAGTGTCACAGTCCTCAATGTGTGGTGCGATTCCCATTGGGAGACATATAGTCAGAATCCTGTGTTTTTCCAATGGGGTGGTGTCAGGAAACACCGCCTCTATTTGGGTAATTTTCTGTGCCAACCAGAATGGTATTTGTTCCCGTTTAGCTGGAACTTTACCTAGGCAGGATTGGATGTTCTGTGGTGTAATTTTATTTGTGTTCCCCTGGTGAGGGGTCAGCTGTGGAAGTTTAATCGCTGGCTGAATTGTTGAAGTCCGCATTACATACTGAACTAATTGTCTGTGAATTTTTAGTAGTTGTTTTAGCTGTATTAGCAGCTCTGCTGCAGGCATTCTTTCGATGTCTGGATATGGTGTGTATCCGGCTAGGACCGGCCACGCTGCTCCTGGTCTTCCTAAAGGACCGAGCCTTGTAATGTGATTATTATGTTTTAGGGCGCCATCAAATAAGAGCAAATGCTCTTGGAATTTGAGTGGTACTTCCACCTCCTCGAAAGGAGTGTACTCATTAGGAGGTTCCTCTACTTTGTAATAGTGGAAGTACTTTGTTATAGTATTAGCTGCTGGAAAATGTATCCATGTATAGTATACCTCTGTCTGCCGATATTCGTGTGCCTCGATTACGAATATGACTGTGCCACCTCTAGGTGTCAGTCCATTTTCTATAAGTTTTAAGGTTATAGATCTCCTTTTGGCGACCGGAATGAGTATTATATCCGCGTCTGCTGCTTGCATGGTAGCATCAGCATCTGCTATTTCAGTAGCTAATCTAGTAACCTCTCGTTCTTCATCGCTGTTCATTTTGCTGACAGGATGGTATTATGTTTATTTGTAGATCAGGTTTCTTTATGGAAACAGAGATTAGATGCACAATATTTTGGAACTGTTTTATCCTTCAACGTTGACTAGACCAAGAACCATACATAGGAGTTCCCTCCTGCGAGGTTTTGGAGGATATTATAACCTTTCACCCACTCCAGACGTCTTTGGAGTATTTGGGAAAAGGGGTCTGAGTGAGAAAGCACGACTGAGTTACTCTAAATGTCTTACGTTAGTTTTATCGCCCTTTCCAAACGCGTTGGGCGCCATGTAGTGTAGCTCCTATTTTCCCAGTAGGCTCTGCGCATTGGAATAGTACCTACAGCAGTAAAGGCCTTGGCCAGACGTTAACTAGGTCTACTACTGTCGATGCTAGACTTAATTTTTGGGTTTGCCAGCTAAGCTCAGAGTTCGCTAGAAACTTTCTCGAATGTTCAAGGAAGGATTAACTTCCCTGATTAGACAAGAAGGGATTTAGTTTCTGACAACCATAGAACATGACAACTTTGCTCTCCCCTAATCAAGAGTCAATCTCAAGAGTCGTGTGAGCACAAGGCAATTATTTTACTCAGTCAGTACGTGCATTCTTAGTCTCATCAGAATGTAGAGAAAAGGAAGAGACGGGCGTGTTCAATAAAAGATGTTATTTATTGATCAGTCTCTTTTCTCGTACAAGAGAAATGGATCGAAATTATTGCAATACTTATAGTTAAGTAAAGTGCATACATTAGAAGCAATAGTATAAAATAATACTGTAAAAACATTGATATGGTTTCTGAGCCATATGATGTTTTAAAATGATTAAAATATATTTACATACACATATACATTTGACTAAACGTACTCAACTGGTGTTTCTAAATACGCCTACCCCGTGTACCTGACCTAAGTCTAATACGTGGGCGGGAATAGAAAGTTACAGTTTAAGTTAAGTTTGTTTTTGCCAAGTGAATAACTAAAGAATTCTCTAGGAGGGGTTATTCAGTTCTGTACCTGGAAGTTAGGATGAGTGAGGAATGGTATCTCTTTCTCTGCTCTCGATATTCCAGGCTGCCTGCGAGGGCTACCCGGAAGCGCCGGTGCTGGGTCTCTCGGCTTGAGATAGCAGCGCGTCTCTCAGCGCGTCAGGAAGGCGGGGCTGCTGCCTGCGGGGTCTGCTTCTGCTCTCGGCATCGGCAAGTATGGCTGCTCCGTCTTGTCACCACGCGTGTGTTTGCATAGGGCAAGGTCGGCAATATTTATACCTTAAAGGTGCCGGGATTGACGTAAGGATGGACATAGGTACGTCAATAAAGATGTCATACGACTTGCTCGTTAGCACATTCTTTACTAAAGTTCTCTGTGAAATCAAAACAATGGCCGCACGGATTATCCAGGTTGTCATAGGTTTGATTTGTTATGAGAACGTCGTATGCCTTATCAGGGGCTGGAGGAATGTCGCTTGTCTAATTAGATCTCAAGCGTTATGACCTAATCAGATAACACGTTCCTGTGCCGTAGTGTGACTGCGTCAGATAACGGTATCTGCATCATGGGGGATTTCTTGCCTCATGGGCTGACTGTTAGTTGACTAGCTAGGTAGTTTAACCAGAATAGGGTCAGGAATAGGGGGATCGATTCAGAACCTATAGAAATACACGACAGGATCCAAGATGATTTGGAAAAATTTGAAGCCTCCTGGGCGAATAACCTCGTGGATCCGGATAATGATATAGATAAAGCACTGCAACTAGCTGGGAAACTCTTCCGCTCCACGAATCTGAGAGCCCAACACTATCAGACCCTTTTTAACTTATACTTTACACCAGCCAAATTATATGTTTGGGGTAAAAGGGAGGATGATAGATGTCCGAGGTGTCTGGAAGGGCCCGCTAACCTACTACATATGTTCCATCAATGTGACAAATTAAGCTCAATTCGAGGGGAAATTGAGAAGTTTTGGGATAGGCTGCTAGGTGTTAAGACCAACCTATCCCCTACCCTGATGATAATAGGAACTGATAGCAATTTGGGGCTCAACAAGGAGGAGTAAGCCTTTGTTTTTATATCTGTGGCGGTCCTCCAGATATTGATTGTGGCAGGTTGGAAAGATACTGTAGCACCATCCTTCCAGATGTGGTTGGCTAGACTCCTTGGGATTCATAATATCAAATCCTCCTTATATATGCCTATGGGTAGGAAAATGAGGGAATTGGGGCTGAATATCTGGGCCCCTATCAAGGGGTGGAGCGACTCCCGCTTATAAAAGTGTCCTGAACAGTTGGGCTGGCAGCGAGTGGAAGAGGGTTTTTATTCTTCATTGACCTCTGAAGGGTGTCTGATATTTATTTTCACTCCTGCAAAGAGATATTAGTCTAGTATTACTCGGTAGTAATGAAATATTTCCTATTTTTTAACAGTTTTTTTTTTTAGAAAGGCATATCCTAGTTTATATATTGTATGATTGTATATGTTTTAAATCTGTGTATATTGGATTTTTAACAATATTGCAATGTAAAGTATATTTATTGTTGACTGTACCAGGTATTTTATTTTTATACATAAAAAAATAAAAAAAGATCTCCTACAGTGAATCTGTCCTTGCGGGGAGGCTAGCTCCCTCTAGAGCTGTGTGGATCCAGTGTTGTGTAGACCCCCAATTAGCGCTGAAAGATTCTTCACCGGTACTGGTAGCTGTGGGTGCATTTATTTGTGTCTGGAGCAGCTTTAAACCTCAGGATTGGCTGCCATGTTGAAGTCAGGCACCAAGAGGTGCGGGGATCCCCCCCCCACGGGGCCCCCAGATGCCATCATCGCCCAGTGTGAGCTTCTTGCTAAACCACCGTTTGCCCCCCTGGTAGATTCTTAGTCTCTGTTAGCCCCGTCGGTACTTGCAAGATGTCGAAGCTAACTGTAGCTCACGTGGCCTCCATCTTGAAGTCAGGCATCGGCCTCCATGTGTTTCCCCCCAGGCTCCCTCTGGACCAGGGGGGCTCCTCAATGTCCCCTTGGTGCAACAGCTGCCTATCAGTCATTTCTCCAGCCTGGGGCCGACGGGGCTCAAGGAGCCAGAAGTGATCCCCATCTGTTGCGCCTCTCATGCAGAGTCGGAGCTCTCACCCTGCCTCCTGGAGGTGGGGCTTACCCGTTTTCGGCACCTCTGGTGGCTCCACGGTTTTCCACTGGCTGCTTCCCTCCTCGGGGCCTTCCCGTTGCACCCCCGGCTTCAGCGAGCTTCCGCAGACCTGACGATTCTGGTTCCTTTTTGCCAGCTCCCCCGTGACTTCTCGCCACCTCCTTTATCTCCGACATCTCTCGGTGTTGCTCATGTCAGGGATTCTCCTCCACTCGTACTGTTAGGTGACTTTTTGCATGTGCTTGCCACGGAGCCTCAGCGGTTCAGGTCTGCTCAGCCAACTTGGCTGGCCACGCCCCGATATCTCTGTTTTGAGGCATTCCGAAATTGTGCAAGAGGATGTTTTGCTTTTTCGGGAGGACGGAGTACATTTATCTTTATTGGGCAATGGATTTTACCTTCTGGAGTTGCACCTCAAAATTGCTCAGCTTTTGGGTGGGAGGTTGTGGGATTGACAATGGGTAGGGTTATCATGGTTTGTTTTTGGTGGGGGAGGAAAACACCTGTGGGCTTTCCTGTTTCGCCGGCTAGAAGGCATTTGTTGGATGGGAGGGGGACCAAAAGGCAGAGAAATGAGAGATCAGGGATATTGCTTAACGACCAAAGGGATGGAGTTGCAAGGGTAATAACGGAAGGTGGAGAGCAGGTCAGAGGGGTACAATATATTGGGTACAAGGTTCGGAGTGGGCAGGATCATCTCTGGAGGGTAATATTTCTTGGAGGGGGTGTTGGCTGTTAGGCTGGTTTCAATGTATTAGTGAGATAGATTAGTTTTGTAAGGCATTTGACAAGGTTCAATATAAATGTGACAGACCTGTTCTATTAAAGCTTCCTTTTACCCCTATCAATGTCTGAGTGTCGTCGTTGCACGCTGTCTCGCCCGATGTAGCTTCAGTGAGTTTAGAATCATTGATTAGAGAACTATGGGCTAGATGTAGGTAGGCTATTACCGGTCGGTAACGGCAGATTTCGTGACACCCTGCACCCTTGACTTTTTCCCAATCTTACCAAATCTGTATTTACCGATTCGGTAATTGACATTCATTCTTATGAGCCTCCAGGCCCATAGGAATGAATGGCAAATACCGAATCGGTAATTACCGATTCGGTAAATACCGAATCTTACCGATTCGGTATTTTTTACCGAATTTATATCTACATAGCAATTACCGATTCGAAAATACCGAATTGGTAAAATTCGGTATTTTCGAATCGATAATTTACAATTACCTACATCTAGCCCTTTATTGCTAGGTAACTGAGAGTTTCTCAGTTCAGACTCTCTAAGCACAAGCCAGACAGAGTTCATTTAAATTCTGATGATGTTAACAAACCATAAATTGCGAACAGGGGATTTATGAGAGGTGAACTTGTATTAGACTAATACATACACCAGAAGTGAAGGAGTGAATGCCCGAAATCTTGTGAACAGCGCAACTGAGAAATACTTACTTAGCTTGCAGAGAAGGCGGTCTCTCCGGCCTAAAGAAAGGCAGGTACCCAAACAGTGCTTAATTTGTAAAGGAGTAAGTGCCACGAACCCTGTCAGGATACTGCAGCCGTGTGCACCACCCATTGTGCTACTAATGACAATTCAGTCTTTTTACACATTAAAAATTACTAATACCTGCCACCCAAGCTATTTTCATGGCTTTGAGTAGTAGCTATTAGTCGTTTTTTAAAGTATGTAGAATTATTAAACAACTGTTGTTGTGTCCATCCCAAAATTGGACAGACAGCGCCACCATGTGGCTGGCTATCATAAGTCCCGGTGTTGACAATTAATTGCAGGTGCCAAGCACAGGAAACCCTCAGCTCAAATTAAGCACTGGACCCGAACTGATAAATTAGCGAAGATCTAAAAAGAGAGGAGACGATCAGGAACTTATATGTTTATATATTTTGGAAATTACATTGTTGCAATACTAGTGTGGTTTTCAGAAAGTTAGATTATCATGTCCAAAATCAGTAGTACACCGGATAGAGAACAAGGACTATTAAAATAAGAAAGAAACCTGCTAGTCATTAATGCTAATTTGTTGGGGTGTACCAAGAGTAACATTGTGGCTTCCTAGAGACTTGTGGTGTTACACTGGGGGAGACATTGCTTACACAAAGATAGTTACTAAACAGGTAACCAGATATTGTTTTCTGAAAATATAACTGCTAACAAACCTGCACATTGCATTCCTGTGAACACCAAATACAGCAAAATATGCATCAGGAATTGCACTTAAACACAGGAAATGTATTATCATGCGAAGAGCTACGCTGCCCATAAATGCACTTTCACTTGAGCCATTATGAGCCATCAAGCAGAGGACTGGCTGAATTTCTGATGTACCAAAGGTACAGCAAAACAGAAATCACAAAGTCCACCAAGCAAGGGTAGGTCAGAAACACAGCAATCTTAGCAATCCTAGCTAACAATTGCAGCTGAAAGCCTGTCTGTTGATTGGCGCAGGACACTCACAGTATGTCCTTATACATGTTTAAACATAGCTGTCGGGGGCGTGGCTAGCCAGCCAAGATGGAGGTCGCAGCCCGATAGAGCTCCGGAGCCTCCCGGGGGAACCCACTCTGTTGGCGCTGTTTCAACTGCGCCTGCACCTGTCCGGGAGTGGGGGAAATGCTGCTGATACCCCTGAGCTTTCCGGGGGACTGTCCCAGCCCGACTGCACGCCCGACGGTGGTGAACTGGGGTGAGGCCTGCCTGTGGATGCGAGACGGCCGAGACCAGGAGCTGCAGTGAGGGTGGGGCTGTCTCTGGTGGAGCCACCTCTGGGGGACTGTGAGCAGGGATCCTGAGGTGGGGCCAGGCCTGCGGCCCACTGGCTACGGCTGTACGCTGAGGCTGAGCTGATCGAGGCTGAAGACTCCCGGGTCACTGCCTGCGCGGCGGCCGTGATCGCGCACCCTGTCACAGGAAGCGCAGGCGATCTGGCAATGGCTACTTGCCAGAGGACTGACGATAACGGCTACCCATCTGCCTGGGGTGTAGAATGCTCAGGCGGACACACTCAGCAGACTGGTGCAAGAAAACCACGAGTGGGTTTTAAACGACGAAGTGCTAGGAGACACCTTCGACAGGTAGGGCACTCCGGACGTAGATCTGTTCGCCACCGCCGAAAATAGAAAATGACGAGACTTCGCCTCCAGGTATTACCAACCGGGGACTCTGGGGAATGCGCTATGGATCAGCTGGTCGAACAGCTTTCTGTACGCTTTTCCACCCATTCCCCTGATTCTGGCGGTGCTCATCAAGCTGTCTCAGTCCAGAGCACAGATGATCCTCATTGCTCCGGAGTGGCCCCGACAGTGGTGGTTCACGGACCTGCTTCACCGGTCTATCCTACCCCACATGCAGCCGCCATGTCGGACGGACCTTCTCACGAAGTTCGGGGGGCAGATGGTGCACACAAACCTCTCATCGTTGAGTTTGGCAGCATGGCTCCTGAGATAGTGCAATATGGACACCTGAATCTGCCTAAAGGATTGCATGAACATTCTCAAGGAAGCTAAGCGGCCTTCCACTAGGTCGTCTTATGCCTACAAGAGGAAGAGGTTCTGCATCTGGTGTACTTCCAAAAACTATGATCCGACGACCTGCAAGGAAGATGTTGTCCTTCAATATCTCTTGCATTTGGCTCAGTCCGGCCTTAATTTTCAATCTATTAAGGTTCACCTCGCAGCGTTAACTGTGTACAGGAAATGTCCCTCACAGACTTCCTTCTTCTAGGTCCCTGTGATTAAGGATTTTTTGGAAGGATTGAAGAAAGTGTTTCCTCTTGTTCGGAGTCCTAGCCTTCCTGGGATTTGAATGTGGTGCTGTCCAGATTGATGAAGGATCCATTTGAACCCATTCATAAGGCTTCACTGCAGCACTTATCGTGGAAGTCGGCTTTCCTTGTGGCCATTACATTGGCCGAGGGGTGAGTAAATGTAAATGTAGTATACTTGTATAGCGCACAAATCGACCCCAGCTGGGGTATCTCTGCGCTTGTACGCATACCGCTGTGAAACCCTTCCTGACTTTTCCCTGTGAAGTGCCAACTCCTGGGCACCCCCAAGATGAAGCCGGGCATCCTAACGTTGTTGGGGCCATTGTGGAGATTAAGCAAGCTATTGCCCAGAGTTGCAGAGTGGGACCCATGATTAGACTAGGCATCGAGGCGAGAATTATCAGGTCCGAGGAAATTGAGCCCAAGACCCGCCAAGGCGGGAATTGAACCCTGGTCCCGGGCTAGACCTCTGCATCAGGGTCTGCCGCTCTAACCATTGAGCCACACTTCTCCATGCGTGAGATTCAGGCATTGTGTTGTCAAGAACCTTATACTGTTTTTCATGCTGCTAAGGTTGTGATGCGTACTCACCCTAAGTTCCTTCCTAAGGTGATCTCTGATTTTCAGGTTAATCAGTCTGTAACTTTACCTACGTTTTTCCAGAATCCTTCCACTCCAGCGGAAAGATCTCTTCATTCCCTGGATGTGAGAAGGGTATTGAAATTCTATCTGGATATTCGTAGGTCAGACCAACTGTTTGTCAACTATGGGTTGGTCAGGACTGGTCTTGCTACCTCGAAGCAATCCATCTCTAGGTGGATTGTGTCCTGTGTCCAATTATGTTACTAGAAGGCTAATAAGACCTTAGGAGGTAAGCCTAAGTCTCATTCCACCAGGGCCAAAGCGGCTACAACAGCTTTGCTTCGTAATGTTCCCATTGCAGAGATCTGCAGGGCTGCCACTTGGAAGTCAGTCCATACCTTTGCTAAGCATTACTGTCTGGACTCGGATGCCAGAGCAGATGCTCATGTTGGGCAGACTTCGTTAAGAAATCGGTTTGCACAGTAGTAGTGTTGTCTTTTTCTCCACCGCCGGTAAGATTGTTGGGATGGGCTTGCCATTCTATTCACTAGATTATGACTATACACAGAGATCCCCTACTACAGAAGGAGTAGTTTCTTACCTGTAACTCCAGTTCTGTAGTAGGGGTATCTCTGTTATAGTCATAAGCGCCCGCCCTCCTCCCCGGTGGAGAAAATGGTACTGTAATGTATGCTACAGGCCTTTCTTTATACACCTTCAAAAAGAACTGAAAGTAAAAGGAGTTTGCTGTGCATCATTGGGATACCGAGGGTTTTTGGAGAGTTCCTTAAAAGCACGGTATCCCTTTTCCAGACACATAATGGCAGCCTATGGGGGCTTGTCTGTCCATCCCTTCCTCTCTATCATTCCAAGGATTTTGTGAAGGGGAAGTTTCTCTATGGGTGAAACTTGGCAGACTGTGTTAAATGTGATGTTGGTGGTTTATCCTGTGCATTTCTAGTTGAAGTACTGGACAGTGTAGCCTTGCAGGTATAGGCTGTATTATTGTCTTTAATTTTCTCTTAAGTGTCTATGCAGGACTGCACTGAGGACAACTTAAGAGATTATTTTTGATTGCTCTGGGGTCCACGCACATGGGCGGGACTATTCACTAGATTATGACTATAACAGAGATACCCCTACTACAGAATTGGAGTTACAGGTAAGAAACTACTCCTTACTCTTGTTTGCTCTTTACGTCACTGTATTTTGCCAGTGGTGGATGCCTTGTTTTTCTTCCCTTCCCCTTTTCCTCCATCACGGTGTTGCAGGTTCTCTTGGTTGTATGCTGTTCCACTATGACTCTCCTGACATCATCTTTTTCTTTTATTACATTAGCGAAGGGAGATGTGTTGTAATCTTCCTTCCGGTTTACATATTCTGGTGGTACATTCCTTCCCACCCTTTTTACCCTTCCCCTGTTGTTATGTCCCACTAGAGCTTGCCTTAGAATGTTGGCATCTCTCAGGCAGTCTAGGAGAGTGGGTGACAGAATAAAGAATACTTCTACCTTCTCTTGCCTCAGAGTGATCTTCTTTATAACAGCGATATTATAAGAAAAGGCGGTATAAGGTTTTAGATAGTGTCTGGGACGTCTGGAAGCTAGTGCAAAGCTCAATGGCAATTCCGAAAATTAGCTACTATTCACCACTATGGAACTCCAGTATTTTTCCACAATTTAGTAACTACAGGATCGGGAGATTCTGAGAGCAGCAAGGAATTAAAAGATTAGGCGATATCTTTGAAGGAGATATCCTGATGAGGTTTGATAATATTCAGCAGTAATTTGGCATCCCGGCTAACCAAGGCTTCAAATTCTTGCAGATCTATAAAACTCTAATGGGTATTAGACCACGGATTTCCTCAGGGTGCAGAATTAATATGATGGATTATTTATTAGGTGGTGGAACTAAGATCAAAATGGTATATAGGTCCCTATTATCAGGGATCCAAGATGATTTGGAAAAATTTGAAGCCTCCTGGGCGAATAACCTCGTGGATCCGGATAATGATATAGATAAAGCACTGCAACTAGCTGGGAAACTCTTCCGCTCCACGAATCTGAGAGCCCAACACTATAAGACCCTTTTTAACTTATACTTTACACCAGCCAAATTATATGTTTGGGGTAAGAGGGAGGATGATAGATGTCCGAGGTGTCTGGAAGGGCCCGCTAACCTACTACATATGTTCCATCAATGTGACAAATTAAGCTCAATTCGAGGGGAAATTGAGAAGTTTTGGGATAGGCTGCTAGGTGTTAAGACCAACCTATCCCCTAACCTGATGATAATAAGAACTGATAGCAATTTGGGGCTCAACAAGGAGGAGTAAGCCTTTGTTTTTATATCTGTGGCGGTCCTCCAGATATTGATTGTGGCAGGTTGGAAAGATACTGTAGCACCATCCTTCCAGATGTGGTTGGCTAGACTCCTTGGGATTCATAATATCAAATCCTCCTTATATATGCCTATGGGTAGGAAAATGAGGGAATTGGGGCTGAATATCTGGGCCCCTATCAAGGGGTGGAGCGACTCCCGCTTATAAAAGTGTCCTGAACAGTTGGGCTGGCAGCGAGTGGAAGAGGGTTTTTATTCTTCATTGACCTCTGAAGGGTGTCTGAAATTTATTTTCACTCCTGCAAAGAGATATTAGTCTAGTATTACTCGGTAGTAATTAAATATTTCCTATTTTTTAACAGTTTTTTTTTTAGAAAGGCATATCCTAGTTTATATATTGTATGATTGTATATGTTTTAAATCTGTGTATATTGGATTTTTAACAATATTGCAATGTAAAGTATATTTATTGTTGACTGTACCAGGTATTTTATTTTTATACATAAAAAAAATAAAAAAAGATCTCCTACAGTGAATCTGTCCTTGCGGGGAGGCTAGCTCCCTCTAGAGCTGTGTGGATCCAGTGTTGTGTAGACCCCCAATTAGCGCTGAAAGATTCTTCACCGGTACTGGTAGCTGTGGGTGCATTTATTTGTGTCTGGAGCAGCTTTAAACCTCAGGATTGGCTGCCATGTTGAAGTCAGGCACCAAGAGGTGCGGGGATCCCCCCCCCACGGGGCCCCCAGATGCCATCATCGCCCAGTGTGAGCTTCTTGCTAAACCACCGTTTGCCCCCCTGGTAGATTCTTAGTCTCTGTTAGCCCCGTCGGTACTTGCAAGATGTCGAAGCTAACTGTAGCTCACGTGGCCTCCATCTTGAAGTCAGGCATCGGCCTCCATGTGTTTCCCCCCAGGCTCCCTCTGGACCAGGGGGGCTCCTTAATGTCCCCTTGGTGCAACAGCTGCCTATCAGTCATTTCTCCAGCCTGGGGCCGACGGGGCTCAAGGAGCCAGAAGTGATCCCCATCTGTTGCGCCTCTCATGCAGAGTCGGAGCTCTCACCCTGCCTCCTGGAGGTGGGGCTTACCCGTTTTCGGCACCTCTGGTGGCTCCACGGTTTTCCACTGGCTGCTTCCCTCCTCGGGGCCTTCCCGTTGCACCCCCGGCTTCAGCGAGCTTCCGCAGACCTGACGATTCTGGTTCCTTTTTGCCAGCTCCCCCGTGACTTCTCGCCACCTCCTTTATCTCCGACATCTCTCGGTGTTGCTCATGTCAGGGATTCTCCTCCACTCGTACTGTTAGGTGACTTTTTGCATGTGCTTGCCACGGAGCCTCAGCGGTTCAGGTCTGCTCAGCCAACTTGGCTGGCCACGCCCCGATATCTCTGTTTTGAGGCATTCCGAAATTGTGCAAGAGGATGTTTTGCTTTATCGGGAGGACGGAGTACATTTATCTTTATTGGGCAATGGATTTTACCTTCTGGAGTTGCACCTCAAAATTGCTCAGCTTTTGGGTGGGAGGTTGTGGGATTGACAATGGGTAGGGTTATCATGGTTTGTTTTTGGTGGGGGAGGAAAACACCTGTGGGCTTTCCTGTTTCGCCGGCTAGAAGGCATTTGTTGGATGGGAGGGGGACCAAAAGGCAGAGAAATGAGAGATCAGGGATATTGCTTAACGACCAAAGGGATGGAGTTGCAAGGGTAATAACGGAAGGTGGAGAGCAGGTCAGAGGGGTACAATATATTGGGTACAAGGTTCGGAGTGGGCAGGATCATCTCTGGAGGGTAATATTTCTTGGAGGGGGTGTTGGCTGTTAGGTTGGTTTCAATGTATTAGTGAGATAGATTAGTTTTGTAAGGCATTTGACGAGGTTCAATATAAATGTGACAGACCTGTTCTATTAAAGCTTCCTTTTACCCCTATCAATGTCTGAGTGTCGTCGTTGCACGCTGTCTCGCCCGATGTAGCTTCAGTGAGTTTAGAATCATTGATTAAAAAACTATGGGCTAGATGTAGGTAGGCTATTACCGGTCGGTAACGGCAGATTTCGTGACACCCTGCACCCTTGACTTTTTCCCAATTTTACCAAATCTGTATTTACCGATTCGGTAATTGACATTCATTCTTATGAGCCTCCAGGCCCATAGGAATGAATGGCAAATACCGAATCGGTAATTACCGATTCGGTAAATACCGAATCTTACCGATTCGGTATTTTTTACCGAATTTATATCTACATAGCAATTACCGATTCGAAAATACCGAATTGGTAAAATTCGGTATTTTCGAATCGGTAATTTACAATTACCTACATCTAGCCCTTTATTGCTAGGTAACTGAGAGTTTCTCAGTTCAGACTCTCTAAGCACAAGCCAGACAGAGTTCATTTAAATTCTGATGATGTTAACAAACCATAAATTGCGAACAGGGGATTTATGAGAGGTGAACTTGTATTAGACTAATACATACACCAGAAGTGAAGGAGTGAATGCCCGAAATCTTGTGAACAGCGCAACTGAGAAATACTTACTTAGCTTGCAGAGAAGGCGGTCTCTCCGGCCTAAAGAAAGGCAGGTACCCAAACAGTGCTTAATTTGTAAAGGAGTAAGTGCCACGAACCCTGTCAGGATACTGCAGCCGTGTGCACCACCCATTGTGCTACTAATGACAATTCAGTCTTTTTACACATTAAAAATTACTAATACCTGCCACCCAAGCTATTTTCATGGCTTTGAGTAGTAGCTATTAGTCGTTTTTTAAAGTATGTAGAATTATTAAACAACTGTTGTTGTGTCCATCACAAAATTGGACAGACAGCGCCACCATGTGGCTGGCTATCATAAGTCCCGGTGTTGACAATTAATTGCAGGTGCCAAGCACAGGAAACCCTCAGCTCAAATTAAGCACTGGACCCGAACTGATAAATTAGCGAAGATCTAAAAAGAGAGGAGACGATCAGGAACTTATATGTTTATATATTTTGGAAATTACATTGTTGCAATACTAGTGTGGTTTTCAGAAAGTTAGATTATCATGTCCAAAATCAGTAGTACACCGGATAGAGAACAAGGACTATTAAAATAAGAAAGAAACCTGCTAGTCATTAATGCTAATTTGTTGGGGTGTACCAAGAGTAACATTGTGGCTTCCTAGAGACTTGTGGTGTTACACTGGGGGAGACATTGCTTACACAAAGATAGTTACTAAACAGGTAACCAGATATTGTTTTCTGAAAATATAACTGCTAACAAACCTGCACATTGCATTCCTGTGAACACCAAATACAGCAAAATATGCATCAGGAATTGCACTTAAACACAGGAAATGTATTATCATGCGAAGAGCTACGCTGCCCATAAATGCACTTTCACTTGAGCCATTATGAGCCATCAAGCAGAGGACTGGCTGAATTTCTGATGTACCAAAGGTACAGCAAAACAGAAATCACAAAGTCCACCAAGCAAGGGTAGGTCAGAAACACAGCAATCTTAGCAATCCTAGCTAACAATTGCAGCTGAAAGCCTGTCTGTTGATTGGCGCAGGACACTCACAGTATGTCCTTATACATGTTTAAACATAGCTGTCGGGGGCGTGGCTAGCCAGCCAAGATGGAGGTCGCAGCCCGATAGAGCTCCGGAGCCTCCCGGGGGAACCCACTCTGTTGGCGCTGTTTCAACTGCGCCTGCACCTGTCCGGGAGTGGGGGAAATGCTGCTGATACCCCTGAGCTTTCCGGGGGACTGTCCCAGCCCGACTGCACGCCCGACGGTGGTGAACTGGGGTGAGGCCTGCCTGTGGATGCGAGACGGCCGAGACCAGGAGCTGCAGTGAGGGTGGGGCTGTCTCTGGTGGAGCCACCTCTGGGGGACTGTGAGCAGGGATCCTGAGGTGGGGCCAGGCCTGCGGCCCACTGGCTACGGCTGTACGCTGAGGCTGAGCTGATCGAGGCTGAAGACTCCCGGGTCACTGCCTGCGCGGCGGCCGTGATCGCGCACCCTGTCACAGGAAGCGCAGGCGATCTGGCAATGGCTACTTGCCAGAGGACTGACGATAACGGCTACCCATCTGCCTGGGGTGTAGAATGCTCAGGCGGACACACTCAGCAGACTGGTGCAAGAAAACCACGAGTGGGTTTTAAACGACGAAGTGCTAGGAGACACCTTCGACAGGTAGGGCACTCCGGACGTAGATCTGTTCGCCACCGCCGAAAATAGAAAATGACGAGACTTCGCCTCCAGGTATTACCAACCGGGGACTCTGGGGAATGCGCTATGGATCAGCTGGTCGAACAGCTTTCTGTACGCTTTTCCACCCATTCCCCTGATTCTGGCGGTGCTCATCAAGCTGTCTCAGTCCAGAGCACAGATGATCCTCATTGCTCCGGAGTGGCCCCGACAGTGGTGGTTCACGGACCTGCTTCACCGGTCTATCCTACCCCACATGCAGCCGCCATGTCGGACGGACCTTCTCACGAAGTTCGGGGGGCAGATGGTGCACACAAACCTCTCATCGTTGAGTTTGGCAGCATGGCTCCTGAGATAGTGCAATATGGACACCTGAATCTGCCTAAAGGATTGCATGAACATTCTCAAGGAAGCTAAGCGGCCTTCCACTAGGTCGTCTTATGCCTACAAGAGGAAGAGGTTCTGCATCTGGTGTACTTCCAAAAACTATGATCCGACGACCTGCAAGGAAGATGTTGTCCTTCAATATCTCTTGCATTTGGCTCAGTCCGGCCTTAATTTTCAATCTATTAAGGTTCACCTCGCAGCGTTAACTGTGTACAGGAAATGTCCCTCACAGACTTCCTTCTTCTAGGTCCCTGTGATTAAGGATTTTTGGGAAGGATTGAAGAAAGTGTTTCCTCTTGTTCGGAGTCCTAGCCTTCCTGGGATTTGAATGTGGTGCTGTCCAGATTGATGAAGGATCCTTTTGAACCCATTCATAAGGCTTCACTGCAGCACTTATCGTGGAAGTCGGCTTTCCTTGTGGCCATTACATTGGCCGAGGGGTGAGTAAATGTAAATGTAGTATACTTGTATAGCGCACAAATCGACCCCAGCTGGGGTATCTCTGCGCTTGTACGCATACCGCTGTGAAACCCTTCCTGACTTTTCCCTGTGAAGTGCCAACTCCTGGGCACCCCCAAGATGAAGCCGGGCATCCTAACGTTGTTGGGGCCATTGTGGAGATTAAGCAAGCTATTGCCCAGAGTTGCAGAGTGGGACCCATGATTAGACTAGGCATCGAGGCGAGAATTATCAGGTCCGAGGAAATTGAGCCCAAGACCCGCCAAGGCGGGAATTGAACCCTGGTCCCGGGCTAGACCTCTGCATCAGGGTCTGCCGCTCTAACCATTGAGCCACACTTCTCCACGCGTGAGATTCAGGCATTGTGTTGTCAAGAACCTTATACTGTTTTTCATGCTGCTAAGGTTGTGATGCGTACTCACCCTAAGTTCCTTCCTAAGGTGATCTCTGATTTTCAGGTTAATCAGTCTGTAACTTTACCTACGTTTTTCCAGAATCCTTCCACTCCAGCGGAAAGATCTCTTCATTCCCTGGATGTGAGAAGGGTATTGAAATTCTATCTAGATATTCGTAGGTCAGACCAACTGTTTGTCAACTATGGGTTGGTCAGGACTGGTCTTGCTACCTCGAAGCAATCCATCTCTAGGTGGATTGTGTCCTGTGTCCAATTATGTTACTAGAAGGCTAATAAGACCTTAGGAGGTAAGCCTAAGTCTCATTCCACCAGGGCCAAAGCGGCTACAACAGCTTTGCTTCGTAATGTTCCCATTGCAGAGATCTGCAGGGCTGCCACTTGGAAGTCAGTCCATACCTTTGCTAAGCATTACTGTCTGGACTCGGATGCCAGAGCAGATGCTCATGTTGGGCAGACTTCGTTAAGAAATCGGTTTGCACAGTAGTAGTGTTGTCTTTTTCTCCACCGCCGGTAAGATTGTTGGGATGGGCTTGCCATTCTATTCACTAGATTATGACTATACACAGAGATCCCCTACTACAGAAGGAGTAGTTTCTTACCTGTAACTCCAGTTCTGTAGTAGGGGTATCTCTGTTATAGTCATAAGCGCCCGCCCTCCTCCCCGGTGGAGAAAATGGTACTGTAATGTATGCTACAGGCCTTTCTTTTTACACCTTCAAAAAGAACTGAAAGTAAAAGGAGTTTGCTGTGCATCATTGGGATACCGAGGGTCTCTGGAGAGTTCCTTAAAAGCACGGTATCCCTTTTCCAGACACATAATGGCAGCCTATGGGGGCTTGTCTGTCCATCCCTTCCTCTCTATCATTCCAAGGATTTTGTGAAGGGGAAGTTTCTCTATGGGTGAAACTTGGCAGACTGTGTTAAATGTGATGTTGGTGGTTTATCCTTTGCATTTCTAGTTGAAGTACTGGACAGTGTAGCCTTGCAGGTATAGGCTGTATTATTGTCTTTAATTTTCTCTTAAGTGTCTATGCAGGACTGCACTGAGGACAACTTAAGAGATTATTTTTGATTGCTCTGGGGTCCACGCACATGGGCGGGACTATTCACTAGATTATGACTATAACAGAGATACCCCTACTACAGAATTGGAGTTACAGGTAAGAAACTACTCCTTACTCTTGTTTGCTCTTTACGTCACTGTATTTTGCCAGTGGTGGATGCCTTGTTTTTCTTCCCTTCCCCTTTTCCTCCATCACGGTGTTGCAGGTTCTCTTGGTTGTATGCTGTTCCACTATGACTCTCCTGACATCATCATTTTCTTTTATTACATTAGCGAAGGGAGATGTGTTGTAATCTTCCTTCCGGTTTACATATTCTGGTGGTACATTCCTTCCCACCCTTTTTACCCTTCCCCTGTTGTTATGTCCCACTAGAGCTTGCCTTAGAATGTTGGCATCTCTCAGGCAGTCTAGGAGAGTGGGTGACAGAATAAAGAATACTTCTACCTTCTCTTGCCTCAGAGTGATCTTCTTTATAACAGCGATATTATAAGAAAAGGCGGTATAAGGTTTTAGATAGTGTCTGGGACGTCTGGAAGCTAGTGCAAAGCTCAATGGCAATTCCGAAAATTAGCTACTATTCACCACTATGGAACTCCAGTATTTTTCCACAATTTAGTAACGACAGGATCGGGAGATTCTGAGAGCAGCAAGGAATTAAAAGATTAGGCGATATCTTTGAAGGAGATATCCTGATGAGGTTTGATAATATTCAGCAGTAATTTGGCATCCCGGCTAACCAAGGCTTCAAATTCTTGCAGATCTATAAAACTCTAATGGGTATTAGACCACGGATTTCCTCAGGGTGCAGAATTAATATGATGGATTATTTATTAGGTGGTGGAACTAAGATCAAAATGGTATATAGGTCCCTATTATCAGGGATCCAAGATGATTTGGAAAAATTTGAAGCCTCCTGGGCGAATAACCTCGTGGATCCGGATAATGATATAGATAAAGCACTGCAACTAGCTGGGAAACTCTTCCGCTCCACGAATCTGAGAGCCCAACACTATAAGACCCTTTTTAACTTATACTTTACACCAGCCAAATTATATGTTTGGGGTAAGAGGGAGGATGATAGATGTCCGAGGTGTCTGGAAGGGCCCGCTAACCTACTACATATGTTCCATCAATGTGACAAATTAAGCTCAATTCGAGGGGAAATTGAGAAGTTTTGGGATAGGCTGCTAGGTGTTAAGACCAACCTATCCCCTACCCTGATGATAATAAGAACTGATAGCAATTTGGGGCTCAACAAGGAGGAGTAAGCCTTTGTTTTTATATCTGTGGCGGTCCTCCAGATATTGATTGTGGCAGGTTGGAAAGATACTGTAGCACCATCCTTCCAGATGTGGTTGGCTAGACTCCTTGGGATTCATAATATCAAATCCTCCTTATATATGCCTATGGGTAGGAAAATGAGGGAATTGGGGCTGAATATCTGGGCCCCTATCAAGGGGTGGAGCGACTCCCGCTTATAAAAGTGTCCTGAACAGTTGGGCTGGCAGCGAGTGGAAGAGGGTTTTTATTCTTCATTGACCTCTGAAGGGTGTCTGATATTTATTTTCACTCCTGCAAAGAGATATTAGTCTAGTATTACTCGGTAGTAATTAAATATTTCCTATTTTTTAACAGTTTTTTTTTTAGAAAGGCATATCCTAGTTTATATATTGTATGATTGTATATGTTTTAAATCTGTGTATATTGGATTTTTAACAATATTGCAATGTAAAGTATATTTATTGTTGACTGTACCAGGTATTTTATTTTTATACATAAAAATAATAAAAAAAGATCTCCTACAGTGAATCTGTCCTTGCGGGGAGGCTAGCTCCCTCTAGAGCTGTGTGGATCCAGTGTTGTGTAGACCCCCAATTAGCGCTGAAAGATTCTTCACCGGTACTGGTAGCTGTGGGTGCATTTATTTGTGTCTGGAGCAGCTTTAAACCTCAGGATTGGCTGCCATGTTGAAGTCAGGCACCAAGAGGTGCGGGGATCCCCCCCCCCACGGGGCCCCCAGATGCCATCATCGCCCAGTGTGAGCTTCTTGCTAAACCACCGTTTGCCCCCCTGGTAGATTCTTAGTCTCTGTTAGCCCCGTCGGTACTTGCAAGATGTCGAAGCTAACTGTAGCTCACGTGGCCTCCATCTTGAAGTCAGGCATCGGCCTCCATGTGTTTCCCCCCAGGCTCCCTCTGGACCAGGGGGGCTCCTCAATGTCCCCTTGGTGCAACAGCTGCCTATCAGTCATTTCTCCAGCCTGGGGCCGACGGGGCTCAAGGAGCCAGAAGTGATCCCCATCTGTTGCGCCTCTCATGCAGAGTCGGAGCTCTCACCCTGCCTCCTGGAGGTGGGGCTTACCCGTTTTCGGCACCTCTGGTGGCTCCACGGTTTTCCACTGGCTGCTTCCCTCCTCGGGGCCTTCCCGTTGCACCCCCGGCTTCAGCGAGCTTCCGCAGACCTGACGATTCTGGTTCCTTTTTGCCAGCTCCCCCGTGACTTCTCGCCACCTCCTTTATCTCCGACATCTCTCGGTGTTGCTCATGTCAGGGATTCTCCTCCACTCGTACTGTTAGGTGACTTTTTGCATGTGCTTGCCACGGAGCCTCAGCGGTTCAGGTCTGCTCAGCCAACTTGGCTGGCCACGCCCCGATATCTCTGTTTTGAGGCATTCCGAAATTGTGCAAGAGGATGTTTTGCTTTATCGGGAGGACGGAGTACATTTATCTTTATTGGGCAATGGATTTTACCTTCTGGAGTTGCACCTCAAAATTGCTCAGCTTTTGGGTGGGAGGTTGTGGGATTGACAATGGGTAGGGTTATCATGGTTTGTTTTTGGTGGGGGAGGAAAACACCTGTGGGCTTTCCTGTTTCGCCGGCTAGAAGGCATTTGTTGGATGGGAGGGGGACCAAAAGGCAGAGAAATGAGAGATCAGGGATATTGCTTAACGACCAAAGGGATGGAGTTGCAAGGGTAATAACGGAAGGTGGAGAGCAGGTCAGAGGGGTACAATATATTGGGTACAAGGTTCGGAGTGGGCAGGATCATCTCTGGAGGGTAATATTTCTTGGAGGGGGTGTTGGCTGTTAGGTTGGTTTCAATGTATTAGTGAGATAGATTAGTTTTGTAAGGCATTTGACGAGGTTCAATATAAATGTGACAGACCTGTTCTATTAAAGCTTCCTTTTACCCCTATCAATGTCTGAGTGTCGTCGTTGCACGCTGTCTCGCCCGATGTAGCTTCAGTGAGTTTAGAATCATTGATTAGAGAACTATGGGCTAGATGTAGGTAGGCTATTACCGGTCGGTAACGGCCGAATTTGGCCGTTACCGACCGGTAATAGACTTTTCCAAAGTAGGAGGCTTTTTTACAGATTCGGTAAATAACGAATCGGTATTTACTGATTCGGTATTTACCGAATCATCATTTACCGATTCGGTATTTACCGAATCGGTAAATGAGATGTAGGAAGCACTGTAAACAGTGCTTCTGGGCTTTAAGGATTCGTTATTTACCACCAACTATTAGTTGGTGGTAAATAACGAATTCCTATGTAAATGCAAATATGTGCATTTACACCTGTGCCATGTGACAGACATACATGCCCTTAGGGCATGTATGTGTGCCACATGTGCACACAAGCACTAATCAGGGGTGTGCAGGGTCTCACCCTGCACCCTTGACTTTTTCCCAATTTTACCAAATCTGTATTTACCGATTCGGTAATTGATATTCATTCTTATGAGCCTCCAGGCCCATAGGAATGAATGGCAAATACCGAATCGGTAATTACCGATTCGGTAAATACCGAATCTTACGATTCGGTATTTTTTACCGAATTTATATCTACATAGCAATTACCGATTCGAAAATACCGAATTGGTAAAATTCGGTATTTTCGAATCGGTAATTTACAATTACCTACATCAAGCCCTTTATTGCTAGGTAACTGAGAGTTTCTCAGTTCAGACTCTCTAAGCACAAGCCAGACAGAGTTCATTTAAATTCTGATGATGTTAACAAACCATAAAGTGCGAACAGGGGATTTATGAGAGGTGAACTTGTATTAGACTAATACATACACCAGAAGTGAAGGAGTGAATGCCCGAAATCTTGTGAACAGCGCAACTGAGAAATACTTACTTAGCTTGCAGAGAAGGCGGGCTCTCCGGCCTAAAGAAAGGCAGGTACCCAAACAGTGCTTAATTTGTAAAGGAGTAAGTGCCACAAACCCTGTCAGGATACTGCAGCCGTGTGCACCACCCATTGTGCTACTAATGACAATTCAGTCTTTTTACACATTAAAAATTACTAATACCTGCCACCCAAGCTATTTTCATGGCTTTGAGTAGTAGCTATTAGTCGTTTTTTAAAGTATGTAGAATTATTAAACAACTGTTGTTGTGTCCATCACAAAATTGGACAGACAGCGCCACCATTTGGCTGGCTATCATAAGTCCCGGTGTTGACAATTAATTGCAGGTGCCAAGCACAGGAAACCCTCAGCTCAAATTAAGCACTGGACCCGAACTGATAAATTAGCGAAGATCTAAAAAGAGAGGAGACGATCAGGAACTTATATGTTTATATATTTTGGAAATTACATTGTTGCAATACTAGTGTGGTTTTCAGAAAGTTAGATTATCATGTCCAAAATCAGTAGTACACCGGATAGAGAACAAGGACTATTAAAATAAGAAAGAAACCTGCTAGTCATTAATGCTAATTTGTTGGGGTGTACCAAGAGTAACATTGTGGCTTCCTAGAGACTTGTGGTGTTACACTGGGGGAGACATTGCTTACACAAAGATAGTTACTAAACAGGTAACCAGATATTGTTTTCTGAAAATATAACTGCTAACAATCCTGCACATTGCATTCCTGTGAACACCAAATACAGCGAAATATGCATCAGGAATTGCACTTAAACACAGGAAATGTATTATCATGCGAAGAGCTACGCTGCCCATAAATGCACTTTCACTTGAGCCATTATGAGCCATCAAGCAGAGGACTGGCTGAATTTCTGATGTACCAAAGGTACAGCAAAACAGAAATCACAAAGTCCACCAAGCAAGGGTAGGTCAGAAACACAGCAATCTTAGCAATCCTAGCTAACAATTGCAGCTGAAAGCCTGTCTGTTGATTGGCGCAGGACACTCACAGTATGTCCTTATACATGTTTAAACATAGCTGTCGGGGGCGTGGCTAGCCAGCCAAGATGGAGGTCGCAGCCCGATAGAGCTCCGGAGCCTCCCGGGGGAACCCACTCTGTTGGCGCTGTTTCAACTGCGCCTGCACCTGTCCGGGAGTGGGGGAAATGCTGCTGATACCCCTGAGCTTTCCGGGGGACTGTTCCAGCCCGACTGCACGCCCGACGGTGGTGAACTGGGGTGAGGTCTGCCTGTGGATGCGAGACGGCCGAGACCAGGAGCTGCAGTGAGGGTGGGGCTGTCTCTGGTGGAGCCGCCTCTGGGGGACTGTGAGCAGGGATCCTGAGGTGGGGCCAGGCCTGCGGCCCACTGGCTACGGCTGTACGCTGAGGCTGAGCTGATCGAGGCTGAAGACTCCCGAGTCACTGCCTGCGCGGCGGCCGTGATTGCTGAGGACCCCGAGTGCCTGGCCCGGAGCTGAGGCGGAGGGTGGAACTGTGCGGGGCCTGCCCTTGCGGGTGGGGCCTACCCTGTGTCGGGCCCGCAGCGGCCCTCGTGGAAGTGTCCGGACTGGTGGGTGCTGAGGCGGTGAGTGTCCGAGAAAGGGTCGGAATTGACCTGGCTAGAGTCTGCTGCGGAGGCCGGCTGGTATTGCGTTCGGGGAGGGCACTGGATTGCCTTCTGCCTCCTGGGCCTGTCAGCGTCCCCCCGAGGCTGCGCAGGTGAAGGCTGACGACTGGAGGATCGTGCGGTGGCCCTGCTGACGGTGGCCCGATTGGGGGCACTGCTGCGAGGCCCGAACGCAGGCTTGGAGGATTGTCCTGTGCCCTGATTGGCCCTGACCGTGACTGCGTTGGAGGACGCTGTACACCCGGCAGCTTTGAAGGACCTCACGATCATTGGGAACAGGCCTGGAGCTTGGGCGGGCGCGGCCTGCCAATCGCCTCCCTGGATTGTGGATATGGGAACAGAAGACCGCTGCCATACTAAGGCCCAAGCAAAGCTGGTGTGATTAGAGCCCGTGCTGCCAGACAGCTCTTCTGTGGGGCCCAGTGGATTGACGTGGTGAGTGGTGATGCTCCTTGGGGGGCTCCCCCCTTTCTTTTGACTGTGCCCCCCCCTTTTCCCCTGCGTGCCATCCCGGGTTTGTGTGCAGCCGCCTGTTTCACGTGGGAGAGACCGTGAGGGGACTGTTTTTTGGTGTGCGGGCCCCCCTCCCGCATGGACTTTGCCCGGGAGACCCCAGATAGGACGCATTTTCTTGGGGGTAACGCTGTGTTGGGGTGCCCCGATACTCCGTGGACTATCCCACTTCTCCTGAGGGCCACTCTGCTGGGGCATTGGATAGAACTATTGCAGCCTGGCGTATCTGCCCAGCGTTAGAGCCTTGACCAACCGCGCGACCCTTTTCCCGGTGACCCTGCGACATAGCCCTATGGGCCGAAATTGGGCGAACGGGCAGGAGAGGAGAGACGGCTCTGATACTCCTGGTGCCATGTCAGGTGCCGTGGGCGGGGGCTCTGCGACAGGGGCTGCCTTGACCGGAGATGTGGAGGACCGGCCCCTGGACAAACTGGACATTATACTTAAGGAGATAAGGGAGTCCAGGTCGGCGATGCAGCTTCAACTGGGCACTCTTACTACCAGATTGAATATCCTGAAGGCGGACCACGGCAAGTTGGCAGACAGGGTTAAGGATCATGGCCAGACCTTGAAGGAACTCACGCCGACAGCGGCAGAGCACTCTTCCTCTTTACAGCAGCTCCAGCAACAGGTTTCCACGCCTATGGAGCGGGTGGAGGATGCAGAAGGAAGAAACCGACGCAGCAACATACACATTATCGGTTTGCCAGAACGCTGTGAGGGGAACCAGGCGGCAGCCTTCATGGAAGAGTGGTTCCGTGACCACGTGGCAATTGAAGGCCTCTCGCCGTACTTCTGTGCGGAACGGGCGCACAGGATTCCGACTGGTCAACCTAAGCCTGGTTTACCGCCCCGCCCAATGATTGTTAAAATCCTTAACTACAGGGACCGGGACACTTTGCTGCAGAAGGCTTTCCAATATGAGAACCACTGTGTGTACTTATACCCCGATTACACAATGCTAGTCCAGAGACAAGGGTCCTCATACCAGGCTGTGAAGAAGAGACTGCAACAGGCACAGCTCAAGTATGCACTTCTCTACCCTGCCCGCCTTAAGGTCATTCACGAGAAGAAGACACACTTTTTCGAGAGTCCTGCGGATGTTGAGGAATGGTTGGAGGTGATGTGCATAGGGACCAGTCAGGCAAGCACACTAGAGCTGTCTACGCAGGGCTCCACGTGTAGCACGGGGTGGCCCGCCCGTCATTCCCAACGGTCTGGTCGGAACGGCGGCGGTACGGGTCCATCACGGGAACAACAGCGAAAAGACCAAGAAGGGGCACTGGCTGTGGCAGGTGCCTTTCGTGAGGACTCACACAAGATTACTACCAACTCAGAAGACAGTACATTGCACTCGGACTCTGAGCACAGTGCGATCCTGTTCCCCACCATTACGCCTAGGGCGGCGGATGACATGTTAGATAATTAACTATTGCTGCTGATGCCTTGTCTCTACCAAATACGCTTACGAACAGTGATGTGATTGCTGCTGGGTTGTTTGGGATGGGCCTGCTGTTGGGGTTTTTTGTGTCTATGTTCCCCGGGACATATCGGAATTAATCCTTGTTAGTGTACCAAGGGCTGGGTTTCCCGCTTACGGCCTTGTTTATGTGATTCTTAACCTTGTAATGGTCGCTGACCTAGATTGTGGGCCATGGAACTCCCGATGGCTTGGGGTCAATTCTACAGGATATTTATACATTGCCACTACCTCCACATATATCGTTTTATTCTCCCCCGGGACGGAGTACCGTGGAGCCATTGGGCAACGATGGTTGGCTGTACTAAGACCATGCACATGGCAGGTCACCTCCCTTTTCGAGTATGCACCTTTATTTGTTCTATTTGTTTGTTGCATTATTGTTGGGCCCAGAGCAGTTCCAGCGCTGTGCCGGGTTTAGTTAGAGTTATGGGGGATAGGGACTCCTGGTCAGACTCACCTGGGAACCCACCACGGGAGAGGGCAACATCTTATCATTGGGGACATGCCACATACTGAAGAGACTATGGGGGCCTATAATTTACTAACGTGGAATGTACGAGGGCTGGGAGCCATTCAGAAACGCCACCGCATTTATGCGTTCCTCCTTCACAACCAGACGCACATCGCGTTTCTTCAAGAGTCCCATCTCACGGATTCTGAAACGCAGAAGTGACGGAAGAAATGGCGGGGTAGCATTTATTTCACGAACTACTCTGCCTTCACTAGGGGGCAACAATCTGGGTAAGACATGGGACTCCGTTTATTGAGCTTGAATGCCGGGCAGATGACCAGAGAAGGTATATGCTTGTGAAAGGTACTCTGGATGGTTCCTTGGTGGTCCTGGGAAGCATCTACGCACCACACTTTGAACAAGACAGATTCCTGGGGAGACTGAGTGTAGCTATGGCTGGCTGGCACTGGATTCCTTGGGTGCTTGGAGGGGACTGGAATGCAATACTAGACTTGGGATTGGATAGATCTCACCCTCCACTACAGGCCTCTGCAGCATGTAAACTGACTGAGCAATTCACCTCCTGGGTTGATGGGTGGACACTGTCTGACGCCAGGCGGGCCCTCCACCACACACATAAGGAATACTCCTTGTTCTCCCCAATACACAATCTCCATACTAGAATAGACCGATTTGTATGCTCCAGGTCTCTCCTCACTACAACAAAGGAGGCAGAGTATTTGGCTAAGACCTTTTCTGATCATAGGCCCCTGAAACGTACATTCCTGTGGGGCAGGGTACTGATACCAGTGCCTACCTCGTGATTGAACCCCCGTCTGCTCGAGGATAACCCCTTTTGTATGTCATTAACCACTACTATATCCGACTACTTGAGGGAGAACTGGAATACTGCCTCCTCGAACCTGATAGAATGAGACGCCCTGAAAGTAGTGGTCAGAGGAGCGATAATAGGGCAGCTGGTGGGGGTCAGACAAGAGGTGCATCGTAAACTGTGTGATGTGGAAGACAGGCTGCAGACTCTGGAGAGGGCGGCAGCCCTTGAACCATGGGAGGAAAGGGGAGCTACAAACTGCCCATATAGACCATGCCGAAACGCTGGAAATGCTTTGGACGATAGATTATAGAGACTACCCCCAACGAAAACACACTGAAGCCGATAGATCTGGCACCGTGCTTGCACGTCTAGTGAGGGGTCGTCCTGACCCGCCGACTATAACAAGCATTCACACCCAGGCGGGCGCCATAGTCAACACACAGCTGAAATAAATCATCTCCAGGCATTTTACCTGCCCTCCACACCAATAGTCAGTGCAGAGTTGAATGCGTTCTTACAGGATCTCCCCTTTCCGGTGCTAACGGACGACATCCGAAAAGACATTGATGGCCCCATTACCCAACACGAGATACGGGCAGTGATTAAGAGCCTGAATCGCAACAAAACACCAGGGATGGACGGACTTACGGTGGAGTTTTATCTAACTTACTCGGAACTCCTAGTGCCGGTCTTGGAGATGGTCTATAGGGTGGCCTTTGACACCAGTCGCCTGCCTGACTCCACTATGCAGGCGCTGGTCGCATCCATTCCTAAGCCGGGACGAGATGCTCTAGACATGAGTGATTATAGACCCCTATCGTTGCTTTCCACAGAGTATAAGATTTTAAGTAAGGCCCTCGCCACTCATATACAATCGCACCTCCCCACACTTATTCACCGGGATCAATGCGGATTCCTTCCAAATCGCAGTACTTTCCTGAACACCCGCAGACTGCATTCTATAATGGCGGCTACTTCGCATGATCTCCCTCGAGCGGGATGTATAGCGCTTGACCTGAAACAAGCATTTGATTCCCTTTCCTGGGACTTCATGTTTGAGTCTCTAAAACGGTTTGGTTTTCCGGACCACTTTTTGAACTGGGTCCGCCTATTGTATACATCGGCTATGGCCAGGGTACGCACTGACCGATACATTTCGGAATGCTACGAGGTGCACAGAGGTACGAGGCAGGGCTGCCCCTTGTCCCCTCTGTTGTTTGTGATTGCCCTTTAACCACTGGCTCTAGCCCTTCGAAGTACTGCGGACCATCTGGGCATCCCCATCGATAGGACTCAGCACCTTATATCTATATATGCGGACGACATCCTCTTATACCTCCGCAACTTGACAGCCGATAGCACCCCACTATTTGATATATTTGACACATTTGAGAAACTGTCAGGACTAGCGATAAACCCCATGAAATCTACCTGCTTCTTCTTCCGAGAAACGCCACAATTAACTCACGTACGATTTGGCACTTACTCTATCCCAGTCGCCCCCGCCACTTTTAATTACCTGGGTATACAAGTGTATAGGACATCCGAGGATCAGATAGACGGTAATATTCTGAGTGCAATAACGAGGCTCCGAAGTAGTATGGGGTTCTGGACTTCTCTGCCCTTGTCGGTGATGGGCAGAATTGCCATTTCAAAAATGGTTATGCTCCCCCGCCTTCTATATTATTTTGTGAATATACCGATGACTCTCCCTCAGTCTATTTTTAATACGCTGAATACTATCTTGGTCACTTTGATCTGGGGTAATGGCCGGAGACGGATTAGTTTTCGGAAACTCCAGCTGTGGACGGCAGCAGGTGGCATGGGAGCCCTGAAATTTTGGGGATACTATTATGCTAGTCAGCTACAGTGGCTCTCCTAATGGACTGCCGGTAAAAACCTACACGAAATCGACTTCACGCCGGAGAGATTGGATCGCGGGGAGCTTCATTCTTTGTTGTTGCCCAGGGCCCGGATTCCTCCAACATGTCCCCCGTTGCTCAAAACAGCCCTACATTGCTGGAGGAAAGCTCTCGCCTACACGTTGGCGGAGCCACCTTATGCGGTGAATATTCCTTTACTGGGCATCCCCACACCACACGGTAGACTCACATGCACCAGACTACGGGGATGGACGAATAGTGGGGTTGAGGAGGTGGGTTCTTTTTTCAGGGACGATACTTTGTTGGACCACGAATCCTTTGTGCAGATTACTGGGGCTCCACAATGCCTATATTTGCTTCATGCCACGGTGCCGCACTACATTAGAACCACATGGGCACCGCAACGCACCATACCCACACAGCATGAATTAGTACACCTCTTATATTACATGGGACTTGGACACCATCTAGTGCACTGGCTCTATACTGGGATTAGGTCACACGCAGCAATTTCACTCCTGACCCTCAGAACTCGCTGAGCAGAGGACTCTGATACGGAAATTACGTACAAGGCATAGCGGACCATGTTAGAACATCCCAAAAGAGTCTCACGCAATGCCAGACTTAAATGTATTGAAACGATGGTGCTCCATTGATCCTATCTGACCCCTAAGACAATACATTGTATGTTTCCGGACTCCCCCCACAGTTGCCCTCGTTGCGGAGGTGACGAAGCGGACTTCATCCAGAACCCGAAACGGACTCCCATCCTGCCTGATCCCAACATGGCATCTACAATGGAACACAGACCGTGAAGCTCCCACTGCGCACAACCTAACTCAAGGATTCCTCAAAGGTCATACTAAAACTACAAGAAGACTGACCCCGAACCACCTAACTCCCCACAACTGCACTTCTCCGCTCAATGAAACAAACTTAGATCGTCACCCCCTTCACCCCGAACACATAGCAATCAACGCCCACCCCCCCCCTCGACGGACCCAGAGCTTCTCGAATACGCTCCACCTATTTCGCAAGGCCCCACCGCCGTCCACCATGACTATCGACCACTACCCTCTGTCCTCCCCTCTCATTAAACGCCACGGACCAAATTCCTTCGCTATCTCCCCCCCCACACAACATCTCACCCAATGCAAAAAAATCCCTTAAGCACAAACTAATCAGGCAATTCCCCGAATTCCTCTTCGCAGATGTCTACCACTGCCCCTCAAAAGGTCAAATAAAAATGGACCTCATCTTTCACACTGCCAGACCAGGCTACTGGATCTCGATCCTTAGGGAAAAACGCCTAGTCACAAAGACAACGAAGACATTACATAGCTGCAAGCTCTCCTTCCTCACCCCGAACCACACACCTAACCGCGGGATCACCTCAGTGACCATATACTCCAATGGCACAGTCGTGATCCAAGCCAACAACGCCAATCTGGAGACCTTTGACCACCTATTCCCCTCCCTACTGGCTAACCCTATCACACCTGACCCAGCCCAAGTACACCAGCCCACCAGGACTATCAACCAATCCACACCACCCCCCAGGTACACAATCACCTCCATCCACCCCTCACCTCCCTTAAAGACCCCTGAAAACAAAGACACAACCCCACCACACATCACGGCCCATCCCCCAGATATACCCTCGATGCAGAATACCCCCCCAGCAACCCTAGCGCACTATAAGGCCAGCCCCAAGTCACACCACACCCAACCTGCACTCTCCCCCCTCAGGAATAACAGCCCTGCGCAACCCAACCACTTCACCCACCCAACCCAGATCTTGACTCAAGTTGCCATCTCAACCCAATCGGACATCCTAATTGAACCCAAAACCCAACATAACCACAACATCTCCGTAAACCAACTACCCCCCCACAGGAGGTCCCACACGACCGCCTCACCCGCATCGAAAACCAAATCAACACTATAATTCTAGGCCTGAATCTCATCCTTACCACCCTCGCAACTCCCCATAACACCCACCCAAAATCCCACCCCGCACCCCCCGAAACGCACGCCCCCCAAGATCAACCACCTCAACACCCCATACCGACTCACACCCCCTCTCACCTTCCCAGGCCAGGAGACCTAGCAGAGTGACGAAAGCCATGACCACGGAAGAGGCGCTCGAACTAACCGCCTCTTACACTACACACACCTCCCTGCCCAGCCAGTCCTCCATACAGGTAGTCACTGGTCTCAGAAACGAGCACCCCCCTCGCAAACCCCCGCGACCCCCGGTCGCCCTCATCACCATCCCCACCGAACGTAAGAAAAAAGAAGCTCCCCAGACCAACTGCATGCTCATAAACTGCAGATCCGCCACCAAAAAGTCGACGGGGCTAGCGGAGACCATCCTCAACCACAACATAGACGTAGCATTCATCACGGAGACCTGGCTAGATGACACCTCCCCACCTATCCTAGACATGCTTGTCCCTCCAGGTTACACCATCGTCAATAAAGATAGGAAGGGCCATAAAAAAGGCGGAGGTGTGGCAGTTATCCACAACAACAACCTTGCAGTGGTCGAATGTGACACCTTCGACTACAACTCCTTCGAATGCCTCACTACCAACATCAAAACCAAGGACAACAACTTACTGCAATGCCACCTAATATACCACCCCCCAGGCAACAATACTATGTTCACAGAACAACTTTCAAACCTAATTGCCAATTGCTCCCTCAAAGAGTCCAACACCATCATTCTAGGGGATCTCAATCTGCACTGGAACAACGAGAACAATACCTCAATAAGATCCCTAAACGAACTTCTCCAAGCGAACAACCTCTACCAACACTGCTCAAAAGAGACCCACAACAAAGGGGCAACTCTAGACGCCATCATCGCCAGGAATGATGCAATCTCCATTGAAGACATCCTCCCGGTAGACTGGTCTGACCACCATCTAATCCTATTCCACCTCACGCAACAGATCCAGTCCCATACCCCAATAGCAACTCCCTGCTCATGGTCCAGGAATCTATCACAAATTAACTCAATGGAACTAGAAGAAAGAATAGACTCCTCCTTATCAATCCCCACAGAAGGTCTCTCAACTACCGAACTCATCTCACACTACAACACCACCACATCCGCCATACTAGACCAACTGGCCCGCCTAAAACAAAAAAAAACCAGGAACATCCCATCGAGAACCTGGTTCAACAAGGACATCAACGAGGAAAGGAGACTCCTCAGAGCCACAGAACGACATTGGAGAAAGAACCCCTCCTTTAACAGCCGTGAGGAACTCAGAGCAATGAGAAAAAGGTATAAGAACCACATCAACAATGAAAAAACAAACTTCTTCTGCAATGCGCTAGAAAAGGCAAAGAACAGGCCAGGAGAACTCTTTGATATCATCAAAAAACAAATCTCCAAGCCATCAACGGTCCTTGCTCAACCCTCCAAGACCCTATGTGACAACTTCGTCTCCTTCTTCAACGAAAAAATAACCAAAATCGAACTATCCCTAGACATCAACCCGACTCCGATCATCAACATCAACCTAACTACAACACTCACCACCTCTGACGCTTCACCCTCTATCGCCTGGCCCTCTTTCGACCACGTCCACGAAGCCGAGATCCTCAATCTAATATCATCCTCCAAACCATCCACCCACAACCTTGATCCCATCCCCGCCCAAATGGCCAAAGACCTCAAACTCACCCTTGCTCCAATCTGGTGTAAAATCATCAACAGCTCCCTAAAAACAGGCATCATCCCGGACTGCCTCAAAGTGGGCCAGGTCACCCCCCTCCTGAAGAAACCAGGTCTCGACTCAACTTCAAGCCAGTCTCAAGTCTACCCTTCCTAGCCAAAATCCTAGAAAAATGCGTACTTCGCCAACTCAACAACCAGCTCGACAACATCAACCTTCTTGACCAAAACCAATCAGGCTTCAGAAAAGGCTACAGCACCGAAACCGCAATCCTGAACATAGTTGACGACATACGTAACTCCCTTGACTCGGATCAGTGCTGCCTACTCATCCTCTTAGACCTGTCAGCAGCGTTCGACACGGTTGACTACAAGCTCCTCATCAAGGCCCTCAAAGAACGAGTAGGCGCGGTTGACATGGTCCTGAAATGGTTTGACTCCTTCTACAAGAACCGCTCCCAAAGAGTAAAAATAAAATCGTTCTCATCTGATCCTCTCCCTGTGTCCAGAGGGGTCCCACAAGGATCCGTTCTCTACCCTCAACTCTTCAATATATACATGGTCCCCCTCACCACCATACTGAAGAAAGACAACATCCCTTTCCACCTCTACGCGGACGACACACAGATCTACATAGAAATCACGTCCCACAATGACATCCGAAGACTCAATAACACTCTAAAAGAAATCCAAGACTGGCTAGGGATGAATCACCTCAAACTTAATCAAGGAAAAACAGAGATCCTCCTCATCTCTAACGAAGACAACAACCCACAAATAACTGAATGGTTGAAAGACATTGACGCCCTCAGTGGAAATCTCACCTTGACCAACTCAGTAAAATCCCGGGGAATCACCCTGGATCACAAACTTACTATGTCAAATCACATCAAGAACTCCGCGAAAAGCGCCTTCCTTAACCTGAAGCTCCTCAATAAAATCAAACCTCACATCCCACAAAAAGACCTCCAACAAGCCACCCAAGCACTGGTCCTGTCCAGACTGGACTATGGAATCGCAACCCTAACCGGCACAGCCATATCCCACCTAGCGCCACTAAAAACCACCCTCAATGCAGCAGCCAGAATGGTCTCAGGTGTAAGGAAATTCGACCACATATCCACCGCACTCAACGACCTGAAATGGCTCCCAGTGGAATTGCGCGCAAACTTCAGAACAGCCTGTCTCACACACAAAGCCCTACACACAGGGAAACCGGAATATCTAGCCTCCGAACTCAAGAAAGCTGGTCAATCCAGAAATCTCAGAAGTTCAAACTCCCTGCTACTCATCCCCCTGAAAACCCGGAAACAAAGAACCGCCAGCCGCTCGTTTGCCGGCAACGCCCCGAAAATTTGGAACTGCATCCCAGTGGACATCAGAACTATCCCGTCCTTTCCTGAATTCAAGAACCGCCTAAAAATACTCTACCTCAACCGTGCATTCCCGAACTCTACCTCAATAGTGCAACCGAGAACCTTAACTACCTCATAAACACTACCTCAACAACGCAACTGGAACCTTGACTACCTCAAAATCACTACCTCAATTCCGCCCCTCAGGCGGCTGTTAGTTCACTGAACTTGTATGATGTCTGTCTATTTTTTACTGTACTATTTCGCACTCGTCTCTCCCAATCAAAATGTGAAGCGCTCCGATACCCTGGGGTCTGGCCAGCGCTATAGAAAACTCAAAAAATAAAATAAATAAATAAAATAAAGTAAATGATGTGGTCTTGTCCTCGACTGCGGAGTTATTGGACGGCGATTCGCCACGCCCTTACCACAGTGATCCAAATATCAGTCCCGGACAAGGCCTTACCCTGCCTTGCGGGTCTACGTAGACGTTCAAAGGCGCAAAAAGCTAGGCTGAAATTCCTAGACCTTGCACTCATTTTGGCTAGTAGGGCCATAACAATGCGGTGGAAGTCACCTAGATCCCCTGCGGTCACTGTATGGCAGACAGACTTAGTACAATGGGGTCGGGCGTAAGGAGCTGCTCTTAGGAAGGAGGAAGAGAAAGGGCTACTTAAGCACCCTATAGCTTTGGAATGGGAAACCATGCTGATCAAATTGGAAGCACTTGATTTAGTCCCATTACAAGTGGCAGGGTCTCAGTAAGGCGCCTACCTTCCCAGACATTTCTTGTGATATAGGCCCCTCTGACGGGTGACTGTATCTGTTCCCTGTACCCCACAGTTTCAATCAATCAATCAATCAGAATACTTGTAGAGCGTGCTACTTACCCGTGAGGGTCTCAAGGCGCTGAGGGGAGAGGGGTGCTGTTACTGCTCGAAGAGCCAGGTCTTGAGGAGTCTTCTGAAGGCGTGCATGTCTTGGGTTTGACGTAGGTGGGTAGGGAGGGTGTTCCAGGTCTTGGCGGCGAGGTAGGAGAAGGATCAGCCGCCGGAGGTTGTTCGTTGGATGCGGGGGACATCGGCGAGGGCGAGGCTGGTGGAGCGGAGCTGGCAGGTTGGGGTGTAGAAGTATGTGTCTGCTGTTCAGGTAGGCTGGTCCGGCGTTGTGGAGTGCTTTGTGAGCATGGGTGAGGAGCTTGAAGGTGATTCTCTTGTCGACGGGGAGCCAGTGTAGGTCTTTCAGGTGGGGGGTGGTGTGTCTGCAGCGGGGGACGTTGACGATCAGTCAGGCGGAGGCGTTTTGGATGTGTTGTAGTCGTCGTAGGTGTTTGGCTGGGATTCCATCATAGAGTGTGTTGCCGTAGTCCAGTCGGCTGCTGACGAGGGCCTGTGTCCTCGTTCTATTTTGTTTCGGTCGGGATCCACTTGTAGATCCTGCGGACCTTGTGGAGGGTGTTTTAGCATGAGGAGGAGACGGCCCTGACCTGTTTAGACATGGAGAGGGAGGAGTCGAGGATGAATCCTAGGTTGCGTGCATGGTCGGTGGGTGTCGGTGCTGTTACCAGTGTGGTATCCACCAGGAGTCGTCCCAGGCTGAGGGGGTTGTTCCGAGGATGAGTACCTCCGTCTTGTCCAAGTTCAGTTTCAGACGGCTGTTCTGCATCCAGTCGGCGACGACCTTCATTCCCTCAAGGAGGTTGGTTTTGGCGGTGTTCAGGTCCTTGGTGAGGGAGAGGATGAGCTGCGTATCGTCGGCATAGGAGATGCTGTTGAGGTCGTGTTAGGGGGGCCATGTAGATGTTGAACAGCGTCGGGCTGAGGGATGAGCCCTGGGGGACGCCGCAGATGATGTCGGTGGCTTCGGAGCGGAAGAGCGGGTCCAGTCAAGGGCCTTCTCTTGGATTCCGGCATCTAGGAGGCGTGCCTTTAGAATGCGATGGCAGACCGTGTCGAAGGCGGCCAACAGGTCCAGGAGGATGAGGGCTGATGTTTCGCTGTTGTCTAGTTGGCGCCTGATGTCGTCTGTGGCGGCGATGAGGGCTGTCGGTGCTGTGGTTTCGTCTGAACCCGGACTGGCACGGGTCCAAGATGTTGTCTTCCAGGTGGCGGGCCAGTTGCATGTTGACGATTTTCTCGATGACCTTTGCCGGGACCGGGAGCAGGGAGATGAGTCGGAAGTTATTGAGGTCCCTGGGGTCCGATTTGGGCTTCTTGAGGAGGGCGTTGATTTCGGCGTGCTTCCATCTTTCCGGGAATGTAGCTGTTTCGAAGGAGATGTTGATGATCTTCCGTAGTTGGGGTGCGATGGCGGAGTCTGCTTTGTTGAATATGTGATGTGGGCACGGGTCTGACGGAGATCCTGAGTGGATAGAGTTCATGACCTTGCGTGTTTAGTCGTCGTTGATGTTGGCCCAGGAGGTCAGGCGGTTGGAGCTGGTGGTGTTCACAGGGGGAGCGGGGTTTGGCGTAGTCGAGGTGGTCATGGTGTTGAAGCTGTCATGGATGTCAGCGATCTTGCGGTGGAGGAGGATGGCTAGTGAGTCGCACAGTTCTTGTGAGGGCGGTATGTTGTTGGCATTGGCGCTGGGGTTGGCGAGTTTTTTTACGATGCTGAAGAGCTCTTTGCTGTCGTGTGAGTTGTTATCCAGGCGGTTTTTGAAGGAGGATCTCTTGGCTATTCTGATGAGGTGGTGATGTCTGCGAGTGGCGTCCTTGTGGGCTGCGCGGTTCTCCGAAGTGCGTTCGCGGAGCCATGTCTTCTCCAGTTTCCGGCAGGCGCGTTTGGAGGTTAGAAGCTCGTTGGTGAACCAGGTGGCTCTCTTGCTGGTGTGGTTGTTGGAGAGTTTCCTGAGTGGGGCGAGGGTGTTGGTGCAGTCGTCTATCCACTGTCTGAGGTTGTGGGCTGCGGCGTCTGGGTTGGTGGGGTCGGTAGGTGGGTTCTGGGCGAGGGTGGTGATCAGTTGGTCTTTGGTGACTTAGCTCGAGCAGCGGCGAGGCAGCTGTTGGGTGTGGTGGTGCGTGGTCGGTTTGTTGAAGGTGAAGTGGATGCAGTGGTGGTCGGTCCAGTGGAGTTCGGTGGTGTGGTCGAAGGTGACGTTGGTGCCTGTTGAGAAGATGGGGTCCAGTGTGTGGCCAGCGGCGTGGGTGGGTGCGGTGACGAGTTGTCTGAGGCCGAGGTTGGCGAGGTTGTCGATCAGGGTGGAGGAGTTGGCGTTGTTGTTGTTCTCGAGGTGAAAATTCAGATCCCCGAGGAGGATGTAGTCTGTGGAGGCGAGTACGTGGGTGCTCGCGAGGTCGGCGATGGAGTCGCTGAATTGTGTTCGGGGTCCGGGGGGTCTGTAGATGAGCGTTCCTCTGAGGGTGGTGGTGGGGTCGGTGTGGATCCGGAAGAGCAGGTGTTCGGCGGTGTTGAGGGTGTCGTCTGTGTGGGTGGCGACCTTGAGGGTGGATTTGTGGATGATGGCTATTCCTCCTCTGATTCCGTTGGTGCAATCCCTGCTGGTGATCTTGTAGCCGTCTGGGATGGCTATGGCGATGTCGGGCGCCGAGGAGTCATTCCACCAGGTCTCGGTCAGGAAGGCCACGGCTGGGGTGTAGGTGTCTGGCAGGTCCCAGAGCTTGACGGCGTGTTTGCGAGCGGAGCGGGTGTTGAGGAGTATGCATCGGAGGTATTTGGGACCGGTAATGGGAGGTTTGGTGGTCCTGTTGCAGGTGAAGCTGCAGGTGTAGCAGGTGAAAGGTCCGTGAGTCCATTTCAGTGTGGCTTGGAAGCAGGTGTGGTTTCGCCCGGCGTTGAGCGCGTGGAGGGTGCTGGCGTCGTAATGGATTCTGGTGTTGTGGGGTTCGCGGGGTCCAGGGGTTCTGGCGCTGGGCACGGTCCAGGCGCGGATGGGCACAGACGGGCTTGCCTTCGGCGCGCCAGCGGCGCAGCCGTGCAGCTGCCGCATTTGAGGCAGGAAGGGAGGGAGGAGCAGCTGGGAGGCGGGTGCGGGGTGGCGAATCAGCTGGCGAGGGGCAGGGCCGCAGGGGGGCAGCGGCGGGAGAGACTGGACACAGAAAGGAAAAACAGAGGGGCAGGGTAAAATGCCAACAACGAAAAATACAGCAAGGATACCAATGAGAACAGAAATGAGACAAGTACAAATGAGAACAGAAATAAAACAAGTACAAATGAGAACAGAAATAAAAACAGTAAAGAGCAGGTGCAGGCGAGAGCCCAGGAGCACCCAGGCTCAGAGGGACTCGAACTCACGGCAGCAGCGGGAGCGTGGAGGGAGAGGGCACGGGCACACAGGTGGAGCTGTGGGGAGCGAACTGGCCTGCAGGCAGAGTCAGGGGTCGCTCCCTGTCAGTTTGAGACATATAGGAAGTTCCTCTCGGGTGGTGGCACTATCTGGAGCAACTAGACCAGGAGTGGGTGGAGGTGGGTGGAGATCAGGCCCGGACTGGCCGTTGCGGGCACCGGGCAATCCCCCGGTGCGCTGCAAGGGTGGGGGCCGGTTTTGGGCCCTGGGGGCCGGTTTTGTTACAGGGCCGGTTTTGCAGCATAGCTGCAAAATCGGCCCTGAAACAAAATCGGCTGAAAACCGGCCCCAGCAAAGTGCTCGGTCGCACCCCCAGGGGGCCGGCCGAGCACTTTGCCAGGGCTGGTTTTGGTTCTCAGTCCGGCCCTGGTGAGGATTGGTTTAGATAGAAAGTTTTTATAATGTTCATGTTTACCTATAAAATTACAAGTCATTGTATTGACATTGGAGCTGTACTGCATATACTTTACAAATGATATGTTGAGTCTTGACCGCAATGCTTGGGTTACCTTTCGAGTAGATATACTGTTTTATAATTGTGCTATGTTTATGTCTACTATTCGTTTTGCATGCAAGGGAGGGGTATAATCGGAAAAGGCTGTACGGTTTATTATGTCTCTGTCGATGCCATCATCATTTCTTGCAGTCGATAATAAAGAGTGTTAAAAAAAACATAGCTGTCTAAATTAAGGTCTGCAGATGTGATCCATGAAAATTCCACTTCACTTATTTTAAATAAATTATACATATTAAGAATAACATTTGTATTCATTATTTTGTCTGTAAATTGCTTCTTGAGTGTTACTATGTTTTGGTTTAGGAATCGTTTACTTGTGCCACCAACACGTTTTTCAACAGTGCCTTGGCTTTGCTAACTTCGAAAAGGTCATGAAAGATTACTTTGCATTGTTTCTGCTAGCTTTGGCGTTGTTTCCATTTTAGTAGTCTCAAAACCTCCATTAATCCGCCCAAAACAATTCGTCACTCATAGGAACCCAATTGGGCTGTTTCTGAAACAAGCCGGAATAGCATGTGTGCTCTCGAGGACTGCTGCTCTCAATCCATCAAGAACGGACTAAGAAAGAATGCAGTCGTTCTACTATACAGCAGCACTTAGGCCATTTAAAAAAAGAAAAGTATGATGACGTTTGTACAATTCTAAAAACCTGTAGTATTACTATTTCCTACTACGCAAAGTTCAGTTGGATATAACAACACTGAAAACAGTGATGTGTAACCGAGTCCAGCAGAAACAGCCGCTGTGACGTGCTCTTTGATTGTCAGCATTATTGTTTCTACGGTAGGAAACTTTAGCACTCCCACTAATGACTCGTGTGGACACAAATGTCTTTAAATATAAAATACAAACAGTAAGTAACAATTCATCCCTTATTTCAGATGCTTCTCCCATAACAAATCACACTGCCTCAAGTTTCGCGCGCCGTGCCGAGTCAGCATTTACCATCTGCGACACTCCCTTGTGAAGAGTGCTGATCGACGGGCTTTCAGAGCTTGCAGCGTTTTTCTGCATGTCTGATCTTACCTTTCCTTTGATACACCCTTTCTTCACTAATTCAGACATTACTGTAGAGGAGTTATGCAAATGCATGAATGTTGATGGAAGAGATGGGAGGATGCATAGCAGTGTGCTACAAGGATACTCCTTTCTACGGAACAAGTTCATTTAGATTTGCAGACCAGTGGTAAGTTGTTTTAGCTAGTATTCGTTCTGTGTGATGTATTGTTAATGGGAAGCCTCCCACTTACGCCTGAATCCTCACTCTGGGGGGCTTCAGAAGTTCCATAGCATCCTCGGACGGCCAGGGAGCACCCCAGATCTCAAGAACTAACCTGTGATGAAGGTGGTCCTGCAGGGATCAATTAAAGTTAGGCAGCGGCATCTCTAGAAGTGCATTGTGAGGGACAAACACATTGAGCGACAAATAATACTGCTTGGTCAGTTACAAAGGTTAAATAGAGCTGGGACATGTGTCTAGAGACGCCAGTGAAGTAAGGCCACTATTCCTATTTCCTATCCAAATACCATTTCGTTACCACCAGTAACCACCTCTTCGTAGGAGGGGACTTTGTGTTCCCGGCACCGTCCACTCACGACGCCGAGCAGTTGATCGGCGTCGAGGAACCCTTCTGATGGGAAGTCTGTGGCTACTCACCACGTGTAAGCGAGGGACGTTGGTCCTTTTTTGCTTAGTTTTGAGTATTCGCATGCCTACTAATCGGCTAGGCGGGGGCCTTTGGCCCCATAGTCCGTGAATCCCCGTGCCTTGATGCCGGGGATGCATCTTCCTCGAGTACGGGGAGTCCCTCTCCGACTCTTGACTGGTTGGCGGTACTTAGCTTTGGTCCGCTACCACTTGCCAGGAGGTTCTGGCTTCGAATGTACTTCTGACTTGGTCGCAGGGGTGGCGGCACGTAGACGTCATGCTGTGGCCCGCTGTTGCTGGGCGGTTGTGGTAGGATCCTGTTGTATTCTCTGCACTTATGTTTGCTGTACCCCTTTAAATCCTACATTCCATAATCCTGATGTCATCATCTACTGTATTCCTGCCCAGTCAGTTAGCTCCTTGCTTTCTGATGGGACCACCAGTTATTCTCTGTAGCGCATAATAAATGCCCTATCCAATTAATTATATATTGTTATCTACTTCTTTACTTCAATTACTACACTTGGCGACGATAAGTGAAAGGAGCTGAACAACTACAGAGGGAGGAAAACTCTACTGGTGAGAAAAGAACCACGCAAGTTTAAAACCTTTGAATAAGAACTGAGATTGGAAGCTGTAACAAAGAAAATTCATAGACAAAGGAAGAAATTTTGTCTGTCAAGACTTGGAATAAAAGCAGCGAAAGAAGAAGTGCGGGTTTATAGACCAACAACTGAAAATCAGCAAGTATTGTGACAGCAGTTTGTGTCCAGCACTACATGTGCAGAAAAGTTTTTTTTTTTTTTTTAAGTTACTTGAATGAAACTGTGAACCAAGTCTTTTCAAACTGGAAAATTTAGCTATAACGAAAGAAACGAAAAACAAAAAGGAAACAGAGACTGTGAATTGAAGCATCGTATGCGATCAAAAGGAAGTGTAACTCAAACGAAAACGGCAACTGTGAGTAAAAAAAAACAACAAAAAAAAACAAAAACCCTTTTAAAATTGACCCGTACTTCTAGCAGAAGTAACAGACAAGTTTGGCCCCAAGCGTCTTTTAAAATTTGACTCGTGCACGAGGAATGCTTTAAATCGGCTCGCAGCTCGAGCAGAGACATTTATCAAAGGCATCATTTAAAAAAGTGACTCGAGCAAGGAAACGCGAGCCTACTTACGATTAGAATCTTCCTGACGACACCATCAGTACTGGTAACCCCGTTTACACCGGAGACGGAAGGAAAAGCAAGCGTCACAGCAGGAAGTGAAGTGACGTAACGACGCAACGTGGCGGCCATCTTGAAACAATACTTCGTCACTAGGCAACGCGTCCTGCCGGAGCAACGCGTCTCGAAGAAACTTTGCATCCGAGTAAAGGAACAGAAATGTTCTCCTTTCTGATTCAGAACACAGTGAGTTTAGCAGTATCGAGTGCTGCTATTTTAATGAGTGTCCTGCAGTCAAACAGTAACGAAGGTATTTCATAGCGAATGTACACAACACTGTGAAAGTTACAAGACTGATTTCTATTAACCAATATCTGGCACATATAACATACAAGACTGATTTCTATTAACCAATATCTGGCACATATAACAACAAACCCTTGACTTGTTTATTTATTGTATGTTGAGGCAACAAACCAAAATATTACGAGTATCCAAACCACTTAATATCCATCTTGAGGAATCTTCACATCTAAGGATAAGAGATAAGAAGAAGGATTAGTCTTAAGATGGAGAATATTAACGTGATAGTACCTCCCATGTTTCTGCAGACAACTGGGGATCCACCCATAGAGTGGGATGAATGGATAGACATTTTCGAAAATTATATAGAAGCGCTTGATGGGAAGGATTTCAGTGCGACTAGGAAAAAAGCACTCTTGTTAAGCGCTTTAGGGAAAGAAGGTCAACGTTCCTTTAAATATCTTCCAGTTGGACTAAGCCAGGATGGAAGAGCAATAACCAACGTGTACACAGAAGCGAAAGCTCGCATGAAGAAGCAGTACGCGAAAGAAGTGAATATCGTCATGGCGAGACATAAATTTTACACTCAACCCCAAAGGAATGAAGAATCAGTAGACCAATTTGTAGCTAGGTTACGTGAGTTATCCATTAAATGTAATTTCGGAGAAATAAGGGACGAAATGATACGTGACTCTAAAGAAAGAAAAGTGTAAATTTGCAGTAGAAGAAGTTGAATACCTAGGATATACCTTGTCTGTTGACGGAGTCAAACCCAAGAGAGACTTATTGGACTCTATCAGGAATGCACCAGCTCCATGTGACAAAGATCAGTTGAGGTCTTTTCTCGGCCTCATCGAGTACTATGCTAAGTTTGTGAGAGATTTTGCAGAGAAAACCGAAAGGATTAAGGTGTTGTTGAGGAAAGGATGCAAGTTTGTATGGGGTGTGGAACAGGAAGAGTGCTTTAAAAAGATCAAAGTTGAGATTTGTGAGGCAGGCATCTTGACACCCTTCGACACGAACCGTAAATCTGTTTTGACAGTGGATGCGAGTGCTGTAGGGGTTGGTGCGGTTTTAGCTCAAGTACATGAATCTGGACTCAAGACTGTAGCTTTTGCTTCAAGGACGCTCACGACGGCAGAGAGGAATTACTCTATAATTGAGCGAGAGGCTCTAGCTGCAGCGTGGGGTTGTGAGTATTACAGAATGTACTTGTGGGGGTTCAAGTTTACGTTATTGACAGATCACAAACCCTTGGTTAAAATCCTTTCACCTGGTGGGGCTGGAAAAGGTTCGGCGAGGTTAGCCAGACTCGCTGCTAGAATTCAAGAATATTTGTACAAAGTTGAGTATATTCCAGGTTGGAGGAACTGCCAAGCTGATGGGCTCTCTAGACTTCCACTACCTTGGGAAATAGTGGACAAGTTAGGAGTAGAATCACTCAATTCGGAAGGGTCTGTGGCTGCTGTGGATGAGATAGTGGACATGTGTGCTGGGGCGATTAGTAAGAGTTTGTGGAATACCTCCATGGCTAAGGATGTAGTGTTGAGTGAAGTAAAAGAATTGATTGTGAAGGGTGCAAGGAGAGAAAGTTGCTTATCCCCTGCACTTCGACCATATTTGAAAGTTTTAGAACAATTATCAGTTTTAGATAAAGATGGTTTCATGATTTTAATGGAAGATAAATTTATTCCTCCACAGGAAGTGAGGTTCATTATAGGACAGTCTCTCACTAAGAGAAGAGTTAGGGAAAATTTTTGGTGGCCCGGAATGGACTTAGAAATTTCCCAGTGGGTGGAGAAATGTACAGACTGTTTGGAGAGTGAGCAAAGACTTAAAGTCGGCAGTCATACGAGTTGTGGCTCTATAGCAGATCCAGGGAGTTCATGGCACACCATATGCCTTGATTTCATTGGTCCGTTTTATCAATTGGGTCAAGATATGAGATTTGGGTTAGTAGTAGTTGATGTTTTTTCGAAGTGGTTAGTAGTTAAATTCATGAAGGAAATCACTACTAATAGCACTATTACGGTGTTGAGCGACATTTTTAGAGAGGAAGGTTTCCCAACAAGAATTATCACCGATAATGGGACGCAATTAACTTCCCTGGAGATGGCTAATTTCTTGGGAAAATGTGGTATTGCACATTCTAGGACCTCACTTTACAACCCCCAGGGGAATGGAATTGTCGAGAGAGCAAACCGAATGGTTAAGGGTGCGATTCAGATGGCGATCTCTTCTAGGACAGACGTAAGAGAATTGGTTAATGATCTAGTTTGGGCCTACAGGACTACCGTAAATGGTGTTACTGGTATGATCCCTTTTAGTGTCATGAGAGGGCGTTCAGCTGGTACTAAACTTGTCGCTGCATGGATGAAGGAATATCTTAACACTGAAGTTCCTAATAATCCTGTCAACCCTGACAAAGTAAGTGAGCCAGATGAGAAGTGTAAATTTGCAGTGAATGATTGGGTGAAGGTCAAACCTGGTCGAGTGGGTGTCGGGTTGACGAAGTTCAGGGGACCATTTAAAGTCAAGTCTGTTCATAAAAGGTTTGTGACGCTATTTAACGGTGAGAGTTGGAATCTGAGGCGTGTGGCGCTGTACAAGAAGGCTGAAAATGATGGTACTGTGCCTTCTAATGAAGTTAGTGCTGGTAGAGCTCAAAGAGTGAGAAGACCTCCGGGTTACTTACATGATTTTGTTTGCAAGTGAGCTCTCTCCCTCAGTAAAGAAAAGCATATGCTTAGTATTTAATTTTTTTTATTTTGTTTCTTATATACGAAGGGAAGAGGATATGTTGTATTCTCTGCACTTATGTTTGCTGTACCCCTTTAAATCCTACATTCCATAATCCTGATGTCATCATCTACTGTATTCCTGCCCAGTCAGTTAGCTCCTTGCTTTCTGATGGGACCACCAGTTATTCTCTGTAGCGCATAATAAATGCCCTATCCAATTAATTATATATTGTTATCTACTTCTTTACTTCAATTACTACAGATCCCTGTGTGGGGGTGTTTTCTTTACCGATTTATGGTTCCCCTGCCAAGAGACAGAAGGGAAGCCTTACACGAAACCTGATGGTTTCAGTTCTAAGCATCGGTGTCGGAGCAGAGTTTTCTCTCCGGCCGACCCCCAAGTATTGTGGGTTTGTCCTACTTTGCCATACTTGTTTTCGTCGGACGTCTCTGCAGCCTGCGGCTCAGCAGGGTGCTTCTACTCTCCCGTTCTTTGGGCAACCCTTGGGCTGCCATGGGGGTAGTGAGTGGCCCGCATAAGTCTGACTCGGGACTTTTGGAAGGCTGTAGGTTTGGGGCGTGGAGACCGGCTTGCGGCCTCCTTCCCTTTCTTGCGGCGTTTTTCCTCCCAGGGTTTGTCTGTGGTCCCGGGCCGCCTTTAATACTTCACAAGGATATTGTGCGCATACGTGGGAGAGCTTGTTGCTCCTCGGCGAACAAAGGCCGGCCGGGTCTAAGTCAGTCTTCGGTTCATCAACCCTTCTCCAGCTATTCCTCCGGTTAGCTCGCGGTTTCAGCTGCGCGAGCTACAGGCGGAGGCCGATATCCTGTTCAGGAAAAGGGCGATAGGAGACGTGCCTCTGTCTCAAGGGGAAGAGATCTGTACTCCTGGTTCTCTCTGGTTCGCAAGAAGGACGAGAAAGAGTTCAGGTCCATTCTGGATTTGCGACAAGCAAACAAGTGAATTCACAGAGAGAGGGATTTCGCATGCTATCGTTGCATCAGGTTTTCTCCTCAGCTGCAACAGGGAGATTGGCTCTGTCATAGGTCTACAGGATGCGTGCTTCCGGCGATTCCGAGTCGGCGCCAATCATTATCAGTACCCAGTACTGCCAGTCGGGCTGCCCTCTGCGCCCAGAACATTCTCGAAGTGCATGACGGTGGTAGCTGCACACCTGAGGCTAAACGAGGTGTTTGTCTACCCGGACCTGGACGATTGGTTGATCAAGGCCTCCTCTTTCTCGGAAGCTCTAGCACACTTCCAGAAGACGTGCGTTCTTTTGAACAAGCTGGGGTTGCACATCGACATGTCCAAGGCTGTCCCGATTTCGGTCCTGTGCATATAGTACTTGGGAGCCTCCATCGATACGCTGTCAGCAAGCGTGTCTCCTTCGGAGGAGAGACGATTATCGCTCCTTCGGAAGGCTTAGGCTCTTATAGCCGCTCCATCTCCAACAGTGGGGACGGTGTCTTCTCTACTGGGGTCGATGGCCTCTGGTATCTTCCTCACGCCACACGCACGGCTGCACATGAGACCTTTGCGGAGTGCTTGGAGGATCAGTGGGATCAGAGGAATGGATCTTTGAACGACAGGATACGGCTGTCTCTGCATGAGCTTCAGTCTCTGAAGTGGTGGTGTTCGGCGGAGAATCTCCTCAGAGGGGTTCCCTTTCACAAGGACATTCCCGCACACACTATCGTGACGGATGCGTCTCGCCACGGCTGGGGGGGCACATTCCGGAGACTTACGGGTACAGGGAATGTGGTCCCCGTTGGAGTCCACGTATCATATCAATCTCCTGGAACTCAGAACTGTTCACTTGGCACTGAATGCGTTTCTTACGTCCTTCCAGACCAACTCTCTGCTTGTACAGACGGACAATACGCCCACGATGTATTGCCTCACCAAATAGGGGGGTTCGAGATTGCGCACTCTGTCGCAGGAGGCGCAGGCGATCTGGCGCTGGCTTCTAGCCGGAGGACTGACGATTATGGTTACCCATCTGCTAGGTGTGCAGAAGGTTCGGACAGTCGCACTGTGCAGACTGATTCAGGAAGACCACTAATGGGTCATAAACGACGAGGTACTAGGAGAAGTCTTCGCATGGTGGGGGACTCCAGACGTAGATCTGTTCTCCACCGCCGAAAGCAGCAAATGCTGAGACTTCGCCTCCGGGTACTACCAGCAGGGGACGCTGGGGTATGCGTTATGGATTTCCTGGTCGAACAGCTTTCTGTACGCTTTTCCACCCATTCCCCTGATTCCGGCGGTACTCATCAAACTGTCCCAGTCCAGGGCGCGGATGATCCTGATTGCCCTGGAATGGCCCAGGCAGTGGTGGTTCACAGACCTGCTTCACCGGTCTCTCCTTCCTCACATACGGCTGCCGTGCAGGCCGGATCTTCTCACGAAGTTAGGGGGGGCAGATGTTGCACCCCAACCTCTCGTCTTTGAGTTTGGCGGCATGGCTCCTGAGTAGTGCGTTATGTCCATTTGAATCTACCAGAAGTTTGTATGGACATACTGAAGGAGGCTAGGCGACCTTCCACTAGGACTTCTTATGCTTACAAGTGGAAGAGGTTTTTGCATCTGGTGCAAGTTCAAGGACTATGACCTATGGACGTAGAAGGACGATGTCATCCTTTCATATCTTCTACACCTGGCGCAATCTGGCCTTAATGTCCATTGCATTGAGGTTCATCTTGCTGCGCTGACTGCCTACAGGACATGGCCTTTACAGACTTCCTTCTTTCAGGTCCCTGTGATCAAAGTGTTTTTTGGGAAGGCTCGAAGACGGTGTTCCCTGCTGTCCGGCTTCCTTCGCCTTCATGGGAATTGAACGTGGTGCTGTCCTGATGGATGAAGGGGATTTTTGAACCTATTCATAAGGCTTCATTGCAGCACCTGTACTGGAAGGCGGCGTTCCTCGTGGCCATTACATCGGCCCGCAGGGTGAGGGGAATAAAGGCGTTGTGTGGCCAGGACCCTTATACTGTATTTCATGCTGCTAAGGTTGTTCTGCGTACTCACCCTAAAAGTTCTTCCGAAGGTTATATCTGACTTCCATGTTAACCAGACTATACCTTTGCCTACGAGTTTTCAGGGTCCTTCATCTCCAGCGGAACGGTCTCTGCGTTCCCTAGATGTTAGGAGGGTGTTGAAATTTTATCTGAATAAACCCAAGGATATTCGTAGGTCAGGATAATTGTTTATCAATTATGGATCGGTCAGGACCGGTCTTGTTACCTCTAAACAGTCCATCTCGAGGTGGATTGTGTCCTGTATACAATTGTGTTACCAAAAGGCTGATAAGACCTTAGGGGGTAAACCTAAGGCTCATTCCACCAGGGGCAAAGCTGCCACGACTGCTTTGCTCCGTAGTGTTCCGCTTGCAGATATCTGCAGGGCAGCCACTTGGAAGTCGGTCCATACCTTTGTTAAGCATTACTGTCTGGACACTGTTGCCAGGGCAGATGCTCGGATTGGGCAGGCTTCGCTGCGAAATCTGTTCGCACAGTAGTGGTGTTATTTCTCTTTTCTCCACCGCCGCTTTGGTGTGGGGATGGGCTTGCCATTCTATTCACTAGATTATGACTATACACAGAGATCCCCTACTACAGAAGGAGTAGTTTCTGTCCTGTAACTCCAGTTCTGTAGTACCTGTAGTAGGGGTATCTCTGTTATAGTCATAAGCGCCCGCCCTCCTCCCCGGTGGAGAGAGATATTCATGTAAGAAATACTACAGGTCTGGCGTGTTACGCCTTCAAAAAGAACTGAAGGTGGAAGGGACCTGCAGTGCATTCTGGGATACTGTGAGGCTTCTGGGAAGTTCTCTTAAAGGCACAGTATCCTGTTTTGAGCCACATAATGGCAGCCTATGGGGCTTGTCTGTCCACTTCTTCCTCTCTATCATTCCAGAGGGTTTTGCTGTTACAGGCAAGGTTTTCTCTGTGAGAAAACCCTGGGCAGGCTGTGCTGTTTGTGGACTTTTGGTGGAATTTATGGTCGAAGTACTGGACAGTGTAGCCTGTGGATATAGGCTGCATTATCTGTCTTTAAATTCTCTCTTAAGTGTCTGTGCAGTTCTGCATGTTTGGACAACTTAAGAGATTATTTTTGATTTCTCCGGGGTCCGCGCACATGGGCGGGACTATTCACTAGATTATGACTATAACAGAGATACCCCTACTACAGAACTGGAGTTACAGGACAGAAACTACTCCTTCCTGAGCATCCTCAAGGCCCAATATATGCCTAAAGCCTCTTTTTTCAAAGCAGAGTAATCTCAGCATCCCTCAAACCTCTAGAATTAAAATAATGGTTCTGTCAAGACCGCCAGACCTCTGAATAAAAACTGCCCCCAATCCTTTTGAACTGGCATCACTCATGACCAGAGATCATGCCTGATGTCAAAAGAGCCTAACTCAGACACACCTTTCAAGTTTGCTTTAATGTCCTTAAACTCTTCCACACAATGTCTACACCACACAAATTCCTTGCCAAGTAAAGCCCTCATTTGCACTTGGTTCTTTCTGAAAATCTGGGCATGAACTTGTTATAAAACTCAGACATCCCCAGAAATGTTACCAACTCATCTTTGTTCTGAGGAAGTGGAAGATTCTTGATGGCACACACCGATGCACCTTTTGGCCGAATGCCATTTTCCATAATTAGTTGTCCCAAATAGTCTATTTCAAACACAGTAAATGAACACTTCTCTGATTATAATGTGAGTCCACTGTTCTTTAATCTCCTAAGGAAATCACAAAATCTCTCATCATGCTCTTCCCGATCAGTCTCATGCACAAGTATATCGTCCTGATAGACCGTCACCCCTTTGGAACCCTACAGAATTCCCTTCATGAATCTTTCGAAAACTGATGCCACAGAAACAGACTCAAATGACATCCTGAGAAATTTGAAGGTGCCAAAGGGAGTGACAAAAGTCGTGAGTTCCTGGAAAGAAGGCTGAAGCCTAATCCTGTGATAAGCCAATGTGAAATCGAGTGACGAAAAATGTTTGGCACTGTTGAGGGAACATAACATGTCAATAATATTTGGAAGTGGGTTATTGTCCACAACAACTGACTTGTTTAGTTCTCTCAGGTCCATGCAAAGCCTGGCCTTGCCATTGACTTTGCATGCCATCACCACTGGTGTGACCCACTAGGATGCTTTATATGGCTGGATGATCCCATTATCCACCAACGTATCCAATTCCACTTGCATGCATTCCCTTACCAACATCGGGAACCCATGTATCTTGGCAGCTTTTGATTATATACCAATTTTTAACTTAATTAAGTGCATATATTCCTTGAGACAACCCAAATCTTTCCTTAAGACCTCTTAAAACGTTTCCACACAAGCATCAACCCCACTCATAATTGTCTCTACCATAGGAGCATCTCTGATCCTAAATGGGGGATCCTCATTAGGGTCAAGATATATATTAAAGCCACGTTGGTGCAACCAAATAATGAGGGAATCCCCCTTGATCGAAAGATAGATTTTACCAGGTATCAGATGGTCTTTAATCTCCATAGAGCCCCAAAAGCACCCTGGTAACTTAATAGGTTCACTTCCATACCCCCTCGGTCTCACATCCGGTTTCAATAACTTAACCTTACTTGTCAGATGCCTTTCATAGAACGTCTTTGGAATAAGCAATCTCTTTGCACCAGTGTCATACAAGATTTTGACAGGTTTGCCATTAACAAGAATGGTCTCAAATGGGCCATCAGGCACACCAACCTTTGTCTGTAATATTGTAACCTGACCAATCTATCTATCAACGTTGTGATCGTCATCATAATCATCACATCCAACCTCTCATACTTTCTTTGTGTTGTTGGCAGATCTGCAACACCTTGCAAAATGGCCCTTCCTCCCACAAACGTTGCATACCACCTTCCACTCTGAACAATCCTTTGAACTAGCCAAGTGTCCAGCACTCTCACATCTGAGACACTACCCCGCAAAGGCTTTAGTGGTTTTAGATACAGGTTTATCTTTCCTTAACTTATTTTTAAAAGATTTACTTTGCACAGAATTTAGAGACAGACTATCAGTTTTACCAGTGCTATTGTTGCTATTTTTAATGATCTCCACACATGCCTTGGAATGTTCATGCATCTTCACAATTGTGAGTACTTCTTGCAAAGAAGGATTGTCCTTCTACCAGATGCTTTCACTTTGTTTTTTCTAAGAAACATCCCAACATAAACCGATCCCTCAAATGTTCTTCACATGTCTCTCCAAAATTACAGGTTGAAGCCAACCTGCAAAGCTCTGTCACATACTGCTCCACAGTCTAGCCTTGCCATGCACCCTCTTCCCAAATTAGTAACGTTTGAGCACTGTGCTCAATTTGGGAAGATAAAGAAAGTCTAAATTTGTAAAACAAACTTCAAATTTGTTAAGATTTCCAGCATCAGAATCTGACAGATCTGGAAGGTGTTCGAATACTTCCTGACCCTCTATACCCAAGCAATGCATACACAATGCCGATTTGTGTTCAACGTTCAGTGGCATCCCACACACCCTAGCATAGTGACTGAACACCTTCCATTTTAACCACAAAACCAGTGGATCACCAGGTGACGCAAGAAAAAATGGGAGAGGTGTGACGATCTGCATCATGCACACTAATTATTATTGCATCAAGTATTTTACCACTACAACAGTAAGAAAGTTATGTGATCCCTGGATCAAAATCCTGTAATAAAAGTAGAAACACTTAAACAAAATGCAAGGAAAAAGATTACATTTAGCAGTCAGAAAAATAAAAATGTTGGCACTATTGAAGGTATATTGTCTTCTGTTTGCCTTGTCAAACCGCAAAACACATCATCAAGGGGAGAGCTGTAAAATTCACAGTACCACTCAAGCCCATCCTGTAAGGATATTGTGGCTCAGCGCACCGAAGTTCAGCCCTCTGCACTCCGAAACACAGCCCTCCAGTTCACCGAACAACCGCAACAACCTGAGGTCATGCACTTGAAAAGTGCAGGCGAGTCACCCACTTAAAGGATGCTAGTGCGTCTCACATTCGAAGGATGCTGTCAAGTCACACTCCTCAAGAAGTCCCCTCCATGAAGTAGCAAATCATTACCCATGAGCAGCGGACCACATCCAATGAAAACTGGGCTTGTTATGTTAAGTTAATTAAGCTCCTTCAGCGCAACAGTTACCCTATGGTGTCCTGGTGCTGAGCACTGCCTATTAGTTTGCTGAAGCATGGGGTGACTAAAGAATGAATAACCAAGTTTTCAGCCCCTTCCTGAAGGAAAGGAGCTCGGTTGAGTTTCTGAGGTGGAATGGTAGATTGTTCCAGGCCTTGGAGACCCATGCAATAAAGCTCCTGCCCCCTAGCTTGCTATCTTGACCGGGGGAAGGAGTAGTTTCTGTCCTGTAACTCCAGTTCTGTGGTAGGGGTATCTCTGTTTTAGTCATAATCTAGTGAATAGTCCCGCCCATGTGCGTGGACCCCGGAGCAATCAAAAATAATCTCTTACAGTGTCAAAAAATGCAGAAAAGCATAGACACTTAAGAGAGAATTTAAAGACAGATAATGCAGCCTAAAATGCTACACTGTCCAGTACTTCAACTAGAAATTCCACCATAAAATCCACAAAACAGCAAAAAGCCTGTACAGATTTCCCTTGCTTTAACAGCAAACTCTCTCAGGAATGATAGAGAGAAGAACCTGGACAGACAAGCCCCATAGGCTGCCATTATGTGGCTCAGAACAGGATACTGTGCCTTTAAGAGAATCCTTCCAGAACCTTCTCCCAGTATCCCAGAATGCATAGCAGGTCCAACCTACTTTCAGTTCTTTTTGAAGGCGTAACACGCCAGACCTGTAGCATTCCATAAAGGAATATGTCTCTCTCCACCGGGGAGGAGGGAGGGCGCTTATGACTATAACAGAGATACCCCTACTACAGAACTGGAGTTACAGGACAGAAACTACTCCTTCTGTAGTAGGGGATCTCTGTGTATAGTCATAATCTAGTGAATAGAATGGCAAGCCCATCCCCACACCAAAGCGGCGGTGGAGAAAAGAGAATTAACGCCACTATTGTGCGAACAGATTTCGCAGCGAAGCCTGCCCAACCTGAGCGTCTGCCCTGGCATCAGTGTCCAGGCAGTAATGCTTAGCAAAGGTATGAACCGACTTCCAAGTGGCCGCCTTGCAGATTTCTGCAATCGGAACATTACGAAGCAATGCTGTCGTGGCAGCCTTGCCCCTGGTGGAATGAGCCTTAGGCTTACCTCCTAAGGTCTTATTAGCTTTTTGGTAACACAATTCTATGCAGGACACAATCCACCGCGAGATGGACTGTTTAGAGGTAGCAAGACCCGTCCTGACTGATCCATAATTGATGAACAACTGGTCTGACCTACGAATATCCTTGGTTTTATCCAGATAAAATTTCAACACCCTCCTAACATCCAGGGAATGCAAAGACCTTTCCGCTGGAGAGGAAGGATTCTGAAAGAACGTAGGTAAAGCTATAGTCTGGTTGATATGAAAATCAGAAACAACCTTGGGAAGAAACTTAGGGTGAGTACGCATAACAACCTTAGCAGCATGAAATACAGTATAAGGTTCTTGGCAACATAACGCCTGAATTTCACTCACCCTGCGGGCCGATGTAATGGCCACGAGGAACGCCGCCTTCCAGGACAGGTGCTGCAACGAAGCCTTATGAATAGGTTCAAAAGGCTCCTTCATCAACCTGGACAGCACCACATTCAAGTCCCATGAAGGCGAAGGAAGCCTGACAGGAGGGAACACTTTCTTCAAGCCTTACAAAAAATCCTTGATCACAGGGATCTGGAAGAAGGAAGTCTGTGAAGGGCATTTCCTGTAGGCAGTCAAAGCAGCCAGATGAACCTTAATGGAATGGACATTAAGGCCAGACTGCGCCAGATGTAGCAGATATGGAAGGATGACATCTTCCTTGCATGTCGTAGGGTCATAGTTCTTAGACTTGCACCAGATGCAAAACCTCTTCCACTTGTAAGCATAAGAAGTCCGAGTGGAAGGTCGCTTAGCCTCCTTCAGTATGTCCATACAATCCTCTGGGAGATTCAAATGGCCATATTGCACTATTTCAGGAGCCATGCCGCCAAACTCAAAGACGAGAGGTTGGGGTGCACCATCCGCCCCCCGAACTTCGTGAGAAGGTCCGGCCTGCACGGCAGCTTCATGTGAGGAAGGAGAGACCGGTGAAGCAGGTCCGTGAACCACCACTGTCTGGGCCATTCCGGGGCAATCAGAATCATCTTTGCCCTGGATTGGGAGAGCTTGATGAGAACCGCTGGAATCAGGGGAATGGGTGGAAAAGCGTACAGAAAGCTGTTCGACCAGTTGATCCATAACGCGTTCCCCAGTGTCCCCTGCTGGTAGTACCTGGAGGCGAAGTCTCGGCATTTGCTGTTTTCGGCGGTGGCAAACAGATCTACGTCTGGAGTGCCCCACCTTGCGAAGACTTCTCATAGTACTTCGTCGTTTATGACCCATTCGTGGTTTTCCTGAATCAGTCTCCTCAGCTCGCCTGCCTGAACATTCTGCACACCTGGCAGATGAGTGGCCGTTATCGAGAGTCCTCGAGCCAGAAGCCAATGCCAGATCGCCTGCGCCTCCTGAGACAGAGTGCGTGATCTCGAGCCCCCCTGCATGTTGAGGTAATACATCGTGGTCGTATTGTCCGTCTGTACAAGCAGAGAGTTGGTCCGGAAGGACGGTTGAAAAGCCTTCAGCGCCAAGTGAACAGCCCTGAGTTCCGGGAAATTGATGTGGTACGTGGACTCCGACGGGGACCACGTCCCTTGAATCTGTAGGTCTCCGGAGTGCGCTCCCCATCCCAGGAGAGAAGCATCCGTCACGATAGTCTGAGTGGGAATGTCCTTGTGGAAGGGAACCCCTCTGAGGAGATTCTCCGCTGAACACCACCACTTCAGAGACTGAAGAGCATGTAGAGACAGTCGTATCTTGTCGTCCCAAGACCCCCTCCTCTGGTCCCACTGATCTTCCAAGCACTCCTGCAGCGGTCTCATGTGCAGCCGCGCATGCGGAGTCAGGAAGATGCAAGAGGCCATCGATCCCAGCAGAGAAGACACCGTCCTCACTGTCGTGGATGGAGTGGACATGAGAGCCTGAGCCTTCCGAAGGAGTGATAAACGTCGCTCTTCCGAAGGAGACACGCTTGCTGACAGCGTATCGATGGAGGCTCCCAAGTACTGGATGCACTGGACCGGAGTCGGGACAGACTTGGACATGTTGATGTGCAACCCCAGCTTGTTCAAGAGAACGCACGTCTTCTGGAAGTGAGCTTGAGCTTCCGAGAAGGAGGAGGCCTTGATCAACCAATCGTCCAGGTACGGGTAGACAAACACCTTGTTCTTCCTCAGGTGTGCTGCTACCACTGCCATGCACTTCGAGAACGTCCAGGGAGCAGACTTCAGCCCGAACGGAAGTACCGTGTACTGATAGTGATTGGTGCCGACTTGAAATCGCAGGAACTTCCTGTGTTTGTGTGCAATGGCCACATGGAAGTACGCATCCTGTAGGTCTATGGCGCAAAGCCAGTCTCCCCGCTGCAGCTGAGGATAAATCTGATGCAACGACAGCATGCAAAACTTTTCCCTGCGAATCCATTTGTTTGCCTGTCGCAAGTCCAGAATGGGCCTGAACTCGTTCTTGTCCTTCTTGCGGACCAGAAAGAACCGGGAGTACAGACCTCTTCCTCTTTGAGACATAGGTACATCTTCTATCCCCCTTTTCCTTAGAAGGATGTCGGCCTCCGCCTGGAGCTCGCGCAGTTGATACTGCGAGCTGACCGGAGGAATCGATGGAGGAGGGCTGATGAACCGAAGACTGTATCCATTGCAAACAATATTCAGCACCCACTTGTCCTGAGTAATTTTTCTCCACTCTGCCAGAAAAAATTGAACGCTTCCCCCCACCGGAGCGGGTAACGGACGAAGGGGAAGTAACCGCTCAGGGTCGAGACCCAGCCGGGCCCTTGTTCGCGGTAGAGGACTGCTGTCCACCTCTACCCTTCTGACGTTTCTGGAAGGGTCTTCTGTATTGCTGCTGTTGTTGCTGCTGCTGCTGTTGCCCAGAAGACTGTCCCCTTCCTCTACCCTGCGACCCGAACCGTCGTTGGAACTGGCGGTAGGGTTTCTTTTCTTTGGGCTTCTCCAAGCCCACAGCCGTCAGGGTTTCTGCCTCGGCCTTCATCCTGGCCATTTCGTCATCTGCGTGTTTCCCGAAGAGGGTGTCGCCGGAAAAAGGCAGATTTGCCACTCGTTGTTGCGCTTTAGGCTTGAGCGAAGTCAGCCGGAGCCAAGCATGGCGTCTCTGATTGATACCGTGGCAGTATCCATGCGCGGCCAGCAGGGAGATATCCGCCGCTGCGCTGATGGCCTGGTTCGAAACCAGCATCCCTTCCTGGACGATCTCCATGAAGTCCTCTTTCCTGTCACGCGGGACAAGGTCTGCAAACTGTTCCATGGAATCCCACAGTGCACGGTCGTACCGCCCCAACAACGCCGAGTCACTGGAGGCCTTCATCGTCGTGGAAGACGTCCCACACGCCTTCCGTCCAGCTGAGTCAATCCAGCGGCTCTCTTTATCCGGAGGCACAGTGGAGGACGGGGAGGTAGCATGAAGTTTTCTAGCCGCCGTCACAATCACCGAATCAGGCACTGGGTCCTTCCGTAAGAAGGCCGGGTCCGACTCTGGAGCCCTGTACTTCTTGACAAGCCTGGAGGGGGCGGCTTTCACCACCGCCGGCGTAAGGAAGAGCTGTTCAGCAGGCTCGACCAGCCCTGGCACCAAAGGCAGTAGGGGGCGAGACAGGTGCTTCGCGTGCAAAGTTTCGAAGATCACAGAAGTCGAGGGCGTAGGGGCCGTGACCTTGATCCCCAACTTCGCCGCCCCTCTCAGGAGAACCTCCTGGAACGTGCCAATGTCATCAATCGGAGATACCCTCGTCTCCGGTGAATCCGACAATGTAGGAGAATACGAGCGGGTCCCAGAGGCCGAACGGGACCTGGACCTATGCCTCCTATGGCGATGTCTGGATCTCGAGGAGGATCCGTGTCCACTCCTAGATCTGTCTCTTCTCCCTGAGCGCGACCTCGATCTCCTGGGTCTGGGACGCTCCGCCGGCTTCCCCGGGTCGGACGTCTTGGGCTTAGGAGGAACCTTCGACTTAGGAGTTTTCTTCGGAGGTGTCGGAAGTCTGGGCATCAACACCGATCTCGGTGGAACCGGAGGAGGAGCACCAGGCACCGGGGCCTGTGGTCCTGACGGAAGAGCAGGTAGAGGGGGCAACGGAGGAGGAGTTGGAGCCCTCGGAGGAGGACCTCGAGGCAAAGGAGGAGGAGGCGGAAGCGTAATAGTCTTCTTCGGGGTATACACCTCAGAGTACGCCGTTCCCGGCGACCCATCATCCTGTCCGGACTGATGGGAGCCCCCCACAGTCCTCGGCCTGTCCTTACGACCCCCCGACGTCGAAGACCGGTGTCCAGACGTCGAACGTGGTCCCCTCGACGTCGAGCGGCCCTTCGGCGTCGACCATTTCACACGCCTCGACGTCGACCGGCTTCTACGCCTCAACGTCGATCCCGACCAGATGGATGATCCTCTAAACCTCGATGACGAGCGCTTACGCCTCGACGGCGACCTCGACCGCCTCGACGGCGACCTCTTCGATCGCCTCGACGTCGACCTCGAGTGCCTCGACGTCGACTTCTTCTGCGCCGGAGACCTCTTCCGCCTCGACGGCGACCTGGTCTGCTTCGACGGCGGCCTCGACGACGAGGATCCCCTCGACGACGACGATGTCCTCGTCTTCGACGGCGAACGGCGGTGTCGCCTCGACGGCGAGCGCCGACGCCGGGTCCTCCGATGCCTTCCACTCGACGGCGACGGCGACGACGAAGAAATCGACACCGGGTTCGACGGCGGCCTGTGTAAGTCCCTCGACGTCGACGGGCGACGTTTTCTCGACCCAGAGCCCTGGGGAGACCGGGAACTGGCCGTGGACCTTCCTCTCAACGTCGTGGTCAGAGCAACCGACCCAGACGGAGACCTTGGACGTTTGCTGGACTTCCTGCCCCTGGGGAGCCCCCCAGAGCCCTCAGCATGGGCAGTAGAAGCCCCTCCAGACCCACCTTGAGCCTTCAGTCTTCTTTCTTCAAGGCCCTGAAGCCTGATCTTCCTTCCGTCCTTCAGGGTCCTGCCAGAGAAGCCTCTACAGATCCCACACTCCTCTGGGATGTGGGAAGAGGGAAGGCAGAGGATACACACCTCATGGGGATCTGACTTGGCCTTCTTCCTGGAGCACTCCGGGCATTTGTCAAATAATGCAGGCATTATTGACAACAAAAGGGTGCAGAAAACCAAGAAGAAAGTCACCAGAGTACTTTAAAAGTACACAAAATCGAATTTCAGTGACAAAACACCACAAAACCCTTGAAAAGGGAGAGCTCAATGCTCCAGGGTCCTGCTTGCAGGAGCCGGAAAAAAGAACTGAAAGTAAGCTGGACCTGCTATGCATTCTGGGATACTGGGAGAAGGTTCTGGAAGATTCTCTTAAAGGCACAGTATCCTGTTCTGAGCCACATAATGGCAGCCTATGGGGCTTGTCTGTCCAGGTTCTTCTCTCTATCATTCCTGAGGGAGTTTGCTGTTAAAGCAAGGGAAATCTGTACAGGCTTTTTGCTGTTTTGTGGATTTTATGGTGGAATTTCTAGTTGAAGTACTGGACAGTGTAGCCTTTTAGGCTGCATTATCTGTCTTTAAATTCTCTCTTAAGTGTCTATGCTTTTCTGCATTTTTTGACACTGTAAGAGATTATTTTTGATTGCTCTGGGGTCCACGCACATGGGCGGGACTATTCACTAGATTATGACTATACACAGAGATCCCCTACTACAGAACTATCACTTTTTTTGCTCCTGTGGACCGAAGGGTCCTTCTGGGAACATATTATTGAAATCTTTGTCTTAAGTAATCAGGGCCCACCCCCTTAAGGGCCTTAAAGACCGTACAAAGGGCTTTAAATTGCGCCCTTTGTTTGATGGGGAGCCAATGTAGTTGTTTTAGTTCTTTCTTAACCGAGACAAATTTCGGTGTACCTGTAAACTGCCTGGCTGCTGCATTCTGCACGATTTACAGCCTGTTAAGATGTTTTTTTGGGATGTTCAAGTAAAGACTGTTACAGTAGTCTAACCGTGACATGATGAGTGCCATGACCACTGTCCTAAGAGTGTCTTCAGAAAGAAAGAACTTTTTTTCCTTATAATTCTAAGAATAAGGAAACTCGCTGAGACAACCCCACTTATGTGGTCCCCGAAGGTAGACCTGTTATCCACTATCTTTGCTTTCTTGGTCAGTGCAGGGCAGGTTCCCAGTTCTTCCGGATACCAATCAGGCGCCAGAGATGCAGATTGTTCCCAAAAGGATGACCTCTGTTTTGGCCGAATTAAGTTTCAGGCAATTGGAGGACATCCATCCCGAGATGACTTTCATACAGTCGTGAAATCTTTTCCCTGTTTCCCCCTCTTTCCCATGCTGGAGAGATAGCACTATTTGCGTGTCGTCTGCATAAGAGGTAAGATGGAAACCAAATGATCTTATCAGGGCCACCAGCGTTGACGCTAACATTAAAAAGTGTTGGGCTGAGGGTAGAACCCTGTGGCACCCCACATGGAAGGGAGAAAGGGTTGGAACTGTTATTGTCTAAGTGCACCGTTTGGGTTCTGTCTGAGAGGAAAGATTGCAAGAGGTTCCAGGCATTGCCTTGGGCCCCGGCTTCTGACAACCAGCCCATCAAAACTTTATGATGGACCGTATCAAAAGCCGCCAAAAGATCCAGCATAATCAATACTGCATTGCCTCCACAATCCACTTTCTCTGACTTCCTCTGTAGATTTTATTAGGGCCAGCTCCGTGCTCAGTTCAGTTCTGAACCCATGTTGTGCTGGGTCGAGTATAATGTTGGTTTGGAGAAATGCACTCAGTTGGGCATTCATAGCTTTTTCGATATTTTTTTCTGGTAGCGGGAGGCGTGAGATAGGTCTATAAATTTTTGGGTCTTTAGGATTGAGGTTCTGTTGTTTGAGCAAAGGAAGAACAGAAGCCTTCTTCCAGTTTCTCAGAAACTGGCCAGATTTGAATATGACATCGAACAGGGGGGTAAGGGCTGTCCCTTTGACCTCTGGAATTTGTTTAATCACGGACACCCAACATGGGTCCAAGGGAGAACCTGATTAGATGGAGGACAGAAGTTTAATAGAGTCCTGAGTCCCTATTAGAGAAAAAGTAGCCAGGGCAAGTCTTGCTTTGAATCCGCTAGGCACCGCTCTAGGAGGCACCCCCTTTTCCACCTTATGGGTGAGTGTAAATGAGGAGAAAATAGTTTCCACCTTTTGCTGAAAGAAGGCAGCCAGATTTTCACAGAGTTCTGGACTGCTTTGCTTTTTGGGCATGTTAGTTAGTAATTGTCTTAAAGAGTTCTTTAGAGGAGGATTTCGCTTGAGAAACTTGCTCTGAAAATAACTTTTTTTGGTGTTAACCAGTAATTCCTTATATATTGTAAGACTTAGCTTGTATGTCTCTTTATTAGTGCTGTTATAGCCACTTCTCCAGGCTCGCTCTAGTCGTTTACAGGTGATTTTCAAGGCTCAAAAACCGATGAGGCAGTCAAAATAGTTGTCTTCCCATAAACTGGTGGAAGGGCCGTTTGTTTTACCGGGTTCTTGTCTCAGGGATTCAACTTCCTAGTGATTTGTTGGGGCACCGCTGGTCAGGCTCAAAGCCATGTTTTCTGCCACGCTATTTTGCACAGTGGCTCTCCTCACAGTCTACTGTGTTCGGCTCCTTCAGTGTCCCCGGTAAAACAAACGGCCCTTCCACCAGTTTATGGGAAGACAACTATTTTGACTGCCTCATCGGTTTTTGAGCCTTGAACCCCGGAATTGAGTTTACATTGGTCCTGAGGAGAACCCTGGCATTCACAGGGTTTGAAACGCGTCGACCCAGTCCCGGGTCGCATATAAAAAATATTTTTTTGTGTTATCAACCTTTAAAACAGCACGAGGAACACTTTTGTGTCCTCCCCCCTTTTTCCGTTTTTGAACTGTATAAAGTCTTATAAAGGGTCTGTTTAAAACAATGGTTAATTGATTTCCCTTTAAAACAATGGTTAATTGATTTCCCTGTATTATATTGTTGACACCGTGACTAGTATTAGTGTGTATGAGTTGGAGTATGAATGTATGGCCAAGAGTGCTTGATTTTGATAGCGTGTTGAATTTTTTGTGTTTTTGAATTTTCTGTGTACTTACATTTCAGTGTTGTATATAAATGTATATATTTCGTTTGTGTTTCCATGCAAAAAAATGTGTAAAAAATGTTAGATCGTTTCTGAAGCAATAAAATTATATGTTGCAATTTATAAAGCAGGTTTTCCATGTTACATTCATGATAACCAATTTCTTTTCAGGTTAAAAGAAAACTGAAATCTAGATTCTCAGTATTGGCAATTGTTTCGTTTCTTTAGTATAGTTTGGCTCAGCCTTGCTGAGTTCTTTGAGTCAAGACCCTTTTAGTTGTTTGGCTTCTTTTCCCAGCTGACACACTCCCCAGATAACCCTGGAGGAGGTTCCCAACGGAGCAGGATCCCCCCCACAGCAGCTGGGGCATATCGCCTGCGGATCGCTGTGAATTGAGAGCTTTTTGGGACCAGAAAGGGTCGTCCGTCTCGTGGCGGCCCTCCGAGAGAGGTTGAGGTGCAGCCCCGCCCCCTTCAGGAGCAATGCACACACAACGCCGATAGAGCGTTCGTTGTATTTCCCATAACGGAAACCACAACCCTAAAGAGAATTAAAGAATACTCATACAGCGGCCAATACAACAGTGAAGTCGAACACCCAAGCACCAAAGTGGCATGAAGCGGAAGAAAAAAAATAGCAAATTAATCTGCATCAGATACGACTATAGCCACGACAGCGCAATCGATGTAACTGTATCGATGCTCAATTGACTTTTTCTTTTTGACCCTATTCCACATACTCTTTAGTAGGTCAGTGGCTCTGGGTTTTTTTATTATTTCAAAATGGTTGAATGGGTTGCTACCTACTCCAAAATGGCTGATTGTTTATAAAACAAGGGCAAGGGGCCTCCCCCACACACCCACTGGTCACTTCTAAGTGTGTTTTTACAACATTTCTTTCTGGGTCTAATTTCACTGTAACTGAAATAGGACCATAGTTGTATGGTCAGCGAAACAGGACTTCTCTTGCTCTCCCACAGCTCCCCATCAGTTTGGATGGATAGCAAAATACGACTACACTGGTCCCCCCCACATTCAATGGAAACAAACAGAGGACCACATTACTGTATAGGAATACCTCGACTAAGGAGTCAGCCATCTTAGACTGCCCTAACCACAATAGCCCTGATTTACCTTAGCCCCAGCCGGCTACTGACAGCTCCTCTCCCTCACCTCACGTCAGACTTTTGTTACAATCGTTCCTCATTTTACCCCACTGCCTACCTAACAGCTGGCACTCAGGAAACAACCATCACAACATCCGCAATATCTTTAGACCCAGTTGGCTACCAACGGCCCCCGTCCCTCATGTCAGACTTTAGCCACAATCATCCCCCTGTTTACCCCACTGCCTACCCAGCACCGGGCACTCTGGTAACATCCATCACGACATCTGTGATGTGATCCTACCCCATGTCCCCCCTCAGCCAATAAGAAAATTGTTGTCAACTTCACCCTCCCATACCCATCCTCCTTCCCAAACTCCTCTCACCAGACTCCACGGATCCCTCCTGAAGTCCATTACACCCATACACACTCATGCGCCCCCCTCAACGCGCCTACTCTCTGCGCATATCACGGAACTCACAGGCACACATACCTTCCTCAGCCCATCATAAATTAGTCATAGTAACAGTTAATTTCACACTCCCCTACCCACCCTCCTTCTCATACCTCAGCCCACAATAAATTAGTCACAGCCACAGTTGTTAATTTCACCCTCTCCTATCCACCCTCCGTCCCATACTCTTAACACAGGACTCCACGGATCCCTCTGGACTCCCATGCACCCATGCATAAAGACGTATCTCTGCCTATTAAATATTAGTCACAGCAGTTTCTGTTAATTTCACCCTCCCCTACCCACCCTCCCTCCCTAACTCCTTGCACCGGAACCCATGGATCCCACCTGAGCCCCATACACCCATATACACTCTTACGCCCTCTTCACACACTCTTGCACCCTACTCACCTCACCTACTCTTCAGCGCATAACATGGAACTCACAGGCACACATACTTACAACATAATTTATCTCCCCAAACTCTCAAAAAAATCTGCCAAACGCTCCAAGCATAATTTTATAAAATCACACCCGGAAACGGGATCACAATCACTGATATCATTTTACACACCAAACGTAGAGCCCAATGGAGGGAAGCATTCCTAGCCTTATTCTCAATATATTCCACTAGAAAATCCGCTTATGGTCTAGTGATTTCTATTGCACCATCCCAGCTCTTCCAAGCGACAGCAACCATCACCATCTACAATAACGGAACAATACTCATTCAATGTACGGACCGTAGTTTAAATCTACTGGATAACATCTTCCCCATCAATAACCACTTGGATGCTAAGCCTCCTGCAGCACTTTACTGTAATTTCCATTGAAATGAATGGGCACTCCATGACGAGTTACCCTTGTCATTAGCATCCATAAAGAACAAGTGTCTAATCCCCATACTACTACCAAATCCACTTCCACCCCAATACACAACATGTCCTCCAACCCCCGGTGTCACCCTCTTCCCCCTTCTTCCCCGGCCACCACGGATATCTGATCCATACGACTCCTCCACCATGACTACCCCTCCACCAACACACCTCACTGCACCTCATCTAACCCTCACACACTACCTCCACCTAGCACGACTGAGACAACATATGCACCCCCAACTGAATCTGAACCCCCTCCGGATATGATCATAGCTCCCCCCTCCTCTAGCATCTCCCCCTCCATAACCATTGCTCTCCCTACCTCAGCCTTGCTTCACAATGACACTCCTAACACGTACTCCCCCCATTCCAGTACGGAGACAACTAATACACCTACAATAGAAGCAGAACCCCCTCTGGGTACGATCATAGCTCCCCCTCTAACATCACCCGCACCCTAATCTTCTCTCCCCCTTCCTCATCCCTGCTCCACAATATTACCCCTAACAAGGACTCCTCCCATGCTAGCCAACCCACCACAGGTCAATTGGTGGCACATAATAAGACACCACCACCATTTCGAAAACACTCTACACCCCACAAATCCACCCTCAGAGCACACACTGCTCCCAATCACACCCCCCACAACCACTCACCTGCCAGCCACACCAACAATTCAGACATCTATATCAACTACTCTCCCATCCACATACGCAACACCGCCTCCTATTCTACTCACTCCTGCACCAGACCACACACCTAACCAGGCCAATGCGCAGCCACCCACACCCATATCACAGATACCTACTGCAGTCATAACCGCTGCAGACACCAGACTGGATGAGATCATGTCCGCACTTCACCAAATCAAAGAGGAACTGCACGCTTTTAAAGAAATGATATTGAGACAACCATGGCACTTGAGATCCTCAAGATCTTCTATATCAAGCAAGCTCCCTGCTCACCTACCACTCACCCCCAAACATATTCTACCCTGCTGGAAATCAATTCCCTCCCGTAATTTTGCTACCTGCGCAATGCGTAGCATCAACCCATTTTCGGAGAACGACCTACGCTCTCTTCTACACTCTTACGAACCCTCTCTTAGGATCCCCATATCTCCCGCACACATGCCCATCCTTACTATCCCCCCAACCCTCACAGGTCCTCTACACACAACAATAGAGGAATCATCAACAATAATCTTAGAAGAGTCACACTCATTCAGGATCCCACCTCTTCCCTTATCACAGCCCGTCTTAAATGCACACTCCTGAATTGTAGATCGGCCTCTAGATACGCAGCGGACATAGCTGACTTCATTATCGCACATGACTTGGACCTGAGAATGCTAACCGAAACCTGGCTAACAGACTCCTCCTCACCACTCATCGACATTCTAGTACCCCCAAATTACGACATCATCAGATTGGACAGGAGTGGCAAGACAGGGTGAGGAATCGCATGTATACACCGTAACAACATCTCCGTAAACAGAGCCATATCCTGAGTATTCACCTCTTGGGAATACATATGCCTTGACATCAACAGCAACGGCAATCCATTATGCTCTTTACACATTATCTATCATCCACATGGTGACAACCTCATCTTCACCGAACACCTCATGGACATGGTCACTGTAGGAGAGTAGGGTCTGCAATCCTATGATCACCCAGATTTTTGCTTTTTGCTGCACTGGTTTACGACTTTCCCTGGCTGTGGGCCTGCTAATCAGACCCACAGCCTAGCTGTTCTCTCTATCCAAATTGTACTCAGGTACTGAATTGGCACTGGGCCCTCTCCAAGTCCCTGTACCCAGGGCTGAGGTGCACCCAGAAGTCTCCCAGGGGCTGAAGCATGTATTGTGCCACCCCTGGACTGACTAACTAAACTGACACAACTGGCTGCACGACAGCTGGGGCAAGGTGGTGTACTCACCCTTTGCTTTAGATATCGTATACCTATATCTAACCCCAAAATGGACACACAGATCTCCTATCAGTCACTCCTATGGCAGGCCTTAACAATCCTGAAGGCAGAGTGCTTGGAATCGTGTGAGATGGTGCTCTGGCATGAGCTGAGCCTGTCTGCGGCTTTCGGGATCAATCCCTTAGCCGTTTCCATGATATCGCATACCATATACTCTTAAGTGCATTATAATCCTCGCGGTTATATGCCAACTCTGGTATCGCTTTATCAAAACATGTCGAGTAAGGTGTCATACGAATTGGAATACTAACCCCTCGCCAATTCTGGCGACGGGGTTAGCATTCCACCCTTCTAGAGGGACACGACATGTATGTAACCCCTAACCCCGGTTAAAGTCAAACAGAGCCTCAGCTCCACAAAATGGATGCTGCCACCGAGACACAAGTCTGCCCTCCTGCTGCTGGGAGTCCTCCCAGAGCAGGAGATAAGGACAAAGGGTTTCCTGCCAGGGGCGGTGCCAGCACCGTCCCAGACAGGATTTTGTGTATCCTAGGTAGGCAGGGCTTCAGAGGAAGGTGACTGCAAGTGGCACCCCGGTGCTCACTATGCATAGGCCGGCTTGAACCAGTTCCAGGGACACTCCAGACCCTGAGCTGGGGAAAAGCCCGCCAAGGAAGTGGGTGTAACCACCCCCTCCTGGTCCCACCCATAGGGCAGGACTTAGTCGCGTGCCAGCCCCCTTTTCTCAGATAAAGGTAGGAGCAGGCCCCCTTCCAAATTAGATCATCTTTGGAATCAAGATACGACTTTCTGCGAAAGGACTTCAAGATTTCCTTCTTCAAGATTCTCCCTTGTGACTAAGGAGTAGTCACCCTGCATCCGCAGGCACCATTGCAAGAACACTGCGGTCTGCTGTAAGTCCTTCCTCCGGAATCCGACTGCCCAGCTCGACAAGACCCGGCTTCCCTGGCACCTCCGACCTCTACTCACCTCTACAGCCAAGCTGAGAACCGTGAGTGCGACGAGACCTCAAGGGACCGACTATTGCCAAGACTGCACGACTCCTGCACAGCAAGCCCGCCGAGTAATTTCCTGGTGAGTGCTTTGGGGTCCGAGAAGCCCCGACCCTGAGCAGCTCCAGCACCGAAGATCAGCCCCCCAGCATCTCCACGATCGGCGTGGGGCCCTTCTGCTTTTTGCTGCTCACCGCGTTGTTTGGCTACTAGCCCGCTGGCTTGTGGCCTTCTGAACGACGCCCGACGACATCACTGCTGCTGGTCTGGTTGCTCCAGACTGGCCCTTGCTCCCTTCCAGAAGAGGAGCACCCCGGACCCTCCTGGTCCACTCAAGACGCCATTTTGAGTCCACCGCGTGGGCTTGAATTAGCCAAGGCTTTGTTGCCCAATCCTGGGTTCTTCGACGCCGACAGCTTCATCCATCGTGGGACAGCTCGCCTCTCCATCCTGGTCGCCGACAACGCCTCCTGGTCCGTGAGATCCGCAGAGCCAGCGTCGCCCACTCACCTAGTCGAGGTGACTACCATCCAGTGCCCTCCTGGTGCCCACTGACTACTGGCTAGTAGTCACGAACTTGGTCCCCTCTGCTTTCAGGTGTCCTCCATCTTCCAGATCCAGGCTTGGATCACTTCGAACTATCTTCACTGGTCGCCTGCCAGCATCTTTTCTTCCAGGCTCCTGGTCCGGCAACGAGGATTCCCGACGTCTTTTGAGACCTATGCAGCTGCAGCCCCTGGGCTAGGTAACTTCGGCATTTCGGTGCCCCAGCATAGCCTCACTATCCAAGGGTCAGGATCCACTGTCGTTTTCTCCCTACCAGGTCGGGTTCGCCCGTGAACACTAACTTTAGCGTTACTAGCTTCCATAGACTTTGTCCCGCATCCCGCGTGAGAGTGCACACTCTGCACCCGAGTCCCCTAGGCCTCCTAGAAGTAATCTAACGATTCCATAGTCAAGTCCTAGCGATTCCAAAGCCTATTAGTACTGTACTTACCTGCTAGTAATTTCGCATTCCACTTTTAAAGTATATGGTTTTTCGTGCCCCTCGGGCATTTGTGTATACCGTGCTAACTTAAGTATTTTCGTAAGAGTTTTGTTGTGTGCTTAGCACCCTGTCCTCATAAAGAGTACAGGGTTGTTGTGATTCTAATAAATACACTGTTTATTTTCATAACACTTGTGTGGTGTCCTTTCACTGGGTGTTCAAGGGGTAATGTGATGGTAAAACAGCTGGCTTAACACGCCCTCTAGAGTCTTAGCCTTAGACTGCTCGTATCCATGCTACTAGGATAGCTGGTCTATAAGGTTGACTTACAACCAATCATCAATAAGGGTTGTTTGGACTGATACATAGTGATCACTAGAATAGTGAGCACTGCATATCAGGCCAACTTCTCACATTGGTGGGCAGGGGTTGGGATTTGAGCTTGCTGTTGTTTTACCACACATATCCTAAGAATATCTTGTGAAAGATCACATAAGTACTAAAGGTACATGTAACTTAGCTTAGAATACTCTGAGTTCTACTGAACCAGCTGTTGTAGCTCCTAGGGCCTAGCACACCCTAAACTACAACTCTAGCAAGGGACCAGTAGGTAAACATATAGTGTAGGTAAGTGCACCACTTACACCTCACTAGAAAAGCATGTCTAACCATGGAGAGTCCACTGAGACTCCCCTGGTAAGTGTTGACCCTCCACAGGTCACTTCCAGATATGCAGCTCTCAGTTTCCAGGAGATGAGACAAGTCTGTACCTCCAGGAAACTGAAGCAGGGGTCTAACCCCACCATCCCCTTTCTGATAGGTCTCTTAGAGACATATGATGCCAGAAAGATTTCTCAGTTACATGAGAATATGCCAGCCTTAGAGGGAACCTCTGGGGATCCAGACCTCCCCAACACTGCTACTGCAGTTGGAGAGGAGGAGGATCAGGAGGAACTCTCTGGGGATGAGGTAGACAAAGGTCTTGAGGTAGTCAGAAGGCTAACCAGGGCCAACTTAGACTTACTTGGGCTAGGATCTGGGGGACCCCCAGTACTGACCCGAAGTGGGCCTAACCTTGGAGTTAGGAGAGATAGATCTCTTTCTAGGGACTCCAATAGATCTCTGCACTCTAATGCCTCTTCCCAGAGGAGGAGGAACTCTCCACAGAGGAGAGTGACTTCCCCTCAGAGAATAGAGCATGAAGCTAGGATGAGACAGGCTGCTCTGAGGATTGAAAGGGAAGAACTTGCCCTGGCCAAAGAAAAGCTTGCCTTTGCTAGAGAGCAGCAGATGAGTGGGCTAGCTCCCACTGGTGGCAGCAATCTCCCAAGAGATAGAGAGAAGGGTTTAGATACTAAACACCTGACTAAAATAGTGCCCCCCTTTAAGCAAGGGGATGATATCCAGAAATGGATGGCTGCTTTGGAGAGGGCCTGCACTGTGCAGTGCATTCCCCGAAGTCAGTGGGCAGCTATACTGTGGCTCTCCTTTGATGGTAAAGGTAGAGATAAGCTCCTCACTACAAGAGTGGAGGATGCTAATGATTACCAGGTCCTGAAAAATGCACTGGTTGATGGGTTTGGTTTAACCACTGAGCAGTACAGGTTGCTGTTCAGAGACACCCAGAAAACTCAGTCTCAGGACTGGTCTGACTTTGTGGATTGTGCCACTAAGGCTTTGGAGGGCTGGTTGCTGGGTAGCAAGGTTACAGATTACACAGGATTGTATAATCTTATGATGAGAGAACAAATTTTAAACAATTGTCAGAACCAGTTGTTGCACCAGCACCTTGTTGATTCAGATCTGACCTCTCCCCAAGAATTGGGAAAGAAGGCAGACAAATGGGTCAGGACAAGGATCAAGCAGAACCAGAACCAGAACCAGGGTGGTCAGAAGAAAGCAGACCAGAAGGGTAATGCAAAGAGTGAACAAAATGACCAGAAGTCTTCACCAGGTCCCCAACAAACCAAAGAGGGTGAGGGTCAGGCTTCCCAGAAGAAGAAGACTCAAGAAGGCCAGTCAAAAAGGTGGTGCCAGTACTGCAAAAGTAAATCTCACTGGTTTAGTGAGTGCACCAAAAGAGGAGGACAAACTCCTGCCACTACAGCCCCTAAGGCAACTGCACCCCCTAGTACAGTCAGTAGTGGTAGTGTACCTCCCAAGGCATTAGTTGGGTTAACCTTGGGTACTGAGGGGTCTGACAACTTAGTTGGCACACTCACTCAGGCTGTCCTTGTCTGTACAGGGGATATGGATATATCCCCTGAGATAAGTCCCAATACTTTGGGCAAATACAGGCAGACACCTTTGATTAATGGCAAAATGGCTCAGGCCTATAGGGACACTTGTGCCAGTGTCACCATGGTGACACCTAACTTTGTGGACCCTGGACAGATCATGCCAGGTACTGATTTCCTGGTGACCAATGCCAGCAATGTCACTACTAGTCATAGTGTGGCAATTGTGGCTTTCTCCTGGGGTGGAGTGAAGGGACAAAAGAAAGTTGTAGTCAGTTCAGACCTCCCAGTTGATTGTTTGTTGGGCAATGATTTGGAGTCATCACAATGGTCAGAAGTGGAGCAGAAGACTCACATGGAAATGTTAGGCTTGCCAGCACATGTGCTTGCTGTGACTAGGTCACAGGCCAGAAAATGCCCCACTGAACAGGTGCTGGATCCTGAAATTATGGACCAGACACCTTCCAAGAAGAAGAGCAGTAGGGTTAAGGCTTTGCCTTCCCCCTTGCCCCAGGTTGAGGATCAAGTCTCTGAGGAGGCTGATCTGAGAGAACGGAGGGAAACTGAGCCTAAAGAGCTTGAACTTGATTAAGTTGAGTTTCTGGCCTCAGGGGGACCCTCCAGAGCAGACCTGGGGAAGGCACAGTTAGACTGCCCTTCCCTTGAACCCCTCAGACAGCAGGCTGCTGCTGAGGCTGCAGGGAATGCCACAGGTGCCCACAGGGTATACTGGGAAGATGGACTCCTGTACTCTGAGTCAAGAGACCCCAAGCCTGGTGCAACCAGGAGGCTGGTCATCCCCTTGTCTCTGAGAGGTTTCCTTCTCACCTTGGCCCATGAGATTCCCCTTGCAGGTCATTTAGGTCAGACAAAGACTTGGGACAGGCTTGTCTCACACTTTCACTGGCCCCATATGAATGAGAATACCAAGGAGTTTTGTCGCTCCTGTGTCACTTGCCAAGCCAGTGGTAAGTCAGGTGGCACAACAAAGGCCCCCCTCATACCACTACCTGTGGTGGGGGTTCCCTTTGAAAGAGTGGGGATTGACATTGTTGGTCCAATGGAACCCCAGACAGCATCAGGGCACACGTTTATACTGGTGATAGTGGATCATGCCACCAGGTATCCTGAAGCTATTCCACTTAGGACCACTACAGTGGCAAGAGCCCTAGTTGGAGTGTTCTCCAGAGTGGATTTCCCTAAGGAGGTCGTTTCTGACAGAGGTACAAACTTCATGTCAGGATATCTGACTGCAATGTGGAAGGAGTGTGGTGTGAACTACAAGTTCACCACACCCTATCATCCACAATGCAATGGGCTTGTTGAGAGATTCAACAGGACGCTCAAAGGGATGATTCATGGACTACCTGAAACTCTTAGGAGAAGATGGGATGTCCTGATCCCCTGCCTCTTGTTTTCTTACAGAGAGGTCCCACAGAAGGGGGCTGGCTACAGCCCTTTTGAGCTTCTGTATGGGCATCCTGTAAGAGGACCCCTGTGTTTGGTGAAGGAAGGATGGGAGAGACCTCTCAAAAAGCCTGCAACCAACATAGTGGACTATGTACTTGGTCTCCGCTCCAGGATGGCTGAGTATATAGAAAAGGCATCTAAAAACCTTGAGGCCAGCCAAGAACTTCAAAAAGCTTGGCATGACCAAAAGGCTGTTCTGACTGTGTACCAGCCAGGACAGAAGGTGTGGGTGCTGGAGCCAGTGGCCCCAGCAGCTCTGAAAGACAAATGGTCTGGGCCCCACACCATCATTGAGCAAAAGGGAGAGGTTACCTACTTGGTGGACCTTGGAACTCCCAGGAGCCCTCTCAGAGTGCTCCATGTTAACAGGCTCAAGGCATATGTTGACAGGAAGGACATGAGCTTGCTCATGGCCACAGATGAGGGACAGGAGGAAGAGAGTGACCCTCTCCCAGACCTGCTCACTCAGAATCCTGATGATGGATCAGTTGATGGTGTTGTCTTTTGTGGCAGCCTCACTGAACATCAGCAACAGGATTGCAGGCAAGTCCTGCAATCCTTCAGACATATGTTCTCTCTGACACCCAGCCAAACTGATTGGTGTACCCATGATGTTGACACTGGAGACAGTCTGCCTGTCAAGAGTAAAATCTACAGACAGCCTGATCATGTTAGAGACTGCATCAAAACTGAAGTGCAGAAAATGTTGGAGCTGGGAGTCATTGAGCCCTCAGATAGCCCTTGGGCTAGCCCAGTAGTTCTAGTGCCAAAGCCTCACACCCAGGGTGGTAAGAAAGAGATGAGGTTTTGCGTAGACTACAGAGGCCTCAATGCAGTCACTAAGACTGATGCCCACCCAATACCAAGAGCAGATGAACTTATAGATAAATTGGCTTCTGCCAACTTCTTAAGTACATTTGATTTGACAGCTGGGTATTGGCAAATCAGGTTAGCTGAGGAGGCCAAACCCAAGACAGCATTTTCTACCCCTGGAGGGCATTATCAGTTTGTGGTAATGCCCTTTGGACTGAAAAATGCACCTGCCACCTTCCAAAGGTTGGTGAATCAAGTCCTCACTGGGCTGGATGACTTCTGTGCAGCATATCTAGACGATATTGCTGTCTTTAGCTCCACCTGGGAGGATCACCTGGTCCATCTGAGGAAAGTGTTAGAGGCTCTGCAAAAGGCAGGCCTCACTATCAAGGCCACAAAGTGCCAGATAGGGCAGACACAGGTTGTATACCTGGGCCACCTTGTAGGTGGAGGCCAGGTTCAGCCACTGGAGAGTAAGATACAGGCCATCAAGGACTGGACTCCTCCAATCACCCAGACTCAAGTTCGAGCTTTCTTGGGCCTGACTGGGTACTATAGGAAGTTTGTCAGAAATTATGGGTCCATAGTGACCCCTCTTAATGACCTGACAAGCAAAAAGATGCCAAAGAAAGTTCAGTGGACAGCAAGCTGTCAGAAAGCATTCAATGACCTAAAGCAGGCCATGTGCACAGCACCTATCCTAAAGAGTCCAGATTACTCCAAGCCATTCATTGTCCAAACAGATGCTTCTGAGTTGGGTGTGGGGGCTGTTCTGTCTCAACTGAATTTTGATGGTAATGATCAGCCTATTGCTTTCATTAGTAGAAGGTTGACACCCAGAGAGAAAAATTGGTCAGCTATTGAGAGGGAGGCCTTTGCTGTGGTTTGGGCCCTGAAGAAGCTGAGGGCCTACTTGTTTGGCACTCACTTCACCATTCAGACCGACCATAAGCCCCTCTTGTGGCTAAATCAGATGAAGGGTGAAAACCCCAAACTGCTTAGGTGGTCCATTTCCCTACAGGGGATGGATTTTACAGTGGAGCATAGACCTGGTACTGATCACAGCAATGCTGATGGGCTCTCCAGGTATTTCCACTTAGAGCAAGAAGACTCACCTGGTCAAGGTTAGTTTATTGTCCCAAAGTTTGGGGGGGGGGTCATGTAGGAGAGTAGGGTCTGCAATCCTATGATCACCCAGATTTTTGCTTTTTGCTGCACTGGTTTACGACTTTCCCTGGCTGTGGGCCTGCTAATCAGACCCACAGCCTAGCTGTTCTCTCTATCCAAATTGTACTCAGGTACTGAATTGGCACTGGGCCCTCTCCAAGTCCCTGTACCCAGGGCTGAGGTGCACCCAGAAGTCTCCCAGGGGCTGAAGCATGTATTGTGCCACCCCTGGACTGACTAACTAAACTGACACAACTGGCTGCACGACAGCTGGGGCAAGGTGGTGTACTCACCCTTTGCTTTAGATATCGTATACCTATATCTAACCCCAAAATGGACACACAGATCTCCTATCAGTCACTCCTATGGCAGGCCTTAACAATCCTGAAGGCAGAGTGCTTGGAATCGTGTGAGATGGTGCTCTGGCATGAGCTGAGCCTGTCTGCGGCTTTCGGGATCAATCCCTTAGCCGTTTCCATGATATCGCATACCATATACTCTTAAGTGCATTATAATCCTCGCGGTTATATGCCAACTCTGGTATCGCTTTATCAAAACATGTCGAGTAAGGTGTCATACGAATTGGAATACTAACCCCTCGCCAATTCTGGCGACGGGGTTAGCATTCCACCCTTCTAGAGGGACACGACATGTATGTAACCCCTAACCCCGGTTAAAGTCAAACAGAGCCTCAGCTCCACAAAATGGATGCTGCCACCGAGACACAAGTCTGCCCTCCTGCTGCTGGGAGTCCTCCCAGAGCAGGAGATAAGGACAAAGGGTTTCCTGCCAGGGGCGGTGCCAGCACCGTCCCAGACAGGATTTTGTGTATCCTAGGTAGGCAGGGCTTCAGAGGAAGGTGACTGCAAGTGGCACCCCGGTGCTCACTATGCATAGGCCGGCTTGAACCAGTTCCAGGGACACTCCAGACCCTGAGCTGGGGAAAAGCCCGCCAAGGAAGTGGGTGTAACCACCCCCCTCCTGGTCCCACCCATAGGGCAGGACTTAGTCGCGTGCCAGCCCCCTTTTCTCAGATAAAGGTAGGAGCAGGCCCCCTTCCAAATTAGATCATCTTTGGAATCAAGATACGACTTTCTGCGAAAGGACTTCAAGATTTCCTTCTTCAAGATTCTCCCTTGTGACTAAGGAGTAGTCACCCTGCATCCGCAGGCACCATCGCAAGAACACTGCGGTCTGCTGTAAGTCCTTCCTCCGGAATCCGACTGCCCAGCTCGACAATACCCGGCTTCCCTGGCACCTCCGACCTCTACTCACCTCTACAGCCAAGCTAAGAACCGTGAGTGCGACGAGACCTCAAGGGACCGACTATTGCCAAGACTGCACGACTCCTGCACAGCAAGCCCGCCGAGTAATTTCCTGGTGAGTGCTTTGGGGTCCGAGAAGCCCCGACCCTGAGCAGCTCCAGCACCGAAGATCAGCCCCCCAGCATCTCCACGATCGGCGTGGGGCCCTTCTGCTTTTTGCTGCTCACCGTGTTGTTTGGCTACTAGCCCGCTGGCTTGTGGCCTTCTGAACGACGCCCGACGACATCACTGCTGCTGGTCTGGTTGCTCCAGACTGGCCCTTGCTCCCTTCCAGAATAGGAGCACCCCGGACCCTCCTGGTCCACTCAAGACGCCATTTTGAGTCCACCGCGTGGGCTTGAATTAGCCAAGGCTTTGTTGCCCAATCCTGGGTTCTTCGACGCCGACAGCTTCATCCATCGTGGGACAGCTCGCCTCTCCATCCTGGTCGCCGACAACGCCTCCTGGTCCGTGAGATCCGCAGAGCCAGCGTCGCCCACTCACCTAGTCGAGGTGACTACCATCTGGTGCCCTCCTGGTGCCCACTGACTACTGGCTAGTAGTCACGAACTTGGTCCCCTCTGCTTTCAGGTGTCCTCCATCTTCCAGATCCAGGCTTGGATCACTTCGAACTATCTTCACTGGTCGCCTGCCAGCATCTTTTCTTCCAGGCTCCTGGTCCGGCAACGAGGATTCCCGACGTCTTTTGAGACCTATGCAGCTGCAGCCCCTGGGCTAGGTAACTTCGGCATTTCGGTGCCCCAGCATAGCCTCACTATCCAAGGGTCAGGATCCACTGTCGTTTTCTCCCTACCAGGTCGGGTTCGCCCGTGAACACTAACTTTAGCGTTACTAGCTTCCATAGACTTTGTCCCGCATCCCGCGTGAGAGTGCACACTCTGCACCCGAGAGCCCCTAGGCCTCCTAGAAGTAATCTAACGATTCCATAGTCAAGTCCTAGCGATTCCAAAGCCTATTAGTACTGTACTTACCTGCTAGTAATTTCGCATTCCACTTTTAAAGTATATGGTTTTTCGTGCCCCTCGGGCATTTGTGTATACCGTGCTAACTTAAGTATTTTCGTAAGAGTTTTGTTGTGTGCTTAGCACCCTGTCCTCATAAAGAGTACAGGGTTGTTGTGATTCTAATAAATACACTGTTTATTTTCATAACACTTGTGTGGTGTCCTTTCACTGGGTGTTCAAGGGGTAATGTGATGGTAAAACAGCTGGCTTAACACGCCCTCTAGAGTCTTAGCCTTAGACTGCTCGTATCCATGCTACTAGGATAGCTGGTCTATAAGGTTGACTTACAACCAATCATCAATAAGGGTTGTTTGGACTGATACATAGTGATCACTAGAATAGTGAGCACTGCATATCAGGCCAACTTCTCACAGTCACAATGAACACCAGGCGACAAAACACCCAAATATTCCTTGGCGACGTCAATCTCCTTTGGAATAACCACAGCGACTCAGTGATCAATAGTCTCAAAAACTTCCTCAGCGCTCTAGACCTCACACAAATTTGCAACAGCCGTACACACAATAAAGGTTCAATCTTAGATTTAATAATCTCCAAAGGCGACTTCATTCAGCTTGAGTCGATCCAACCCTGTGATTGGTCAGACCAACATATCATCACCTTCTTTATCAGTGAATCAGTGAAACTTAATTCGACTCAATTCACAAAACCAAAGGTATGGAAAAGAGACTTGAAAAAACTCAACCCTAACACATTACCGTCTTCCAGTTAAAATCTACTTCTGCACCCTGCTGGCTCCTCCAACAAACATGATCTCACCAACCACTACCTCAACTCTATGACCTCGATAATTAATGAGGTAATATTGCTCCCCTTCGGGGGCGTGGCCACGGCGGCAACCGAAATGGCCGCACCGCTGTGAGGCTCCTCCGGGCGGGCGCCCGAAGCGGACGAAAAGGAATGTAACCCGCATCCCCGCTGCCACCAAAGGCTGTGTCCTGCCTACTGATGATCCGGGGCAGCCCGCGAGAGATGGACGAGCCGCGGGGACAGCTGGCCGCGTCAACAACGGCGGAGGGGATCTGAGGCCTCCGGACCTCGGCGCCATCTTCCCAGCAGCTCCGGTGCACCGGGTGAGTGCCGCTCGGCCGATCGCAGCCGCGGCTTCGTTCCTTTATGCTCCTACCCCTTGCGGCCTCGTGCATTGGCTCGCCGCTGCCGCTCGGTCCCGTCTTTTCCCTGTTTTTCTGGGCTCTCGGGTGAGGCTGCGGCCTTGGGCCCGTTGGAGCACGGGAGCCGGGGACTGGATTTTGGACTCGGGCGGAGCTGGGGGACTTGCTGCGAGCGCGAGCGGGGGGCGGGGGTGGGGCGTTCCGTGTGCCTGCTGGGCGGCTTGGGGGCACTCCCTGGCACCACGCAGTGGCCCCGCCATGTGACCGGGCGGCGTGCCACCCTACATTGCTGTCACGAGGCTTCTACTTGCTGCGCCACGTTTGGAGTGGCTCCCGCCTGCAAACCGGAGCACCATATTGCGCTGCCTACCACTGACTGGTCGCCCCTGCTTCTGCTACTTAGGCTACGGCCTGAACACTTGCCTGTCGCGCTGCTCTCGATCTCCGGCCTTGGTGGTCTATAGATCGGCCTGCTTTACAATTGATCCCTGCTCGCCGCCTTTGTCGCAGCGACTGCGACCCTGCCAGGCGTCATCCACAATGGGGAAGAAGGATCCTGCCCAGAGAACCCTTAATTTCAACAAGCCTCCTCTCCCGGCTGCCGACCCCCCACCGGGTGCTGCATCGGGAGCTCCAGTGGCGCTGGACAATGGCGACGCAGCGTCCATGATGGCCGCCATGATGGGGGAGATGCGTGCCGGTTTCAAAGCCCTGGACACCAGGTTCGACAGTCTGGAGCAGAAGCTGTCTGCCATCAACTCCACGGTGCAAGCTCACGATCGGCGCCTGGACCTGGCGGAGTCTAGAATATCCGACTTGGAGGACGGGTCCTCCAAAGCTCTAAAGCGCCTGGAGAGGGTGGAAAAGATTCTTAAAGATGTCGCCATTAAGAACGAGGATTTGGAAGCGCGCAGCCGGCGGAATAACATCAGAATCCTTGGCGTGGCGGAGACTACAGCCACTGGCCGGTTCGACACCTTCGTGGAGACCCTCCTCATTGAACTGTTTGGAAGGGACACCTTTACGGCTGGTTTTGTTGTGGAAAGAGCACACAGGTCCTTGGGGCCCAAGCCGCGTTCTGGTCAGCTTCCCCGACCCATCATTGCCAGGATAATGAACTTTCGTGACCGTGACGCCGCGCTCCGGGCGGCGCGAGAGATGGGTGAGGTGAGATGGCAGGGGAGCAAGTTGTCCTTTTTTCCGGATTATACTGTTATGGTGCAGGAGGCTCGGAGGAAGTACATCAGCGTCAAGGTGGCACTTCGAAACCCGGGCCTTAAATACAGCATGCTCTACCCAGCCCGGCTGAAGGTGGACGTTCACGGCCGGTTTCGCATCTTTGACTCTCCAGCTGAGGTCCAGGACTTTTGCCACTCATACAAAAAGGGTCCGGGATCGGCGTCTGGCTCCAGACCCACCTCTCCCCCGCTGCCGGACACGCAGGCCAGCGCTGACTTGTTCACTGACGCTGGTCGAGGATGATTACACATGGCGCTCTGCTTCTGGTTTGTTTTTCTCCTTGCGGGGGTGGCTAACAGTTCTTTAATTCCTATTTGTTAATGACATTCTCATCGTTCCGTGGGATTGCCCGCTCGGGGGTTAGCGTTGCTTCCCCCCCAGGCGCGGGCCGATATGTTCTGTTCCCTTTCCTTGGGTTTCCTAGATTGCATTATGCAACCTCTTGCATATGCTTTTCCTATTTTGCACTTGTTGTTCTGCATTGCTGATTTGCATCTAGCGGGGTTCTGCCTCTCAAGGGGTTCTGGGAGGCTGGGTGGTGGGTGGGGGTGGGGGGGTTTGTATTTTCCATGTTTTTTCTTTTTTTTGGTATCTGATTGCACGACACATGGCACTGGTTTGTTCACTGACCGCTTCTTGCCCACGATTCTTGATTTGACTCTATGGCCCGGATAGGTTTGCAGACTGGCCCATCTAGCCTAACATTGATGACATGGAATGTCCGCGGCTTGAACTCCACCCGGAAACGGAAACAGGTTTTACAATATGCAGTGAGACATAATGTTGATATACTTGTTTTACAGGAGACGCACATGGTTCAATCTGACACACCTTCCTTTGCGCGGGGTTGGGGTGCTCATCGAGTGTTTTCATGCTTCAGTAGATATGCACGTGGTGTGGCGGTTTTAGTACACAAACGCATACCCTTTGTCTTGACGGGTAGCAAAGTTGACGGGGAGGGATGATATGTGATTCTCCATGGTCTGCTGTTTGGTTATAAGATTACCATTGTAGGGGTATATGGTCCTAATGTCGACTCCCCGGCATGCCTCGAGGAGCTGCACCTGTCCCTACTACACGCTGACATTGACCTGCTGGCAATGGGAGGCGACTTCAACTTACTGATGAACCCCGGCAGGGACAGCACATCCCCTTCCCCTGATCGCAAACCGCTATCCCGCACTGCGATGGCGGATATTTGCTCCCACTTTTCACTTCAGGACATTGAGGCTACACGTCACACTGCCTCCCCCTCCTTCACGCACCATTCCGGCTACCACAACACGAGCACCAGGATCGACTACTGGCTCCTTTCTCCGGGCCTGGCGGGTTGGGTCACTGATTTGCGCACCCTACCGCGCACCATCTCGGATCATTCTCCTGTGGTTCTGGCGCTTGCGATTCCCAGGTTGGGTGGGTATGAGCGGCAATGGCGATTCCCCGGGCGCGCACTCGCGGATCCTGTTTTCACAGAGGAGATCCGCTCGGCGATCGAAGAATATTTCGACCTTAATACTGGCTCGGTGACCGCATGGGCTACACTGTGGGAGGGGTTCAAGGCTACCATAAGGGGGGTCCGCATTACCAAACATGTCGGAGCGCTGCGCGAACTTCGAGCCTCCCTGTCCCGCCTAGAAAATGACCTGTTGGCTATTGACTCCCAGATCCTAGCTGACCCTTCCCCGGCCAACGAAACACGGCGCATTGAGCTCCTTTTGGAGTTCAGGGACGCGGCGGACAGGGAGCTTAAGTATCTGGGCAAGTACCATTCTGCGCGCCAGTATGGCGAGGGAGATAGACCGGGCAGACTATTGGCCCAGTTGCTGCGCCCACCTAGGCAGGCTGCGTACATTACGAAAATAGTTGCTACCGACGGCACGCCACACTTCAACACTCCCGCCATTTGCAACACATTCTTGTCTTACTATAAGCACCTTTACAAGTCTGCCCTTACTGACGAGCACCGTGACCCCGGCCCTTACATTGACGAGATAGCTATGGTCTTTTTGGAGAAATATATGCAAGATTTCTTGGCGCATCCAATCACGCCCGAGTTGATCGCGAAGGCAATAGACTCGCTGAAGGGGTCTTCGGCACCGGGTCTGGATGGCTTCACGGCCGATTTCTATCAAACATACAAGGAGGAACTGATACCCATTCTGGTCGAGGTCTATGCCGAGGCCCTGGAATCCGGTATTCTCCCTCCTACGCTCCGTGAGGCGGTTATAGTCTTGTTACCCAAGCCAGGCCGCGACCCAACGGTTTGCGGCTCTTACCGCCCGCTGTCACTCCTGAACCTGCACTATAAAATCCTAGCTAAAGTGCTCGTAATGCGGCTTGCGCTGCTTGTGAACTCTATTATTTCGCCGGTACAATCTGGTTTCGTCCCGCAGAGGTCGACGTCCCTGAACCTTCGCACTGTCTTCTCGGTCCTGCACAGAATTGACCCCGACATCCCGGCTGCTGCGGTCTTTTTGGACACCGAAAAGGCTTTTGACACTCTGGAGTGGCCCTTTTTTTTGGATGTGATGCGTAGGATGGGCATGCCCGCTATGTTTGTGGCGACTGTTGAATTGCTGTACACGGCTCCCACGGCACGTATTCGCCTCAATGGCACCATCACAGACAGGTTTACCCTCTCCAGAGGTACGCGGCAAGGGTGCCCCCTATCTCCTTAACTTTTTATTCTGGCTATGGATCCTCTGGTCCGACATTTTCAAGAAAAGCATCTGCACAGGGGGCTCCAGTTCCGCACCGGGCCTCTTCTGGTGTCACTCTACGCGGACGACATGGTTTTGTACGTCCGCACCCCCGAGACCAACCTGCAGCCTCTGCTATCTGAAATTACGCGCTTTGGTGAATATTCCGGCCTTAAGGTTAATTGGCACAAATCACAACTGTTCCCTCTCACCCTCACCACTGCGAGGTGGCCTTGCTCCCTCCCGTTGGAGTGGTGCGAAGACTCCATTAAATATCTTGGGATACATATCCACTTGGATACCGTGTCCATTGTCCGCCTGAACTATGGACGCGCCCTTGACTTTTTGGAGGACAACACTGACCGATGGCTCCGCCTCCCTTTATCGATGGCTGGGCGCATTGCTATAGTGAAAATGGTGGTCCTGCCCCGGTTTTTATATCTCTTCCACAACATTCCCATCCCTCTCACAAAGGTTTTTTTCACCCAACTGCGCACAGCCCTGCTCAGACTGGTTTGGGGAGGGAAGCGCCCTCGCCTTGCCTGGAACACACTGACACTGCCTTACGAGAGGGGTGGATTTGGGGTCCCGGACTTCCACCTTTACTACCTGGTGGCCCAATGCTCGTATGCCCACCCCTGGTACCATCCTGACGCCAGGATCCAACATTTAAAACCCGAAGCAGACGCCGCGCTCCCAGTGTCCCTAGATGCCGTGCTTCCCAGAGGCCTCCCTCGCGACCCACACGACATACTCCCTCTCACCACTACGACCTGGGCTTGGGACAAACTCAGGCGCTTACTGCGCGTAGACACTCTGTACTCTCCGGCCCTTCCACTTCCCAACCCACATTGGCTCCCCATAACAGGCGAAACATTGATTAGTTGAACACTCTCCAAATACCAACTGAACACAGTGGGCGACCTGTTCCCAAATGGCCATGCTCTTTCTATTACAGAAGTCCCCCGCTTCACCGAGCGCACTTTCATGGATACTTTTGTGTTTGCAAGACTTAGGGCACTGATGCGAGCTACATTTCCTACCTTCCCGTTACCACCTGAGGACGTTCTGGCACTCACGTCCATCATCCAGAACTCTTCGGGGGCTCATGTTGTGTCCAAACTCTATAAACTCTGCCTGTCCACACTCCCGTCATCTGACGTGGCGGTGCGCACCGCATGGGAATTGGATCTGTGCGCCCAGATCTCTGACGAGCAATGGGAAGCATGCTGTGCCATGACCAGGGAGGTTTCAATGAATAGCAGGCACAAACTTATACACTTTAAATTCCTTCGACGGCTGTACCACACCCCAGCACTGGCCCACAGAATAGACCCGACCCGACCTCACACTTGTCCTAAATGCAATGCCCCTCAGGCCGACTTTGCCCATCTTTCCTGGACCTGCCCGAACTTACACTCCTATTGGGTTGAAATACACGACACAATGGGTGCGATATTGGGCTTATCGCTATCGGTCCTACCGGAGATTGCCCTGATGGGATTTACGTCCAATTTTCCCGGCAAGATTCGCAAGTTGGCATCGGTCTGCTTCCTTCTGGCCAAGAGAGAGGTCGCGCTGCACTGGTGCTCCCGACGTGCTCCCTCTGCTGCCGCTTGGCTAAGAAGTGTGGCATACTGCAATGTGAACAGTGTGGAATATTCTGATCAACTCCCTGCCTCTTCCCGCCCTACCGATATTTGGGGTCCATACCGCCAATACATTTCAGGGAAGGCGCGGGAAACACCCTCTCAATCCCTGCACCCCAATACACCGACCGGGGTGGGTTAGACCTCGGGTCCCCCATTCCACACTCCCACTCTGGCGCTGCTTCTGCTGTTGTTTGCCACTGTCCTTGGATGTGGATGCGGGGCCTGGTAAGCGGGGGCCCTGATGCTGTTCCCGATTCAGGGGTCTTTAATCCAACGAAGGAGAATGGCTTCTTTCACGCCCATGCAGCCCTCCTATTAGCCCTTCACGACAAGTTGGCAATGTGCGAACTCCTGCTGCTAGTCCAACTCATTCCTGGGTGGAGAGGTTCCTTGAATGCTTTACCGGGCTGCGGTTATTGGCTACGGTGCTGCCTGATGGGATACTGAAAGGTCCAGTGTGCTGGTCTTGCAATCTGGTTCTCATTATTATTGTCCTTTTTATCCTTTCTTTGTTTATTGTATGAATGATTATGTTTACTTTGTATTTCAGTTGCCTTATCAGAAAATGTTCCTACTGTAACATCTTGTATGTTTCATGGTGCAACCCGAATGTTTATTTTGCTGTACTCATCAATCTGCTGATTAAGTTACTTGACTGCCATAAGCAAGGACCCTGTACGCTGGCTATGTTTCTCTTTATTACCGTGGTTTGCACCTTCTGGCTCAATAAAGTGTTTTAAAAAAATATATATATATATTGCGCCCCTTCAACTAAAGAGAGTTTCCTCGAAAGACGCTAAACCCTTGTACAATGGTCTACTTAATGAAGATAGACGTTCTCTGAGAACTGCGGAACTGGAGTTGGAGATCAGTCCCATTGGCTAAGCACCTCAAAATTCTAAGAAAAAAGAGAAATGCACACTATAGAAAGATCAAACGCATGAAAGCTGACTTCTTCAGCCACTAACTAGACCAAGCAAGAAACCGTCCCAAAAGACATAGGGGCATATTATCAAGGGGCTTTATCTCCGCTTTTTTGGCTTTAAAAGCCAAGAAAGCGGAGATAAAATTATCTCCCTATTACCTAGCTGTCGCTAACACCAGTTAGCGACAGCTAGTAGGAGATAGCGACCATCTTGGGCCCTACTTTGCATGTCAGTGATATTTATCACTAATGACATGCAAAGTGGGCGTGCCAAGATGTTAGCGACTGGAAACAGTCGCTAACATCGCTATCTCCTATTACCAACTTTTGGAGATATTCGCGCTAAGCGCGAATATCTCCAAAAGCTAACACCTGCCCAGAGCAGTTCTTAGCCATGTTATCCAATGGGAGGTGGATAACATGGCTAAGAGCATTAGCTCGGTGATGCCTGAATATCGCTGACTTTTCAGCGATATTCATGCATTGCGGCCGTTTTTTATCGCATTTGCGATAAACCTTGCTAATAGCAAGGTTTATCTGCGGTAAAAATCGCCGATGTGCGGCGATAATTTTTGTCTCTAAACAAGTTAGAGACAAAAATTATCTCTATTGGTTGGTAATATACCCCTGAGTTAATCAAAACCCAATCTAAGGATGAACCTCAGCGACTACAAAACATAGCTGGCCCACAACCCACTTTTGAAGAATTCTCTACCTTCTTTAATCTAAAGACTGATAACATCAAGAAAGATCTCCTCAATGACCTAAGCTTACACTCGAGTCCCCACATCAAAACATTCCCACGACTCCCAACTTCGTCACACCAAACCCCTGCAAAGTTCGACCTAAAAAACAACGCTGCATGGTCTTCTTTTGACACTTACATTGAAGAAGCTATAGGCAAGATTCTCAGTTCCCTAAACCCTGCCAATCACCTCACCGATCCTATCCCCGCAAATGCTGTTAAAGACTTAACCCCATTGATTCTGCCTCTCTGGACCAATATCATTATTAGTTCACTTCAACAAGGTTGCATCCCGGACACCCTTAAAGTGGGACAGGTATCACCAATCCTAAAGAAACCCGCAGCTGACCCTACGGACCTAAACAACTATCGCCCTATTTCCAATATTCCTACCCTGGCCAAACTGTTGGAAAAATGTGTACACCACCAATTGACAAAACAAATTGTTCACTTCGACCTTCTTAACAAACACCAATCAGGCTTCCGAGCAGGCCATAGCACGGAATCAGCTATGACACACATAATTGATGATGCACTAAAAATACTTGATCAAAACGGTACATGCCTACTCATCCTACGAGACCTCTCCTCTGCCTTTGATACGGTCAAACACGAGAACTTGATAGATCTGCTGAATCACAGAATGGGTCTATCAGGGTCAGTGCTTGACTGGTTTACCTCTTTTCCGCAAAACCGGACGCAAAACTTCAAGGTCAACAAGACCCTGTCCAACCCCGTTCCAGTAACATTAGGAGTCCCGCAGGGGTCCTCGCTATCCCCAACATTGTTTAATTTATTCATGGAACCACTCACCGAACTGTTGCAAGCATCTAACGTGCAATATCACATGTATGCAGACGATACCCAACTATACCTTAAGATACATACCCCTGAAGACATTAAATTGCTTAACACAACGCTTGGGAACACCCAGACATGGCTGGTAGAGAACCATCTCAAATTGAACGCTCTAAAAACGGAATTCCTGCTAATAGCCCCACCTGCCAAAGTCCCCATCATGCATGATTGGTTCAAACATCTTACTGCATTCAACGATCAACCAACCATTGTGGACTCCGCGAAATCATTAGAGATAACCCTTGACTGCAACCTCAATAAGCAGAAACATATTAGCAACGCAACTAAGGGAGCAAACTGCCAGATAAATACACTGAGGAAGCTGAAACCCTTCCTGCCCGCCAATGACTTCAAGATGGCAGTTCAAGCTCTAGTTATCCCTCGGGTGGATTATGGAAGTGTCGCTCTCTGTGGCCTCCCTAAATCGACAAAGGCACCCCTAAGAGCCTCCATTAATGCTGCAGCGAGACTCATCACTGGATCGAAAAGAAGGTCCCACATCTCACCAGACTTAAAATCCTTGAACTGGCTACCATATAAAGCCAGAATTCACCTGAAAATTGTGTGCATGACGAAATAGGCCATACATCACAATGCACCAAGATGCCTCACATAGAAACTGACAATCTCTGGTGGTACAAGATCCACAATCAGTGCAGAAAACCTTCTACAGAAGTCTCAGGGATGGCGCCTAGCATTTGGAATGCACTACCTCCAGAAACCAGACTTAATTCCTCCACTGCATCTTTCAAAAAGGAAGTAAAATCGATTCTCAAGGCAAAATTCACATGAACATAGACTAAGGAAATTCTGAGAACACTCGTACCTTCACCAGTATTCCTTTTAGGACAAGGGTCAACTAGACTACCTAGGCATTTTAGTTGCCATTGCCTTGACTCAATGGGTCTTCTCTGTCTTGTATCTTTTTGCTTTACGTTGCACAAGATGTTATGTTTACCTGATCTATCTGCTTTATTTGTTGTATAAGTAACCTCTTTGCTGTATAAGTAACCTCTATGTTTGTAAAGTGCTCTGATATTCGCAAGGGTCTTGTTCGCGCTCTATAAAACGTTCAAAATAAATAAATAAATAAATATAAGGAGTGGATGCAAAGACCCTGAGATGAAATCCTTACATAGAGAAGAATGGAGAAACCTTGGTAGCACTGTGAATAGAAGTACTTTAGGAGAATTCTGTAATCAAAAGAAACAAAATCCAATAGCTTTGGAGTGGATTACAGGACCTGTTCTAGACTCAGATTAGTTAACTCACTCCAACCATTAGTTTAGTGTTGGGGCGTGGCTTGGCCTGCTGCAAGATGGCCTCACTCTAAGTGGGCTCTGCCGGCCAAGCTAATAGTCCTACATAATCGGCCAGCAGATAGCATTACTTCTGTCACTCACCTGGTGATCCCGTAGCTACAGCAAACTGGGAGCCGTTTGTTGCCATTTTGATTCCCGGACAGCCTGTGTGGGCCGAGATCAGCGGGCCGCCTGCTTCGCGGGGCCCGCTCCTCGCGGTGGGCCTGGTCTGGCCTGGCGCTGCCTGCTCTCCTGATTGCCGCCTGGGAGGTCTGTGCTGCCCGAGGGACGGCAAGCACCTTTCTGCATCCTGCCCCGGTGAGTGCGGCTGCTGCTAGGGCTGCCCGCGGCAGGGTTGGGGATCCGTGAGAGTTACGGCCTGGCCTGGGCCTGCCGACACACTTCCTCCACATCGATTCCCGGCCGGGATCACGCTTGCTGCCGGTGGAGTCCTGGACTGGTGCCGGGAGCGGCGGACCCCCGCGCCTCCTCGCCACGGCTCCCTTTCAGCTTGGTGTATGCTGTCGGTGGCCTCTTGGAGATCCTGTGGGATGTGACTGGTGTGTGACCGCGCTCCGGCTGTCTGCTCCCACTGACCTTCGTGCCCCGCACTGGCCACTCCTCGGCGCTTGGTTCTACCGCCCTCCTGCCTCTCCTGCGGTGTTAGCCCTGGCCCTTTGTGGCGAGACTGTGATCACGCTGGGCTGACAGCACCTACCTCCTGGCCTGCCTGACTCCGCTCTGGCTGCTCCTCAGAAAGCAAAGAGATCCGGCAGGACGATCTGACCCTGCACTCACCGCATGTTGCATTGACTTGTGTGGAGCCCCGCTTTCACCATTTTGCCCCCGCTTTAGGAGCCTGTTGCCACCCCTGCACCCTGGACTCGCCCTGACCGTGGCTGTTGAGACTCCTATAAGCTGCGCTACATGTCTTGTCTAACCCAGTACTCGGTGCCGCATTGGTTCTGTAGCCTAACTGATGCCTGGGGCCGATACCGAGGTGTGCTCGCATGACATTCTCACCACACGCTGGGGGCTCACCCATGGGGGGCCACGCTGCTTTGGATTCATGCCCTCTGGGAGCCGGTTCCTTCTGTAGCTGCCCTCTGGCACCCTTTTGTGTCCACTGCGGGTCACAGCTGTCCGCTACTGCTGCTTGGTGCTGGGTTCTTTGCCGGCTCTGCCACTAGGACTGCTCTTTCTGAGAGGTGGTGTCTCTGTGCCGCTGATCCCTGTGCTGCTGCCCCTCCTTCCTGCAGTCCAGCTTCTCTGCGCCACTGGGGCGCCGCTTGCCGGAGACAGTTCGCCATGGGGAGGACTGACCCTAAACAGCCGAAACTCGCCTTTGATCAGCGTAGATCTACTCGTCAGGACGGAGCAGGCCTGATGGGGGTGACTCTTCTGCCAGCATGAAGGCGCCTCCGGCACGTGATGACGACCTGAAGGCAATCATGTTGGACATTAAATCAACAGTCACTGGTATCGCTGCGCAACTCGACCAACTTTCTGCACGTCTAGGCTTGGATAAGGCCCGGGTGGACTCTCACAACAATCGCCTACTCCATGCGGAGTCCCGGATCTCGGACATTGAGGACGCTGCTACTTGAGATCGCCAGAAGATGCTTCAGATGGATAAAATTCTGGATGTGATTCGAAGTAAGAATGAAGATTTGGAAGCATTCTCCCGACGGACCAACCTCTGTATTACGGGGGTGCCAGAATCAACCAACATCTCCCGCATTGGAGGATTTCATAGAACAGCTGGACCGGGAACTATTTGGGGACGTTGTTTCTCCAGTCTTTATTGTGGAACGTGCAAACCGCTCTCTTGGTCTCTGCCCTTGCTCAGGGCTCCCTCCTCTCCCCATCATTGCTAAAATATTAAATTTCAGAGATCGAGATGCGATCCTCAGGGGGTAAATCACTCATCAAGGAAACTTGCTCTCCTTTTTCCCGGACTATACTCTGGCAGTTCAGGCCGCTCGACGTGAATTCGTCCCAGCAAAGCGGATCCTCCAAAAACATGAAGTTACTTATTCTCTGGCCTACCTGGCAAAGCTGAAAGTCCGGCAGGGCACCAAGACGCTCATGTTCCCTGACCCGAGAGATGCACTTGCATTTTCTAAGAAACTTGATAAATCTTCACGCCAGTCTCCCTCCGGCTCCCAGTTCACTACTTCTGACAATATCAGTGACAATGACTGAATGGTTTTGACTCATTGGTGAACTATCTGCTGTATGCTGTCTGCTTTCTCAACAGCTTGGCCACCCTGCTTTATTGCGGGGGTGTACGCTAAGCCCTGCCATGCCCTCACGGGATAAGTCCCCTTCTTATTGTTGTTTTCCTTCTTCCCAGTTGTGAGTCCCTTGGGTGGGTTGGGGAGGTATCTCAGCCTGATTGGGGGGTTGGAGTGGGTGTGCGGGTGGCATGTTTTCTGGGAATGTTTTCTGGGTGGCAAAGGTGGGTGGTTCGGGTGGGGGGGTCTTGTACTAGTATTGACTGTATTTTGTCTGCTCTTATCCTGGCAGATTCTAGATTCCAGACCACCAAAGGTTCTTTGGTGTGGGTGGGGTAGGGGTGGGGGTTCTATGGGTTTGCCCTGCGTTTTTTGAGGGTTGAGATGTTGTTGTTTATTATTAAACTGTCTTTTGTACTCAGAATGCATCACTTTACCGCTATTAATGTTTTTTCCGCAGCACGATTGTGTATGACTTACTCCTTTGTCTGAATGGCACTGTTTAATTCCATTTTATTCCCTCTCTGATAATTGCGCATTGGAAGGTCTCCCCTGTGTCTGGGCCTTCTCATGCTGCTGGCTCCCAATCTGTCCAACCATTTGCTAAGGGCGTCCATCCTGCTTCCCTCTTGGTTGGCACTTTTATGCTGCAGCACACAAACCAGTTTTATCCGATGCCTGCTCCTCTCGTGCTGCGCCTTATTTCACCTAGATACAGTACCTCATGACTGACACCATTTGTTGGACCTGGAACATCCGCGGTCTTAACGATCACCGCAAAGCCAGACTCATACATTCCCACCTGAAGCAGCACAAAGTAGACATTTGCCTCCTGCAGAAGACCCACCTTCTGCTCGAGACCTCTTCCTGACTCCAATCGCGTTATTGGTGTGAATCACATTCATCGAATTATTCATCTTACGCAAGGGGGGTTTCCATTCTGATACGCAGGGGTCTCCTCTGGAACACTATTCAGTTACTTGCAGATCCTGATGGTGGATACGTAATTCTACATGGCTCCTTGTTGTCCCAACCCATGACGATTAGCTGCAGTGTACGGCCCTAATTCTGACGATCCCGGCCTTTTTACCCATGTGTGGCACCTTATTTCTTCCCTGGGCCCGGCAACCCTTCTTTAGGGGGTGGGGGGGTTTAATGTTACCCTTTTGGCGGCCTTGGACGGATCTGGCCCACACACTTCCTATCCTCGCGCTACCGTTTTGCTTCAGTGCATTCTTACGGACAACTCTTTATATGAATCCTGGTGTCATGAACCTGCGTCACTGGCGCTCGGGGCTGCTGGTCACGCATTTATTTATGGATCACCTCACCGGACGTCCTTCCTTGGCTTACTTCTGCTACTCATATGCCGTGTACCTTCTCGGATCATGCTCCGGTTCAAATTTGTCTTCGTCTCCCTTCCTCTCCACTACGTGCATTTACATGGCGGCTCCCTCCGAATGCACTCAGCGATACCGTCTTTTGCGACGAGATCCAAACAGCGATCACCAACTATTTTGATTTAAATGTCGGTTTGGTGCATTCTGCTTCCACCCTGTGGAAGGCTTTAAAACAGTAATACGAGCGAGTGCTTCTCCATACAGGCCGGGGTCCTTCGTTCTATCTGTACCACACTGGATAGGCTTGAATCTGAAATGAGGGCTCTGGACGCCACCCAGGCGTCCCAACCCAAGCCTGAGACCCTCGCGCTTTTAAGGGAAAAGCATACTGAATTCCCTGAAGAGGCCGACAGGGAACTTGCCTTCCTAGGTAGAGAGGCCAGAGCCCGTCGCTTTCGAGAAGGCGATCAGCCTGGGAAGACCTTGGCCAACCTTCTACACCTCCCTCGTGCTGCGTCGTACCTTACGTCCCTCCGAGATGGTGGCCCCTCAAGAACCACCTCTCCTATGGAAATCAAGGCTCATTTCACGGACTATTACTCACAACTTTACACCGCCGGCCCCCTTCACGTGAGGCCTTTGAACAATATTTTGAAATCATCGCGTTGGTCTGGCTGGAGGATTATCACCGGAAATTCTTAGATGAGCCCTTTACTAAGGAGGAGATTCTTGCCGCCATAAACAGCTTACCTAATGATGAGGCTCCCGGACTCGTTAGTCTTCCAGCCGCTTTCTATAAGTCTTTTGCATCGCTCTTGGAATCACATCTGGCCGCCATGTACGATGACTCTTTCGACAATGGCCTCTTCCCTCAGTTGCTCCGTGAGGCGATGATAATGCTACTTCTCAAGCTGGACAAACCGTCCGACTGCCGCGATTCCTACTGCTCCCTCTCCCTCATTAATATTGACAACAACATTTTTGCAAAATTGGTGGCCTCCCGCCTTCTCCCCCACTTGCCCCTCATTGCTCTCCCGGACCAGTCCGGTTTCATCCCTGGTCGGGCCACCTCGCATAACCTCAGGACCATTTTTGCGGTTCTACATCAAATCAACCCCAGTCTCCCCGCTGTTGCCGCTTTCCTCGACGCCACTAAGACGTTTGATACGCTTGAATGGCCCTTTCTATTTTTTCTTCTCCCTCGTCTTGGATTTAGTAATATATTCATATTCTATACTCGCCCCTCTGCTCATCTTCAAATCAACGGTCAGGTATTGGATCCTATCTTGATCGAACGCGGAACTCGGCAGGGATGTCCTCTATCTCCTATGCTCTTCGCCATTGCAATGGAGCCTCTTGTGGCAAGACTCCGGCAGCATCATACTCAGCGGGGTATAGGTTTTTCGGTCCACTCTCTCCTGGTCTCCAAGTATGCTGATGACATCACATTGTACGTTCGCCACCCCCAAGACAATCTCAGCCCTCTTCTGCATGAGATAATACGTTTCGGTGGATTGTCCGGAATACAGGTGAACTGGAGCAAGTAGGTGTTGTTCTCTCTTACGGATGCCACCAAGCCATTTACACTGGATTTTCCCTTAGTTTGGGCCTCTGGTCCCACCCGCTACCTAGGTATCTGGCTGAGAAGAGACTTGGATGACCTCTGGGGGGCCAACTTTGGGCATGTGGTGGATTGGCTAGAGTCTAAAATTGCGCATTGGAATCGGCTCCCACTGTCCCTTGCTGGCCGTATAGCCATTGCCAAGATGGTGGTTCTCCTGAAATGTCTTTACCTCTTTTTAAACATCCCCATTCTCCTCACCCCCCATTTAATTCGTAAACTTCGCTCCCTGATTATCTCTCTTGTCTGGTCCGGCAAGCAGCCCAGAATTGGGTATGATATCCTTACTCTCCACATGTTGGTAGGAGGTATGGGTGCTCCCAATTTTAAGCTTTACGCCTTAAGTGCCCAGGCCAGCTACCTACATTTCTGGATTCACCCCTCGCCCTATCAACCACATGTGGCTGTGGAAACTGACATTGCAACTCCCTGGCCACTGACTATTGCCCTGTTTGCCCCGGCGAGTCGCCCGCGTGCGGAAGTGGCCACGGTCGAAACCCTACGCTGGGCCTGGTCTGGACTGCGCCAACTCTCCAATGCCCTGTTGTTATCGCCTAACGCCATGCCGATTTTACGGCACCCTGCTTTTTCCCCTCTCCAACCAACTGGTATGTCTAAACATGCCTCCTGCTATGGTCTGACGACATTGGTGGGTCTTTACCCAGGTGACACGTTCTATTCTCTTTCCACCTCCTCCGGGCCGCTGGACAACTTACTCTTTTATCAGTTGTGCGCTTTATGTAGGGAGCTACATCGACCATTCCCCCTGCCTCCACCTTTGATGCCTGCTCTTGATTTTATATATACATCCCCAACTCCTCATAAATTAGTCACTAAATTATACGCCCTTACGTTATCGTCCGCCTCTATCTCCACGGATCGCGCATGGATGGCATGGGGTGAGGACTTGGGCATGGATATCGCCCAGGCCGACTGGCTTTACTGTTGTAATCAGATGAAGAAATTGTCTCCTACCACTAAGATCCATTTCAAATATTTGCATAGACTATTTTGCACTCCTGGTCAGCTCCACAAACTGGGACTCATACCTAACGATAGTTGCATGCGTTGCACGGCCCCTGCTGCGGATTTTGCTCATCTAGCGTGGTTGTGCCCTAAGGTGTCAGTTTTCTGTCTGGCGGTTTGCTCTGCTATCTCTGAGATTACCTCTGCACCGGTGCAGCCCAACCCACCACTGTGTCTGCTAGGCTTTGTTAAATTTTGCCCGAATGCTTCTCACCGCCTGATCGCAATGCTGCTCGTCCTGGCTAGGCGTAGGGTGGCCACGTGCTGGGGTCGCAGACTAGCGCCTCAGTTCGTTCACTGGCTTGAAGAAGCCCCGAGATGTCAGACCTTGCTATCTGAATTTTGGCACTTACTCCCTGCTCGATCTCACCCAATAGACATATGAGGGCCCTTGGTGACATATCTTCATTCCTGTCCTCATTTGAGCCGTGCTGCCTTTGTTCATATTGAATTTGACAATAAAGGTTTTGAAAAAGCAGCAAAGAAAAACATTATTGTAGGGTTGGAAGTCAGAACAATAAGCCAGATTGATATGTAACATATTCCACAATTATATTCAGAAACAGGAAATATATTGAGAGCCTCATTCAAAAATTATAGTATGAAGAAGTCCATTTAATTGAAAGATGTCTGTGATTAATTGTTTAGCCATGGTGGAAGCAGATGGTATAGTCTTCAAAGGAGAAAAGTGAGCAATCTTAGAGAATAAATTGATAGTCACTATTATGACTGGATATCCTATAGGAGGTGGTGATTCAATAATAAAATTGGTAACGTATACCATAGTTCAGGAGGGAGTGGAAGAAGCTGTAAATAACCAAATGGTTTGGAATGAGCTGATTTTCTTGGGCACAAATTAGGCAAGCGAGATCATGTTGTACAACACCCTTGTTTACATATGGTCACTAGAAGAATTGTGGTACTCATTTAACATGCCTTAAGTCAGCTATATTCAGTGATGGTGTTGTGATGTCACGTTCACACTACTTCATACTGAAGTTACTTGATTGGAATGTACAAAGCTAGGATAGTACATGTCTTCATCGCAGGTCAATGTAATAGTAAGATCTTCAAGAAGCTGTGGATCCAATTGAGAATGGCCAATACATACCTCTGTAAAAATGTAATAGTACTCTCAGGATATTTTTGATAGAGAGCATCACCAAGAGTGTTCTTAAATACAGGAATATAGTTAATTATGAAGCCGTACTGAGCAAAGAGATAAGCCCATTGAGGCTGGTGACTATTTGTACATTGTAGTCACTGGAGATTTCTATGACCAGTCTGAATCTCAAAAAGTTCATGTGTTCTATTTAAATGATGCCTCCATTTCGTGCAGGGACGTTCATTACTGGATGTTTCCTTTCCAAGACCAAATAGTTTCATTCATAGTCATTCACGACATGAGAAAGGAAGAAGATGGTGTTGTATGGTCTATACTTTCCGAAGTAAAACTGTGCATTTGGTGGAGAAAATAACCATCAGAACTGTGCAAGACTGATTCCATGTACACCGTGCCAAAATGTTGGCCCAAGTCCTGCTACCGCACAGTGCACTATCTGTACCCATAACCTTACAATGTAACAAATGGATGTGCAACATGAGAACATGAAAACCCTTACTCCCAAAGGAAATCATGATTACAGATCTAGAACCCTTTCGCTTAGTTACTTATGCATACCCAAAGAGATCCACAAGAAATACACAATAAAGTGTTTCAATATTTATTGAAGCATTCTGATTCTTGAGTAAAAATCGTGTGCTGCAATAAACACTGGAAGAAAACAGAATAGTGTGATTAGCATTACTAGAATGGTGAACAAGATAAACAGTTCAACCATTTTGCTCAGTGGTTCCCAAACTTTTTTGACCCCCGGCTCCCTTGACCTGTTGGCCGTTGGCCACGGCTCCCCATCATGTTACTTTTTTTGGGCAGGTGTAAGCCCAGCCTCGGGAGTACTTCTATTTTTCTCCCTGAAAATATTTGGGATGAAGCCAATGAAGGTATTATAATCATGGAGTCTGGGAAAGTGTGTTGATGGTAGGCTTTGATGTGTGTGACAGGTCATGATAAGACCTTTAGGTCAGTACTTAGTACTTCCATGTAGTCATTTCACTTACAAATGAGTTTTGATCAACTATTGCTTTAACGCCATACTTTGCATATATGCCTGCTTGTGCACGTGGTACTCTGTCACTAACATATGATGCTTCATGCAACAAATTGCATTGTTTGCATAGATGGGGAAATGTGGCATTCCGGCTACACAGTGTGATTGTGCAGGTTGCATGATGAAGCATGTGAAATTCTGGAAGCATTGAATGGAGTGGTGGCAATCACAAAACTAGGCTGATGTGGCGTATGGCCCTTGATCTTGTCACCCACTCTTTCTCTCTCTCTCTCAGAGAGCCTTGCGTGTCTAGCAGGGAAGGAAAAGCAAACCACTTCACTGGTAGAGATACACCTGATATTTACCTCACTAAAAAGCACAAAATGCCAAAACTGAAATAGGATGCGTTACAATTTACTATGTGCAGCATATTTCACTGTGTGTTATGGTAAAGCGTCAAATACAATGACAGCCAATACGGAAATGCACTGTCCAGTGCAGTGCACTACTCACTTTACCAAGTTGCTGCTAGGACATATTCTCCTTAGTTTTCTTTGTTATCTGGGTCAGGTACTCACTGCCCTGTGGTGTTACTACGAGAGGATTGGTAGGACCAATATAGGGGCACTGTCGCCCCTACAGCAGAGAGAAGCAAAAGCTGTGACTCGGAGACACACAGAAAGTGATCCCCTGCAGAAACTGCTCAGGTGGACCACAAATGAATGAGCATGCAATTACCAAATGTAACAGTAAGCAGTACTGTTTTTAGACTATAGGATTTTGAACATATTCGTTTTAAAGGGAAAACTCTTGTTTAAAGTGCTTTTTTTGTTAAATAGTGGGCATATGCAGTATCTATATATTCAACTACTGCAACTCAATTTGCAAAAAGAACAAATGTGGTAGTAAATATGTTCTGTAGTAGGGGATCTCTGTGTATAGTCATAATCTAGTGAATAGTCCCGCCCATGTGCGTGGACCCCGCAGCAATCAAAAATAATCTCTTATAGTGTCAAAAAATGCAGAAAAGCATAGACACTTAAGAGAGAATTTAAAGACAGATAATGCAGCCTAAAAAGGCCACACTGTCCAGTACTTCAACTAGAAATTCCACTATAAAATCCACAAAACAGCAAAAGCCTGTACAGATTTCCTTTGCTTTACCAGCAAAATCCCTCAGGAATGATAGAGAGAAGAACCTGGACAGACAAGCCCCATAGGCTGCCATTATGTGGCTCAAAACAGGATACTGTGCTTTTAAGAGAATCTTCCAGAACCTTCTCCCAGTATCCCAGAATGCATAGCAGGTCCAACTTAGTTTCAGTTCTTTTTTCCGGCTCCTGCAAGCAGGACCCTGGAGCATTGAGCTCTCCCTTTTCAAGGGTTTTGTTGGTGTTTTTTCACTAATTTCGATTTTGTGTACTTTTAAAGTACTTTAGTGACTTTCTTCTTGGGTTTCTGCTCTCTTTGGCTGTCCATAATACCTGCATTATTTGATAAATGCCCAGAGTGCTCCAGGAAGAAGGCCAAGTCAGACCCCCATGAGGTGTGTATTCTCTGCCTTCCCTCTTCCCACATCCCAGAGGAGTGTGTGATCTGTAGAGGCTTCTCTGGCAGGACCCTGAAGGACAGGAGAAAAATCAGACTTCAGGGACTTGAAGAAAGAAGACTGAAGGCTCAAGGTGGGTCTGGAGGGGCTTCTGCTGCCCGTGCTGAGGTCTCTGGGGGGCTCCCCAGGGGCAGGAAGTCCAGCAAACGTCCAAGGTCTCTGTCTGGTTCAGTTGCTATGACCACGACGTCGAGAGGAAGGTCCACGGCCAGTTCCCGGTCTCCCCAGGGCTCTGGGTCGAGAAAACGTCGCCCGTCGACGTCGAGGGACGTTTACAGGCCGCCGTCGAACCCGGTGTCGATCTCCTCGTCATCGCCGTCGGCGTCGAGTGGACGGCATCGGAGGGCCCGGCGTCGGCGCTCGCCGTCGAGGCGACACCGCCGTTCGCCGTCATAGACAAGGACATCGTCGTCGTCAAGGGGATCCTCGTCGTCGAGGTCGCCGTCGAGATGGAGGAGGTCTCCGGCGCCGAAGAAGTCGACGTCGAGGCGTTCGAAGAGGTTGACGTCGAGACGATCGAAGAGGTCGACGTCGAGGCGTTCGAAAAGGTCGACGTCGAGGCGGTCGAGGTCGAGGCGTCATCGCCCGTCGTCGAGATTTAGAGGTTCGTCCATCTGGTCGGGGTCGACGTCGAGGCGGAGAAGCCAGTCGACGCCGAGGAGTGTGAAACGGTCGACGCCGAAGGGCCGCTCGCCGTCACAGGACCCACGATCGACGTCTGAGCACCGATCGTCGACGTCAGGAGGTCGTAAGGACAGGCCCAGGACTGTGGGGGGCTCCCCACAGTCAGGACAGGATGGTGGCTCCCCGGGAACGGCATACTCCGAGGTGTATACCCCGAGGAAGCCTACTGCACTGCCTTCGTTGCCTCCTTTGCCTAAGGGCCCGTCTCCGAGGGTTTCACCCCCTCCTCCGTTGCCTCCTTTACCGGCGCCTCAGGCCCCGGTTCCTACTGTTCCTCCTCCCCCGGTTCCACCGAGATCGGTGTCGATGCCCAACCTCCCGACACCTCCGAAGAAGACTCCTAAGTCGAAGGTTCCTCCTAAACCCAAGACGTCCGACCCGGGGAGGCCGGCGGAGCGTCCCAGACCCAAGAGATCGAGGTCACGCTCATGTAGAAGGGACAGGTCGAGGAGTGGACGCGGATCCTCCTCGAGATCCAGGCATCGCCATAGGAGGCATAGGTCCAGGTCTCGTTCTGCCTCGGGGACCCGTTCCTACTCACCTACGTTGTCAGATTCACCGGAGACGAGGGTGTCCCCGATTGATGACATTGGCACGTTCCAGGAGGTTCTCCTGCGCGGGGCGGAGAAGTTGGGGATCGAGGCTATGGCTCCTACACCCTCCACTTCCGTGATCTTTGAGACATTGCATAAGAAACACCTGTCTCGCCCCCTACTGCCTCTGGTGCCAGGTCTACTTGAGCCGGCGGAACAACTCTTCCTTACGCCGGCGGTGGTGAAAGCTGCGCCTTCCAGGCTCTTGAAGAAATACAGGGCTCCTGAGTCAGACCCGGCTTTCTTGAGGAAGGACCCGACACCGGATTCGGTGATTGTGACGGCGGCTAAGAAGCTCCATGCCACCTCTCCTACCTCCACCGTGCCTCCCGATAAGGAGAGCCGCTGGATTGACTCTGCTGGACGAAAAGCGTGTGGGACGTCCTCTGCAACGATGAAGGCCTCCAGTGACTCGGCGTTGTTAGGACGATACGACCGTGCCCTGTGGGACTCCATGGAGCGGTTTGCGGACCTGGTTCCGCACGACCGGAGAGAGGATTTCATGGAGATCGTCCAGGAAGGGATGCTTGTTTCTAACCAGGCCATTAGCGCCGCGGCGGATATCTCCCTGCTGTCCGCGCATGGATACTGCCACGGTATCAATCAGAGGCGCCATGCTTGGCTTCGGTTGACGTCGCTTAAACCTGAGGCGCAACAACGTGTGGCAAATCTGCCGTTTTCTGGGGATACCCTTTTCGGGAAACACGCAGATGACGAGATGGCCAGGATGAAGGCCGAGGCTGAAACCCTGACGGCTGTGGGCCTGGAGAAGCCGAAAGAAAAGAAACCCTACCGCCAGTTCCAACGGCGGTTCGGGTCGCAGGGTAGAGGAAGAGGACAGTCTTCTGGACAACAACAGCAGCAGCAGCAGCAGCAGCAATACAGAAGACCCTTCCAGAAACATCAGAGAGGTAGAGGTGGACAACAGTCCTCTACCGCGACCAAGGGCCCGGCTGGGTCTCGCCCCTGAGCGGTTACTTCCCCTTCATCCGTTACCCGCTCCGGTGGGGGGAAGCGTTCAATTTTTTCTGGCAGAGTGGAGAAAAATTACTCAGGACAAGTGGGTGCTGAATATTGTTTGCAATGGATACAGCCTTCGGTTCATCGGCCCTCCTCCATCGATCCCTCCGGTCAGCTCGCAGTATCAACTGCGCGAGCTCCAGGCGTAGGCCGACATCCTTCTAAGGAAAAGGGCGATAGAAGATGTACCTCTGTCTCAAAGAGGAAGAGGTCTGTACTCCCGGTTCTTTCTGGTCCGAAAAAAAGGACAAGAACGAGTTCAGGCCCATTCTGGACTTGCGACAGGCAAACAAATGGATTCGCAGAGAAAAGTTTCGCATGCTGTCGTTGCATCAGATTTATCCTCAGCTGCAACGGGGAGACTGGCTGTGTGCCATAGACCTACAGGATGCATACTTCCATGTGCCCATTGCACACAAACACCGGAAGTTCCTGCGCTTTCAAGTCGGCACCAATCACTATCAGTACACGGTACTTCCGTTCGGGCTGAAGTCTGCGCCCCGGACGTTCTCGAAGTGCATGGCAGTGGTAGCGGCACACCTGCGGAAGAACAAGGTGTTTGTCTACCCATACCTGGACGATTGGTTGATCAAGGCCTCCTCCTTCTCGGAAGCTCAAGCACACTTCCAGAAGACGTGCGTTCTCTTGAACAAGCTGGGGTTGCACATTAACATGTCCAAGTCTGTCTCGACTCCAGTCCAGTGCATCCAGTACTTGGGAGCCTCCATCGATACGCTGTCGGCAAGCGTGTCTCCTTCGGAAGAGCGACGTTTATCACTCCTTCGGAAGGCTCAGGCTCTCCTGTCCGCTCCATCCACGACAGTGAGGACGGTGTCTTCTCTGCTGGGATCGATGGCTTCTTGCATCTTCCTGACGCCACATGCACGGCTCCATATGAGACCGCTGCAGGAGTGCTTGGAAGATCAGTGGGACCAGAGGAGAGGCTCTTGGGACGACAAGATACGACTGTCTCTGCATGCTCTTCAGTCTCTGAAGTGGTGGTGTTCGGCGGACAATCTCCTCAGAGGGGTTCCCTTCCACAAGGACATTCCCACTCAGACTATCGTGACGGATGCTTCTCTCCTGGGATGGGGAGCGCACTCCGGAGATCTGCAGATTCAAGGGACGTGGTCCCCGTCGGAGTCCACGTACCACATCAATTTCCTGGAACTCAGGGCTGTTCACTTGGCGCTGAAGGCCTTTCAACCATCCTTCCGGACCAACTCTCTGCTTGTGCAGACGGACAATACGACCACGATGTATTACCTCAACAAGCAGGGGGGTTCGAGATCGCGCACTCTGTCTCAGGAGGCGCAGGCGATCTGGCATTGGCTTCTGGCTCGAGGACTCTCGATAACGGCCACTCATCTGCCAGGTGTGCAGAATGTTCAGGCAGACGAGCTGAGCAGACTGATTCAGGAAAATCACGAGTGGGTCATAAACGACGAAGTACTAGGAGAAGTCTTCGCAAGGTGGGGCACTCCAGAGGTAGATCTGTTCGCCACCGCCGAAAACAGCAAATGCCGAGACTTCGCCTCCAGGTACTACCAGCCGGGGACGCTGGGGAACGCGTTATGGATCAACTGGTCGAACAGCTTTCTGTATGCTTTTCCACCCATTCCCCTGATTCCAGCAGTTCTCATCAAGCTCTCCCAATCCAGGGCGAAGAGGATTCTGATTGCCCCGGAATGGCCCAGACAGTGGTGGTTCATGGACCTGCTTCACCGGTCTCTCCTTCCTCACATGAAGCTGCCGTGCAGGCCGGACCTTCTCACGAAGTTCGGGGGGCGGATGGTGCACCCCAACCTCTCGTCTTTGAGTTTGGCGGCATGGCTCCTGAAATAGTGCAATATGGCCATTTGAATCTCCCAGCGGATTGTATGGACATACTGAAGAAGGCTAAGCGACCTTCCACTCGGACTTCTTATGCTTACAACTATAAGAGGTTTTGCATCTGGTGCAAGTCTAAGAACTATGACCCTACGACATGCAAGGAAGATGTCATCCTTCCATATCTGCTACATTTGGCGCAGTCGGGCCTTAATGTCCATTCCATTAAGGTTCATCTGGCTGCTTTGACTGCCTACAGGAAATGCCCTTCACAGACTTCCTTCTTTCAGATCCCTGTGATCAAAGATTTTTTGGAAGGCTTGAAGAAAGTGTTCCCTCCTGTCAGGCTTCCTTCGCCTTCATGGGACTTGAATGTGGTGCTGTCCAGATTGATGAAGGAGCCTTTTGAACCTATTCATAAGGCTTCGTTGCAGCACCTGTCCTGGAAGGCGGCGTTCCTCGTGGCCATTACATCGGCCCGCAGGGTGAGTGAAATTCAGGCGTTGTGTTGCCAAGAACCTTATACTGTATTTCATGCTGCTAAGGTTGTTATGCGTACTCACCCTAAGTTTCTTCCCAAGGTTGTTTCTGATTTTCATATCAATCAGACTATATCTTTACCTACGTTCTTTCAGAATCCTTCATCTCCAGCGGAAAGGTCTTTGCATTCCCTGGATGTTAGGAGGGTGCTGAAATTTTATCTGGATAAAACCAGGGATATTCGTAGGTCAGACCAATTGTTCATCAATTATGGATCAGTCAGGACGGGTCTTGCGACCTCTAAGCAGTCTATCTCTAGGTGGATTGTGTCCTGCATACAGCTGTGTTACCAAAAAGCTAATAAGACCTTAGGAGGTAAACCTAAGGCTCATTCCACCAGGGGCAAGGCTGCCACGACAGCATTGCTCCGTAATGTTCCGATTGCAGAAATCTGCAAGGCGGCCACTTGGAAGTCGGTTCATACCTTTGCTAAGCATTACTGCCTGGACACTGATGCCAGGGCAGACACTCAGGTTGGGCAGGCTTCGCTGCGAAATCTGTTCGCACAGTAGTGGCGTTAATTCTCTTTTCTCCACCGCCGCTTTGGTGTGGGGATGGGCTTGCCATTCTATTCACTAGATTATGACTATACACAGAGATCCCCTACTACAGAAGGAGTAGTTTCTGTCCTGTAACTCCAGTTCTGTAGTAGGGGTATCTCTGTTATAGTCATAAGCGCCCTCCCTCCTCCCCGGTGGAGAGAGACATATTCCTTTATGGAATGCTACAGGTCTGGCGTGTTACGCCTTCAAAAAGAACTGAAACTAAGTTGGACCTGCTATGCATTCTGGGATACTGGGAGAAGGTTCTGGAAGATTCTCTTAAAGGCACAGTATCCTGTTTTGAGCCACATAATGGCAGCCTATGGGGCTTGTCTGTCCAGGTTCTTCTCTCTATCATTCCTGAGGGATTTTGCTGGTAAAGCAAAGGAAATCTGTACAGGCTTTTGCTGTTTTGTGGATTTTATGGTGGAATTTCTAGTTGAAGTACTGGACAGTGTGGCCTTTTTAGGCTGCATTATCTGTCTTTAAATTCTCTCTTAAGTGTCTATGCTTTTCTGCATTTTTTGACACTATAAGACATTATGTTTGATTGCTCCGGGGTCCATGCACATGGGCGGGACTATTCACTAGATATGACTATAACAGAGATACCCCTACTACAGAACTGGAGTTACAGGACAGAAACTACTCCTTCTTGCATGTTTAAATGTTGCAAATGTGCTGCAATTTAAAATAACATGAGTTTAAGGTGCCTGCAACCAACATCTTTGTGTACCCAACAAGTTCTGAGGAGGGGGCGGGCGGGACATGCCTGTCTGTCCTCTTCGAATCTGTGCACATTAAGTACTTTAGTCAGTGTGTTAATCCAGTTTTTATTGTTCTTTATGGTTTGTGCTTATGTTTTTTATTCGTGAAGCTTCATAGAATTCTTACCTCACAAAAACACAGGTCAAGAGTGCGCTGCTGTAAACTGAAGGCTTCTTTAAAGGCAGGGTTTATTCGCCAGGCACACTATTCAGTCTCCAGCTCTAACATAGCTGCCATCACTGTGTTCCCAACATGTAAGCAACACTTCAGTAAAGGCTTCCACTAGTGACGTCTGCCCCTCCTCTCTGCTCCCCTTGTAAAGCCTCTCGTGTCAGCCCCTCTCTCCACCAAGGCTTCTTTCTCCTCTGACCCGGCCTGCTCTTTTAACCCCAGCTTGCCAGATTCAGACCAGGTCTCCACAGCAGCTGCCACCCGAGCTTTATTTACAAACACTAGGAGTGACTCTGGACCAACTCCCGGCAGCCCCTGTAGGTACTGCGCCCCTGGGCAGTATATCCCCGTTTGTGTACAGGCGTGCATTGTTACTGTGGATCACTGACTTTCTCAACAAGTACATTTGTATTTTTTTAATACATTTTTGTTATTAATGACATTTCCACACCTTTCATATCACATACTCTCTTGAGCTATTGCTAGGTCAGGATTAACAAATTAATTTGGTTCCCTAGCTGTGCGTTTGGTGCGTGCGCCCCTGGGTAGTTTTTACGGCGCACTAGGGTGCCGTGGCGCACAGATTGGGAATCACTGATTTTGCTGATTACAGAGAATATATACTTGCCTACAAGTACTAAAAAATATTGTACTTCTAACTAGCGCATCCCAACCTATCATGCCTAGGTTGAGTGAATCTGCAAAATCCTTGGGTGATCTAGCTCCCCGTTATGTGTGGGTTAGTGTCATTAAGCTGCCCATCGTGCTTAAGACCTGGGCAGCATCCCTCGCATGAGAAAATAGGAATCATCTGGACTGGAATTCCCGCATGGATTGACCTCTCAGTGCCAGTGAAATGTTCCTCTGTCTAAACAAAGGAACAATGTTATATATATTAGCATCATCCATGTAAACATGTTGAAGTCCCTGTCAGGCTGCTATTATTTACTCTATTGTGATAGCTGTCACCGAACGGCCAAACAAATAACAACATGTTGCATGATGAACTTAGCCCTTGTACAGAATGCTCAAGGTGTTTTGATAGAGTGCCTACGAAGTGGCAGTGTGAACAAACTGAGTTCGAAGAATATTATCCTGTATGTGCACGCAAATGAATGTGTGTCAATTGTCAGGGTGTTTAGGGAGAGAAGGCAACTTAAGAATGTAAGCATTTTAAATGGCGTTTCTACCCGGGCCTAATATAATCACGTGGCAATGGGATGAGCTCATTTGTTGTTACCTTGACTATGCAACAAAAATGCTCCTACAGTTGTGTCAGAGACAAAGGTTGCAATAAAGAAGTTTGTGGGAGGATTTACTTGAGGAAAAGCTTCTTTGATTTTACAGAAATCATGTTCTCTTTGATAGTTTGAATGATTTCCTTTTCTTTAGATGATCTGTTTTTTATCATTCTATTCTAGTCTCAACATGTCTAAAGCAAACGGCAATCCCAACAGGCCTCCAAGTGCTAATCAAAATATGCAGAACCTATCTTGCACAATGCCTAGATAAATAGAAAGGTTTTTAGTTGCTTTAGAAACTCATTTTATCTCTGCGTAGCATGACAGGCAAAGAGTTCCATAGTCTAGCGACCATGTAGGCAAAGGATAGACCGCCTACCTCTTCTCGACTTATAGATCTTAGGGATTGCCAGTTGACATTAGGCAGTAGATTTCAAAGCCCTGTTAGGGGTGTACGGTCATATCAGGTCCTGAAGCAACCAAAGGCCCATATTGTATAAAGCTCGATGGGCCATTCAGAGCGCCTTAAACTGTATCCTCTGTTTGACGGATCGCCAGGGCAGAGATGCCAATGAGCCTGACAAAGTTAGGCTTAGGGATCTTTAACAAAAGACATGCAGATGCATTTTGTACAACTTGAAGTCTTCTTACTAGATATTGGGAACTTTCGAGATAACGGGAGTTGCCATAGTCCAAACACGAAAGAACTAGGGCCTGGGCCACAAGTTTACATGAGGGAAGTGTTAAGAACTCTAAAATGTTCCTAAGCATTCACAAGATGCAAAATTAGCTAGCAGCTAGCTTTTGCACATGTACACCCAAGGTAAGCTTGTTAGCTAACCAGAAGCCCAGGACTTTTACTGCGGTTTTAGAAATTGGTGGCTGCCTAAGGACTCTAACCAGCTCATCGTTGACCCAATATTAAAATCATTGCCAATCACCATCACTTAGTTTTATCCCCATTAAATTTCAAGCAGCAAACTGACATACAGTCTGCTACATTCTTAAAGCAGGAATTAAGCTGATCAGAATTTGGGCCTGTTTCAGGGGTGAGACAGATGACAATCTGGCTGACATCAGCATATGACACTGTTTAAAGGCCATGCAATTGTACAATCTCAGTCAGGGGGTGAACATACAAGTTAAATAGTTCGGAAGTACTCCTCACTTCTGAGTGTAAGACTCTGAATAAAAGGGCTTCTCCTGGGCCTCAAAAAACTCTTGCCGTCTACAAAAGCTCGACTAACAATTCATGCCTGATGATATGGTATCAAAGGCTGCCCTCAGATCCCTCAAAAAATAAGTGCGGCCGAGCCACCTTGATCAAGGATTTTCCTCAATTCTTCCACTACAACAAAGACCGCAGTCTCTTTACCGCATCTGGGACGAAAGCCTGTTTGAGTAAAATGGAGCTTATTGTGATTTTCCAAATATGACGATAGCTGTAGGTTAACTTGATTTTCAAGCATCTAGCTTGCCCCAGGCAGTAAGGATATTGGCCTACACCTTTTCGTTAGGATTGGGTCTAATGATGGTTTCTTTAATAAAGGTCTCACATTCACATGTTTCCAAGAAGTCATAACTATGCTACTCTGTAGGGAGAGTTTCAAAATGTCATCCAGAAAGGTATAGATTGCAGCTTCCCTTTGGGTAAAAATGAAGAGTCGGGCAGGGTCAAGCGGGGAGGCCGACTTAACTGCCTTTATTGATCCCTCCAAGTATTCTTTTCGAATAGTGGAGAAAGCAGGTAGGGTTTTACTAGTCGAAATAGCATGGCAGGGTGGGGAGGAAACTTTTGACTGTTCTACGTTATCTGCATAAGAGGTGTATATATCAGTGACTTTATTTTGAAAGAAACCAATTAATTGCAGTGAAACGCAGATGGTGGATGCATGGTTCCCATGATTATTTGGTTAGTGAAATATTTATCTGTCTTAATACCCCCTTGGCATAATTAGATGTATTGTCTATTTGTGAGGCATAATAGTTAGAATGTGCATCTATAATTGTATAATAATATTTCTTTAATGCTTTCTTTTAACTTGCTATTCTATTTGAGTCGTATGTTTTCCTCCATTTCCTTTCCAACCTATTTACACTCTTTCCTCTAAGTTCCTGTTAGTGGTTTTTAAACCAGGGGGCTCATCTGGCTGACTGATTTTATGACTCCTGAGCGGTATAAACCTATCTAATGAGGACCTAACGTAGTCATTGTATATTGGAATTGCCTCTGAGATTTCGTCACCTAGCTCAGGTTTAGAATTTAAAAAGGTGAGCTCCCATTTGGCAGAATCCAATTTTGACCAGCAGCAATCCAACCTCTGTGGATGAAAGAAGGGATTATTCACCCAATGGCCAGGAAGGAGAATAGAGACAATATAATGATTGAAAAAGTAACCAGCATAGGTCTCATTACGGACAAATCGGAAAGGTTTATAAAAATGCAGATAAGAAGATTATTCTTTTTTATGTGTTGGATCCTTAACTAACTGGGCCAATTGTATAGCTTCTAAGTCCTGTAGTATATTTCTCGCACATGGCAAGATCTGGAATGAACTGGCAGTAGGAATTCATGAACTCAAAACACTGAGTTTCTTTATTTGAAGTGGGAAAAGTCCAGTCTAAGATCCCTGAGATCTTCATATTCACTGGCAAATATTGAAAGTTTAATTGATAAACAAAAGATTATATTTCTGGCTTTTTTTATTTGCTTTTCTCTGTTTTACAGAACAATTATCGTTCCTGTAATCTGCATAGTACTCAAATTAGCTGTTCCTTATGTTCTGTGTGTGTTCTTAAGTAAATCAGGATTTTGCTAATATGTGCCCACAAATTGGTTGAGGACATCATTGGAGAAGTGATTTGCAAAGAAGAGGTCCGTTGCTGGCATGTTACAAAGTCCTAGGGGCATAACACAATATTCATAGTGACCAAATGGAAGGCCATCTTCCATTCCTCATCAGGTCTGATTCATCAAAGATGATAAGCTCCACATACCGAGTCATTGACCTGTCTCTCTTGGGGCCTTCGGTATCCTGAGACCCAATAGATAGTCTGGTAATAAATACCATTATAGGGTAATGGTGTTGTGTAAGGGTAGAAGAGCAAGTTTGCACTAATTTCGCATAGTGATGTATATAAGGTGTATGGTGCATGGTTGGGGGAGGGACGAGCGGGTCTTGGGTCTGATGTTCTGCAGACCTTCATCAGGGATGTTATTTGGTGACTTGCAATTGTATAATGTGTCTATTACATGGTTTGATGCTTGCCGGGCTTCACCCATTTGGCACCTTCAAAAATCAATAAAAAAATTGAAGTAAAAAAAAAAAAGATGATAAGCTCCTCAAAGATCTAATTTAATGAAAATCGTAGTACCTCTTAGTGACTCGATGATCTCTTCATTGGGCGATAGAGGGTAGCGATCCTTGATGGTAATTTTATTAACACCTTGATAGCCCACCCGACGTCTGAGTTCTTAAGATTTCTTGGCTGCAAAGAATTAAGTTGAACCAGCTGGAGAGGAAAATGTATCTATATAATCTTGCAAATAATTCTTTAAGGTTTATTTTTCAGATTTCAATAGATGCCTCCAAACATGTGGTGTACCAGGTTCAATTAAAATTACTCTGCTATACTCTCTATGAGGTGACCGGGTCAAGACTTTAGGTTTCCCAAAGACATCCAGGAGAGCATGACAATGATTTGGAATGAATGTAGGACTCTGGGCTACTTTGATTGAATGTTTCCTAATTTAAGCTATTGGAGACCAATAACCATCAGATGAAAAAAAGCGGTCATGACTCAACTGAGGAGACAACAAAATACTTTCAGTTTCTCCGGCGATATAGGGATTTTGCCTTCTTAGCAAAGATAATCTGAAAATATAAGCACTGTAAACTGTAGAAATAATATGAGCAGATCAAACTTTCCTTATGATCATGAAATGTCACAGTGAGTGAAGTTGTCATCTCATTAACTGGTCCAAAGGAAAGTGGTGTGCTATTGGCAGTCTGGACATGCTCAGGTTCTGTATTTTACATTTTTGAAATGTGCTTCTTCTCAACCCTGACTGATTACCCATACATTTCAGGCTTTGTTGAAATTTAAAAAGCCTAGAACATGGAAGAAACCCCCATCTCCGGGTTTAAAATGTCTTGCTAAAGAAAAATATGAGTTTCAGAAGTATTTGATGAAGACACTACAACCAAAAGATTTTATAGTCCTGGCCCTCCTCCATTACAAAGACATGTCTTGGTATCTCCTGAGAGTCATTGTGGCCTTGTAGGACAAGCATGAAAAAGATGTCTTGTCTCTTCACAATACATATAGAGACCAGCTCTTTGGCAGTGCTCTCTCTCTCAGACTGGGCCAACGAGCCTCGGGTTGCTCCATTTTGTATATGCTCTTCTTGAGAAAATAGAACTTAACAGCAGTATTCTCAGTCTTCAAGAGAGAAAGTGTTAAGAACTTTTGCTGGTCCAATAGCTTTAGCCCTTCTCTTCTCAGCTCTTCTTTCATTCAGGTGAGGTAAGAGCATAATATCAATTAAATCAGTGAGAATAGCAGCTCTGGGAGAACGTATCGGCTCATCCTTGATACCTTCCTTAAAACCCCCTTGAAAGAAGGTTATTTAAGTTGTTTTATCCAAGTGGTGCCTGAGGCCAGATGATGAAAATGGGTAACACAGAAAAGGACGTAAGAATTACCTAGCTGGGTGTCACACAAGGTTTTTTGGTGGAGCACTCATTTTAATTTTAATTTAATTTAATTCCAGCTTATTAAGCACGCGGCTACACCCAATGGAGGTGTCCCAGCACTAGCGGAGACAGAAAAAGGTGAGGGTGAGTTATTGTGAGCCACCGTGTGCTAAGGAAGGCTGAAGAGCCATGTCTTCAGGACTTTCCAGAACATGGATTCCGAGTTGGCCGTTCTAATGTGTTCAGGCATGAAATTCCACAAGGTCATGGTTTTGACGGGGAAAGGAACGTCCCACTAGTCTGGCCTTTGAAAAACGGGGGATGACAAGGCGTTCAAGATGGTTTGACCTTATGGTCCTTGTCTGATGGTATTTACGAATTCTCTTCTTTAGATATTGAAAGCCAACATTGTTGATTGCTCTGTAGGCCAAAGTCAGTGCTTTGAATTCTGTCCTCCTTCTGACGGGCAGCCAGTGGAGGCTACATAAATGAGGGGAAATGTGATGCAGTAGCGGGATGCTTCTGAGAAGCCATGCGGCCGCGTTATGTACAATTTGCAATTTCCTGATCAGGTATGCTGGCAGACCCAAGTACAAACTGTTTGCGTAGTCCAACTGTGACATGTTCAACTCGTGGACTATTGTTTTCCTGCAGTCCATGGATAGGAAGTGAAGGAATCTCCGTAGGGCCTTCATTTCCCAAAAGCAAGACGAGGAAACATGGCCTATCTGGGTCTTGCATGACAAGGTGGTATCAAATTTGAACCCCAGGTTCCTTGCAGAAGGGACTGGGAGGGGGGGATTGAGCTCTGCGGGCCACCAGAGGTCGGATAGAGGGGGGAAGGCTGATTGAAGAACAGTAACTCTGTTTTATCCGTATTCAACTTTAGGCAATTAGCAGTCATCCATGCTAAAATGTCCATAAGACACTGCCTAAAGTTTGTAAATGCGGCCTCAGAGTGATCCTGGAAAGAAAACACAAGCTGTGTGTCATCAGCGTCCGAGATAACATCTACACCATGTTGCTTTACCAGAGGGGCAAGGGGGGCAAGGTAGACATTAAAAAGGGTCGGGCTGAGGGCCGAGCCCTGTGAAACTCCACAAATCTGGGGGCGAGGCGTGGAAGTGTAGGGATGCAACCATATTCTCTGGGAGCGGCCTTCTAGAAAGGAGCTGAACCAGGCTAAGGTGGTCCCTATCACTCCCAGTTGTCTGTGCCTATCTAAGAGGATCTTATAAGACACTGTCAAATGCTGCCGACAGGTTCAGTAGTACCAGCATTGCATAGCTACCCTTTTCCATTGTCTCCCAGCCAGTTTCTGCTACTTCGAGTAGTGCTGTCTCAGTGCTGTATCCCGCTCTGAATCCGGACTGAGAGTCATTGAGTAGATTATTGGATTCAAGAAACTTGGATAGCTGTATCTGCACTTCTTTTTCAAGAATCTTTGCTGGTGCTGGCAGAAAGGAGATGGATCTAAAATGTTTCAGTATTGCTGAATCTGCATTCTCCTTCTTGAGGATCGGTTGAACAAGAGCAGTTTTCCCAATGGCTGGCTAGGTGCCAGTTTCCAGAGAAGTGTTCCATAGCTGGTTTAGAGCAGGGTTGAGCAGTGGGGCTAACATTTTGAAAAACATGGCCGGTCATGGGTCAATTTAAGATCCAGATTTAGTTTCTTTCAACTGCCTGAGGGATGTATCCGGGTCAAAAGGGCTATATTCCGACCATGTATTTGTCAGGGAAGGGAGAGGCAGTGGTATGTTTGATGGTTCTGTCCCTGGAAATACAGCATAAATGTCTTGGATATTCTCCTGAAAGAAGAGCGAGAGATCTTCACAAAGAGTGGCAGAGGGGACTACATTGCTTTTCATTGTCTCTGCTTTAATGAACCCTCCAACAATTTAAAAAACTTCCTTAAACGAGTTGTTGGCTGATTTGATTTGGTTGGCAATGTGGTACCTTATGGTATTGCGTTTTAATTTGGGAAATTATTTTAGTGCTGTTCTGTATGTATTTTTCGCCTTTGGTCTTGAGCACCGGGACACTCCCGGGAGTAGCCGTGAGCTTAATAAATACCTGTTAACATAACATACATAACAAGGTTGTAGGTTTTTCGCCAGATCCGCTCAAGTTTCTTTTCTTGCAGCTGCTTTTTTCTGAATGGAGTTCTGGCTTAAACCAAGGGGCAGAGGGTTTATTACTGGCCAGTTTCATAACTTTCATAGGAGCTATTTTGTCTAAGGCGGAAGATTACGGTGTCACTGTTCGGTTCTCCGGTAGATAGCATAGGAGTATTTGTTAATACCGGGCCTGTTGCTTCGGGTGTAATTTTCCTCCAATTTCTTCTGACTTTGTGCTCGGGTTTCCAAACGCTGTAGTTTATGGTGGTGGTTAGATTGAAAGGAATGAGACTGTGGTCTGACCATGAGAGGGGAATTGGAACCTCTGTTGTTAGGGTTGGGATATTAGTAAAGATGAGATCCAAAGTGTGGCCTGCCAAGTGGGTAGGCAAATAGACCAATTGCTTAAGGTTCAATCCCTTAAATGTCTCCACTAGTTGGGTGGCCATGGGAAAGAGATCATCGTCAATGTGGACATTGAAGTCACCCAAGACTATGAAGTTTGTACATATCAGTGAGAGATCGGGGATCCGATAGCATATTTCCCATAACTCAGTGGGGTTTGATGCTGGTGGCTGTAGATCAGCATTGCCGCAACGGTGAGAATAGGGGAAATTTTGACATTAAAAGACATTGCTTCCATCAGGTCAGTGTGTTCGACCCATTTCGTGCGATATCTCCGAATCGTTTCTTATGATCACCGCAAGTCCACCCCCCACTCTATTACCCCCTGGTTTTCCATAACTATTTTGTAGCCCTTTGGGATAGCCAGCATAATATCAGGGTTAGAGCTCTCTCTCAACCACGTTTCTGTAAGGAAGATGAGATCCCATGTATTTGATTCTAGCAGTAGCCAAATATTATCTGCGTGCTTGGGAAGAGATCTGCAGTTAATTAGACAGGCTTTGATGTTGATGGTAGGTCTATTGCTGGAGGTCCATATCTTTGATGGTGTGGCCCCTTAAATGGCCTTACACTTTTTTCCCAGGGCCCCTTTATTAGGTCTCCCCTACGCAGCTCGCATGCGCGCTGCATAGGAAAGAGACCTCTTGAGATCGATGCAGCTTTCCAGGCAAAAACGTGCACGTGTTGCATTGCTTTCAATGCAGGGCGTGCACGTTTTGGCGATTTCCTTGCGGGAGCGCGCAGCGCCATTTGGTCATACGCTCCCACAAGGGAAAGACTGCCTGCTCTCAGCCGCATCCCCCGCTCGCGCGCGCCTGTGCACAATGCTTGTTTTTGTAAGCATTGGCCGAGTGCGCACACAACTCCGGCTTCTCCCCCTCCTCACCTCGCGTGCAGCCAATGCTTGTTTCATTTGTTTTACTTTCTCATGTTTTCGTTTGTAACTTTATGTACATTCTGCCTTTAAGGACGGATTACTACACTACTTCCGGGTCGCATACGTGCTTTGAGATTTAAAGCCAGCACGTCATGGAAATAATCGTGGTTAGTTGAAGCACTGTGCCTCAAACAGTTGAGGTTCGGTCTAGAATGCGGGGAAGCTGCAACTACATTGGTAAGCGTAATTGCTTTGTTTTTTTTAATAGTTGATGACATTTGTAGAAAGCAGATTGGAACTCCATATAGCTATATAGCTAACATCGAAGTACACCAGCGGCTCCCTAAATCCTCTCCCCCCTCAGGTCAGAGCCACAGCCTCGCGCCACCCTTCCACACCCCCAGAGACTGTCCTCTCCCCAGCCATCCGCGCAAACCAACTCCCGCCTCCCCCGCATCTCTCCCTGCGCTGCATCCTACCCTGCAGTGCCATAGGTATCCCGGTGTCAAAGACGCAGCAAAACTATGGCATTATACCCAGCCCAAGTTGAATTACGGAGGCACCCTGTAGTTGAATTACAGCGGCACCCTGTTTGTAACCGCTACATTGCAAGCCGAAAGTGCTTCATCTGCGCCCCCCACTTCAAGGCGCCACCGTGCTTGGGTCTGCACAGAATGACGGACTGCCAACCCGAGCCTGTATGCGCCACCTCCGCACTGTGGTGCCACTCCGAAACCCAAACTTTACTCCCCTGATCCAACGTAGGCAGGTCCAAGCCTTGCCTCCACTCCTTATATCTTGCCCCTCAATGCCATTGTTTTGCGCAACCACCATGCGGCCCTACGCCCGATTCCAAACCGCACATGAGCCTTCTGCATGCCCCCTCGCAGCTCCCATCCGTGCCCAACACCCCCCAGCGCCATGCACTGCCAAAAGGCACTAACCCTCCCACCTAGGACACCATCCCTCCTGTAATGTTGTGATGCAGTCTAGTAGCTGGGAGTGGGCTGGGCTACGGGGCCAGAGGAAGAGGAGGAGCGGAGACAGGAAAGGGACAGTTAGAGTAGGGACGGGGACCGACCAAGAAGCAAAGAATAAAGCTCCTTGATAAACATACATAAAGTGTTTGTCGTTATTAAGACAAGGACACGACAACTGGCGACGAGGGTGGGATGGTGCAGTTGCCACCCACAGATCCCCTGAAGGAGCGTCCCGTCCCCTGCAGCGTGAAAGGAGAAGAAAAACGCTGTTGAGACACGAGGCCGCCGCCCAGATCAAGAGGCCAGTGGTAGTTGACCCTGCTCCGCGATCCGTTAATTGCGTAGAGCACAGAGGAAGCAAATGCCAGTAAGCACTGGGGCGTTTTGAAGCGGTGCGCCGGTTCGCGCCAAAACGCGGCTCACCCCGATGCGTACAAGTCCGAACGCACTTCATGAGAAGAAGTCGGGAGCCCACCCCGACTCTGCCTACCGCTCCGGTGACCAAGGAGCGTCTGCGGTGCTGCCCAGGACTTGGGAAGTGTCCTAATGACGAACGCTGTCGAGCACCAAAGACGACTGATTTTGAGCGCCACTCGGCGCCAATATCGGGAGCTCACCCCGGATGCGTGAGACTTGGCACGCGGCGGCCGAGATCGACTGCGACTGAAGAAAGAAAGTCGGGAGCCTACCCCGATCTTACCTGGATGTTGCAGCAACGCAAGAAAGTGAGAGGCTGTAAAGAAGCCCCATCGCCTCCAAGACCGGCTGCCAGTGAGTCCTGGGAAAGAATCAGCCTTGAGAGAATGAATGGAGATGAAGTCTCGTGTGAGCTGAGAGTTCAGTGACGGCAGCCATCTTGGAGTCAGGCAGCTGTCAGGACATCCCCTATGTGAGGATTGCAAGCGGCCATCTTAAAGTCAGGCAGTGTCAGACATTAAGAAATAAGCATTGATAGATGCAAAACAAGCACTGGCAAAAACAAACAAGCATTGGCAAAGACCAAACAAGCATTGGCGAAGACCAAACAAGCATTGGCGAAGACAATAGACATTAAGAAATAAGAATTGGTAAATGCAAAACAAGCATTGGCAAAAGCAAGCAGCAAACGAACGAGCATTGGCAAAGACCAAACAAGCATTGGCGAAAACCAAACAAGCATTGGCGAAGCCAATAGACAAGCAGACAAGCATTGATAAATGCAAAACAAGCATTGGCGTAGACCAAACAAGCTTTGGCGAAGACAAGAGATAAGCAAACAAGCAGTGGTAGATGCAGAACAAGCAGTGGCAAAGGCAAGCAGCAAGCGAACAAGAGTTGGCAAAGACCAAACAAGCATTGTCGAAGACAAGCACATGCAAATAGAAGTGGTGCAAGAAAACAAGCACTGGCCGATATAAGAAGTGTGATGAAACAAGCCTAAGCAGATGCAAGAAATGTAATCAAACAAACATAAGCAAACGCAAGAGGTGTAAGAGGCCAAGCACAAGCTAATGCAAGAGACAGATAAAGACAACGTTGAGCACAAACCGAAGGGTGCAGAATTGCTGAAGACCCCGAAGAGGGCAGTCCTGCCGAAGAACCCGAAGATGGCAGTCCTGCAGAAGACACCGAAGAGAACAGAACTACAGAAGACCCAGAAGAAGGCAGAATTGCTGAAGACCCCGAAGAGGGCAGAATTGCAGCAGAACTGCAGAAGACCCAGAGAGGACGGTCCTGCAGAAGACCCCGAAGAGGGCAGTCCTGCCGAAGAACCCGAAGATGGCAGTCCTGCAGAAGACACCGAAGAGAACAGAACTACAGAAGACCCAGAAGAAGGCAGAATTGCTGAAGACCCCGAAGAGGGCAGAATTGCAGCAGAACTGCAGAAGACCCAGAGAGGACGGTCCTGCAGAAGACCCCGAAGAGGGCAGTCCTGCAGAAGGCAGTACCAGAAACAAGCGAAGATCGCACCGAATGTTATCAAGCACGAGTACAAGAAACATGAAGTGAAAGGAGCAAAGGGCCAATGAACACAGCAAACACTGGCAAGTGCAAGGGGTGCACTGAAAACAAGCACAAGCCCGCACAAACCTTGAATGCGACAAACACAAGCAAAGGCAAGTGCCAAAGTAAACGTTCAGCACTACATGGAGACAAACAATTCAAAAGTAACAAAGGCTAACAGAATAAATGATCCAAAAGTATGAGTAGATGAATGTCGAGGAAGCCTTTCCTCATCAACGAAGAGATTGGAGGACCTGTACTAGTCCGGAAGAGACGCATGAATGAACAAGATGTCAAAGGTATACAAAAGGGGATGATGGACGGAGCGTTTGAACAAATCAAACACTCACCCCCAGTCAACTGATCTGGGTTTAATCCATCACCATTCTTTAGTTCACTCAGCCACCCCAGTTCAGACATGGCTATATGCAAATCAGTCTGACCCTGTGCCTTATGGGAACAGTCCAGCCCGAACTGCCAAGCCATGTCTTCCCTGGACCGGAAACAAGCATCCTGGGACCGGTTTCGGATTCATAATCCTCATCAGCCAGGCTATCTTGAATCCAGTGGCCAAGTGAACAAGGGACTCACGTCTGAGTATACCCTGCCACACTTAGGGCAAACAAAGCGATACAAAAGGGGATGATGGACGGAGCGTTTGAACAAATCAAACACTCACCCCCAGTCAACTGATCTGGGTTTAATCCATCACCATTCTTTAGTTCACTCAGCCACCCCAGTTCAGACATGGCTATATGCAAATCAGTCTGACCCTGTGCCTTATGGGAACAGTCCAGCCCGAACTGCCAAGCCATGTCTTCCCTGGACCGGAAACAAGCATCCTGGGACCGGTTTCGGATTCATAATCCTCATCAGCCAGGCTATCTTGAATCCAGTGGCCAAGTGAACAAGGGACTCACGTCTGAGTATACCCTGCCACACTTAGGGCGAACAAAGCGATACAAAAGGGGATGATGGACGGAGCGTTTGAACAAATCAAACACTCACCCCCAGTCAACTGATCTGGGTTTAATCCATCACCATTCTTTAGTTCACTCAGCCACCCCAGTTCAGACATGGCTATATGCAAATCAGTCTGACCCTGTGCCTTATGGGAACAGTCCAGCCCGAACTGCCAAGCCATGTCTTCCCTGGACCGGAAACAAGCATCCTGGGACCGGTTTCGGATTCATAATCCTCATCAGCCAGGCTATCTTGAATCCAGTGGCCAAGTGAACAAGGGACTCACGTCTGAGTATACCCTGCCACACTTAGGGCGAACAAAGCGATACAAAAGGGGATGTCAAAGGTGCCAGGCATCATCGCGGAAGAACCATCAACCACCTGCAGCTAGCATGTGACTCTAAGGAAAGGGAGCCACGATTTATGCATAGTGTAGCTGAGTGGTGGCCATTTTGAACTCAAGAAATCCAAGTTTCACTCACTGGTGCATACTGAGATAGTTGCGAAGCTTACCAACCTCAAAGCAAACGACCAGACCAAGGATCTCGGCTGAAGAGAATCAGCAAAGAAGACGGGAAGCAAAGTGAACAGTTCTGTGCCTGTAATAGATCAGAATCTTCCTCTCTCATGGCGGTGGGAGAAGCAACACAACGGTTCAATCCCTGCATTGAAGTGACGCCCCCGGTGACACAGACTGACACTCGGAGTTTGGGTCTCAAATGGAACCGGTGGCTGGAATCACTGGACGATTTTCTTGAGGCAATTGGGGAGCGAACAGATAGAAAATGTCTAATACTACTCCTCCAGCTGGTAGGTCATGAGGGCCGACGCTTAATCAGAACATTTCCTGAAAAGGACACAGAGACATACGAAAGACTCCAAGAGAAGCTACGTGCCCACTTCCACGCACAGGCAGACCTGGACCATGATCGCATCGTCTTCAACCCAGCACGGAAGGAACCAGGAGAACCGTTGCCAAGATTCATCACCCGGTTGCAAAGTCTGGTATCATGTTGCCGTTTCAATACATTTACGAATGAGGAAGCAGTTCGGCTCCGGATAATCGAAGGCTGTTCAAATTCTAACACGAAGCGCAAGATCCTTCAAGGGCAGTGGTCGCTAAAGGAAATCATCAGAAAGGCCGAAGTTGGAATGCGGGTCAAAGCAAGATACATACCAAAAGAATTGCACTCGAATGCAAGACACAAAGATACCAGGAAAGAGACATCCCTCATGTCTGGGAATAAAACCTACGAAACAAACAAAATCAGAAAGAGGGAGGGTGAAGGCAGACCAGAGTCAAGACAAAAGGAGAGGACATGAAACACTCCAAACAACAGGAGAGACAAAGTGACATGACATACTCTGAGTCAATAGTGACATGACATACTCTGAGTCAATAACACAAAAGACCAGGATGAGTCAGGATTGCGATAGCGGCACTGATACAACCTCAAGGAGTCAGTCAACCTCAAGAAGTCATTCAACATATGGTGCAAACGGTTCTGAAGCAGATGAAGTGTCAAGTGGGACAGATCGCACCAATGGACCAGATGACAGTCTGCCCAACAAACGCGCAAGAAAGGCAAACTATAAAAGACTGGACCAGTCACGTCAACACTGGAAAATGGTACACGACCACACACAAGCACCTCCCTGTCTGCCAAATTCTAGAGACGAGTCCGAGGAGACATCAAACAGGAGAACACATCACACCGGTAGCACAGATGTCAGTACACCAAACAAGTGTGAAGAGGAAGCGAACTGCATAAGATGGACTGATTCACTCAGACAATGTAAAGGGGGAAGACAAACGCATGCATGACATCCTAGATACTGAAGAAACTGAGAGGAGGTCATTACTATCATGCAAGAGAGGCAGAAATGAAATACCTTGGGATCAAACTCAAGAAACAAGTACATGGTTATCAAATAACTTCTCCAGTGAATTGACAACGAAGGCACTTCGAGAAAGATACCCGGAAAAACATCTCAAAGATAACTTCGACGTGGAAAGCAGCTTGTCACGGACTACCCATTTCAGAAATCCACCCGTTAAGACATTCTCAAAGGAACGTTCTCAAAGGAAAGGGACAAATAACTCCTCTGATTCAGAAAGCATGTCGGTCCGATCCTTCGAGTCGACCGAGTCGTGGTCCCGACAACGGCCATGGCGTCAATCACCCGAACACACCAGAGAACCAAGGGACATTCTTCCCGTCAAGAGCAACATGTCTCACACCAATGTCCCTGAACACTCAATCACTCCACAAGACATAAATAATACACCGTCACCCCGGATGGGGTCAGCGAGGCTGACTCAAAGGGCCTACCACAGGAAAACAGATATAGTGGATGTTATTAACCAGATGGAAAAGGACCAGTCAGTTGATCTGCAAGGGAAGCCAGACGCGTCAATAGAGACAGGTCATCATCGGATAAAGAGGAAACATACACATACCCAGACGGTCCCAGGGTTCACCAGTCCCAAACGCGAGCGAGAGTGGATGAGACAACCAGAGACAGCAAATCAGTCCCCAAGCCATACCAAGATGATCTCTTCAGATAGTACCTTACCGTCTGGTATCCAGGACTCTGAACAGGAGGACAGTGTTGCCTTCAACCGGACAAGACAAAAAGAAGTAAAAATACAGGCGGGTGCTCGGAAGAGAACCAGAACAACATCCCCTCAGAAAAGAGATCGGGCGCCAATCGAACAAGTGTCGCAAAGGAAGACAGAATACCGATATCAAGATGAGCCCTTCACAGTCACCTCAGACACTGAAGGTGAGTGGATCACCCAGAAGCTGAGTGAAAACCACCACGAACCTGAGCATACGCACATCACACGAGACGTCGTGCAAGTGCAAAGATGCACTCTCGTAGTAAAGGATGCTCTCGTCAAGACGATAGAAAGCCACACAACGCAAGTTGAGATGCGTCTCCATAGCTCAAACGAATGGCCCGCGGACCCGTGTGGCTGATCAAGGAACTATAACTATGTTGGACGCTAAGTTCATTTCGTTAACAAGGGGGAGATGTAATGTTGTGATGCAGTCTAGTAGCTGGGAGTGGGCGGAGCTAGGGGGCCAGAGGAAGAGGAGGAGCGGAGACAGGAAAGGGGACAGTTAGAGTAGGGACGGGGACCGACCAAGAAGCAAAGAATAAAGCTCCTTGATAAACATACATAAAGTGTTTGTCGTTATTAAGACAAGGACACAACACCTCCTAAAGCCTACGGCTCCCCTAGCTCACCCCAACCCCCCGCCCCCTCACCTCACAAAATGCAGCAGCACCTCTCTTCTCCGTAATATTTGCAGGAGAGAGGAGTGTGGCGTTATAGCCAGAGATGCCAACTAGGGAACTAGGTTATAGTCGCAGCATTAGCTCAACATCCTGTGATTCTGGGCAAACTAGATTATCTACCTTTCCTAAACAATTAACATGAACGTGTTTAGTGTATACAGTGCAAATGTAAAGTGCTACAATACAATTGGTTTGCGCAGTATAAAACTGGAAACAAAGCGCTGTCCCTAGGAACGCTTGTTTCCACTTGTTAACTATATGTGTGATTCTGTGCAAAGCAGAACAGAATCTGACAAAAATTACAAGCATTTACAGACCAGCATAAAACCGGGATTAAGATATGTATAAAAACGGAACTGTTTATTTTCGATTGATAATGGGTGTTTGCATGCAAGTTCAAACATAAGAGTGAAATTGGCATATATTCAAGCCACAGATGCCCCAATCCAAAACCAGGAAGACAGCCCGTGCAACGTCAAAGTTGTAATTTAGCTCCATGTGATGTGTACATTTCTAATACATTTGATACTTATGTGTAGACCGGCCATTTTAGGAGTGCCTGGGGAGTTACATACATTTTCCCTTGAAAAGATGACGCCTGGAGGAGCACATTACTCCCTGCCATCATAGAAACTACTGGAACAGTACAAGGCAGGATGGATCCACTGCCCAACAGCCATCTGAGTAGTATTCTGCCCAAAAAAGAACACCAACGTTAGCCTTCTAGGGCAGGAAGGATCATGTGTGATCCCCAAACTGAAACCTCACTAGGGTAAGGGTCATAATGCAAACAGACAGGTGTGAACTTTAAGCAGGGCTAATGAATGTACAGCCAATTGCATCAGAGATAATACAAGGTCCATGAAGTTAAGGGAGTGGAAAGTGTAAGCAGCCACAAAGGGACAACAACCACGCCATCACCAGCCGTCAAGATACAAGTTTCTGTAAAGGTCAGTGCAAGCCTTCAATGTTCCACCCCAAATCTCCTTATAAATTGCAAATGAACCACGTAATTACACAACATCATTACACTCTACTAAATGCAACGTACACCCCACATAATACCACTCAAAACAACATAATTACATACCACATAATCACATAACACATAATTACATTATACTAAATCCAACACACACCCCACATAATACCACACAGTGCCTCATAATTACATATCACATAATTACACTCTACTCAATACAACATCAATACAAACCACATAATATCACTTAGTGCCACGTATTAAAACGCCACATAATTTCCCTCTACTCAATACAATATAAATACACTCCACACTTCAACACTCAAAACCACATAATTACACCACATAATTACACTCTACTAAATTCAACATACACCCCACTCAATACCATAATAATATAAATACACTACACATAACAACATTCAAAACCACATAATTAAACCACATAATTACACTCTACTAAATGCAACATATACTCCACATAATACCACTTACTAACACATAATTACATGCAACATAATTACACTCTACTCAAAGCATCATAAATACACTATAAATAAAGCAAATCAGTGCCACATAATTACACTCCACATAATTACACTCTCCTCAATACAACACAAAATCACTCCGCATAATACAACTCAGTTCCACATAATTATATACTCCACAATTATACTGCACTCAATGCAACATACACTCCAAATAATAACACTAACTGCTACATAATTACATACCACATAATTACACTCTACTAAATGCAACATACACCCCACATATTACCACTCAATAACACATAATTACATACCACATATTTACACTCAACATAATACAACATTAATACAATCCACATAATATCACTCAGTGCCACGTAATAACACATCACACATTTATAACTACACATACACTACACATAACAATACTCAGTACCACATAATTACACACCACATAATTACACTATAGTCTATGCAACATCAACACACTCCACATAATACCACTAAGCACCACATATAACACTTTTTAATTGAACTTTTCTACATGAAACACATCAGCCACAATATTCAACAACATGGCCAAAACTTCAAAATAAACAAATAAGGTCCCAAAAGCGAGACCTATTGGCTATGCCAATGCTCGTTAAACTTGAAAGAGCAGGACTTGCATTTTAATCCCTGGCCGTGCAGCTCCTGTTCCAGTGAACAGGGGTCAAGACAGGTTGGCTGAGGACAGGCCTTTGATTTAAGCTCAAGGATTTGAACCCTAGACAGCGTTATTCTTGTGTCTGGTTGGAAATGGGGAACGTGGCTGGCGCTGGTCGCGGGCCAGGCGCGGACAGGCGCAGATGGGCTTGCCTTAGGCACGCCTTCGGGGCGCTAGTGGAGCACCCGCTGCGGGCATCCGCAGGCCCATCCGCTGATATGGGAGAGCATGGGAGTAGCTCCGCCCCTTCTCAGCGCGAGATAGTGTCAGCAGATTTGACCCCCGCCCTCCACGCAAACAGCACCAGCCGCGGTGGACCAGAGCAGGGGACGGGTGCAACAGTGCTGTGCAAATGAACAAAGTGTGACTGAAGTAAGTATTTTAGTTTAAAAGCATAAAAATGATTAAAAAGCGCTATTTCCTGATCGCGCTCTCACTAACTCAGAAATCATTTCCTTATGCATAAGCAGCAGTTGAGGCACTAACAGCTCTTTCCCGCTCCGCTGCGCACCCGCTGGCACATCCGCTGATATGGGAGAGCGTGGGAGTAGCTCTGCCCCTTCTCAGAGCGAGATAGTGTCAGCTGATTTGAACCCGCCCTCCATGCAAACGGCACCAGCCACGGTGGACCAGAGCAGGAGACAGGTGCAATAGTGCTGTGCAAATGAACAAAGTGTGACTGAAGTAAGTATTTTAGTTTAAAAGCAAAATGGTTACAAAGCGCTATTTCCTGATTGCGGTCTCAGCAACTCAGGAATCACGTCCTTACGCATAAGCAGCATTCGATGCACTAACAGCCCTTTCCCGCTCCACTGCGCGTCCGCTGGCCCATCCGCTGATATGGGAGAGCGTGTGAATAGCTCAGCCCCTTCTCAGCGCAAGATAGTGTCCGCTGATTTGACCCCGCCCTCCACGCAACGGCATCAGCTGCGGTGGACCAGAGGAGGGGACAGGTGCAACAGTGCTGTGCAAATGAGCAGTGTGTGACTGAAGTAAGTATTTTAGTTTAAAAGCATAAAATGGTTAAAAGGTGCTATTTCTTGATCGCGGTCTCCCCAACTCAGAAATCGCTTCCTTACGCATAACCGGCAGTTGAGGCTCTAACAGCCCTTTCCAGCTCCGCTGCACATTGGCTGGCCCATCCACTGATATGTGAGAGGTCCTCATATATTTTTTCGAAATTCTTCCAAAGGTAGAATAGTCTCATAAACAAGGGTCAGAAGATGTAAATAGAGGTGTAGCTCAGACAAGCACAGCTCAAGAAGAATTAATTAAATAACCCACTTTTAAGCAGTTCTGTGCACATTGAGCTAGAGGAAAGGCAAAATACACTGTAGGAGGATCAACAAATTCTAGTAACCTGAAAAGAGGGTTTTTAGAAATATGTGTTTTTGGTTGGAAGTGGTATGCACCCTGTTCTTGTAGGGACCCTTTCTTCTAGTCAGGGTAAGGGGCGGGCGTTACACAGGTAAGATAACTCGTGCTCACCTCAGTGGCTGCTGGGCACGGGCAGTCAGGCCTCTCTCAGAGGCAATGCGTAAAGTGTTTGTACACATAGTAACACAGTGAAAACACTACAAATGGACACCACACCAGTTTAGAAAAAAAACACTCTTTATCAACACCAAACAACACCAAATGACAAGACTCCAACATACATACCTCAAAATATCACTTTTTAAATGTTTCAAGCAATTCTTTCCATAGTACTCTATGGATGCAGTGTTTTTACACAAAGCACCTTAGATGCGTCGAAATTCACAAGGAAATACAGCAGCAGATGTGGGAAGCATCGGAAAACATAGCGATGCGTCAATTCCTGAGTCCCTGGGGTGGTGATGCGTCAGTTCTGCTGCACTCAGGAGAAGTTTTACTTCGAATCCGGACTGTAAGGGGAAGTGATGCGACAAAATCCAAGACAATTCTGGTCTGTGGGTGATGCAGTGGAAAACGTGCCGCACAGGTGTGATGCAGGGCAATGCCAGAAGTGCTGGAGGTCGATGCAGCAACGGAAAACAGGCAAAGCATCGATTGTATTGATTCTTTCAGCCGCACAACAGGGCCTGCAGCGGAATCAGTGCACGGGTTTCGGACTTCATAGATACTGTGCATGGAATTAGGGCTGTGGGAGGTTTTTATTTGGCTGCAGACATGCGCTGCATCGATTTCTTCGGCCGCATAGCAGCAGTGCGTGGAAACTTTTCCTTCACTGCAGTGCTGCATCATAAAAACAGGTGCTGGAAGGGCGAAGCATCGATTTTCATGTTTTTTCAAGCTTTTTGCAGCAGGAACCACACCAAAGGGCCCAGAACTGGAATTGCCACCACTTGCCAGGTCAGAACTCCCAGCAGTGGAGATCAATAATACTGCAGGTGAAGTCTTTGAGGACCCTGAGACTTCTTAAGAGGCGGCAAGCACACACAAGCCTTAAGCCTTTTTAAAAAAAAATGTTTAGATTTCAAAAACCTTTATTATTTGTGTACAACATTATACACGGCTTGTTGCCTACAACCATATCACGGCCGGCAGCGCATGCAGAAGCCAATTAAAAGTCGTCTTGAGCAGCATATACATACACAGCAAGCAGCTTACAACCGCATTGGGCCGGCCGCGTTAATTGAAACAATTAAACTTGAAGATATCTGTGTTGGTTTTCATGAAATTATGAATAAGAACAACTATAGAGGTTACAGTATTAATCACATTGGTGCATTCGGCTCCTGTCTATGGTTCAGCGCAGCATATCATTTATTACATTATAATACGTAACATACGACATTCTCAATTATTGCAGAAACAGCAGAGGGTGTAATTGTACCCATCCAGTCATCTCCCACCTCGACATTCTTCAAACTGTATTAGCTAAACAGTCCCAATGGTGACCCAAGCCCGTGTGTTTGTCAGTGAATGCGGCTGCCTCAGAATATCATACATATGGATCTTTATAAATGATCACTTTCCACTCCTCCATTTCTTTCCATCTGAGAGTTCTGCGAGGTCAGGCTTACCGATGTGATCTCTACAGACCCACGGGGTCTCGTCAGTGGGTAGGATGTCAGTGGTGACCAGATGTCTCTAGGTCTGGACGCACTAGGCAACAACTCAGCATAAGTGGTGAACTGTTCCTGGCAATAGACCATATCATTGAGATAATCCTTAAATTTGGGTGCCCTTCCCCTGCCCCATCTACAGGCTATCCGTCTCTTGGCCATCAGTAATGCAAGGGCTATGTATCAGCGATGTGCTAAGGGCACGTGTTTAACATAGCTCAGCAAGGCCAGCAGTGGCGTGACCTCAATATGCGTGTTGGTCATCTGGTTCAAGGCTTCAAAGACAAGCCCCCAATATTCAGACACTTCAGGGCAGTTCCAGGCCAGGTGCAACACATCAGCCTGTGGCGCATGGCATGTATCACACTTATCTGTGTCCCGTAGCTGGTGTTTATGCATTTTAACCGGCGTGTAGTACAATCTGTGTAAATATTTAAAATATATAATTCGCAGTCGGCTGCTGGCCGATATCCGCTCAGTTTGCAAGCAACAATACTCCCACTGGTCATCCGTCAGTTCAAATCCTAATTCTTCCCCCCAACGTGTACGGGACTGTGGAGCTTCTACTTCTCGCTGTGTGTGGACTGCTCGGTAAATCAATGAAACTAGGCGTTTGGACGCGTCTTGCTGTAGGAGCAAATGTAATGGGGCAAGTGCCTGAGGTTCATCTGGAAAGTCTGAATTTAGAGACCAGACCCCCTGCTTAAGTCGTATATACAGAAAGGTATCCAGTGGAGTGTGCGGTACACTCTTCGAATCCCGGAATTGTCCATTCTCGTACAAGTCACCGCAGGTTCTGAGGGTTGTGCGCTCCTGAAATTTATGAAAAAGTGTTTCTTATAGTAGGGGCATGTTTGTGTGATATGCTAGCGGTAGTAGCGGGGAGTAGATCATGGGGGCTGCCAGGAGATGCTCAATGCACCTCCACGCCGTGATCGTGGCATAGACGGTATTCTGCATACGCTCCCGGGAATTCAAAGTAGTATACAGGACTCCCTCTATCGGGATCGGATGCACAAGCCAGTGTTCAGCTGCTAGCTGTGGCATGTATTTGGGCTGCCGTATCCAGAAATATAAATAATGGGCTTGAGCATTTATATAATATAGTTCAAAATCTGGAATACCAAACTCTCCTGATAAGTAGGGCCTTGTTAAGACATTCCATTGCAGCCAAGCCTGTTCCCCCTCCCATACCAGTCTGATCAGTTCAGTTTTGAGAGATTTAAACAAATGCCGACCTGGATAGTACGGGATATTTAAAAATAGATATAGCAATTGGGGTAGTATCACCATTTTGATCAGCGACGCTCGCCCTGCCATAGAAAGTGGGAGTGTTATCCAACGGGTCACATTATCTGTAATACTGGTCAGCGCCACCCCATAGTTGAGCCTCATAAGCTCCTCCTTATTCCTAGTAATGCCAATATTCAGGTATCGCAGCTTGTCATCGCACCATTCCAGGCAGGACTTCCCCCAGTTTATCTGGATTCCCGAAAGGTGTCCAAATACAATGAATTCCCGAAGGAGTGGATTCAAGTTGTTCTGGGGGTCTCTCACATATAAAGTAATATCATCAGCATACATGGAAATCAATATTTGTCTCATGTTGCATCGTAAGCCATGTCATTATGATGCTGTCGCAACCTTGCCGCCAATGGTTCTGTTGCCAAGGCAAACAGTAAGCGGGACAGAGGGCAACCCTGTCGGGTACCCATAGTAATCGAAAATCTTTGAGACACATGCCTATTGATGAGCACCTTGGCCCCTGGTCGGTGATACAGCAGCCGTATCCAAGATAAAAACAGTGGTGGGAAGCCCATCCGGAGCATTATCCCAAAGATGTAATTCCACTCAATGGAATCGAAGGCCTTAGAGGCATCTAGAAGATTGCTGCCAAGGGTAATTCTGGGGAGACGTTATTCAAAATTGTAAAAAGAGTCCTCAGGTTATGGGAAGTGGCCCTCCCTGGGACAAACCCGGACTGGTCTGGAAGAATCAAGTGCTCTAACAACAAGCTTAGCAGAGTAGCAATGAGTTTTGCCAGAATCTTAGCATCACAATTGAGAAGGGAGAGCGGTCGATAAGACCCGCACAGGTGAGGTGGTTTATCGGGCTTCAAAAGAGAAATAATGAGAGGTTCCCTCATAGGCGGAGGGAGGGAGCCAATCTCCAGAGACTCCTCTTATACTTCACGTAGAATTGGAGCCATCAGATCTATATAAGTTTTGTAAAATTCTATTGGAATGCCATCCAAGCCGGTGGCCTTCCCGGATTGCATGCTCATGATGGCATCTCGAACCTCATCTAGCTCAAATGGAGCACACAGAAATTCTCGGTGTACATCGCTCAGCCAGCCCAAAGTAACATCCCCAAGGTAGGCGTCAAGGTTTAGATCTTGCCTTCCGGTAGTGGTATATAGAGCGGTGTTGTGACAGGTGAAATCCTCGATTATGCTTGCAGTGTCCCAACAACGCGTTCCATCCGGCCTCTCCAATTCTATCACGTAATTGGGGTATCGTGGCCGTCGGACCATGTCCGCTAATACTTTGACCAGTCGCTCTCCCTCCCCGTTCTTGCGGGCTATCCAGTGCTTGCCCCTGAAATGCGTTTCCCTGTGCGCCTCCTCCATGTATTCTGTCAGTTTGGCCCTGAATTCCCGCTGTGTATCCCAGTCTGGTTTGAGCGTCAATGTTGTCTCCAGTGCCTGGAGCTCCTTTTCCAATCTGCAAAGTGTGTTAGTGATATCTTTCAGCACTCTCGCCCCCTTGGATAACGCAAAACCACTGAGTGTGACTTTAAATGCCTCCCAGATGGTCTCAACGCTCCGCACCGTGCCCTTATTTCGTCCAAAAAAGTCCTGAATCTCTTAGCGTAGTTCTTCTTGGAAAACCGCGTCTAAAAGCATTCACGGGTTAAGCCGCCAAGCACCGCGTGGGGACCCAAAATCTACAGAGGAGAGCATGAGTTTAACGGGTGCGTGGTCGGAATATGTCCTAGCTAGACACAAAGTCCTGCGCACTCAAATCAAGTATAGAAAGCAGTGTGATAATATATGCAATTGAATAGAAGTCTGTCCAACGTCGGTTCTTGGAGTTTCATGTATATCTCCTTTTATTTGGTCATCAAATCATTGACAATTTACAGCCAGCCGACACGTGTTTCGTTGTAGGTCTGTACATGCACAGATGCTACAACTCTTCAGGGCTGGAAAAATACAAAAATGGATGACCTGTAGCAAGCCTGCTTAAAAACGTTCCAATGATAGATATATGCAATTGTATAACCAGATGTGACAATTACTATCAAGAAAACACCTCATCATGTGGAACCCTTAAGTAGTTGAAATTACATGGTCCGTAATGCGTCTTTCATGACTAAATCATATATAAAATTTAACAAACAGAAGATATTCATATACGTCGCGATAAAAAGTGAAAAGACACCCGTGCCAACACTAAACGTGTAAGTCAATAGTACATAGAAAGCATTTATTAGCTTCATCATGGTTTGCACTGCATAATATATATGAACAAATCAAGAGAAAGGCGTGACACACAAACCGCAAGCAGCCCTCATGAGTGTGACAAAGGCTAAGAAAATTTCAAAGCTACCTCAATGGCTGAATCCTTAGTATTTAGGCTAATTATGTGTAAAAGATAGAAAAAAGGAAGAGAAAACACAAAAGGGCAAGGTATTAGTACTCCATTCACCAATATTTAAGTACCCCCCTAAAAGAATGAAGATCCCAAAAAATAAAAAAGAGGTTCTTACCCCGCGTCCGGTGATAATTCCAACCCGGCAGGGTAACCTCGTATGGGGGTTATAGCGGAGTATCAATTTCTGCAAGGTAATTAGTGCCATATTTCAGAGATGGGGTAATGTTGAGAGCGTAAGTCAAGTAGAGCCATTAATTATATGTGAGTGACGCCCTAACACTAGTATTGTGAAACGAAACACCAAAGTTCATGTGGGCACTTCTGTACACTCTTAGACTATTTAAATTCAAATTAAGAACAACTTGGCAATTCTATGCCAGTAGTTTTTAAGTAACTCCAACCATTGCATTATTTAATCCCAACTATAATAAGTCAGGAAAAATACATCAACACGGAGGTTCCGTAAGCCATACAGTCTACAACCTATTAAAACCTCAGGCTCTCAAATCCCAAATCGTCGAAATCGAATGCCCCGTCTCCTATAAGTATAATATAGCCTGCATCTTGATGTGCCCACCCTCAAAGACAATCGATATATCACAATCGGTTTCAGACCTTACATATCTATCCATCAGAAACAAGCCCTTCACAAATGTGTGTTACCTCTTACCCGATATTTATTTGGATTGTTGCCGAAGACGCCAGTAGTCCGTACATCTGTGCAATAAATAATCAATATTCCCAATTCTTGTAGCAAAATAAAAGTCCTTCAGAACCACACGGATGCGTGTGGTATCCCTCACTCTATAAACGGGGAAACAAGACCTGTTAGTTCTAGTTGCCCAATGTATGGTCAAAGTTCTAACTAAATACGTGCAATAATAAAAGGTTAATAAAACTTTCTAGGGGACGAACGGTGTTTACCTGGGGCCGAATCGCCCTCGCTACACTGGCGTCTAAACCGCGGAAGTGACTCGGGCTCGACCCGGAAGCATGTATATATCTAAGTCGCAAGTCCAACCGCTAGACTGCTGACCTGTTGACATGCCATACCTAATTATACCGACCCTACGTCACTCTAAGGAAACGTAAAGCTACCACTACTAAGAGGCGCACGTATTATCAAAGCAACCCCTTAGTTATCATCTGTGTGCGTGATTGACAAAAAATTCTTATTATTAAAGCCGGTAAGAATATGTATATATAAGTAGCCCTTATATATCGTCGAATCAAGAAAATCTATGGGTAGCAAACGTATGATGGACCCATCATTAGTTAATCCATGTTTGCTCTTAAAAACAAACGAATAGGTAGCAAAAGCCCATATTGTGCCGCCATGGAAATTAAGCGCGAACAAGACACCAAGCCATCATTAAGGCTGAAGGAAAGGCAAACGAAAAGGGCAAGAGCATGGAATGTCCATATACTGTTACCCTGTCAGGAGGAAGAAGACAGTAAGGATTGAGGGACATAGACAGAGTAATTGTGTTGTAATAGAATTTGCCTCATACTCTAAAAACAGGTGCATGCCTAAATACGGTATAACAGGATTCATATCATAATGTATTCGCGTAAGAGTTTACAACATCTACTCTACGTGATTCATATATATTAGAATCCATTCCCTGTATTACAACATGATTCTCTGTCCTGGTATACAATTTTATGATCAATAAAACGGATAGAAAATACTGTGCCCTATAGAGTTGTGGGTTACTGTCCTATATTCTATATTATGAGAATTGAAATCCAGGTGTTAGTCACCCAAGAAAAATTGCATCTCAGGGTCACAGTTCAGTCCCCGCCCCACTGTATGAAGCCTCATAATCCAGAGCGCTTCTGAGCGCCTAATGCGCAACTCTCTATTTCCACCTCTAATGTCTATGGGAATGTGGTCTATTCCAAAGAAAACAAATTCTTTTTTAGGGCCTTGTGCCTGGCATATGCTAGCATGGATTGCTACCGGATACCTAGCATCTTCTTGTAGCAAGCCTCTAACATGTTCCCCAATTCTGTCCTTCAAGCTCCTGATAGTACTTCCTACGTACTGTAGTCCACATTTACATTCGATAATGTAGACCACAAATTTAGTTAAGCAATTAATATTTGTCCGAATATCATAAATTTTGTTGCCACAGCACTTGAAACTTTTTGTCTTATGTTTAGCCCACCGGCATACCCCACAAAATCCTCATTTAAAAAAACCCATGTTTGGAGAGCTTAACCAAGAGTTAGTTCTTGCTGTCCTGGGTACTGTAGGGCTAAGTCTGTTGCGTAGGGTCCTACCCCTCCTGAATGTAATTTGCGGTTGTCTGGTGATGTGGGTGGCAAAGTCTTGTCCGCCGCAAGAATTCCCCAATGTCTTTTGAGGCTTCTGCGGAGGACATGGCTCAGTTCATTGAAATCAGTGACCATTCGGATGTTATCTGTTCTCTCATTAGGAATGGGTTTAGGTTTCAGAGTATCTTCCCCCTTAACCATGTTGTAATACAGGGAATGGATTCTAATATATATGGATCACATAGAGTAGATGTTGTAAACTCTTACGTTATGATATGAATCCTGTTATACCGTATTTAGGCATGCACCTGTATTTAGAGTATTTAGAGTATGAGGCAAATTCTATTACAACACAATTACTCTGTCTATGTCCCTCAATCCTTACTGTCTTCTTCCTCCTGACAGGGTAACAGTATATGGACATTCCATGCTCTTGCCCTTTTCGTTTGCCTTTCCTTCAGCCTTAATGATGGCTTGATGTCTTGTTCGCGCTTAATTTACATGGCGGCACAATATGGGCTTTTGCTACCTATTCGTTTGTTTTTAAGAGCAAACATGGATTAACTAATTATGGGTCCATCATACGTTTGCTACCCATAGATTTTCATGATTCGACGATATATATGGGCTACTTATATATACATATTCTTACCGGCTTTAATAATAAGAATTTTTTGTCAATCACGCACACAGATTATAACTAAGGGGTTGCTTTGATAATACGTGTGCCTCTTAGTAGTGGTAGTTTTACGTTTCCTTAGAGTGACGTAGGGTCGGTATAATTAGGTATGGCACGTCAACAGGTCAGCAGTCTAGCGGTTGGACTTGCGACTTGAAGTCCACGAAGCACGTATAAAGCTCCTGGGAATTCTGTAGGCTTTTCTCAGCGATCAGGCATAGGGCCATAGCGTTCGTCATTGTACCCATGCCGCGGCGAAATCCGGTCTGGTTCGGTGGTATTTTACTGTTCGTTTCAGACCATTCGATCAGATCAGCTAGTATCGATGACGCGTAGTATTTTGATTCTGCGTCGAGGAGGGCGATCAGACTGTAGTTCTTCGGATCCTTGCGGTCTCCTCCTTTGTAGATGGGGGTTATGATCGCCCCCCTCCAGCTCTCGGGGATGCCGCCTGTGTTGGTTACTGATCGAAACAGTAAGTTAAGTTTGTTAGCCCAGTACTGTGGATCCTCCTTATAGATGGCTTGCGGGACGCCGTTTGGACCTGGGGCGCTGTCTTGTCGACTTTTCCTGATTATTTTTGTAATGCTTTGTACGTCAACTTGCCTGAGGCATAGTGCAGTTCTTCCGGAAGCGTTTGCTAATTCCCTTGGTGAGCTTGGACGGTGTCTTCCCGCTCATAATTTTTTGTTGTTTCCATGTTCAGGGCTGTGGCTGTGCTCAAGTTGTTGATTGAGAATGTTTCCGTTATATGTTTGGACCATTCAGACTCGGTTATGCAGGCCATGCTTATTGGTTGGGCTGTCCGGTTTACGGAGTTAATTTGTAGCCAGAAGTCCGCTCTCTTTATATTATGCAGTAGTTTGGACCAGAAGTCATTTTGGAGTTTTTGTTTTTCGATCCATAATAATTTCTTGTATTGGGTCCTGGCCTTGCGTACTGCTGCCCAGACACTGGCAGGTTGGGTTTGGCCACGTGCTTGGTGTGTTACTTTGTTCAGATGCCTTTTTAATAGTAGTACTGATCTGTTGAGTACGATGTTAGATTTAAAAGGTAACTTTGTTTTATTGGTTAAGTTTGTCCTTGGAAGTTGCTTCAAGTAGTTATTCCAGGCGTCTGGACTCAGGGCGTTCTCTGCCAGGAACTCTTCTAGTAAGTTTTTAGCGTTGTTTGCTATCCGAGGGAGAGATTCACTTGTCCACTTGAGCCGCTTCAGGTTGATTGTTGTGACATTACCTGGTAGCATAGGAGCAGGTGCGAGTTTAGGTAGGTCCGTCATGATCTCAAAGTGTTGTTTAGAGTGGTCGCTGTCCAAGGAGCAGATGATGTGAAAGTCTTGTATTCGGATAAGCAGTGGTAGTGTGACAAATGTGTAGTCCAGTGCGGAGCAGGAGTTGTGGCCTATGTAGGTCATGTAAGGGGGTTGTCTTGGTTGGTTCTTCCGTTTAATGCTCTTAGGCCAAGGTTTTCAAGGTCCCGCATGAGTTGTTTACCCTCCTTGTCAGTCTTCCTTACCTGAGGGATCACCTGCGGCGAAACATTCCAGATTTCATTTGCGGCGTTGATATTGGCCTTATCCTCCGGTTCTTGCAGGAGGTTTGAATTGAAGTCACCCGTAAGAATTATCTCCCAGTCTGGGTGTTCCAAACGCGTATTTGAGATTACAGAAATAATACGTTGGAACAGTACTTTTTTGAGAGATTTTTTGGGGTTTGCGTATATGTTTATTAGGATCAGCGTTCTGGTAGTGGCCATTGTTGTGCTCTCTAATTTTAAGATTTGCATGTCCGTGGTTGAGTCAGAAAATTGTGTTGTTCTAATTTTTAGGGCTGTTGATATATAGACGGAAAGGCCCCCAAGGGCTCGCCCAAAACGCTGTAAGCGAGTCGCACTTACATGATAGCACAAACGGCCTGGGATGTCGATTGGATCAATTTGCCACGTTTCCTGTAACGCTAATATTGCGTATGGGTCCCAGGTGGCGGCTTTGCCGTTTTTGTTCACAATGTCTTTAGCGCCCGCAATATTCCAGGAGAGGATTTTTATTACGTGGCTTTCAGTGTTAACTGGTCTATCGGGGGTTCAATTTGGAAGTGATATTTGCGGCTGTAGGTGCTCGTTGGCTGAGATTTCAGCTCCTCTGGCTCCTTGAAGGACCGAGCGCGCTGGTTGGGTCCTCAGTACTAAGTTTGCACTCTTGGTGTGCCTTCTTAGGAGCGGGGATGGATATGCTGGCTTAACCATTTCCTTTAAAAGAATTCCCCATTCCTTAAATTTGACAGTTTCTGAGAGGATGTGGGTCGCTATTCCCATCTCCCTCCATGTCATGACTGTGCACTCTTTCTTTAACTCGTCATTCATGGTTATAAACTCAACCGACAGGAGGTCAGCTGAGGTAAGATAGCCAAGGCTGGGGATAGCTGATGTTAGGCGAAGTATGTTCCTGCGATTTAGATAGTCTTGCGGGCCTTGTTGCTCATATTCAGGAATGAAAAGAAGTTTCCCCACGTTGGTGGCATCCTCCTTGTCCATTAGTGGATTGTCACAAATTCTGACGATTTTGCGCTGGATCATTCGATTATGGCTTCCAGAATCTTTCACATTAACGATATGGCTGTTCCCAAGAGGGGGGGAACGCCGTTCAGGGATTGCTTGTGTGGAATGCTTAGTGGTTTTTCTTCGTTTTCTGGGTTTATCGCATGCCTTATTGCTGGTAAGCAGTCGTTTGCGTTAGCCAGAATCACCGTGCGGCGACTTTCCCCCACTTCTCTACTTGTTTCAAAGTTAGCCCCCTTTTTGTCAGTTGGAAAGGTTACTTTAATGAGATCACGGTTATTCCTAATTGCATCTGCTGCCACTTGCTGTCAGGTTCTGCGGCCACGCTGGAAATGGTGATTAAGATTGGAGATGCTGTGTCATTAGTAGCTGTCTTTTTTGCAACTTCTCTGTTAGGCCTGTATTTTCCGAACTTATCAGTAGTTGATTCTTCCTCAATGCGTGTTAACTGATTCTGCTTGTTCTGTGAACTTGGGGTCTGTTTGGGGAGTGGTTCGGGTTTTCCCGATATGGATAGATTAGTTGCAGGTGGATTGTTAGACTGACCCTCAAGAGTGTCTTCTTGGTCGGTAGTGACGTTTGGTCCCATTAAATCACAGAGCTCTGTACCCGGAAGATTCCCTGTGCCCTTGGCTTTTGACGGGGTGACTCCTACTGGGTGTGATGTTCTGTTTGGCGAATTTTTCTGAGGGTACGTGTTGTGGCAATCAATTCTCACGGCATGTGCCTCAGATATTACTGACTTCCTCTGGTCCATGGCGTTTTTGTCTTTCGGCGTCGTCGTCTGAGGTGGGTTAGTAGTTCTGGCACTCCTAATTTTTGCTTTGGCTTGGTCAAAAATAGGGAAGTTTGGTGTCATCTGCTTATGATCAAGCTTGCTGCTGTGACATTGGTTTCTATTTTTTCTAGCCCTTTTTTTTTTGGCATTGGTGAGTCTTATCCCAGAGTTAAGATCAGGGGGTTGCTTAGTGGTAGGAAGTTTAATGCTGCTCTGCTGGTTAATCACAGCGATGTCAGGTTTTGGATTTAGCTTCTCTGGGTGATTGAGTATAGTAAAGGTCGGATTGATGCATTTGTTGTCTCCTTCTATCAGCTGTTGGCAGGGGACTCTACAGTCATGGGCTTGCTTGCGTTGTATGCTTGAAACTCTTTGTGATCGAAGGAGATCAAGTCATTACTCGGTCGAGTACTGGCGGCGGTTAGGTTGGTCTGCTTACATTCCTGCAAGATGTCCTTCAGAATAAGTGGCAAATCCTGAAGTTTTTCCAATATGGGATGACAAGTGCAGGAGGGCATTGGCTTACTTAGGCAGACTTGTTCTGTTAGAAAGTTAAATGTGCCTGCCATTATGTCAAGTTTTTTTATTTATGCCAGCTATGTGTTCCGCTATTGTGCCCATTAAGTATATTTGTACATCTAGTTTGTCCAACTGCATGTTCAAGGTTTTTATAGATGTTTCCAGTATGTGACCCAGCGCCTGGTGTAGCGTAAGTATGGATTCTAGATTGCTTTTTACATCTGTTTCAACTACTGGTTGTGTGCTATGTTCTTTGTTATAGAAAGTAACCGGGTCCGGGTCGGTCTGACCACTTGGCGATGTTGTATGTTTTGATTTGTGGGTTAGCTGTTTAATGGTAGATTTTCTTTCGATGATTGCGATGTCTGGTGTCAAGGAACTTGAAATTTCTAGTATGGACACTGACTTTGAGTTATCCTTGCCACAGATGCTTGCGTATGTAGAAAATGCATTTTCTTGTATCAGTTCTTGTGCTGGTTTTGTTCCACTGAGGGTCATTGCCTAGTTGGCGCTCAAGGGACCTGTAATTGGTGAAAGGGGTAAGATTACTGACTGTGTGTCGTGAATCGTTATTACCGAGTCCTCTAGTGCAGCAAGCAGTGATTTGTCGTTTATGTTGGGTTGCTCCGTACCGCTTCCAATTGTGTTGGTGGGCGGGCAATCCCTGCACCTTGTGGACTTGTCATTGATGGCTGTTGTGGATGTTTCAGGGTTCCATACCTGATTTGAGTCTGTTATGTTAGCTGTCCTCAGTTTTAGATTTTCGTTTGAGCGTGGAACCGTTCTGGGGGTTGAGTGATTGTTGAGGTAAAGCTTGTCTGGTGGGTCGCTCAGGTGAATTTTAAGAGGGTTGTCCCTTTTACTAACTGGTCGCTGGTTGTTAAGCGCGTCAGAATTGGGTTCCTGGTTTTTTGGTGTAACATTGCACGTGCGACCCTCTAGCAAGTTGACCAAGGCTGTGTTTGAGTCTCGCGTTGTTACAATTTTTTCCTCTGCGTCGGTTCCTGCTACTGATTTGTGCGTATTGTTGCTCCTGTGAACTAGGGCATGGCATTGCATTGTGCGTTTTGTTGACTCATGAGCTGGTTCCGTACAGTTGTGAGCCTGCTCTGTTCCGTGCGATGCTGTAGGTATGACTAGTTTGTCTGGTTGGGCTACCGACGATTCCTTTTTCTCCATCGTTATGCTACAAATGTTTGGAGTCATTGGCTTCTGTAAGCCGTTTGGAGTTGTCGGCATTGAGTAAATTGCTGACATCGGGTCCTTCATGAATGTGAATTTCCCAGAGGGTTTCGCTGATCCAAAAATTGAGTAGATGGGGGATATTAGATTGGATGGTTGGTCGGCTGACTGGGTGTGGGCAGGCGATTTGGTCTTAGCCTTGGCCTTCTTCCTGATGTTTCTTGGTGGATTTACTCTCAGCCTCCCTGATCTCATCTTTCCACTCAGTTGGACTCGGGTGGTTTGCTTTATTGTTTTGTAAATTAATTGTTGTTTTACTTATTTATTATTTCTCGTGTTTTCTCGCCGCTAGTTCGAGAGCTGGCTGGAATGCTTGCAGGAATCAGTGCGAAACCTTCTCCTGTCTGCTGTTCGCTTTATCCTTCTATTTTGGCTGTTTAGGGCTTGTTTAGGGCGTGTCGCTGTTGTCGTTTGCGCTGATTGTGTGGTGGTGGTGGTTAAGATGGGGGAAGCGACGTTTGGGGTGTACGCAGGAGTGTTGTTATCACAGCGCTTCTCCTCTGTTTCTGCGTCCAGCGCTCACACTACCTGCTGCCACTGGCCTGCTGACTAAGAGTCGTTTTGGGAGTGTGTTTGAGAATGTGTGCAGGGGTGTTGATTGTCACAGCGCTATTCCCTTTCCAGCGCTCACACCACCTGCTTCCGCTAGCCCACAGGCCCGCACACCCACACTCCCTCTGTCCTGAGGCTTAGATTGTCAGCGATTGGTTAGATAACGATTGCCTCCGGTGTCCCTAGGAGGTTCACTGTCCAACCAAACCAATCCGCTGAACAGGGCACTACTAGCCCGCCTGATCGAGCCGCTAGAACCTCTGGCTGTGACCCCTAGCTGCGGGGCTAAGCTAGTAGCTGATAGACCGTGGGGGGGGGGGAGTGGGACCCACACCCGCTGCGTCTGCCTGTGCCTGCTCTTCCAGTCTACACGTACTCCCGGCCGCCGGGTAGCAGGAAAAGCAGCAAGAGATGGCAGGAGAGCGTTCCCCCGGACACCGTCTTTGTTCCTCCTTCCCTCTTCCAGAGTCCAGAATTTTGGCGGTCTCCCGCGGGCCCCGGAGCGTCCCGCAGCCTCCCACAGCTTCCCCCGGTGCCCGCACCCGCACCCGCGGCCGCCTCCTACCTCCTTGGGGCTCTCGGTCTCTAGGCTCGGGCCGCTCGCTCTCTGGACCTTTTTCGCGGGAGGAGAGCGCGTCGGGGGTTCCTCTCAGCGCGGTGTGTGGCGTCCTCTGACCGTTAGCCGCTCCGCTCGCCACTGCTCGCCACTGACCTCTGCTGATCAGCGGCCGCACACTACTTAAGGGTTCCACATGATGAGGTGTTTTCTTGATAGTAATTGTCACATCTGGTTATACAATTGCATATATCTATCATTGGAACGTTTTTAAGCAGGCTTGCTACAGGTCATCCATTTTTGTATTTTTCCAGCCCTGAAGAGTTGTAGCATCTGTGCATGTACAGACCTACAACGAAACATGTGTCGGCTGGCTGTAAATTGTCAATGATTTGATGACCAAATAAAAGGAGATATACATGAAACTCCAAGAACCGACGTTGGACAGACTTCTATTCAATTGCATATATTATCACACTGCTTTCTATACTTGATTTGAGTGCGCAGGACTTTGTGTTTATGTCTTAGATGTGAATTTTGCACATTTAAATTGAGGGGTTCTGTGGGTCCCCCCTCCCTGCTAGCACCAGTACTCCTGACCTTAAAAACATTTACGTTAATACTGTTTGAGCGCCCATCGATCCCGTAAACTCAATACCCTTTCTCTGTTGTGTTCAATATGTCGTAGCTGGATGCTGCACTGTACAGATTGCCGGCCCCAGTCCTCTGGATATAATCCAATAATCTAGTCGCACCCAGGATGCAACCTGTGCTGTGAAATGTGTCCCTTCACGTTTTTGGGGATTGATGTGCCTCTACGCATCTAGCAGGTGGTTGTCTATGATAATATCCTGTAGTATGACGCTTGCCTTAGTGCGATGGTGTGGGGCAGGGTGTGACCTATCCAGGCCTGGAGCGTAGGTAACATTAAAGTCTCCACCCCATATGATGTGATTCGAGCCTATCTCCCTTACCGCTACCCATAAAGAGGTGAAGAAGTCTGGAGCATCCACATTAGGTCCATAACAGCACACCAAAGTCACTGATTCTAGCCCAAGTCGCCCCAAAGCCAGGCAATACCTCCCCTGCTCATCGCTGGAGGTTCCAGCAACTAATATGGCAGTTCCTCCAGCGTAATTTGAATATGAGGACAAAACTCTGTGTGCTGCCCATCTAGATGCAAACGTAGAGGCTCTCTGTGGCGTAAAGTGGGTCTCTTGTAATAGTGCTATATGTGTCTGATGTCTATCTAGATAAGCTAACACTTGATGTTTCTTTCTTGGGTCTCCTAGCCCTCTGACGTTCCAAGTGACAATATTCAGTTGTGTCTCCCCATTATTAGTCATATGTACACACTGTAAAATGGCCGAGCCATATCTTTGTAGCGCTGTGTCCCTGAAACCATATGTGAACTGTGCTGAGTGCAGTGTTGCCTGTTGCATCAACTACTTGTGTATTAATTGTGTATTCTGTGATCTCGATATCTAAGTCGTCAATTCCCCCTACAGTACCCCACTCACATTCAACTCCCTCTCCCACCCTTTCACCCCACTGAAGCATCCCCAACGTGCCAGCATTATACAACCACCCACTCCACCCTCACCCCTCCACCCACAAGAAAAACAATGTAGTCCCCACAAACCATATGCGGCAGACTAGCCTGGGGTAATTCCCTTCAGGGGCCATCTCTGGGTGGCAACACAGCGACCCTGCGCCCATAGAGCATTCAGCAGCCGGAGCCGCAGCTCTATCAGGCAAAGGGTGCCAGGCGAGCAGTTATTAGGCACATCATGGTACATCATTCTACGGAAACATATATCTTCTACTAGAGCTGCCCCCAGTAAGCAGAGCACGTATCTCAGATATAACAATTCGTTACCAGTTCCACGACGTTCAAGGGATCTATCATTGTGCATCATCTTCTGCTCCTGCCAATGGGGACCGCCGGGGTCCTCTGCAGCAGCACCAGCTCTGTTAATTTTTTTAAGTTGCTTGAGGAAGTCCTCCACCTGCTGCTGCTTTGTGAAGAACCTTTGCTTGCCTTGATGCGTAACTCTCAACCGTGCCGGATATTAGAGTGCCTAGTCAATCTGGGCTTTTCGCAACTTACCCTTGACATCTATGAATTTCCGTCTCTCTTCTTGGATCATAGGCGTGAAGTCAGGATAGATGTAGAAGGAATTACCGTCATACAACAGGGTTTGTTTACTTTGCGCAGTTCTCAGCGCCACGTCACGGTCTCTGTAATTTAGGAGTCTTGCTACTATGGGCCTCAGGTTGTCTCCAGGCTTAGGCCTGGGGCCCAGCGATCTATGAGTGCGCTCTACAATAAATTGGGTGGAAAAGGCTTCCGAGCCAATCGCCGTAGGGAGCATTTTCTCCACATAGTCTTCCATGCGTCCGGTGTTGGTCGTTTCCGGTATATCTAAAATGCGAATGTTGTTGCGTCGATTACGTGCTTCTAAGTCCTCGTTCTTCGCCGCGTTGACCCTCAGCAAATTCTCCATGCGGGCAAGCTGTGACGTATGACTAGCGGTTGTGTCTTCTGACTCAGAGATGCGCCTTTCCGTTTCCTTGATCCTCTCGTCATGTCCATCTAGTTTGTGAGCAATGGCATCCATCCGTGACGACATCCTGTCTACCTTATCCACTATAGTGGCAAACCCCTGTCGGACTTCACGGAGGATGTCTTGTACATCAGTGGACTGTTTAGAAGTTCCTTCTTGAGCTCCGCTTCTCCCAGCCTGCTCTTGGTCTTCCTGCACAGCGCGGTTGTTTTTCTTAACGGTATCAAAATTAAGTTTCGGCTGCCTTGTGTCTGGCTTGCCCATTTTGTCGCTGGTTCCACAAGGACTGACACTCACCGTGACTTGTGGCTCGACCACCGCGTCAGTGGGGGCAACGATGCTGTGAAACGGTGTTGAACTGTGGACTCTCAATAGCAATACACAGGTAGCCGACCCAGAGACGCCACTACGAGGCTCCCCGGGTCAGGGCTATGCCGCCTTCTCTATGGTCGCTTGTTGTGGCTCCCTCAGCTTCTCAGGGCAACATAGAAGCACTTACACGCTCCGGTAGCTCTGCGCGGTCCATGCGGTCTCGGGCATAGTGTTCTTTCTCACAGATGGTTGCAAATTGTCTAGGGCCACTGTTGCCTCAATCGCACAGTGTGGCCGTTAAGCGATGTCCCGGTATCACCAATCATATAGGGGCGGCCTCCTCTGTGTACACCTCGTGTATCTCCTCGCCGCCGCGATTATCGCCCTCTGTACACTTCGTCCGGTGTCTTGGCACGCCTCGGCCCTGTGCCAACACAAAGTGTCTTTTCTCCTGGGTGTATCAGCCGCAGCTAGTGAGCCAGTCCCAGGGCAGCGCAGGTACCCCGCCTAGCAATCCGCAGGTCCTGTCTGCCGATAAAGTGTGCTTTGCGGGGGGGAGTTTAAGTATTATGGAATGTCCTGTGCCGTACTACAGCACTGAAAATTCCTCCAGCCTCTGCTGGCTATTGGGGGCCGTCACGCTGTACTGGCCCGTGCAGTTCCCAGCACTCACCGCCACTGCCCACCGTCTCGCCGCAACGTCCCCCACAATACAGCTACCACAGAAGCCGTGTCTCCGATAATAAGTCCTGCCGCTGATAATCGCTTCACAGGGGAGGCCCGGGGCTGCGCCGCCACCGCCTCGGAGGGAATCAGCCCGCGCAGCCCAGGCGCCGCATGTGCAACCGCAGGCTGGAGTAGTCACTGAGGCCGGCGTCCGATTACCCACAGTGTCACTGGCTCATCTGGGCCAATCTCCGGCTGCATCTTGCGGGGGCAGGAGACAGCCGATTCTCACAAATTTTGCCGTGCAGCAGCAGGCAGAGCAGCTCTATCGATCGGCAGAAATAAACATCACCGATAAGGCCAATAAATAGGATATTTGCAGGATTATGTTCGCCGGGCGGCAAGAGCCTCACTCACATGTGGCCATTTTGCAGTGCGCCACCTAGCGCCCCCAAGCACACACAAGCCTTTGGAGAAACTTCACAATCAGGATTCACAGCAAAGTCCAGTCTTTTTACTCTGCTAAGCAGAAGCAGCAACTGCAAGCCAACAAAGGAAAGCAACACACAGCAAAGAGGCAGTACTCTTCCTTACAGCACTTCGCCTTCGCAGAGTCTCTTCTTGATCCAGAAGTGTTCTAAAAGTCTGGGGTTCTAGGTCCAAAACATTTGCACCTTTTGGCCTTTGAAGTAGGCATTCTTCTAAGGATAGTCTTTGTAGTGCACAAGTTCTTGCCTTGCCCTGCCTTGACTCCAAACACACTCCAAAGGAGTGGAGACAGCATTGTGAGAGGACAGGCAGAGCCCTATTCAGGTGTCAGTGACAACTCCTCCCACCACTCTACCTCAGGAAGGCTCATCAGCCTGGTGATGGGCAACAGGTTATGCAGGGCAGACCTCAACTTCCTTTGTGTGACTGTCTAGAGTGAATGCACATACAGTCTAAATCAGACGTTGGTTCCACATGTTGTCAGGGGCACAGGATGGCAAAACCAGAAAATGTCCACTTTCTAAAAGTGGCATTTTCAAACACACAATTTTGAAATCACCTTCTCTAAAAGATGTGTTTTAAAATTCGGAGCTCAGAGACCCCATACTCCAAATCTCTAGCTGTTCCCAACTGAAAGTTACACTTGTAAAATATTACACTGCAGCTCCAATGATATCCTATGGGAGAGCTAATCCTTACAATAGTGAAAAATGAAATTGGCGGTATTTCACTATCAGGACATGTAAAACACACCGGTACACGTCCTACCATTCACATACACTGCACCCTGCCCATGGGGGTACCTTGAGGTTACCTTAGGGGTGCCTTACATTTAGTAAACAGAAGGTTAAGGATGACAAGCGAGTGCACCTGCCAGGATGACATGGCAATTTTAAAACTGCGCTCACAGATAGTACAATGGCAGGTCTGATATATGTTTACAGGGCTACTCATGTGGGTGTCACAACCAGTGCTTCAGTCTGTGGTTCCGTGAATTCTGAACTCGTTTTATAAATGCCATGGTTTCGTTACGAATTTGATAGTAGCAAACCGTAACTAGTGAGTTCGGCAAGTACGGTGATCTTGTCATGCTAGACCTATAGAATCATCCTGTATGTGGAGATTTCGTTCTGAACCGTGGGTTCCATTTTGTGTATGGCAGCCATTTTGTGGTTGCCCTCACATAGGCCGATGGCTGTGGCTGAACTAGTCTTTTAAGGACATGTACACCTTAGCTCGAGTTTGTGCTGACTCCTGTTTGACCTGAGTGAACTGACCCTGTTGCCTGAAGCTGACCTTGTTAAACCAGTTCCTGCCCTTTAGCTGATCAAGATTAAGGATCAGAGCACAGGACATCATAATGTTTTACTGAACACAAACATGCCTTATCCTACTTCTATTGGTTCCTGTTTCTTCTTTTATGGTCTATGTACGATATGGGTTGCGGTCCTTTTTATTATGGGTTTGTCCGCTTGTCTAAAGAAGAATGTTGGGTTTGTTCAATGATTGATTATGGGCCGGACAACTGTAAAATGGGTTTGTCGTCATGCAATACTTTTGTTGTGGAAACATGTGATTGGTTAAACTGTAAACAAGGAATGTTTGCCTGAAGCATAATGTTTGGCATAAAAAGGGATGACTTGCTTTGTAAAGTTGAGCAGTCTCCTGAGAACTCATACCGTGATGATTTCTAGGACTTCTGTTACTGGCTGCAGCCAATAAATTTGACGCCACCTAGAAGTATTCCGTGTCTCTGTAGTCTAAGACAGGTGGAACTCGAAGACATCGGGTGTGTCCCTGGCACCGCCGGTTCTGAAAAAGACCCGGTTCTTCAGTTGGCGCCCAACGTGGGGCGACTTCAGCGGTACCGGTCCAAGCCCGAGGATCGTGAGGAGCCACGTGAGGAAATTCTGGAGGAAGGCCGCCGCTTCATTGACCCCTGCATGTCGACGTGGACCGAAGGTGTTTGCTGCGAGGCTTCCCGCTTTCCGACGGCTACGAAGGACTGCTGCCCTGACTGTCGCCCTGTCTTGGACCTTCGATAGATCCTTTGTAGAGCGAGACGATAGACGGTCTTCTGGTGGCGTGACAGATATTTTGGTTAAGTATAAGTGGGTCGCTCCCACAAATTTGTTTTGTTCTTGGTTTGGTTCTTGGTTGATTCGGCTGCTGCAGTAATCGAAGCCGAGGGGCTTGTATATTTGCGAGAGTATCGATAGCCGATAACCCCTTGAAGTTGGAAGCTAGATTAGTGAGCTATAAGATGCCTGGTCTTAGAAAACTTAGAAAATGGTTTAGTTGTGGTTGCAACAAGGATTCCCGACTAGAGGACCCGTGTCCGATACCTCCGGTTGGAACTCCGACTTATGAGCTCTATTGAAAACACGGAGTGGGCCCTATTACTTATAACAAAGTATGGGTCCGCTATACTAGGAAGGATGGTGTCTTAAGATGGCCCCAATATGGTAGTTTCGACTCAAATATTTTATATAACCTGGAAGTAGCATTATTTAAGAAGAAAGCCCGGCCGGCAATGTTTGACTCTTTCCGCCTTTGGCGAAAGGAAGCCAAACAGAGCGAAATTAAACAAGCTAAAAAAGATAGGAAAGATAAGAATATGTCAGTACTACAAGCTGCTAGGCAGTATAGGGATGATGGAGAGGAGCGAGCGAATGAGGTTTTAGATAGGCAGCGTTGCATGGCCATAGATAAATGTTATCCGGCCTTGCCGTCTCCTCCTCCGAAAGCGATTGAAGATCTTGAAAAAGATCCTTTGATCTCTCGTCTGTTGAGATTACCACCTCCTTATGTGCAGGGTGCTACTGCACCTCCATTACCACCGGTTGTTCCACCCTTTGTTGTTCAACCTCCTGCTGTTGTTCAGCCACCCGGTACTCCACAGATGGTTTTACCTCGTCCTGCGCAACCCGCTCTAGGGTTGCCAGCTTTGCTACCAGCTTTGCCTCAGACTCCTTTGCCTTCCACTTCTGCATCTGAGACTCCTACTCTTCTTGTTCCTACACCTTCTTTGCCTCAAAATACTTATTCTCCTGTTCTTATGTCTGCTTCTTCTCCTTCTGTTCAAAAGCGAATGACAGAGACTGTTTCTAATCTGTTGTCTCCATTGTTTGGGTCACTGAATATGACCCCTGTTTTGGAACGTAAGCAGAGTCGTAGTCAGCTTCCCAGTTCCGAGGAACGGACTATGTTGGATTTGTTGGCTCGTAAATGGATTATAAATGCCTCAAAGTATAGTTTGCCAGCGGTTATGGATGTTTTCTTTCAGTGGGAACCGCCTAAGCAAAGGTATGTTTATAATGTGATGTGTATGTTTCTGCGTCAGGAATGGGAAGATAATGATTTGGGTTTGATTCCGCAGGAACTACTTGATGTTCAGTCGGATTTTGCTAAAGGGATGATAGTGGAATCTGATATTACGGACGCCGTAGAGACAATACTGGCTTTTAGGTCTAGACTTCCGCCTCAGACATTGTACGAACCTGATTCCTCTGTTAGAAGAAAAGAGAGACAGTATCCCATGAGAGAAGTTCCTCCTGTATGGAAGGAGGCAGTTCAGGCTAATGTAAATCAGGGTATTGTTGCCGCTCCGGCACATTTTCAGCGAGTATGGGTACATGTTCCTTGGAAGAGAGCAGAGGTCTTGGCTCTTAAGCAGACCTTACCTGACCCTCATAAGAATCCTGCTGGTTATTACAAGGAGTTGTCCCAGACAGTATATGCGTGTATTATGAATTTAGCTGACATTGATATGTTGATGGGTAATGTAGTTCCGCAACCTTTGTGGGCGAAGATTCGTCATGAGAATCATGCGCAAGAGTTAGGGGATACTTGGGCGAATATTGTTGCTGCAGATGCTAGACAAGAGGGAGGTGCTAAACCTGAACCTTTAGTTTCAGAATTGCCAGGTAGAATTATTAATTTGATGAAAACGATGATGCCTGCGTTGCGAGTGAATTGGGATAAGTTAGCAGCATGCAAGCAGAAGAAAGACGAGAGCGTGTCTGATTTCTTCACTAGGTTTGAAGAGACGTTTATCGATCATAGTGGTCAGGATATGAGTACGGAAGGTGGTCAAAGGTTGTTTGTGGATAAATTTGTCTTTAACTTGCTTCCTGAACTTTCTAATAAGCTGAAGGACTCTGAGAGTTTATGGGCTCTTTCTTCGTCGGCCCAGATATTGGCTACTGCCCAATATTATGAGAACAATGATAAAGATAAGAAGGATAAAGCGGAGAAGAAAACGAAAGATTTAAAGACGAAAGTTCTTTTGCAGCAAGCTTATCCACCTCGTCAGAATCACCCACAGTTTCAGCAACCTCCGCAATTTCAGAGATTATTACAGAAGCCTGAGCCTTATGTTCAGCGATTCTTTCCTGGCCCTAATCAGTGTGCTTATTGTAGAGAGGAAGGTCATTTCAAGAATAATGGCCCGGCTTTGTTACAGCGTGCGAATGGTGCACCTGGTCAGAGAGGTCGTGGTGGTTTTCAGCAAGCGCCTAGAGGAAGAGGTCGCGGTGTGATCCCCCAGAATGAGCGTTCCTCTTCCCTACAGAATTCTGCGAATTATTTTGACAGACAGAATGCTCCGAGTGGACAGTCTGCCCAGTACTATGTTGAAGGTGAGAGTTCTGGTTATAATGATAGCTAGGACAGCCATGGGCAAAGAGAGGGAGTAGTGTCAGTTCCAGTAGATCAGAGTGGACCTTATGTTGAAGTGATTACATCAGGTGTGGTAAAACCTTTTCTTTTGGATACTGGTGCGACAAAGAGTTCTATTATGCATTCTAAACTCCCTGGCGCACCTTTGTCTGGCTTGACCAATATTTCCGTAGGATTTTCAGGTGCCCCAGTTCGTAATCCGGTTTCTAGTCCTTTGTCCCTTTCCATTGGCCCTTGTGAATTGGAAGCTCCACTTATTCTAACAACTGGTTGTAATGAGAATCTGTTGGGTTTGGACTTGCTGAAAAGATTGTATACGACATTCCATTGTTCTCCTTCAGGAGTACAACTTACCCTTGGTAAGAAAGTGATTTCTCCAATGTATTTGTCTAAGGTTTGTTTGCCACTGGAATTGCGTACGCCTCCTGATACGCTTTGGCCTACAGATCCAAATGATGTTGGCCTCTTACAGATTCCACCACATGTTATTATGCTCAAGTCGAATGCTAAGCTACCTCGTATTCCACAATATAAAATATCGAGCGATGGTGAGAGAGCGCTTTTAGCGATTGTTCATGATCTGGTTGAGAAGGGTGTAGTTGAAGAAACGAGAGGAAATGTGTGTAACAGTCCTGTTTTGCCTGTCCTTAAGCGTACTGATGCTTGTAAGCCACCTGTGTATAGGTTTGTGATCGACCTTCGAGAGGTCAACAAGATTGTCGTGCCACAGTTTCCTGTGGTTCCCGATATCACTGCTTTGTTGACTCTCATTCCTGCTTCGGCAGCTTGGTTCTCTGTTATCGATTTGAAGAATGCTTTCTTTAGCATTCCTATTGCCGAGGAGAGTAGAGATATTTTTGGCTTCTCATTAGGAGGCCGTAGCTTCCGGTTTAAGAGAGCTCCCCAAGGTTATTGTGAAAGTCCTTCAATCTATAGCCAAGCGTTGAAAACTCAGCTTGATGGTTTTGTGCTACCTGTTGGTTCTACTCTTATTCATTATGTCGATGATTTGTTGATTACTGCTGATGACGAAAAGGTCTGTAAAGAGGCTACTCTTTCATTGCTGCGGTATTTGTCTGATCTTCATCATAAAGTGTCACCTTCAAAGTTGCAATATTGTCGCCAAGAAGTAACCTACTTAGGTCATCTCTTGTCGAAGGAGGGAAGGCGATTGACCCCAGAACGAATTCAAGCGATTGCGCAAATGAGTGCGCCATCCACACAGAGAGAAGTTCGTGCTTTTTTGGGTATTACGTCGTATTGTAGATAATGGATCCCCAACTTTTCACTGTTGGCGAAACCTCTGTTAGCATTGACTACGAAAGATACTCCGTATCCTCTTCCTTGGTCTGACGAATGTCAGAAAAGTTTTTCTGAATTACGTGATGCATTGTGTTCGGCTCCTGTGTCGGGTACTCCAGACTACAGCAAGCCTTTCACGTTGTATGTACACGAGAGAGAAGGATGTGCGTTGTCAGTGTTGACACAACCTTTTGGGGACAAGCAGCGTCCATGTGCGTATTTTTCAGTGACGTTAGATCCTTTAGCTAAAGCGTTGCCGAGTTGTTTGAGAGCTACAGCGGCAGCTGCTGTTTCGATCTGACAGTCTGCTGGTTTGGTATTGGATAACACGTTGATTGTGATGGTCCCACATGCAGTGGATACCTTATTGAACAGGACCAAGACTCAGCACCTTACTAGGGCACGTCTTTCAGGTTACGAGTTGATACTGTTGGCTAGCCATGTGCATATTAAAAGATGTAATGTGTTGAATCCAGCTACGCTGTTGCCAGTCTCTACAGAGACGGATGCTCAAGAACAGCATGATTGTTTTCTTCGTACAGAGGAAGAAACGAAAGCTAGAGTGGATCTGAGGGATACTCCTCTTGAGAATGTTGATGGTACGTTGTGGGTTGATGGTTCGTGTTTTAAGCTTCCGAATGGTGAAACGACTGCAGCATATGCTATCACAACCTTACATACAGTTGTTGAGACAGCACGCATACCACAGAATTCTGCGCAAGCAGCAGAGTTGATTGCACTGACTAGAGCGTGTGTGTTGTCGGATGGAAAGTGAGTGAATGTTTATACCGATAGCCAGTATGCGTTTGGTGTTGCCCACAGTTTTGGGCGTTTGTGGAGAGAGCGTGGGTTCCTTACTTCACATGGAACTAAAATTCAGCATGGACAGTTGGTGAATGAACTCTTGGAATCCCTCACTCTCCCAAAGCAGATTGCGATCGTGAAGTGTAGTGCGCATAAGAAAGTTGTGGATGATGTTGGTCGAGGGAATGCGTTTGCGGATGAAGTTGCGAAGGAAACAGCGAAAGATATGATGAGCCGTATGTATGTTGCAGGCCCAGCAAGATGGCTTATGGCTGGTGGAATGTGTGAAGACACAATAGAAAGTGTGAAGACGATTCAGGCTGAAGCTACAGAGAAGGAAGTGAGTACGTGGAGAGAAAGTACGGGTATGTTGGATTCGACAGGTTGTTGGGTTGAGTTGTCGGAACACCAGCGATGGTTGTTGCCAGATGCGTATGTGCTCCCAGTGGTTACAATGGCTCATGGAATGGCTCATATCAGTGTAAAAGGGATATGCAAGTTGTTGGCTCCAGTTTGGCAAAATGCTGGAATTCCGAAATGTGCAGAGAACGTGGTGAAGCATTGCATGATTTGTCTGCAGTATAATCCTGGCAAGGGAACTCCAACTCCAGCTGGTCATTTTGCTCCTCCGACGTATCCGTTTGAGGTGATACAGCTAGACTATATTCACATGGAGAGGTGCAACAATCTGAAGTACGTTCTTATGGTTGTTTGTGCTTTTTCCAGATGGATAGAGGCCTACCCCTTGAAGGATAATACTGCCTTGTCTACAGCCAAGGTTTTGTTGAAAGAATATTTCCCTAGGTATGGATTGCCGAGGATTGTATGGTCGGACAATGGGAGTGAATTTGTGGGTCAAATTATGAAGAAAGTATGCTCTGGATTGGGAATCAACCAGAAGTTCCATGCAGCAAATCACCCCCAGTCTGCTGGACTTGTTGAATGCTACAATGGTACGCTTAAGCTGAAATTAGCTAAAGTACAAGCGAGCACTGGTCTTACGTGGCCAGATGCCTTGCCGTTGGCTCTTTTGTCCACTAGGACGACTGTGCATTGTTGAGTGGGACTTACTCCGTATGAAATCGTGTTTGGTCGTCCAGCGAATGTTTGGAGTGTGCCTCATCCGAAAGAATACAGCAGTATTGAATACCCTATGTTGGTGGATTACTTACATGACTTGACTGCTAAATTACGTGTTCTCCACCAACAGGTCTATGACAGCTTGCCGACAGCTACTACAGATCCAGGCCACGTACTTGAACCTGGACAGTACGTTCTTGTGAAAATTTTTCAGCGTACCAAGAACTTGCAGCCTAGATGGACCGGCCCCTATCTGATTTTGTTGGTTACTAGAACCGCTCTTAGAGTAGCTGGCAAAAAGAACTGGGTGCATGCCACCCACTGTAAAAAAGTTCCTTTGCCTTTACCATATGATCAGTGGTTAAGGGATGGTAAAGCCGATTTTGATTGTGAGAAGGTCCCTAGATTCATTCCATTTAGCGATGCTCATTTGACATGGACTCGGTCAGAACGCGAGGATGATGATGTTCTGCAAGCTGCTGTGCCTCCACATCTGAAGATTGATACCACCAATCCGGAACTTCTATTTAAGGATCAGACAGTGCCTGGTAAAGGCCGTTATAATTTACGACCGAGAAACAATGAACAAATAAAAGCATAATTTTTCCTTTTGTTTTTGGAGAACTGCACTCTCTCATCCAAGAAACTGTTTTGGCCTATTTTTCTTTTTCGATCTGCCATCCGAGCTCAGCTGTAGGGTCGCGGTATAAAGACTTGGGATTGCAGCCGTGTAGACACAAGGTCGATGGTTCTGGTTGGTCCTAGGGCGTTCTCTGGACTGACAGATGCATTCCTTAGCGGAAGAAAACCAACTGCCGCGAACAGCACGGTTAGAGGATGGAGTTTTTGTGATGGAGAGAGCTGCCGAGAAAATGAACTTTAAAATGAAACTGTGTAAATTAATGCATAGCAAATGTTTTCTGATAACATGTGTTTTGATGTTTTTAAGCATGATGTTAGCATTGGTGGGTTGGATTGTTTTTACTACCCAATTGACTTTTGCACCCACCTCCCAACCTATGTCTTTTCCTACCACTACTTCTTCACATTCTTTTCATATTTTACCTGAACACGAGCAAATTAGAAGGTCGGATTTTGTGAATAATTCCTTTGTGCAACTTCTCCATCAACACCAGTTGGTAGTGAACATCTCTAATTGTTGGGTGTGTGGTCTTATGCCACATACTATGGATAGAGGTATTCCTTATCTGGTTCTGCCATTCAGTTACAATAGGTCCGTATGGGCATATCAGACGATGTTTATTTATGCCATTGAAGTCTATCCCCTGCGTTCCATGAGAGATAACTCAAGTAATAAAGCCTTGGTGAAGGGAATTACAGATATGAGTAGAGATATCGAGACGTATCAATCAATCAATCAGGTCATTTATAGAGCGCACTACTCACCCGTAGGGTCTCAAGGCGCTGGGTAGGGGGGGTGCCGTTACTGCTCGAACAGCCAGGTCTTGAGCTTCTTCCTGAAGGAGAGGTGGTCTTGGGTCAGGCGCAGGTCGGTCGGGAGTGAGTTCCAGGTCTTGGCGGCCAGGTAGGAGAAGGACCTTCCTCCTCTTGTCGCTCTTCGGATGCGGGGGACGGCGGCGAGGGCGTGGTTGGTTGATCTGAGGAGGCGCTTGGGAGTGTAGAAGTTGATCCGGTTGTTGAGGTAGCTCGGGCCTTGGTCGTGTAGGGCTTTGTGCGCGTGGGTGAGGGTGAGGGTGAGGGCGAGGTTAGACTATTCCCGAGGATGAGTTACTAGCATATGTTGGTTGGAAAGCAACCGGATATAGTATTAGTCTGGGTGAGAAGCAGAGACGAAAAAGGTCACCTCCGATTTGGATTGTACCCCATCGTGGTCATTTTTGTCTGCAAGGGAAAGGCAGGAATCCGAGAGCTCAGTTAGGGAAGAGTGTTTGTACTCAGACGTATGTCTTTGCGTCCCAAACTTCCGCACCGTTTTTAGCAGCTAAGGGCACATATTTTGTCTGCTATGATAGAGCATATACATGGTTGCCCCCTGATTTTTCGGGAACATGTTATGTTGCATATTTGTTGCCTCCTACGTATACTGCTGCTGTAGATTACCACAGAAAGAGAGTTGTTAGGGGTGTCTTCAGTGAGGAAGATACTATGGGACAAGAAGTGGGAGACTTTTTCAAGGGTTTCCTACCGTTTTGGGGACCTATGGCAAACAGTAGAAACCTGCGGCAATTAACGAGAGTGGTCGAATCCACCATAAATGAAACTGCCGGTGCCCTTAGTAATCTGACCGCTGAGCTTCAAGCGGATCGCCTTATGACATTACAGAATCGAATGGTTTTGCACGTCATACTTGCGGACCGAGGTGGGGTATGTAAAGTGATCCAATCGAGTTGCTGCGTTTTCATACCAGACAATGCTCCTACAGTATACCAGGCCATTTCTAAATTACATAAGATCTCTGAGTCTATAAATGTGGATAAAGGAGATTGGTCGTTGACTGAATGGTTTTGGGGATTGTTATCCACTTGGGGATGGAAGATTCTGATGATCACTGGGATGGTTTTCGCGATTCTCTTCTCATGTTGTCTTTGTGTACAGTGTGGCCCTGCCATATGTGGCCTTTGTACTACTACGTGTGTGAGAAGACCTGTCTCGAGAGAAGTCCTGAGTAATAGGATGATGCTCCAGCAGCATCTTAATGATCTGATGAATATTGACATCGACTCAGACGCAGACTGAGTGATTGCCTATGTAAGGGCAAAAGGAGGGTCTGTGGTTCTGTGAATTCTGAACTCATTTTATAAATGGCATGGTTTTGTTACGAATTTGATAGCAGCAAACCGTAACTAGTGAGTTCGGCAAGTACGAGTGATCTTGTCATGCTAGACCTATAGAATCATCCTGTATGTGGAGATTTCGTTCTGAACCGTGGGTTCCATTTTGTGTATGGCAGCCATTTTGTGGTTGCCCTCACATAGGCCGATGACTGTGGCTGAAGTAGTCTTTTAAGGACAAGTACACCTTAGCTCGAGTTCGTGCTGACTCCTGTTTGACCTGAGTGAACTGACCCGGTTGCCTGAAGCTGACCTTGTTAAACCAGTTCCTGCCCTTTAGCTGATCAATATTAAGGATCAGAGCACAGGACTTCATAAAATTTTACTGCACACAAACATGCCTTATCCTACTTCTATCTGTTCCTGCTTCTTCTTTTATGGTCTATTTACGATATGGGTTGTGGTCCTTTTTATTATGGGTTTGTCCGGCTTGTCTAAAAAAGAATGTTGGGTTTGTTCAATGATTGATTATGGGCCGGACAACTGTAAAATGGGTTTGTTGTCATGCAATACTTTTGTTGTGGAAACATGTGATTGGTTAAACTGTAAACAAGGAATGTTTGCCTGAAGCATAATGTTTGGCATAAAAAGGGATGACTTGCTTTGTAAAGTTGAGCAGTCTCCTGAGAACTCATACCGTGATGATTTCTAGGACTTCTGTTACTGGCTGCAGCCAATAAATTTGATCTCTGACGCCACCTTGAAGTATTCCGTGTCTCTGTAGTCTAAGACAGGTGGAACTCGAAGACATCGGGTGTGTCCCTGGCACCGCCGGTTCTGAAAAAGACCCGCTTCTTCAAGTCCCACTAGTAGCATTTGATTTACAGACCCTCGGCACACACAGTGGACTTTACTAGGGACTTACCAGTAAATCAAATACGCCAATGATGGATAACCAATCAGAATCATAACTTACTCAGGAAGCACTTGCACTTTAGCACTGACCAGCAGTAATAAAGTGCCCATAGTACCTCAACCAGCTAAAACGAAGTCCAGCATAATATAAAAACTACAGGAGGTATAGGCATCAAGACAGGGGAAACCACAACAAGGATGCCAGGTCCAACAAGGGTGGCACCATATGGGGCTACTAGAAGTTACATTGCCCAAGCAGATAACGTCTGCCTATAAGGTGAGGTTTTCATCCCAGTACTATTATAGCTCTTGCGATTGTTGTTGAATTGTTTTAGCCAAGCCTTAACTTGGATCCAAAACATCACTTCAATTGGAAACCATCATATATGTGGGACATTAGGCCAAATCCATTGGAGCCAAAAACAGTCAGGTTTTGGTCTGGACTTAGGCGTCTACCTTGATATTGGTGTTGCCTGATTCTAGCATGATTTCTTTGTGTGGTCACAATGCAACTTATGCAGAGCGTGGTAATCCTTGGTGGTAATACTTCGGAAAGGTTGTAAGGGAGTGACAACCCCAGAGGGGAATCCCTTCTAGAGGCATAGAAACAGATCAAGAGCTGATGAGAATTGGTATGCCAAACTACCTAGGACTGAGTAGAGAAGAATGAGGAATAAGGAGTCTTTTAGAAGAGACTTGCTGAAGACCATTGAATCCAAGGAAAAATCTGAGGCAAAAACAATGGGACAAAAATGTACAGCAAAGGGCGAAGAATGTGCCCAAAATTATTTTGGCTGTGTTGTGACTCACCGTTCCTTGAATTTAGCTTTGTTTTATTATAAAGAAACAGGAAGTGTTATGACAGAACAGGAAACATCTTGGATCGGGACGCAGCCATAGAAATCTACTGTGCTTGGTTTGGGAATGTCTGACTGTATTGGTATTGATAGAGCAGAAACCTAGCTCTGAAGCACTGTACATTATGTGAGGGTTAGGAGACAATCTACAAGATCGTGTACATCAAGTGAAGGTTGCACTAATATATTTTATACACTTCTCATGTTTCTTTTAAGGCACAGTGAGATCACATGATGTTGAGTCCAGCAATGAACCTGGGATTTAAACCTGTTTCTCCAGGCTACTAAAACAGCAGCTCTAGCCACTAGACAACATGATATCGTCCAGCTCCCTCTCTTTCCAGAGTTCTGTGGGAAAGAAATGGTAACATGGAGCATTCCAGAAATTCAATAAATGGCTTCCTGAAATAATTTGGTATTCTGGCCATTCTCAAGGCACAGCATTCACTCATTCAGGACCAGAGTCAGTGTGCTTGGACTTCTACAATTCCAAATAAATTGATATTTTGTCACAACCGATCCCCATGCCTATTTTCAAATAGGCCCTACTCCATCTCCAAGAGAATATGTTATAGGGCAACAACACGGGGAGAGGTTGGATCTTGCAATTCACAAAACCTACAAAAATGAGGGAAATAGTTTAGCGCTGCAAGGCCTGTCTGACCGATGACATTCAGCTGTATTTCCCAGTGGTTTTTTGGATGATGTCCACAGAAACTTCATGACCTAACACCACCTCAAGGTCATGACGCAAAAGCCAGAGCTGAGTTTCTCGTATTACTTCCTCAAGTCTTCACCACTCCTGAGTAGATCCTGCTCAAAGAGATTTATAATGAAGATGTTCATCTATTAATTCAAGTGCATTGGTTTTATCCTGGATTTCAGCTGAATGTGCAAGTTTATAATAAAAAATATATTATCGAATGTAAGTTTTTTCAGCTTCATCTAGTAAGAAAGGCAAGCAGTACATCCCACGTGTGGACCTCAGAACAGTGGTGCGGATTTTGGTAGTCGGAATTCAGTACCAGTAAACGCCTCATGGTCTCCCCCACTCCAGATGCTATTCTTGCTCTGTCCCCACACTGGCAACAAGTGTTCTCACTGTCTGTCATGTGACCCCATTATTTCGCATGCTCCACTGACTGTCTTTGTGGACACAAATCAATTTTAAACTTGGCTGTCTGACCAATAACATCATTCACTTTTGTTAGCGCTCATACTTGGTTTCCGAACTAACAATGTCCAGGAGATGTATTGTTCTATATGGAACTAGGCTATACAAAATCTAAAGTTGTCAAAAGTTCTGCTATGAGAAAATACTGACTCTATACCCGACCAGGGCTGCTACTGCTTTTTTGGCATACTATTGCTGGTGACCGAGATCCACATTATACGTTCTCAGTAATTTCTGACCATGGTTGTAAGAAATCATTTTTGGTTGAGTGGGTGGAAGTAAGCATGAGCGCAAAATCCGCTCCGATCGCGGATTTTGCGGATTTTCGGCAAATCCGCGATCCGCGAACTCTCGCGGATTTGCCGAAAATCCGCAATCCGCGATCGGAGCGGATTTTGCGGTCAAAAGTTCAAGCGCGCCTAATTAACGATGGCGCCGGCAAGCTGCCAGCGCCCATCCTGCAATAGTTACTTAATTAGCTTCAACAGGAAGCTCTAACAGATAAGATACAGCAGGGGCTCGAGCGCCTGCTTTATTTTAGCAGTTGGAGCTTCCTGTTGAAGCTAATTAAGTAACTTTTGCAGGATGGCGCTGGCAGCTTGCCGGCGCCATCGTAAATTACTTCAACAGTGGTGTCTTCTTGAATAAATATGAAGGGCAGGGTTCATTCGGGCACGACGGTCCTGGCACAATTAAATAATTAATCTGCTGCTCTGATCGGTCTCTGACCTTTTATACACACAAGAGGCATGCTCGCATGGACGCCCCGTCCGTTTGGCCCCGCCCACACACTCAAGGTGTGCACCGTCTTCCCGCCATTTACCCACTATGATGGACATTTCACTCAAGGGACCCCTGCGCACTTTGGCGCGATTGCATAGTGACACACACTTGGTCGCTGGAACTAGTTGAAGCGCAAATGCAGTGACTCATTCAGCAGCCCAAAAAAAAACGTGAGCGTTGGGAGGCTGGGCATCTTTGACTTTTACGAGCGCAACCCCCGTGCTGTTCCTGTGACCAGGGGCTTCTGTCTCTTAATCTGCTGCTCTGATCGGTCTCTGACCTTTTAGACACACAAGAGGCATGTGCGCTCGCGTGGAAGCCCCGTCCGTTTGGCCCCGCCCACACGCTCGAGGAAGCCCCGCCCCCAAATCCGCAAATCCGCTGAATCCGCGGATTTTGCGGATCCACGATCCGTGAATCCGCTGAATCCGCGAATCGTGGATCCGCAAAATCCACCCATGCTTAGGTGGAAGCCCCACTCAGGCAACAACCAGAATCTTAATTGGGTGAACCAGAAAACTCACTAAATTAACCTGTGCTTAACCCTCTGGTCGACTGGCACAAAGCAGTCAGACTCAACTTGGAGTCAACGTTAAAGTATTTATGCAGCACACAAAAAGTAATAAAGTGAAAACACAACATGGCCGCACCGATTGCCAGTGTGAACAGTCCCATGTACAAGGTTTTTGCTCTGGAGGAAACAACCTATTGCTTAAGCTGATTCGGCTGATCAGATTCCTTTCGTTTGATCCTATCGGGGGAGGGAAGGGCCTTGGTTGAAGTTAAGAAAAGGGGTATTTAGTTGGGGCTTGAATACCCATTGCACCAATTCCTTTCAGTTTCCCTGGCACATCCTTCCCTCACTTGTCTCACAGTTGTGACCCTTGTACAGCACGATTGTCACAAGGATAGGTGAAGGGTAACATAGAGACCCACAAGTGTACTTACTGCCATTTATTTCTCTTTTCCAGAGTATCCTGGGAAGTCGTCACCAGCCCGAAGAACCCTACAACCTGGAAGCAGAGGCTACCCTATCCATACTGCGGTATACAACCTTTACAACGAAACTTTTACAACGAACTACCATTACAACGCAACTTTTACAACACAAACTATTACAACGCATTGCTCTGGGGGGCGCTCTAGGATAGGGAATAGGTTAATTTACTATCCAATAACCTTCCCTACTATACACGGGGACTGGAGTTGGAATAGTAAATTAAACTATTCACTATCCAGCGCCCAAAAGCATTATGCGTTGTAATGGTATGCGTTGTAAAACTTACGATGTAAAGGTAGGCGTTGTAACGGTAGGCGTTGTAACATCATACATCCCCATACTGCACCTCCCACCGACCGTCACCACGCCATATTCGGATCTTGAGACTTATATTGGACAATAATCACCTTCCAACAAGTAAAGAAATGCACTACTACCCTCAATAATTTTCTTGTTCCAGACTTCAATAAAACAACTTATCACCATTCTCCGGCCTCCTAGCTTTCATTTCCGACCCTCCTTCCGACAGGGAGCCCGTAGAGAGCTGATCTCCCTGGATATTGCAGTTATCATTCAATAGCAAACTGATTGACACATTGTCATCAGTACTAGGCAAAACCCTATGCAATCCAGTAGTCCTGTGTATGACCTATTTAAGGTGCCTACTGGTACATTTGTGTATTGTAATGCACAAATGGAATTTCTTGTATACAAGCTTCTAATTATTGACCAGAACTGTAATTGCCATCAATGTGCATTGAGAATTTGTTCGTACTTAAGCCCTGTCTTTTGGGAGGGTGTATCAAAGATGTGCACTGTGCTTAGTGAAAATGTATGTCTGTATGCATGAAAGTATTTATAAGTCAAACTTAGCCAGCAAGCGATTGACCTATGTACAAAGTCGCAGACTTAGAGAATGATTCAAGACTGTGCAAAACTGTGTGGGTTGGCACGGTCAAAGGAAAGAGTGGGATTATCTTCATAAATAAAGCAAAGAGGCAGAAGTTGTAGATTCTTTCCAGCAGTAGATTGTCTGATTCCCACCGATATATATAGCCTACCTTTGGTCTTACAGCCTGGACTCAAGCGTGCTGCTTTTATGAGTGCAGTGGCACCAAAGTCCATGGATGTAAAGGGCCCACTGCATTACAGTGATGGCTGACTTTTACTACTCAACCGGAAGGTATGGTGGCTTGCTTCCCTGCTTGCATCAGGAAAATGGCACACGTTGTTTGCACTGGTTGGAGTTTGAGCAGTTTGCTATGCATGTGTGGTTGGTTCCAGTGGGACTGATTTTGGCTGTGAGTCTTACCCCAAGATGTTCTCACTTACTTCACCTAGATGCATAGCCAAACATCCTTTCCACATCATGCTCTGGAGTGTCACTGAGTAGAGCTGGAAATGGAGAGAGAAACTGGCAGATTTACAATTTTTTACGCAAAGCAATGCAGTGCAGCAATAAAACTTTGAGGCTACATTGCATAAGGAAGACAACAGCTCACAGCCACATCAACTAAGACTGGCCTTCTGCTGCAGGCATCCCCGCTGGTGCTCTGATGAGACTGCCTTGAGCGACCCCAGCCGTACACCATGGGGCATCAGTGAATGTGCACTGTTTAACATATATTTCCACTGGAGGCATACTCTTCCAGTACAAATTCTTATGCCTATATACAATTCTAAAATATTTCACACACTGAATGTGTGCTGTGCACTTCACCAACACACATTACCTTTGTTTGGAGAAATTAAAAAATGTTCCCCCTTTGTAATGCCTTCTTCAAGGAGGCATTGTTTTTCTTGAGCAAAGAACTGTCTGGCTGTCTTAGTAGAATGGGCTTCATGTCAAAACCTTACGGGTGAGTGTGCTAACCCTCCCCCTCCCACCCCCTTGATGCCTAGCGACGCCTGACTTACGTCAGTTTGCAATGGTGCAAAATCCTAGTAAATGAAATATATGCCCCAGCTTCAGTCCTGTAATAATGCTAGGTCAGGTGCGAGAGGGAGTAAAGCCATAGCAGTTTTAGGGGTCGGGGATAGGGCGCACTTTTACGATTGTCAGAGAGCTTTACGAGCAGCAGCAAGAAAGATGTTTTTTTTTCTGGTGGCTTCGGAGCTTCCTGCAGAGACAGGGTCGATTGCTGCTAAGCAGCGCCAGAGCCCTGCTGTTGAATTAGCAGTCTCAAAGCTTGATTTTTTTTTAACTACTAACATATCTACCTGAAGAATTAAAAATATACAGATTTGTGAGTCATGAGGCTACATAGTGGCGAAATCCCCTAATTTCTCTGCAAAATTCGAAACAACCCAACCTTTCATGAAATATTTATTTGAGGACCAAAGTAAGCGTTGACGTCAAAGCAGATAGGTTCTTTGATTCACGTTTCTTGTCATACACTCTCTACCATGCCGCACCCCGGTTAATGTGCATTAAATAAACTCATAAACTGTGAGAGGCAACTATCGCTAAGCTACATTTGGCAAGGCACACGGTACCAAGATGATGAAATATTGGTGGTGACGCAGACAACTGGATGTGCCTTTATTCCCAAAAAAGTATCGCCAGTGCGGTGGCAATGTTAGAAATAAGCAGAACTGTGTTTCTTGGACGCTGCTATGGTTGCCATTATTCTGGATACATTTATTTACTAAAAACGCCATTTTGTCGGGCTTGTCGGTGGATAAAATATCTCACGTGAGCAAAGCAGCCTTTATCGTTCCCAAGTTAGAATGTCGCCGTCTAGAGAGTTCTCTGCTGCAGCAGATGATTGAATAATTCCATGCAGGGTATCTGTGAATAAAGGGGGACATCTAGTGGCTAATTGAGAAAGAGCTTTACTTTTGGCTGTTTTGAAAGTTTCAGGCCGTTAAAACTCAATATTTCGTTATTGGAAAGGGTGCTAAAACAAATGAAGGTAGGTGACCAAGTGGCATGGGTGCAAATTCAGGACGGTGAGTGTAAAAATTCAAGGACGAAGGGTCCAGATTCAGGACAAAAATTCAAGACAGAAGGCCAAAATTCAGGACCAAAATTCAGGATAGAAGGTCAAAATTCAGGACAAAAATTGGCAACAAAAGGTACGTTTTATAGCATCATCAGAGGAGGTCGCGCAATAGTATACAAGTAAGTAAACAGGCAATCAACATAAGTACAAGTCAAAATACGTTTATATTAGATTGAGACACCCTGCATTTCACGTTTTTCGGTATGCGCGCAGCTTTGAGCAACTGTCTAGGTCTTTTTGTGGTATTACATTTGATTTAAGAATGTTGAAGCTCTAGGTAATGGCAAAGCTAGCACTTTTTAGGCAACGTTGGTTATAAAAAATAAAACAATTGATAAAAGCACCCTCCTTAATATTTTGCAATGAAACTTTTACAAACATCATCCTACAACTGCACTTGCACCATTTCCCTAAGGAATTCTAACTACAGGACTCCAGTAAATCAAGACCTTTTGTTTGCTCTCTTTCATCCTAATTGTGGAGATAACCGCGCTGCTATACTACCTTGATCTTTTTTTTTTAATAACTTTTTTTATTGAACTACCTTGATCTTGAAACTATTTTGGCCAGGATTTGCTGAAACTTTCAGTGACAGGACAACTTGGGCAAAGATTAATGCAAGAAGCGAATGTTGGTAGTAGTTCTACATGAAATTGTGAAATGGCACGCAAACTATGAATGGATATGCAGCTCATGGGGCAGACAAATATATTGGATCATTAGGTAGAGAAATGGCACTTGATAGTGAAACATTTTTTGCATTACCTTTTAGATACAGAACTAAATATGTAAAGTAAGCAGACCTTCTGTAAACAGATAGCATCTCAGATGTTTCAAAATAGTGCATGTGTCCTAATCTGTTATGCTTGTGACTTTCTTTCAAAACAGTGGAGAATTTCTTTTGCATGCCTTCATATAAAACATCTGTGAGATTGCATGCCTTCTTACATTCACGTTCACAACATATCACTTCATTGCCTCATTTAAAGTAGGACATCCAAACCGAGAAACTCAAGATAGCCACAAGAAGCAAGTCAGAGAGTTCAATGAAGGGGGGGCATGGGCAGTGAGACAATATAATATAGCAAACATTTCGAGATAAGCCTCCGAATGCGCAGTTACAGCTGAAAGAACTCTTTCACTTCAGGCAGCGTAAAATGAACTCTAGCAATTGACACCCATTTCGCATTCAAGCAGCCTTTACATGCGCAGATTAACTACTTGCCCGCATTTCCATTTCTTTGAAGCAGCCCAGCCCCCCAGCTCCCCCTCCCTTTGAATCACCTCACAGGAGACCCCCTCCCTTCTGCTGAGCCATCTCAACTGCTAAATACGTGTCCTTTAGCACCAAGGCTAAAATTACAGACAAGTGCCGTCCGTGGAAACTTCCTTCACGGGCAACGGACATTATGGTAAATTCACGGACAGTCCGTGAAAACTACGAACGGTTGGTCACCCTAATGAGGGGGCTGGCCCGCAGATTGTGACCAGGGCCCCACGAGCCTCCTGTATTTCATTGGCCTTGAACTGAATGGGAGGCCTGGAAGGATTAGATGCCTCCTCTGCCGCAGAGTCTGGTAGGGCTTGTGTTTATTTATTTATTTATTTATTTGTAGGTTTGTATAGCGCTTGAATCACTCCGGCAGGAGTATCTCCGCGCTTTTTGACCGGAAAATCAGCAGCAAGATATGGAGATGAAATTAAACTTCATTTTTGAAAAGAATGGTTTTTAAAAGTTTACGGAATGTTAGGTGCTCTGTGCATTGTCTTAAAGCCAGAGGTAATTTGTTCCACAGCTTAGGACCAGTGGTAGACAAAGCTCTACCTCCGTGTCTGACCTTTTTGACATGAGGGACCACGAGGAGGAGATTGTTACTTGATCTAAGAGATCTTGTTGGAACATAAGGAACAAATTTCCGCTCTAGATAGATCGGTCCCTGTCCATTCAAGCACTTATGGATCAGGCAGCATATTTTAAACTTTGCCCTTTGTCGGATTGGAATCCAATGTAGTTGTTTTAGGAGAGGCTTGGAAGCAGTTCTGGGAGGGGCATTCAGAACAAGGCGAGCTGCCGTGTTCTGGATGACTTGTAGCTTATCCAGCACTCCTTCATTGGCCGATAGTAACAAACCGTTACAGTAATCAATCCGACTAAGGATCAGTGCTTGAACAAGGGTTTTCCTTACTGAGTCAGGTAGAAGTGGAAAGACCTTGCGAAGGAGACCAATAGTGTGGAAGCATATCCCTGAAATATAGCTGGTATGTTGTTTTAAAGACAGGTCGTGATCAAACCGGATTCCCAAATTCTTCACAACCTGTTTCGGTTCAGGGACTGCTCCAAGTTCTGACGGCCACCATTCTGGAGTCCATAGTATTTTAGCTTCCCCAAATAACATGATCTCCGTTTTAGTGACATTACATTGGAGATAGTTGGTAGCCATCCATTTTGCCACTTCTTTCATGCCTGACGAGAAAGAGTTTCTAACCTCCGTGGAAAGAGTTTTAAAGGGGAACAGGAGCTGCGTATCATCTGCGTATGATACGGTGGTAAAACCGTATCTACGCAGTACTCCTGCCAGGGGTGCCACATAGATATTAAAAAGAGTGGGGCTCAAACATGAGCCCTGTGGCACCCCCTTAGAAATCTCTATTTCAACAGAGCGATATGCACCCATGGTGACTCTCTGGGTGCGATCAGCTAGGAAACTCTTTAGCCAGTCAAGGGCTTTGTTCTTAATGCCAGCGTTCGACAACCGTTGCGTCAAGATGGTATGAGACACGGTGTCGAACGCTGCCGATAGATCTAATAGAACCAAGATGACTGAGAAGCCCTTGTCCTGGTAGGCGTGGAGATCATCAGTAACAGATAATAAGGTGGATTCTGTACTGTATTTGGGGCGGAATCCTGATTGGGATTCATCCAAGGCCTTTACTAGTTCAATGTGCCCAGATAGGTGGCGATTAACATGCTTTTCTATAACTTTCCCCAAGATTGGTAGTAGGGAAATAGGCCTTAGATTCGTCAGGTCAGACCACGGTAAGGCAGTGTTTTTCCTTATGGGTCTGACAAGAGCTCGTTTCCATTCCTTGGGGACACAGCCTGAGATAAGTGAAAGATTTACTAATTCAGTGATCATAGGGCATAGTTGTTCGACCAGTGTGGGCATTAATCTAGCAGGAATTACATCCTCTGGACTCCCGCTTTTAATCTGTTTTAAAAGGTTAGACGTTTCTTGAAACAAAATGGCAGGGAAAATGTCCAGTGAGTGTGCGTCAGATATACATCTTGTGAGATCAAGGGAAGGTGCTATATTAGTCAGTGAGGCCTGATTTGTCCCTATTATTTTATCATAAATTTTGTCAATTTTATTAGTAAAAAAGCAAGAAATTTCATCACATAATTGTTGAGATGACATGTCAGGGGCTTCACATGCTAGGGGTTTGGCAAATGTTTGTAATATTTGGAAAAGAACTCTAGGGGAGTTTCCAGCCTCTTGTATTTGAGATGTAATGTGTGCTTTCCGTGCACAGCGTATTTCTTTATGATAAAAAGATAATGCACTCCAGTATTTCTTCTTGTCCTCTAAAAGATGAGAGGTTCTCCATCTTTTTTCTAATTTCCTAGCTCCTTGTTTAAGAGTTCTTAAATGATCGGAGAACCAAACTTCTTGTTTTTTAGCTGGCCTAGATTTAAAAAGCTTTAGTGGGGCAATTTTGTCTATAACTTTCCTAGTTTCGCCCTCGAATTTTTTGAGAGCAGTTTCAATATCATCCGAGGGTCGTAGGACAGGAGGATTAAAATTATCTCTAAAAGTAGAATGAGTGACTTTATGCCACTGTCTACGGATGCAAGGTAGGGTGCTGGGGTGAGAGAGGTTGGGTGCCTGAAAGGGGGTAATAAATTCCACAATGAAATGGTCAGTCCAGCTCACCTGAGTGGCAGGCGGGCATAGTACAGGCTGGATATTAGAGAAGATTAGCTCTAAAGTATGACCTGCCTGATGGGTAGGTCCACTATTTCTCAATATCAAACCTAAAGATGATAGGTCTGTTATTAAAGATTGTGCCTCGTTACAATCTGGTTTCTCAATGTGGACATTAAAATCTCCAACTAATGTAAACTCACTGTCATTATTAATATATGGAGCTAGCAGTTCAAGTAGGTTGTTAGTAAAATTCCTGTAAGGACCAGGTGGCCTATAAACTAAAGCGCCTCTATAGTGATCTTTCGGAGATGTCTGTATTTTAAAGACCATGATTTCAATGTCTGGGGAGCTAAGTTCCTCTAAAATCGTGACTCTCAGTTCTTCCTTATATACAACCGCAATTCCACCACCAGTTTTCAGAGGGCGGTCTAATCTCAGTATTTTATAATTGCAAGGAATAGCAAGAGTTATAGCCGGAGTGCAGTGCGGTTTGAGCCACGTTTCTGTGATATAACACACCTCAGGTTGTTTGGAAGAGATAATCTCCCAGACCTCCGTGGTGTGTTTCGAGAGGGATCTAACATTACATAAGATGTTTTTCCTCCCCAGTGGGGGAGTATCAATGACTTGAATAGGCGTGAATACCATAAAATGGGAGCTGTATATATGATGAGTCGTTGTCAGCTTAGTGGAGAATTGAGTGTGACAACGGCGACATGAGAAGGGGCCCTCAACCTCTAGCTGATCAGTACAGGTGGCGCCTAATGGCAGTGGATTGTTTAAACTGCGCAATACCTTAGAAGAGTATGTTATATTTCCTGGAATAGGGTCGTGCGATGGAATAGCAGGATCCGCCATAGCCCCTAGCCCGTTCTGGCGCGGACGGGCGCAGACGGGCAGGTCTTTGGCTTGTCTTCGGCGCGTCTGGTGGCGCACCTCTGCGCGCTTTTTCCGACGAGTGGCTAAATAGCCCCTATTACCTAAAGGCTAGAGCGCTAACCGCTCGAGTCTACAGCAGGGAGCAGGAAGTGTGTCTCTCAGGCTCGTACCTGTCCCGCCCTCCGCTCAACGGTATTGGATACCAAGTCGGACCGGGGCGGGCAGGCTGTATCACAGAGCACTGAGTGTTTTTAGAGTCTTAAAGCCCCTGGCAGGCGCCGTGGAAGAGCGTATTAAGCACAATAAATGTATGTATTACAATTCGTATTCAATTATAATACAATTTAAAATAATTTCAAATAATTTCAATTTGCAAATCAATGTAAAATCAGTTCTAAAATTGTTGTCAATTTGGCTTAATCATATCCACATCACCAGCAGAATAGAGAATGCCGTGTGCAATATTTTTACCTGGCATCAAAAGCGGGGTCGGCAGACACTGCCACTGTCAGCCTTTCCGCAATCTGCCTCGCCTCCTCGCCGCCTAAATAGCCCCTATTACCTAAAGGCTAGAGCGCTAACCGCTCGAGTCTACAGCAGGGAGCAGGAAGTGTGTCTCTCAGGCTCGTACCTGTCCCGCCCTCCGCTCAACGGTATTGGATACCGAGTCGGACCGGGGCGGGCAGGCTGTATCACAGAGCACTGAGTGTTTTTAGAGTCTTAAAGCCCCTGGCAGGCGCCGTGGAAGAGCGTATTAAGCACAATAAATGTATGTATTACAATTCGTATTCAATTATAATACAATTTAAAATAATTTCAAATAATTTCAATTTGCAAATCAATGTAAAATCAGTTCTAAAATTGTTGTCAATTTGGCTTAATCATATCCACATCACCAGCAGAATAGAGAATGCCGTGTGCAATATTTTTACCTGGCATCAAAAGCGGGGTCGGCAGACACTGCCACTGTCAGCCTTTCCGTTCCGTTCTGCCTCTGAGTATATGTATAGCCATGTTAACATTTTAAAAGTGGAAAGTGGGAGAAAAAAAAATGCGGAAATGTATTTCCCACATTGACATATATTGTAGCAGAGGCAATATGAGGCGTGAGATAGTTGAAATAAAGCCAATTTTCTATTAAAAAAAATCTGGTGTCGCCTGAATTGGTTATTTTGGCATGTAAACCTCTTCTGACACATACAGGATTTGAGACGGCCAAAACATCTCAGTTCTCTATTAGCTACTTGTGAAGTGACATACTGAATGTCTTTGTATTCTCTTATAGGTAGGTATCTGTCTGAGTCTGGCAGTAGGTGTCAGGGTCTAGCCACACTGCTTCCCCTTCAGCTGCTTCCAGCCAGGATAATACTCGGACAAAAGGAACTACTGTTTGCCCTTTAAGTGAGGCATTTGTGATAGCCTTTCCTGGAAAGGCAAGTAAGATGCCTCCCTCCCCTCTGAAGGCTGCTGCTCTGCACAGGGAGGCACACTGGATGTGCCAGCTCAGCTGCATGTGTCCTGGTCTTGGACCACAGAACTTGTAGACATACTGGGCAATGCGCCTGGCTAATCCGGATGCAAGGTCTGCCTCAAGAATAGCTGCCAGATTAGTAATCCAGCCTACAGTGTGTTACATCAGTCTACAGTAATTCCCATCCTATTTCAGCCCTGCAGTCTGCAGTTTACAATACACACAAACACAATATAAAGTTTTCCCTGTCATTGATGTATAAGTAAATAGCTATTCCAGGCCTACTGCTCTGACTTACTGTATTTATGTATGCATGCATGTGTGTTTCTATTCAGTATTTGTATAGTGCAGACCTAGCCAAAAAGCAGCAGAGCATGGTACAGGTCTAAAGGCAAATATTGTATGCTCCAACATATTGTAATCTTCAGCCACATAAGCAAGTATGTTCGAGGTAGCATGCTAGTAAGGAGACTCAGGAGGAAAGCAGATACAAGCAAAGTAGTTTATTTAGCTAATTTAGGAAGAAGACATAGGTAGTCAACTACCACAAGAGCTATTGTCGGGAACACCCCAAACTGAAGGACACACTCCGAAAGATTTCCTAACCCCAAGGGAATCTTGTTTCTCACACCCCGCGTGGAGACAAGGAAAACGTACAGATGTCTCTCACTCTTCTCTGTGACGTCTTAGGCTCATCTAAATATGCAGTGCAATGAGTCAGACAACCTGCCACAGAAGCTTTTATCTGTTGGAGTTATTTTGTAGATACCCAAACCATGGTCCCTAAATGCAGTAGACACATGCAGCTATTGGTGCTTTATAGTAATAGGCTATTTATTATGTACAATCAGTACTCTGAACCGTGGAGAGCTCCACCTTGATTGTGGAATCTCCTTATGGTAAAGTATAGTGGAAATTTAAAAAGTATACATAACTAAAAAAAAAAACATTTTGTTTGTTAAATATTCATGTAAAATAATTTCATAAATTAATTTTAAATGCAGAATAAAAGAAAAAAACATGCTTCAGCACTATAAACTACTTTATTTTGAATTGATTCTTGAATTAATTTACATATATTAAATACAAATTATTTTTCTGAAGTTTAAATGAAAAAAAGAATAATTCCCCATAAAGAAAAGAAAATGCTTTAATAACTATATAAAGTGATGTATAGAATTATTTATAAGTAATTTAATTGCATTTGAAAAATGCTATATTAATGTTTAAATTAGAAAAAATATGTTTTAATATTTTAAAATGAAATAATCAATATGAATAAATATCAGCAATTGTCTTGATGAAGACCCAGTGTTAAAATCAACCTTGAACAGGTCAAAACGTCAACACCATCATAATCTAATGTTTGATTTGTGTCAATTACAAATGGTTAAAACTTAGAATTGACTGCCATATAAACACCTCCCCTTCAAGAAGACTGCACCAATATTATTCACTTTGAGGAACACCTATTCATATATGGTATGTATTATGTTTAGATTGCATAAACAGATTATGCTACATAGAAATAAATGTTTGGTGTTGATTCAGTCTCTCATTTAATGTGTAGAAGGTGACTACTTCATAGCCTACCGAGGAGTTGTGTTTGAAATAATATTCCCAACAGAATCACCAAGATATATACTAACTATAAGTCCAGATTCTGAGGGTTACCAGGTTAGCCTGTGTTATAATAACAGCCCATAACTTGGTGGCATGGAGGGAACTACAGCAAAGTACTCTGGAGTCTCGTGCATCAATGGCAGATGGCAGTGAAGCCGGTGGAGGCCTAACCTGAGCCCTGAGTCATAGTGACGTACTGTGGAGTCATTAAGGAGGTGCACTCTGGTCCCATTGCTGCCTGATCCTGCTTGCTCAGACTGGATAAGGAGAGAACAGCTGTGAAATAATTAACAGGGCGCTCCCTGATGCAGCTGCTGTGTGGTTCCGCTCACCTCTCTCCAGTCTCAAGAACCTACACTTACTTGGGCAGGGCCATGAATGAACTTCTGAGACTGCCCGTGCCCACACCGTCTGGAGTGCTGATGAAATCCATTATACGTCTCATAGGGCGTATATTGAGTGAAGATCAAAGGAACGCTGGAGAGATGGAGCACATTCACATTTGGAGATTTTCTTTTTTTGATTTCAAGAAGGTTTTATTGAGAAAGAAAATTATACAAATAGTAAAATCAGATACAATATAAGTGATACATTCAACCACAAGCTGAAAAAATGCCAACCGGAGCCCAACTTGACAATTGAGTAAAATATCTGTGAATAAGATACAAAAGAAATCGATGAAAAATAGAGGATCTGATCCAATATAGGGCTTCCGTAAAGAAAAACAAACCGTATCACTATCTGATTTAGGAATGGGGACAAGGGAGGAAACAGAAGAAGAGAAAGAGAAGTAGAAAAGCAAAGAAAATAGTAGCAAAAAAGATGAAAGGGAAGAGAGGACAGGAAAGCAGAAATAAGAAAAAGAAAGATTCCCACAGGACTAACACAATCCAGAACAAAGAACAGATAATAATTAGACAGACAGAGCAACAGGGAACTGAGGGACTAACCCTTTCGAGGAAAGTTCCATATAATCATCCAAAGCTGTCCAAACCCCTTTAGAAATGGAAGGCGTAAGGTGTGCTAGATCGACCGAGGTGTGGGCACTGCGTAAAAAGGATATCCACGCCCACCACGTATGGTAAGAGACAGACGAAAAGGATTTCCATTCCATAAGAATGATTTTAACCGCAACAGTCAAAAGAAGATCTAGTAACTGTAATTCCAAAGGGTCCAAAGGGAGCGGGGTAGGAGTAGCCAAGGGACCTAATAAAACTAAGGGAAAGGAGAGATGAAGCTCAATGTTAAAAATAAGAGATAACTGTTCCTGAATGAGATCCCAAAAAGGTTTAAGTAAGGAGCAGTGATAAAACATATGGGGAAAATCCCCAGCCTCCAAACCGCAACTCCAGCATAGATCATCCTCTTTAAGGTTGAGCGAGTGAAGACGTACAGGCGTCCAGTGGAGGAGATTGATCGAGAAAAACTTGGATTGCATAAGGGAGGGAGCTATTTTATTACGGAGAGATAGTTTACCAATGGATTGCCAAGCTTCGGATGAGATATGGTCCGTGATATTATGATCAAAATGACGTGACCATTTTTGTTGGACAATCGTCTGATCAGGAAGCGAAGTAGCAGACAAAAATTTATATATTTTAGAGGCAACATGACCAGATTTGATCCAGATGTGGAACAGCGAAATGGTGGAGGAAGAGGGGTGAAGACGGACTTTAGAGACGGCAACCTTGATTTTAAGAAAGGTATAAAAGTCGAGATTTGTCAAAGAGTGTGTGTGCGCCAAGGAAGAGAATGGTAAGGGGTCCCCGGAGGCACCATACAGATGCTGAACAAGAGAAATACCCTTTGCTGCCCAATATGCCATGAGGGTGGGAGAAATATTTAGCTTGATTTTGGAGTTTCTCCAAATAGAAGACCATCTAGTTTTATGCAGAGGAATGGCCATTTTCCTATCTAATTTCTTGACCGCAGCAATTGTATCAAGAATAATAGACCGTGAAAACAGAATATGCAAAGACGATGTAGTACAAAAAGAGGCAAGAGGTAAAGGTGATGCCAAATCTTGTTCGACGAGCAACCAAGAAGGAACATGATGAGTTGGAGGAGCAAACCACAACGCTCCTTGAGAAGCCAAGAAAGCTGTTTGGTACTTCTCCCAATCAGGAAAATTACAACCTCCCATATCACAGGGTCGACGCAAATATTTGTATGCTAAACGAGCTCGTTTGCCATTCCATAGGAATTTAGATGTTATAGCATCAATTTCCCGAAAGAAGGAAACAGACAATTTAAGCGGGAGCATGGAGGAAACAAAATTAATGATCGGCGTGATCATCATTTTCAGAGTTTGTAGGCGACCCCACCATGAGATATGCTTTGGAGACCATGTATCCAACAGACTACGGACCTTGAGGAGAGTCTGAGATTCATTATAAGCCACAGTGGCATGAAGAGTAGAACAGAAATAAATTCCCAGATATTTGAGATGTGTAGATTGCCACTTAAAACCAGCCAAACCCATATGAGCAGGAAAACAATAAGCATTTAAAGGGAACATCTCCGTCTTATCCTTATTTAGGGTGTAACCCGAGACCTTTGAAAACAAGGAAATGGTGTCAGAGATAGCAGGGATGGCCAAGGCGATATCGTCCGAGAAAATTAGAACATCGTCCGCGTAAGCGGCAGTTTTAAGACAATGAGGGCCAAAAGAAAAACCTTTTACATCAGGGTGTAAGTCAATCAGTCGGAGAAGAGGATCAATAGATAATAAAAATAAGAGAGGGGACAAGGGACATCCCTGTCTCGTGCCTTGACGAAGATTAAAAAACAAAGACGTAGCACCATTAACTCTAATATTAGCTTTAGGTTGGGAATATAGGGACATTACCATATTAATGAAAGAGTCTCCGAGGTTATGTGCGCATAAGACAGCTCGAAGGAATGGCCAAGAAACCTTGTCGAAGGCCTTTTCCGCATCAAGGGCCAAGGCCGCAGCAGGGAGATGCGATCGCTTGGCAGCACCGATAATATGACAAAAAGTGCGTATATTATCCCTTGCCAGACGACCTTTTACAAAACCAGTTTGGGAAGGATGCACCAGATGACGAATAAAGGATTCTAACCGTTTAGCTAGGATTTTAGCAAAAATCTTTGCTTCCATGTTTAGGAGGGAAATAGGACGAAAGTTTTTAGGATCCGAATGATCTTTCCCCTCTTTTGGAATCACAACAATGGTGGCTTCAGCAGCCGAACCAGAAACAGAACCATTCTGAACAAAAGAATTAAAAACCGATTGTAACTTAGGTACAAGCGAAGGAAGAAATGTTTTATAAAATAATATTGGATAGCCATCAGGGCCAGGGGCTTTACCAGAACGTGTGGCCTTAATAGCAGTCACTATTTCTTCAGAAGAGATAGGATCATTTAGAAAAGAGCGATCTTCCTCAGAGACTGACTGAATCGGAATTGATTTTAAAAAATCTTGACATTGGGCAAAAGAGGATTGGTTAGAAGGAGTATATAATTTATTATAGAAGTCGCGAAAAACTTCAAGGATTTCTTCTGTTTGGAATTTTTTAGATCCGGTGTGGTCCGTAATAGAAGAGATTTGCGAGGACTTAAAAGAACAATCTTGAAATTTTAAGGTAGCAGCCAGAAGTTTCCCAGCCCTATTCTTTAACAGTAGCTTCTTGGACTTTTGTGCTTGGACACCAATATGAGCCCTTTTAGTCACAATTGTATTATATTTGTACTTGAGGAATTTTAATTGTTGTAAGCAAGACGGATTCTTAGTATGCCGGAAGGAGGCCTCAAGAGTTTTGATTTCAGAAGATAAATCTGTAAGTTCGTTTTTAATCGATGAGTTACGCTTGGACATACATTTGATAACCTGACCCCGGAACGTGCATTTAAAAGAGTCCCATAAAACGATCGGAGAAGAGACAGAACCTTCATTTTCACGGAAAAAAGTATCTATTGCTGTAGAAAATTCAGCAACCTGGGAAGAATCATATAGGACTTCAGTATTTAATCTCCATGAACGAGAACGTGGTTTAGGGGCAAAAGATGATAGCGTAAAACTGACCGCGGCATGATCAGAGACCACAATAGGGTGTATAAGCGGAGCATAAGAAGATGAGAGCAGAGAAGAATGAACTAGGAGATAGTCAATACGAGAGAAGGAAGAGTGAGGCGAAGAGAAGAAAGAAAAATCACTACCAGTGGGATCATGAAGGCGCCAGATATCCTGAAGATGAGAGATGGAACACATGTTTAGCATTTGTTTATGGGATTTTGGAGGACGAAACTGAAATGAAGAATTCCTATCTAAGAGAGGATCCATCGGTAAATTAAAATCGCCACCCACAATGAGGTTACCAGCATGCGGGGTGTTATTCAAGGTGTTGGTAATGGATTTCCAAAAAGTGGGATCATCAACATTGGGAGCATAGATATTCATAACATATAAATCGTGCTGACCATCCGACAATTTAGACAACAACCCTCAGAATCATGATTAGAAGAAATTATTGATAAACCAGAGGTCTTCGAGATTAAAGTAACAACCCCATTCCGTTTGCCGGAGGCATCAGAACAAGAAACATCCGAAACCCAATCCTTCTTTAGAAACAAGGCTTCTCTAATAGAGATCTTGGACTCTTGAAAAAGAACTAAATCTGCAGAGAGAGACTTACAATAGTCCAAAATTTTCGACCTCTTCACCGGATGATTCAACCCCTTAACATTGAGGGATAACACATTTAAGCCTGGCATGAAGAAAGAGAGGGGTAAACAGAAGACGACACTGATAGCAGAAAGAGAAAATACGTCATAAAGACAAGGGACCAACCATGAAACAAAAGAAAGACAGTGGGAGCGTGCCTGTGGGAGGACCAGGAGAAAAAAAGAGAAAGAAGAGATGATAAGAGAATAGAAAGGAGAGAGAAAAGATGTAGGAGGGAAGGTCTAAAAAAGACCCACATCATGCAAGGGAGAACGTGGAAAAAGCGAGCAAGGGCCCCGTACAAGGAGCAATATTGGGTAAAAACAGTAGCCCAATTCTAAAATATAACAGCTGATAGCAGGAAAAACAGAACTGGTAATAAGGAACAAATACTCTCGGAAAACATCGTGACAATGTAAAGAATAAAATTGATAATGAAAAAGTGCTACATTGCAATATAAGGTAAAAAACCAACTAGCGAAGGGGCTAGCTAGGGTAAGTCACAATAATATAATAAATAACAACCAAAAACTCATATGAGAAAAAGCCAGCATAGTATATAAACTTGACGTGAATAAACCACAACTCGTAAAAGCTAACCAAATATTTAAAGAACAAAGTCTAACAACATATGTCATTTACTATGAAGTTGAATTATAAAGGAAAAAAAGAGAGATGTATGAGAAAGAAACTATCAAAAGACAGCACCATAAATGAGTAGAGAGAGAAAGAATAGAAATAAAGGAACCAGAGAAAGAAATATCAAACCTAATACTGAAGAGAACTATACCAAATACAATATAATAATATCTTAGCAGTATAGATATGTATAAAGAATAAGATTAGTAGGAGAAGTAATAACACAGTAAATATAGAAGGTACATCCTAACCAGTAGAGAAATGCAAGGCATATAATATACTCATGGGAAAAGATCACATCATAAATGAGGAAAAGGCATAACTGTATAGGATAAGAATAAGAAAGTCAGATATATAAGGAAGAAAGTAGGACTGTAAGGTAGCAGATAGGGAGAAAAAGAGGAAAAATGATAGATAAAAAGAAAGAGAAAAAAGACCCGTACTAGAAAAAGGAAAGAAATGTTAAAGAAGTGGATAGGAGGAACAGAGAAGGACGACAGCAAGAACTAACAAAGCTAGAATGTGGATATGAGTACAATACAAGATAAGAAAACAGTTGAGAGCCAAAAAGTGTGCACACAGAAAAAGAAACAGACGAAGAAGAGAGAAAATCGAGATTAACATGAAGAAAAAGAAGAACAGAGTGAGCACGAACAAAGCAAGAAGGAGAAACCGGCCAAGAAGCCAACTGGAGAGAGATCAGAAGCAGGCATTAAGACAAAAACAACCAGAAACAAATAAGAAACAGTTCAAGTTCCCGAAGAACCAGGAGTCTGCGCAGTTGCTCTTTGGATTTCCATCTCTATCTCCAACTGGTTGTCCAGGAATGTAGCCAAGTCCGCTGGTTCATCGAAGATTCTAGTGCGACCTTTATGAGTGATGCGAAATTTTGAAGGACCAGAAAAAGAAAAAGGAATTCCCATTTCAGACAGACGTTTCCGAAGATTCAGGAAGCCTTTCCTCCTTATAACTGTGTCTCTGGCAAAGTCTTGTGAAATGGAGATGCGATGACCATCCCAGCTGACTTGTTTAACTTTCCGCATATGAGAGAGAATCAACTCAGTGTGCTGATGTCGTAAAGGCTTAAAAATAATTGCTCTTGGCTGGGTTGCTGCCTTAGGTCGAAACGTTGGAACACGGTGTGCTCTATCAATCTCAAACTCTCTGTGGAAGGAGATTTGTAAAGTGTCCGGGATCCAATGAGATAAAAACTCTATCATAGAAGAAGAAGCCTTCTCCGAATCCTCCGGAACACCAAAAATACGCAGATTAGATCTACGATTACGGTCCTCCTGCTCAGTGAGATCTCTGCGCAATGCCGCCATTGAGCGCTCCAAGTGGGTGAGAGATCTGGACTGTTTGTGCATACCATCCTCAGCAGAACTAATTCGTGATTCTGTGGCTGACACACGAAGAGAGAGGGCTTTAAAGTCATTTCTGATAGCAGACACCTCCACTTGTAACAAGTCTGTGTTAGTTTTTGTTGACTGCGCAATATCATGTACCTCGTTAAGGCGCGCCAAAATGGTATCCAACGTGGAAGCAGTGTCTGCCTGAGGAGACTCGGGCGACGGAGAGAGTGACTTGAGTCTTTTCAACGACGAGCCCACATCTTTTAAGTCTTTGGCGGTCGTAGACCGATTCATATTTGCACCTGTGAGGTAGAATACTGCAAGAGTACCACTTGAGAGAAATAGGAACACAGGAATTGCGCAGAATGACACAGAGAAATCTAAATAGGCGCCCACGCCAATGTGTGTCAGGATATTTTAGCAGCGAAGGAATGTGCAGAGCAGGGAAACACAATATTGAAATAGTAGGAAAAAAAAAATATCGACCCCTTTTATGACAAAAGCGCACTGAGAAATAAACAGCACGTCAGCAGCTTAAAAACCAGCCAAGCAGCAATGAAATAATGGAAAAAAGACACAAATGTTACCAGAAAGAAGCCTCATGGAAGAAACGCACTAGGAAGCCAGGCGGCACTGCAAAATTGTATCCATAGCGGCGCCTCTGAAGTAAAATGACAGGAACGTCAAGAGCGGGAAAATGGCGGCCGCTCGTCAGGAATGCGAGCGCTTGTGAAGAGTGTGGCGGAATTCATAAAGCCGGTGAACCAGCACACAGGAAAACAGCCTCAATCAACTCTCCTCATGTTCCGCCGAAGAGGTTTGCCTTTTCCGCGAAGAAGGGCAGCCAGAAGCGGAGAAAATCGCTCAACGGGCCGAACTCGCCACGGAGCTCAAGCGCAACACGCCATGTAGAAGCGGCGCGCAAGCCACGCCCCCCACATTTGGAGATTTTCTTGAGGAGAGAATGTGAAAGCAATGTAGCAAGGCTGTCTTTTTCCACTGCTCCTTTATTCTTGCTTGGCTAGATTCAGTGTTGCTGATCCATCTCCAGTCCTGCTTGGAGTGGGACCATGAGGCTGAGGAATTGTATGTGGGTTTGTTAAAGAGGTGCCTCTGCTTCTATTGGTATCAGGTCGAATTGGTGCTTCCTGGTTCTCTCCAATTTGTGGTCATTCTCCTCTCTTGTGTGTCAGTGCTCTCTGGTAGCGGGCCCTTAACATCTGTGATGACTGTGAAGTCCATAGTGCCTCCTAGAAGGTGGTTGTGTGTATGTTTGTTTACTAGAAAGACTGGATCCTTACACACCGACTCCTTTGTGATATCAATCTACATAGTGGAAAGACGTCTGTGGAGTTTGATGTGCATCTGTGATGCCTTTCTCAGTGGTGAGCCTCACCCTTTGACTGCAACAGCCTCTATGAAAGTCTGTGATTCGAATGCCTTGTGCACATCATGACCATCACTGGACAATCATGATTGCTACATGCCCCAGTGTGCACAGTAATACTTTGAATCAGGGATGGAATACACCAATTTGAGCAGTTTGATGGGTTTCTCACTTCATCTGATTTATAATCTTATCTAGTTTATTTATTTGCATTTCCATTTTTCATTCTGTCTTCTTCTCTTTTTCCATCCTCTTCTTTGGGAATTGGAGGTTACACTTTGCAACCCATGTCATTTTATTTATTCTGTCTTCTTCTCCTTTTCCATCCTCTTCTTTGGGAATTGGAGGTTGCACTTTGCAACCTATGTCGTTTTATTTGCAACCCTGATCTCAGAGGTTGCAAAGGAAACAGCAGAAATAGAGGAATAGTCAGTTTCTATTTGTTGCTCTGTAATAGCAGCTGCTGTCGGCTGCTGAGCACACAGCATCGTTAACACTTATAAATGTTTCAACTTGTCCGAAGAGCTAAGTTGTTGCCTAGCAACACCTTTCCAGGCCCCAGTCTCCACCAAGAACGAGTATGCCTGGCCTGCAGGCTCTGAATTTTGGTGTGTTTCTCGACGGGCCTGTCCTGCAGGTTGCTGGACGCCAGCTTTTCTGTGTATTGCAGTCCCAGTTTATGGTTTCATTTTACTTTTTTGCATTTAAGCCAATGAGTGCTTTTTAGATCCTGCAGCTTTACATAGCTGCCAAGTGTTCTGTTTGGCTACTTGTGTGTATGCGCGACATTTCAAAGCATTAATTATGACACTTTAGCGTCAACTCTCTGTTACACAATACGGACAGGGTCCAAACTCTTCACTCGTAGTTTCCTGTAGCCTGGGGTAATACACCACTAGTACTGTACATTTATGAGTTAAACCACTTGGAATGGGGAATAGCTGAAATTATAGGGTAGCGTTCTGCATTGTAATTTATATTCAGAGGGGTTTAACAAACACATTTAAACACCTGCTGGTAAATGTTGACAGGGGCTTCAGTGTGGGGCGGTGAAGTGGGTGGGAGGTTGTGGAAAAAGTGGGAAGTGAAAAGGAAGACTTTGCCTGGAAACCATTACATGCTTCTCCCACTCCTTGCTTAAGGGTGAGGTAGAGGCCAGGAAATTGGTCCGTGCTGCAACGCAGTCGTTTCTGATGTGATTTTACAGACTAGAGGGATTATTTACAAGCCTCTTGTGCCCCGGTTTACATCACTATTTCCCAAATTAAAAATGGCGCACCGGTGGCGCAATGGGCTTGGATTTCCATATGGGTATGCACAATCCGTTGGTTTAGCATGTGGTAAATCCAAGTGTGGGAAGAACTACCTAATCATAATTGAGTAGAGCTAATTCCCCACTGGAATTCATCTCCACTCAACCCATAATCAGGGCAGGTGATGAACACTTTATGACTCAGGTGAGTGTGAGGAGGCTAACAACCCAATGGAATTGTTTTTAAAACTGTTAAAACTGTTTTAAAAACTGCAGTAGCTTCAAAAAGGACAAAGTAGGTAAAGATGTTTAACAAAAAAAATTAAGGCAGAAAAACAGAATCTCTGCAACAGCTGGAGACATTCTTGTGTACTCTGTGGCAGTTAGCTGTCCTCAGCTACCCCACATTCATGAGTGAGTAAAATATCTAATGCTTTATGACGCACAAAATGCACCTGTTTGCCTGTTGCTTGAAATCCCACTCTACGAGGTGGGACCTCTGCTGACCGAGAATACCTAATGAGCTACTCCTGAGCAGGATTTCTTAAGATTTTAGTTCATTTTTAACACTTGATTGAGATTCCAAATCAGAGATGTCAAAGTAATAAGGGAGACTACCATAAGGTCAGGAAGATTTTTTATGGATGTCATTAAGAGACACCAGTGATAGCAGCTTCTACCCCTAGCTTGCCCCTTGCATTTCCTGACTCTGTCCTTGTGACCACCGACATGCAAACGCAGCATCTGTTACAGAAAGGAAACAAGGCACTAATGAGCCCTGTTAATTTTTTGCTACTCCACCCAAGCTGGTACAATTTAATTTATTAGACTATGCAACACACTTCTTAAATAATTTATTTTGCAAAATAGAGATTTGGAAGAGGAAAGCACAAACTAAAGGATTAAAAGGTTACTTTCATGCACAGGTGTGGCACACATCTCCACATCTGCACCTAAGGCGCTGCGGTCAGGGCCGGCTTTTGAGCTGTGCGACTGGCGTGGTCGCACTGGGTGCTAACCTGTGAAGGGGGCACTGACCTCAGGGGCGAGGCACTGTTTTTAGCAATAACTTATGACTGGCGAGATGAGGGGCACTTTTGCCTGGTAGTAGTGAGAGAATCCGAGGAGGCGGTCTTGGGGTGCGAAAACTGATTGTCGCACCGGACGCCATCAGCACTAGAGCCGGCCCTGGCCACGTCTACTGTTTATCGGTGCCCTATTTGCTGCAAAAGCAAAGAACACTTTCAAAAGAATCAGGGCTCAGCTGCTTTAGCCTACTGAAGGAGGCACGGAGTATTGGGTAGACCACCGTGATGTGCAGGCCCTTACATGGAAGCTATAGAGTCATTATAAGCATGGGCCAATAATTCAGTTGCACGGACAATGCATTTCAGCACTAAGCCAGCAACAGAGCCCATTTTGCATTCTCTGATGCTTGGTAAAGAAAAGGAATTCCAGGAACTTAAAAGTCTCAGAGAGCTTAATTACAAGCCTCATGGTAATCCTGGTGTTGGCAGTGACAGTAGGTGCTGGCCTACTTGGTGTTACACGATCTGTGGTAACCCCACAGATCTGGTGCAAATCATCCACAAATGTTGGCCACTGATAATTGCAGAAATGATTGTGTGAAATGTTGTGGCTAAATGGGGAGGTACCAGGGGAATCAGGTGAGAAGCTCCTGATTTACTGGGTAATTTCTCATTTCAGACGGTATCCTCAGTCTACAGCTCGCAATGCCCATGAATTACTAAGAGTTACCCATGAACCTTATATCTGTAATTCAGAAGTGGGGAGAGACATTGTCTTAATTCTCTAAATCTGTTGCTTGCCTCTTATGGGTGAGGGGGTGCATGAAGTGCAACAAACCTAGACCCTGCAGCAGGGTATCCTGAGATGGTGAGGCATCCTGGCTGATCTCTTTCCCAATACCATAGTTCATTCTGTAGACATTAAGGAGTTCAGTAACATGTCTGAACAGGAGCCAATACAAAGGGTTGGGAAAAAGAAGCAGAAGGAATAGACTTAATGAGAAAAGGCATGAAAGGGAGACCATGAGAGTAAGGACAAGAAAGATTTCTGGATAGAGAAGGCAGCAGAAAGGAGAGGTATAGAGCTATCTAGAGTAAGATGGGTGAGGAAAGAAGACATTGAACCAAGATGAAGTAAGCTGAGTGGAGGGGTGAGATTACAGAAGCAGTGACCGACTGATGCAGGGGAGCTGTGAATCATTTAAATAAAAGTGGAGAGTGGTAGAGGTAGAACAGGAGCTAGAAAGTTCTGGGATGACAACTAGGAAAGGTGGGGGGAATGGGGCAGTTATTGAAGAATCTTTCTAATAGAGGAAGATGGAATCTGAGAGATTGATGTCAGAGAGTGTTTGAGGTATATGTGGGGTTGGTGGGATGGTGGTGAAGATATAGCAGTAAGAAAATTAGACAGGAGGAACTAGAGATAGTGATAATTAGTTGTCAAAGACAGGGATTAATACTGTGTGGGATTGAGTAAAGAGAACTCCAAACTTGCTGGTCCAAGGAAAATGGGGATACAGGTGTTAATGACCGTAGCAGAGTAGGGAGGGAAAGATGCAGGTGAATGTGAGACAGGGAAAGAGAAATATGAGCGATTAGATTGATAAAGTTGGAGGTCAGAGTTAAATTCTGGACCCATAGAGAGGGAGGGCATGCAGAGTGATCCAGGACAAAGAGGGGAGACAGCCTGTCAAATACAGAGGTAAGATAATGAGAGGTAGATGTGATGGGAAATATGCGAGCAATTGTAATGAGAGGTGGTAGTGGGAGGGAACAGGTGATGGAACAGTGAGATGGATATAAAAGAGGTGTGGTTAAGAGATAAATTGGGAAAGAGGAAACATATCATGGGATGATGTAGAAAGACTGTTAAGATGATGGGTATGGCCAGAAATGGTGGAGGTTAGAGCAAAATGGGGAAGGAAGGCAATAAGATAGCAGCTATGGAGGTGAGAGGGATCCTGAGGCAAAGGTGTAAAAGGTAGGGATGGTGAACGGGCATGTATGTGTGTCACATGGCACACAAGCCAAAATCAGGGGTGCAACAGGGTGTCAAAGTGACACCCTGTTCCCCTTGACAAATCGGTATTTTTACCGAATCGGTATTTACCGATTCGGTAATTGACATTGATTCCTATGGGGCAATTACCGAATCGGTAAATACCGATTCGGTAATTACCGAATCCTACCGATTCGGTAAAAAATACTGAATTTTTAGCTACATCTCATTTACCGAATCTAGAATACCGAATCAGTAAAATTCGGTATTTTAGAGTCGGTAAATGAGGATTACCTACATCGGGCCCTATATCTTTAGAAATGTATTTCTTATGATACCAGTGTCAAAGTTTGCGCGGCCTCACTTCTGCAAAGACATCAAAGGCTCTATGATGTCACTACATGTGAAATCATTGGGGGAGTAACAGGGCATGTTATGTCACTCCCGCTACCCTTGGTATTTTGATGAATCATTGTCCATGTTTATTCCCACATAAGCCTATTAATTGGCGAGAGCTTCAGTTACCTACTAGTAACTGGATGTACCATAAACATGGCAGGAACACTTGTAATGTTCCTAGGGTGAATTGCCACATGTTACACACAGAATAGTTGCACCAGCAACTCAGTGCGCACCTGCAAAGGCCATTAAACCACAAACCATGTATGCAGTTGTGGCAAAATGCTCAAATAAATGGGAAGAGATTCCTTTCTGGGCTGGTCACAGACCACGGGAGGCAGCCTTTACATCGCATACTGTGCAACGCATGTGATTACAACACGGTCATCACAACGACCGCGTTGTTACAACGCTAACCATTACATTGCAAATTGTTTCTACGACTTGCTGTAGGGGGGGCTCTAACTAATGAATAGTATAATTTACTATTCCAACACCTTCCCTAATGTTGTGCACGCTGGGGTTGGAATAGTAAATTATACTATTCCTAAATCCGGCGCGCCCCCTACAGCAAGTTGTAGAAACAACTTGCAATGTAATGGTATGCGTTGTAACAACGCGATCGTTGTAACAACCACATTGTAATCATATGCGTTGTTCCACATGCGATGTAACATCACATATTCCAGACACACCAGCTAAATGCTGTATATCCTCTTACTATCAATCGATAAAACCAAAGAATTATAACCATGCGATTTTCTAGGGATGACACCAACTCCTCAACAATGTACTACTTAAGGGAGTGCATTTGCTAACATCTATATAGCCCCTTATAATACACCAGAAAAATCTGTAGTACCAGAGGCTCTGAACCAAATTCAGGAGTATCATGGGCCATCTCCTGAAATGTATCTAGAAATTTAATTACTCGGGAAATGTGATACACTTTCTATAATAATTTTAAACAGCATACAATAAGTGATGAGAATCTTAGACCGGCGCTTTCACAAAGGGAGATGGAGTTGCCATTATATTATAACACGTCTACAATACCGTAGGATGAGATAGCTTAGGGATCTGGCCACTTTATTCCCAGCTTAAACAAAAAGAGAACAGAAGGACCTTTTAAAGTGAAATGACAGGAGCAGATAAATCGCAAAAAGGAGACTATGGTAAGTATAGCTGTTCATTTCTTTGTAGGAGACTCTGGTCCCAATGTGAGAGAGAGTCCTGTTGTTATATGCTAAGAACTAATGAAATAATAAACTACTAGGAAGGTAAAGCCACTTTGACAAGCGCTATTGACTATATTTACAGGATCTAGGGTTTAGCACACTTTCAGAAAGATACTCCGAAGCAGTGACCAAGGAGACTCCTTTAGGACTCGGCATTCTACCCAGAAGAAAGCCTCAGACAAGGAACACGAATAGCAGTAGGAACCAGAAATGGTTAGAAAAAAGGAAGAGATAGATTCCGAATGGAAAACCTGTTTCTAAAAGAAAAACGTAGCTGAATTGGCATCACAGAATAAAAGTGCCTCGGAAAGATGGTGTTCTCCGAATAGACAAGACTTTGATCATGGCATTGATAGACCGCACACCAAAAATTATTGCTGATCATGGATCTCCAGTCTGAAAAGAACTTCGACCATTTAATACATTTTGGTTGTATCCCCACACAGACTATTTAATGTAGTTCGTACGAACATGGCTTTTTATCCAAAGAATGACCTTTGAGTCACAGTATTTGAGATTACCTTCAATTTTGCGGTGTCTAAATTGATATTCACTCATTTGCCACAAGTGCATACAAACAGTCCAGTGGTGTTGAGACCCTGAAGTGGTATGTTTGTCGATTATGTATACATTACAGATGATCACTTATAGGAGCATTTTAAGGATTAGTCAGAATAGTAATCATTCTAGCAGAAGGAGGATATCAAATTAATTTCAGGATAAAAAATAGCATTTGCAGAGTAAATGTACTGGGATGTGAACTGTGCAATGAAGGCAAATGAATAGCTTCTAACTTTCTGTAGAAAGGCGCTACATTGAAACCTTCAAATGCACTTTAAAAACCTAAACCCCTAATATAATTCTTGAAATTCGACTCTACATGCGGGTTACTAACCAGTAACCACCTTTAGTGAGCAAGATGGGAAGTAAAAAACACATACCAAATCATTACATTATTTGTAGGCAGACATGCAGTAAGCAAATTTTTTTTAAACAAAAATTGCCAGCCGTATAAATCGCCATTATAAAACGGCAAGCAACTCCCCAGGAGAAACAAATGATCATTCTTTCTCCAGCACCTGAGTTCGAGGCTGTCCCTAAGGCTAGCATAGCCAAATCTAAAGGATTACATATGAGATGGGTGCAGTACCACACAAATGGATGCAGACACGCAGTTCCAGTATGTTCACTACCGCTCCACAAACCCCCCCAAATTTTGTTCCACAGTACACTTTTTCACTCGGGCACCACCTTTTATCCATTTTTCCAAGTTTTGTAACCCAACCATTTTATTCATTGGGTCCCCCTCATCCATCAGTGTGAGTCAGTACAATTCACTCCTGTAATTTGTTAATGTCTCATCCTGCTACAATTGGTATTGTCTTCAGTTGATACTTTGTTATTGTCTCAGCCAGCTATAATCTACAGCTGATCATTTGTTAATGCCATATCCTGCAACAATTGCTATTGTCTACAGTTGATAAAAACCCAATAACAATTGTTTATCAATGATGCTACATATAGGAACCAAGGATACTTATAACTCCAACAAATAGTTTTACGTAATCCATGTATAACGCACTTGAATTCATAACACACTTTTATACAGATGCGTTGGCCGTGTATGTCATAGGAGCAAAACATGATTATTCTGTCTGCTTGGACAGTTGTTCAGAATAGATTCAAGAGCTTCCCATTGCAGACTAAATACTCTAGAAGGAAGACAACTAAGAATAAATAGCTACGGCAGAATGTCGTCTTCTTACTAAACAACCTACATCTTGGGTATATGCAACTCTCTATGGCACATAAGAACGAAATAATATACTCTAAAGGTGACACCACAGCTGGATCCACTGTGACACAACCAGAATTACCCTCAAGGTTGAAGCCATGAAAAGGGTCTAATACATGGGAACCTGCAGTCACTGCATACAAGCTCATCTCTAATTTCCTCTGTACAGGCAACTTGTAACTTCTCAAGTGAATTGAAATAAAGAGATGACATAGCTGTTAAACTGTAATAATGTATTGCAGTTGAGTTATGATGTCATATTGCCTGCTGCCAGAGCCAGCAGCCACAGGGAAAATTAGGACACAGTGTAGAATTAAAGGTGCAAATATAAACAGCAAAAATGCAACCTGCCTTTTCCTTCTTCTGCTCTCTGTTTCTAGATAAAGAGTGATCAAAAGAAATGAGATATTTATGGAAACTTGTTTATTTTGTTACACTCTTCAGATAAATATAGGAACGACACACTCTCTCTGCATGTTTCTACACACTCTGAGCTACAGTGTAGTTTACATTCTGATTTCTTTTAAACTGATTCTAAAATCCTTTTGCAACCAATTTCTAACTGCCTTTTGGTGTGTTTAGTTTTGCACTACAGATTCTATTTGTATCCTTCATTTTTACAAACATTCTATCTCTCTCATATAAAAAAGCAACACACCAGGGATTTAAGTGGTTTGTGACCTTGTAATATAAGAAATAAAGCATCCCCTGCCCATAATTTCTTGTCAAGTATAAGTATATTCTGGGATCTGATGACAAACCTATTGATTGTATTTATGGAGTGGACAATAGACACATTACAAGTGCAACAGAAAGGGAGGATCTCATTAAACCATCCCACAAATGGCTAGCCTCGACTCATGTTACTACACTAAATATACTGATGCCAAAGCAGACAAAAAAGGTGAGCTTTTATTTTTTAGTAGGATTTGTTTATTTTAATTTTATTTGCAAATCCAGATGACAAATGCAAACCACAGAAGAACATGATGCAATCATTTTGATAGAGTGAATTACCTTTAACCATGTCAAAGAGCTCTTCGTGCTGGGAAGTCAACTAAGCAGTTCTCTTGTATACTACTCCAGAGTTTTCACGAGTGTATGCAAAAAAATGCAAGATGGCTTAGAGATAACTCTCTGCAGTTTAACAGAGATAAAACAGAAATTCTGTACTGCACGGCAAAAAAAGTCCCTCGCCCGTTTCCAACCAACTTCTGGCCTATCCCTACAGATAAGCCACTAACACCCTCTAAGACAGAGCGCAATCTAGGGATAGCATTTAATGACAAATTGAGCCTTGAAACCCAAGTGAATAAAACGGTTGGAACCTGCTTCTCCCTTATCAGAGCATTACAGAAAGTACTCCCAATGCTTCCAACCTCCGCTAGACCACTTGTGGTGAGAAGTGTCATTCTGAGCTGGTTAGATTGTTGTAATGCTCTGTTATTAGACACCCCAAAATGTTTGATTAAGAAACTGAAAAAAATCCAGACAATAGCTGCGAAGCTAGCTTTAAAGAGACCACACAGAGCATCTGCCTCATTGTCCCTCAAAGAGCTTCACTGTCTCCCAATGAAACAGAGGATACAGTTCAAATCGCTCTGCATTGTATTCAAGGCCTTGCATGAACCTGGGCCCATGCCAATGCAGAGCAAATTTGTGAGGTATGCCCCGACCAGAAGCCAAATTGGTTAGCATGCCCAGATTCAGCAAGGTTTGGAGTAAGAGCATTCAGTTGTGCAGCTGCTCGACTATGGAATGAACTTCCGCCCAATCTCAACAAACAAAATACTTTTTAACACTTCAGGAAGAAGCTTAAAACATGGCTCTTTCCAAAGGTGTAATGTAGACTAGCCATCCTTTACAAATAATTGTCATTCTTATGGTAACAAGTGCGAACAGTGGAACTAATGTTTTTCAGCGCCAGGATACCCGTGGGGTGGTATTGCACTTTATTAGACTATATAACATAACATAACGTATTAGATACATATCAACATATTACAGATTTAGTTCAAACCGCCCAAATCTGTGACGACCCTTACCAGTCCAGGCATTTTAGCATTCCAGTGAAGAATTTGGACAATGAAGGAATTACCAATGCAACTACACAGGTTTATATTTCCCAATTGGATTATTACTTCATCCATTGGCCTGTTCACCAGAATCCAAAGAGAACTCTGAGTGGAAACCCAGGGCAAACCTCAATACCAGAACCTCTGCATCGCCATGTGAATGCACTGGTCCCTCTCAAAGTAGTTCACTTTAAACAATTATACTCTGACCTCCCAGAAACCTTAGGAGGTGCCTGAGATATTCTTAGGGCGTGAAATAGTGGGAAGTGTGTTTACGCTGATATCCACACTGTGGAGAAGTGTGGCTCACTGGTTGGAGGAGGCAGACCCTGAAACAGAGGTCAGACCGGGACCAGGGTTCAATTCCCGACGCGACAGGGTCCTGAGCTCAAAATGTCCACGGACTCGATAATTCTCGCTTCGGTGCCTACTCAAATCAGGGGCTTACACTCTGCAACTCTGGGCAATAGCTTGCTCAATATCCACTACGGCCCCACGCAGCGGGATGCCTGGCTTTCACCTTGGGGGTTCCCAGTAGGGGCTATCTCACAGGGAAAAACCAGGACGGGTTCCCAAAGCAAGTGCCTTGAGACCCTTTGGGGTGATTAGTGCGCTATATAAGAAGCCAACATTACATTACACCACATCATTACTAATGAGATGCGCTATCTACGATGTAGAGCCTCATTTCAGTGTCAACCTTCATTTTCCTAGTAGTAATACCATATCTGTATATCTTCTCACCCCAATAGGTACTCCATTGACATATCCCATTCGTGCGATGAGGGCTGCAGGGGCTACTTCAATGTTTATTATCTTTTAAAGGATTACAAACATTTGAGGTAAAATCTGTGCAACTGATGCACATAGCCACAGCACGTGTATGTAACCCACTTTATCAGTATGACATAGTGGGCAACCAGCATCCACTTCCAAACCTTTTATATTGAGACCAGTTGATGTGTAATGTAGTCTGTGCAAGAATTTAAAGTGTATAATTCTGTCTGATATTCCAGGATATCAACTAAGATTGGGAGCATCAATAGTGCTACATTTTGCCAGAAGTCATTTTTTCTCTATATGTCTTGTACTTTGCTCCAGCCTATATACCAGGGGCCATTTTGTTATTCGGAACAGCTTTGTATATTTTATACATAAGACCCCAATGACTACACCTAGTGATGAACTGTGTTAGGGTGACCGGGGCCAATGGCATGGTGGGGAAATCAGTGTATTTCCCCCTTATGGAGCTACAGAGCAGAAATTACAAGAAAATGTTTAGGGGTGAAGATCCTCTATCTCCTTGAAGCAATCCAAGGTCAGAATCTCACCTGTGACATAGAGGTCTCCCAATTTAGTTGTATGCAGCTGTGAAAGTTGTTTTCGAGTTCTAACAGGACTTCCTGCCAGGGATTGTTGCTCATGGGGATCTCACGTGAGTATACTCCATCCCATTAGATCAAGGCCCATTACTTTAGGCAGTTTCTGAGAAGCCACCGAATTTCGTTGCACACACTGCATCACCAAATGCGATGTAGTGTGTGCAACGAAATTCGTTTTATTTATTTTTATGTTTACTACCTTTTAAAGTCCGTAATCCATACATTACGACCCCCCACCCTGCCCCTCCCCCTCCCCACTGCACCGCCCGGCCGGTACTCCCACTACCGGCCGCGGCTGATGTTAAAGGCCTAACACATCCCATGTAGAGGCGGCGAGTATTAGCTCACCTTGCCCGACTTAAAGGGCAAACTGTCGTACTACAGGAAACTCATCCCTCTGATACTGATATGCTAAAATTGCAAAAACAATGGGTTGGTCAAATATGTTTTCTTTATCTACTGAGAATAAAGGTGGAATGGCTGTTTTATGTCTTAATCAACTAAATATAACTGTGGTTCTGGAGGAAAAAGATTCTGAGGGTAGGTGGTTATTGGTTGAACTGCAAATTAATAATATGGATTTCTGCATTTTGAATGTTTATGGTCCAAATCAATCAAACACTCAGTTTTGCTCTAAGAAAATCACTAATTATAACACAAAACATTTTAGACTCGTAGGAGATTGCAACCAAATTTTAGACCCTTTTTTAGAAAGACACTCTTTGTTTATGTCCCCCCCTCACTAACACGACTGAAGCTTTCCAAAGGGTAATTGCCCAAAGAGCACATACAGACTCATGGAATCCTTAATCCGGATATGAGGGTGTCCACTTCTTATTCTCTGCCACACCATTCCCAAACCTGGATTAATTGCTTGTTTCTTAGCTGACATACTATTCAGGCCCTGGCTAACTCAAAAATTGGATCTATAGTAATATCAAATCATGCTCCAGTCAGGTCTGATTTTAATCTTCTACATAATAATTCTAAACCCACACATTGAAGATTTGACAATGCCTTACTGCGAGACCCCATTTATCTGTCTGAATATAAATATTTTGTCCAGGAATTTCTCAAATTCAATACAACAGATCTTGCATTGATTCATACTATCTAGGATGCTCTTAAAGCGACTTCCAGAGGACTCATTATTAATTATGTTTCAGCTAAAAAACAAAGCTGAAAAAGAATTCTCAGTCCTTCTGGCTAGGATAAAAGAAATGGGAACAGAAATACTATACTACTAAAAATGATAAATCTAATCTAGAAGAATGTATTTATGCTGAGATACAAGTTAATGAATACTCCAAGGATAAAGCATATGGTTTTTTTAAATTAATCTGACAAGCTCTTTGCAAAATATCTCAAATTGTTTAAAAAAAATGTGACTAATAAATCTATTAATAATGCACAGAGTCAACAGGTTTTTTAGGCACTCAGACATTCTCAGTAGCTTTGTTCAATACCATGCAAATCTGTAAACTCCTGAGTTTAACCATTCTGAGTTCTGGTTAACTAGCTATTTTTCACCTATAACTAAAACTAATATCAAATCTCTTGATTTATTAACATTAGAAAAGCCCCTGACTCATAAAGAGCTCTTATTGGCTTTAAAGAACATTTCTACAGGTAAGTCACCTGACCAGACTGTTTTACAGTGGCATTCTAACTACACTTTTAAGATGGGAAACAGCTGTTTCACTGCAGGTGTTACCATGCAGGTAGGTAACAACGTGGTCATTACAACGACCGCGTTTTTAACACGCGTGGCTTTACATCGCAAGTCGTTACTACGACTTGCGCTAGGTGGCGTGCAACACCAAGGAATGTGTTGGATTTTAAATCCAACACATTCCCTGCTGTTGCGCTACCTGGAGTAGGAATAGTAATTTATACTATTCCTAAATCCAGCACGCCATCTAGCGCAAGTTGTAGAAATGACTTGCGATGTAAAGCCATGCGTGGTAACAACGCAGTCGTCGTAATGACCGCATTGTTACCTACCGCGTGGTAACACCACGCGTTGTAAAGCGACATATTCTTTTAAGATATCATGCTTCTTTTACTTATCAAATTACTCTGTGCTTTCTCCTCTTGAAATGCTTCTCAAGGGGCTTTTACAGAAGCCATAATATGTCTCTTACCAAAGAAAGGGAAAGATCCCAGCAGGTGTCAAAATTGTAGGCCTGTATCTGTCATAAATATCGGCTGTAAGATTTTTGCAAAGGCCTTCGTCATGAGAATATAGACATACATGCCTGTTCTTATTGGAGTAGAACAAATAGGTTTCATTAAAAAATGAACTATGTTATGTTATGTTATGTTATGTTAAATTTTATTTCTATAGCGCACGGCTACTCAAAAAGAGTGTCCCGGCGCTTTATTTAGGCAGCTCAGTATAAAAAACATAACACCATAAAACAGACACTAACAGGGAAAGGACTAAAAAGACATCCTAAAGGTTAAAAAGCCAGGTCTTAAGGCTCTTCCTGAACAGGAGCAGATTGAATGAGCGGCGCAAAGCCAGAGGCAAGGTGTTCCACAGCTGAGGGGCCCTCAGACTAAAGGAGCGCCCCCCGGTACGGGCCTTCCTCACTCGAGGAACCGCAGCCAAAAACAGAGATTCCGAGCGCAGAGATCGGGCCGGGCGATAAAAGACAAGCCTGCGCTGTAAGTACTTAGCTCCGGAGCCGAAAAGCGCTTTGTGCGCCAGGGTCAATGTTTTAAACATGATCCGCTTCCGGATGGGCAGCCAATGAAGAGAGTGCACCAAACCGGACGCTCTCACTCGCCTATGGAGGCCAAAAATGGCGCCAGCCGCAGAGTTCTGCACGACCTGCAGCCGCTGAACAAGATAGTCCGGAAGACCTAAATAAAGGACGTTGGCATAGTCCAGTCTGGAGCCAATTAAGGCTTGCACAGTGATCTTTCTATGCTCTTCTGTGAGCAAAGGCAGGAACTTCCGGAGCATCTTAAGAATGCCGAAGCATGTGCCCGTCAAACCAAGAATATGTGATCTCAGCGTCAGATTATTATCAATCTTCACTCCCAGATTTTTTGCCACCTGCGATGCCTGGGCAGGGGGACACATATCCATTGGCCACCAGGCCAGCCAGTCGGGGTCTAAGGAACAACCAAAAAACAACACCTCCGATTTGTTAGAATTGGCCTTGAGGCTATTCTGCTGAAACCAGTTAAAGACCATCCCTAAGCAGCCCCGAATACTCTCTCCATCAAAAGCCTGATCTTTCCCACACGTGAAGAGCAATTGAGTGTCATCCGCGTAGGACACGATCTGGGCCCCAAAAGACTCCACTAGTGCCGCCAGAGGGGTCATAAAGATGTTAAAAAGAGTCGGGCTCAACATAGATCCCTGCGGAACTCCGACTCCCAATGGCGGCATCTCAGCGGAACTCGGGGAGGCCCAGACCGTTTGTCGGCGGCCCTCAAGAAAAGATGTAAACCAGTTGAACACCGTCCCCCTCAGACCGATGTCATGGAGTCTGGCCAGGAGCGCCTCATGGGGGACGGTGTCAAAGGCCGCCGACAGATCAAGCATGACAAGCATGGCCTTGCCTCCAGAATCCAGTGTCTCCCTAATGACCTCTGACACCTCCAGGAGTGCCGTCTCCGTACTTAAATTCGGACAGAAACCGGATTGCGAGGGGTGCAGCAGGTCATTGGATTCTAGAAAGCTTGAGAGAACGCCATGCACATGTTTCTCCGTGATTTTAGCCAGCGCCGGGAGGAGGGAAATCGGCCTGTAGTTGGCCAAAACCTCTGAGTCTAGCCCAGGCTTCTTGAGGAGGGGGATCACCATTGCCCTTTTCCAAGACTGCGGGACCCTCCCCTCACTCAAAGACAAGTTCAAGAGAGGGTTGACCAATGGGTTAACCACAGCCGCCATCCTGGCCAAAAATTTGGCCGGACAGGGGTCTAATGGCGAACCCGATTTAAGATTGGCCAGAAGTGCGAGGGAGGCATCGGTGGAGACCGAGGGAAACTCTGCCAGAACGGCGTCCCGCGCAGACGACGGAACTAGTCCGGCCACCATGCTGGAAAACACTTCCGCAGACCTCACTGTAAAAGAATCCTTGATGGATTTGATCTTGTCCGTAAAAAACTTGGCAAGATCACAGACCCACGACTCGGATGGCGCTCTTTGGGGCATGTTGGATCTGGGGGCCGTAAACTCCCTCACCACAATAAAGATCTCTTTGCATGAGTTGGAGGCAGCCTCTATCCTCCTGGCAAGATAGTCCTTTTTCTCGCGGAGAATATCGCGATGATAAGCTTTGACCGCTGTCTTGTAAGCAAGTCTAGCCTCCAAATCATACTGGAGGCGCCATGCCCTCTCAGCCACCTTGCACTGGCGACGAGTAGCGCACAATGCCTCAGTGAACCACAGTGCCGAGACCCGCTTAGCCGTGGCCCGAGGGGCCATTGCGGGGGCTAGATCGTTCAGCCTCTCCAGCAACCACACCTGCATGGACTCTACGTCCTGCTCTAAATCACCGGAGAGGGGGCACGGATGGTCCATAGAAGCCTGAGCTAACAACTCAGGAGTCACTCTGTGCAAAGCCCTCAAAGCAGGGCCAAACTGTCTAGGGGCGCTTCTGGGTAGTTTCTCGCTGCCCAGTACAGAGAACCTGGCCAGCCTATGGTCAGTCCAGAGCACCGGGAGAAGCTCAATGTCGAACAAGCTGGCAAGAGAGGGAGATGTAGAGAGCGGGAGACCGTGAGGCTAAAGGGACCGAGGAAAAAACCTGATCCAAGGTGTGTCCCTTGTCGTGTGTGGGGCCCTGATAATTCTCGCACCTTTTACTAATAATATTAATCATTCACCAAAATTGAAACATTCTTTGGCATCCATTTCTCTGGATGCCGAAAAAGCATTTAATGGAGTTAATTGGCATTTCCCATACAAGCAATACAGTTGCTTGGATTTAAACTTCATATTTTTATTGTATTCCACCCCCAAATCTTCTATTTATATTAATGGTGGTTAATCTGCATATTGTCCTTTGTTACAAGGTACTAGACAAGGTTGTTCTTTGTGCCCTCTCCTCTTTTTGTTAACATTAGAACCATGCCTGGTTCAGCTTCAAACCACCACAGTTTTCACCGGAGTTAGCATTAAGAACGACCAAATTAAATTTACTGCATATGCTGAAAACATATTATTTTATATTCTTTAGAAAAACAAGGTCAGCCCTTACTGAACAATAACCAGGGCATAAAGTATTTGTGGGAACAATTGTTCTTATTAGGGATACTGTTAGTACAAGGATACAAATGCAACAATTGCCTTATATAAGTGTTTTATTTACAACATCAATTATACAAGAGTTGCCACTAGGCGTATATATCAATTCTACATTTTTATGTATTTTTGATGTGCAGAATGTCCCATGTGAAAAGGTGGAAAGCAACAAAAAAATGATATTAATAAACAATACTTGCAAATAACAAAAAACAACATAGACCTATTTGTGCCATAGAACAACAAACAACATTATATATCCGTATAGATCAAGAAATACAAGAAATCCGTGCCCTTATGTCAATTAAGGGTATATCTAGTTTGTTTGTTTGTGTTTTACAAGTGTCAAGGACATTTTGACCTAGTTGCGGATATTCAGACTCATTAGGACCAACAAATAAAGGGACGCCTAAAAAAATTGTTAAAACAAAAATGACTATGCAAGCAGAAGGATAGGTGCTATACTCAATAATAATTGACACGCTACCTTGAATTGTCTCCTTATCATCTGTAATTCAGATATAAACAAAGAAACACATAACACTCTGATCAAGCATTGGCATAGCCAATAGGTCTAGCTTTTGGGACCTTATAAGTGTTTAGTTATGCAGCACAATATCCTTGGTGCAACAATATCAACTTGTGCTTGGCTAAACACTTGGAAGGTCCCAAAGGCGAGACCTATTGGCTATGCCAATGCTTGTTTTTTTAACTATGCTTATCAGCTTTATGCACGTTTACAGAGATGGAAACACTGTGAAAATGAGAATAACCTTTAAAGGAGCGAGTTTTCAGTTGTTCTGTGCATTTTAATTTCTCCTAGATAAACAAAGTACTGCAGATAGTCCATTGGTAAGGCAGATTTTTCGCATTAGTAAGTTACATCTGCAGGTGTAAATTACTTTTTCGCTCTCCCAAGTGTTATGTTGCAATGTTAGCAGGGGCCATAAACTGCAATCAGATTCTCAGCATAGCCTTTGCAAAAAATAACTACAGCTGGCCCCTAAGCTCTCGAGAGCCTGAGGGTTCCAGGGCTCTCGGAGGCGGACAGTCAGTCAGGTTTGTCTGGGAACTGTAAGTGCGGGAGAGAGCGAGGAGTGGGCATAGTGAAAGAGGTGGGGAATGAGACAGAGAAAGAGAGAAGGGGGCGAGAGGAGGAGGAAGGGATATAAAGGCGAGAGATGGAGATATCGAGAGAAATAGAAGAAAGACGAGGGAGAAAACAGGAAACAAAGCAGAAGCTCACAGACGGAGAAACAGAACAAGAGGAGAGATAGAGAGAGAAATAAAAAAAGACTGAGAAAACAAGGTAAAGGTGACAAAAGAAAGATAAATGCAATATATTAGGGAAAAATGCGAGATGAAAGGACAGAGCATAACAGAACAAGCTGGCAAGAGAGGGAGATGTAGAGAGCGGGAGACCGTGAGGCTAAAGGGACCGAGGAAAAAAGCTGATCCAAGGTGTGTCCCTTGTCGTGTGTGGGGCCCTGATAATTCTCGCACCTTTTACTAATATTATTAATCATTCACCAAAATTGAAACATTCTTTGGCATCCATTTCTCTGGAGGCCGAAAAAGCATTTAATGGAGTTAATTGGCATTTCCCAAACAAGCAATACAGTTGCTTGGATTTAAACTTCATATTTTTATTGTATTCCACCCCCAAATCTTCTATTTATATTAATGGTGGTTAATCTGCATATTGTCCTTTGTTACAAGGTACTAGACAAGGTTGTTCTTTGTGCCCTCTCCTCTTTTTGTTAACATTAGAACCATTTCTGGTTCAGCTTCAAACCACCACAGTTTTCACCGGAGTTAGCATTAAGAACGACCAAATTAAATTTACTGCATATGCTGAAAACATATTATTTTATATTCTTTAGAAAAACAAGGTCAGCCCTTACTGAACAATAACCAGGGCATAAAGTATTTGTGGGAACAATTGTTCTTATTAGGGATACTGTTAGTACAAGGATACAAATGCAACAATTGCCTTATATAAGTGTTTTATTTACAACATCAATTATACAAGAGTTGCCACTAGGCGTATATATCAATTATACATTTTTATGTATTTTTGATGTGCAGAATGTCCCATGTGAAAAGGTGGAAAGCAACAAAAAAATGATATTAATAAACAATACTTGCAAATAACAAAAAACAACATAGACCTATTTGTGCCATAGAACAACAAACAACATTATATATCCGTATAGATCAAGAAATACAAGAAATCCGTGCCCTTATGTCAATTAAGGGTATATCTAGTTTGTTTGTTTGTGTTTTACAAGTGTCAAGGACATTTTGACCTAGTTGCGGATATTCAGACTCATTAGGATCAACAAATAAAGGGACACCTAAAAAAATTGTTAAAACAAAAATGACTATGCAAGCAGAAGGATAGGTGCTATACTCAATAATAATTGACACGCTACCTTGAATTGTCTCCTTATCATCTGTAATTCAGATATAAACAAAGAAACACATAACACTCTGATCAAGCATTGGCATAGCCAATAGGTCTAGCTTTTGGGACCTTATAAGTGTTTAGTTATGCAGCACAATATCCTTGGTGCAACAATATCAACTTGTGCTTGGCTAAACACTTGTAAGGTCCCAAAGCGAGACCTATTGGCTATGCCAATGCTTGTTTTTTTAACTATGCTTATCAGCTTTATGCACGTTTACAGAGATGGAAACACTGTGAAAATGAGAATAACCTTTAAAGGAGCGAGTTTTCAGTTGTTCTTTGCATTTTAATTACTCCTAGATAAACAAAGTACTGCAGATAGTCCATTGGTAAGGCAGATTTTTCGCATTAGTAAGTTACATCTGCAGGTGTAAATTACTCTTTCGCTCTCCCAAGTGTTATGTTGCAATGTTAGCAGGGGCCATAAACTGCAATCAGATTCTCAGCATAGCCTTTGCAAAAAATAACTACAGCTGGCCCCTAAGCTCTCGAGAGCCTGAGGGTTCCAGGGCTCTCGGAGGCGGACAGTCAGTCAGGTTTGTCTGGGAACTGTAAGTGCGGGAGAGAGCGAGGAGTGGGCATAGTGAAAGAGGTGGGGAATGAGACAAAGAAAGAGAGAAGGGGGCGAGAGGAGGAGGAAGGGATATAAAGGCGAGAGATGGAGATATCGAGAGAAATAGAAGAAAGACGAGGGAGAAAACAGGAAACAAAGCAGAAGCTCATAGACGGAGAAACAGAACAAGAGGAGAGATAGAGAGAGAAATAAAAAAAGACTGAGAAAACAAGGTAAAGGTGACAAAAGAAAGATAAATGCAATATATTAGGGAAAAATGCGAGATGAAAGGACAGAGCATAACAGAACAAGCTGGCAAGAGAGGGAGATGTAGAGAGCGGGAGACCGTGAGGCAAATGGGGGAGAGTTAAATAGAGCGGTGGTATGAAAGAGAGGGCAGAAGGAAGATACGAGTGGGGGAAGGAAGGCGGAAATAATGGAGATAGAACCGAGATAAAGTAAGACATAATTTAAAAACATACAGAATTCCCTGCTCACCGGACATGAGGCAAATGGAGGAGAGTTAAATAGAGTGGTGGTATGAAAGAGAGGGCAGAGGGAAGATACGAGTGGGGGAAGAAAGGCAGAAATAATGGAAATAGAACCGAGATAAAGTAAGACATGATTTAAAAACACACGGAATTCCCTGCTTGCCGGACATGAAAGGGTGCCCGGAGAGAGGTGCTTAATTACCCATGACAACAAAGGAAAGGCAGAAAAGGCAGATGGCTGCGTGTGCATGCCCACGTGCACTCAAGCTTGTAGCCAGCCAGCAAACGCCTGGGTAGCACTTTCGAGATCCCCTTTACTAAAAGTCGAGCAAAAGCGCATGCGCTGTCCTGGCTCGACCTAAAAAGGAAACAAAACAATTACTTACTCAGAGGACTCAATATGAGTAACTTTAAAAAGGAGTGAGGGAATTAATATCAGCAAAATAAGGAATTGGGCCACAATTAAATGAGGAGGAGTGATAGTAAAAACTTACCCCTGAAAAGGCAATTACAGACCTGCCTGCAGGCAAGAATGATGAGGTCTAATGCGTATTGTGTTTACATATGATTTTTAGTTTTTCAGGATACAGCATAGCATACTCCAGATTGATCTGTAGAAGTTGTTGTTTTTATCAATATGACTGTATTCCTTGCTTTTTACACTGCTAATGTGAAGTCAGGGTACAGTAACATTTTTGAGCCGTCGTATTGCAAATCTCTTTTCTCCCTATCCAAGCACAAAATCAAGTTTCTGTACTTTGTGTTATTGCTACTATAGGCCTGGGTGGTGCAGAGGAGGTTGCGACACTAATGACCTATGAGCTCTTTTCAAGATGAAAAGAGGTGAGTAAGTTTCCTCTCTCAATGGGATCTTAAAATTGTTATGTTTGCTCAAAAATTGTGGTCTCGGGAACCCCTAATATCTGACTATTGTTGCATCTCAAGCAGGCTTCTAAATGTTCATTCCTTGCTCTTAACATCTCCAAGAGCTTATCATTTGTTGTAGTTTTGTGTTTTTTTCTGTAGGATCATCATCAACGTCAGAGATGCACCTTTCATATATGTGCTTCAAATTTGTCCCGCATGTCTTTCATGTGGTTGATGTAAGCAGAGAGATTATCTGTCTTGCCATCGATGTTCCACAAGCTTTTCCTCATGCCAAAAAGATGATCAACATCATCAACATCATTGTTGGAGGAGTCGGCCACTGCCTGTTAAGGAACCTTCTATCAGTGCGTGTTGTGCACCAAAGGACAGCTTGGATGGCTTCCCCTCAGCCTTCTATATAGAGTCAGGTTGTGACCAACTGAAGAAACGGGTTTTTAGAACCCAGCGGCGCCAGGGGAAACGCCCAAAGTCTCCGGGTCCACCTGTCTTAGAATACAGAGACACGGGGTACTTCTTGGTGACGTCAAAGATCAAATTTATTAGCTGCAGCCAGTAACAGAGATCCTAGAAGTATAACACGGTGTATGTTCTCAGGAGACTGCTCAACCTTACAAAGCAAGCCATCCCTTTTTATACAAAAAATTGTGCTTCAGGCAAACATTCCTTATTTACAGTTTGACCACTCACATGTTTCCACAACAAATGCAGGAGCATGTTGACAAGCCCATTTTTCAGTTTACTCAGCCCAAAATTAATCATCAAACAAACCCATAATAAAAGACCTCGACCCAAATCGTAAATAGGCCATAAAAGAAGGAACAGAAACAGATGAGAAGCAAGATAGAAAGGTGTGTGCGTGTACCATAAAATCAGCAATGTCCTGCTCTTTGATCTCTATCTTGACCAGCTAAAGGGCAAGAACTAGTTTGGCAAGGTCAGCTTCAGGCAGCAGGGTCAGTTCACTTCAGGTCAAACAGGAGTCAGCACGAACTCAAGCTAAGGTGCACGTGTCCCAGAGACTTGTTCAGCCACAGTCATATGCCTATGTGAGGGCAACCACAAAATGGCTGCCATGCACAAAATGGAACCCAAGGGTTTCAGAACGAAATCGTCAAATACACAGTGAATCCATCAATGTAACATGACGGAAACACTCATGCTTGCTGAGCTCACTGTTTACGGTTCGCTGTTACCAAATTCGTAACAGAACCACGACCATTATGACCCAGCGTCAGAATTCACGGAACCTCAGACCCTCCTTTTGCCCTTACATAGGCAATAACCTAAACTCACGTCAATCTGAATCCAGGTCTATACTCATCAGATCATCAAGATGTTGCTGTAGCATCATCTTAGTACTTAGTACCTCTCTCTGGACAGGTCTCCTCGAACACAAAGTAGCACAAAGGCCACATATAGCAGGAGCACACTGTACGCAAAGACAGAACAGGAAAAGGATAGCTAATACCATCCCAATGATCATCAGAATCTTCCATCCCCAGGTGGATAACAGTTCCCAGAACCATCCCATGAACGACCAATCTCCTTTTTCCATATGTACAGATTCAGAGATCTTATGTAACTTGGAAATGGCTTGGTACACTGTCGGAGCGTTGTCTGGAATGAAAACACAGCAGCTCGATTGAATCAATTTACATACCCCTCCTCTATCTGCAAGTATGACATCTAACGCAACCCTGTTCTGAAGAGTCATAAGGCGATCCGACTGGAGCTCAGCAGTCAAGTTACTAAGGGCACCGGCAGTTTCAACTATGGTGGACTCAACCACTCTCGTCAATTGCCGTATGTTCCTGCTGTTAACCATAGGTCCCCAAAACGGCAGAAAACCCTTCAGAAAATCTCCCAATTCTTGTCCTGCAGTATCTTCCTTACTGAAGACACCTCTAACAACTCTCGTCTTGTGGTAATCTGCCGCAGCTGTATACGTAGGAGGCAACAGGAACGAGACAAAACACGTGCCCGAGAAATCAGGGGGCAACCATGTGTATGCTCTATCGTAACAGATGAAATAGGTACCCTTAGCTGCTAGGAACGATGGGGAAGTCTGGGATGCAAAAACATACGTCTCAGTGCAAACACTTTTCCCTAACTGAGCTCTCGGATTCTTGCCATTTCCTTGCAGACAGTAATGACCCTGATGGGGTACAATCCAAATCGGAGAGGATCTTTTCGCTCGCTGGTTCTCACTCAGACTAGCTCCATATCCAGTAATGTTCCATCGAATATACGCTAGTGTCTCATCTTTCGGGATTGTCTCATAGGGACTAGCTCCTTTAATCATATCGACTATTCCCTTAACTAGAGCACTATTCTTTGGATTGTCTTTCACAGAACGTAGGGGGTAGACTTCACGAGCATAGATGAACATCGTTCTGTATGCCCACACGGAACCATTATAGCTGAATGGCAGGACCAGGTAAGGAATACCTTTATCGGTAGTATGGGGCATAAGGCCACACACCCAACAATTTGTCGTGTTCACTACTAGCTGGTGTTGGTGCAGAAGCTGAACAAAGGAGTTATTAACGAATTCTAATCTCCTAATGGACTCATGTTCAGGCAGAGGATGAAAAGAATGCGAAGAAACAGTAGAAGAAGGTATGGGTTGTGTAGTGGGTGCAAACGTCACTTAAAAAGAGAATATAATATATACCATCAAGAACATCATCAAGCTAAGTAACATAAAAAGACATAATATCAAAAAACACTTTCTACTCATAATCTGGCACATTTTGCTCTTAAAACTAATTTGTTCAACAGGTCTCTCCATCTCGGAAAACTCCATCCTCTAACCGCGCTGCTCGCGGCGGTTGGGTCTTCCGTGCTAAAGAATGCGCCTGTCAGTCCAGGGAATGCCCTAGGACCAACCAGAACCGTCGACCTTATGTCTTCGGCTTGCAGTCCCAAGTCTTTGCACCGCGACCCTACAGCTGAACCCGGATGGCGGTTCGAAAAACAAAAATCAGTCAAAACAGTTTCTCAGATGGGAGAGCTGAACTTTCAGAAATAGCAAAACAAAATTCACTTCATTAGTCCCACAACTCTTGGTCGCAAATTATAACGGCCTTTTCCAGGCAATGTCTGATCACGGAACAAGAGTTCAGGCTCAATAGTGTCCAAACAAACTGACGGAGGCACAGCTTCTTGCAGAAGATCGTCACTTTCACGCTCAGAACTCGTCCCAATTAAACGTGCATCTCTAAAAGGCAGAAAACGAGGCACGGTGTCAGTTTCTGAATCAGGAATGCCCTCCTAGACCCATTGGTCGTACGGCAGAGGCAAAGGAACCATCTTACAATGTACGCAGTGGATCCAGTTTTTCTTCCCTTGCACTCGTACTGCAGATCGCGTAGACAATAGCACCAAGTAGGGACCGGTCCAGCGGGGCTGATCGTTCTTTGCCCGCTGAGAGTTCTTCACTAGGACCCAGGAGCCAGGATCGATGGCATGTCCTGAATCTTCAGAAGCCTGAGGCAATGAATCATGAACCTGTTGGTGTAAGACACGCAATTTAGCCGTCAATTCGTACAGGTAATCAAGCAGTACAGGATTTTCGATCTCGCTGAATTTTGTCGGCCTCGGCACTCCCCATATGTTTGCCGGGCGACCAAAAACTATCTCATATGGACTAAGTCCCACTCGAGAATGTACAGTCATCCTTGTTGACAGAAGTGCTAATGGCAAAGCATCAGGCCATTTAAGACCAGAGCTCGCCTGTATCTTGGCCAATTTCAACTTAAGGGTGCCATTATAGCACTCAACTAAACCAGCTGATTGGGGGTGATTTGCAGCATGGAATTTCTGACGAATTCCTAAACCATCACATACTCTCTTCATCACTTGACCCACAAATTCACTCCCATTGTCACTCCAGACCATTCTCGGCAAACCGTACCTAGGGAAAAACTCCTTAACAAAGGCTTTAGCTGTGGACAAGGCAGTATTATCTTTCAGGGGATATGCTGAAAAGGCACAAACAACCACGAGTACATATTTCAAATTGTTGCACCTCTCCATGTGGATGAAATCTAGCTGCAAAACCTCGAACGGATACGTCGGAGGCGCAAAATGACCAGCTGGAGTTGGAGTTCCTTTGCCAGGATTGTACATCAGACAAACCATACAATTTTTGACCACATTCTCTGCACACTTAGGAATTCCAGCATTTTGCCATACTGGAGCCAACAACTTACAAATCCCTTTCGTACTGATATGAGCCATTCCATGCGCCATTGTAACCACTGCCAGCACGTACGCATCGGGTAACAACCATCGCTGATGCTCTGACAACTCAACCCAACAACCATTCAAATCCAATTTACCCGTACTCTCTCTCCATACGCTCAACTCTTTCTCTGTAGCTTCAGCTTGAATTGACTTCACACTCTCTATCGTATCTTCACACATTCCTCTATCCGAAACCCATATCGCCGGACCTGCAACATACATTCGACTCATCACATCCCTTGCCGTTTCCTTCGCAACTTCATCTGCAAACGCATTACCACGACCAACGTCATCGGTAACCTTCTTATGTGCACTGCATTTCACGATCGCAACTTGCAACGGCAAAGTAAGTGACTCAAGGAGTTCATTTACCAACTGACCATGCTGAATCTTAGCTCCATGCGAAGTCAGAAACCCACGCTCTTTCCACAATCGTCCAAAACTATGAGCCACACCAAACGCATACTGGCTATCAGTGTACACAGTCACTCGTTTCCCTTTTGACAGCACACACTCTCTTGTCAATGCAATCAGCTCTGCTGCTTGAGCTGAGTTATGTGGGATACGTGTAGCTTCAACAATCGTATGCAAAGTCGTAACAGCATATGCCGCAGTCGTATCACCATTCGGGAGCTTGAAGCATGAACCATCTACCCATAAGGTACCATCACACTTTGAAAGAGGAGTGTCCCTAAGGTCTATTCTCCCTTTCGTTTCCTCCTCTGTCCTAAGAAAACAATCATGCTGTTCAGAAACATCTGTCTCCGCTGCAATCGGCAACAACGTAGCTGGATTCAACGTGTTGCATCTCTTTATATGCACATGGCTCGCTAAGAGTGTCAACTCATAACCTGACAATCGAGCACTAGTTAAGTGCTGTGTCTTGGTCCTGTTTAACAAGGTATCCACTGCATGTGGAACCATCACAATCAACGTATTATCCATCACCAAGCCAGCAGACTGTCGAATAGAAACAGCCGCTGCCGCTGTAGCTCTCAAACGACTCAGCAACGCTCTAGCTACCGGATCCAAAGTCGACGAGAAGTACGCACATGGACGTTGCTTATCGCCGAACTGCTGTGTCAAAACTGACAATGCACATCCCTCTCTCTCGTGGACATAGAGTGTGAAAGGCTTACTGTAGTCGGGGGTACCCAACACAGGAGCCGAACACAACGCATCACGCAATTCAGAAAAACTCTTCTGGCATTCGTCCGTCCAAGAAATAGGATTTGAGTATCCTTAACAGTAAGAGCTATCAAAGGTTTCGCAAGAAGCGAAAAATTTGGAATCCACTGTCTACAATACGAAGTAATACCAAGGAAAGCACGCACTTCTCTCTGAGTAGTTGGCACACTCATTTTCGCAATCGCTTGGATTCGTTCTGGGGTCAATCTTCTTCCCTCCTTCGATAAGAGATGACCTAAGTAGGTCACTTCTTGTCGACAATACTGCAGCTTCGAAAGAGACACTTTATGATGGAAGTCAGACAAATGACGCAACAACGACAAAGTAGCTTCTTTACAAATCTCTTCATTGTCAGCAGCAACTAACAAATCGTCGACAAACTGAACAAGAGCAGCACCATCAGGTAAGACAATCGTATCAAGCTGTATTTTCAAAGCCTGACTATAGATTGATGGACTCTCACAATAGCCTTGAGGAGCGCGCTTGAACCGGAAGCTTCGACCTCCTAAAGAGAAGCCGAACATATCTCTACTCTCCTCGGCAATCGGGATGCTGAAGAAGGCATTCTTCAAATCAATCACCGAAAACCAAGTGGCTGAAGCTTAAATCATGGTCAGTAAGGCAGTAATATCTGGAACAACAGGAAATTGCGGAACTACAATCTTATTCAACTCGCGAAGATCGATCACGAACCTATATACAGGCGATTGTGAAGAATCAGTACGTTTCAGAACAGGCAAAACTGGACTATTGCACACATTACCTCTTGTTTCTTCAATCACATCTTTCTCAATTAGGTCATAAATGATCGCTAGCAACGCTCTTTCATCATCACTAGAGATTGTATATTGGGGAATACGTGGCATTCGAACATTTTCTTTCAGCGTCACAACATATGGCGGTATCTCCAAAAGACCCACATCATTAGGACCAGTGGCCCACAGAATATCAGGAAGAGAAGACAATTCGGCCGGGAGTCGGTCTTTCGACAAATACATCGGAGAGATCACTCTCTTACCTAATGTAAGTTGTACTCCCGAAGGAGAACATTGGAGTGTCGCACACAATCTTTTCAATAGATCTAATCCCAACAAATTCTCACCACAACCTGTCGTCAAAATGAGGGGTGCTTCGAATTCACAAGGTCCAACAGAAAGAGACAAAGGACTAGAAATCGGGTTTCTAACTGGGGCGCCAGAAAATCCTACTGAAACATTCGTCAAGACAGACAAAGGTGCGCCAGGGAGTTTAGAGTGCATGATAGAACTCTTCGCAGCACCAGTATCCAACAGAAAAGGCTCTGACACACCTGAAGTAATCACTTCGACATAAGGTCCACTCTGATCTACTGGAACTGAAACAACTCCCTCTCTTTGTCTATGGCTGTCCTAGCAATCAGTACCGTCCATATTCTCACCTTCGACATAGTAGTCGACATAGTAGTCGTCAGCATAGTACTGAGTCGTCCTACCAGACGCACCATTTTGCTCATTGAATTTTGTGGAGGAAAGGAACGCGCATTCTGGGGGAACACACCACGTCCCCTACCTCTAGAAGCTTGCTGAACACCTCGACCTCTCACACCAGAAACGCCATTCGTGCGCTGTAACAGAACCGGGCAACTATTTTTAAAATGGCCCTCTTCTTTACAATAGGCACACTGATCAGGGCCTATAGGAAAACGCGGTTGAGGAGTCTCAAACCTTTGCGAGTTTCTCTGAAACTGCTGAGGCTGCTGATAATCACGTTGGCTACTACGAGGCGGATACGCCTGCTGCAAAAGAACCATTGTCTTCAACTCTTTAGTCTTCTTGTCTGCTCTATCCTTCTCATCCTTATCCCTATTTTCGTAGTAGCAGTAGCCAATATCTGTGCTGATGAGGAAACAGCCCAAGAACTTTCGGAATCCTTCAATTTAGTACAGAACTCGGGAAGCAAATTATGCACAAACTTATCAATAAACAACCGTTGACCCCCTTCCGTACTCATGTCTTGACCACTATGGTCAATAAACGTCTCTTCAAACCTAGTGAAGAAATCAGACACACTTTCATCTTTCTTCTGCTTACACGCAGACAATTTGTCCCAGTTTACTCGCATAGCAGGCATTAAAGTCTTCATATAAGTAACAATCCTACCAGGAAGTTCTGCAATTAGAGGCTCAGGTTTAGCGCCACCAACTTGTTGACCATCCGCAGCACCAATATTGACCCAGGTATGACCTAACTCTTGCGCATGATCCGTTTGACGAATCAATCCCCATAAAGGCTGTGGAACCACATTCCCAAACAACATGTCTATATCAGCTAGATTCATAATACATGAGTCTGCTGTCTGTGATAATTCCTTATAATACCCTGCAGGATTTTTACGGGGGTCAGGCAAAGTCTGCTTAAGAGCCAAAACTTCAGCTCGCTTCCACGGAACATGTACCCAAACACGTTGAAAATGGGCTGGTGCAGCTACAATACCAGCATTAACATTGGCCTGAACGGCCTCTTTCCACACCGGAGGAACCTCTCTCATTGGATATTGTCGTACTTTCCTCCTAACAGAAGGATCAGGTTCAAACAACGGCTGAGAAGGAGACTCGCTCCTAAACGACAACAATGTCGCAAATGCTCTCTCAACATCGAGACCCACTATAGTTCCCTTCGCAAACTCGGACTGTACACGGAACAACTCAGACGGAGTGTGTCCCAAATTACGATCTTCCAATTCTTTACGAAGGAAAGTACACATTTCATCAAAAACATACCTCTGCTTCGGTGCTTCCCATTGACGGAAGACATCCATAACAGATTCTAAATCATATCTCAAAGTATTAGTAACCCATTTACGTGCCAAATGATCCAGTACTGTCCGCTGGTCGAGACCAGGCAATTGGCTACGTAATTGTTTACGCTCTGAAACAGGGGTCATACCTAGTGACCCAAAGAGAGGAGAAAGGAGACCAGTAACAGTATCAGTCATCCTCTGTCGAACAGAAGGAGAAGTTGACAGAAGGACAGGGGACAAGGCAGACTGAGAGGAAACCAATATAGGAGCAGTAGCGGAAGAAGTAGCAAGAACAGGAGACAAAGTCGTAAGATTTGGAGACGGAGCAGGTAGCAAAGTCGGCGGCCCTTGAGAAGGCCGCGCCAGAGGAATAGGAGCCAACTGAAGAGGAGCTGGCGGCTGTGCAATAACAGAAGGCAAGGCAACCGGAGGTTGCGCAACTAAAGGTTGCGGAGGTGCTGTAGCACTCTGCACATAAGGGGGTGGCGACCTCAACAAATGGGACATCAAAGGATCCTTCTCAAGTTCCTTCATCGCATCTTGCTGATGAGGTGGCAAAGCTGGATAACACTTATCAATCGCCATTTTACGTTGTCTATGCAACTCCTATCTCGCTTGTTCTTCTTCGTTATCTTTAAACTGTATAGCAGCCTGCATTATCGAAATACCCTTCTCTCTTTTATTTCTCTTCACTAATTTAATTTCTTTCTGTTTGGCTTCCTTTCGCCAGAGGCGGAAAGAGTCAAACATCGCCGGCCGGGCTTTCTTCTTGAAGAGTTTAACTTCTAAATTATCTAAAATCTCCGTGTCATAACTACCATATTGGGGCGACTTTAGGACACCGTTATGTTATGTTATGTTATGTTACGTTGTTTTTGTATAGCGTACGGCTACTCGAAAGGAGTGTCCCGACGCTTTTCCACCCGCGGCTCATAAAAAGTAACACAACACAGCTAAAAACACAAAACCCTAAAAAGAGAACAAAGAGGAAACAGTTTAATAGAAAAAGAACAGACTAAGAATTAAAAAGCCAAGTCTTCAGGCTCCTCCTAAACTGAAGCAGATTGGCAGTACTGCGCAACGCAAGCGGAAGCGAATTCCATACCTGGGGAGCTCGGCAGCTGAAGGATCGCCCTCCAGCGCGCGCCTTCCTCACCCGTGAGACCACAGCTTTGAAAAGGGATTCCGAACGGAGAGAACGAGCTGGATGATAAAAGTTCAGTCTCCGCTGTAGATATCCCGCCCCTGATCCATGCAATGCTTTGTGCATCAGGGTAAGGGATTTAAACAGAATCCGCTTCCTAATAGGGAGCCAGTGAAGCCTCTGAAGCAACCCTGAGGCACGGGCACGTCTGCCAAGACCGAAAATTGCCCGGGCAGCAGAGTTCTGCACCACCTGCAGACGCTGAACCAGATAATCGGGGAGGCCAAGAAAGAGGGCGTTTACATAATCCAGCCTTGAGCCGATAAGAGCCTGAACGGTAATCCTCCTGTGCTCCTCCGACAACAGGGGCAAAAATTTGCGGAGCATCTTCAGGATTCCGTAACAGGTACCAGCCAGGCCAAGGATATGGGTTCGCAGCGCCAGCTGGTTATCTAGCTTGACGCCAGTCCTTTCTAGTGTAGCGAATCCACACTTGATTATACGTGATGGGGCCCACGCCATGTTTCACATAGAGCTCATAGGTTGGAGTTCCAATCGGAGGAACCGGACACGAATCCTCCAATCGGGAATCCCTATTACAACCACAACAAAATAACTTTCCAAGTCTGCTAAGACCAGGCATCTTCGCTCACTAGTCTAGCTTCAAACTTCAAGGGAATATCAGACACGATAGTCTCGTGAATACTCGAGTCCCTCGGCTTTGGAGCTTGCAAGTCCCAAATCAAATATCCTAAGGGATACCCAAAAACTAAGGACTGGCAGACGCTCCACTCATACTTAACTGAGGTATCGATGACGTCGCCAGAAGACCCGTCTATCGTCTGGCTTTACAAATCATCAAAGGGCTCCAAGACAGGGCGACAGTCAGGGCAGCAGTCCTTTGTAGCCGTCAGAAAGCGGGGAACCTCGCAGCAAAGACTTTCGGACCACGACGACATACAGGGGTCGATGAAGTGGCAGGCCTTCCTCCAGAATTTTTACACGAAGCTCCTCACGATCCTCAGGCTTGGTCCGGTACCGCTGAAGTCGCCCCTCGTTGGGCGCCAATTGAAGAACCGGGTTATTTAAGACCCAGCGGCGCCAGGGGCATGCCCAAAGTCTTCGGGTATCACCTGTCTTAGAATACAGAGACACGGAGTACTTCTTGGTGACGTCAAAGATCAAATTTATTAGCTGCAGCCAGTAACAGAGATCCTAGAAGTACAACACGGTGTATGTTCTCAGGAGACTGCTCAACTTTACAAAGCAAGCCATCCCTTTTTATACAAATAATTGTGCTTCAGGCAAACATTCCTTATTTACAGTTTGACTACTCACATGTTTCCACGACAAAAGCAGGAGCATGATGACAAGCCCATTTTTCAGTTTGCCCAGCCCAAAATTAATCATCAAACAAACCCATAATAAAAGACCTCGACCCAAATCGTAAATAGGCCATAAAAGAAGGAACAGAAACAGATGAGAAGCAAGATAGAAAGGTGTGTGCATGTACCATAAAATCAGCAATGTCCTGCTCTTTGATCTCTATCTTGACCAGCTAAAGGGCAAGAACTGGTTTGGCAAGGTCAGCTTCAGGCAGCAGGGTCAGTTCACTTCAGGTCAAACAGGAGTCAGCACGAACTCAAGCTAAGGTGCACGTGTCCCAGAGACTTGTTCAGCCACAGTCATAGGCCTATGTAAGGGCAACCACAAAATGGTTGCCATGCACAAAATGGAACCCAAGGGTTTCAGAACGAAATCGTCAAATACCCAGTGAATCCATCAATGTAACATGATGGAAACACTCATGCTTGCTGAGCTCACTGTTTACGGTTCGCTGTTACCAAATTCGTAACAGAACCACGACCATTATGACCCAGCGTCAGAATTCACGGAACCTCACAACCACCAGTCATGCAGTAGCAGTCAGTAAGAATGTGCAAGCGTACGCTATGGGTGGGATTAATTCATCCATACCAGTCTGGTTAAACAACTGCACCTCAAGAGAGAACCATGTTCTGATTTGCATCCTACATGTGCACTTCACATAGCTCCAGTTCAGTGTTCAGCCATAATAGCCTGAGCCCTAGCACTTAAATGAAAATGTTTGGTTCATTGCAATCTCAAATGCTGTAGAAGGAGCAAAATGGCTGTCTAGCAGGTTGTGGTTGAGGCCACCATGTAGCTCATCACTGCCGACCAGGCCTGCAAAATTGCGCATGAACGCAAACCACCAAGGCCTCTGCCTATGGCAGAGCAGCATTGACACAGGTCTACCCAGTCTTCCTTCCGACTCCTCAGGCACCCCATCACAACACTTGAAACACACCACCTACTCTGGGCAATCCCCGGAGCCAAACCACAACCTCAACATCATCTCTTACGCCGACGACACCCAGCTGATCCTCTCCCTCACCAGAGACCCCGACACCGCCAGAACCTGCCTACACGAAGGGATGAAAGACATCGCCGAGTGGATGAAGGACAGCCGCCTGAAACTGAACTCGGACAAGACGGAAGTCCTCATCCTGGGATCTTCGCCCTCCGCCTGGGACGACTCCTGGTGGCCCCCAGCCCTGGGCAATGCACCCAAGCCAACCGACCACGCACGCAACCTGGGCTTCATCCTGGACCCCTCCCTCTCGATGAACAGACAAGTCAACGCCGTCTCCTCATCGTGCTTCAACACCCTGCGTATGCTTCGCAAGATCTTCCGCTGGATCCCGACCGAGACCAGGAAGACTGTCACCCAGGCACTCGTCACCAGCCGACTGGACTACGGAAACGCCCTCTACGCCGGAACCACAGCCAAGCTACAGAAAAGACTCCAGCGCATCCAGAACGCCTCCGCCCGACTCATCCTGGATGTCCCCCGACGCAGCCACATCTCCAGCCACCTGAGGAACCTGCACTGGCTCCCCGTCGACAAGAGGATCACGTTCCGGCTCCTCACCCACGCACACAAGTCTCTCCACGACCTGGGCCCCAAGTACCTCAACGACCGCCTGACCTTCTACACGCCCACCCGCCAGCTACGGTCCACCAGCCTCGCCCTCGCAGCCGTACCACGCATCCGAAGAGCCACCGCCGGAGGAAGATCCTTCTCTTACCTGGCTGCCAAGACTTGGAACTCCCTCCCCATCCACCTTCGGCTGACCCAGGACCATCTCGCCTTCAGGAAACAACTCAAGACCTGGCTGTTCGAGCAGTAGCATACCCCTCCCCCCAAGCGCCTTGAGACCCTCCCGGGTGAGTAGTGCGCTATACAAATGGCACGATTGATTGATTGATTGAGTGTTCTCTCATTCTCTGCTACCACGCTTGCAGGACGGCATTGAGCCTGTCTTGGAAAACACGTCAAATGTCAATCCCAATAGGCCTTGGTAATCTCACTGCCAGCATCACAAGCAGGAGCTGATTCTTGCATGTTTTGTTTTGGTTTAATGTACATAGCTCTTTTAATTGTGCATGCCCGGCTCATGCTAGGAATGTTCAGGTGCGGAGTTCTAAGGAAGTCCGTTGGAGGCTGGAGGTGGTCGGGGGCAGGCTGCGATATTGGTAGTGTTAATTTTGACTCAATCTCAGTCTTAATACTGGCGACGATTGGAGCTGGATTGGGGACCAGCATCACTACCAATTTCCCAGAAGAACCCAATGGACTTGGGGCGTTTTATGTTACCTTTGGAAAACCGGCAGTGTAATTGTCTGAATTACACACAATTGACAAGTTTTGAAACAGAACTTTGAGGTAACTTCGGTGCTCCTTTGGCTCATGCTGTATTTCTAAGGCTAATTAGACAGAATATCGAGGCCAAAAAATTTGAAGTACATGAATATCGAGTTGGAAATATCGAGGACTGGAAATAGCAAGTGCAAGGATATCGTTGTCAAGAATATCAATTTGAAGGTAAGTAATGTTGAATTTAAAAACATCGAAGTCATTAATATTATTTGCAAAAATATAGTTCATAATATCGATTTTTTAATTAGTGTAATGTATTTGAGTATATATTTATAAACTTATGTTTTGTTTTTGTTTGTATAAGTTATGTATGTGTTACATTTTTAGTAGTTATCAATTTTATTTTAATTAAATTTTGTGTTTTTTTAGTTTCATAGTGGGTTGTGGATTTAAAGGGGAATAGGGTAGGATGTAATATAATTATAATAAGTTAATGATTACTATTTATTTACTAATATTTCTTTAATTGAGATGTTATTGTGTTCATTGTGGAAAGTTATTTATTATTAATTATTAATTGGTTGTTCATGAATATTAATTAATTAGTTGGTAATTAATTATGGGAATTGTGTAATTTATTAGGTGTGAGTTGTGGGGTTTATAGGAGTAAAGGGTGGGAAGTAATTTATTTTTATTTAATTAGTATTAGTTGATCATTAATATGAATTCATTGATATTTAATTAGGCTAACTGTTTATTTTTTGGGTGTGGATTTTACTTTTATAGGAGTAAAGGGTGGGAAGTAAATTAAATTTACTTACTTTATAATTAGTTGTTAAATACTATTCGTTTTTTAATTGAAAATACGTTTTAATTGTGTAATTCATTTTTTTACAGTTTAATTTTAGCTCTGGGTTGTGGGGATTATAGGGCTAAAGTGTGGGAAGTTAATTTGTTTTTATGAGTTTTAATTTGTTTTTTAAATAATAATATTTCTTTAATTGGTAATTAATTATGGTAATTATGGAAGTGTTTTTTTCAAATATTTAGATGCAGGTTGTGAATTGTATGGTGTGATAGGGCAGGGAAAAAAAGACAAAATGTATGTAATAAATAATGTTTTTGTTTCTAAATATTTCCTAATTAAAAATATGTATTTGTTTGAAAAAAAAATTTTTATTTGTTTAATATAATATTTGTAGGAATTTATCATATGTATTTAACATAATATGTTTTTTATATTTTATTTTTAATATTAAATATATTTGTATTTTAATGTTTAACATATTTATATATTTCTTTATTTCTTTTGGTTTTTAAAATATTTTTTGTTGTTAATATTTTGTTTTTAATTTTAAACTGACTGGATTGAATATTAATTATTACCTCTCCGCAATCCAACACTTTCCCTAATGTTGCACTGATTGGAGTGGGACTAGTGAATTTTATCCCACCATTATTCAACACTTTCCCTACTGTTGCACTCACTGGAGTGGGAATAGTAGTTTTTACCCCTCCGCCACCCAACACTTTCCCTACTGTTACACTCACTGGAGTGGGATTAGTAATTTGTACCTCTCCCCTATCCGGCACTTTCCCTACTGTTGCACTCATTGGAGATAGAATAGTCATTTTTACCCCTCCGCTATCCAACTCTTTCCCAACTGTTGCATTCATTGGAGCGGGAATAGTCATTTTGACCCCTCTGCTATCCAACACTTTCCCTACTGTTGCACTCATTGGAGTGGGAATAGTAATTTTTACCCCTCTGCTATCCGACACTTTCCCTACTGTTGCACTCATTGGAGTGGGAATAGTAATTTTTACCCCTCCGCTATCCAACTCTTTCCCAACTGTTGCACTGACTTGAGTGGGAATAGCAAATTTTAACCCTCCGCTATCCAACACTTTCCCGACTGTTGCACTCATTAGAGTGGGAATAGTAATTTGGGAAATTTAAGTTTAAAGCTTTTTTACTAGTTTAATGTTCTAATTTCTAATATAGTTTTTGTAATAAATTCTATGTTATTGGTATATATTACCTACTGGCGGTTGCCAGTAGGTAGTTATAGTTAGGATTGATTTCCATAGGGAAATCGCAACATTCTATTGGGAATAACTTTGGCGCCGGTTGAGGAATCTGCCTGAATTTTTCAGCAACTTTGCCTCGCGGCTCTCCGCTCCTTCTCTGAAAGTTTGGGGGGGGATCCGTCAAGCGGGGCCGAGATAAAAGGGGGGTCCCAAAACGTGTTTTCCCCATGTTTATTTCCATAGGGCGGTCTGTCGCACTTTTAGCTCGAATGGCTGAATGGATTTTCACCAAACTTGGCAAAATTGTAGGGACTGGTAGCCCGATGTGCCTTTGCTATGTCTCAAGATATGTGCTCCAGAGGATTTTGAGTAATTTAGGTTCAAAAAAATTTATATATCTGTAAGCGCGCCCCGGTACGCGCACCGGGGTGCGCTCCGGGCGCGCCACGCGACTTGCGCACAGAAAGCTGATTGGCTCTCGGGTGTCTGTAAACATTCCAAACTGTTTGGAGCGGCCGCCATCTTGTGTCTCGGTAGGATCGAGACACAAGAGGTGGCAAAAACAAAGGGGGAAATAACCAAAATGGGGCAGGGTAGACCCCCCCTGACCTCCTAGGTTTGATGTGGGGGCCATAAAAGGGTCCCGCGGGTCAAACATTTTTTTAAATTTTTTTTTTATTTTCGCCGGGGGAGCGCACGGTACGCGTACCGGGGAGCGTACCAGGGAGCGTACTTTGGTGAAAAATAGTGAAAATAGTAGTGAAAAATAATCATTTTGAGTGATTAGAGGTAGGGTAGCTCTGAAAAGAGCTTTTGGGTTCTGTGGCTGTTTTAGGTACCTACAAGTACGTCCCACACACACCCACACGCACACAACCCCACACCCCCACAGTCACACACTCCCCACACATACCTCACACACGCACACCTCCACCCACACCCAAACACCCCACACCCCCACACCGACACCTTACACATCCACATCCACACCCACACACCCCACACACCCCACACACCCACACACACACCTCACCCCCCCAACACACACACGCACACACAGATACCTCACAGACACATCCCACACATCCCACACACACACCTCCCTCCCCCCCCCACAGACACACACACACCTCACAGACACACCCACACATCCCACACATACACACACATCCTACACACATACCCCCCACACACACACACCCCCCACACACACCGCACACACTCACACCTCCACCTACACCCAAACACCCCACACACCCACACCCACACACACAGCTTACACAGCCACACCCCCACCCACACCCACATACCCCACACACTTACACACACCTATACACCTCACCCCCCCAGACACACACACACACCTCACAGACACACCCCACACATCCCCCACACACACCTCCCCCCTCCACACATGGGGAAAAGTCAGTGAAACAGTAAAATAATAATTTAAAGTGCCTAGAGGTAGGGTAGCTCTGAATAGAGCTGTTGTGTTGTGTGGCGTATTTAAGTACCAACATGTAGGTACCAATGCAGAGTTTTAAATTCAATGTAGACCATCTCCTTTGTAGATAATGTGTATGTTGTTACAGAAGTTATTGTGGTATGTGGAATCCATAGCATAGTCTGTCAGGAAAGTAGAAACAGATCCTTTAAGCACACCCTGAGAAGGTCTAGGGGATCAGAGGTAGTCTATCCTGCTCCCTTATGATGTTTTCCAGTATTACATTTAATCTCTTCTAAATGTATAGAAAATTGACGGTGATATCGTGCATTAGAGACAGACTGTGAGAGAAAGGAGGCAGGAGATGAAAAACAGATGTCAAATACACTTTGGAGATAATATAGTGGGAGAAAGGAAGTAACTATGAGCAAACTTACTATGTATCACAAAAAAAATTGCTCAGTATACTATAAGTCTCACATTATATTATATTCATTTTTGTACTATTTCATTGATTACATATAAAAAAGAATAATGTCTGGAACAATTTTTAATTATTAAATATTAATTTATTGCTCTGATTTTTTAAAATTTAATAAGACTTCCAACATTATGTCGTCGGGAATGTCCTCATTTGGATTACATGATTCCATTTCTTCCACATATTTGAGAAACTCTTCATCAAGAGACTGATCCAAAAAATCTGAATCGTTATTCTCTTCCTCTGGGTTGTCCTGAAGATCAAGTTCGAATGAAATATTACATTTATTTTGATCTCCTTCCATTATGTTGCTGTAAATTGCATAAAAAATAAATATATCAGTAGAGATAGGGCACTGTTGGGTTTAAGTTCAGAGAGGTACTTTTGAGTTTTTAACAGTCAAGTTATCTTTGGACAGTGTATGGTATCAGGCAGGAAGTAGAAATATAAAAAAGTGCATGTGAAGAAACCTAAGTAAATTCATAAATATACTAGAGAAGCCTAAATCAATCCATAACTATAACAGAGAAGCCTATCTGAATCTATAACTATAACAGAGGGACAGTAAAAAACTATCAGAAAACGTTTTTCCAATTTAACTTAAAGTGCAGAACATAGTTCCCCTTAAAAATTAACAAATTACCTTTCAGAAAGGAGTTGATGTTTTCAGAGGAAATCCTTTATAAATGTACCTCAGGTAGTAGTACTCAAAATGGCCGTGTTTCCCTCTCATTTTTCATATATATTCATGTTCATAACCAATGAAATGTCAGCACATAAAAATACAAAATGAAAGTAACATTTTCATTGGTTGCAAATTCTAACACTTTCATATGTGTTTTAGTCATGTAATTTACCTCAGGATATTTAGACAGTGCTACAGCTCAAATGGCTCAATGGAATTCCACCAAATTTGGGAAAATGGTAGGGACTGGTATGTAGTATGGCCTATTCTATATTTGGTGAAAGTGTCTCCAGTGGTTTTTATGTAAATTAACTTTTAACATTTTTGGGAGCGCTTCCCGGTGCACGCCCCGGTACGCGTACCGGCAGCGCAACGGGAGTCCTCCATTTTGTGTTTTGGTACATTTGAGTCAGAAAATGGAGGACAAACAATGTTGGAAAAGGGTATAAGGGGGCACGGTAGGCACTCCCTGACCCCCTAGGTTTTCTGAGGGGGTGTTAGGAGGCCCATATAGACCAAAAAAATAAATCTTTTTAAATTTTCGTGGGGGGAGCGCCCGGTACGCGCACCGGGAAGCGTACCGGGGAGCGTACTTTGGTGAAAAATAGTGAAAAAAGTTAGAAAAAGATAATCATTTTGAGTGATCAGAGGTAGGGTAGCTCTGAAAAGAGCTTTTGGGTCCTGTGGCTGATTTAGGTACCTACAAGTAGGTACCAATGCACAGTCTTAAATTCAGGAGGAATATTCTATTCCCCTCATCTGAGAAGTGCACACCATCTCCTATGTAGATATCTTGCATGTTGTAACGCAAGTTGTTGTTGTATATTGAACCCATTCCATAGTCTCTCATGTAAGCAGAAACAGATTTATTCACATGTTTCCGTGCTTTCTCAAATTGTGGACAAAATTGGTTAGACCACTTCCATTTCTGTCTTTGGCAAATATTGGAAAATACCAAGGCAGTTTGAGGAAAAAGTGCCATCAATTGCCCAAAGGTGTCCTTTAAAAGCATTTCCAGACCTACCCCAGTCAAAGTGCCTAAGTCATTTCCACCACAGTGCAGAATTATGAGGTTAGGGTGTGGCAAATGCAAAAAGGTTTTCACCAATGGAATCAATTGGTGACATCTTACTCCTCTCTGGCCAATCCATTTAATGTTCACATTTTGTAAATCAAGGTTGTGAAAATTTCTGGTAGCTGCATACCTTTGAGCCCAGTGGATATAGCTATGTCCAATAATCCAGACAGAATACATGGTGAGAGGAGATTCTGGTGCAGTCAGATGAAGTGTGGGAAAGAAATGGCAGTTGGAACAATAGGAGTTTGCAAAAAAAAAACTGTAGACTTTCAGTGCTCTTGAATCACAAGCAATGATTGGTAGATTGAGATAGTTGAAAACTGAAAGTTAGGGTGCATGGTTGTGTTCTGTGTAAGAAGTAATTTCGATGGTTAAAAAAAGTCATTTAAAGAAACATTGCATCAGATAAGCTGGTGTATTCGCAGGTCAAACATCCTTGCTGAGGTGATTTGCAACATTGTAGAATAAACTTTTAAACCTGAGAGCTCAGTGAGGAGGGAGTTGCTATGGTAACAGGTAGAAAGGGCTGAGGGGGGGAAGGGTGTTGGTTTGAAAATACAGAGGGAAGAGTTTTGATTGGTTACCATGAAGAATATGTGTGTAGAATTAGAGGTTCTCTGTCCTATTAAGGTTTGCAGTGCCTGGAGAACATACCTTTTGCTCTGCTAAAGAAATATTGGTGTGTTTATCTGACACTGTTGTGAATCTCCTAAAGCATTTGTAAAGGTGAGTTATGATACATTTAATATACATAGAGACTTGTATACTCTATGGAGTAGATTTGGAAGCAAATTGTGGTTTTTTAATGTTGCTTTGTGTCATGCTTTTTGATAATGCTTGGTAAAAAGTTTTTACTGCATAGAGGAATTGTATTTTGTAAAATTGTGAAGTTTTAGTAGTGACATGGAATGCTTGTACATAGGACCTGTGCTGTGTTTTTTAAATGTGATGTCAAAAACGATTTTGGGAAAAATGAATGGCTTTTACATTTTTTAAAAAGAATAAAGAATGTGTGCATGTTTAAAGAAATACATTTGACTCTTTACAATGATGTTACCTGTGTTAACTCAGTGTAGGAAGGATATTGAGTTTGTTTGCATAGAGGAATTGTATTTTGTAAAATAGTAAGGTTTCAATAATGACATGGAATGCTTGTACATAGGAAATGTGCTGTTTTTCCTAAATGTGATATCAAAAACGTTTTTGGGCAAAATGAATGGCTTTTACATTTTTGAGTATAATGTGGCGCAGAGGTTTAAAAAGTGACGCATCTACCTACATGCGTCACTTTTTAAATATGGCAAAAAAAGGTACATGTTTGGGCTTTCCTGGGGAGCGTAGGTGGTGAGGCTTGTGTCTAAGAGTGCAGTGGACTAGGCTTCATGAAGCCTATCCCCGACTGCACTCTTAGACACAGGTGTCAATTTGACTCTTTACAATGATGTTTCCTGTGTTAACTCAGTATAGGAAGCATATTGAGTTTGTTTGCATAGAGGAATTGTATTTTGTAAAATAGTGAGGTTTCAGTAATGATATGGAATGCTTGTACATAGGATCTGTGCTGTGTTTCCTAAATGTGATGTCAAAAACGATTTTGGCGAAAATGAATGGCTTTTACATTTTTGAGTATAATGTGGCGCAGAGGTTTAAAAAGTGACGCATCTACCTACATGCGTCACTTTTTAAATATGGCGCAAAAAGGTACATGTTTTATGCCGCCGATGCTTCACAAAAAGTGACGGATCAGCAGTGCAAACTGACGCAGGGCCTCATAAATTAGGTTCTTTTTTTTTGCACAGTACTCCAGTTTAGTCCTGTCCACTGAACTCTTGGGCACAAACTTCACCTTTTGTGATCCCCTGGACAGTCTTCATCTCATCTGCACTCCTGCTTAGGTGTCAGAATCCTATCACATGGGGAAAGCTCCATGTGAAAGCGTTTGCCTCAGTCTTATCCCTGCTGTGAGGCAGATGCTTGTACATAGGACCTGTGCTGTGTTTCCTAAATGTGATGTCAAAAACGATTTTGGGGAAAATTAATGGCTTTTACATTTTTGAGTGTAATGTGGCGCAGAGGTTTAAACAGTGACGCATCTATCTACATGCGTCATTTTTTAAATATGCCGCAAAAAGGTACATGTTTGGGCTTTCCTGGGGAGCGTAGGTGGTGAGGCTTGTGTCTAAGAGTGCAGTGGACTAGGCTTCATGAAGCCTATCCCTGACTGCACTCTTAGACACAGGCGTAAATTTGACTCTTTACTATGATGTTACCTGTGTTAACTCAGTGTAGGAAGCATATTGAGTTTGTTTGCATAGAGGAATTGTATTTTGAAAAATAGTGAGGTTTCAGTAATGACATGGAATGCTTGTACATAGGACCTGTGCTGTGTTTCCTAAATGTGATGTGAAAAACGATTTTGGGCAAAATTAATGGCTTTTACATTTTTGAGTATAATGTGGCGCAGAGGTTTAAAAAAGTGACGCATCTACCTACATGCGTCACTTTTTAAATATGACGCAAAAAGGTACATGTTTTATGCCGCCGATGCGTCACAAAAAGTGACGCATTAGCAGTGCAAAACTGACGCAGGGCCTCATAAATGAGGTTCATCTTTTTTTGCACACTACTCCAGTTTAGTCCTGTCCACTGCACTCTTGGACACAAGCCTCACCTTTTGTGCTCCCCTGGACAGGCTTTATCTCATCTGCACTCCTGCTTAGGTGTGAGAATCGTATCACATGGGGAAAGCTCCATGTGAAAGCGTTTGCCTCAGTCTTATCCCTGCTGTGAGGCAGGTGCAAGATTTTGATGTAACAGTGTCATAAAAGTGAGGCAGTGAAATCTCATAGATTTTATTGCGTCATTATTACGAGACTTTTTGCAGAGAAATGACCCCTCTATGTACATTACACTTGACAGAGGTATAATGTGGTGCAGTGGTTTAAAAAATGACGCATCTAACTACATGCGTCACTTTTTAAATATGGTGCAACAAGGGACATGTTTTATGCTGCCAATGCATCACAAAAAGTGACGCATCAGTAGCGCAAAACTGACGCATGGCTTTATAAATGAGGCTCATCTTTTTCTTGCACACTACTCCAGTTTAGTCTTGTCCACTGCACTCTTGGACACAAGCCTCACGTTTTGTGCTCCCCTGGAGAGTCTTCATCTCATCTGCACTCCTGCTTAGGTGTGAGAATCGTATCACATGGGGAAAGCCCCATGTGAAAGCGTTTGCCTCAGTCTTATCCCTACTGTGAGGCAGGTGCAAGATTTTGACATAAGTTTCCTAAAAGTGACGCAGTGAAATTTTATAGATTTCACTGTGTCATTATTACGAGGCTTTTTGCAGAGAAATGACCCCTCTCTGTACATTACACTTGACAGAGGTATAATGTGATGCAAAAGGTTTTAAAAATCACGCATTTACCTACATGCGTCACTTTTTAAATATGGTGCAACAAGGCACATGTTTAATGATGCCAATGCGTCACAAAAAGTGATGCTTCAGTAGCGCAAAACTGACGCATGGCTTTATAAATGAGGATCAATTATGTCATCTGTGTTACCTGAGATTAGGAAGTAGATTGTGCAGATGAGGTGAGACATGTCCATAGGGACAGATGAGGTGAGGTTTATGATCAAGACTGTAGTGGGAGAGAGGGATTTCCCGGGAAGCATAGGTGGTGAAGCCTGTGTATAAGAGTGCAGTGGACTTAGACATCTTCTTTGTACCTGTGGACAGAACTGTCTTCCACTATACTCTTCAATACAGGCCTCACCTTTTGTGTACCCCTGGAGAATCCTCACCTGATCTGTAACCCTGAATAGATCGTTTGCTTTTTGTCATTGCTTTGTTGTTTGGTAATAGTGGTCTATAATGTGCTATTTTTTTCTTTAACACAGATTAAAATCAAGATTTCAAGAGTAAGCAAACATGCCCACAAGGGAAAGGACAAGAAAACAACGTAACCGAGAAAAATCAAAAACAGCAACGAAATTACAGCACTCTTCCACAACAAATACTTCAAAAAACAGGAACCAAGCTCCTGGTAAGACAACTAAGTCTTTTATTCGGAACATATGTACTTTAAAAAAATAATGATGGACAGCATGTAGAAAAAGAAAATGAGAGAGTAAATTTGAAAAGGAAGGAGAGAACCTCAAAGAATCCTACAACTGCAGCAGGAGAGAATAATATGTATAGGAATAGAAGGCAGAATCAGTTTAGAGACATTCGTAGACGAATGTTTCGCAATAGAGTGGTTTTAAATTTGTTAAAAAACATTAGGAAAGGTAAACAGAGAGCTGCTTTTTATAAGAAAAAAAAAGTGTAGAGAAGATTGTTGATCAGGCTTTTGAAGTTAAGAAGAAGTTATTTATTTTAATAATCAATAGAATTAGGACACTTAACAAGACAATTGATGTTTTCAAATCGAACAGTAGATGGAAAAGAGTAATTAATTGGACTAATTTTTGTAAAGTTTTTTCTGGAGAATGGATGCACAGTTCAAGTTGTGAGCCATTTTTTAATGAGGAGAGTTACTTCCAGGAAAATGATTTAGTGCATGCAGTTGACACCAGTGGTCGAGCGTATGAAGTGATAGACGGTTGTCCGATTGAAAAAGAGAAACTTGTGCCTAGAGAACCAGAAGAGGTGTTAACTGATGAAGTTTTAGGGAGACGTACTAAGGGTCCAGTGTACACTTGGAAGTGTAGTCGTATTTGTAGTGTGCGACAGGAATCAATTGATTTGTTTTGTAATTTCTTACGTACATATAGTAAGAAAAGTCTAAAGCAGAAAGTGAAGTTGTTGCAAGACTTAGATCCTTGCAGAGTGAGAGAAAAGACAGGTTTGCAAGGCCATTCACTGGCTTGTCTTTCTAGAAAAGTCTGTCAGAGTGTTTTTCATCATTTTAGGATGTTAGCAGTGCATCATACCAAAATGAGGAAATTAGTGAGAATGTTGTATTATGCAAAAAGTCCAGCACTTAAGCTTAAACAATTAAACAGTGCTCTTTTGCATGGAACTGAATTAGATGTGAAGAAGATTTGTGAAGAAATTGAGATTTGTTATTTTGATAAAAAAGAGGATAGTGTAGAAATTGACACAGCAATTCAAGGTAATGTGGAAGACAATGTGTAGATTTCAAGTACAGAAAAGTTTGAGCAGGAAATTACCAGGTTTAAGGTGAAATCAAGTGAAAGGCCGAATTTTACTTGTGTGTGTTGTCGACAAAGTCATTATAAGCATCAAACTAGATTAGTTGATTTATACGTAAAAAGTGAAAAGATGAATAATTATGAGTGGAAGGATTTTGCAACTTATTTGTGGGTGGAGAATTGTTTTGATTTGAGTTCTGATCAGCGTGTTTGTAAATATTGTTATGATAAATTAAATCAAAACAGAATGCCTGCTAGAGCTGTTCATAATAATCTGGAGTTGGTAGACATTCCCCCTGAATTGATGGATTTAAATACATATGAGTCTATTTTGATTCAATGTGTCCACCCTTTTCAGGCAATTGTTCGCATGGAGCCTAAGATAGGGAAATTGGCTCCTACAGATTTGCAGAGAGGATTAAAGAGAAGAGTTGTTTATTTGCCTCTAGATTTAAAAAAAAATATTGGTACAATTGGTATAGAAAAAGTAGAAGAGGAACCTTTAGTTATTCTAGTTAATGGGGTTCCGACAAAGAGTAAAAAAATCTGGCAAGATTTAGTGGATGTTAGGAAAGTCAAAAAGGCAACGTTGTATTTAGTCAAAAACAATGAGTATTATAAACATGTATGTGTTGCAGCAGAGGAAACAGCTGCAGATGAAGACAGTGATTGTTCAGTCGGCCAAATTGAAAAAGTTGATGTCTCTAGAAGTGAAGAAATATATGAACATTATACTGTTCATCCTTTGCATTCCAAAGAAGTAATGGGGAATGCAATTGAATTGTTTCAAATGAAAGCAGCAAAAGGAAGTCCCGTTAGTGTATGGGAAGAAAGTTTGGAAGCTCGTTGTTTTCCACAGCTATTTCCAACAGGTCGAGGTGGACGATATGATGATCGACCACTTCAAAGTCCTGCATCTGAATATCGAACTGTAAGATTATATGCTGAAGATCCAAGGTTTCGTCAATGCATTCCCTATTTGTTTCATCTACTGTATGAAAGTGACTTGTCTGGGCTTTCTTAAGCAGTAAACCATATATTGAAAAGTGGAGCACATCTACAAAATGTTTCGGTGAGGGACTTTATGGAGAAAGTGAATCTGCAAGATAATATTTTGGAATCTCATCTAATCAATCTCATGGCATGTCAGCGTGGTACAAACGAGTATTGGTACCGTCGTCATGGGGAATTGAAATGTATGCTAAGAAACTTAGGAACTCCTACATGGTTCCTCACTCTTAGCTGTGCCGAGTATGCATGGGATGACTTACTTCAATTTCTACGAGAGGCAAATGCAAATATACAAAATATAGAATTCAAAACACCTGGAGCACTGTGTTCTTTGGATCCAGTAAATGTATGCAGATATTTCAATCATAGATTTGAAGCTATGATGTCTTTTATTACCAACAAAAAAAATCCTCCCCTTGGAGAGGTTTTGGATTTCTTTTGGAGAAAGGAGTATCAAGCGAGAGGTGCTCCTCACATACATATCTTGTTGTGGATTAAAGATGCACCCAAATGTGGAACAGATTCGGATGAGACAGTGATGAGCTTCATTGAAGAGTATTCAACATGTGCTGTTCCGAAAACTACCGAAGAAAACAGTTTAAGGCAACAAGTTTTACGCTTTCCATCCAATCGTTGTGGAAAGTACTGTCGTCGAAAATTCAGAAACAAGGACAAGGTCTACACAAAGTGTCGTTTCACCTTTCCACGACCAGTGATTTCTAAAGGAAGACTAAATCATTTGATGTCTTCTCTGCGACATACTGTGACGAGGAAATCACCAAAAAATACATACAATTTAAAAAGAAACGAAGAGTCCAAGTACATCAACGACTACAACCCAGTGATTTTGTGCATGTGGAATGCTAACATGGATATTCAATTCGTTGCTGACAACTCTATTGCCGTGGCTCGATATGTGACGTCTTACATCACAAAAAAAGAAAAGACAGAACTGAAGGAAATGTGGGAGGACATTTCACATGAAAAGAGTCTAAGCAAGAAATTATACAGTTACAGTCTGAAGATGTTGTCGCATCGACAAATTGGAGCATATGAATGTTCTGATCGATTGTCATCAGCAAGTCTATATGCCAAATCTAGAACCATCATTTGGGTGAGTCTAGGTCTTGCTGCAACACGAAATCGAGTTTTGAAATCTGTACAAGAAATAGAGTATTTGGCGGAGAAAGGACCAGAAAGTACAGATATTTTGAAGACCAACATGTTGGATACATACTATCCAAATAGAAGTAGTCATCTTGAGAACGTTTGTTTGTATGAAGTTCTGCAAAACTATATTTATAAGAGGACCATCAGAGAAGATATTAACAATGGAATATATGCTATCATTGGGTGTGAAGGATGTCTAGTGAGACAGAAAAAAGGTCATTTGATTAATCATCGAAAATTGAGTTGCGAAAATCCAGAGAAAAGGGAATTTTACTATTTAGCTCTTTTGCAACTCTTTAAGCCATGGCGTACAGAAGAGGAACTACTTGGAGATTTTCTCTGTTACGAAGATTCTTTTAATGCAACCAAGGATACCATAGAATGTCCTGTTTTTCTAAATTATCTGCAACTGTTGAACGAAGAAATAGAGCAAGAAGCCACAATTGCTGCAGAGATTGCTAGAGACAGTTCTCAAGGCAGTCAGAGTTCGGCTTCATTGAGTCAGGATCCACTTGGAGGACCAATTATCCAAAATGAAGCTGCCACTGCCATGGATGACGTGGAAAGAGCTATGGAACAAGCTCAAGTTGATGAAGTTAACTTAGAAGATTTGGTGAAACAACTAAACCTTGAGCAGAAACAGATATATGACGAAGTCACAGAACAGATTGATCATGGATTCAGTCATGACAAAAAAGAGTGCTCATGTACATCATTTAAGCCTTCCAACTGTACGTGAGTGGAGAAGCGGGAACTGGAAAAAGTTTTCTGATTAAAGCAATTGCAACTTATCTGCAGAAAAGGACTGAATCATCGCTGTCTTGTGTTGTTACCGCTCCAACTGGGCTGGCAGCACATAACATTAAAGGGATTCCTGTACATCATTTACTGATGCTGCCAGTGGAGCATGATAACAAATTGGAGTATCACAAGCTATCTGGAGATGCGTGTTCCGAAGTTTCGAGAGTCCTGAAGAAAATGAAACTTCTTATCATTGATGAAGTAAGCATGGTGTCAAATATAATGCTTGCTTTTGTGCATTTGAGAATGCAAGAAATTCTTAGAACAGACTATGATGTCTTATTTGGAGGAAAACATATTATTGTTTTTGGAGATCTTCTGCAGTTGACTCCAGTGAAAGGACAACCTGTGCTCAAAATGCTCACGCATGAAGATACCAGGAAGTGCTTAGGGAGTATTGGAAACGTTAATATATGGTTAAACTTCAAATATGCAGAACTGCTTCAAAATATGCGGCAGGCAAAGGATGAAGATTATAAAAATATTTTACAAGATGTAAGAATCGGAAAACTAAGTCAGCAAGGGAAAGAAGCTTTACATGGACGATTAATCTCAAATTTGTACCCAAATGAAAACATACTTCCAGAGAATATTTTTAAGAAAATTAACTAGAAGAAATCTGGCATATGTTTGATGCCAACTCTGAAAGAATGTTCCATGTTCAATAACAAAATGTTACAGTTAGAAAATGAAGAGATAGTGAAACTGAAAGCTACAGATAAAATAGAGCATATGGGAGCAACAATTATTTTGTCTGAAAATTTGAAATCAAAATTGGATTCATTAGAGAAGACTATATCTAAAACTGCTGGTTTTGAAAAGACTCTGAATGTGTGTTTAAATTGTCATATCATTTTGAGAAGGAATTTAAATGTTGAAAGAGGTCTGGTAAATGGAGCAATGGGTCATGTTGTTGGTTTTGTGAATTACAAAAATAGAGATGGAATTGAAATTTTTAAAATTAAATTTGATGGCATTGATGAAATAGAACAAATTTGTCGTTGTTCAGCTAGATTTTTGCTCGTGAAAGACTTATATGTTCGCCCAAAACAGTTTCCTATTTGTTTGGCATATGCGGTGACAATTCATAAGTCTCAAGGTTTAAGTGTAGATGGCGCTTTGGTGAACATTGGAAGTTCTGTGTTTAAAGAGGGTATGGCATATGTGGCATTATCACGAGTCAGAACTTTATCAGGATTGTACTTGATTGAGTGTGATGAAACAAAGATTTGTGCAGATCTACATTGTGTTAAAGAATACAATAGGTTAAGAAGAGAGTATGCTCCACATTTGCCTCAATATCCTCTGATTGAAAAACGTGTGGTAGGCCGAAAAAGAAGAAATGAGAGTAATTGCAGTGGGGTATCAGAAAAAAGGCATAACGTAGATAAAAGTGTAATTGTAAAGAGAAAGAAAAATGATTCTGTTGAAGATGTTGCTGGATTTCAGTTTGAAAACAGTTCTGGTGTCAACTGCTATGCTAATGTAGTAGTTAATGTTGTTTTTTTTCTTCAAAATTTACAAAAACAGATTGTCGAAAATCGGGAACAAACATTGTGCTGTTTATTGAATTCTGTGTTAGAGAAATGTAGTAGTGATAGAGCAAAAATAGAAAGTCTTTCAGAAATTAGAAATCTTCTAGACATATGTTCAGGTCAAAATCAATTTTCACAGAATATTCAGCAGGATTGTCAGGAATTTTTAATATATATGTTTGATGTATTGCAAGATGAAGGAGTAGATATAAAAAATCTTTTTAACCTTTCTTATCAATGGCAACATGACTGTGATAACTGTGCTTCATCAAGTACTACTAGAATAGACTCTGAAAGATTTATATATTTGACTTTACCAGACTGCAAATCAGTGCCTTTTAATAATCTAGTTAAAGCAGCGGATCACAATATGGTGTGTACCCAATGTAAGTCTGCAATGCTGTCCACATTATTTCTACAAAATTATGGTCACTATGTCATTTTAATGTTCCAACGATGTAGACCTGATGAAACTAAATTGACAACTTCTATTAAAAATTTCGTGGCTTCTCAGTTATCGATATCAGGAAGAACCTTTACAACTGTAGCTATTATTTTTCATGACGGTCCTTCTACAACATCAGGGCATTACACATGCTATTTAAAAACTTCTAAAGGTTGGACCCAATGTAACGACACTCATTTGACTTTCAAACAACGTTTGCCTTTTGGCTTTATAAATTCATACCTAGTGTTTTTACAGCCAAAATTTAGGTAAAGGTAATTGGCCTATGAAGACGGGAGGAGTACTGATATATACTCATACATCTGACACTATTTGGCCAAATGGAAAGGTGCAGGAATGAGTAAAGAGTCATGACTGAAAAAAAGGAGTATATGAAAATATTGAAAATATTTCAGATGTTCTTGGAGCTTTTCTTCTAGAAAGTCGATGAAATGGATTTTTTACTGAACAGCAAAGTACTTTGCAACGAGAAAAGGACCTCCATGACATACTATTTGGCCTCAAGGAAAAGTAAGTCAATCAAAGATTAGAGTACATTTGTCATTTGTCAGTATCTAAGGTTTTTTTTAAAACACAATCTTTTAGATTGTGGTTTTTTTTCCCGCTGTCATATGATGAGTAATTTGAACTCACTGTTTTAAGTGAAATTCAATATATTCTGAGAACAGCAAAAATAAACTATGTAACATGTTGTACAAGTTATTCTATACTTTGGATTGTGTAAATTAAATTGTATTCCCATTCTCTGACACTCATTTTCCTTTTTCCATCCTCTTTGAGCTCTTTTTACTCACTTATAATGTCTTTCTCTCACTCTCTGTAACCCCTGTTCTTTTACTCCACTTCTTTGACAAGCCCTCATTCTCATTTCAACTGTCTGCATCCCCTCTCTCCCTTGCATAACTTTTCAGCTTTCAGTCTCTCTGCTTTACTTCCCTTTTCCGTATTTTCCTCCTTTGCTCTTTTAGTAATTCCTGTTTACTCACTCAGCAGTATTATCGCACTCTATCACTATAAATCACCCACTCTCCCTCGCTTATCTTTGTTTGCTCCTTACTTTTGACCTTTTTCGTTCACTACTTCTATGTCCTCAGTGCCTCACTCTCCTTGTGTTATGTTCACTTGTGTTAATCTACCTTCTATCATTTCTTTTACAACAACTTCACTGCTCCTCTCTCATCGTTCTTCATCCCATTTCTTTTACTCTGGTTCCATTACTATCCCTCATTTCCTTTCTTTCAATGTCCTTCTCTTTACTTTCATCACCAAATTATTTTCTCTCAGTACCACTGTTTTAGTCGTCTTCTCCTCTCTTTCCTTTTTTTGATCCCTTACTCATTTCCTTTTCTCACTCATTGTACTCCACCTCACTCAGTTTTTCTCTTAGTGTGTCTGTCTACTAACTTCCTCACTCCATTTCCCTCAATCGTTGTATATTATCCTCTCTCCCTTCATCCTTTCACTCTATGACTGTTCTTCACTTACTCTCACTTATCTTCTATTCCTCATTCTTCTAAATGCATCCTTAATTAGACTGTTTTCTGTCTCAGTCATTTTCTTTTTACTTACTACTGTTTCCTGATTTAGTTTTGCTAACTCACATTGTTTTAGTATCTTTCTTACCTTCAGTTCATTTCTCTGTTCTTCTCTTCCTCTGTGTCAGTGAATCTATATGCCTTACTCTTAGTAATTTGCTCTCATTCTATTTCTTTTTTTCTCTTTTTATCCTTCTACCTTACTTTATTTCCCTTTCTGTGTCCTTCACTCTTACTTTATTTCTAGATACACTGTTATGATTTTTAACGTCTTCATTTGTATCTTTTAATTTAAAATACATATTTTACTAATTATAACTTATTTTTTCTTCTCTCTTTCACAGATACAAAGTGTAGTAAAAAAATGTAATTAAAGTTACATTTATTATATGGTAAGTGTGACTAAAAAAATGTAGTTTGTCATCACCCTTTGCTTTAAGCTCACTAATATTTTCTCAACCAACCTCACTCCTGTTTCTTTACTCTGCTTCCTTCACTTATTCTTATTCTCCATGTTTACTCCAATTTCCCTATTTCCCCTCTCATATTCAACTTCTTTCAGTCGCTATTCTTTACTTCACTTACCCTCTGTTCCCTTCCTTTGCTTCTTCACTCATTCTGTTTTTCTTAATTATTTACCTTACTCCTACACACACACCTCATCCCCCTCCCAACACATACACACACCTCTGACATACACCCCACACACACACCACACACACACCTCATACACACAAAAAAATCCCCCCACACAAACGCTTCACATACACACACACATTCCATACACACACATACATCCCATACATATACCCCCCACACCCACACACCCCTCACACATATCTCACACACCCTCACCTCCACCCACACCGAAACACCCCACACAGCCACAACCACAGAAACACCTTACACACCGACACCCCGACCTACACCCACTGACTCCCTATAACTCACACAAACTGCATTACTTATCTTTGTTTGCTATTTCACTCAAACCCATTCAGGTACTGTTACCTTTATTTTCTCTGTCCTTTGTGTTTCTCACTCCCCATCTCTTATCCTAATTCAATTTTTCACTCTATTTCACCCCTCTTTACGTATACTAACTGGTCTTTTCTTACCCTCCCTCACCGTTCTTCATTTATCCCAGTTACGCCACTACCGTTCATTCTCAATTTTTTTCTGTCCTATGTTTTTCTTTCAACACCCACTCACATTCTCCCACTATCTCTAGTTTAGTGTTCTTCCTCTCTTCCCTTCTTTCGCTCCTTTAGTGATTTTACTTTTCTCATTTTCACCCTATTACACTTTGTCTGTTTTTAACTATGTAGTAAACAATCCCTCTGTGTTTCTCCCTCTAGCTCTCTTTCTCTTAACATTACTCTCTTTGTGTTCTTCCCTCATGCTAACTCCTTCACTAATTTTTTTTTCTTTTTTTTTTTGGTGCGCTCCCCGGTGCGCACCCCGGTGCACGTACCGGTACGTGTACCCTGCAGAAAAAAGATTGACACAGATTCTTTAAAAATATAGGTTTATTTTTATAAAGTAAAGGTAGTTCTAAAAAGAACTGTTTTTTTTTCTTCTTTTTGTTGTTTTATATTTTTTTAATGTTTTTTTTAACATTTTGTACTTTTTTTGGCTTTTCTGAACACTTTTATATTTTTTTTGTATTTTTTATGGGGAGAAACAAAAAACAGGGAATTGTAAATGGCTACACTGGAGCATGAAAGAAATCTGGAAAAATTAGTTTTTTTTTGGACACTTATGGTTATCACCAGAAACCATGATAAGTTCAATGCTTTGCTCACCATAAGCAAGTAACTTGTTACAATATTTGCATAAAATTTTGTAATCATTAAACTTTGGTTGGATAGTAGCCAATGTGTCTCTTGCCCCCGAACCCGATGGAGTGGGTTGTTTTAATGTTGAGCGTCGAGACATTGATGGGGGTAGTTTACTGCAGAGGTCCCTTAACTCTGCATTAGAGTAGTTGTTTGGATGCGCACGCATCATGTGGCGAATCATCGTGTGATTCCCGAAGGAATACTTTTTGTTAGGGTTCCCCCTGGATAGCTCAGCACCACAAATTAAGCAAGTCACCTTTGCTGCGTTGACTTTTTTAAAAACCCTTGGGAGTTTGTAAAACTGCCATACAAAGTGCTCTTTGGGTTTGTAGGGCTGTTTATCTTCTGGCAGGAACTCCCTTGTCTGTGCCTCCTCTTCCTCATCCTCCTCCTCTTCCTGTTCACCACCAATATAATCTTCTGGTGGTCTTTTAGATGGTGGTGGTGGTGGTGGTGGGCCAGATGCTCCAGCTGCTGATACTACTGTAGCCATTTTCTGAGATAGAACTCGAAAAAGGTCTTCCTCAGTCAAAGGACAAAGTCAGAATAAGGAAAAAAGGAGGGGGCTTTCATCATTTGGAAAACAAAAGTGTTCTGGACCAATGAAAAGTGTTATTTTCAAGTCACATGATCCAAGCTTTCATCATTTGGAAACCAAAACTGATCTGCACCAATGAAAAGTGTTATTTTCAGATCACATGACCCGACGCGCTTACGCTACGCGCCCCGGGGCGCGCCTCAGGGCGCGTCGCGTAAACGAGTCGAGACGTTGCTCGATCGTATGCGATCGCGTGCTTCCGGGTGCGCTTACGCAGTGCGTCATATGACGCATCACGCGACTACGCAAAACGTCATGATGTTGTTTTTGTTTGCGGGAATAGCGCTCTCGGGACGCTCCCCGGTACGCGCACCGGGGCGCTTCGTCACATTGCGCTCACCCGTACGTTCACCGGTACGCGCCCCGGGAGCGCCCCGAGGCAAACAATAAAATAAATATATATATATTTACACAATTTAAAATTTGTTGTAAAAATTATTAATTATTACTTTCATACCTATAGATATTTGCTATTAAAAAACCTATGAAATTCACTGAAAAAACCATACGTTTCACACCAGTTATAGTTAGGAATTAGCATTTAAAAAACCTATTAAATTCACTGAAAAAACCATAGGTTTCACACCAGTTATAGTTAGCTGGAAATTTTACTCGCATAAAACCATTGAAATTCCCAAGTTATAGTTAGTTGGACTCACTATAACTTGCGCGTGCAATGCACTGCTGATGACGTCACATATTACATCACTCATGACATGGTCAGTGACATCACTCATGACATCACTGATGACACCATCCTTGTGACAGAGTGAGAGACCTCCTTTCACTGTAATGTAACCCTTGAAACACATATTCAAAAATAGAAACTAAAATTTTCAAAAAAATTGAGATACCCATACCACTTACAACAACCAATTCAATAATTCCACCATCTATATACACATCCACTCATTCACCAACAGTTCTATATAGTCACTCATACATATACTCACTCATCATATGTAGTGATACACCTATACATCCTGTTACACACTGACAGGCATCCAAAAGTTACTCACACACATACTCACACATGCAAATAAACTATTGAAGATCCATTTATTTGCATATACAGCTATACACACACTACCACTTTACTTCTAAGGAAACTTACACATATTTACTCTCTTAAACAATCACTTAGAGAAACACATACTAATTTAAACAGGAACTCTTACAATCCCTCACTCTCACATATACTCACTTATATACATCAATATTCACATATACTAGATTAAACCATATGTAGTTACTGATAAAGACACTGGTGAGACAGTCATTCACTCACTAACACACACATATACACACTCATCCACCCATACAGTCCTGCACATATGCTGTCTTCAAAACACATACAAAGAGAGAGTCAGTCATTCATGCATCTATGTGCTAAGTAATACCCCCACCAAACCATACAAACACTCATAATGATACTAAGAAAAACATCTAATAACCCATATACATACACATGTAGCTACTCACCAACCCATGCAGCCACTTATACACAAAGTGAAACAATAATACATATATTTAAATATTTAAACATTACTCACTAATATTTATTTTTCAGAAAGACACACATTCGCTGGATGGTGTCATCAGTGATGTCATGAGTGATGTCACTGACCATGTCATGAGTGATGTAATATGTGACGTCATCAGCAGTGCATAGCACGCGCAAGTTATAGTGAGTCCAACTAACTATAACGTGGGAATTTCAATGGTTTTATGCGAGTAAAATTTCCAGCTAACTATAACTGGTGTGAAACCTATGGTTTTTTCAGTGAATTTAACAGGTTTTTTAAATGCTAATTCCTAACTATAACTGGTGTGAAACCTATGGTTTTTTCAGTGAATATATATATATATACATATATATATATAACGCTCACAAGAAACCTTATCATGCGATAAGATAGAAGCAGCACTCCGGCAGTATATTTGGACACAGCGTTTTATTAACAGCAAAAAACAAACGTTTCGGCGGTTGCCTTCCTCGGTGTTTTCTCACCGGTACCATGCAGTTAGGAGCTTTAAATGCACTTTTGCCAGAAACGGTAAACAACAACAAGGGACTTACCCTCCCTAACACCACTGTGGGTGCCATCTTGAAATGAGTTGTATATTACCGAAAATCGGACTTTTCAAGACAGAAGGGTCACAAAAGCGATAAAGCCGTGGATCGGCTTGTGTCCCTAACAGTATGAGTACCTACTGGCAAACAAAGTTATAGCATATACAACTGCAGAATAGTGTTCAGCATATTTCATAATATGACTATCAGAGTTAATTTCATTTCATCTTTCTTAAATTATTAAATGTACTTAATATTGCAGATTACAAAATACCCAACATGCAGTGAAGGCCACACACCCACCGAAGCAGCAGAACGAAGAACACAAATCCAAGAGGCAAAGAAAAAATTACAGTAAAACATGATACAATTCCTAGTCAAATTTTCAGCTAAGAAACTAGAGTGGAAAGCGAAAGGTGGAAAGGGTCTGTACAATATCAGTTCCAAACACATATGAAATCTCCGTTCAACAGGTGAACACAGTAAGTACTCAAATCATGAGAACCCATAATTCGATAATGAATGGCAATATATATATCAAAGTCGAGGCTAATGCAATGAATGGGTATACACATATGTTTGGCATGATTAGCATGTTTCTAGGTGCACGAACGGCTTAATATGGCATATGGCATATAGCCATCTATGATAATAGTAATGATGGTAGTAATTACTTTCCCAAATGTACTGCCATTTCTTCCCCGCTGTTCATACCTTTCGGGTATTTGGTGGACAGGTCGATGATGTATCTTGACTCAAGGCGTCGTATCCTCCTGAGTCTGTCACCACCACGTGGATTATGTGGTACATGATCTATACCAAAAAACTGCAACTTGCTACGATCTTTGTTATGATATTCCGCGAAGTGTCGCGCCACTGGGTATGAGGGATCGACTTTGTCGATTGCCCTCATATGCTCCAGCACCCTCAACTTCAGTTGGTTGATGGTGCTCCCAATGTAGCGTGAACCGCACGGGCACACAAGGCAGTACACGGCATAGGTGGTACTGCACGTGATAAATTTCTGGATTTTGTTAGTTCTGCCTGCGTCTGGAATATCATAGTGAAGTACCCTTCGACTGTTGGCACATGCCTTGCATTGGCCACAAGGAAAGAAACCACTCATGGCTCTTAAGGTGTTAACTTGAGCAGAGGGCACCTCCAAGTGGCTATGTACCAACATATCTCCTAGAGACCTGGCCTTGCTAAAGGTTACCAGTGGATATGGTGGAAGGTCTTCCCTCAAAACTTCATCAGTCTGTAATATATGCCAGTTTTTACGCATTAGAGCTTTAAGTTGGTCCGCCCCCTGGGAATATGGTGTAATCATCCTAAAGATGTCTTTTCTAGGGGTCCCACTCTCCTTGGGTTTAGTTCTAAGTAGGTCATTTCTAGAGATCTTCCGGACTTTGGTGAGAGTACTCTGCAGAAGTTGCTCTTCATAACCTCTTGAGCGAAAGCGTGCCAGGCAATCCGAAGCATATATATATATATTTTTACATTTTACTTAGTTTAAAAATTATAACAATTTAAAATTAATAGTTTATTAACTGTTTTAAAGTGAATATATATATATATATATATATATATATGTTAACTATTATGTATGTGTGTTTAACTTGTTTTAATTACTTTTTTGTTATATTGGTTAAAATGTGTATTAAATGTAATTTATTTTTTTAAGTAAATGTTATTATTTAATTTATTTAATATTTAATATTGTATCTTATTTATTTTAAAAAATCAATATTTTGTGCTTTATTTGTTACATCAATATATTTTTCCCAATATTTCTGTACCTACCTCTTTAAGTATAGGGAGTCGATATTTTTGCATTCTATATTTCTACCTCAATATTTTTTTCATCTATATTTTTGAAGTCGATATTCTGTCAGTGAATCCTTTTTAAGAATGCTGTTGGACGCGAAGCATCTAGCATATAGGCTGTGGAATGGGCCATTTAGGCATGAGCTAATCACACGAGCGAGCCCTCAAGGTGTCATCGACTCTTCAGGTTGCGTGGATATTGGCTTCTGACATTGGAATTCTTGGTGAGGAGTGTGCCAGCAAGGAGCGTCAGCTACATTGAAAACCTCAGATGGAAGGATTTTCAACAAAAATATAAAAGCAAGGGAAGACCTCTGATTCTCCGTACGAGCGTATCACCCCACGACTGCCGACGTCACTACACAACGTAAGACTCATCTATTGGAGGAATCAAATATGAACTGTTTTTAAAATGTCACCATAGGACCTGAAACATGTCTATTGAATGCGCTGGGCCAGACGGTAACAGAGAGAGAGAGAGACTTTTCTCCTCTCACACCAGAAATACACGTTTGGAAATATACACCGGTAATTATCTCCATTATTTAATGTTATCAATGTTTCCTACAACAACAATTCTCTGACTTAAAGAAATTACTACTTAAGGTGTCAATGGTAGACAAAATCAAGAATTGTTTGTTGTGGGGCTAGAGATTTGATATCAGTTTAACCTTTGACCATGCCAGTCACCAATATGTCACAACCCACAGCATTCCTATCTGATGAGGGTGAACCTGTGCTACTGTGGAAATTATTTGATTCTTATGAAGTAGTAATTCGTTGTTGTAAGTTCTGCACAGGAAGCAGGCTATCCTCTTACAGAATCTTGGGATAGAAGACTGGAACATTTAGAAAAACACTGACGAGTTGCCCTTGAAGTTGCTAGAGAATCCTCTGATGTATTTGAAATGTCACTAAAGATGCTTCAACAGTGCTTTGGGCCGCGCATAAATCTGGTGTTGGAAAGGCATAGATTCTTTACCAGAGCACAGGAGACAAACGAGAAAGTGGGCAATTATATAGCCTCCTTAAAAGTATTGTCACAAACAAGCAAGTTTAGAGAACTTACGGATTGCCTTATAAAGGAAAAATTAGTGAGGTGCACTAACAGTAGTAGAGTACAGGAGAGATTCTTGGCAAGAAATACATAACTTAAGGAACAGATTGCTGTTGTGGAGGGTGTCGAAAATGCATCTGGATGGGTTAAAGAGATAGGGAGCAACACAGTGACACCAGACACAACTGCGCAAAGCAGTGTACATGAACTTTTGTACACAGCAAGATACAGATACCAATATTTTTAAAGACCAAGTTCAAAACTCCATCCAATGGCAGTAGATTTAAATGCTTTAGATGTGGTTGTTTCAGTCGTATGTCCAACAATCCAATGTTCTGCAAGAAACCAAACCTGTTACAAGTGTGGTCTCAAGGGACATTATGCAAAGGTTTGCAAGTCGTCTGAGGGAGTATGCATGGTTGAGAGGGTGCATAATGTCACAAAGTGTGCGCACAGAGGTTTTGAATGTAAAGAATGGACAGAATGGTGTAGATGAAGGGGAGATGGGTATGTCCAAATGAGAAGTTGCTGTTGGTGGAAAGGACTTTACAGTATTGGCAGATTTGGGCTCTCCATTCACCATGATTGGAATGAGGTTTGGGATGATAGATTTTCCAATGAGAAGTTGCTTCCGCCAGACATCAACCTGGTCAGTTATGGCAGTGCTCACTTTGAAGTTTTGGGATATGTCATAAACAAAATTCGATTTCAAGGCAGAGAAACCATGGTAGGATCTACGTGGACAAGAGAGGAGACAACCTTCTTGGCTGGAGGCAGCAAAAAGATTTGGGGATTATATTGAATTCCAAAGCACAAGATCACGTGATGCTGGTAGAGTGTGGTAGTGGGCACAGTTTCTATAATGAGTTTGCTGAAGTGTTCAAAGATGAACTAGGTTTTCTTAAAGACTTCGAGCATAGTATTTTATAAAAAGAAATTGAGTCAAGCCCTGTGTATATGAGGTACGCAAAGTCCTCACCTTATGCTGGAGCCTTTGAAGGAAGAATTGAACAGACTGTTGGCCTCAGGGATTATTGAAGAAATTGAGTCATCGGACTGGTTGGCGCCAGTAGTTTGGGCACCCAAAGATGGAAGGAATGTATGTGGACTTGAGGGACCTCAACAGATGGATTTGGGTGGATCGCCAACCACTCCCTAATATTTCAGAATCACTAACTATGCTGAAGGGGGCCAACATATTCTCTGTTCAAGATTTCTCCTCAGCCTGTAATCAGGTGCTGCTACACCAAGGCTCGAGGCATCTCATCTCCTTTGTGATGCCGTTGGCCTACTGATTTATCTGGATGTCATTTGGGTTGGCCTCGGAGGTGGCCTGTTTTCAAAGGATAATGAAAATGGTCCTGGGGGGCTATCCAACTTCTTATTCTTCCAGGACGACATTCTCATTTATGGCAAGGATGCTGATTAGGCCCCGTAGCAGCACTACACGTAGCTTCACGTAGTGTACTTTGAACTTCACGTAGTCTGCGTAGCTGATGACACTGTGTACTTGTCTACACTGTAGAAAAAAATTGTTAAAGTGCATATAGTACTTTCACAAAAGTGAAACTGAAAAAGTAGCACGCAGTGAGAGAGGTGATGATTTTGGGATCCTCCCTAACATGGGGGGAGTACCAAACAGATGCCTTGAAAACAAAAAAGCACATCTTATTGAACAATTTGGTAGTCATCACATCCTCTTAGGACCACCCCAAGCACAGTTATTGGCAAGAAAACATTCCCAACCAAAGGCCCTGCAAAGTATTATGGGATGAGATTAGCAATGGGCAGTGAATATTATGTAGTATCCAATATCAAATAGTTCTACAAAGAGCTGCAGTTCAACTGGTGGTTACTAGATGTCCTTCACGAGTCAAATGCAAATCCTTGATGAAAGGGTTTCAATGGTTTTGCATTTGACTCGTGAGGGACATCTAGTAACGACTAGTGGAACTGCAGCTTGATTTAAGAATACAATTTCAATGCTTTGCATTTGACTAGTGAGGGACATCTAGTAACGACTAGGTGAACTGCAGCTCTTTGTAGAATTATTTTGATATTGGATAATATAATATTCACTGCCCACTGCAATCCTCGTCCCATAATGCTTTTCAGGGCCTTTGGTTGGGATTGTTTTTTTGCCAATAACTGTACTTCGGGTGGTCCTAAGAGGGTGGGACCACCACTGAAGTTCAACAAAATATGCTTTTTGTTTATACTCTTTGTGTTCAAGGCATGTGCTTGGCCTCTCCCTAGGTTTGGGGGGAACCCAAACTCATCAGCTCTCTCATTGCCTAATGTTTTCATTGTAAAAGTTCACTTTTGTGAATTGGTTATATGCTTTTAAGCATGTAAAATTGCTTTTTACAAAGCATCTTAGGCTGTTGTTGATTTAGCTGCTATGGTGATTAAGCATAGTTTTGGTACTGTACTATGTGCAATTTGCCATTTGCCGTAGAATTATGCCCAGGGTTAATGCTGATGAACATGATGTGGTTCTGAAAGGAGAATTAAAAAGGGTACAGGAGACAGGGCTCACAGTGAAGAGACTAAAGTGCAGAATAGGAGTTACATCAGTTACGTACTTGGGCCATGCTGTATCAGGGGAAGGCATCCAACCAAATTTGAAGTTAGCTGACAACATTAAGAAGGACTTGCTAAATTTTACCTCAAACTCATAGGGAGTTTTTCCAGTGTGGTTACGCTCATTAGAGCCTTGCTTAAGAAGGGAGTTCATTTTGTGTGATCACCAGAGTGCGAGGCGTCTTTCCAAACAGTGAAATCTGGACTTAATGTGATACTCACTCTTGGACATTTCGACACCAAGGATTTATTTTACCATTGACGCCAGCTTGAGGGGGCTTGGGCGGTCTTGTCTCAAGTTGATAATGGGGAAGAAAAAGTGGTGGCGTTTGCCTCCAGGGCTCTTAAGGAAGCGGAGGGGCATTACTTGTGTATTGAGAGGGAAGTTTTAGCGATAATCTGGGCTGTGAAGCACTTCAAATTTTACTTGTGGGGCATTCCCTTCATAGGGGCTCATTAGGATGACGGGCGGACTTTGTCCGCCCGCCATCCTCTCAGAATTCGGGACCGCCCGCCATAAGGGAGGGGGTCCCGTGGGGGTATTAGGATGTGCCCGCCACAGTGGCGGGCACATTCTGCATTTTTAGCATTGTGGCGGGCGGTGCTCTCTGCACCGCCCGCCACAATGCTAAAAATGCATTGATGCATTGGCATACACAAAGCGGCAGGCCCGCGTGGTGCCTGCCGCTTTGTTTATGCAAATGAAGGGGGGGTACCACAGGTACCCCCCAGTGTGCACCCCCACCTCTCCTTCACTCTGGGGGCCCACAGGGGGCCCCCAGAGTGATGACCGCATGCTTTTCCGTGGCGGCATCGCCGCCGCGGAAAGGCACCTAAAGACACCCTTCAGAATATGGCTGGCGGTGTCTATTAGACACCGCCACCATATTAAACTTTTTCCGCCCCGGTCGCAAGGCGACCGGGGCGGTAAAAGCGGCACACGGTCTTTCCGTCCGCCGCGGTCCCCCCCACCATCCTAATATGGCGGGAGGGGAATCTAGGTGCGATGGCGGGCGGATTGCCAGACTGTTTGTCCACATTACCTGCAGAAGGTGGGGATCAAGGTAGTGTTGAAGATGTGAATTGTGTATGTTGAGTAAAATAACCCACCATTGCAAGAGATGAGAGGGTGAAAAGTGGTGAACAGGATATGCAACTCTCTGCGATCAAGGATTATGTGATGAAGGGTTGGCTAGATTGCAAGAGGCTCGATCCGGAGTTAAGATCCTTCTGGCCCATGAGAGATGAACTCACATTGTGATAGGGTGATTTAGGGCTAGATGTAGGTAAATCAGATTTACCGCTTCATAAATACCGAATTTTACCGATTCGGTATTCATGAATCGGTAAATCTGATGAAGGTATTCATTCGGTAAAAAATACCGAATCTGTATGATTCGGTATTTACCGATTCTGTAATTACAGAATCGGTATTTGCCATTGATTCCTATGGGCCTTGAAGCCCATAGGAATCATAGGCAAATACCGATTCTGTAATTACAGAATCTGTAAAAATACCGAATTGCCAAGGGGGACAGGGTGTCACTTTGACACCCTGTAGCACCCCAGTTTTTGCCTTGTGTGTCCCTTAGGGCATGTATGTGTGCCACATTGCACAGGTGTACATGCACAGATGTGCATGTACACAGAAATTCGTAATTTACCATTCAACAGTATTACATGGTAAATAACGAATTTCTAAGGGCCTGTGGCACTGTAAACTGTGCCACCTACATTTGGAATGACAGAATAGGTATATATACCGATTCGGTAATTTACCGAATCTGTCATTTTACCGAATCGTTAAATATACCGATTCTGTAATTTTCAGCCCCCTACATAACAAAACCCAAATACCAGTCGGTAACGGCCAAAATCGGCCGTTACCGACCGGTAATTGGCGACCTACATCGTGACCTTAATGAGGGGTGTGAGAGTTATACTGCCCCAAGGCATGAGGTCCAGGGTTGTCAATCTAGGTCATGTAGTACACCTGGGTAGGAACCTCACTAAAGCCAGGAGAGATACTGGTGGCCAGGTATGGATCATCATGTTGAGCAGGAGGTGAGTGCTGTTTTTGTGCGTCTGATGATAAATCTCATGTTACCTACATAGGCCCTAAAACTTAACGGTGACAAAACCGAGATTATGCTTCTCGGTCCCCCCTCTCTCACCACCATCGACCAGCTATGGCCCTCCAGCTTAGGCCCACATCCAACCCCGAAGGAGGACATCAAAAGTCTAGGAGTTTGGCTTGACAAATCTCTCACCCTCAACACCCAGGCAACTAAAACCTCAGCAATCTGCTTCGGGATCATTCGGATGCTAAGAAAAATCCAACCAATCCTGCCCTTTGAAGCCAGGCAAGTTGTTATTCAGGGCCTCATCCAGTCCCGGCTTGACTTCAACAACGCCCTCTACCTGGGGGCCCCTGAATACGTGCTGCAAAAACTTCAGCGGACCCAGAACTGCGCAGCCCGTACCCTACTCCAGATTCCTCGCAGAGAATCGGCCAAAGCAGGGATCTGGTCACTCTACTGGCTCCCTGTTAGGGAAAGAATAAAATTCAAGGCCCTGTGCATATCCCATCAAGCCTTCCATAGAGCCGGCCCCGAGATCAACCATTCACTTCTCATCCCCTACTGCCCCGGCAAACAACTCCGATCAACGAACGCATTTCTTGCCGCAGTTCCCCGAATCAAAAGGTTCAGAGCAGGAGGCAGGTCCTTCACGCTCAATGCCGCCAAACTCTGGAACCCCCTTCCCCTTCCCTTAAGATCCAACCCCATCCTCTCGTCCTTCCGTAAAGATCTAAAAACATTTCTTTTCAGAAACTAATTGACCCCACTCCCCTCAGAGTACTACGTCCTCTATTCAGCGCTTGGACGCCCTCGGGCAGCAGCCGCGCTCTACAAATCCCCTTTTCATTTCATTTCATCTTCTGTGGTGATACCAGAGGAACCCTGGATTAATTAGGCTTAGATATCATGGGACCTTTTGAGGCACTACAGCCAACTGATAGGTTTGTACTACTCCTGGTTGACTACACATCTAAATGGGTTGCTACTAGGTGTGTGGGTAATGTTATGTTATGTTATGTTATGTTATAAAAGTTTTATTAAGCGCTCAGCTACTCGGACCGAGTGTCCCGGCGCTATCAGACCCAACACAACACAACCATCATGGCCAAGGGGAGTTAATTGCAGAACAGCCACGTCTTCAACTCCTTCCTAAAGGACAAAAGGGTCACGCATTTCCTAAGTGACAGTGGCAGTGCATTCCAGGCTCGGGGAGCAAGGTATCCAAAAGAGCGACCCCCGATACGAGCGCGCCTGACAGCCGGGACAGTAGCCAGTGAAAGGGACGCCGAGCGAAGTGCTCTGGATGGGGTGTGAAATCCCAACCGCTTCCTTAGGTAACCTGCACCAGAGCCATGGAGTGCCTTAAATGCCAAGGTCAGCGTCTTGAACTCGATGCGTTTCCGTATCGGAAGCCAGTGGAGGGATTTCAGCAGGCCCGCAACGTGAGACCTCCGGCCGAGGCGGAAGATGGCACGAGCGGCCAAGTTCTGCACCACCTGCAGACTTGAGAGAAGATAATCAGGGAGGCCAAGGTAGAGTACGTTAGCGTAGTCAAGCCTGGAACCTACCAAAGCCTGCACTGTGCTTTTCCTGTGGGCAATGGATAGAAGAGGAAGGAATTTCCTGAGCATTCTCAGTATCCTGAAGCATTTTCCTACCAGGCCCAGGTTCTGTGGTTTAAGGGACAGACCGGTGTCCAACTTGACTCCCAGATTCTTTGCCATCCCCGTCTCCGCAGAAGGGGGGTGAATGTCGGCCGGCCACCAGGACCTCCAACAGGGGTCAGGAGGACACCCAAAAAAAAGGACCTCAGATTTATCTGGGTTGCATTTCAGCTGGTTTATATGAAACCAGCTGAACACAGCACCCAAGCAGTTCTTAATAAGCTCTCCATCAAAGTCCCTGTTCTTGCCACAGGTGAAGAGAAGCTGGGTGTCATCGGCGTAAGAGACAATCTGGACATCACAAGCCTCCGCCAGCACCGCCAAAGAGGACATATAGATGTTAAAGAGGGTGGGACTTAGAATCGACCCCTGGGGGACTCCAACCTCCAATGGCGGTACTGCGGCTGAGAAAGGCGGGGCCCAGACTGTCTGTTGTCGATTCGAAAGAAAGGACTCAAACAACTGAACACCGTTCCCCTTAACCCAATCTCCAAGAGTCTAGCCAAGAGGCGGCCATGAGGAACGGTGTCAAAGGCCGCCGACAGATCTAATAACACCAGCAGTGCCTTTCCTCCCTTATCCTGGACCTCCTTGATCGCTTCCGACACCTCAAGCATTGCCGTCTCCGTGCTCATGTTAGCACGAAAACCGGACTGGGTAGAATGGAGGATGCCGTGAGATTCCACAAAATCCGCCAGGACTGCCTGTACATGCTTCTCGGTCACCTTAGCCAGAACAGGAAGCAGCGAAATAGGACGGTAGTTGGCATGGATGGCTGGATCTAATGTCGGCTTCTTTAAAAGGGGAAGGACCAAGGCTTCCTTCCACGATGGAGGCACGACTCCTGTCTCAAGGGAGAGATTCAAAATAGGTTGACCATAGGGTTAATCACGTGTGCCAATTTGGCGAGATGCTTGGCCGGACAGGGATCAAGAGGTGATCCTGATCGCATCTTGGATAAAATCTCGAACGAGTCTTGTAGAGCAATAGGAGGGAAATTAGCAAGTATGGGCTGCCCCGACACAGGTTGGGGGACGGGTAGAGCCAGGATGGAAGACGCTGCCCCAGCAACTGGAGGGAAAGTTGCCTGGATACTGATGATCTTATTAGCAAAAAAGCTTGCCAATTGAGTAACCCAGGACTTCGAAAAGGAACGTTTAGGAGTGATAGAGGCTGGAGAGGTAAATTATTTTACAATCAGAAAAATCTCTTTGCTGGTATTAGAGGCCTCCTCAATCCTCCTGGCAAAGTACGATTTCTTTTCCACCAAAATTGCCTTGTGGTAGCCCTTAACGCACTGCCTATAAGCCTCCTTGAGGGGCTCGTCATAATTTAAGCGCCAAGCTCCTTCGGCCTTCTTGCAAAGCCTACGACTAGCATTAAGCATGGGCGTGAACCAAGGCGCCGAGGCGCGCTGAGAGTTCCTGAGCTTCCGCTGAGGAGGGGCCAGCTCCGTAAGGCACTGCGCTAACCAAGTTTGAAAGAAATCCAAGTCCTGTTCCAAGTCGCCAGTAGACTGGCACGGATGGGACAGTAGATACTGCGCGACCATATCAGGAGAGATTTTGTGAAAGGCACACGAAGGCGGGGAGATAGGACCAGTCCCTCTGGACGAAAGGCTTGATTTAAATTGAATATCAAAATTGACCAAGAAATGGTCAGACCACAGTACAGGTCGAGGGAGTGCAACTGTGATGGAAGATGTGGAGAAGATCTGGTCAAGCAAATGTCCCTTGTTGTGAGTAGGGGAAGCGACATAAGGTAGCAAGCCAAGAGGTTTGGTGGTGTCTAGCAACTTGATGGTGTCGGGTGCATCTGGCAAGTCCATGTGGATATTGAAATCACCTAGAAGTATGCAGTGCTTAACCTGCACACTCAAAGCCGATATCACAGCGTGAAGCCCCTCGTGAAAGGACCCAATAGGCCCAGGGGGCCTGTACACTAACAAGCCAGCGCAGGATTGGGCTGGTGAAATCGTCAAGCAGAAACCCAGAGTTTCGGCCCCAGGGATGTCATCTGTGGGGACAACAGAGCACTCGAAGCGACTGTCGATCACCAGAGCCACCCCCCCCCCTTTGCCCGAGCCCCGATCCTTCCACAGCATGAAGTAATCAGGGGGCAGAGCATTGGCGATATCCGGACCGGATATCTCACCCAACCATGTTTCCGTTAGGAAAAGACAGGCAGGTTTAGAGTCCGAAAGAAGGTCAAAAAGGTCCTGCTCATGTTTGCTTACGGATCTCGTATTCAGAAGAGCACAGGAAAAGTTACACACAGGCGAACCCTGACCCATCCTGGGTATACACAAGTCTCCTACGTTTTCCGGGGCCCGCCCACCCCGGGCCTCATGCAGAGACCATCCACACCCCTTGCAGAAAAAATGCCCTCTAAAACCACGGCCCTGCACCGAACAGGCGCAATTTCTACCCCCTCTCAAACTCAACAGCTGCAATGCAGAATACCTAATTGACTGTAGCTGACAGTTGTCCCCCCGTCCGCCCCCGGCCACCTCCGGGACGCTGACGGGCGCAGACGGGCTCTCCTTAGGCGCTCCTTTGGCGCGGGACAGGTGCGCCCGCTGCACGCGTCCGCTGCACGGCGCCATCCCCGTCTAGATTTATAGGCCCGCCCGTGAGGCAGCAAGCCTAGTCAGCCACTTGCAAGCCTGCCTCACCCAAGATGGCCGCCGGACCAATGCACAGCCTCCCAGTCCCACCGTGCCCCTCAGCTCGTAATCAGCTGAGTAGGGGGCGCCCAGATCTTAGGACGGCGAAAGGGAGATAGGGGAGAACAGCGCGAATCAAGGGAGAGAGGAGGATGCTCGACTGCCCCCGAGGTGAGGATTTGACATGCAGTCCCCCAATCCGAAAGCAGTCAGAGCAGAGAGAGATCTCCCGGCTTTCCGCCTCAGGAGAGAAAAGAGCAAAGAGTAGTGCAATTAAAATAGTTGTAGGAGCCAAACAGAAATATAACAGGTTAAAATACAGCCGATTTTAAAATATCGGTAAAATTGTTTTTAAAACTCAATGCATGGGGCGTGCTCCGCCAGCATCCGCCGCGGGAGTCGCGCAATATCAGGTCTGACCCGAGCCCAGTGAAGGAACTAGATTTATAGTCCCGCCCGTGAGGCAGCAAGCCTAGTCAGCCACTTGCAAGCCTGCCTCACCCAAGATGGCCGCCGGACCAATGCACAGCCTCCCCGTCCCACCGTGCCCCTCAGCTCGTAATCAGCTGAGTAGGGCGCGCCCAGATCTTAGGACGGCGAAAGGGAGACAGGGGAGAGCAGCGCGAATCAAGGGCGAGAGGAGGATGCTCGACTGCCCCCGAGGTGAGGATTTGACATGCAGTCCCCCAATCCGAAAGCAGTCAGAGCAGAGAGAGATCTCCCGGCTTTCCGCCTCAGGAGAGAAAAGAGCAAAGAGTAGTGCAATTAAAATAGTTGTAGGAGCCAAACAGAAATATAACAGGTTAAAATACAGCCGATTTTAAAATATCGGTAAAATTGTTATTAAAACTCAATGCATGGGGCGTGCTCCGCCAGCATCCGCCGCGGGAGTTGCGCAATATCAGGTCTCACAAAGACAGTCTTGGAATGTTATAAGACTATGAATGAAGGGGTCTCAACGTATCTGGTGACAGATAATGGGGTGCAGTTCACCTCACATGAAATGAAGGAATTTATGTGTCAGTTTGGAATAGTGCACCAGAAAACAGCTCATTATGCACCACAGGCTAATGGTTTGGCAGAACGAATGAACAAGATGGTGAAGGCATGTGTACAGAGGACTGTGGAGACTAAAGAGTCTCTTAAGGGAGTGCTCAGGGATTTGTGGTGGGCACATCGCACTACTCCCAATTGTATAACCCAGAGATCACCATTCCAATAGTTGAGGGTCAGATTGGCTTCCTCTAAACTTAACACTGTGTGGTTGCCTCTTAAAGATTTTGCTGCATTGGATAGGGAGTTGGTGAATGCCAAGATCAGATCCTATCAACCAAAATACAAATTGAGGTTTGATGACAAAATCTCAGAGAGAAGTAAGAAGTGAAATGTGGGGGATCAGGTCCTGGCCAAGAAGTTGAGATGAGACAGGAAGGGTGTGCCTGGGTCCATGGGTCCTTTCACCATAAATGCCCAGACTTGTGAGGTATCCTGGTGAGAGTGGATCTGACGGTTTAGATGAGAAGCGTATTGTGGAACATACAGGTATGGGAAATTGTTTGTTCCTTCATGCCACTAGGGGTTGGAGGTTCCCTACCCACGTTAGCGATTTTGTTATGAAATAGTCATAATCCTTTTTGGTGTTATGAATGTTCTTCATCCTAAGATGTAGAAGGATTTCTGTTTATTCTTAGAGTTATTTGTGTAAGTTTCCTTTCCTCCTCATTTAGCTCCTGTTGTATTATCATTTTATTTTTGTTCTTTTTCATTCCTATGTATGGGGGGGTGTTGTGGTTTAATGTATGCAGCTCCTTTAATTGTGCATGCACAGCTAGTGCCAGGAATGTTCATGTGGAGAGTTACAGTGGAGTCAGTTAGAGGCTGGAGGTGGTCTGGGCAGACTGCGTTGCTGGTAATGTTACTTGTATCTCAATTAAACAGAGATGAAGGATCTTTAAAGACCCTGAGTCTTAATATATTTCAAAGGTGCACATACTAACGGAAGAATGACTTATGGCGGATCATGCGGCTGGCTGAGAGGAGTCACACTATATAATGGCCATCTTTATCTTTGCTGATGGGTCTCTGCCGCTCCGTCAACTGTCAACTTTGTTCATTAATGACTTCTTCCATTAATGTGGTAGAGGGGCTACGGAAAGATGAGGGGCACTTTTGCCGTGTGGTAGAGAGGGAATCAGAGTTCTTGGGGTGGGGTGGGGTAGGGGCGGGAGGGATTGTCAAAAAAGTTTTGCGACCAATCTCTAGCTACCCTATCCCAAAATATGGAAGGGAGTACTTTGTTAGCGTTCAAAGGTGTATAATATGTTAATTTCCCTAGATTGATCAATCTAGATACCTTCCGGCAGACTTTAAATGCCGAATCCAAAACTTTAAATCATGTTCTTTTATAATAATTACCGTCAAGTTCTCGAATAAAGACCTCCTACCTTGATCCCCTAGAAGTAACTGAAATATGGAAGGTGCTTCAGCAACTTCGTCTAACTGCTCCCCCGTCAATAACAGACGCATTCTTTGCAAAAAACAAACATAAAAGTACAACATAAAATCTGGAATTGCCTGCCCCCCTCTTTCAAAAGGAAGGGTCATCAATCTCATCACCCGACGTGGTTTCCCCGGGGCCCAAAGAAATCTCGAACATAAAGATTACAATTGTTACAAATATGTTGAAGGTATCTCAAGAGGAATGGCTCTAAATAGATATAATGCTTTTGATAAAATACTCATTTTTATGATATTTCCTCTTCCAATTAGTGTTAACTGAAGACGTCCCCATCTGTCTAAAGATTGTTTTATATGTTGCAATGTGGCCACCCAGTTGGCATCTACTATGACTTTCATGAGTGTCTTGATTTTTATGCCCAGGTACGTAACTTCAGATAGGGATCACTGACATAATATAGAATGCCAAAATATCAACCTACCAAAATATCGAGGTAAAAATATAGAATACCAAAATATCGACCTCCTATCTCCAAACAGGTAAGTTAAAAAATATAGAATCAAAAATATCGATGTAAAAAATGTATTTACTCGAAAGATCAAATTTTTTAAAATGCTTTAAATTAATTAAAAATTAATGAAATAATAAATATAATTAACCTAAACATACTTAAAATACTTAAATAACCTTAAAATTAATAAATAATGAATGTAAGTAAAAAAATAAATAATACAAATTGATTTGTTAATACACATATATATATAAACGCAATATTAATAAAAAATGTACAATATTTTTAATGTAGGATAGCGGAAAGGGTAAAATTTACAATAACCACTCCAGTGAGTGCAACAGTAGGGAAAGCGTTGGATAGCGTAGAGGTAAAAATTACTATTCCCACTCCAGAGAGTGCAACAGTAGGGGAAGGGTTGGATAGCGTAGGGATAAAAATTACTATTCCCACTCCAGAGAGTGCAACAGTAGGGAAAGCGTTGGATAGCGGCAGGGTAAAATTTACTATTCCCACTCCAGAGAATGCAACAGTAGGGAAAGTGTTGGATAGCGTAGGGGTAAAAATTACTATTCCCACTCCGGTGAGTGCAACAGTAGGGAAAGCGTTGGATAGCGTAGGGGTTAAAATTACTATTCCCACTCCAGAGAGTGCAACAGTAAGGAAAGCGTTGGATAGCGTAGGGGTAAAAATTACTATTTCCACTCCAAAGAGTGCAACAGTAGAGAAAGTATTTGATAGCGTAGGAGTAAAAATTACTATTCCCACTCCAGAGAGTGCAACAGTAGGGAAAGCGTTGGATAGCGGGAGAGTTAAAATTACTATTCCCACTCCAAAGAGTGCAACAGTAGAGAAAGCGTTGGATAGCGGCAGGGTAAAATTTACTATTCCCACTCCAGAGAATGCAACAGTAGGGAAAGCGTTGGATAGCGTAGGGGTAAAAATTACTATTCCCACTCCAGTGAGTGCAACAGTAGGGAAAGCGTTGGATAGCGTAGGGGTATGAATTACTATTCCCAATCCAGTGAGTGCAACAGTAGGGAAAGCATTGGATAGCATAGGGGTAAAAATTACAATTCCCACTCCAGAGAGTGCAACAGTAGGGAAAGCGTTGGATAGCGGGAGAGTTAAAATTACTATTCCCACTCCAAAGAGTGCAACAGTATGGAAAGCATTGGATAGCGTAGGGGTAAAAATTACTATTCCCACTCCAGAGAATGCAACATTAGGGAAAGCGTTGGATAGCGTAGGGGTAAAAATTACAATTCCCACTCCAGTGAGTGCAACAGTAGGGAAAGCGTTGGATAGCGTTGGGGTAAAAATTACTATTCCCACTCCAGAGAATGCAACAGTAGGGAAAGCGTTGGATAGCGTAGGGGTAAAAATTACTATTCCCACTCCAGTGAGTGCAACAGTAGGGAAAGCATTGGATAGCGTAGGGGTAAAAATTACTATTACCACTCCAGTGAGTGCAACAGTAGGGAAAGCGTTGGATAGCGGGAGAGTTAAAATTACTATTCCCACTCCAAAGAGTGCAACAGTAGGGAAAGCATTGGATAGCGTAGGGGTGAAAATTACTATTCCCAATCCAGAATGTGCAACAATAGGGAAAGCGTTGGATAGCGGGAGGGTTAAAATTACTATTCCCACTCCAGAGAGTACAACAGTAAGGAAAGCGTTGGATAACGTAGGGGTAAAAATTACTATTCCCACTCCAAAGAGTGCAACAGTAGAGAAAGTGCTGGATAGCGTAGGAGTAAAAATTACTATTCCCACTCCAGAGAGTGCAACAGTAGGGAAAGTGTTGGATAGCGGGAGAGTTAAAATTACTATTCCCATTCCAAAGAGTGCAACAGTAGAGAAAGCGTTGGATAGCGTTGGGGTAAAAATTACTATTCCCACTCCAGAGAGTGCAACAGTAGGGAAAGTGTTGGATAGCGTAGGGGTAAAAATTACTATTCCCACTCCAAAGAGTGCAACAGTAGGGAAAGCATTGACTAGCATAGGGGTAAAAATTACTATTCCCACTCCAACGAGTGCAAAAGTAGGGAAAGCATTGGATAGCGTAGGGGTAAAAATTACTATTCCCAATCCAGAAAGTGCAACAGTAGGGAAAGCGTTGGATAGCAGGAGGGTTAAAATTACTATTCCCACTCCGGAGAGGGCAACAGTAGGGAAAGTGTTGGATAGCGTAGGGGTAAAAATTACTATTCCCACTCCAAAGAGTGCAACAGTAGGAAAACCATTGGATAGCGTAGGGGTAAATACGTCATATATGAATAAAAATAAATTAAATATTAATACCAAATACAAATTAATTAAAACTAATTAACAGTATTATATATTATAATAATTAATAAATTAAAAGTACAAAAAAATATTACAAATAATTACCTATTAATACAAATTATTTACCAATTACCAATTAATTAATTAACAATTGAAAAATTATTAAAAATTACAACAAACAAAACCAATAAATAAATAACAATATTTCGTTACTTACAATTAAATTACTTCCCACCCTATTCCCCTATAAACCCACAACCCACTACAGAAAATACATTAATAAAAGTTACATAATTATCAATTAATCAAGTAATTTAAATTAATTACCAATTATATTTTAATTATTTACCAATTAAAAATTTAAATATCAATGAATTCAAAATAAATACCAATAAAAATTAAATAATTATATTTAAATTAATTCCCACCCTATTCCCCTATAAACCCACAACCCACTACAGAAAATACATTAATACAGTTAACATAATTAACATAATTATCAATTAATCAATTAATTAAAATAATTACCAATTACATTTTAATTAATTACCAATTAATTATTAATTGACAATTAATTCAAAATAAATACCCAAAAATAAATTTACATATTTAATTAATTATAATTAAATTACTTCCCAACCTATTCCCCCATAAACCCACAACCCGCTACAGAAAATACATTAATAAAATTAACATATTTATCAATTAATCAATTAATTAAAATAATTACCAATTATATTCTAATTAATTACCAATTAATTATTAATTAACAATTAATTCAAAATAAATACCAATAAATAAATTAACATATTTTATTAATTATAATTAAATTACTTCCCACACTATTCCCCTATAAACCCACAACCCGGTACAGAATTATATTACGCAAAAATTAAATACCATACAAATAATTAATTAAAATACATTATAAAATAAATATACACTTTTCACACATATACTAACATAAAAAATACTTAAAAAAATTAATATTAACTTACCTCTAATTCGATATTTTTGTTGTCTATATTCTGTCCATTCTATATTTTTGTTGTCTATATTCTGTCATTCTATATTTTTGTTGTCTATATTCTGTCCATTCGATATTATGTCCATTCTATATTTTTTGATTCGATAATAATGCTATCCTATTCGATATTTTTGTAGTCTATATTCTGTCCAGTCGATATTGTGTCCATTCTATATTTTTTAATCGATATTAAAAACTCGATATTTTGACTCTATACCTTCAGATACTACTCCGGGATCCAAAATTAGAATGTTATCCGTACATAATACTTGAGTTTTTGAAGCATTTAATTTATATCCTGATACTAGACCGAATTCATGAGCCAGCCGCTCAATCTCTGCTAGAGCCTCAACCGAGTCCACTGTTGCTACCGCAATATCATCCGCATATGCGAATACTGAGTGCGAGATATTTTGCGCAATGAATGGTTTGATTTGCTGGCTGTTAGATAATCTTTCTATAAAAGGATTTATAAATAGGGCGAAAAGCAATGGGGAGCAGGGACATCCCTGCCTTGTCCCTCTTGTAATTTTAATCTTTTCAGGTTTCATACCCATAGCAGCTATTCTTGCATTTGGAGAAGAGTATAACACCTGAATTACCGTTAGGAATTTTTCTCCAAACCCTGCTCTATGCATAACCTCCCATAAATATTGCCACTCTACTCGATCGAACACTTTCTCAGCGTCTAGTAAAATCAGTCCTAATTCACATTTTTCGACTTGAGCAATATCGAATAAAGTGATAACTTTATTTATGTGTGTGACAGTACCTCTATTAGGGATAAATCCATGTTGATTTAATGAGACTAATGGAGTAATAATTTTTGAAATACGGTTGGCTAAAATTTTGGAGTAGAGTTTAATATCGCAATTAAGCAGGGAAATCGGACGGTATGAACCAGGCAACTCGGGGGGCTTACCCTTCTTAATAAAGACCACAATGGTGGCATCATCCCATGATTTCGGTGCATTACCTAGCTGCGCTGCTCTAAAGGTTTCTAACATTATATCTTTTAGTTGACCGAAAAAAAGTTTATTAAACTTCTCCCGGAATAAGATTGGGACCAGCAGCCTTCCCATTCGCCAAGCTTTTTATGGCATACTCTAACTCTTCCAGGGTAAAGGGGCTATCCAACCATTCCTTCTCACTAGCCTCTGATTGCCTAAAACTCCCCATATCTACTATTTGGTCTTCTCCCAAAACCTTCTGCTGTGTGTATAGTTCTGTATAAAATTGGTGAAAAATATCTAAAATCTTCTCGGGTTCATGACTTAAGTTTCCATTCTGGTAAAAAAAAAAAACTTTTTTGACTACTACCGTTCTGGTCTTTTAAATTGACTATAAGTCTTGATGTTTCCTGCATTCTTAACCGTAAAGCGAGACATCTCCCTATTGCTTCCCCATACTCATGAGATTGTTTTTTGTATACCATGTATTTTTTAGCCAGATCACTGCTCCAAACGCTAGCATTACAGTGTGTGTGGCTAAGACCCCCAGCAGTGCCCACCAGCATTACAGTGTGTGTGGCTAAGACCCCCAGCGGTGCCCAGCAGTGACCACCAGCATAGGGTGTGTGTGGCTAAGACCCCCAGCAGTGCCGAGCAGTGCCCAGCATTACAGTGTGTGTGACTAAGACCCCCAGCAGTGCCCAGCAGTGCCCACCAGCATAGGGTGTGTGTGGCTAAGACCCCCAGCAGTGCCCACCAGCATTACAGTGTGTGTGGCTAAGACCCCCAGCAGTAACCAGCATTACAGTGTGTGTGGCTAAGACCCCCAGCAGTGCCCAGCATTACAGTGTGTGTGGCTAAGACCCCCAGTAGTGCCCAGCAGTGCCCACCAGCATAGGGTGTCTGTGGCTAAGACCCCCAGCAGTGCCCACCAGCATTACAGTGTGTGTGGCTAAGACCCCCAGCAGTGCCCAGCAGTGACCACCAGCATAGGGTGTGAGTGGCTAAGACCCCCAGCAGGCCCAGCATTACAGTGTGTGTGTTTCTAAGACCCCCAGCAGTGCCCAGCAGCATAGGGTGTGTGTGGCTAAGACCCCCAGCAGTGCCCACCAGCATTACAGTGTGTGTGGCTAAACCCCCAGCAGTGCCCAGCAGTGACCACCAGCATAGGTGTGTGTGGCTAAGACCCCCAGCAGTGCCCAGCATTACAGTGTGTGTGGCTAAGACCCCCAGCAGTGCCCAGCAGTGCCCACCAGCATAGGGTGTGTGTGGCTAAGACCCCCAGCAGTGCCCACCAGCATTACAGTGTGTGTGGCTAAGACCCCCAGCAGTGCCCACCAGCATAGGGTGTGTGTGGCTAAGAACCCCAGCAGTGCCCACCAGCATTACAGTGTGTGGCTAAGACCCCCAGCAGTGCCCAGCAGTGCCCAGCATTACAGTGTGTGTGGCTAAGACTCCCAGCAGTGCCCAGCAGTGACCACCAGCATAGGGTGTGTGTGGCTAAGATCCCCAGCAGTGCCCAGCAGTGCCTACCAGCATAGGGTGTGTGTGGCTAAGACCCCCAGCAGTGCCCACCAGCATTACAGTGTGTGTGGCTAAGACTCCCAGCAGTGCCCAGCAGTGCCCAGCATTACAGTGCGTGTGGCTAAGACTCCCAGCAGTGCCCAGCAGTGACCACCAGCATAGGGTGTGTGTGGCTAAGACCCCCAGCAGTGCCCACCAGTGAAAGCAGAAGCATACCATGCTTGACCTCATTACCATCAGGAAATAGACACATGTAACAATACCCAAATGTGAACATCACACCAGCTCCCAGGCACACAGCAGTCAAAGCCATTATCAGAAAGCCAAAAGTACTGAACCAAAAAAAATAGCTTTATTCAGCTGCATCCAAACTGAAAAAGTAAAAATGAGTCCATGCTCATAGAAGGCCAATGGCCAGTCCAAATAAAGTTCTAACAAGGCTGTGGCATCCTGGATGTCGTCACACCCACACTTGCCTGCACATACAGTTCAAATGTCTGTGGAAACAGTGGGGGCATCATCTGTGGAATCCTCCGGCACCGCAGGGACAGGAGAGGGAAGGACAGGTGTAGTGGGTGCAGGTGGTGTGGATCCCTCCACACTGGCCGGTGCCTCGCCGAATGTGTCTACATAGACTTGGCTGCACACTGCAGCCAGTTCACATAAACTACCACCTGAACCCGGGGACACATTGGGGCTGGAGGTAGAGGGCTGTGAGTCTGTTCTCGTGGGTTTGTGGATGCGTGTGTGACGTGTGTCCCCTCTCCCTGTGGGTGTGCCTACATCCCTTGAGATTGGGTGCGTGGAGATTTGCGCTTCTTCTGGCGTGTGGGTGTGCTGGGTGTGTCTGTTGTTGTGCCTGATCAGTGGCGTCTGCGTGTATGTTGGGTAGGTATGGGAGAGGCGGAGGTGGATGGGTCTGAATGAGGGGGGGAGATGCTGCTGGGTGGACAGTGCTGCCGTCAGTGATGACTCTATGGTAGCCACACTCCGACGTAGATCAGACATGGCAGATGACATGCCCTCCATGAACGACAATAACTGTGTCATTATTCGTGTTTGTTCATGGAGGACAGTCAACATGGATGTCTGACCTACTTGAATCTTCCGGAGTAGGTCCACAGACTCAGCACTGAGGGCAGCAGGAGAGACAGGGGCAGGGGCTTCGGTGCCGGGAACAAAGGAGACACGGGGAATAGCACGGACCTTAGGAACCCTAACAACTGGGAGGGTGGAGATGGTAGTGGAGGAGGAGGGGACAGCCAAAGATGTTGAAGATGGCATAGCTGCATATTCCCCCTCCGCCGGAGAGTCTGATTCCGAGACGTCCGCATGGTAGGAGGTGTCGTGCACATGATGGACGGCCGTCTGACTCTCCTCACCCTCCGTGCCACTGCCTCCCTCTGACTCCTCAAAGCAGGTGGCACTTTCGCTGGGTCCCTCTGCCTGGTCCGCGCCTGTGTCTCCTCCAGATTGTGATGATGATGCTGTTGGCAAGGAGAAGAAGAAAAACATATCAGTCACCTGTACACTGATGTAAGAGACATTTCTACCGCGCAGCTTTCACTCCAAGGAGTATCTTGGCGCACAGACAACTCAGATGGAGGAGTTGTGAAGAAGGGAGAAAGATGTCACTAAGTTCTACACACACATTACACTAGAGTTCTACTGGTGGCATCAGGCAGGGAGAAGATCCAGGTTTTCAGTGCTTTTCTGAATGGGGCTTCCTGGGAGATTAATCGCAGCTGAGGAGGAAGTTTATTCCAGGCCTTTGTTCCTAGAACAAAAAGGGATTTACCACCTTTTGTTATCAACTTAAAGTGAGGGGGGGTGAGTAAGTTCTGATGAGCAGATCTCAAACAGCGAGTTGGTTGATAACTTTTAAACCCATTATATAAATATGTTGGGCCACGTTGGTAAAATGCCCTAAAGGTAATTAGGAGAATCTTTAACAAAATTCTTTTCCCTATTGGCAGCCAGTGAAGAGTATTTAAGGCTGCCGAGGCAGATGACCTACGAGGCAGACGCAGTACCAAGCGGGCTGTCGCATTTTGGACCATTTGCAGTTTGTGGAGAACAGATTTATTTGCCCCAGCATACAGTCCATTGCAATAGTCTAGCCTAGAACTAATTAAGGCCACTGCGACTGTTTTCCTCGCTGGTAGTGGAAGGAGATCAAAAAACTTCCTTAGTGCTTTGATGATCTGAAAGCACATACCTGCTACTGCCACGGCCTGGGGTTTAAAAGACAACTGATGGTCAAATTTAATGCCCAAATTACGAGCAGATGTAATTGTATTGGGGGGCACTTCAGCCTCTGCTGGCCAGCATGCAATTGGGGAAAAAAGGTTATTCTTGCCTACAGGAAGGATTTCAGTTTTTCCGGTGTTGCTCTTTAAATGGTTATTAGTCATCCACTTAAAGATTGCTGTAAGACAGTCCTTGAGATCTTCCTCGGCACCAGGCCGCTCCCTATCCAACACCAATATCAATTGGGTATCGTCAGCGTATGAAATAGAGCTGATCTTGAATGACGCGATCAGCTTCATCAGGGGCACCATATAAAGATTGAAAAGAACCGGGCTCAAGCTAGAGCCCTGAGGAACCCCTGACCTGACTTCTTTTACCTCCGATTGATATGGGCCTGGCACTGTTGTTTGGCGTCTGTTGGTAAGGAAGTTTCTACACCATGCCAAAACCTGTCCTCCTATCCCTGCGGCAGCCAGACGGTCCACTAAGATGGTATGTGAGACCGTATCAAAGGCTGCCGACAGGTCTAATAGGATAAGGACAGCCGTGTTTCCCTGATCCATTGCTGCCCTTAATGTTTCTGCAGTAAAAAGTAGGGCAGATTCGGTGGAGTGTTCTAACCGAAATCCTGACTGATTAGGATGTAGAACGTTATTCTTCTCCAAAAAGTTGGTAAGCTGGCTATTAACCAACTTTTCAGTCAGTTTGGATAAGATGGGTAACAGGGAGATCGGGCGAAGGTTGGTTAAGAGTAGTAGGATCGGCAATGGCCTTTTTTTGGAGTGGCTTAACAGCGGCAAGTTTCCAATCGTTAGGGATAGTTGCCGTCTCTAAGGAGGAGTTGATGATCTGATTGATCATTGGGTTCACCATCTCAATTAAAAGATGCAACACCGGAGGGGGACAGGGATCAAAGGGGGATCCCGATTTGCTGGCTGAAATCACTTTAGCAGTTTCCTCCAGGGATACTGGAACAAAATCATCAAAACGAGAAGAAGATGTCGTCTTCGCTATCACTTCAACCACCGTCGTTGTGGTAGCTACTGGTGGGAAGGTGTTTGTGATGTCAAGGATTTTGTTCACAAAATAGTCAGATATCGCATTACATAGCTCTTGTGAGGGAGGAATCTCCTGCGATAGAGCTGAAGGGTTCATGAAATCCTTGACAATCTTAAAAATTGTTTTTTGTTCCTGTCCTGCTAAAGATATGGCCTGAAGATAGTAGGTTTTTTTCGCCAGCTTAATTCCTATATGGTACTTCCGCCTTGCTGTTATGTAGATATTGCGGGCGTCAATGTCATAATTTCGACGCCACCTACGTTCGAGAGTTTTAACTTCACCTAGTTCAAGTTTTAAGGCTGTTGAGAACCATGGGGCGTTCTTTTTTGTAATTCTAGGAGTTAAGTCCTGATTTCTTGCTGTTTTTAGCAGAGAACCCGCTCCAGCAATCCAGTTACAGAAGTTTTGATTGTCTGTTGACGTATAACTCGTCATGACTGGCATACTGTCCTTAAGTTTCTCAATAACATCAGACCTGCTGGCTAGTGCTTTCCAGTCTGTGGTGATGTTAATATTACGACAATTATTACCTTTTGTAGATATTATACTAGGTTTCAAAACTCCAAGTATGTTGAAGGGGATGAAGTAATGATCTGTCCATAATTGAGGGCGAGGAGATTTAACCATCAAATTATGATAATTTGAACAGACACAGTCTAAGAGGTACCCTGCCTGGTGGGTGGGTTCACAATTCCTAAGGGTAAGGCCCAACACTTCCATTGTGTCCATAAGGCAACTCACCCCAGGGGCACTGGGGGACTCAAGGTGCATGTTGAGATCACCCAACACCGAAAAATTAGAGAACCTAAGTGTTAGGTCACTCAGCACATCCCCTACTGTGTCCAAGAACTTAGCGGGGGGCCCGGTGGGCGATATATCAAAGCCCCAGAGAAAACAAAAGTGTCATGAATTTTCAAAACAAAGACTACTGCTTCTGCCTCTTTTATATCCTTTATTTCTTGGATGGAGCATTTGAAAGTATTTCAATAAATGATAGCAAGACCTACTCCTCGTTGGTCATGTCTATCCTGCCGCAGGATATGAAAATTAGGAGGGAGGGCTATCGCTACGGCCGGATTACACCACGGCTTAAGCCACTAGAGCGCTCAGGCAACTACCAGGATCCTAATCTCCAGCACCCCTAAGATGGCGGCGAGGCGCCTCGAGTGACTGCAGGAAAGGGAGGTAATCCGCTCTACAAGCGGTGAGGGGCACAGTTTAAAGTGCAGGTATGAGGGTGCGATGGTTGGGTTTAAAAACAGGGGCCAATAAACACAATTTAAAAAAAATAGCAAAAACGGGATTTTCTTTTAAATTTACAATAGCGCTGTACACCTGATAGCACGCTAGTGCTGGCACGCGTACAGAAACCTAATCAAACCTTTTACACATCAGACATACCACATACAAATCATTAGGGCACATTTCTAAACATGGCATGCATCCTGAGTCACATGCCATGGAACTATGCACAATGCTAAGTCTAGTCTTGGGCAATTGTAAGAGACACAACACAAAATTTATAGTAGGATACAAGTAACAGGCAAGGCAAAAACTTGATAGAGAGACACAATCAAGAGCCACTGCCTGACAACAGGATGGCTGATGATGAATCACAGTTCATTAGCCCACCCTGCCACCCAAACACAGACCTGGTCATGTTTGGTTTGCTTTCACCCTGTGCCACATGGGAAACGTCCAGGCCAAAGTGCCATGTGATGCCACCCTGGGACCTGAAACTATTGCTCCATCACCTCACACTGCCATCACAGCTGTCTACATCCAAACTCACATTGTGTGGCTCACCATCAATATCATTTACAAAGAACATGCCACATACTTTGAAAATATGCACACACGCACTGCCCAGTTTGAGTATGCACAAGCACAAATTAGTGCACATGTACAGTGTGCACCTGTAGCTAACACATGACAATTAGAAAGTGTACCATGGACAAAGGCCACTGAGGCAGAATCGTGCAATGAACACATGTTGAGGCTCAAGATCAGTGCAAAAATATGAAGAAGGCCAGACACAGTGCACATGTGGTACTACATGTAAGTTAACAACAGGTGCCCCAGACCCCCCTCCAACATGATGATGTGCAAAGGAATATGCATACTAAGACATTGCACCATAGGAGTACATGTCAAAAACTATCAATAGGCAATTCGCTGCTCAAATGTGGAGTAGGGCAAGGCATGTAAACAAGCATCTGCTGAAACTGGGCCATTCTAATGCCAATGCATAAAGTGCATGTCTGACCACACCACTCCAACTGTGGGAGTGTTATCATGCCGCGGAGCACTGTAGGTAGCATGTGACACACATGACAACAAACAGACATGTACCTACCCCCTTCTTGCTGCTGTCCCTCCTGCAACTGCCTATGGAGGTCTGGGAACACCACTTTCAGGACCCGAAGCATGTGGGGGGTGAGGTGGCAGCTGCCGCCATGCCGGCGTGGAGCTTCCAGCTTGAGCTGTACCCTGGCGATGCGGCGGCTCCAGCACCGGATGTCCTGCCACCTCTTCCTGATGTTACTGAGCTTCCTGCGAGGCCCCCCTCACTCCTGACAGCCCTGGCGATGTCCAGCCAGATTTCACCCTTCTCATAGGCAGATACCTGTCACGAATAAAAAGTGAAAGTACATCAGTATACCTGCTCCATGTCCCAAAGACCCACACTTGCCCCACATTGATAATAACAACAGGGCAGAGGATGCAGACAGGACTAGTATCATTGTTCATGTGAATGTGGCCTGTGAGCAAACACCAATGCACTACATGCCTGTGAAAGCCAAATGATGCCCTAGGGCTTTCTAAACACTCACTGAGCATGGCTAACACTGAACAAGCTATGCTTTTTCATGGTGATGTCCAGCATGTGACATGCTGGCACATATCCCACGACACCTAAGAACTCAATGCAGACCACACACTCTCAAGTGAATGTACTTAGCACAATGGCGGTAAGCAGTACACAAGATTTAGATACATCATTCACTGCATGGTAGATATTTTAATGTACACACCAGGCACTCACTCTGAAGTACATTGCATCTCTCTCTGTCCCATAAATACACAATGGCTGTAGTCACACTCACACATTAAGCACTCACCTGATCCCCTGGTTTCCCATACAGCTTGCTGTAGTTGGGTAGGAGGGCATCCAGCAGTGCCTGGTTCTCCCCCTCACTGAATGCAGGTGCCCTCTCCATGTCCAGCAAAATCAGGGTCCAGGGAATGCAGAGACAGCAGCAGTGTTGTCCACTCAAATATTGTGCAGGCAAGTGCCCTCTCACAGCCACATGCAGCCTTAAATCTCTGCTGCTGAGGGGCTGTCATTCTCAGGAAGACAGTGTGATAGGGCACATCACTTTGCATCCTATGTTTCATCCAATTCCATTACACATAAGGCTCTGACACACATTTGCCAGGTTTGAAATTTTAGCTCCAGCTGCACAACAAACATAGCAACATTGTATACTTTTGGCCAACTGAACTTTGCAGGACACTTGTAGCACATTCAAATATCAGTTTCCATGACAACCAGCCTGCATTCAGTGCATCCAACTCGTCCCCTAGGTGTTCCCTATGTATTTTCAGGCATCTACACACAAGTACGGTGCGTGAATCGTTGCAAACGCCATGTTTCGATAGTGATACGACCCGTACAACCGCACGCACCAGTGGGGTACGCCCCTCACTTGTATCGCTTATAGGCAAAATGCATTGGTGGGACGACCCGTACACCCGCACGCACCAATGGGGTACGCTCCTGAGTCCTGACTTGTAACGCGTATATGCACAATGCATTGGTGGGACGACCCGTACACCCGCACGCACCAGTGGGGTACGCTCCTCACTTGTATCGCATATAGGCACAATGCATTGGTGATACGACCCGTACACCCGCACGCACCAGTGGGGTACGCTACACACGCGTTTAGGCACAATGCATTGGTGAGACGACCCGTACACACGTACGTACCAGTGGGGTACGCTACACACGTGTATAGGCACAATGCATTGGTGATACGACCCGTACACCCGCACGCACCAGTGGGGTACGCTACACACGTGTATAGGCACAATGCATTGGTGAGACGACCCGTACACCAGCACGCACCAGTGGGGTACGCTACACACGCGTATAGGCACAATGCATTGGTGATACGACCCGTACACCCGCACGCACCAGTGTGGTACGCTCCTGACTTGTATATGCACAATGCATTGGTGGGACGACCCGTACACCCGCACGCACTAGTGGGGTACGCTCCTGACTTGTAACGTGTATATGCACAATGCATTGGTGGAACGACCCGTACACCCGCACGCACCAGTGGGGTACGCTCCTGACTTGTAACGCGTATATGCACAATGCATTGGTGGGACGACCCGTACACCCGCACGCACTAGTGGGGTACGCTCCTGACTTGTAACGTGTATATGCACAATGCATTGGTGGAACGACCCGTACACCCGCACGCACCAGTGGGGTACGCTGCACACGCATATAGGCACAATGCATTGGTGAGACGACCCGTACACCCGCACGCACCAGTGGGGTATGCTCCTGACTTGTAACGCGTATATGCACAATGCATTGGTGGGACGACCCATACACCCGCACGCACCAGTGGGGTACGCTACACATGCGTATAGGCACAATGCATTGGTGAGATGACCCGTACACCCGCACTCACCAGTGGGGTACGCTACACACACGTATAGGCACAATGCATTGGTGAGACGACCCGTACACCAGCACGCACCAGGGGGGTACGCTACACACACGTATATGCACAATGCATTGGTGAGACGACCCGTACACCCACACGCACCAGTGGGGTACGCTACACACGCGTATAGGCACAATGCATTGGTGAGACGACCCGTACAGTCGCATGCACCAGTGGGGTACGCTACACACGCGGATAGGCACAATGCATTGGTGAGACGACCCGTACACCCGCACGCACCAGTGGGGTAGTGTGCGTATCACATGCTCCAGTCAATGCATGTGTACAGTGCCTTCCACAGGCTCACGCATGGCACCATTACTATAGTGACAACAGGTAGTGACAACAGGAAAACACATGGCAGGGATGTGGATGTGAGTTCATCATGAGGATGTCCATGTATGTATTCACATGGCTGACCTACATTATCAGGCCCCCGATGTGGCACACAGTCAAATAGCAGAGGGCATGTGAACTAGTGGCATTGTTGATGAGTGATGGGCTGTGGAGACAACAGGGCAATCAGTTATGTGTCAAGAGAGCCAAGTAGCTTGCTTAACTGTCCAGGATGTATAGCCCATGGCAGGTTCATAAGTGATTTCATGTGTGTAATCAGTGGTGATTGTGATATGTACATTGTTAAATGTATTGGCTGATTGTGGTACACTTTTTTCCCCTCACATGTCGTGCAGGGCACCCCCTCTGCCAAGGCCGTTGCCTGACTTGGATGCCATGAGGGAACGGGATTGCATCCGGCGGTACAGATTCCCCCAGAAAATGATAGAGGATTTGACTGACAGGCTGGAACCACACCTACAACCGCGACACAGGTATCCAACTGCGCTGACACCCAAGGTAAAGGTGATGGCAGCCCTACATTTCTTTGCCACAGGTACGTTCCAACTCACCATAGGTGATGTGGGGGAGATGTCCCAAACCATGTTTAGTCGTGTCCTCCGTGATGTCTTAGCTGCTATGTTGCAGCCCATAGATGATTTCATTAAGTTCCCAACTCCACAAGAGTTGAACAATGTCAAGCGTGCATTCTATGCCCTGGGACGCATGCCACATGTAATTGGGTCCATTGATGGGACACATGTTGGACTGGTGCCACCACAGGCTCAGGAGCAGGCCTTCCGCAACCGGAAACATTACCACTCCATAAATGCCCTGGTGGTGTGTCTTGCTAACATGATGATTTCCCATGTTTGTGCACGTTTTCCAGGATCATGCCACGATGCATTCATTATGAGGCGGAGCAGGGTACCACAGATGATGCTGAAGCTGCGCAACCATCGGGCATGTCTAGTTGGTGGGTATACACTGTAAATCATGTTTATAGCTTGCTTAATCTCCACAACGGCCCCCACAACGCTAAGGATGCCTGGCCTCCACCTTGGGGGTGCCCAGGAGTGGACACCTCACAGGGAAAGCCAGGATGGGTTCCACAGCGGTATTCGTACAAGCGCCTTGAGACCCTTGTGGGTGAGTAGTGCGCTATACAAGTATCAATTTTATGTCTCAATGTCAATCATCTCTCTCATGGCTACTCATTCAACACTCATTGACATGATGTATTGTTGTAGGAGATGCCGGATATCCAAACATGTCGTGGCTCATGACTCCACTACGCAACCCCCGAACTGCCGCACACCAGCGTTACAATAATGCACATGGCCAGACACGGCGTGTGATCGAGCGGACGTTTGGACTCCTGCAGAGCCGGTTCAGGTGTCTCGACAAGACAGGCGGATCACTATCATACTCCCCGCTCAAGGTGTGTGACATCTTCACTGTGTGCTGCATGCTGCACAACATGGCAGTGGAGGGGGAGGTGCCACTCATCCTGGATCCTGATGAAGAGGACCATCCCCCCGTTGAGGACGAAGGCCTTGGCCAGGATGCTAGCGATGAGGAGGCGGACGGTGATATCCGGAGTCAACTCATACGCAACTTTTTCTCATAACAGTGAGTACCTGTATGATAGTCTGCAATCTTCCACCGTAGAGTGACATGTGTAGCATAATGTGTGTCCAGCAGACTGTACACAATATCACTTTGATGTTGGTGTTGCTGTGTCACACAAGTAAAAATGTCATGCCACACACATGAGCACAATGATTGCAGTTTGAATGTACATGTGTATTACGTTGTCAGTGTATTGTAGGTGACCATGTCTAAATGAATCTATACAGTACGTGACCACTTGTGTGCCTGTCCTTTCCAGGTTGCCCGGGCTGTTGCCCGTTTGTGTCATCTTGGTCCTTCTGCAATTCATCTTGATGATAACAACGTTGGGTGAATCTGCGTAGCCTGCACAGACATGTCGAAATCTCTTTTTGGGTAAGGATTCCAAACGGGCAGTTCATTGTTGTAATGGTTTGTTTTTGGGTAGAAACTGTTCCTGCGCATGTTGTAGGGCCAGACATATATGTCCCTTTGCCATGTATCAAATTGCATGTAGCGCCACTCCCATGACAAGACAGTCACCTAACCTGACAGTCATCTGTAGTTGAGTTTATAATTTGGTGAATGCATCAATGTGTGTTAACATTGACCCTGACACATTGCGGATGCCACGGCTTGCCATTGTGTGTGACATCACAAACACAGGCACTGTGGAGAATTGCTGCCTCACTGTGTGCAGCAGGATGTGTACAAATCATCCACTCAACCTTGTTGGCCAGTACAGTTTGTTTTCCTGTGAACCATGTTGTGGCGGTGTGGGCCAGTGTATGTCCCCAATTTTCAATTGGCCTGTGAGTCTGTTTGCATGGATGCATTGCCCCTTGTGGCAGGATGCCATGTCACTGTCACATCGTTACCTCAGTGCCGGTGGACAACACTGCTATGCTACCCTTCTCAGTAAGTTGATGTTAACTTTCCTTTCCCATGAGGCCAGGTATGTTGCGCTGATTACATCACCACGTTGGCCTGGAGCTAATGTTCACACTTACGTGGCAACAGTCCGTTGAGGTAAATGTCTGAAATCTCTTCTGCCATGCAGCATATCGTGGTCACGGTAGGGTTGTATCTTTTAGCATTGTGCCTATGTACTCACAGTTGATTTTGTTTACACATGTTTTCCTGTCTAGCATAGTAAGGCACAGTTGCAAGAGGTAATGAGTGGGCCCTATGGGGCTTAATGTTGTTTTGGTTATTTTCTTTCTCATTTGAGGAGCTGCTTACCGCTCTTGCGGGTGATGTCAACTTACCCGTCATGACCCTCACTTATTCACAGGGCTGAGTACGTATAGTTGGCTTTGTGTCATTTGCACTGCTATCCGTTACAATTCCTGAGATCGTGAGCATCAATCTTACACTGTGACGTCGTTCGTGACTGCATGTAACTAAATCCATTGTAGCAGCCTTGTGAGCGTCATACATGCTCCATTTTGGTGAGAACCCCTAACAACTCTCATGTGTCCCTGTAGAAGGATCTGATCTTGGCTCATTGCAAGATCTGTGATCACTAATAAGAGACAGTGGCAGTGGTTGCACTACACAGGTGTGAGTGGTACAGTGTAGATGCCTAGATACTCTGAGAATCTGTAACTGAAAGTATGGAATCCTCAGGCATGTTTTGCTCTTTTCCAGATCTCCCTCCCTGCAGTTCCCATCCTCACCTTCCCTCGCCTCATCGCCCTAATGTGTCTGTCATTAGTAGTGAGACCAAGGGGATATTGGGAGATGGAAACCTTCCAGCATCACACTACTCTGATGGTCACAGGTACAGACAGTCCCTGGAAGTTGTGTGGAGAGTGTATCACCAGCATTACAGGTAACATCATTGCATGAGTGTTATAGTCGTCTGCGCAATGCCACTGGACATGTACATTGGCTGATGCAGCATGTCCTTGCAAGTAAGTTCATACTATTGTGTAGGAACTGTGTTTCACACTGTACATTGTGCCTCATTGCTGTCACCGCCGGTATCTTTCCAGACTGCATGCATTCTATACGTCATTCTTTACAGTGAGTGATCATATGTGGTTATGTGTACACTCACAACAAGCATGCAGTTCTTAATGGCTAATGGACCATATTGGGCATGATGTCCATGGTTGCGTATGTGTTCTGTTGCTTGATACACACAACGTGCAGGCTACTGCTGCTGACGCAGTGTGTCGTGTGCCCTGATTGGCATTATGCTGACTGGTCCTGTGGCCGTGATGTGTATTCAATGTTCACACATTTTCTGTGACTGACCCATGGGTAACCAGCCACTCCAGGCTCACATACACATGTCAATTTTTGCATAGCAAGAATCCTTGGGTTGTGTGGCTGTTTAGCATGTTCAATTGCCCCCTCTGCCCTCATGTGTTCACTCCTCCTGGCTGCAGCATCCACAGCCACAACGCTGCACCGCATGCCCCAATCAAGCCACACACACCTATGAGATACTCATCCATACCTCCATCAATCCATCATCGGAGCATGCCGCATCTTGTCTGTGCCACTGTTGCACAACCGCCATGACAATCGCCGGTCCGTCAGCACCTTTAACATGCACACTGCTAGACACTCAGCTCATTTGATGACACATGTGACCACATCAGTAGGAAGTTGTTTAGCTAGCAAGTCCCTCCCCTTTTCAATAGTGGTGGTCGATTGTCCCTGGCTCTCATAGGGGTACCAGGTGCAGACACACATGAATTTCACCATAATTAACATGAGGGGACATAGTGGTAGAATATTTTATCACCATATTATTATTAGTTAGTGATTCAGTGTTTGTATTTGCCCTTTGTTCCTTACTCAGACGAAGACAGAGTGGCCGATGATGAGAAGTGGGTAAACTGGCAATTGTCTGTCAGGAACCCCCTCGGGTGTTGCTACCGTGAGGCACTCTCTCTTAGCTCTCTTCATTTTTACTTTAGTGAGTGGTATCAGACCTTGGTGTCAATGTTGTGTAAACGTAAAACATGACATGACCCTATGGATTATTGTAAAGGTACACCTCTGAGGCAGTATTTTAGATTGGCCATGTAACTCTGACATTGGTTGTTATGATTTTCTTGAGAGTTGGGTTTGGCCTTTTTGTGGTTGAACAGTGTCTGAATGGGGTGCGTCTTTTGCCAATGGTATCTACTTAGACTCCTTAGTATTTAGTTGCAGATGTGATACAACAGACTCATGCCCCGGACAACCTCCACACAGTGAACAGCTGACAGTAATCCACCTGGTAACACGCTACCACGAACACACACATGACAGGCTCTCAGGCTGTGTGTGCAACTCATACTGACAACTCAACGCAGACACACTTAACAGTGCGTGTACGTACAACCAGGTCATGTGCCTCGTACTGCACACATACTACTTCCAGCAGCACCACATTGTGGTGTATTACCTCGTTGACACAACACCACCACACATCGCCTCAAATGATGTAACGTGGTAGTACGCAACGTGAGAACGCCACTCATGCCGGGAGATCACAGACGGATTTCCAAAAACCAAAGGGATCACACACCCTATCCAGGATTATGATTGGTCAGACTTGACGGCCTACACCCTCTAAGTCACATCCAACACCATGGACACACTCTGCATTGTCAAACATCTGAACAGCCTGTTTCACACCAGCATCCTGAGCAGCATAATTGTAACTATCATCTACAGCTCTCCTACACTACACACAAATTTTGCCTAAGCCATCTCCAATCAGTTGATTCGTTAGCTTGACGCACTACCTACCCGTGACGGTCTCAATGCGCTGGGGGGTGCTGGTACTGATCTAAACACTGGCCTTGAGAATTATTGTGAAGGGCAGCAGGTCCTGGTTCTGTAGTTGACTTTTAGGGAGGGTGGACCATGTCTTGGAGTCGTGGTAGGAGATTGATCTGTCACTGTCCGTGTCATTTGGGATGTGAGGGACAGTGACGAGAGCATGGTTGTTAGAGCAGAGGCTGCGGGTGGGTGTGTAGAAGTTGAGTTTGTGGTTGTGGTATGCTGGTCCTGCGTGGTGTAGAGATTTGTGTGCATGGATGTGGATTTGGAAGCTTATTCTGTTGTTGACAGGGAGTCAGTGCAGGCCTCTGGGGTGTTGTGTGATGAGGCCGGGTTGTGGTAAATGAGGATCAGACATGCCGATGTGTTACAGATGTGTCGCAGCACTCTCAGGAGTGTGGTTATTGTAGCTGCGTAGATGGCGTTCACTTACTCAAGTCAGCTGTTGGAGAGGGGCAGGGTGACAGTATTTTATATATTACAGCTGATCCATTATAAGATCCTGAGGCCCATTCATAGGATGTTGGAGCAGAAAGCAGAGATGGGGTAGTCCTGCTTGGTCATGGGGAGTGAGTGGTCCAGGATGGCCCACAGGTAGTGTGCGTGTTGGTGGCTTATGGTGCTGTTCCTAGCGAAGTTGCCCACCAGGAGTCTTCACAGGCTGAGCTGGGTGGGCCGAGGATGTGTTCCTCAGATATTTCAGGATTCTGCATCAACCTGCTGTCCTTAATCCATTCCGCTACAGCCGTGATTCCTCTGTGGAGGTAGATGTTGCCAGTGTGTGGGGCCTTGGTGAGGGATATGATCAAATGTGTGTAATTGGTATAGTAGATGATATTGAGGCTTGGTTGTTGTGCCACATGGGTGAGTTTTGCCATGTGGATAATTAAGTAAGTTGGGCTGTGGGATGATCCCTGTGTGACGCTGTGGATGGTGTCAGTGGTATTGTAACAGTACTGTGGGAGGCAGATGCCCGAGGTTGTGCCGGTGGGAAAGGATGTGGGCCAACCAGGGCACTCGCCTTGCTTACTATGTCATGGATGTGTACTGTTAGGGTGCTGTGTGCGACTGTGTGGTAGTCTGCTGATAGGTCCTGATGGAAGTGGGCGTCTGTTTCTCCTTTGTCCATGAGTATGCAGATGTTGTTGGTGTTGGCTATGAAGGCGGGGTCCGTGCTCTGTTTGATGTAGGATCCAGACTGTGTTGGTTCTATGATGTTTATGTCTTTGGGGTTGTGGTCAGCTGTCTGTTGATTATATTCAACATGACTTGTTCTGGGAAGGGGAGCAGGGAGATGTTCTGGATGATCAAGATGTATTTGTGGTCCACCTTAGGTTTATTCAGTAAGGCAGTGAACACACCTTTGTCAATACTCTCTGTGAAGGTTGTCGTCTTCAAGGAGAAGTAGGATATTTTAATGGAGAAGTGGTGAGATTGCTTTTCTGCCTTGTTAGGAAGAGTGGATATGCCATGGGTCAGATGGGGATCCAGAGTGAATGTTTTCCTTGCTCATGATGGTGTCTTCAGTGCGGACGTTGTAGCAGCCAATAAGGTCAATTTTGTGGATGTTTGTCGTAGGGGGGGTTGTTTCGGTAGTGGATGTGGGGCTGGAGGAGTAGATTCTTTTGTGGATGTGGTTGATCTTACCGTGAGCAAAGTTGGCCAGTGAGTCACACAGGTCTTGTGATGGTAGAATGTTGTATGCGCTATATTTGGCTGTAGAGAGTTGTTTGGCAATGTTGATGTGCTATTTGCTGTTGTGTGCGTTGGTGTATAGCCGGTCCTTGATGGGTGTCCTGTTGTTGGTAATGAAGTGTTGGTGGTGTATGCGGGGGGCACTCAGGTATACGTTGAATGTTTTTGGTGACTGTTTGCAGTGCGTGTTTCTCTACAGCTTACAAGAGGTGGATTTGGACGTCCGGGGATCTTTGTTGAAGCATGTGGCAATGTGGTTGTTGTGTCAGGTGGCGGAGGACTTGTGTGGGATGAAGGTGTATGCGTAGTCGGTGCTCCACTGTATGAGGAAGATGGCAGCGGTGTGGGGGTTGGTGTTGCTGGCTTGTGGGCCCAGGATAAGGGAGGCTCTCAGTTAGTCCTTGTTGAACTCGCACCAGCAGCTGCGTGGCATGGTCTGTGTGCAGGGCGATTGTGTTTGCTTTCCTGAAGGTGAAGTGTAGGCTTCTGTGGTCTTTCCAGTGTTGTGAGGTGTTGTTGTTGGATGAGATGTGTTGAGTTTCTGCAAAGATGGGGTCCTGTGTGTGTTTAGCGTTGTGGGTGTGGGTTGTCACTTGTTGTTGTAATCCAAGGTTGGCAAGGTTGTCCATCAGGGCGGTGGAGTTTACGTCATTGTTGTAATTACGGTGATAGTAAATTTCCCCAAGGAGGATGTAGTCCGTGTAGGCAAGAGCATGCGTGCTGATGAGGTGAGCGATGGAGTTGGTGAATAGTGTTGGGATTCCAGGTGGTCTGTAGATGAGTGTTCCTCAGAGGGTGTTGTTTGTGTGGATCAGTAAATTCATGTTTTAGGCAATGTGGAGGGTGTCGTTGTTGTTGGTAGTGACTATGGGATTATTAATGTGGATGATGGAAATTCCTCCTACCACTCTGTCAGTGTGGTGTTAGCGGGATTTGTCATTTCCTTCAGGTAGGTCTATGGTGATGTCTGTTGGCAAGGTGGTGTTCAGCCTGGTTACCGTCCACAACACCAGCCAGCCCTACTACAGCAACTACCTCTACACAGGAACAAGAACGTGACTTACGGAGTAGTTGTGGAAATGCAGGGTGCATGCACACACCTCATCCTCAACGTCCCCTGCTGCTGCCACATGACCATCCGCCTGAGATATCTACAATGGTCCCACAGTCAAATGCAGTTTCACCTTCATACTCATCAGCCACACACATTTGGCACTCCACAGACCCAGGCTAAATAAATGATATGGACGTCTAACATCTAACACCCTATTGCCCACAGTCCCTATTGGCACCCTCTGCCAGGCCATCAATCTTCACATCCACAGTACAACAGCATGTGGCTGCTACTTCTCATTCCTCATTAGACAGATCCTGGTGCTCCCTCCGTGGACACCTGGCATATTTGCCATGCTCTTGACGCCTCACACACTCTTGTATGACTGTCTGTCATTTCAGTATTTCAAGCAAACCCCATCTTCTGCAGTTAGTAACCATCACAGGTGAGCATTGCTATCCATGTATGTAACTTAGGCTATCTTGTGACCTATGTATTTCCACTGCCTAAATAAAATCCATGTGTGTAGATGGCAATAATGTAGTAAGAACGCTACGCTAGTAAGATGTAAACTAAGTAGGTTTATTTACAAGTAAGTTAACAGGTGGTAAAAGTCTTGTAGATGGTAATTCACAGGTAACTCACAGCCCCACCAGGAGCAGCCTGCTAGCTGCTCAGCCTCTCTGACCAACTGTCACACTTCATGTAGTCACCCAGGCATTCTAGTGAAGGTCCACTCACCAACATTCCATACAGAGTAGACACACACAGGCTGAGCAGCTAAAGTGAAGAAACATAGGTAATGAAACATCATGTGAGAATACTACACAATAGTTTGCAGGAGACGGTGGCATTTGAAGACATTTCACCTTGCAAATGTATTAGAATCTGACTACATACAAATACATCAATGCTTTTAGTGCAAGTGAGATTTATTTTTTACTCTTGTGCGTGTAACGTGAGTAGGTACTGTACAAGAATGGGGGAATCCAAAGTTCACAGCGGGAGATGAGATGCCTTACAGTATGGGTCAACAGAGTCCAGGCCACAGTGCTTGGCATCATTGGGCACATAGCGACCAGCAAGTCAATGTGGGAGAGTGTTAAAGTCAATAGGGTGATGCTGTTGCACACATAGGTAAGATGCCAGAACAGGTGACCTGGGAGTTATTCATGGCCCTATGCCTCTCAACGTCTTGACCGTGGACGACCAACCTTCCTTGGGGGACCCTCACGTGCAGGCCTTGGCGATGCATGGGAATCTCCGTCTGACAGTTCCTCCTCCTCCTCCCTCCCTGTGCCTGTTGTTGGTCTTTGCCTAGATGTTTCTGGCCTCGTGACACAGGGAGGGTGCTGCATGTTGCCAGCCATCAGACGGAGCGATTGGTTGATTTCCCGATGCACCGTCACAAGCTCATCCAGTCTTGCCTCCATCCGTCCCTGGTGTCGTTCTTGACTGGCATGTAGCTGGGCCTGCTGCTCTGTCATTTTGTTGAGGGCCTCCACTACCAGGCTGAACTCCCAGGTGTCCCGCCGGTATTCATCCATGATGTCTCGGAGTTCGGACATACCGGGCCCTGCAGCTGGCTGGCCAGGTTCTCGCCTCTGCCTAGCGCCACTCCCACCACCCCTGCCCACACGAGCCGGTCCGATGCTTGTGGGCGCATCATGTCGACGGGACCCATGAGTGCTGGCAGTGGAGGTGTCGTCTGCCACCTCATGGGTGCCCGGCGAACGATGTCCCTCATTGTCAGACAGGCTATGTTGTGTATCATGGGCAGGGCTCCGAGCTGTCTGCTGGGATGTGGTGGGAATGTGTGCGGTGGTTGGCACAGATGTATCTGTTCTAGCTGCTATAGGGGTTTGGGATCCAGAGGGGCCTGGTTGGTTGAGGTCATCCACAGTGTGTTGAGAGGCTTCAGTTAGGGTGGGGTCACTGCCGTGCTGAGCCTGGGACTAGGATCCTTCTCCCCCCTGGTTGGGGGTAGTTTCCACACGTTCCCCTGTGGGTGTGAGAGAGAAACAGTGTTAATGCACTATCATGCAACATCCAAATGTAATATACATAGTCGTTATCAATGTTTCCCCTGCTTCGTATTTTAGAAACTGTTCACTTGTGTATGTGTATGTTGTGGGCTGAGATTGACATGTGATCAGGGCTGCTTGACATGTTGGGTACTGTCTTTTGATGCAAGTCACAGCTATTGCTGTGACTTGTGTGGCCAGCACCACACAGTTCAAGATGTGCTCTGTATGGCCCAATCTGCACAATGCGGTCTGAATAATTAGTGCTGGTGCAAGCATGCACAGGGTTTTTAGGCTGCATGTTTATGATGGCGACTGATTTGAATTTAGCTGATTTCATCATGCTACTTTAGAGAGGGTTTGCAGGGCCAAGACAGACACCCACTGCCAACCCCCAAGGAGCAGTACACCCTCTTCAGGCACAGGGATTTAGGACGTGCCACTTCTCTATGATGCATTACCTTGTCAATACCCATGTCCATGGTGCTACTTGAGTGCATCCATAGCTTCACCAAGCTGTGGCAACAGCACTGTGTGAGAGGCACAATGGACTTGTGATTCTGCACTGTGCTTTTTTTGATTGCATACTTTATCAGATCAGTATTTTTGGGGTTTAGTTACATGGCAATTGTGACAGTGGTGCACTCCATTGTCTGTCCCCAGGGGCTCAGTTTCTGTAAGGGGTGTGTGTGACAGGCCATGGTAGTAGTTTGAGTGTGATTGGCAAGTAGCCGTCCCTCATAGTGTGTCTGTCCCCCCATGTAGCATGCTGCCATTATAGTGTTTGTGAGTTCCTGTGCAAGATATCTTCACTTGTCCTGGTGTTAGTGTCACAGGAGGCCCATGTTCTGCCTACACCAGGGCCCAGGGTCAGCTATCTTGTCAGTACTATCACACTCCCTGTGCATTGAACATGGTGCATGGGTGTGTACCTGGCCCATATGACTTGAGTGCTGCCTCCTACCATACATCTTGCACTCTCTCACCCTCCACCTTGCTGCCTTCTGCAACTCCCCTTGCACCCCCCCTACTGTTGGCCACTGCTGGGAGTCATGGCCACCCCCCCACACCCCCCATACTGTTGGGCACTGCTGGGAGTCATGGCGACAACCCCACCCACACCCCCAACACCCCCCTCCCACACTCCCCTACTGTTGGGCACTGCTGGGAGTCATGGCCATAGCCCCCCCCACACCCCCACACCCTCATACTGGTGGGCACTGCTGGGAGCCTTGGCCACACCCCACCCCCACACAAAACACACACCCCCACACCCTCATACTGGTGGGCACTGCTTGGAGTCATGGCCACCCCCCACCCCCACACACAACACACCCCCACACCCCCCTACTGTTGGGCACTGCTGGGAGTCATGGCCACAGCCCCCCCACAACCCCCCACACCCCCATACTGGTGGGCACTGCTGGGAGTCATGGCCACCCCCCCATACCCCCCAATACCCCTCTACTGCTGGGTACTGCTGGGAGTCATGGCCACAGCCCCCCCACACCCCCAACACCCCCCCACACCCCCATACTGGGGGGCACTGTTGGGAGTCATGGCGACACCCACACCCCCCAACACACCCCCCACACCCCTCTACTGTTGGGCACTGCTGGGAGTCATGGCCACAGCGTCCCCCACCGCCCCCAACACACCCCCCACACCCCCATACTGGTAGGTACTGCTGGGAGTCATGGCCACACCCCCCCAAAACCCCACCCCCGCACTGCTGGGAGTCCACCCATGCTCCATGAGTTGTTTGTATACTCACCAGGCTCAACGGCTCCTTCAATTCCGTGAACTCCCACCGGTAGTAGCATGGCCATGACTTTCTTCTCCCAGGGATGGTATTGTGCAGGTCTGCGGGGAGGTCCACCTCCAGTGTGATGAGCGTTGGCATAGTCGTCATCCATCTTGCGCTTGACCATCCTCCGCAGATCGTACCACCTGTTCTGGCAAACCGCTCTGGTGCGCCTGATGGGTGCAACAGCATTCACCTTCTCGACTATCCTCTCCCACAAGCGTGTCTTCTCAGCTATGCTGGTCTGTCTGACCAATGCAACAAACAGCTGTGGAAAGACTCTGATTACTTCATCTGTAAGGATCTCCATCTCCGGGTTAGTGAACTTTGGACCCTTTGGTGTGGTCATGGTGTGGGGTGTATGTGATTAGGGGAGTGATGGTGTGTATGGATGAGGGTGTGTGGGTCAGATTGTGAAGGGGTGGTGTGTGTGAATGAGATAGGGTGTATGTGTGAAGGTGTGTGGCTGCAGTTGTTGGTGTGATGGTTGTGTCTTGGCAAGCATAGGTATGTTGCAAAGGATGATGGGTTGTATGTGTGGGCCCTTTTATTGGTCCATTTGTGGGTGTGGCTTTTTTTGAATTTTTTGTGGGTGTGTCATGAAGGGTGTTTGTGACTTGGGCCCTCTGTTTGTTTGTTTGTATGTTCCAAGGACATTGTTTTCATATGCTGTGTAGACTGTAGCCTTCTTTATTGTGCTGTGCGCCTCGTATTTGTTAGTGCGTCTGTCAGTTAGGCTCGTGTATTGTCCCTGGGGTACGTGTACGCTTGATCATGGGGTGTGAGCCTCGTATTTGTTAGTGCGTCTGTCAGTTAGGCTCGTGTATCGGGTTCGGGGGTACGTGTACGCTTGATCGTGGGGTGTGCGCCTCGTATTTGTTAGTGCGTCTGTCAGTTAGGCTCGTGTATCGGGGTCGGGGGTACATCTACGCTTGATCGGGGGGTGTGTCTCGTATTTGTTAGTGCGTCTGGCAGTTAGGCTCGTGTATCGGGGTCGGTGGTACGTGTACACTTGATCGTGGGGTGTGCGCCTCGTATTTGTTAGTGCGTCTGGCAGTTAGGCTCCTGTATCGGGGTCGGGGGTACGTGTACGCTTGATCATGGGGTATGTGCCTCGTATTTGTGAGTGCGTCTGTCAGTTAGGCTCGTGTATCGTCGCCGGGGGTATGTGTACGCTTGATAGTGGGGTGTGCGCCTCGTATTTGTTAGTGCGTCTGTCAGTTAGGCTCGTGTATCGTTGCCGGGGGGACGTGTAAGCTTGATAGTGGGGTGTGCGCCTCATATTTGTTAGTGCGTCTGTCAGTTAGGCTTGTGTATTGTCACCGGGGGTACGTGTACGCTTGATCATGGGGTGTGCACCTCGTATTTGTTAGTGCATCTGTCAGTTAGGCTCGTGTATCGGGTTCGGGGGTACGTGTACGCTTGATCGTGGGGTGTGCGCCTCGTATTTGTTAGTGCGTCTGTCAGTTAGGCCCGTGTATCGTTGCCGGGGGGACGTGTAAGCTTGATAGTGGGGTGTGCGCCTCATATTTGTTAGTGCGTCTGTCAGTTAGGCTTGTGTATTGTCACCGGGGGTACGTGTACGCTTGATCATGGGGTGTGTGCCTCGTATTTGTTAGTGCATCTGTCAGTTAGGCTCGTGTATCGGGTTCGGGGGTACGTGTACGCTTGATCGTGGGGTGTGCGCCTCGTATTTGTTAGTGCGTCTGTCAGTTAGGCTCGTGTATCGGGGTCGGGGGTACGTCTACGCTTGATCGTGGGATGTGTGCCTCGTATTTGATCGTGCGTCTGTCAGTTATGAGGTTCCGTGAAAATCGTTACGGTGTTTTGGGCATTGCCGAATATGGACGAGTTTGGTATCTATGAACCGTAAATGGCGAGTTGGGTAAGTGTACGCGTTTTCACTACACTACCTGCCATGGTTCGCCTCATTTACGTGTTTCTACATCTGAACCCTTGGGTTCCATTTCGGATACGGCATCCATTTTGTTTCTTGCCCTCACGTAGTCAGTGAACAGGCAACTGTCCGCATCGTGACCTGTTAGTTCCCAAGCCATACGGAAGACGCATATTCCTTTCATGCGTCTTTATGACCGGAGGAATGACACTGCAGAGGCAAATGGCTCAGCTTGAGGGTAATCTTGTCGTACCGGCCTATTGTTTCAGCCATGCACGTGCTGAGATCAAGCTCTTTGATCCTATGATCATGTTTCCAATATTACCCCCACACTCTTTTCTTTAGGCGTGCCTGACTTCCTAGCAGCTGTTCTTGTCTCTTTACTCTTGCTCATTTACAACTCAAGTGGAATGTACCTAATGATGGGAAGATGTGCTTTTACAGTTGGAACTGGTGATGTTAATGTAATTATGTTCCGGGGTTCTGAATACATGAAAGCGATCCTTTTGAATTTTAGTGTGGGAACTGAGCTGTAACCTTTTGCTTACATATTGTGCAAATGACAAGATCTTGTATAAAAGAGAGCGAACCACAAACACAATTTGAAGCAGACTCTTGGAACCTACACTCTGTTGTACTTCCCATGACTTTTGCATCCCTGCAGTAATAAACGCTGATCTTTGACGCCGAAGGAAGTCTCCCGTGTCTCTGTCTTTAGTGCGCCAGAACAGGTATCCCACGAAGGTTTTAGGTGTTGTTCCCTGGCACCGCTGGGCCTTAAATAGTCCCAGTCCTTCAGTTGGCGCCCAACGCGGGGCAACATCGGCGGTACCGGTCCAAAGCCTGACGATTGTGAGGAACTTCGTGTGAAATCTCCGAGGAAAAGGTGCACCCCGCTTCATCGATCCTGTTGTCGAAATAAGTGGTCCGAAGATTTTTCCCGCGAAGATTCCCGCCTCCTGACGGCTGTGACGGACCGATGCCCTGACTGTCGACCTGTTTTCGACGCCTGGCGTAGACCTTTCGTACAGCGAGACGATAGACGGGCCTTCCTGGTGACGCCATTGAAGCTCTCAGTTAAGTATTTGTGGGTCGCTCCCAGTCCTTAGTTGTTGTTTCAGCTTGTTGAAGCTTTGTTGTTTGCATGGTTCCATTGCATTTGTGGTTCTTAGTTGTTGGTCCTTAGTTTTTATTTGACAATTGCAATTGCCAAAAACCGAGGGTTTTGTGTTCCACGAAGGATTAGTGTTTCGGTAACCCTTGAAGTTTGATACTAGGTTAGTGTGCACGATGCCTAGCCATAGTGGATTTCTTGGTCTCTTTAAATGTTGCAACAAGGATTCCCGGTTGGAGGACTCGTGTCCGATACCTCCAGTTGGAACTCCGATATATGAGCTCTATAGTCGACATGGTGTGGGTCCTATTATTTATAATAAATATTGGGTCCGTTACACGAAAAAAGATGGTGTCCTTAGTTGGCCACCGCATGGAAGTTTTGAACTTACGATTTTAGATAATCTTGAAGCTAAATTATTCAAAAGGAAAGCTAGACCAGCTATGTTTGATTCTTTTCGGTTGTGGCGTAAAGAGGCCAAGCAGAAAGAAATCAAACAGCTTAAAAAGGATCGAATAGAAGGTTTCGTTCCGATAATGCAAGTTGTACAACAATGTCAGCGAGATAAAGAAGAAAAAGAAATAGAAGTTTCCACTAGACTACATCATATGAGGATAGACAAATGTTATCCGGTTTTTCCAACTAGTCAGGATAAGAAAGAAGAGGATTCGAAGGAGGATCCCCTGTTAGCGTATTTGATGAAATCGCCACCTCCTTATGCACAGGGTGCTACGGCCCCTGTAGTTCCTCCTATAGTTCCGCCTGTTGTTCCTCCGGTTGTCCCTCCTGTTGTTCCGGCGGCTGCGGGTCAGCCCGTTGTTGGTCCCACGTTTGTCGCACCACCTGTCTCTATTCCTACTGCTCCTTTGACTGTACCCTCTCTGCCTCTTGTCCCTGCCACCCCGACTACCTTGCCTGCTTCTGCTGTGTCTGCCTTCACTTCAAACGTTGTGGCTCCTGCTCTCCTTTCTCCTTCTGTTCGTAATCGTATCCCTAACACTGTTGCTACCCTTTATTCACCGCTTTCTGGTCAGTTATTTCCATCCGATACTTCTGAAACTCCCCAAAGACGGAGTCAGATCCCTAGTGGGAGCGAAAAAGAGACGCTAGTGACAATGGCACATAGGTGGATAAGACATCCTGCCAACTACCCTCCACGCATGGTTTTCGAGACGTTTTCTCAGTTTAATGAGCCTACACAGAGATTCGTGTTCGAAGAAATGTGTAACTTTTTGAGGGAAGAATGGTATAATAACAATTTAGATAACGTACCGCCCGATATGATTGAACTTCAGAGTCAATTTTCGAGCGGTATGATTGTAGGTGGAGATGTACGACGTGCCTTAGAGCGACTGTTAGCCCATAGGTCGACAGTGCATTCTCGAGTGGCGTTTGATGACGACTCTGAGAATTGGAAAGCGGCTCCTGGTCAGTACCCTATGAGAGAGGTTCCGCCAGTATGGATGCCAGGTGATCCTGGTGCTGCCCCCCCGATCCCTGCGCATTTCCAAAGAGTTTGGATACACCTCCCATGGAAGCGATCAGAAGTCTTACAAGTCAAACAGTCCTTACCTGATCCACGCAAGAATCCGGCGGGTTACTACAAGGAGTTGTCTCAATTAGTAGATGCTACTATTATGAACCTTGCCGACATCGACATGCTGTTCGGAAATGTTGTACCACAGCCCGTTTGGCCTAAAATTCGTCAGGAAAATCATGCGAATGAGTTAGGCGGCGATTGGGCTGCAATAATAGCGGCTGATGGCCGACAAGTTGGTGGGGCTAAGCCAGAGCAGGTAATTTCGGATCTGCCCCAGAGAATAATTACGTTCATGAAAACGCTTATGCCGGCGATGAGGGTAAACTGGGATAAATTAGCAGCTTGTAAGCAGAAGAAGGACGAGAGTGTCTCCGATTTCTTTACTAGATTCGAAGAGGCATTTGTCGATCATAGTGGTCAGGATATGGGCACTGAGGGAGGCCAACGGTTGGTTGTTGACAAATTCGTGTTGAATTTGTTGCCAGAACTATGCAACAAATTGAAAAATTCAGAAAGTGCATGGGCTGTTTCAACCACGGCACAGATATTAGCGACGGCTCAATATTATGAGAATAGGGAAAAAGAAGAAAGTGATTGTGTAGATAAGAAAACGAAGGAGCTGAAAACGAAGGTTTTGTTGCAGCAAGCGTATCCTCCCCGTTCAAATCACACTGATTTACAACAGCAATATAGACCACAATCACAATCCTCCAGAATACAGTCACGTCCTGACTCCTCTGACTTTAGATCTATGCTTGGGTATAACCAATGTGCATATTGTAGAAGAGAGGGACATATAAAATACGACTGTCCCGCTTTGCGTGACCGTCTGAATGGTGTGTCATCACGAGGAAGCTGTGGTGGTCCTCAGCAGGCATCTCGAGGTAGAGGCCGCGGTACCATTCACAATCAGAACGATCGCCCTCAGAATTCATCAGATACGAATAATTGTTTTGACCAGCGAAATGCGGGGTCAGTTAGATCTACACAATATCATGTGGACGATTACTACGTCGAACATGAGACTGTTGCAAACGATCATTACTAGGACAGCCACCGACAAAGAGAGGGAGTAGTATCAGTTCCGGTTGATCAGAGCGGGCCTTACGTCGCAGTTGCTACATCTGGCGTAGTTGAGCCTTTTCTGTTAGACACTGGTGCAACGAAAAATTCCATCATGTATTCGAAACTCCCTGGCGCACCTTTGTCTGGCTTAACAAATGTTTCCGTTGGATTCTCTGGCGCCCCGGTTAGAAATCCTGTCTCCAGCCCTTTGCCCCTCACTATCGGTCCTCGTGAGTTGGAGGCTCCATTGATTCTATCTACTGGTTGTGGTGAGAATCTTTTGGGCTTGGATTTGTTAAAACGGTTATATGCGACATTGTACTGCTCCCCTGAAGGAGTGGAACTTACATTAGGTCGAAGAGTAATCTCTCCTATGTACTTGTCGATCGATAAACTCCCACCGGAATTGAGCTCCCTTCCTGCGTCTCTATGGGCCACAGGTCCCAATGACGTGGGTCTCTTGGACATCCCACCCTATATGATCAAGCTGAAACCAAATGTGCGACTGCCACGTATACCACAGTATCGTATCTCCATTGAGGGAGAACGGGCGCTATTAGCGATTGTACACGACCTGATCAAAAAGGATGTAGTTGAAGAAACTCGAGGAAATGTGTGTAATAGTCCTGTACTACCAATTTTAAAACGCACTGATCCATCTAAACCTCCTGTGTACCGTTTCATAATCGATTTGAGAGAGGTAAATAAAATCGTGATTCCACAATTTCCCGTGGTCCCTGATATCACCACTTTGCTAACACTGATTCCAGCTTCTGCCTCCTGGTTCACGGTGATCGACCTAAAGAATGCTTTCTTTAGTATCCCGATTGCTGAGGAAAGCAGAGACCTATTCGGATTCTCATTAGGTGGTCGCAGTTTTAGACTGAAACGTGCACCACAGGGCTATTGTGAGAGTCCGTCTATCTACAGTCAAGCCCTCAAAAGTCAACTTGATTCATTTGTGTTACCGGCAGGCGCAGCCTTGATTCAGTACGTTGACGACCTGTTGGTAGCTGTTGATACCGAAGATATTTGTAGAACTACTACAGTATCGTTGTTGCGGCATTTATCTGACTTACATCACAAGGTGTCACCTTCCAAGCTGCAATATTGTTGCCAAGAAGTAACCTACTTAGGTCACTTATTGTCAAAAGAAGGGAGAAGGTTGACCCCAGAGAGAATTGCAGCGATTTCTCGAATAACTGTGCCTAAAACTTAGAGAGATGTACGTGCCTTTCTAGGTATTACGTCATACTGCAGACAATGGATCCCAAATTTTTCACTCTTGGCGAAACCATTGTTAGCTCTCACCTGCAAGGATGTTCCGACTCCTTTGCCATGGACTGAAGAGTGTCAAAAAGGTTTTTCTGAATTACGTGATGCGTTGTGTTCGGCTCCTGTGTTAGGTACTCCTGATTACAGTAAGCCGTTTAACTGTACGTTCACGAGAGGGATGGTTGTGCGTTGAGTGTTCTGGCGCAACAATTTGGTGACAAACAGCGTCCCTGCGCATATTTTTCTTCGACCTTAGACCCAGTAGCTAGAGCTTTGCCGAGTTGTTTAAGAGCAACAGCGGCAGCTGCGGCGTCCATTCGACAGTCCGCAGGTCTGGTCATGGATAATATGCTTACGGTGATGGTTCCGCATGCAGTTGACACTCTCTTAAACCGAACGAAAACTCAACATTTGACGAGCGCAAGGTTGTCTGGGTATGAGCTGACGTTACTGGCTAGTCATATACGGATAAAAAGGTGTAATGTGTTGAATCCAGCAACATTATTGCCGATCAACACAGAGTCAAGTGATGTAGCATCACATGACTGTTATCTAAGAACTGAGGAAGAAACGAAGGGTCGTATCGACCTAAAAGATACTCCATTGGTAGATCCCGATGGTACTTTGTATGTTGACGGTTCCTGTTTTAAGTTACCGAATGGTGATGTGACGACTGCGTATGCTGTAGTGACGTTGAGTACGATTGTGGAAACTGTGAGATTGAGTCAGAACTCGGCCCAGGCAGCTGAGTTGGTCGCCTTGACAAGAGCGTGTGTGTTGTCCAGAGGAAAGCGGGTGAATGTGTTTACAGACAGCCAGTATGCTTTTGGTGTGGCACACAGTTTTGGGCGATTGTGGAAAGAAAGAGGATTCTTAACGTCGCATGGCACGAAGATTCAGCATGGACAGCTTGTGAATGACCTTTTAGGTGCACTCACATTGCCTAAGCAGGTGGCCATAATTAAATGTAGTGCGCATCGAAAAGTGACGGATGATGTTGGTCGTGGTAATGCGTTTGCAGACGAAACTGCTAAAGAGACAGCTAGAAATCTGACAAATCGAATGTACGTTGCGAATTCAGTAAGATGGCCAGCAGAAACTAGCATGTGTGAGGACACAGTGGAGAGTGTGAAGGAAATACAGAATGAGGCCACTGAAATGGAAAAGACTAAGTGGAAAGAAAGCACAGGAAAGTTAGACGAGAATGGATGTTGGGTTGACTTGTCAGAAAAACAGAGATGGATGTTACCGGATGCATACGTGCTTGCTGTTGTTACAATGGACCATGGCACAGCACATATTAGCTCGAAGGGCATATGCAAGTTGTTGTCTCCTGTATGGAAGAATGATGGGATTACTAAATGTGCAGAGAGAGTGGTTAAGAATTGCATGGTATGTTTGATGCATAATCCCGGCAAGGGCACCCCCACTCCACCTGGTCATTTTGCCCCTCCTACATGTCCTTTCGAAGTTATCCAATTGGACTTCATCCATATGGAAAGATGCAACAATTTGAAGTATGTGTTGGTTGTAGTATGTGCGTTCTCCAGATGGATTGAAGCTTACCCTCTTAAGGGTAATACTGCTCTATCCACAGCTAAAATTCTGCTCAAAGAGTATTTCCCCAGGTACGGCATGCCTTGGATTGTATGGTCGGACAACGGAAGTGAGTTTGTGGGAAGTGTGATGAAGAGTGTGTGTCGTGGTTTGGGTATAGTACAGAAATTCCATAGTGCTAATCATCCTCAGTCAGCGGGTTTGGTGGAAGGATACAATGGCACCCTGAAACTAAAACTTGCTAAAGTTCAGGCAACAACTGGTTTATCATGGCCCGACGCTCTGCCTCTAGCTCTCTTATCGACCAGGGCTACTGTACACTCTCGAGTAGGGCTCAGCCCATATGAGATTGTGTTCGGCCGTCCTGCGAACATTTGGGGGGTTCCAAGGCCTAAAGAATTGAACAGACTTGAATATCCAATGTTAATCGACTATCTATATGATCTGACTGCTAAATTGAGTTTGATTCATCAACAGGTCTTTGAGGGTCTGCCGTCACAAACAGAGGGTCCTGGTCATCGGCTGCAACCAGGGGACTGGGTCCTCACCCGTAACTTCGGACGAAAACTAAACCTTGAGCCGAGGTTTGTGGGACCCTTCCAGGTGCTACTGGCAACAAGGACGGCGGTTCGGCTGGAGGGACGGAAGCATTGGGTACATGCCACCCACACCAAGAAAGTCCCGTTTCCTTTGCCGGCGGATACTTGGATAAAAAAGGGCTTTTCCTCGTCCGAGACCGACGCTCCACTACGCTTTGTCCCATTCAGCGAAGCTCAGCCCATATCTGACACCCTTGTTGACTCCTCTCAAACAATTTCCCTTCCTTCAACACTGGGAAATACAAGTACTGAACAATTGCCTGGACCATCGAACACTTGTTCGCCATCCAATCCACTGTTTGAAGATCAGACTCAACCCGGGAGAAGTCGATATTTTCTTCGACCGCGCGTTAAGGACAAATAAAAGAGTTCTGTTTTTATTCCCTTTTTGAAATTTACAGTACCCCTTACCGTTGTCATGAACACTGTGGACATTATATAGTGTATATACCTTTTCTTTTCATGCAGCAAAGAGACTATTATTGACTTTGATTCTAATTCATTTGACCTATCATCTGGGTTGACCGTAGGGCCGTGCGGGTACTTCCTCCTGTTTAGCAGCTATCGACACTAGGTCGGTTTCTTTTGTCGATTTCTGGGAACTCCTGGGAATTGGCAATCGCTACTCAGAACGAAGTGCGTCAAGAACGTCACGGACGGTTTCGTTTAGAGGATGGACTTCTCAAAGCTGTTGGAAAAAGAGAGAATGTTGGCGCAAGGATCAGAAGTGTTTCGTACAAAGTGTTTTCTATTTCAGATCTTTATGTTGTTCCTAACCGTTTCAATGCTACTGGTGGGTGGAGTATATTTTGGGATTCAATTATTATTACCTTCCATTTCACCTACTCCTCCTTTCTACAACCTGAATTTCGCTTCCACCGTTCTCCACATTCTTTTCACTTACTGCCCCAACATGAGCAAGTCAGACGTGCGGAATTTAGAAACAATTCCTTTGTGCAACTTTTGCATCAGCATCAGTTGGTGGTAAATACTACAAATTGTTGGGTGTATGGGCTAATGCCGCATACCATGGACAGGGCTATTCCATATTTGGTTCTCCCGTACAGCCCCCAAGGGTCAGTTTGGGCATTCCAAATCATGTTCCGTAGTGCACTAGATTCCTACCCCCATCGAGAGCCACGCTCAGCAAGCTTTGGTCCTGGCCCGTATCATAAGTCTCTGGCGACAGCGATTGCTGATCTAGATAGAGACATTTTTGATGCTACGCTCATCCCAAAGGAGGAAGTGCAGGCCTACAAGTACCTTAGTGAGGCTGAGTATAGTATATCAGTGGGTGATAGACAGCTTAAAAGCTCACCTCCAATATGGATTGTACCTCACCTAGGCCACTTTTGTCTGCAAGGTCGTGGCCGAAATCCAAGAGCCCAGCTTGGGAAGAGTGCTTGTGTGGATACTTACGTTCTACCGATGCTTTCTTCCCCTGTCCTTCTGACTGCCAAGGGTACCTATTTTGTATGTTATGACCGAGCATATACGTGGTTACCACACGACTTCTCAGGTACCTGCTATATTGCAAATCTTTTGCCCCCGACTTTCACTGTTGCCGCCGACTATCACAAACCAGAGTTGTAAGAGGTGTCATTAGTAAAGAGGATACTTCCGGTCAAGAAGCAGGAGACTTCTTCAAGGGTTTCCTACCGTTTTGGGGCCCTATGGTCAATAGCAGGAATCTGAGACAGTTAACTTGTGTAGTAGAGTCAACTGCTAACATAACTGCAAGTGCCCTTGGTAATCTGACAGCGGAGCTTCAAGAGGACAGGCTCATGACGTTACAGAACCGTATGGTTCTAGACGTTGTTCTAGCGGATAGAGGTGGTGTGTGTAAGGTCATCCATTCGAGCTGCTGCATATTCATACCTGATAACGCTCCAACGGTTTATCAAGCCATCTCCCAGTTGCACAAAATCTCGGAGTCCATACACGTGGACGAGGGAGATTGGACGCTTCTAGGATGGTTTTGGGGTCTAATGTCAACTTGGGGTTGGAAGATTCTGATGATTATAGGGGTTGTCATGACATTTCTGTTCACGTGTTGTCTTTGTGTACAGTGTGGTCCTGCCTTATGTGGCCTTTGTGCTACAACGTGTATAAGAAGGCCATCTGTTTCCAGAGAGGCATTGATGGATAGAATAATGTTCCAGCAACACCTGAATGATCTGATGAATATCGAGATCGACTCTGATTTCGACTAGTGCTTGCCCACATGAGGGCAAAAGGAGCGTCTGAGGTTCCGTGAAAATCATTACGGTGTTTTGGGCATTGCCGAATATGGACGAGTTTGGTATCTATGAACCGTAAATGGCGAGTTCGGTAAGTGTACGCGTTTTCACTACACTACCTGGCATGGTTCGCCTCATTTACGTGTTTCTACATCTGAACCCTTGGGTTCCATTTCGGATACGGCATCCATTTTGTTTCTTGCCCTCACGTAGTCAGTGAACAGGCAACTGTCCACATCGTGACCTGTTAGTTCCCAAGCCATACGGAAGACGCATATTCCTTTCATGCGTCTTTATGACCGGAGGAATGACACTGCAGAGGCAAATGGCTCAGCTTGAGGGTAATCTTGTCGTACCGGCCTATTGTTTCAGCCATGCACGTGCTGAGATCAAGCTCTTTGATCCTATGATCATGTTTCCAATATTACCCCCACACTCTTTTCTTTAGGTGTGCCTGACTTCCTAGCAGCTGTTCTTGTCTCTTTACTCTTGCTCATTTACAACTCAAGTGGAATGTACCTAATGATGGGAAGATGTGCTTTTACAGTTGGAACTGGTGATGTTAATGTAATTATGTTCCGGGGTTCTGAATACATGAAAGCGATCCTTTTGAATTTTAGTGTGGGAACTGAGCTGTAACCTTTTGCTTACATATTGTGCAAATGACAAGATCTTGTATAAAAGAGAGCGAACCACAAACACAATTTGAAGCAGACTCTTGGAACCTACACTCTGTTGTACTTCCCATGACTTTTGCATCCCTGCAGTAATAAACGCTGATCTTTGACGCCGAAGGAAGTCTCCGTGTCTCTGTCTTTAGTGCGCCAGAACAGGTATCCCACGAAGGTTTTAGGTGTTGTTCCCTGGCACCGCTGGGCCTTAAATAGTCCCAGTCCTTCAGTTAGGCTCGTGTATTGTCGCCGGGGGTACATGTACGCTTGATCGTGGGGTGTGCGCCTCGTATTTGTTAGTGCATCTGTCAGTTAGGCTCGTGTATCGGGTTCGGGGGTACGTGTGCGCTTGATCGTGGGGTGTGCGCCTCGTATTTGTTAGTGGGTCTGTCAGTTAGGCTCGTGTATCGGGTTTGGGGGTATGTGTATGCTTGATCGTGGGGTGTGCGCCTCGTATTTTTTAGTGCGTCTGTCAGTTAGGCTCGTGTATCGGGTTCGGGGGTACGTGTACGCTTGATCGTGGGGTGTGCGCCTCTTATTTGTTAATGCGTCTGTCAGTTAGGCTCGTGTATCGGGGCCGGGGTACGTGTACGCTTGATCGTGGGGTGTGCGCCTCGTATTTGTTGGTGCGGCTCGCTCATACGCGATGTTTTCCGTACGAATCGTGCTTCATGCGGGACAACGTTTGCCCGTACAAATCGCGTACTTGGTTCCGGGTCCGGATCGTACTTGTTAGTTCGTACAGCATGTTTACAAATCGTAAAGTTGACGTTACGATGACTTTTCGTACGGGTTTTCGAATGTGGTTCGTTCGGGTCGCAGATATTCGTACGTATTTGCGGTTTTCGAATCGTACTACGCAATTCGGACGGATTTTTAAAATTCGTACGTAAACGGGTACGAATACGAATCGTAACACGGATTTTAATCCCGAATCGGAATCGACCCCTCTGCCTCTAGGGACTGGATCATGGTCCCACTAAAGATGAAGATCTGCACTCCATGACCCCATGGCAGATAGGCCTACAATTTAGGTGAGACATCTGTGGTTCAAAAGGAAACCCCCATACCACCCGAACTTAAAAGACATATGACAGTATAAATATGGGTGCTCATGGCAAGCGTGAATATGCACTTGATGCCTGGCCGCACAGCACAAAGATTCATTCAACAATGTTAACTACATTCTCTATATGGTATACATTCAGTGATACAGATTACAGTCAATTAGACTCAGTTTATTGTTATGGATAATTTTCCACTTGTGTCAACATCCTATCACAAGACAATGTTCAAACATTTATAATAATACATTCAAGTTTGTTTCTTTCGCATATGTCGCCCTAAGTGGGAAGTGTATGCCCAGACGTGGGTTCCTGGCTCACTACACTACTGGATTCAAGCTAGCCTGGCTGATGAAGGGTAATGCCCTGAAACTAGTCCCAGGATGCTTGTTTCCGGTCCAGGGAGGACCTGGCTTGGCAGTTGGGGCTGGACTATTCCCACAAGGAACAGGGTAAAGACTGATTTGCATATGGATGGGTCCAAACTGAGGTGGTGTGGTGAGCAAAAGAATGATGGATTTAACCCAGATCCTTGTGGCTGGGGGTGAATGTTTGCATTGTCCAGCATTCCATCCATCAATTGTTTATTTCGCATAGGTCACCCTAAGTGGGAACGTTATGCCCAGACGTGTGTCCTGTGCTCACTACACCACTGGATTCAAGCTAGCCTGGCTGACGAAGGGTGATGCCCTGTAAAAGGTCCTAGGAGGCTTGTTCTGGTCCAAGGAAGACCTGGCTTGTCAGTTGGGGCTGGAGTGTTCCCATATGGAATATGCTGCGCTTAGCCTTGCGGGCCATCCAGGATTCACTGCTGTTCAAGAAAACCTTAAAAACGCCGCTCTTTTAATTGGATAACTGTGTATTTTTCTCCTTTTTGATGTAAGCGCCGGGACACTTCCGAGTACCTGTGCGCTCTACAAATTAAAATAACATAACATAACATAACATAACAAGGAACAGGATCATGACTGATTTGCATATGGCTGGGTCCAAACTGGGGTGGTGTGGTGAGCAAAAGAATGATGGATTAAACCCAGATCCTTGTGACATGGTGAATGTTTGCATTGTCCAGCATTCCGTCCATCAATTGTTTCTTTCTCAACTCTCCACACCTAGCCCCTCCCGAGGACAACTTGGCACTAGTAAGTAGTGAGAGAGATTGACTGGTTTGAAGGAACACTTTCGAGACTGCATGACTCCTTTGCTTTTTGAGACCTGTGGGTGAATTTCTGAAGTCGCTGCTAACCTTCCCTTGCTTACGTCTACCTCCTAATTAAAACTGTTACATATTCCCACCTGCTTCCCATGGACCCAGACTAAGTGTGACTTCAGCCGTGTGTGATCCATTGTCTGGGAGGTGGGGTAGGTTATCTTCCATCCAAAGGTATGGGACAATTGGGGTGAACTAGACGGTGGAGGGAGGCTTGGGCCACAGAGTCTGCAGAGGGTGAACTATTGAAATGCTGGGTGCCTATGGCACTCAATTAGGATGCTTAGTGTGTATGTTTTTGAGAGTGTTCCGTACGGACTGGCTGATACCTGTCGCACTGCATAGTGGTGCAGAGTGAAGGTGTGTGAGTGGGGGTGATTGTGGGTGGACCGCCTGTGATTCACGACACTCACTGGCAGTGCTGTTTCATATGTTGATTGTATGCCAAAAGCACAACACATTTGACATTCGGTTTTCCTGCGTGGCTCCAGCCCACAGTGCTGCTAAAAAGTGTTCTACTTACATGTGTATGTACATATTGTTGATAATGTGAACCGCATAAGGGTGCTCTCTCTCTCTCTCAATGGGGGGGAGGTTAGATAAAAAATTGCCCACAGTGTGCCTACTATTGATATCATAACAATACGAGCAGGTCTGGTTGTGTTACTAATACCTTCCAAATGTGTTTTATGCCTAAAAGTATATAATGTTAATGTTATAAGGGTTTAATATGTGTGTTCAATCAAACATCCTGTTCGAAGTTTCTTTTCTGGGGCTTGGTGTATTTATCGAGTGTTGAGGTTCTGTGATTTTGCGTGCTTTTAAAGTGCACGACTTTCTTTTCTAAACATGGGTTTTTGACATGCGTCGTGACTGCCATCTGGTGTTGCCTTTTACGTAGGCCTCAGAAGTTAGTCTGCGAGCAAAGCAGTCTGACCTTTTGTGGGTCATGTGTACATTAACTAAGGTTTCCTTCGTGCGTTGGAGTTAATTTCAGAAGCTGGTCTTTCACCTGGAATTGACCCTGCCAAGCCAATTTCCCTGCAAGATCGTTATCCACTTTCCCAATCACCATTCAAGACATTTGTTAACTTTTAAGTTTCTTTACGTTTCTGTTATCTTGTACATTATCTGAAACTACTTTTCTTTACTGTTTCTTCATTTCATGGGTTACGCTTTCAATTAACCCCTTCGACGCTCATGACGAGCTGGGCTCGTCATGGCGTAGCCTCCTCGCACGCTCATGACGAGCCCAGCTCGTCACGTAAAGTGCGATTACGAAAAACCCAGCGTACGGGCGGAATTCCGCCCGCACGCATGCGGTTAAGGGTTTGTCCGGGCCTTCCAGATTATTATTTAGATATGCCTAAATATTAACTTGTGGGTTGGGACACTGTAAAATGAGCTTTACTATGTGATGCTGTGTGATGCCATGTATTTTCTATTGGTTGAATTTTGGTGCAGGGGCGTGCATTTTAAATGTACCTTTTTGTGTATAAATAGGGATGTCTCGCCTTAGTAAAATTGAGCAGTTTCTTGAGTTGTACACCGTGTTGTATTGCTGGGATTTCTGCTACTGGCTGCAGCTAATAAATTTGATCTCTGACGCCACCTAGAAGTATTCCGTGTCTCTGTATACCAAGGCAAGGGAACCCAGAGGACTTTGGGCGTGTCACTGGCGCCGCTGGGTACTTGAAATCCCAGTTCTTCAGTTGGCGCGGCCAACGTGGGACGACTTCAGTGGTACCGGTCCAAGCCCGAAGATTGCGAGGAGCCACGTGAGGAAACTCTGGAGAAGGGCCCCCACTTCATCGACCCCTGCATGTCGACGTGGACCGAAGGTCTTTTCTGCTAGGCTTCCCGCTTTCCAACGGCTACGAAGGACTGCTGCCCTGACTGTCGCCTTGTCTTGGACCCTCCGATTGATGTTTGTAAAGCGAGACGATAGACGGTCTTCTGGTGGCGTGACAGATATTTGGTTAAGTATAAGTGGGTCGCTCCCACAACTTTGTCTGGTTCCTTGGTTTTGATTTGGTTGCTGCAGTACCCAAAGCCGAAGGGCTTGTATATTTACGAGTGTATCATTTTTTGATTCCCTTTGAAGTTTGAAACCAGACTAGTGAGCAAGATGCCTGGTCTTGGTAAATTTGGTAATTGGTTTGTTTGTGGTAGTAACAGGGATTCCCGATTGGAGGATTCATGTCCGATACCTCCGGTTGGAACTCCGACTTATGAGCTCAATTCTAAACACGGAGTGGGTCCCATTACTTATAATGAAGTATGGGTCCACTACACTAAAAAGGATGGTGTTTTGCAATGGCCCCCACATGGTAGTTTTGAAACAGAGATTTTAGACAATCTAGAAGTTAAGCTATTTAAGAAGAAAGCCCGTCCGGCAATGTTTGACCCTCTCCGCCTTTGGCGTAAGGAAGCCAAACAGAGAGAAATTAAACAAGCAAAGAGAGATAGGAAAGATAAGAATATGTCAGTACTAAAAGCTGCTAGGCCCATGTTCTGCCTACACCAGGGCCCAGGGTCAGCTATCTTGTCAGTACTATCACACTCCCTGTGCATTGAACATGGTGCATGGGTGTGTACCTGGCCCATATGACTTGAGTGCTGCCTCCTACCATACATCTTGCACTCTCTCACCCTCCACCTTGCTGCCTTCTGCAACTCCCCTTGCACCCCCCCTACTGTTGGCCACTGCTGGGAGTCATGGCCACCGCCCCACACCCCCCAACACCCCCCATACTGTTGGGCACTGCTGGGAGTCATGGCCACCCCCCCACACCCCCCAACACCCCCCATACTGTTGGGCACTGCTGGGAGTCATGGCGACAACCCCACCCACACCCCCAACACCCCCCCCTCCCACACCCCCCTACTGTTGGGCACTGCTGGGAGTCATGGCCACCCCCCACACCCCCCAACACACCCCCACACTCCCCTACTGTTGGGCACTGCTGGGAGACATGGCCACAGCCCCCCCCACACCCCCCTTACCCTCATACTGGTGGGCACTGCTGGGAGTCTTGGCCACACCCCACCCCCACACAAAACACACATTCCCACACCCTCATACTGGTGGGCACTGCTTGGAGTCATGGCCACCCCCAACCCACACACAACACACCCCCCACACCCCCCACACCCCCCTACTGTTGGGCACTGCTGGGAGTCATGGCCACAGCCCTCCCACAACCCCCCACACCCCCATACTGGTGGGCACTGCTGGGAGTCATGGCCACCCCCCCATACTCCCCAATACCCCTCTACTGCTGGGTACTGCTGGGAGTCATGGCCACAGCCCCCCCACACCCCCCAACACACCCCCCACACCCCCATACTGGGGGGCACTGTTGGGAGTCATGGCGACACCCACACCCCCCAACACCCCCCCCACACCCCTCTACTGTTGGGCACTGCTGGGAGTCATGGCCACAGCCCCCCCACCCCCCCCAACACCCCCCCCCACACCCCCATACTGGTAGGTACTGCTGGGAGTCATGGCCACACACCCCCAAAACCCCACCCCCGCACTGCTGGGAGTCCACCCATGTTCCATGAGTTGTTTGTATACTCACCAGGCTCAACGGCTCCTTCAATTCCGTGAACTCCCACCGGTGGTAGCATGGCCATGACTTTCTTCTCCCAGGGATGGTATTGTGCAGGTCTGCGGGGAGGTCCACCTCCAGTGTGATGAGCGTTCGCGTAGTCGTCATCCATCTTGCGCTTGACCATCCTCCGCAGATCGTACCATCTGTGCTGGCAAACCGCTCTGGTGCGCCTGATGGGTGCAACAGCATTCACCTTCTCGACTATCCTCTCCCACAAGCGTGTCTTCTCAGCTATGCTGGTCTGTCTGACCAATGCAACAAACAGCTGTGGAAAGACTCTGATTACTTCATCTGTAAGGATCTCCATCTCCGGGTTAGTGAACTTTGGACCCTTTGGTGTGGTCATGGTGTGGGGTGTATGTGATTAGGGGGGTGATGGTGTGTATGGATGAGGGTGTGTGGGTCAGATTGTGAAGGGGTGGTGTGTGTGAATGAGATAGGGTGTATGTGTGAAGATGTGTGGCTGCAGTTGTTGGTGTGATGGTTGTGTCTTGGCAAGCATAGGTATGTTGCAAAGGATGATGGGTTGTATGTGTGGGCCCTTTTATTGGTCCATTTGTGGGTGTGGCCTTTTTTTGAATTTTTTGTGGGTGTGTCATAAAGGGTGTTTGTGACTTGGGCCCTCTGTTTGTTTGTTTGTATGTTCCAAGGACATTGTTTTCATATGCTGTGTAGACTGTAGCCTTCTTTATTGTGCTGTGCGCCTCGTATTTGTTAGTGCGTCTGTCAGTTAGGCTCGTGTATTGTCCCTGGGGTACGTGTACGCTTGATCGTGGGGTGTGCGCCTCGTATTTGTTAGTGCGTCTGTCAGTTAGGCTCGTGTATCGGGTTCGGGGGTACGTGTACGCTTGATCGTGGGGTGTGCGCCTCGTATTTGTTAGTGCGTCTGTCAGTTAGGCTCGTGTTTCGGGGTCGGGGGTACGTCTACGCTTGATAGGGGGGGTGTCTCGTATTTGTTAGTGCGTCTGGCAGTTAGGCTAGTGTATCGGGGTCGGTGGTACGTGTACGCTTGATCGTGGGGTGTGCGCCTCGTATTTGTTAGTGCGTCTGGCAGTTAGGCTCGTGTATCGGAGTCGGGGGTACGTGTACGCTTGATCGTGGGGTGTGCGCCTCGTATTTGTGAGTGCGTCTGTCAGTTAGGCTCGTGTATCGTCGCCGGGGGTATGTGTACGCTTGATAGTGGGGTGTGCGCCTCGTATTTGTTAGTGCGTCTGTCAGTTAGGCTCGTGTATCTTTGCCGGGGGGACATGTAAGCTTGATAGTGGGGTGTGCGCCTCGTATTTGTTAGTGCGTCTGTCAGTTAGGCTTGTGTATTGTCGCCGGGGGTACGTGTACGCTTGATCATGGGGTGTGCGCCTCGTATTTGTTAGTGCGTCTGTCAGTTAGGCTCGTGTATCGGGTTTGGGGGTACGTGTACGCTTGATCGTGGGGTGTGCGCCTCGTATTTGTTAGTGCGTCTGTCAGTTAGGCTCGTGTATCGGGTTCGGGGGTACGTGTACGCTTGATCGTGGGGTGTGCGCCTCGTATTTGTTAGTGCGTCTGTCAGTTAGGCTCGTGTATCGGGGTCGGGGGTACGTCTACGCTTGATCGTGGGATGTGCAACTCGTATTTGATCGTGCGTCTGTCAGTTAGGCTCGTGTATTGTCGCCGGGGGTACATGTACGCTTGATCGTGGGGTGTGCGCCTCGTATTTGTTAGTGCATCTGTCAGTTAGGCTCGTGTATCGGGTTCGGGGGTACGTGAGCGCTTGATCGTGAGGTGTGCGCCTCGTATTTGTTAGTGGGTCTGTCAGTTAGGCTCGTGTATCGGGCTCGAGGGTATGTGTACGCTTGATCGTGGGGTGTGCGCCTCGTATTTGTTAGTGCATCTGTCAGTTAGGCTCGTGTATCGGGTTCGGGGGTATGTGTATGCTTGATCGTGGGGTGTGCGCCTCGTATTTGTTAGTGCGTCTGTCCGTTAGGCTCGTGTATCGGGTTCAGGGGTACGTGTACGCTTGATCGTGGGTTGTGTGCCTCTTATTTGTTAATGCGTCTGTCAGTTAGGCTCGTGTATCGGGGCCGGGGTACGTGTACGCCTGATCGTGGGGTGTGCGCCTCGTATTTTTTGGTGCGGCTCGCTCATACGCGATGTTTTCCGTACGAATCGTGCTTCATGCGGGACAACGTTTGCCTGTACAAATCGCATACTTGGTTCCGGGTCCGGATCGTACTTGTTAGTTCGTACAGCATGTTTACAAATCGTAAGGTTGACGTTACGATGACTTTTTGTACGGGTTTTCGAATGTGGTTCGTTCGGGTCGCAGATATTCGTACGTATTTGCGGTTTTCGAATCGTACTACGCAATGCGGACGGATTTTTAAAATTCGTACGTAAACGGGTACGAATACGAATCGTAACACGGATTTTAATCCCGAATCGGAATCGACCCCTCTGCCTCTAGGGACTGGATCATGGTCCCACTAAAGATGAAGATCTGCACTCCATGACCCCATGGCAGATAGGCCTACAATTTAGGTGAGACATCTGTGGTTCAAAAGGAAACCCCCAAACCACCCGAACCTCAAAGACATATGACAGTATAAATATGGGTGCTCATGGCAAGCGTGAATATGCACTTGATGCCTGGCCGCACAGCACAAAGATTCATTCAACAATGTTAACTACATTCTCTATATGGTATACATTCAGTGATACAGATTACAGTCAATTAGACTCAGTTTATTGTTATGGATAATTTTCCACTTGTGTCAACATCCTATCACAAGACAATGTTCAAACATTTATAATAATACATTCAAGTTTGTTTCTTTCGCATATGTCGCCCTAAGTGGGAAATATATGCCCAGACGTGGGTTCCTGGCTCACTACACTACTGGATTCAAGCTAGCCTGGCTGATGAAGGGTAATGCCCTGAAACTAGTCCCAGGATGCTTGTTTCTGGTCCAGGGAGGACCTGGCTTGGCAGTTGGGGCTGGACTATTCCCACAAGGAACAGGGTAAAGACTGATTTGCATATGGATGGGTCCAAACTGAGGTGGTGTGGTGAGCAAAAGAATGATGGATTTAACCCAGATCCGTGTGGCTGGGGGTGAATGTTTGCATTGTCCAGCATTCCGTCCATCAATTGTTTATTTCGCATAGGTCACCCTAAGTGGGAACGTTATGCCCAGACGTGTGTTCTGTGCTCACTACACCACTGGATTCAAGCTAGCCTGGCTGACGAAGGGTGATGCCCTGTAAAAGGTCCTAGGAGGCTTGTTCTGGTCCAAGGAAGACCTGGCTTGTCAGTTGGGGCTGGAGTGTTCCCATATGGAATATGCTGCGCTTAGCCTTGGGGCCATCCAGGATTCACTGCTGTTCAAGAAAACCTTAAAAACGCTGCTCTTTTAATTGGATAACTGTGTATTTTTCTCCTTTTTGATGTAAGCGCCGGGACACTTCCGAGTACCTGTGCGCTCTACAAATTAAAATAACATAACATAACATAACAAGGAACAGGGTCATGACTGATTTGCTGGGTCCAAACTGGGGTGGTGTGGTGAGCAAAAGAATGATGGATTAAACCCAGATCCTTGTGACATGGTGAATGTTTGCATTGTCCAGCATTCCGTCCATCAATTGTTTCTTTCTCATCTCTCCACACCTAGCCCCTCCCGAGGACAACTTGGCACTAGTAAGTAGTGAGAGAGATTGACTGGTTTGAAGGAACACTTTCGAGACTGCATGACTCCTTTGCTTTTTGAGACCTGTGGGTGAATTTCTGAAGTCACTGCTAACCTTCCCTTGCTTACGTCTACCTCCTAATTAAAACTGTTACATATTCCCACCTGCTTCCCATGGACCCAGACTAAGTGTGACTTCAGCCGTGTGTGATCCATTGTCTGGAAGGTGGGGTAGGTTATCTTCCATCCAAAGGTATGGGACAATTGGGGTGAACTAGACGGTGGAGGGAGGCTTGGGCCACAGAGTCTGCAGAGGGTGAACTATTGAAATGCTGGGTGCCTGTGGCATTCAATTAGGATGCTTAGTGTGTATGTTTGTGAGAGTGTTCCGTACGGACTGGCTGATACCTGTCGCACTGCATAGTGGTGCAGAGTGAAGGTGTGTGAGTGGGGGTGATTGTGGGTGGACCGCCTGTGATTCACGACACTCACTGGCAGTGCTGCTTCATATGTTGATTGTATGCCAAAAGCACAACACATTTGACATTCGGTTTTCCTGCGTGGCTCCAGCCCACAGTGCTGCTAAAAAGTGTTCTACTTACATGTGTATGTACATATTGTTGATATTGTGAACCACATAAGGGTGCTCTCTCTCTCTCTCAATGGGGGGGGAGGTTAGATAAAAAATTGCCCACAGTGTGCCTACTATTTATGTCATAACAATACGAGCAGGTCTGGTTGTGTTACTAATACCTTCCAAATGTGTTTTATGCCTAAAAGTATATAATGTTAATGTTATAAGGGTTTAATATGTGTGTTCAATCAAACATCCTGTGCAAAGTTTCTTTCCTGGGGCTTGGTGTATTTATCGAGTGTTGAGGTTCTGTGATTTTGCGTGCTTTTAAAGTGCACGACTTTCTTTTCTAAACATGGGTTTTTGCCATGCGTCGTGACTGCCATCTGGTGTTGCCTTTTACGTAGGCCTCAGAAGTTAGTCTGCGAGCAAAGCAGTCTGACCTTTTGTGGGTCATGTGTACATTAACTAAGGTTTCCTTCGTGCGCTGGAGTTAATTTCAGAAGCTGGTCTTTCATCTGGAATTGACCCTGCCAAGCCAATTTCTCTGCAAGATCGTTATCCACTTTCCCAATCACCATTCAAGACATTTGTTAACTTTTAAGTTTCTTTACGTTTCTGTTATCTTGTACATTATCTGAAACTACTTTTCTTTACTGTTTCTTCATTTCATGGGTTACGCTTTCAATTAAGGGTTTGTCCGGGCCTTCCAGATTAATATTTAGATATGCCTAAATATTAACTTGTGGGTTGGGACACTGTAAAATGAGCTTTACTATATGATGCTGTGTGATGTCATGTATTTTCTATTGGTTGAATTTTGGTGCAGGGGCGTGCATTTTAAATGTACCTTTTTGTGTATAAATAGGGATGTCTCGCCTTAGTAAAATTGAGCAGTTTCTTGAGTTGTACACCGTGTTGTATTCCTGGGATTTCTGCTACTGGCTGCAGCTAATAAATTTGATCTCTGACGCCACCTAGAAGTATTCCGTGTCTCTGTATACCAAGGCAAGGGAACCCAGAGGACTTTGGGCGTGTCACTGGCGCCGCTGGGTACTTGAAATCCCAGTTCTTCAGTTGGCGCGGCCAACGTGGGACGACTTCAGTGGTACCGGTCCAAGCCCGAAGATTGCGAGGAGCCACGTGAGGAAACTCTGGAGGAGGGCCCCCACTTCATCGACCCCTGCATGTCGACGTGGACCGAAGGTCTTTTCTGCGACGCTTCCCGCTTTCCAACGGCTACGAAGGACTGCTGCCCTGACTGTCGCCTTGTCTTGGACCCTCCGATTGATGTTTGTAAAGCGAGACGATAGACGGTCTTCTGGTGGCGTGACAGATATTTGGTTAAGTATAAGTGGGTCGCTCCCACAACTTTGTCTGGTTCCTTGGTTTTGATTTGGTTGCTGCAGTACCCAAAGCCGAAGGGCTTGTATATTTACGAGTGTATCATTTTTTGATTCCCTTTGAAGTTTGAAACCAGACTAGTGAGCAAGATGCCTGGTCTTGGTAAATTTGGTAATTGGTTTGTTTGTGGTAGTAACAGGGATTTCCGATTGGAGGATTCATGTCCGGTTGGAACACCGACTTATGAGCTCTATTCTAAACACGGAGTGGGTCCCATTACTTATAATGAAGTATGGGTCCACTACACTAAAAAGGATGGTGTTTTGCAATGGCCCCCACATGGTAGTTTTGAAACAGAGATTTTAGACAATCTAGAAGTTAAGCTATTTAAGAAGAAAGGCCGGCCGGCAATGTTTGACCCTTTTTGCCTTTGGCGTAAGGAAGCCAAACAGAGAGAAATTAAACAAGCAAAGAGAGATAGGAAAGATAAGAATATGTCAGTACTACAAGCTGCTAGACAGTTTAAGGAAGATGAAGAAGAGCGTGCGAGTGAAGTTTTAGATAGACAGCGTTGTATGGCCATAGATAAATGTTATCCAGCCTTGCCGTCTTCTCCTCCAAAAGTGATTGAAGACCTTGAAAAAGATCCTTTGATCTCTCATTTACTGAGATTGCCACCTCCCTATGTGCAGGGTGCTACTGCGCCTCTATTACCCCCGGTTGTTCCACCCTTTGTTGTTCAACCTCCTGCTGTTGTTCAGCCACCCGGTGCTCCACAGATGGTTTTGCCTCCTCCTGCGCAACCCATTCTAGGGTCGCCAGCCTTGCTACCAGCTTTGCCTCACACTCCTTTGCCTTCTGCTTCTGCATCTTCGATTTCTACTGTTCTTGTCCCTACACCTTCTTTGCCTCAAAATACTTATTCTCCTGTTCTTATGTATGCTTCTTCTCCTTCTGTTCGAAAACGAATGACAGAAACGGTTTCTAATTTGTTGTCACCATTGTTTGGGTCACTGAATATGACCCCTATTTCGGAGCGTAAGCAGAGTCGTAGTCAGCTTCCTGGTTCTGAGGAACGGGTTGTGTTGGATTTGTTGGCTCGTAAATGGATAGTTTGCCAGCGGTTATGGATGTTTTCTTTCAGTGGGAGCCGCCTAAGCAAAGGTATGTTTTTAATGTGATGTGTATGTTTTTTCGTCAGGAATGGGAAGATAATGATTTGGGTTTGATGCCGCAGGAACTACTTGATGTTCAGTCGGATTTTGCTAAAGGGATGATAGTAGAATCTGATATTACAAACGCCGTAGAGACGATACTGGCTTTTAGATCTAGCCTTCCACCTCAGACATTGTACGAACCTGATTCTTCTGTTAGAAGAAAAGCGAGACAGTATCCAATGAGAGAAGTTCCCCCAATTTGGAAGGAAGGGGACCCAAACGCTAATCCAGTTATTCTGCCGCATTTTCAGCGAATATGGGTACATGTCCCTTGGAAGAGAGCAGAGGTCTTGGCTCTTAAGCAGACCTAACCTGACCCTCGTAAGAATCCTGCTGGTTATTACAAGGAGTTGTCCCAGACAGTTGAAGCGTGTATTAAAACCTTATGCCTCACCTTTAAAGCACTACATGGTTTCGGCCCGGTGTTTCTCAAACAGAAGCTTATCTTCTATCAACCCAAGAGATCACTTAGATCTGAACACCTGTACCAACTGACAGTGCCAAGGACCAGGACTGTCACTTGGGGTGATAGATGTTTCACAAACACCGCAGCCAGACTCTGGAATACTCTTCCGATGGTGATAAGATCTACTTCATCATTGTTTCAGTTTAGAAAGCTGCTGAAAACTTGGTTGTTTGACCAATAACTTCTCTGCTTACTGTACCACTTTTGAGGGGTGATAATGTTCTAAATGAGATAATAAGCTGAGTTACAGTGCCAAGACACCCATGGGTATAAGCCGCGCTTTATAAATCTTTAAAATAAATAAATAAATAAATATTATGAATTTAGCTGACATCGATATGTTGATGGGTAATGTAGTCCCCCAACCTTTGTGGGCGAAGATTCGTCATGAGAATCATGCTGCTGAATTAGGTGATACCTGGGCGAATATTGTTGCCGCAGATGGTAGACAGGAAGGAGGTGCTAAACCTGAACCTCTAGTTTCAGAATTACCAGGTAGAATTATTAATTTGATGAAAACGATGATGCCCGCTTTACGAGTAAATTGGGATAAGTTAACAGCATGTAAGCAGAAGAAAGACGAGAGTTATTCTGATTTCTTCACTGGGTTTGAAGAGACGTTTATTGATCATAGTGGTCAGGATAGGAGTACGGAGGGTGGTCAAAGGTTGTTTGTGGATAAATGTGTCTTTAATTTGCTTCCCGAACTTTCTAATAAGTTAAAGGACTCTGAGAGTTCATGGGCTGTCTCTTCGTCGGCCCAGATATTGGCTACTGCACAATATTACGAGAATAGGGATAAAGATGAGAAGGATAAAGTGGAGAAGAAAACGAAAGAGTTAAAGACGAAAGTTCTTTTGCAGCAAGCTTATCCGCCTCGTCAGAATCAGCCTCACTTTCAGCAACCTCCACAATTTCAGAGATTGTTACAGAAGCCTGAGCCTTATGTTCAGCGATTCTTTCCTGGCCCTAATCAGTGTGCTTATTGCAGAGAGGAAGGTCATTACAAGAATAGTTGCCCGGCTTTGTTACAGCGTGCGAATGGTGTATCTGGTCAGAGAGGTCGTGGTAGTTTTCAGCAAGCTCCTAGGGGTAGGGGACGTGGTGTGATCCCTCAGAATGAGCGTTCCTCTTCCCTACAGAATTCTGCGAATTATTTTGACAGACAGAATGTTCCGAGTGGTCAGTCTGCCCAGTATTATGTTGAGGATTACTATGTCGAAGGTGAGAGTTCTGGTTATAATGATAACTAGGACAGCCAAGGACAAAGTGAGGGAGTAGTGTCAGTTCCAGTATATCAGAGTGGACCTTATGTTGAAGTGATTACATCAGGTGTGGTAGAACCTTTTCTTTTGGATACTGGTGCGATGAAGAGTTCTATTATGCACTCTAAACTTCCTGGCGCACCTTTTTCTGGCTTGACAAATGTTTCAGTAGGATTTTCAGGCGCCCCAGTTCGTAATCCGGTTTCTAGTCCTTTGTCCCTTACCATTGGCCCTTGTGAATTGCAAGCTCCACTTATTTTAACGACTGGTTGTGGTGAGAATCTGTTGGGTTTGGACTTGCTGAAAATATTGTATGCGACATTGCATTGTTCTCCTTCGGGAGTACAACTTACTCTTGGTAAGAAAGTGATTTCTCCAATGTATTTGTCTAAGGATTGTTTGCCACTGGAATTGCGTTCGCTTCCTGATACACTTTGGGCTGCAGGTCCAAATGATGTTGGTGTTTTGCAGATTCCACCTGATGTTGTCACCCTTAAGTCAAATGTTAGGCTACCTCGTATTCCCCAATACAAGATTTCGAGCGATAGTGAGAGAGCTCTTGTAGCGATTGTCTATGATCTGGTTGAGAAGGGTGTAGTTGAGGAAACGAGAGGTAATGTGTGTAACAGTCCTGTTTTGCCTGTTCTTAAACGTACTGATGCTTCTCAGCCACCTGTGTACAGGTTTGTGATCGACTTTCAAGAGGTAAATAAGATAGTCGTGCCACAGTTTCCTGTGGTACCTGATATCACTGCTTTGTTGACTTTGATTCCTGCTTCGGGAGCTTGGTTTTCTGTCATCGATTTGAAGAATGCTTTCTCCAGTATTCCTATTGCTGAGGAGAGTAGGGATATTTTTGGCTTCTCATTAGGAGGCCGAAGCTTCCGGTTTAAGAGAGCTCCCCAAGGTTATTGTGAAAGTCCCTCCATCTATAGTCAAGCGTTGAAAACTCAGCTTGACGGTTTTGTGTTACCTGTTTTTTTTTTTTTAAGACCAACGGTCCCAAACTTTATTTAGTTTCACAGATGAGGTAAGCAGTAATCATACAGTGTCATACCAATGAAACATTACTACAAACGGTACTTGGCTATCAGCACAAAATGACATGTCAATTATATACAAGTGAAAATAAACAGTAGCCAGTGGAGAGGCATTAGTTCACAAGTGGCAGTGCTAGGAAATGTCTCGTGTCGCAGTGCTCGCGACTCGTAGCACTGCGCAAAGGCCAGGGTGTCCAAGAAGTCCAACAGTCATTGTATGAAGTTGCGTTCCCTGGTTATCAACAATCTCTGCGTCAACCAAAAGATATAACTGGGAAATAAGAGAAGAGGGAAAGGGATAAATATTTCAACAACTGTTGGACTAGTATATGTGTGTGTGGTAGTGTGTATCTAGGTCCCTAGCTGTATGTGGTGCACCCTATGTGGGCTGCGCGGGGGCGGGCGTAAATGAGGATGTGGGGTCGCTGCTGCTGCAGGGCGGAGGGAGGGGGGGGAGGCGGGGGGGGGGAAGGGCAGCGGCGGGGAGCGGCAGGGGACATCCCACGTTGTGTAAAATCTCAGCAGTCAGGGCAGGCGGCAGGGGGGGAGGAGGGGGGGGAGGGGGGGGCGCGGCAGCGGGGGGGGGGGTAAACTCCGTGCCCTACATGGACAGCAATGAACTGGGTCCTGTCTAGTCTGCGTCGAGGCGGCATTCTATACCGGCCTGGGCGCACGCCCGATGGTACGCGATCAGGGTAGCGTCCCAGTCTTGGGCGATCGGGTATTTCCGTAGGCCAGCGGTCTCCTCCCTGTGCAGTGACACACTCTCCGCACAGGCCCAGTTGCCTAAAGAGCGACGCCAGTCCGCAGGGCGCGGTGGAGTGGCGCTTTTCCACCGTTTCGTTATGAGGCGCTTGGCCGTGATGAGGCCTAAGTCCCAAAAACGTGCCCGCAGCTTGGTCTGCTTGGATCTCTTGTAGAGTCCCAATAGGCATACTTCCCACGTCCTGGGGAGAGTTTTGCCTGTGGCCGCTGACAGCGTGTCAGTGACCGCTGACCAGTACGAGGCGAGGTGGGCACAATTCCAGAGTGCGTGTAGGAAGTCTGAGTCCAGGAGGCCGCATCGGGGACACGCCGACGAAGTGAGTCCAAAATAGCGATTCAGTTTGTCAGGAGACAAATACGCTCGGTGAACGATATAATACTGGATGGTTTGAAATCGCGCGTTGCGGGGAACATTTCTAGCGCCCGCTAGTATCGCGACCCATTGTTTGTCCGTCCAGCCGGAGCCCCGGTCGGCCGTCCACTTCTCCCTCAATCTTTGGGAGGAGAATTGGGTATGGGTGTGTAGAGCCTGTGCCAGCCAGTGCACTATGTGAGACCCATTGCCCATCACATGTAGGTACTGGATGAGCAGATGAGTGGGCGGTTCTTGGCTCATGTCACCCCATGCCTTCGTCAGCTCATGGAGGAGTCTGGCATGTGTCAGGAACCGACCCACCGGTAGCTCGGTATCTGCGGCCAGGGTCTCGAAGGGCAGCAGCTCTCCGTCGCTATACAGGCCGCTCAGGTCGTCTAGGTCTGCCGCAGTCCAGCTGCGTAGCTCAGTCGAGGACAGTATGCCCGTGCCCAAGGGAGTCCCTAGTAGAGGTAGGTTCGGGGCATAGGGTATGGTACCTTTGGTGAGTCTGAGGGCCCGCGCAAAGCACCGCCTTGCAAGCGCCACATGGACTTGTGTGAGGTGCCGTCCCTGCGTTAGGGGGTGGAAGAGTGTTAGCACCCGCACGGGGGACAGGATGGTGTCGGCCGTGGCCGTGTCCATCAGGTTCTTGCCGCTCAGCCAGTAAGCGACCCATTGTAGCTGGGCCGCTAAGTAATATAGCTCTTGATTGGGGACTGCCAAGCCTCCAGCGTCCGTGGCAGCATATAAGGTCCTTAACGCTACCCGGGGCCTCCCTTTGTTCCAAATGAGGCGCCTGGTGAGAGTTTCCAGTCCTCTGAAGATGTGCGTTGGCACATACACTGGCAGGTTAGCATAATAATAAAGGAGCCGGGGGAGCATTATCATTTTGGTCAGCGCCACTCTGGCCGGCACATTCAGTGGGAGGGAGTTCCAGAACGTGACCTGGGCCGTGAGCGAGGATATAGCTCTCACCAGGTTACCCTCCAGGAGATCCACGGGGTCTCGATATATCAAGATCCCTAGGTACCTGAATACCGTCGGGTGCCACCGGAGCGTCTCCCCCATCATGCGCACCTCACATTGCGGCAGCTCGCTACTGAATGCATAAGTTCCCGATTTGGCCCAGTTAACGTGGAGGCCCGACATATCCCCGAATGTACGGAAGATGTCCGCGATTGCCTCGGGTACATGCGTGAGGTCCCTGACATACAGTAGTAGATCGTCGGCATACAGAGACACCGAGTGTACGCCGTCCGCTAGCGGGATGCCCCATGTGGCGCCGGAGGTGCGGAGCAGCTCCACCAATGGCTCCATCGCCAGGGCGAATATCATAGGGGAGAGGGGGCAGCCCTGCCTGGTACCCCGCCCTATGCGGATCCTGTCAGAGAACAACCGTCCAGTCCGGACGCTCACCTCGGGCGCCTGATAAAGGAGCCCCACCATCTGGATATAGGCCTCGCCTAGTTCGTATTTCTCGAGGACTCGGAGGAGATACGGCCATTCCACCGAATCAAATGCTTTTTCCAGATCGAGCACGATACACCCTGAACGTGGCCAGGTGGGGGTTGCATACCGTTGGATCCTAAAATAGCGGCGTAGATTGTAGGACGTGCTCCGGGTGGGCACGAAGCCATTTTGATCAGCGTGTACCAGCGTGGGGACTAGCGGTGCAAGTCTCCGAGCCAGCGTCGCGGCCAATATTTTATAATCGGTGTTGAGGAGTGCCAAGGGTCTATATGAGCCAAGTTCGGACGCGTCCCTACCCGGCTTCAGTAGAGAGACCACATTAGCTTCGTTTAGGGACGCCGGGAGCTCAGCATCCTCCAATGCCGCCTTATACATTTTCAGCAGTTCCGGTATCAAAACCAGTGAGTAGGCTTTATAGAATTCTGCCGGGAGCCCGTCAGGGCCCGGCGCTTTGCTATTGGAAAGGGAGAAAATCACTTCCCGTATTTCCTCACCGGTGAGCGCAGCGCCCAATTCAGTCTGGTGGGCAGCAGTAGCTGTTGGGAGCCGTAGAGTCGTTAGATAGTCCACAATCTCCACCACAGTGGCCCGCAGCCGTGAGCTATACAGGGACTTGTAATGTGACGTGAACGCCTCGTGGATCTGCGTCTGGGTATAGACCTCGACGCCCTGGGTCGTGCGGATCGACAGGACCGACGCGGATTGCGTGTCCTGCCGTATCAGCCACGACAGCAGCCTACCAAGTTTGTCCCCCGCGTTGTGAGTGCGCGCGGAGTGGGCTGCGAAGTTAAGGTTCTTTAGGCGCTCTAGCAATACAGCGTGAGCCGCTCTGGCCGAAATCAGTTGGGAATCGTCGCCCCCCGTCGCCTCCCGCTCCTTATCTAGTAGTGCCTCCTCCGCCCTTATCAGATCCCTCTCCACCTGACCTCGTATGCCCGCCTGCACACTGAGGCAGCCTCCCCGGGTGACCGCCTTGAAGGCGTCCCACACAACTCTCGGTGAGGAGGTCGAGTCGTCGTTGTCTTCGAAATATTGTATGATTCTCCTAGACATCTCCTCCCGGAAAGGTGTGTCAAGCAGGGGGTCCGGTTGCAAGCGCCATGTGGGTACGGGCGGACGCGGGCGCCGCCATCGATAGACCAGTGTGTGCGGGTTATGGTCCGAGTGCGTCCGTCCCAGATAATCTGCGTCATCACGGAGGAAATCAGGGCGCGGGACAGCATGTATCGATCCAACCGGACATGTAGTGAATGGGCTCCCGAGTAATAAGAATACACCCGGGCGGTGGGATTTCTGACTCGCCAGGCATCGTGTAAGTTCCATTGCGTTGCCCAATCAAGCAGGGCCTTGGAAGTTGCTTGCGCTGGGGCGATCGCTGCTGGGGGGGACGAGCGGTCAAGGGAAACATCCAGTACGCAGTTGTAATCCCCACCCACCAGCAAAGGTACGTCTGGCCAGGGCGCTATTACTGCTGACAAGCGCGTGAAGAATTTCCCCTGCTCTACATTAGGTGCATATATGGAGGCTATGACAATCTGTTGCCCGTCTAGCCTGCCCTGTATGAAGACGTAACGTCCCTCAGTGTCGATATTGCTGTGTGTTAGTGCGAATGGAACCCCGGGTCTGACCCAGATCAGGGTCCCCCGTGCGAACGCTGAAAAGGTGGTGGCGAATATCTGCCCCCTCCACCTACGGCGAAGTGCGGCTACCTCAGCGGTGACCAGGTGCGTCTCCTGTAGTAGTGCAATCTGGACCTGATGTCGCCTAAGGTATGAGTACACCTGGTATCTACGTGAGGGTGTGTGCATGCCCCTGACATTCCAGGTACAAAATTTAACCGTAGCCATCACAGTGTGCCTCGTGCCCAAGCGCCCACCCCCCCCCAACCCCCAGCCCGCCCCACCCACACACGCACAGCAGCCGTGAACAGCGACCATTGTTTCCCCTCGCCCACCCACACAGGCCCAGGGATGCACGTCGTAACTTATCAATGTCCACACTAGTCTCATAAGGAAGAACTTTAACAGAAACATAATACCAAAAGGGCGACAACAGAACAAGTCGCCGCCCAAACGCTCAATCGAGCTCAATCAATCCGTGAGTTCAATGGGGGGATGACAAAGTTTAGCACTTGGATGAACAAGTCAGTTCAAGTCGCCAAGAGAGCCGTGGCGGCTCCCCACCACGGGCAGTGGGTCAAGGGTCACCAAAAGTCAGTGGCAGCGTCCGCAGACAGATCAGAGTTCCCAATGTCACTGGTCTCAGACAGTCGACCCCAGAAGGGGGATCCCATCTGCCATTCCCTCGGGGGGGACACTCACCTCTGGGGGTCCGTCCACCCCCTCAGGCACCCGCACCCGGTGATGTGCCATAGGGACCGCTCCGGCTCCGCTCTCGTTGTCACGGGGGGTCCGTGACGGATCGGCAGGGGGGGGGATCAGGAGTGGAGCTCAGATCCCGGAGAAGGGGCTGAACATAGCTGCCGTGGTTCCCAGTAGTGCCGTCGTGGACCTCCGGCCGAGCCTGCCTTAGAGGTGATCAAGCTGTTCCAAGATGCCAGTTGCAACGGCCTAGCCCGGACTAGGTTGAGGGGAGTGGCTTATACAATCTGATCCGATGTTTGGGGTGTGACATCCGGCAGGCCCTCCGTGTTCGTGTCATCTGGCAGTCCGTACATGAAGTCGTCGTCTTCGCTCCCGCGTGATCTTGGGCTTGCGTTGGAGATCAGGATGGGTGACTGTGATCCACTGATCTCAGCTACTATTCGAATGGCCCCCTGCTGTTCAGCGTGTATTTGCTCCGGAGTGGGTCCGATTTCCGCGTCCGTGGTTGGCGACCCGGCCCTCGAGGCGTGTCGTTGTCTCCGCCTACGAGTACCTCGATTTCGGCGCTGCTCCTTCGGCGCGGGTACGTGGTTCGCATCTATTCCTGAATCCAGCCAGGCCGCCGCCGCCTCTGGAGTATCAAAGAAGTGGGTTTTGTCCTGCGCCACCACTCTGAGACGTGCTGGGAACAGCAAGGAGTACTTGAGAGCCAGGCGCCTGAGCCGATGTTTCACCTCGAGGAACGATTGACGCCGACGCTGGACTTGGATGGTGTAATCAGGGAAGAACATCACCTTGGCGTTGTCTACCTGTATGTCCGATAGTTTCCGCGTTTCGCGGAGAATGGCGTCCCGGTCACGGTAGTTCAGCACCCGCATAAGCATAGGCCCCGGGTTGGAGCCCTCCGGGGGTGGACGGGATGGTACCCTGTGCGCCCTTTCCACCACAAAATGTGGAGACAGTGTGCCTTCTGGTAGTAGCTCTCTGAGCCAGGTCTCCATATGTTCCGCCGTCTCCCTCCGTTCCCATCGTTCCGGCAGGCCCACTATGCGCACATTGTTCCTTCTGGCCCGTCCTTCTGCATCCTCCGCCCTGTCCTCGAGGAACTCCACCCGGTTGAGTAGGTCACGGACGTGCTTCTCCGTCTGCGACAGCTTGGGCGTGGTCTCCGCCATCGTCTGTTCCAAGGTCGTGGTGCGGTCGGACAGTTTCTTGTGGTCCGCGCGAAGGAGCGTCAGGTCCACAGCCACCTTATCGATCCTGTTCTCCAGCGACGTACGGGTCAGCTGCATGGATTCCTCCAGGCGTTCCATGGCCGCCAGCATAGTGTCCAGTTTGGAGGTGGTTTGGTCAGTCTCTGTGTTCTTCACCATCTTCCCTTTGCTCAGTGTCCCACCGGTGCCGGACTTTGCTCTGGTCCCTCCTGACATGAGGGTGGTCGTCACGGGTAGGCAGCCGAGTGGGCAGGCACTTGCGGTGAACACTGACGGGGTCCGTGTGCTCTGGTCTCTCCCGGTCAGGCCGTCAGCTCCGCCCTTGCCGGGTGGCGCGCAGGATTCTAGACGCCACCTAGCGATGTGTGGGGCACCGTGGAGGTCAGCACCGGGGCAGCCGGAGTGGAGAATGCGGGGCTGTCCTGGGAGCTCACCCGCGTGGGCCCGGGTAGGCCACTGTGGACAGGGCCGACTGTGAGATGGGCCGTTGCAGCGTGGCCGCAGTTCGTGTGTCGTGCGGGCCGGGCTCTTCGGCGCTGGATGGGTCCTGCGTTGACCAGCGGCTATACTTGAACAGCGGGCGGGTGCTGGTGTCTAGGAGGTGGGGCCGCACAGTCTCCGTCGCTGGTTGTTCAGGCCCAGGGGGGGATGTCGCCAGTGCGGGCCTCCAAACAGTGGAGCACGACCGACCTCCGGTATCCGCTAATTGTGGCGGGAAGTCCCCAGTGCCGGCAGGCAAGGCGGGTCAGTGGCACAGGGCGCCGCGGGCCAGAGTGGCGTGCCCGCTGGTAGCTTCTGGGATCCCTGCGCTGTGGGTTCGCCGGGGGGCACCGGGCGTTGTGGTACGGTCCCTTCCCTCTTGCTGGGCCAGCGTCGAGGCGGTGGGCGGGTGCAAGGGCCCAGGGGGCAGAGCGGGTCAGTCCTCGCTGTAGCCTGTCGGGAGCCAGGGGCAATGCTGTCCAAATGGGCCCCCAGAGACCCGAGTGCAACCCTTCTCTGGTGCTCACAGGGCTTGGCAGGATGCCTCCAGAGCCGGTGGGCAGGGCGGGCCGATTTCACCGCCAGTTGCAAGCCAGGGTGGTGTGCCTTACAGTAGTGGCTGGGGCTCCTGCGCAGCTGGTGCGCCGGTGGGCAGCCGGCGTTGCGGCGCGATCTCCTTCCCCCACTTGAGCGCGCCGGGGAGTGCACACTTGTCGCGGCCTACCTCGATGGGTTGGATCCCCGGTCTCGAGTAGATGGGGCCGCCGACCGGAAGTGAGCCCGACTTTCTTTTCTAAACATGGGTTTTTGCCATGCGTCGTGACTGCCATCTGGTGTTGCCTTTTACGTAGGCCTCAGAAGTTAGTCTGCGAGCAAAGCAGTCTGACCTTTTGTGGGTCATGTGTACATTAACTAGGGTTTCCTTCGTGCGCTGGAGTTAATTTCAGAAGCTGGCCTTACACCTGGAATTGACCCTGCCAAGCCAATTTCCGTGCAAGATCGTTATCCACTTTCCCAATCACCATTCAAGACATTTGTTAACTTTTAAGTTTCTTTACGTTTCTGTTATCTTGCACATTATCTCAAACTACTTTTATTTACTATTTCTTAAGTCCCTGGGTTACGCTTTCAATTAAGGGTTTGTCCGGGCCTTCCAGATTATTATTTAGATATGCCTAAATATTAACTTGTGGGTTGGGACACTGTAAAATGAGCTTTACTATATGATGCTGTGTGATGTCATGTATTTTCTATTGGTTGAATTTTGGTGCAGCGGCGTGCATTTTAAATGTACCTTTTTGTGTATAAATAGGGATGTCTCGCCTTAGTAAAATTGAGCAGTTTCTTGAGTTGTACACCGTGTTGTATTGCTGGGATTTCGGCTACTGGCTGCAGCTAATAAATTTGATCTCTGATGCCACCTAGAAGTATTCCGTGTCTCTGTATACCAAGGCAAGGGAACCCAGAGGACCTTGGGCGTGTCCCTGGCGCCACTGGGTACTTGAAATCCCAGTTCTTCAGTGTGGCTGCTGTGCCTTTGCTTTACACATTGCCTCTGATATAAGCTTGACTGCTCAATGCCAAGCTACCCAAGGGTGAGCACTGGTTGCACAGTGAGTGTAATCACCTGCCCTTGATGGGAGCAGTAGATTCTGCCTGGCTGGAAGCATTCCTTCAGCCAACCAGACACTGCTGGTTCCAACAACTCTGTTCCAATGTTCTTAAGTGGTGTGATCCTTGTTGTGTTCTTAGTGCAAAATTTAGATCTTCGTATCCAATACTGCAGCATTCTTGGCAGTCCTAGTATCAAAATATGAAACTATCAATCTACTAAGCATCGCTTAGTTAGTGAGATTTGTGTAGGGAGGGAATCCCAAATTTTCAAGTAAAAAAAAGCAGTGGGCTGCAACATAGAGGGGTGAGTTGATCACAGCTTGTGATGGACTGTTTCCACAAGGAACAGGGCCAGTATTGATTTGTATTAGGTGGTGTTAGAAATGGGATTTCTGGTTGGCTGAGGCTTACGCCAAAGCTAGGCAGAAACCACCACTCTAGTCAGGGTAAGGGGGAAACACACACTGATGATAACCCCTGCTCACCCACTTGGTAGCTTGGCACGATCAGACAGGCTTATCCCCATGGCAATGTGTAAAGTATTTGCACAAACACGCACAGTAACACAGTGAAACACCACAAATATACTCCACACAAGTTGTTCATAAAAATATCAATATCTTTATCTGTAATTTAGATCAGATGGTCAGCAAAAGTACACATACATATAAATAGGAAGTTTCTCAGTTCTTAAAAAATAGGTCTTGTTGAGGCTCCTCCTCCAATAGCTCCCTTCAGTAATGTCCCTTCTTTTTTTTAAAAAAATTTAAAAACCTTTATTTAGCATGAAAGAGAATACAATTACAGGCATACTAGCCTCTGGGCCGGCCAGTTACATATCTGAAAAAACAGTATAGTATTACACAGCTCATCAGCCGACAACCAAGGGTCCGGCAGCAATGGTGCACGATGTTGGTCAAATCTATAACGATAAGATATGGAAAGGTTTCATTTTTAAAACAAGCGAACAAAAACATCAAAGAAAAGAGAAAAAAGAGGCTGCGGTCTAAAGTGTTGTGTCTGTTCCATACGATACGGGGAGAGGCAATCAAAGACAATATGGAAAGCAGGAGAACCTCCAGGAGAAAAAGAAGGGTGTGGGGAAAGGGGGACCCAGAGCCAGAAACATAGCAATAATGTGACACAGGGGGGAGCCGAAACGTATAATCAAGGGGCGCAAGGAGTGTCAGGGGGATCAAGGAAGGGGGGATCACATATCTCCCCACGGTATGAGTTCCACTGGCCCCATATCCTACCCCATTTTTTGGGCCTGCCACGGGAGATATAAACAGTCTTCTCTCTGAACATGCACCAGTCCATATTTTCCTCCCATTTGGAAACTGATGGTGCCCTCTGAGACCCCCACAATTGTGCAATGTCCCTCTTCGCAACCATGTTTCCCAGTGTAACCCACCGAGTTTGAGCAACAGTGCAATCGTTCGGTTCCCATACGTTCAACAGACAGCGCCTGGCTTCAGGTAGCAACTCAACATTCGTCACCTCACTCATCACCGCATGCACTCTAGACCAAAAAGACACAACTTCCGGACATTCCCATATGATGTGAAGGAAAGTAGCAATCATACCACAGCCACGTCGACACAGTCCATCCTCAGAAAAACCCATATGCATCAGTCGCGGACCCGTGACATAGACCCGGTGCAAAATCTTCAGCTGGACGAGTCGCAGACGCGCCGGAATCGCAACCTCTTTAGGAGAGGATATCGCAGCCTGCCAATCCTCATCATCCAATTCCAGCCCATCTTTAGTCCAGGTACTACGAAGCTGAACAAGCAAGTCTGATCGAGTATTGATGAGTTTTTTATAAATAAGGGAGATAGTGCTGTCTGGAATATGTCCGTCCAGCACCCTGTCCTCCAGGGGGGAGCTCTCCGGAATATCAGAACCGGTTGGAAAAATAGACCCAATGGCATGACAAACCTGGAGGTATCGAAAATATTCAGAGTCATTCAAACTGTATTCCTGTTTCAATTCAGCAAAGGTCTTAACTCTATTCTTAACCCAGAGGTCACCTATCTTGCTAATACCGATGAAGTCCCACCTATCAAAACCCTTGGACGTCCACAATTCACCAAGCCTCTCTGCGGCAAACAGAGGGGTCGCCCTGGACAGCTTATCTACCCATCCAGTAGCCGCGGTCGCGCTGCCCCACAACCGCACAGCCACCTCAGTGGGTCCCGTCAAGTTTTTCCTAGCGCCCCGAGAGTAGAGAGCCCTGTAGTAATCTCCCCCGGGTAACAGCCACCGGTCCATCCCGAATGCAGGATTCGAGACTGGACCGTACATGGCATGGTTCACAGCACTCAGCTGAGATGCCCAGTAGTATCTTCGTATATCAGGTAACGCTATGCCCCCATCGTACCAGGGCAACGTAAGCTTAGCCAACGCAATACGGGGTCGGCCAGCCCAAACTAGCTTTCTCTGGAGGCATTCAATTTCACGAAAGTAGCTAGCCGGCACTAAATCAAGTGTGTTTTGTACAGCATACAAATAACGGGGGAGAGACATCATTTTGAACATGGCCGCCCGTCCCAGGGGGGACAAGGGTAGACCACACCATGCAGCGACGTCCGACCGAAGCCGGGCGAGTGGAGGCAACAAATTACGCTCATAGCGTATCACAGGGTCAAGTGAGATATAGATCCCTAAATACTTAAAGCCAACACTAGAGACCGGAATCGGGCATACTCGGGGCAGAGAAAGAGGATCACCGGTCAGCGGGAAGATCCACGACTTGGACCAATTGCTAACCAACCCGGAGTTACGGCCAAAGGAACTCAATACATCAAAGAGGACTCCTAGTGACTTACGGGGGGACGTCAGGTACAGTAAAATATCATCAGCATACAACGATATACGATCTTCGAAGTCAGGGGACCACCGAATAACCTTTAGCGAAGGCTCCCAACGGAGCCAGGCAGCAAGGGGATCGAGCGCAAGTGCGAACAATAACGGTGACAAAGGACATCCCTGCCTTGTGCCTTGCCCGAGAACGAAGGGCTCCGAGACTCTACCGTTAACCACAACCTGCGCCAACGGCACTCATACAGTAGTTTGACCCATGCAATAAACTTCGGACCAAACCCGAACTTAGCAAGAATAGCCCACAAATATGGCCACTCAACCGTATCAAAGGCCATCGAGGCATCGAGATAAACCAAGATGGCCGGCTCGCTGAGAGTCCCCGCCCTCGCGATGACGCCGTGAAGACGACGGAGATTGAGCGCAGTATTGCGTTGGGGGATAAAACCCGACTGATCAGGGTGAACCAACTCGCTAATCACCGTAACCAGTCGGTTAGCCAAAAGTTTCGCCAATATTTTGGGTTCAGCATTCAAAAGTGAGATCGGGCGGTACGATGAACAGCGCTCGCGGGGTTTACCATCCTTAGGGATAACCACAATAGAGGCCAGCCTCTGGTCCCTGGGAAGGGATCCAAGGTCTCGCGATGCCGCAAACATACGAAGCAGATACGGCGCCATCTTATCCGGGCATAGCTTGTATAACTCAACCGGTATACCGTTGGGACCAGAGGCCTTTCCCGAGCGAAGGGAGCATATAGCGAGCGTAACCTCGTCAATGGAAAAATCAGCCTCCATTAACACTCCGTCTGACTCCGAGAGACTAGGCAACTCAAGATCACGAAGCAGCAAACGCGAGTCCTCCTCCGGCAAGCCCGAAACCGGCGCGTATACAACCCGAAAGTGCCGGGCAAACACCTCAACTATTTCAACAGGGTCCACGACTCGCGTTCCATCGACTTTCTCAACTACAGGCACAACACGATTCATCCTGTCTCGCTTATCCAGCCAAGCAATCAACTTCCCCGCTTTATCACCCACATCATACAGACGCCCCTGCTGCACACGATTCATTGCCTCAGCCGAGTCAGTCACCAAGGCCCTGTAATCAGATTGCTTAAGGGCCAAGACATGCAATTTCTCAGGTGTAACCCCTGCTTCCAACCGTTCCTTCAGCACGGCAATCTCAGACTCCAAGTTCACCACCTCCTCATTTTTGCGCCTCCTCTCACCAGCAACCAAAGACAGGGTCTGACCACGGATCACAGTTTTATAAGCCTCCCATAGGGAGACCGGGGAGGACACCGACCCCTCATTTTCAGTAAAATAAAAGTTCATACACTTGACCACCTCAGATCTGATTCTGGGGTTGTGAAAATGCCATGGATTGATCGGGGCAATCCGGCCCCCATCCCCCAGATGTATATCGATGTGGAGCCATCGTGGGGAGTGATCCGAAATTCCTCTAGGCAAATGCTTGACTTCACGCACCGAGACCAACTGCACCACCGGCACAAAGATATAATCTAGTCTCGAGAGACTTCCATGGGCTCCCGAGTGGAAAGTATACTGAAGCCGGCCAGGGTGCAGTTGTCTCCAACAGTCTGCCAACCCAAAGGCGTCCAAGAATTTACCCAGCCATAGCTGCGATGTAGGGAGGAGCCTGGGAGGGCTACGGTCACTCTCACCATTCACCACAGAATTAAAGTCTCCACCCACCACAAGCAAGCCATCGGGCAGGCCCAGAATCACCTCACCCAAATCGGTGAAGGTAGTAGACTGCAGGCCAGGCGGAACATAAATAGACAGTATGGAAATCAACTTCCCTTCCCATCTCCCAATAATAGCTGCGTATCGGCCTCTATCGTCCAACACCGTGCCATCTATCTCCAGGGGGAGGAAGTTCCTAACCAGGATACCAACCCCCCTCGATCCAGAGGTGAAGCCGGAATGAGCCACCAAACGGTAACCTCGTCTGTTCAGTGCGTGACATGTGTTGCCCACCAAGTGGGTCTCCTGGAGCAAGATCACATCCGGGGAACATCTCCTCAAATATTGTAGTACAATCCCACGTTTTATCTTGTCTCCAAGACCATTAACATTCCAGCTCAACACCCTAAGTCCCTCACCCCCCATCCCAGAAGAAAGCGGACCGCTCTCCCCACCTCGAAACAGCCACATGATAGCAAATGTAAAACAAAGCACAGCCTAGAAACAAACAAAGAAAAAGGAACCCCCCCACCACCCCCAGTGAACCCATCAAACGCAAACCCCCCTCCCTGCACCCCTGCGGTAGACCTAAGAGCCACCCCAACTTGCAGTGTGCCTGTCGCCCCATTAAACTAACCTACACAAAAGAGAGAGAAATCCCCAGAGGAGGAAGATCCCCCAAACCCCCCCCACCCCCGGGCACACACACCATAACAGAACATAGTCTCTGAGTCACTGCCATGGAATCAGGCTCGCCGATGTAGACTCACTGCTCCTGGTCCTCCAAACCTCCTTCAGCGCCTCTCGAATTCTCCGGGCCCTCTTGGCGCGTCGGTAAAGTGTCCAACTAGTCACTAACCACCTCAGGGCGGTCGAAGAAGAACGCACGCTCTTCATGCTCAATTCTCAGGCGGGCCGGGAAAAGCATAGCATATTTCAGTCCCAGTTCTCTGAGACGCCTCTTCACACCCGTGAAGCCCATACGTTGTTTCTGGACTGCCTGGGTGAAGTCCGGGTAAAAACGGATCGATACATTGTCAAATTTAGTGGGACCGGTCGTTCGTGAAGCTTGCAGGATAGCGTCTCTGTCACGGAAATTGAAAAGCCTGGCAATTATGGGCCGCGGAGCGGCACCCAACTTCGGCTTACCACCTGGGACACGATGAGCTCGCTCCACTGCAAAGAACTTACTCAGGCCTTTTGGTGCCAAATGTTTCAGCACGAGGTCCTCCACCAGGATATCAACAGGCAAATCAGCAGAGTTCTCCGGGACACCCACGATGCGGACGTTATTGCGTCTGGCCCTGCCCTCGAAATCTTCCAGCCGATTGGCGAACAGATCACAAGTAGTCCGAAGATTGTGGACAGTGGTCTGGAGATCCGAGACGTCCGTGGTCAAACTAGCAGTCTGGACATCAAGGGACTTGACACGCTCGTTGGTTTTCCCCAGGTCCGCTCTAATGAGGGTGACATCGATCACCACCGTATCTATCTTGGCCGCCAAGGTTTCATATTGCCGGCCCATGGTGGATTGGACACTCGCAATAGCGCCCATAATGTCCTTCAGAGTTGGCTCCTCGTTTTCAGGAGTGCCATCACCGGCTTCCTCTAGGGCACCACTCGACCCACCCGGGGAGCCCCTAGGTCGAGTAAATCGATCGATGGTCTGAGATTGGGCGACCCCCCCTCGGGATGGGCCTCTAGCGGCGCGCCTCTCGACGACCGCCCTGCCCGCCATGACGGGCAATGAGCTCCGACTGGGTCTGTAGGATTTAGCCAAAACAATCTCCGTCTCGGCGAGCTCGAAACGGTGAGAGGGTAGGGACACAGCGCTGGCCGAAAGTTGGCAGCGAGAACAGAGCTGGAGTGCAGATCGACGACTGGGTGTTCACAACAGCGACCAACGAAACCGAAAGTACACCAGGGGCAGAGGGCGTGGCTCATCAGCCGTTGTTGTTCGATTGCCACCTGGGTACCTCGGGGACTCAAGCCCCCGGCTGGCATACGATGTAGGCCTCGAATTCCAGAGTGCAGTAAGTCCGTTATCCGGCGGCCAAAACGATTCTTGAAAAAGACATGGACATCAGTAGGGCATCAATAAAAAGTAGCCGTCGTCATAATCAGGATCATTCGCAGGATAATCGCGGGAGGCAGAAAGGGTCTCGGGAGCCCTTAGCTCACGCGTCCATCTTGGAATCGCGCGAAGCTCCTCCTCCAGTAATGTCCCTTCTTAACTGTGACCTCGCAGTACACTCTTGTAACCCAGTTTACCTTAATCTCTGGGCATACACAGTTAGCACTTCAAAGGGGGGAAGGAAGGTGCCTGCCGCCCCGCAATGCTCCCGCTCTGCTGAGTGATGCGGTGTATACACTACGGTATGCCTTCTCCTATGAGAGCGCGAGCAGGCTCCAATTGCTACCAAAACCCTTCAAAGTAGCACAGGTCCCCACTGTAGCGCGGGATGTGCTGGCTTCCGAAAGCTACCCCCGAGGAGAGATGCGGCCTGTACCATGGCTTCGTGCACACTGTTCCCCCGTGCTTCGGTTACCTTAGACTCTGTGGGGCAGGCGGGGCTTCTGTTTGGTCTCAGTCCCGGTCGGCTTTTCTTTTGGGATGCTCTCCGGTCCTATGCGGGCAGCTCTGCTTCCTGGGTGCACTTGGGGAAGCCCTCGAGATTGGGACCAATCCCAGCATGGCCCCACAATGACAATGCAGGAGTCCCTGCAGGCGGGAGCCAATCACTGCGCGGCATGCCGATGACGGCGTAGGAACCCGGGCAAGCAGCGGTGAAGTTTCCCCCGACTCTTGTCTTACTTTGCGAACCCGGCCTGCTGCAGTGAACTCGGGCAGTCCTTCCTGATGAAAGAGAGGCCCGGGTCAAAGGCTTGCTGTTCCTTTTAGAGGACGGCTCGGGCAAATAATTACCACAGTGCGGAATGTAGGCAATACCCTGAAGAAAGGTAGCCTCTCCCCCAGGTCCCCGAATACGCCGGTTTGCACTTAATGTGGACGGGACGATAGGCAACAGCTGTGTGCCGACACGCACACCGAGTTCCAGAGTTGATCTAAGGGGTGAATCAAGCACAATCCCAGCAGGCTTCACGAAGGGCCAACCCTGTGTGCAGGAGCAAGCACACAGCAAATCAAAACAATGTTGTGGAAACTGTTATGACCCTGTGTTTCCAATAACAGGAGGCCAGCTCTCTTCTGGCCCTTGGAGACTTTTGTTCTTCTTTTAGGACAAAGCACACAGCAAAGTCCTTGTTGCAAGATGGGGACACAGCACAAAGCAAAGTCCCTTGTCCTCCCTCTTTTGTAAAACAGCAACTGCAGGTCAGCCCCAGAACACAAAGCAAGGGCAGTCTTCCTCCTCAGTCTTTTTCGCTGATCTTCTTCAGCAGGGATTCCTCTTGACTACAGAAGTTGTCTACCTTACCAGGGGTTTCAGGTCTTACTCTTATACCCCAAAAGTCTTTGTTCTTCATGTGTGAAAGGGTCCAGGATCCAGTCCTAACCAGTTCTGGGTGCCCTCTGCCAGGGCAGGTCTTCTTCCTTTGTGAGTGTGGGTCAGGGCTATTAGACACACCGCTGGAGGTGGAGCCAGCATTGTGGAAGGCAGGCACAGTCCTATTCAGGCCCAGGTGCAACTCCTCCCACCACTCTAAGTGTAGATAGGCCTATTCAGCTTATGGCTGACCCCCCAGCCTCCTGCATCCACCCCCAGCCCCTGTCACTCACAAACCAGACAGTCAATACACAACAGGCAGAGGCACACAAAAAGGTTGAACAGAAATATAGCCACTTTCTAAAAGTGCTATTTTCAAACACGGAATTTAAAAATCATCTCCTAAAAGATGCGTTATCAAATTCTGAGTTCAGGAATATCAGACTTCAGCTTCCCATCTTGCACCTATGGGGAGATATGCAGGTACACATGGGACACAGCATTCCCCATTCTATCCTATGGGCAAGATGGACGTTCAATAGTGCAATAGTGAAAAACGAAATTGGCAGTATTTCACTATCAGGACATGTCACCCACACTAGTACATGTCCTGCCTTTCACATACACTGCACCCTGCCCAGGGGGGTACCATGGGCCTACCATAGGGGTGTCCAATGTGTAAGAAAAGGGAAGGGTCAGGCCCGGTCAGTGTGCACACTGGCCAGGACAACATGGCTGTTCACAGACTGCGCACAGGCACTGCGATGGCAGGCCTGAGACACCATTTTAGGGCAACTCATGTGGGTGGCACAATCAGTGCTGCAGGCCCACTAGTAGCATTTGAATTACCAGCCCTGGCACACTCAGTGCCCTTTACTAGGGACTTTACAGGTAAAACAAATATGCCAATCATGGATAACCAATCACAGTAATAATTTACAGGGAGAGCATATGTACTTTAGCACTAATCAGCAGAGGTAAAGTGCTCAGAGTCCTATTGCCATCAACCACAGGTCAGGAAAAACAAGGGAGGAAGAAGCAAAAAGTTTGGGGCTAACTCCGCCAAAAGGGCCATTTCCAACAGGTGGGCCTTTCTCTAGGGTGGCACAGTGAGCAAAAATGATTTCATGGAATGCTTCACTGAGAAATTGCCATTGGTTATACTTCTTGCAAGCATTCATTGCATTATCTTTTGGGTTTGTCATTACCAGTAGCATGTCTGGAAAGGTGAGACTGGCACAGCTTTCTAACCTTATAACTGCAATGGCACGCTATTATCAGGATTTGTACATCCTAGACAGTGCTTAATTTGAGCCAGTGGTTTCCGGTGCTCGGCGCTAGCATTTAATTGTCAGCACTAGCGCTTGGGACAGCCTGCCACAAGGCAGTGCTGTCTAGGTAATTTAGAGATGACCAAAACAACAGTTAATTATTAATGCTGTATTCATTAAAAATTACTATTACCTGCCACCCCAGCCATTCTTATAGATTAGGGAGCCTGGAATAGTCTGAATTGTCACACTTGTAGGAGTGTGAAGGTTAGTATTTGTGTTGTCCCTATCATTGGCAGCATAGCAGGCCAATGTGTGGTGCAAGCTTCAGTGGCCTCCTGGTGAGAGCCCTGGCACTTATTCTTTTACAAATTTAACACTGATCCTAGAGATATTCTATCTGGTAGTTCTTGTAAGCTGAGTGTGGCTTCTAATGTCTTGAAGTCTGTTGTGTGATGCGGCGGTGTGGTTTGGCTGCAGTGCATTCTGCATTTCTAAGTAATGAAAACATTGTGAAAGACGGAGTCCAAACTCCACTTGTATGTCTGCAAACAATCACATCCCTCAGTGAAGAAATTCCTAATGTGTTCCATCCCTCAAATCTGGCTAGACCGTTCACTTGTGGGATTGGAGCACCCACCCATAAGTGGGTTGTTGCTGTCAATTTCCTGTCTTACCCCATCATACGTAGGGCATCCTTCTAAACCGCCAGGACCACCAGAGTCGCTGGTGGATCCCCATTTGTTGCATGGCTCTAGAGCAGAATTTCCCAAACTGTGAGCAGGGAGCTGATTTTTGGAGGGTCGGAAAAGTCCAAGCAAGATGCCTTTAAAATCAGTTTTTAACTTGTCACATTTGCAGGTGCTACAAGAATAAAGTCAAATGTGAGGCTATGTCTTCTGATTCATTGCTGTGGAATTTGTGTTTCTTTTTCTTTCTCTGCAAAGTGAGAGGAGTTTTTAAAATAACATATTTGACAATCTTGCTGGAGTACAGGAATGTGAAAAGAATGGCTGTAGGATGTCTTTTTTTGGAACACACAACAAAATGTAAATATCTGTAAATGAACTGTATGCATTCAGCAGTTTGAAAAGAACAGATTAAGCATGTTTTTTTGTAATTCTGAAGAGTGCTGGAAATATAGATTTTAATAAATACCAAACAAATCAAGACACTTTACTTGGTGATGCACAAATGATAAATATTGACTACAACCGAGTTCTACACGTTATTTTTTGTGTGCTATATAGTTCTAGCAGTAGAACTGTATGTCTTGCAAAGTTAGCGGCCATTTCAATCGATAATGTACTGCCTGTAAATGAAAATGCACTACTACAAAGCTTAAGTTATGTTAAAAAATTGCTCCTTCTCATGTCCATTAAGGGTAGGTGGGTTGCGAATGTTTGTCATTCTAAAAAGTTTGTCATTCTAAAAAGTGTGTCATAGATCTAAAAAGTTCTCAATCCATTCCACAACCTGCATTAAGCCCAGCCAGTTCCTCAAATTTCATCAAAATTAGGGTCAGAGTTAATTGTGTCATTAAGGTGTATCAAAACATAGCCCATGAATGAGACGCACTGTTAATATCCGAGGCCACCACTGAAGCCTGAAGTGCTGTATGCACTGCTAGTGCTTTACGCCTGAGGCTCCACAGCCAGTGCTGTGGTGCGAGATGTCAACCCTAACAGGTGCCATGGGCAATATCAAACTTTGCCAGTAACGCCCATTGATCTCTACCCTGGCTCTTGGTCAGTGGTATAATAACCTCACCCATGAGATAAAGTTGAGGCCCAAGTTCATCTGGAGTAGAAGATAGGATGTTATCTCATTTTGTTTGGCGTACACTCCATACATTGCTATTTCAGATCCAGGCTCTATGTCCAGGGAGCTCACTGGTGCCAATTTACTTTTGGTTTTGATTATTTGCCACTGTTGTTTTGCAAGTGTGACATTTCTTATTTATTGGATGTGTCCAAATTCTTTTAGATTGCTCTTCTGAGCACACATCAAAGTACTTTACGTTGCTATAGTCTATATATTGATTTTTTGTTATGTATTTCCTCATAGTAGTTCAGGGTCACTAGATCTCTCACCATGTTATTATTTCATCGGGGGGCGTTGCAGGCTTTACATTTATGAGTTTTGACCTTTGTCAGTGACTCCTTGGTTAGGTGACACAATATGGGTTTTGGTATTATTATTCATTATGTTATGAAAGCTTCCATAATTCATATATATATACATATATATATATATGAATTGTATTATTGGTAATACTTTGGTTTTTGTTCAGAGAGAAATATTATTATCATTACACATGAAAGGATGGATAGGGCAGCCTTAGGCTTATCTTCCCCTGATGCTACTGTCCTTCTAAGTCACTGAAGCCCACCCCTTTTCTGGAAGATGCCTACACTCACCAAATATACAAGTGTGAATCTCTTATTCTTCCAGTTGGGTTTTGTTTCTGTCTCGCTCTACCTTGTTTATATCTGAGATTAACCTTTTGCATGCTGGTGACGGAACCACTCCGTCACCAGCCACGGACGCGCTGTGCTAATGACGGAGTGGTTCTGTCACGGCCCGGCCGCCGCGCCTGCGCTGAGCGTTCTATTAAGCGGGCGGGGCAATGACGGAATCACTCCGTCACAAGCACAGCGCGCCCGTGGCTCGTGACCAAGGGGTTAAAGGGGCTAAGGGGTTAAAGGGGTTTATACTCAAATGTAAAATTCTAAATCAAAACGTAAACATAACTTGCTAGAGTAAGGGGTCCTTAGCAGCGTCTACCCTCACTGTTGATAGGTTAGTTCTTGTGTTATGAAAGCCTGCAGACCCCGCCCACACTTCCGTTCTCTTGACACTTTGCCCGGAACTGTCCATGATGAAAAATGCCTGTATGAATAAAACTCCAGAAAACAGCAAATTCTTCTACATACACTCCAAATTATTTATCAATTAATTCCAAAATTGAACTCAACAATTCAAAATGAAAATGCAAACTTCATAGGCAACAGGTAATTAAGATGAAACAATAACAACTTTTATTCTACTCACAGAGACTAAGGGGTCGATTTTCAAACATTTTGCGCTGGGTTAGCATCACAAAAGTGACGCTCACTAGAACAAAATGTTTTTTACCAATTTACTTTCCATCGCAAAACTTGTTTTGAGTTGGAAAGTACCATGCAAGTAACGCAAAGCAGCGTGAAACACTACTCTGCGTTACTTAGCGCCATTGGGGCGTTACATGAGTGGTAAATGGGTGTTCCCATGCAACCACCAATGCCTTTTGAGGCCAAACCCTATCTACAAACAATTGTAGACAGGGTTTAGCGCCAAAAATTAACTCCATTTGGAAGGAGGCATTAAGAGGAGAAATGTTTTAATTTCTCCTTTCTGTTCCTACTTTGCAAGTCTGCTGCACTATGCAGCACACATACGAAGTTGGAAAAGTGTTTGACTTGTCTAGGCATAGTATTTTGTACAGGGAGGGGTCCCTTCCTGTACAAAACGTATGCTAGATTAGAGCTAAGAGGCTAAGGTATGTGCCTGGCGCACTACAGCTGAAATCAGCGCCAGTGCTAGGGAGAGGGGAGGAGAGCGCCATTTCTCAGGAGATATGGCGCTCTCCTGCTCCCTCTTCCACGCAGCATTTCTGGCTTACATGACTTTTTTGAAAATCTGCCCCTAAAAGTTATCAATATAAACATAATGAATCTTCTATTCAAGGAATTTACACTGTACCTCAGCATCAAAATTGTGCAGTCCAAAACACAAGGAAACAAGCATGTGCATTTATCGACATTCCATTCTTATCGTTTTAGATTCTGCAATGAAATATTTTAATGCGGAACTTTACTTTTAATAAATAACCATACATTTCCTTTCAGAGCATGAGATGCATAAATGATTTGTCACTCTTTGCGCTACCCATTTTGAACTAAAACAGACTTTGTAGGCACAGTCCAGCATTCTAAATATAGCTCAGCTTTGAAGACAGTTCTCAGCAGCAGTGACATCCTGTTTCAATGACATCCTGTTTAATTAGAAACATATCTTCCACTAGGTCTTCTCGTACATGTGGGAGCACACTGCTCACTGCAGAGAATTAATCTGCAGAGGGGGCGGTTAACTTGGCTGCTCTAAACTGTATATTAAGAGCATGCTTCAAAGCAATGTGTATTTTTTTATTTTTAATGATCATACATAGGCATCCAAGAATCATGTGATTTAAAGACTGCCCAGCAGAGTATACCATGAACGCCTACGAAACTTTAGGGGAGATTTTATAGTTTTCTTTGTGTATGCCATTAACTGAGTGCGTCTTAAAGACAGGAAATTGAGGACGTAGCCTGGAAAGATGGCCATCTAGATGTGTGCCCGAAGCTCTGATATGGCATAGCTGCTAAATTTCTGAGGTCCATGCATGCAAGATATTGGGATACTTGTTGAGGGGGGGGTGTCACCCTACTCAAGCAGCAACCACAATCCTTGTCAGGGTGAGGCACAAGCAAAGCCCGAATAAACCTGTGTTTAACTCTCTGGTAGCTTGGCACAGAACAGTCAGGCTTAACTCAGAGGCAATGTGTAAAGTATTTGTGTAGCACTTCAACAGTAATAAAGTGAAAACACAACACAAGAAAAATCTCCCACCAATTTAACCAGATAGAGCAACATTTAAAAAATAAATCAAGACCAAAATAACAAAAATCCAATCAGTAGAACCAGAGCTATGCAATTCTAAAGTTTCAGAGAAAATAGCACCAAATATCCCAAAGTGTCAATCACGCCTATCTGGCCATGCGAGACTCGGAGAAAGTCACAGGTTTAGGCAGACTGTGATGGAGTGCAGGTCAGGTACAGAGACCAGGTTAGTCCAAGTGAAAAAAGCACCAAAAATCCCAAAGCACCACTCGTGGCTATCTGGTCCTGTGAGACTGAAAGAAAGTCACAAGTTCAGGGCAATTGCAATGGAGTGAGTATCAGATACAGGGACCAGTTTAGTTCGGAGGAAAAGCCTCCTTCTCAGTCTAGTGCAAAGAGTCCTGTTCGCGGTGAAGGGAGTTAAGGACGATCATCCATGTAGAAGCAAAAGCAGGACTGGCATCAGGATGGTCGTTGCTGTAGCACGAATATCCAGTTTTCATTGTGAACAGTTGGGCCAGTGCTTCACGTGGTGTTCCCCGTGAGCCATCAAATCAGTAGCACAAAGGGTTAGGTTGATGTGACCTTTACATTGGCGAGCAGTGCGAACGACAGGGTTTTGGCGTCAGTGGGCCTTACACGGGCGCAAAGAGCTCAAAAACTTCAATTCAGCTCCACTAAGGCCACACCAAAGGTCCAGGAACTGAGGGGTACAACTTGGGAGTTAGGGGATTACTCCAGCTGCATCTGGGTGCTGGTTCAGATGGCTGGGAGCCTGTTAGGTCCCTGTGGCTCCGAACAGGAAGGTGAGCAAACTAGCCCTTGGAGTCACTCAGGGAGTCCTAAGTTTTGATGCAGGTCCAATCCCTCTGACTCAGGCAGGAGGGAAGCAGGGCAGCAGTTCAGCAAGTCAGCAGTCCAGCTAGGTAGTCCAGCTGGTTAGCGGTCCAGCAGAGTGGTATTAATTTCAGCAGCACAGCAGTCCTTCTTCCTCGCAGAGTCTCCACAGGTCCAGAATTGTACTGAAGAGTTGGTGTCTGAGGACACATGGTTACACCAGCTACCTCCTGTGAAGTGGGAGAAGCTTCTAGAGGTTTCACTTAAGAAGTGCACAGGTTTTCTGCCTCCAGACCAACTACAGGGATTATGCAGCCCTTTGTGTGGAGGCAGGACACAGCCTATTCAAGTTTAAGTAGGGCTATGCCCAGCTCCGCTCTACCATCCTGCCAGTGAGGGCCCATCCAGTCACACCTAAGCCCTATAATCTGTGTGACGGTCTAGGAGGTGTGTGACTGTCTAGGAGGAATGCACAAAGCCCAACTGTCAATTACCTCCAGTCATGTGACTCAGTGACAGGCTGCAGACACCGAATGGTTAAGGCAGGAAAATATTAATTTTCTAAAAGTGGCGTTTTCAAAATTGTAATTTCAAATCAGACTTTACCATAAGAGAGGATTTTTCATTACAATTCCAAAACAACACAGGAAGTCAGCGTCTCTCCACAACCTCCGTTTTCCACTAACGGAGATTGTGGAGAGACGCTGACAGTATGTGAAGACTGCTGCGTACGGCAAAAGACAGAAAAAGAACGGCGAGGCACCCGCTACCCGGACTTAATCCCCCGGTCAAACGGTTTTTCGGCGGAATTCATACATACGCCATCTAAACAAAGTTAAATAAATTTCACACTCCAGTTGACACAAGCAGTATAAGTGGATCTATAATCCTTGCGGTTAAAGAAAACAAGCACCTTGAGCTACGTGGTCCTGAAGAGAATTCCCTTGAAGAAAAGGGTTTTCGAAACGCGTAGACCTTCTGTACAACACTAGGATATTTTCTTGAAAACACAATTAATTACTTAACGTTTGATCTGATTTCCTGTGTTGTTTTTTTCTGAATTAACTCTTGTTAATATGTAATGTGTAAATTGATGCCAATTATTTTTTCATGTGTGTTAGTATGTGTATGCATGGTTGAAATTGGTACCAAATGTGAGAAGTGTTGTGTGGAATAAATGTGGAGTGTAAATATTTCTGTCTATAAATATGTGAATATCGTGCAATGATGTTTTGATAAAAAATTGAGGATTAAAAATAATTGATTTATTCTGGATTAAAAAAGTTGTCCAAAGACCTACTGATTTTGTGAGTAAGTTTCGTGGTCACGCTCAGGTCCCCTTTTCCTAAATTGTAGGCAATACTGGTGCTTGTTTTTGGTTTTTTGTTGCAGGCACACTAGTAGCATTTAATTTACAGGACATGGGAACAGGAGGTGCCACTTTACTAGGGACTTATAAGTAAATTGAATATACCAATTAGGTATACAATAATTGCACCATGTTTAAGGAGGGAGCACAAGCACTTTAGCAATGGTTAACAGTAGTAAAGTGTGCAGAGTCCTCATGCCAGCAAAAACGAAGACAGCAAAACAAGAGGGCTGAAGGCAAAAGGTTAGGGGGAAAACCACTCCATGGATGCCAGCTCTAACAGTGTGTGGCTGGTGATCGAAGGGCAGTGACCCTCGTCATACAGTTCACTGGACCTCCAAAATGCAGGTTTCATTACTCAACAAACCACGAGGTCCCAACATCTCATAATGTTAAAAGATTATTTTTTTCTAGACTGTGTTTCCATCCAATGATCTCAAAAGAGCACGAGTCTCTCTGCAATTAGAGAAGAAAGGATTGTAAACCATGCAGTTTGTTTTCTATTGTGAATGTGTAAGTTATCTGTTGCTGCTTGTTAAGCAGTGCCCATCTACATGGATTCGAAACTGTTGCATGCAGTAGTGATATACAGCACACTCTTTAAATAATGCTTAAATAATAACTATTTTACAGTCTTTTAAATCACACTTCAGATGTGCAAACAAAAACAGTTTAAGATGTAAAACATTGCCTTTAAAGCCAAAACCATGCCTTTGTCAACAAATAACATGAGTAAATTATCAAAGACATTTTCCTCTGGCAGCTAACAGCAAGTGCTTCGGCTTCACAGAAAGTGGCTTCTCCCCTGGCTTGAGAAAACTGAGCCACCACTTCCAGAGACCTTGTCATCTGTGTCATTGTCTCCAGTTTCTAAAATCTGCTGAGCTGAGCCATACTGTACTGCGAACAAACCAATGCTTAAGCACAGGCTTCAGTGCAAAATCCAATCAAACCAAGGTATTTGCTGTTCATTAACCAGTGTGATTGGGGAAATAATGTTATGCACTAAGCATACCAACAATATGTGCCTGTATATTGTGCCCACAAATTAGTAAGCGTGTTGACAGAATGTTTGCTTACAAACACATATAGGGGCCGATTAGGATGGCGGACGGACTTGCGTCCATCCGCCACCCCAGAGGTGGAGGGACCGTCCGCAGGGGCAGCGGCGGTCCCTCCGTGCAAGTTAGGATGTGACCGCCACCCTGGCGGTCACATCCTGGATATTTAACATTGCGGCGGGTGCAGCTTCAAGCAGCACCCGCCGCAATGTTAAAAGTGCATGTTTAACATTTACATGCACAAAGCGGCAGGCACCGCGCGGTGCCTGCCGCTTTGTGCATGTAAATACTGGGGGGTACCATAGGTACCCCCCATGTGCACCCCCCACCCGCCTACACCCTGGGGGCCCGCAACGGGCCCCCAAAATCAAAAGTACACATGCTTTTCCACGGCGGAAAAACCGCCGCGGAAAAGCATATTTACAAATGCTTCCTAATTTGGCTGACGGTGTCTGATAGACACTGCCAGCCAAATGAGAGCTTTTCCGCCGCGGTTGTAATCCGACCGCGGCGGAAAAGCTGTGGACAGAAACCAAGACCCACCAGCCATCGTAATGCGGCGGTGGGTCTTTGGTGACTCCGCAGAGTATTTTCCGCCTCCTCCGGGCCGGAGGTGGCTTCCGCCGGCCCGGAGGAGGCGGAAAATCCTCCATCATAATGAGGCCCATAGTGTGTTTGCAAACCAATCCATTATTCGTGCTCGTCATACAACATGTCTACCAGTTTTTAATGTGTGCAAATCGGTATGTTATGCAGGTTATGCATTAAAAAAAGTATATTGTGCATTCAAATCCGCATCTAATGCTTTCCAACCTATAGGCTGCACATTTATATCAATACGTTACACATACACACCAGTACATTACAAGATTAAAGCAATATATTACCTATACACACCATACAATCATGTATATCAACTGGTAAAGTATGCATGTATATAAATGTCGTATTCATGCAAACCAGTAAGATATGCATGTGAAACAGTGCTTCACAAGTGGAAACCAGCATACAAAGTAAAAGGTGTACATTACAACTAATATATAACACCCAATACAAACATACAACCCAGGACATACATATCAAGAGCGAACCAATGGATTATGCATCCAAACCAATCTGTCTAACCCATGTATATTTGCTGTGAAGCGCTCTGATACCCTCGGGTCCAGCCAGCGCTATACAAAACTTTAATAAATAAAATAAAAATAAATAAACCAAGCCATTATGCATGTCTACCAGTCCTTTAAGAATGCAGGCCAGCATAAAATACTTTCAAACAATTAGGTTGCACATTTCAACTAATACCTTAGGCACCTAAACTAGTACATTACACGAGTATGTATAGTATGTAAATGAACTAGTACAGTAAACCCCAGGAGGGCTCCACAAGATCAGATAGCTCAAGGAAGGTCCCTCGCAGGCTGAACACTTTTTCTACATTCACAGTTTGTCATTTATTTGGTGCTTAAATCTCTCTAGCAGAGCAAGCCTACAGGCTGTAGCCAAATAGAGCTCCACGAGGCTGAATACCTTTTCCGCAAGGTCCTGCTGAATCAGATATGGTTACAGAAAAGGTCTAAGTCCCAGGTTTCTTAGGATGTTAGGAGGAGTACACTTTGGCACAGCCCAAAGTTTCAGAACCTCAGGAACTGGATTTGGGGGACAATTCTCAATCAAGAAGAGGTCATCAGCAGGGTCAAGAGCAGGTCCAGTTGGAACTAGTCATCTGGACAGAAGCAGGAAAGGCCTGTTGTTGCTTGTTGTGTTTCTATAGCTTGAACAGGAGATCAGCCTTATGGCCCTTGGAGTTCACTTCTTTGCCCTGGGTAGAAGAGAGAGCAGGCCCTGTGCTTCAGGGATGTTCTCAGGTCTCAGCTAGCAGGTTCAGACCTCTTCTGATCTGAGAAGGGGCCTAGGCAAGCCACATGTGTGCCTGGCACCAGCCTGTTTTCTGGTTCCTTCCAAGCCAATGGGGTAAACGTTTCCAGAGAATACCCTGGCCACTTTGCAACATTTGCTGTGTAGCGTGCAACAAACAATGCCAGTAAGGCCTGCATAGGGGTGACTTATTAATATTTAAAAGGAAGGTTCAGACTTGTCAAAAGTGTATATTTTGACAGGATGAATTGCAGTTTCAAAACTGCTTAATTTAGACTACAATGTTAGGCCTGAAGCAATGTTTTACACTATCAATTTAATGGATGGGAGAAGGGGTGCTGGGGTCCACTAGTGACATTAAAATTTCAGGCCATGGACACATTTTGTACCATATCCTAGGGTCTTATAACTAAGTTAAATATGCAATTAAGCTTATACCAAGTTCATCATGTTGAAAGGAGGAGCACATGCACTTTACTACTGGTTATCAGGGGTAAAGTGCACAGAATTCTACAGCCAGCCATGAGGCAGGCATAAGGTACTGACGCAGTGACATCCTACAATTTTTGCATTGAAATCTGATGGATTTAACTGCACCACTCCTATGAGGCTTTGTTGCGTGGGAACAACCACCCTGCATACATCACACCTGGTGCAGGTATAATGTGACACAGGGCTTCACAAGGTCACACATATGCCTAGATGCATCACTTTGCAAATACGGCGCAACGTGGTGCAAGAATCACGCTGCAAGTACGTCAAGAAAATGATGCACCAACGAGTGAAACTGACAGAAGGGGCTCATCAATAATCCCCCTTGTCTTTTTCCCCTGAGTTCGTGCACAATGGCTGCCATGCCTCAACACAGGCACCCTTGCACCATGGTGCAAGGGTGACTGTGTTGCAGCGTTGACTGATGTTGTGGCTCAATCTCTTCTTGAGATGTCTGCAGGTGGGGCTGGACCAGTGGAGGGCAGAAGTGAATCAGTTGGCCTTCTTGGAGTGTTGCTTGCCTGGTCTTATCTTGAGGGGTGCCAGGGTGTTGGTGCAGTTGGAGATCCTTCGATGGAGGTTGCAAACTGTAGTGTTGGCATCTGTAAGTATTGGTGGAGTGGTGGTGCTGAGGGAGTTGACGGGAAGTTCTTCGGTGGCCTTGAACCAGCCGCGATGGAGGGGGAGAGCGATGATGGCAATGGTGTACGGTGGGAGTGGTTAAGATGTGATGTAAACTATGATGGTTGGTACAGGAGAGTCCTGTGGTGTGGTTGTAGTTCAAGTTCCCCCTGGTGGAGAAGACGGACTCGAGCGTGTAGCTATGTGGGTTGGTGGGGTGACTAGCTGCTTGAGTCCGATGTTGGTGAGGTTCCCCAGGAGGGGGGTGGTGTTCTGGTCACTAGGGTTGTTCACGTGGAACTGGAGGTCTCCGAGTAGGATGTAGTCAGTGGATGGGAGGGCCTGGGGTGCGATAAGGACCACAATGGCATCAGTGAATAGGGGTTCATGGCCCAGGAGGTTTGCAGATGAGGGTGCCATGGAAGGTGGTGTTGGGGTTGGTCCGGATCTGGAAGTTCCTTTGTCACCACCGGGTCATTAGAGTGCATGGTCAGTCAGAGTGTGCCTTTTTTTAACAATGGCAATGCCTCCTCCTGGCCGCTCAGGGTGGTCCGTGCGGGGGAATTTGTAGCCCTTGTGGATGGTGATGGCGGTGTCTGGTCCGGAGAAGAGGTTGGTCCAGGTTTCCATGAAAAAGGCGATGTCTGAAGAGGTGGCGTTGAGGAGGTTGCGTGTTTGTGGAGGGACCGCATGTTGAGGAGGATGCAGTTGAGCTGGTCAGCTGCGCTGTTGGTCAGCTGGGTGGCAGGAGTCACTGGTGTGCTGATGTGGCAGAAGGTGCAGTTGCAGTTTCAACAGGCGCTGGGTGCAAGAGAATTCTACAGTGTTGCTAGATGGCAGGCGGTGAGGCGTCCAGGGTTGATGGCGAGGAGACTGCTGGTGGTCCGAGAGGAAGGGTCTTTGGTTCTGGGTGCGGTCCAGGGGTGGATGGATGCAGACAGGCTTGCCTTTGGCGCACCAGTGATACGCCCACTGTGCATAGCCGCACAGTGGCTGCCATTATGTAATGCTGCGGGGGGGACCTGACAGCTGGGAGGCAGGAAACATGGGACAGGACACTGGAGGGGACGGGATGCAGGGAGAGCAAGGTTTGTCAATATATCTTTTAATAATTCTTACCTCAAGGCAGGTACTTGCGTCTTCTGGTGTCCTGATCTCCTGAGTCTGGTTTCAAAAACAGGAGGCAGGCAGCCAGGCTCCCTCCCCTAAGCCAATCAAAACGCTGCAATGCAGCATTGTGATTGATCTTGAGTGCCGTGACAAGGCATTCAGACAGGGGCTGTAGGAATATGCATGTTCTCCGTGCAGGCTGTAATGCAGCCGGCATTGTGAACAGGGATGTGTGCATGGCAGCTTTGGGTGGCCTGAGAGGGCCGACCAAACAGTCATTGCACACTTGAGTGGGCATACCACTCTGCCCCTGCCCTGCTCCGTGAGTAGAGCAGCCCCACCCACCCTCCCTCCTGCAGAGGAAACATAGCATCAGTACATCAGAAAGTTATCATGTTATGTTTCCTCTTCTTGCACTACTTGAAAGCAGTGGAGCGATGTACTTCTGCTATAGCGGATGAGCCGCCACTGCGGGTACATCACCCACAGGTGGTAGGGCTGGGCCCTATTCGACCCCCGGGCCACCTCTGCTACCGGAACCCCCTTCTCATCTTTTGCACTCTCTCCAAATCTGTGACTCAGCCAGCAGGAGCCTCAACCAGGTGGGATTTCACAAGCCAGGGTACAGCAGTTGCCACCAAGTCCGCTGTGGATCCTCCTGATGCAGGGGATGCAACAGGGCCCCCTTAGATGTGAAGTTGCAGCCCTCCCGCCAAACAAGTTTTGTGCAGGTCAGGGGCCTCGTCTCCACAGAGTCCGGACTGCGTAACATCCTCTGGCCTGTGATCCTGAGAGGCGCAGCCCACCATTGGTAATCTCCTTCGTGCACCCTGGTGTAGTGGTGGTGCATTGTTTGCGATGCAGACCTCCCTATGTTGATGGGCAGGAGAGCCTCTACCATTCACTGCTCCAAACGACTCCAGGTGGTCTTCTCACACAGGTCAGCAATGTGTCTCCATGCGACCTGGCAGACTTCACCACCAGGTAAGGGCGATCGGCGAAGCCTCAATGTCTACCCCCATGGCACAGCAACTCCACAGCACCTCTGCATCCTACTCCGGGTCCCAGACGCAGGCCCAGTGAGGCTGCTGGGCCCCGCGGACTGTCCGCGCTTTCAAGGTTTTGGATGCCATGGTGTTGCAAGGAGTGCGCAATGATAAGTGATGCATCGCTGGTTTTGCCCAGGGATGCACCTCTTTTCATGATTGTAGCCCTGGATTTCTTCTTCCCGTGGGACTCTGTCATCCTGGCTGTTGGGGGGTGGGGGGATTGTTCTTCTGTGTTGCACTTGGCCCTAGCTGCTCCAATCTGCATCCCATTGGTTTTGTTTCCTATTTTTCATTGGAGGTGGACTTATAGGCTATTTTGCCTCGAGATGCATAAAAGTCACATTGGGCTGACTAATGTGAGTTTTTTGTCCGCATTTTGGCCTTTCGTCAGTTTTCGCCCGCTAACGCCAGAATTTGTATTACCTTCACACTTGTGTTAGCGGCCGTTTTCACTGGGCTACCTGAAACTATTGCCATGTAGCTACGTATTGTAAATACATTGTTAACAGGGCGATAGCTTTTGGTGATAGGCCGCGTTTAAAAAATTGCTGCTAACTAACGCTAGCGTTAGTTAGTAGCAATTCTTGTACATATCCCCCTAAGTGTATCGGTCATATTGTGAACCAGAACTCTCCTTGCTAGCATTGTGCTTCATATGTCTGTAATTCCCATGAAACAAACATAGCCTTTACATGTGTTTTCCTAATTGGTAAATAGTAAAGGAAGCCCTTCTTTTAGGCAGTATCTGAGAGGATAATGCTGTGCTGGGAGACTGTCTAAAGGGTGAACTCGAGATATGCTAATGGGCTTGACCCCCTTAAAAAAGGAGGCCTGATTATACTGTGGACAACCTAGGAAAGGTACGGGGGGTTGGGTTACACCCTCATTCAATGTATATAGTGTTGATATTGATCTCTGAACCCCTTTTTTCATCCTAAATAGATTTTGCTTACTACTAAATTAAATAATTGTTGATCTCTCCCTGTCTCCTTCTTTTTGCAATTTATGTGCATGATTGACAAAAATTGTCCATGATTATTACCTGTTGTAATATTGCTTATATCTCGCACGTACATCCTATGGTTTCTTGGCACTAATAGGTAACAATAGTTCCAGCCAGAGAACAACTATACTGGTTTACAGATAAAAGGCTAGTTTGAATAACCACATTTTTAAATCATTCTTAAACCCCTTGAAGTCATTAGTAAAGTGAAGGGCACGAGGGAGAGAGTTCCAAAAGGTTGGAGCAAGTACGGAAAACCTACCACTCATCCTTTTAATTTTGAAAGTCAGAATAGTCAGCAGGTTGGATGAAGAGGAACGCAATAGCCAATTAGGAGTAAAGTATAGGATACTATACCTGATTCTAGTTTGAATAAACAGGGGCCCAGGTCATGTAGGGCCTTAAAGGTAATGCAAAATACCTTAAATATGTTCCTCTGTTCCTATGGAAGCCAATGTAGGTCTAATAAGAGTGGAGTGATATGGCAATATGGTAAAAAATGAGTCTAGCAGCCTGATTCTGTATAACCTGCAGTCTACTCTCTTGAGCTTTAGAAATACCCAAGGAAAGGGAGTTAGAATAATTCTTATTGGCCATGAACCTAGCTATCTTCTTAATGTTCCGGAGCATAAAAACACAATTTTAAATTACCGACCCTATCTGAGATTTTAAACACAGCTCATTGCCTATAACCATCCCAGGGTTCTAGCAGATCTTTTGGGGGAAGGAGGCGCCCCCATTACCAATGGCCAGATGGAAGAAGTCCATAGGCCTGCTTTGTTGTTCACTAGAGCAATCTCTGTTTTTTCTGAGTTAAGTTTGAAAACATTAGTGCCCTCCAGTCCCAGGTAAAACACATTATACTTTGAAAATTCCATTGGGAAGCAAGGGAGCCACCGAGTCTAATCATGCATTGAGAGTCATTGGTGTAGTTGTAAATTCTACAGTTCAAGAAAGCCAAAGCCTGACTTACGTGCCGTTGATTGGGCTCTCTTATATCATGTTCTTATAGCATGGTTATTATTCACCTATGAAAAATATAATAAAAATATAATTGTACAGTCATGTCAATCACTTCGACAGATTGTTTCAAACATACATCCTGTGGGCTTTTCATGTAGTTCCCTACATGTCTATGTTCTAAATGTTTAATACAATAACAAGCCTTAGCAGAGTCTACTGACCTGGCTTTAATTTGCTAACATAGCTACACAAGCTCGGGGAATAAAAACAGGGGAAATGAATAGCTAGTACATAAAGAGACAGGTTGAGACAAGGCATAAATAATGCACATTGTGAATGTTTGTATGTGCATGTGATAACTGGTTAAAATCAGATCCACTGCCTGTGTCAATGCTTTGCACAAACAAGCCAAAAGGTAACTAACATTAAGAATAACCATGTTGCAAATGACAACAAAAATGATGCAGACTAATATTTAGCAAACACACCAGGTCATTTTAGTACTTACATAATACTATGCATTGCTATTTTTGGTGCTTCTGCAAAACATATATGTTTCTAAACACCAATATTAGCAAGCACACAACTCATGACCTACTGTGCAAAGAAAATAACTCAGCAACACAGTACATTAAATACAAGTTTAATAAAAGCAATACACTGCAATGCCATTAAAAAATATAAATGCATAAATGCACAGAAAATGAGTCATATTCCCTATGTTAATAGAGTGAAACAAACAACGACAGGCAGCGTGATGCACATACAGATATATAGATCTGATACATGCGCACTAGTACAACTATTAAAAACAAGATGGCCAGCATGCTGATTCTAAACGTGGGGTCCATGTTGAAACAGTAAACAATAAGGGCCTGATTCACAAAGAGCCTCTGCAGTCATAGCAGCGACACCACAGCTGTGGCAGGATATCTGCGATGAGAAACTGCAGTGCGGACATCCCGCCAGCAGTGTGGAGATTCTGCCACGACTGCAGGGCATGCGCCACGACCGCAGAGACTCTTTGTGAGTCGGGCCCAGGGTATTTAGAATACCATTCCGATGACCCACAGAGACAATGCTACAAATAGTTATTAATCAAGTCACTAGGCCAGAAGTAGTATTACTGCCTATCTCCACTCTGATGTATTTATGGCTACATTCTGGAGTTCTCTGTAATGGTAAGTTCATGCAGTTTCCTAAAAGTCTAGAAAATAGTCTAATACACCTCCCAGGCTTGGGATCCCAATCTGACAAGAGGACATGAACAAAAATGAAAGCCTAAAGGCCAGCTTTGGCTGTTTTCGGTGCCAAAATGAACTATTTTTTTGGCCAAGCCGAGTTGCTTTCTTAACAACTAATGCATTACTACAAAAATGACTGACAATAATGAGCAAAACAGCTGTTGGGGCTGTGGCTGAAGTCCTAGGAAGCCTCGCTGTATGAAAGCAGACTGGAGGAATGTCACAGAAACACACACACACACACACTCCCCTAGCAATTTTGCATACATGCACTTAACACACACACACACACACATATCATGTATGCAGCCGTGGCCGTCAGTCAGTGGGAGTACCTGCAGGGTGGTGACGTGGGGAGGGGGAGGGTCAGGGTGGGGGTAGTAATGTATGGATTACGGAGCTTCCCAGATAAGTAAACATTTTAAATAAATAAACCGAATTTCGTTGAGTGCACTGCCTCCCCAAATGCGATGCAGTGCGCGCAACGAAATTCGTTTTATTTATTTAAATGTTTGCTTACCTGTAAAACTCTGTAATCCATACATTACTACCCCCCATCCTGCCCCTCTCCCTTCCCACGTCACCGCCCTGCAGGTACTCCCACTGCTTGCCGTGGCTGCATGTATGCACATAAGCAACCACCATCACCGACCCCTTGGGCCGCACAAGCTCATTGATGTGTCATTTGACACTAAAGTTTACCCACAATGGGCCCGATTCACAAAACGAACTTAAGACAAAATCCTAAACTTACTACTTTTGGTATTCACAGAAGTTAGGATTTTGTCTTAAGTCTGTCTTAAGTCTGTCTTAAGACAAACTTAAGACAAAATCCTAACTTCTGTGAATACCAAAAGTAGTAAGTTTAGGATTTTGTCTTAAGTTAGTTCTGTGAATCGGGCCCAATTACTTTAGAGGATAGCTCTGAAGAGGTGCATTAAAATTCCATTGAGCTTCGCACACCATTATTAGCTTGATGCTATTTAAACTGCACTACTTGCCACAGGTTTCCAGGTTTTACTAAACGTCCACCACTATTCAGGTTTTACCAGACAGGCAATCATGAAAAGTCTCAAATTGTCATCTGTAAATATGGGAAAATATTAATTTTAGTGCCCCATCTGAATTTAAGTGGCCTGATTTCTGGTTCCTGATGTTTTTCAAAATAAAAAAAGAACTATACACAGATAATCAATGCAGATATTTGCAAAGCTGGATCTGATTTCAGTTAGGCGAGGGCAGAGAACTCTGCTCCGGCAGTGTTTTTTGCAAGAAATGGGCATGCGCGGTGGCACGTGCATGCGCAGTATTCGCAGTTATCACCCAACGTAGGAGAGAGACTGCGAGGAAGAGGAGGAGGGCAGCCCAGAGACACCGCAGTACAGGTAATTGTTTTTTTGTTGTTTTAATTAATGTCTAAATAATTTTTTTAAGGGGGTGGAGGCGGGTGGCGGCGCAGAGTTCCACAGTGTTTGTTCCCAACACCGTGGACCACCTCATAGTCCCGCTCCGCCAGCTCAGCCAGGGGTTAATTTCAGTCTCTTCTAACAGGACGACATTGAGATGGAACATATGCGTGTCAAAGAGCCTTCCTGAGGCAATAACATGACAATATATGGATACACAATTAATCATAGCTTTGAGTTCACAGATGTAGTAGTTGTGCACTGAAGAGCAGACAACTTAAAACAGTGGAAAAATTCTCACATCCCCACACATTAACTGTACTGCCAAGGAATGAATCTCTTGTGAAATGTGTACAGTCTCCTTCTGCTTTTTGTGGTTAAAGTTTTCAGTATCTGCAAAAGAAGTTTACTGGTGGGAGTCCTACATGGTTATTATTGTAGGGTCGTGTGATCATGTGGTAATTCGAGGACTTCTAAAAAAGTTACGTAATCAGTTGAGAGATTTCTGGGTGTGGTCAATAAAGTTTATGACGAGGTGCATTCAGTTAACGGTTGCATGCCGAAGAATAAAGACGTGTTAGAGAGCTAAGTGTGTAACGTGGTCATTTGAGTGCTCCAGAGCTGGAGAGGATGCGACACCTAGCATTGAGTAGGGGATACGTGCCCGAAAAAACAAGACTGCTCTCCCTGAGAGTTTGCAGAGGTTCAACAAACTGCTTGTGCATGCCATGTGCACACCAAGAAACAGTCTACGTTTGGCATATGTGGAGTCAAAGAGCCACTCAAACTCCTACAAGGCCCTCGAAGAAAGTGAAGCCCTCTAGAGGAGTACAGTCAGAAAGCCCACCAGAAGCCTACTGGTAATGCTGAAAGAAGAAATACTGCGTCACTGCATAACACAGAGCCATCATCAAAACAGAAAGAAGTGCTAAAGGCAGGGACAGCCAGGTGCAAGAAAGCGCTAAAGGCAGAGATGACCAGACACAAAGAAATGCTAAAGTCAGTGAGAACCAAGTACAGAGAGTGCAAGTGCACTTACTTGTTTGAAAGAAGGAAGTGAAACTGACCTCGGATTGGGCCTGTTCGAAGGCCGGTGCATCTAAAGTAGCCAGTGGCATCTAATCTGATGAAAAGACAGTTAGAATAGTGTAATTTTTAATGACTGCAAAAAGGAGTGCCAAATACGGTGCATCTCTAATTTTGAAATCCCCCACTTCTCTTTGCAAAATGCCAAAATGCAGAATATTGACGCCAGACGGACCACATGGATCAATACGTTCAATTGCTTGATAGATACTTTAGAAGAAGTAAATGACAAAAAGATCATCAAATACTTAAAGAACCTTGCAGGTGATGGAGTGAAAGAAGTGATGAAGAAAATATCACAAGCTAATGAAGTATCGTACCTTCAATTCAAAGAAACATTGGAAGCCAAGTTCAATCGAATGCCGACTACGAAAGGTAGATTTTCAATCAGATAAGACAGCAAGCTGATGGAAGGATGAATGAGTTTGTCAAAAGACTAGATACCCTCATCAAGCACTGCAAGTTCGGGGGGCGCAAGAGGGCACGCGAGCAAGATGGCCACACTTGCGTGAGGCTCTTGCAGCTCAGGACAAATAATTATATAAATCCTGCCCAAATGCTGGAAAGATAGCAAACCTGTGGCGGGGACACACATCGGAATACCTGCGGCAGTCTGGGTGGCCACAAGAATGGAACACGGAGGCTGAGGTGCGGAGTAAAACAATCAGATGTGTGGAGCTCCGAGGCGCTTTTTTTCCAAGATGGCGGGGAAAGCCGGGAACCAGCTGCCGCGATTACCGCAGACGACAGAAAAGTAAGGCTGTATGAGACAGCGGGCCCCCGTCACTGAAGGGACCTGCGTGGCAAACCAAGAGAAAGAACCCCTGTCCAGAATGAAGACACGGTAGCCAGGGGACACTAAGCACGGCGGCTTGGCGAGCCTGACAGCATCATAACTGTGAGCGAGCGAGCTGCGGCGGTGGCGTCCGGCACATCTCCTCCCCCTCAGCTTGGGACACCAGCAAAGATACAAAGCATCACTCACCACAGGGAAGGGAGGGCAGCCTGAAACTCCACAATTCCGCAGCGAGAAAGGCACAGCTCCCTGGCACCCAGGCAGCGACCCACCAAAATGGAGCAGAGAGGCCGCAGTGCTGTCATACTGGGCCTGGCCGCTTAACTTTAAAGAGAGGTGGGAGGGGAACAGCGGGGTGGCCCTAGTCGGTGCAGCACTGCGGCAGAGACAGCGATGACGGCGGGGACTTGGAAGAGACCGCACACTCGCCCATGCAACAACATTAAGGCAGTACACAACAACACAAAAAGCCCCTGGTGAAGGGGGTACCGCTAGGGTGAAAAGTGACACGCGCAATCACATTTAATTGTAAATGGAAGAGGGCTTTTCTGCCTGGATGGCATGACAGAGTGGGCGCTCAACAAAGCAAGGATATAGCGATGTTGGCTCTGAAGCTGAGCATTAAGCACATGTACAGAAGCGGCAGCCAAGATAACCGCAGGAGAAGAGCCCGGCATGAGGAGCTCTACCCATCTACCACTAAGACAAGAAATAGAAGCCCTAACTAAGGGTAAAACAGCTTCATCAATAAACGGCGCTCTGATGCAACCGTCAAGATAGAGCGATGGGGCACTCTGGAACATACTATAAAGCCCAGAATCAGAAAAGACACTTAGGAGACACAATACTCATGCGAAGGCAGAAACAACAGAAATAGGTGTTGCTCATATTGTACCCAAAAGTTCAGCCCTCTTGGGGATAGTAGAACAATGCATCTCTGACCTGGAAGACACTTCTACTGGACGAAAGGAACAACTATTAAATATGGAACGCCTCTTAAAAGTCATTGCAGCCAAAAACAAAGACCTAGAATCGAGTTCACGCCAAAATAACTTACGAATTCTGGGCATACCTGAATCTACAAACACAGGGAAAATGGAGGACTACGTTGAATGCTTGCTCACAACAGTGTTTGAAAGAAGTGCTTTTTTGGTGATGCTGATAGCAGAGAGAACACACCGTTCACTGGCCAATCAACCATTGCCCTTAACCCCCTCAAGACCAATAATTGCCAGACTGCTAAATTATCGGGACCGGGATACTGCACTTCGGCTAGCAAGGGAGAAGAGGACACTTTTATTTGAAGATAATGACCTGGCAATTTACCCAGATTTAGCCATGGTGGTCCAAGAGGCACGTGAAAAATTCCTACCCGTTAAAAAGAAACTTCAGCTAGCGAATATTACCTACGCCATGCTCTTTCCCACACATCTCCGAATTTCGCATCAGGGCAAGCAGCATTTCTTTACGAATCCACAGCACCCAGTTGACTTTTTTAAAACTACAGCACGAAGATCACTGCGACATGAGACTGCCTCTAGCCCATCCAGATCTACCCTTGCTTTATCTGATATAGAATGAGGCTGAAGGAACATCTGAAGCTGTTTTCCCTTTGGAAAATGAGTAAAGAGGAAGGAGGGGGAAAAGAAAAGCGGATTTGAATCACAGGCACGTCGATGGTGCATCGTATACACCATGGATCCCCGGAGGGATATAAATCCTGTAGTAAAATAGGGCACGGAAATATAACGTTGACAACGCTACCCCCAGATGCAGTAGTGTACTAACCCGACATAACGTACTCACAATTCTGTCCTGAGCACCCTCGTGACCACGAGGGAGAACCATAACGCCCCCCCTGCGGTCCCCCAGAAGGTCATACCTCACATGACCTGGACAATGTTGATTTGCCACAATGTCTCGTTGAGGACAAAGTTAATGGGTTAAAGGGAAGGGAGAAGGGGGGAACATCTCACGGCAGGATTGGGCTGCTGATGTGGGAGGAGGGAGGGAAGGCGGGGAAGTTAACAACACCAAAAATCGCCAAGACCACAAGAATAGTTGTAAGTTATTTTGCTACCCTGACACAATATACTAAGAATACACACAACTCATACTATAAGAAAGACGTGACAAACGAATCACCCAGAACCTCCTAGTTATAACTTTGCTTCATGGAATGTGGGAGGCCAAGGCAACCTCCGGACATGTCCTGGCATACCTGGATAGGCACACTATGCACTGCGCCATGCTGCAGGAAACCAATATCGGCCCCTCTGCCCCGACCACGTTTGCAGCTCGATGGGCTGAGTAAAGATGCTTCTCTACATACTCAACATATGCTCGTGGTATGGTACTCCTTATAAAAAATAGCTTGCCATATGTTGCCATAGGCTCAATAACAGACCCACAGCTACGATATTGGATCATGTGGGGGAAAATGGCATCCCAATCCATAACATTTGCCTGTTGCTACGGCCCCAACACCGATGACCCAGAGTTCTTCAATATACTATAGGGGAAAATACTAAGGGTGGGTGAGTACCACTACATGGAATTCTGTGGATTTGAAAAAAAACTCTGTGAATTCCACTCCAACTCCGTTCCATCTCATGCCAACTAATAAAACAGAAACCCCACATACCTTTGATAATATAGTCTCTCACAAAAGTGAAAATGAAAATACAGCAATCAGTGAGAGAGGTGATGATTTTGGGGTCCTCCCTAACCTAGGGGGAGAGCCAAGCAGATGCCTTGTACAAAAAGAACATCACCTCAGTCATTGCCTGATATTTTTCAACGCTCACTTTTGTGAATTGGTTATATGCTTGTTAGCATGTAAAGGTAACATGTTTGATCATAGGGTTGTGGGTGCAGTAGCATACTCCAGAGTTTTTGCATGAAATCCGTGTTCGTGAAACTCCCCTCATCTCATCCCAATTAATAAACCAGAAATCTCACATACTTTTAGTAAAATAACAAATAACTATCTTTACATGTTAAAATGCATATAGTCATCTCACAAAAGTGAAAATGAAAATATCGCAAACAGTACCTTTAATTAAACAACAAATAACTATCTTTACATGCTAAAATACATGTAGTCATCTCACAAAAGAGAACATTAAAATAAAGCAAGCAGAGAGAGAGGTGATGATTTTGGGGTCCTCCCTAACCTAGGGAGAGAACCAAGCAGAGGCCTTAAACACCAAGAGCACATCATGCTGAACTATACGGTTGTGGTCCCATCCTCCTAGGACCACCTCAAGCACAGTCAGTGATGCATGAGTTCCGTGTTTTTAATGTAATGCGTAGTTAACAAATCTCCACAATCTCCTCTAGTGGAGTGGAGTTCATTGACCACGGTTATAAAATACTAGATATAGGATCCACACATACAGTCTAGGGTGGAGATTTCAATTTCACCCTGGACCCGACACTAGACCGCCTGCACCCACAGTCCCAGCACTACACCCGCGCCCAACGTCAACTGAGAGAGAAAGTTACTGAATATTGTTTGCTGGATGCCTGGCCGTACCTCCATCCAGCTTAAAGAGAGGGCACATGCTATTCTACTGTGCACTCCTCATGGTCACATATAGATGGATGGCTAATTTCTAGAGGACCGAAAACATGGCTAACTAAGTCAAGACATTTACCGCGCACATATTCTGATCATTCACCTGTACTGATGACCCATACCCCAACTTGCACAGCAACGCCTTACCAATCCTGGCGACTTCCAGCGAATACCTTACTGGACATCCCATTCCAAACAGAACTGGAGCAAGAAATAACAGAGTTTTTCCCACGAAACATTGATACAGTGCCCCACTTTTCCACAGTCGGAGAAGCATTTAAAGTCACCATTTGGGGGGTTGTATAGGAAAAGGGGGAGGGATCCTCAAAGATATACACTCCGGAAATTAGAGACAGAACTCAAAAAACTTGTGGCTCGAATGCGATCCAAACCCAGTGCTGATCTACAGAGGCAGCTCAGAGAGACGATGACAGAATATCAGGAGACGGCTGGCATGGAGTCCAAATTCCAAGGGAAGTATCACCGAGTCAGGCAGTATGGAGAGGCAGAGTGACCAGGGAAAGCTTTGGCAGAGCTGACCCGTAAACCGAGATTCTCAAGCACAATATTGGAAATTATTGATGCAGATGGACAAACAAATAGAGACACCTCTGACATATTGAAAACCTTCCATACATTCTACAACACTCTTTATACAACACACAGAATACAACCAGTAGAGTTTGAACCATACTTTGAGGATATAGCATTAGGATGGCTAGGCGATACTCAAAGCGAATTCCTGTTGGCTGACTTCGAGGATGAAGAGTTACGTACCACACATTATGCAGCTACGAACTGGCCAAGCTCCTGGTCCGGACAAGCTTACTGTAGAATTCTACAAACATTCTGTGACTCCCTCATTCCAATCCTAAAAAATGTCTACGAAGAGGTGCGTTAGACAGGTATACTTCCGTAAACAATGCGCGAGGTACTCATCATATCTATACTAAAATCAGGCAAGGAAGAAGACAGATGTGACTCACACAGGCCACTATTGCTTTTAAACTGCGATGCAAAAATACTCACAAATCGAATAAGTCCTCTGATGAGCACACCGGTATTGCCAGATCAGTCGGGCTTTGTGCCAGGCAGAGCGACTTCATTTAATTGCCCTCACGCAGGATACCGACCCAGACCTTGCCGCGGTGGCAGTCTTTTTGGACGCCATCTAGGCATTTGACTCCCTAGAGTGGGATTACTTGGTTGGTGTCTTGAAAAGGATAGGTTCCCCCGCCCCCCCCTTTTTTTGGCCTATATTCAATTGCTTTATATCAAACCACAGGCCAAGGTGTTAATTAATGGAACCTGCTCCCCTAGCTTTCACATCACAAGAGGGACGAGGCAGGGATGCCCACTTTGCCCCCTCCTTTTTGCACTGGCCATGGAGTCACTGACGGCCGAAATCCGACAGCACCACTGAGAATATGCCCTCCAATAGGCAAATCTTAATTTTACTATATGCAGATGACCTCATACTGTATCTACGAGATCCTGAGGTAAGCCTCAATCCAAAACTATGTGAATTTATACAATTCAGAAGAGTCAATATCACTTGGGGTAAGTCTCAGATCTTCCCCCTCACTGACGCAGTCAAACGATACGAGCCTGATTACCCCTTGACTTTGTGTGACAGTGAAATAAAATATCTTGGAATAGTGATAACTAGAGACAGGGCAAAACTTATTAGGGCCAACTACGGAAGATCGCATGACACACTGACGGATTCCATCACTAGATGGATCGCTAGGCCTCTCTCATTTGCAGGCAATACTCCCTAAGCTACTATATCTCTTCATAAATATTCCCTATGCACCCAGCAAACAGTTCTTCAAAACCCTCAAATCTCAACTTATCTGCCTGACTTGGGTGGGCAAACTGCCCAGGCTAAGATATATTGACTCAACCTTTTACCAAGGGTGAATTCGAGGTGCCGGATAAGGAATTATACTTTTGGTGTGCTCAGGCTAATTTCACCATGTACTGGATGGACCCACCACTGTATATGCTACATCTCGCTGTAGAGCATGGATACATGGTACCCACTCCCTACATGGCATGTTTAAGTTCACCGACTAATCCTAAGTGTAAAGATCCAAATACAGTTGAATGTACAAGTAGAACATGGCGTAACACAGCCAATCGCTTGAAACTTGACACAATATACTCTCTCTTGCTGCCATTGCAGAACCTTCTAGACATCCCGGTTATGCAAGAAGGGAGCTGTAGACAAATGCTTTACAAATTTGAGGTATTGACATGGGGGGCACTATACGAGGTGGTGACTTTTCGTAACAGGAAGAATTTTTCAAAGAGTGCCAGCCTACTTCCATGAAGCTCTTCATGTATGTTAGACTCCGCCATGACGTTAAGACTGCCACCCCTGCATTTCCTGCCGAATCCCGACTCTGGCCCCTGTGCATCCCTTACTCCAAAGATCCACCCTTGCACATGTAGTCTCTCTGCTATATCGAACCACCCAGACAGTCAGATCACACATTATTCATACAACACAAAGTCACTGGGAGGAGGTCCTTGGTACTCCCCTTAGCGATGGCCAATGGACATTCTGCTGTCAGCAAACGAGACAAGTTTCGACCAGCAGTTGACTGCGCATAATACATTTTAAATATTTAAATCCCCTTCACTATACTCCTGCAAAACTACTCCGCTTCCGACTAAGGGGAAATGATAACAGTGAAAGGTGCGGGAAGGCAGGAGCCAATTTCTTACACTTGGCCTGGGAATGTGCGCCCGTTAAGAAATGCTGGGACGCGGTGCTTGAGGCCTTTTATCAGATAGCTGGGTCCCACGTGACAAATACCCCGCTTACTACACTATTAGGATACACAAAAGACCTCGGGCCCCAATCAGATGGTATGTTTTGCTGGGTCTACTTCTGGTGAAGCACAGGGTGGCCTGCAGGTGGGGAAGTGGTTGAGCACCCAAATTTACGGACTGGCTAAATGATTTTATATTCTGCCAAGAGCAATTACCTACATATGCGGAATTGATGCCACGTACATACCGACCACTGGATATTTGGGAACCCGTAAGAATATGTTTGCTGGAACATTCTGACTCAGAAGAAGCAGAAGGTGGGAATTCAGAAAACCCAAAGACAACACAACAATGAACAGGAAAATGCATAAGGGGGCAGATGGTGGGAAAATGCGGGGAAACACTGGGTGTGATTAAGAATGCACGAAAGATTCATACAAGATGTAACTGGGTACTAAATAAATTAGAAGTACATAGAGTATATGTTTAGTTGTGGACATCATGATTCTATCAATAATGCTAATATTGTGTCGTGAGGCTGTTTGAGGCCTGTTATGTTACCTTACTGCTGGAAAAACCAATAATTTTAATTTTTTTTAAAGCAAATGCAAGTTCAGTGAATTCAATGATGAAGATGCCATGCGTCTCAGAGTCATTGATAGTTGCCTCTCCGATCCGTTCAGACGATGCATACTGAGAGAGACACTCAGCCTAGAAAAGGTACTCATGGCTGTAATAGCTGAGGAATGTGCAGATTGACAGGCTGCTGATATGTACACCCCATGATCGCAGGGATACCGTGCGTACACCCCTGATCGCAGGGGTACGAACCGTACCCCTCCAGACATGGGGTGTACGCACCGTACCCGGAGGCCGATCCGTACCTGTTTTGAAGTGTACTCTGCTTCTCCAGATGTTTTGGGCTCCCATAAAAAAAGCATTGTATGGTAGGTACCCGACACGATTCGTACTTGCTGGGTCGGGAAAACCTGCTACAGATGTTGCGTACAGTGGGTTCCGAGGGAGAATCATACGGAGATAAGAGTCGTACGGTCTTTGTACGATTCGTATGGAGTCCTGCTCCTGGTATGAATCGTACTTCATCGTACGTACGGGGGAGGTTGCAGGTTACGATTCGTACAGGAAAAGCGCTCCGTACGGCTATTCGGAGTGGTTTTTCCTGAATCAGAATCGGCCCCATAGTGTATATGAATATACAGCTAAATGGTGCCAAAGTCTTCTCCTGTCTTGATTTGAATAAAAGATACCATCAACACGAGCTGGAGGAGAACTGTGGGTACACTACTACTTTTTTAACTCATGTTGGTTGTTCAGATATAAAAACTTAGCTTTGGTGTGTGGTCGGCTGCAGAAATCTTTCAGGATGTCATTCGCTGAGTAATTCCACCCGTCACACATGCTTTCAACTACAGTAACAATATACTAGTGTTTGGGGCTACATGAAACAAAGCTCTGATACAAGTATACTCTCTGCTTGCTGATGCAGGTCTCACTTTAAATGCAAAAAAAGTGTGAGTTTCACAAAACCAAACTCAAATACTTTGGGCATATTTTCTCTGAAGGAGGAATGACTCCTGACCCTGAAAAAGTACAAGCATTGTTATTCACTTTTCCCCCACAATATGTAACAATGTTACAATCCTTCTTAGGCATGGTTAGCTATTGCTCCAGATACATTAGTGACTTTGCTATTGTGAGTGGCCCATTAAGAGATTTGACAAAGAAGAATATTCCCTTCCATTGGTCCTCTGAATACGCCTGAAGTTTTAAGAAAATCAAACATGCAATTGAAAATGCAACTGAAATGGCTCATTTTGATCCAAAGTTTCATACTCCGATCATAGTAGATGTAAGCCCGGTGGGGTTGGGTGTGATTTTTACTCAACCCAATGGACATCCAAATGGGCAGACACACATTGTGGACTATGCTAGCAGAAGTCAATCTCATACTGAATGTACCTTTTCTCAGCCAGATAAAAGAGAGCCTGGCTGTAGTGTCTGCAAGTGAACATTTACATGTATTTCTGTGTGGAAATCATTTCATCCTTGTCAAGGACAGCCAGGTGTTGCTCACCATTTTCAGAAATCCAAAAGCCAAGATGCCCCCTCGCATTGAGAGGTTCTGGCCTGATGTCCTTGGCGAGGTGCCCTCCCCGAAGAAGGAAATTAAGACCTTGGGAGTCTGGCTTGAACCTGATCTATCCATGAAGACCCAGGCAGCCAAAACAGCAGGCACCTGTTTCGGACTCATGCGCTCTATCCGAAAGATCCTCCCGCTACTCCCTCCCCTATCAAGGAAACTCCTCGTTCAAGGCTTGATCCTTGCTCGTCTGGACTATAGCAACGCCGTCTATCTAGGAGCCCCCGAATCCACTCTGGCAAAACTCCAGCGTGCTCAAAATGCAGCTGCCCGGCTCCTAATGAATCTTCCCACCAGAGCCTCTGCCAGACCAGCACTCAAGGCCCTACACTGGCTTCCGATCCGTCAGAGGATTGAATTTAAGGCTATGTGTACCGCCCACAAACTCCTCAACGGCCTAGGCCCTTCGACCCTGAGAGACATGGTCACTCCTTATAAAGCTCCCAGACTCCTGCGCTCAGACAATGAGCGTCTGGCCAATGTCCCGAGATTCAGGAAGGCGCGCACTGGTGGCCGACGCTTCGCAGTAAAGGCGTCCTCTGGCTGGAACTCACTTCCACGCTGCTTGCGTCTGGAACCCTGCCACCTTCGGTTCCGTAAAGAACTGAAAACTTTCCTTTTTCCCAAATAGGACTTCCTCTCCCCCTCTGGTCACTACAAGTCTTTCATAGCGCGGGGATGCCTTCGGGTCACCAGGCGCTTTATAAATCGCTAAATAATAAATAATAATAATAATAATTGCAAGGGTTCAGTGACAAAATATCAGAAACACAAATATCATGTGGACAGAATATTGTGCCAAAAATATTGAGGACAAGAATACCAAGAAGGTAAGTGCAAATAGGTAAGTATAAATGAACTATTCGTAACTCCATATCTACGTAACTTGAAGATATTTCCATCATCAAGGTACATATATGTGGAGGTATGTATAGTAAAACTTTACTTATCCACAAAAAATAACGTTCACAATATTTTTGTACTCGATATTTTTAACACGATATTTGTGTTACTGATAATTTGGCCTAGCAACGATTGCAAGAGTATGATTCCATACCCCACTGGGGTAGGATCAAAACCTCACAAATTACTTCTCACAAGTGCCATTACTGCGTCACAGTGCAAAGTCTATAGCGGCTGAAGAGTATATCAATTTTGGAGTAAAGTCTAGCAAACATGCAGCTCTATCCTTTAAGCAGATCATTGCTGCTACCAACACAGAGGCAGGGTCAAGACTGATTTGCATATGGCTGGGTCCAAACTGGAATGGCATGGTGAGCAAATAAACAATAGATTTAGGCCCAGATCTCTGTACTGGGGTGAATGTATGACATTGTTCTGCATTCTGTCCATCAATTGTTCTTTTTGCATTTGTCACCCCGAGTGGGACGGATATGCTCAGAGGTGAGTCCTGTGCTCTCCATGCCACTGGAGTCAAGCGATCCTGGCTGATGAGGGTTGAAAGCCCGAAACCGGTCCTAGGATGCTTGTTTCCAGTGCAGGGAGGACCTGGCTGGCAGATCGGGCTGGACTGTTGCCATTGGGCGCAGCGTCAAGACTGATTTACATATGGCTGGGTCCAAACTGGAATGGCATGGTGAGCAAAAAACAATGGATTTAGGCCCAGATCTCTGTACTGGGGTGAATGTATGACATTGTTCTACATTCTGTCCATCAATTGGTTTTTTTGCATTCACCAACACAGATAGAGACATGCTAACACTCAAGGTTATCAATTGCAAGGCAATCATGGAAAACATACTTGACCTTTCACAGACGATGTTGAATATCTAAAATTTAAAAATGAGCAGGAAGAACTTTCTCTTACTCAAGAAGGTATTATAACTAAGAGGTTTGAGAATTGTCATACCTGAGAGCTTGGGATAACAAGATATTGAACTGGCACACAATGGAAATCATGGTATTGCAGCCACCAATTGAACCCTCAGAGACCAAGTGTGGTTTCCTCACCTTGACGAACGAGTTCAGAAGGAACTGAAAGTATGTCACTTGTGAGACTGCTTATCTCCCAAGACAACACAACACCCACTAAGTATATCTGACCTTCCTAAACAAGCGTGGTAGAAAATTGAAGTTGATTTCTTTGGACCCTTAAACAATGGACATCATCTCATAGTAGTCATTGTAATGTAATGTAATGTACAGGTGTATTTATATAGCGCTACTATCATTCTGAAGAGCATCTTTGTGCTGAGATGGAAACCAAAGATGTAAAATAGCGCTGGCTTACTGCTAACGGTAAGGATGGGAGATCAGATCAGCGTTTTGCAGAGGGTTTCCGATGCACAAAAAATCCAGGTTTTTAGTGCCTTCCTAAACAGGGACTCTGATGTAATCTGGCGAAGTTGTGGGGGAAGTTTATTCCAGTCCTTTGATCCTAAGACTGTGACCGATTTTCCTCCCTTTGATACCAATCTGAAGGCAGGTATTTTCAACAGATTGGCATTTGCTGATCTTAAGCTTCAGGAGTGAAAATAGCGCTTAAAACCAGTTCATTGATATTGGGGGCCCAGAAAGTGGAAGGCCCTAAAAGGGATGATAAGGACCTTGAACAGGACGGGTTTGTGAATTGGTAGCCAGTGTAGAATATCTAGCGTTGCTGTTGCGGACAATCTCCTGGGCAATTTCAGTACCAGCCTTGCAACCGCATGGCGGACCACCTGGAGCTTGTGCAGGACTGATCTATTAGTTCCTGCATAGAGGCTATTGCAGTAATCTAGCCTGGAGATGATAAGGGCAACGGCAACTGTTTGCCTTGATGGGAATCAGATCGAAGAATTTCCTAAGGCTTTTTATGATATATAAGCAGGTACCTGCAACTGCCAGGGATTGCTGTTTAAACGATAAGGTGATGTCAAATTTTACTCCAAGATTTCTAACCACGTTCACTGTTTTTGGGGGGGTGGGGGTAGTATTCGCTGGCCACCAGAGTTTGGGTGAGAAAAGGTTTTGTTGGTCTAATGATAGAATTTCGTTTTTTTCAGTTACACCTCTGGTGGTTATTATTCATCCATCTGAAAGTCGCTGTAAGACAATTGCAGAGATTTTCTCCTGCTTGTGTAGTATCATTGTCCAAGACCAAGACTAGCTGCATATCGTCTGCATATGAGATGGTGTTTATGTTAAAGGACGATATTAGCTTAATCAGTGGGGCCATATAGGCATTAAAGAGGGTCGGGCTAAGACTCGAACCCTGGGGTACTCCTGAAAGAAGTGCCTTTTCTTGAGAGTTATATTAGACTAGTGTGATCACTTGACGGCGATCTTGCAGAAAGTTCTTTTTCCATTCTAGGACAGTGCCCGATATGCCAGATGATGCAAGGCAGTCTAAAAGAATGACATGCGAGACCGTGTCGAAAGCAGCCGACAGGTCCAATAGCACCAAGATTGCTTTCTTTCCTTGATCAAGGGCTGCTTTTAGGGTTTCAGTTGTATACAATAGTGCAGATTCTGTAGAGTGTTGTGCTCTGAAACCTGATTGATTAGAGAGCTGCGAGTTTGTTTTCTCCAAGAATGCTGTAAGTTGACTATTGACACATTTTTCAGTCAGCTTTCACAGACTAGGGAGGAGCGAGATGGGGCGTAGGTTAGAGAGAGTTGTCGGCTCCGCCAGTTGTTTGGAGCGGTTTTACTGCAGCAAGTTTCCAATCTACTAGAATCTTTGTTGTGGAGAGGGAGGAGTTTATTATTTTATTTATATTAGGTTCACAATGTCGATAAGAGCATGTAATAGAGTAGGTGGGCAGGGATCAAAGGGAGATCCTGATTTAATGCACATGATTGCCAGGTGCGATTCTTCCATTGTAATTGGCTTAAAAGTCTGCATACATGCTCTGTCTATGTCTCTGGAGACTTCCTCTTTCTTAAAGGAGAGAGTAGGAGAGGGGAAGTCTTTTAGTAGTATCCGAACCTTCTCTTAAAAAAAATCAGCTATATTATTATGGAGACTCTGAGAGGGGGGAATCTCTTGTAGACTTTTAGGATTTTTAAATAGATTAACTATTTTAAAAATCTCTTTCTGGTTGTTATTAGTGGTTTTAATAGGCTCCGTATAATATGCTTTTTTAGAGGTTTTGATCAGGGCATAATATTTTCTGAGGGCTGTTTTGAAATTATTAAGCTCATTTACATCGTATTTTTGACGCCATCTGCGTTCGAACTACCTAACATGTCCTTGTAGTTCTTTCATGGATTGTGAGTACCATGGGGCCAAGGGCTTCCAGCTGATCTTTCAAGGCATGTTTCCAGTGCCCAAACAGCTGGTTGTCTGCTATAGGGTTTCCTAGCAGGTTGGGTCTCCCATAAGGGCCTTTGAAAGGAGATCTGGATGTCCTATTAGTTCTTTCCATCTAGCCTTGTCCTGTGGTGAGGCCTTATTGCAGTCCCTACTGAGAGGCCTATTCTTTGTCAAGATCTCAAAGGGAATTAATTTATGATCTGTCCATGTTGGATCAATAGGAGGCTTAACTTCAAGAGTTTCCAAGTTCGAACAGATGCAGTCCAGTGTATGGCGTGCACTGTGTGTGGAAGATAGGGAGCATTGTTCTAGGCCAAGTACGTCCATTATTTCCTTGGAACAAATTGCTTCTGGGTCCTTGTGTGAGTGGATATGCAAATTAACATCGCCTAGGAGGGCAAAATTAGAAAACCTGAGAGCTAGTGCACTAACCACCTCTCCGATATTTTCTAGGAACTCTTTATGCGGTCCTGGGGGGCGATAAAGTATTGCTCCTGCGAAGGAGGAGTCATGTATCTGAATGCAAAAACGAATGCCCTCTGCTCCTTTCAAGCCAGGTAGTTGGTCTATGGTGCACCTAAAAATATCACGGTAAATGATTCCGAGGCCACCCCCACGTTGTACCGATCTGTCTACCCTCTGGATGAGATATCCGGGGGGAGGGTGTGCACAATGTCTGGGTTGCACCAGGCCTTCAACCATGTTTCGGTCAAAAAGAGGCAATCCAGATGCTCATTAACTATTAAGTCATACATATGACGAGTGTGCTTACACATTGACCTTGCAGTTATGAGGCCACCGCGTAGGCCGCTACGTATGGCCTTCTCTTTAACTACAGGTGCCTGTGTGAAATTAAAGGCTTTTTTGCAATTCTTGCAGCTGATAGGTTCCTCCCATTTAGCAGCGTCTAAGTACTGGTGACAGGTAGGTAGGTCATAGTTTAGAGATAATATAAATTCCCTAGTGAGGGGCAGTTCTGGTAGCGGAGGGACAGAATTTCTGGCCCTAGGCCCAGTCAAGGCGTGGACGGGCGCAGACGGGCTTGCCTTTGGCGTTCCTTCGGCACGCCGGCGGTGCTATTGATGAGTAGCCACGTTTTCCCTTAGTTGAAGATTCATCATCATCCACCCATGACAAAGTAATTGAGAGGCTGGATGATATTTTCGAAGCATGGGGTGTTCCCTCCATTAATAAATCTGACAACGGTCCACCCTCCAATAGCAGAGTTTTTAATGACTTTTTTAATTGCTTGAACGTCATACATCAGAAAAACACACCTCTCTGGCCACAGGCAAATTGCGTTGTAGAGCGCACTCTGAACAAAGTGGTCCAGCATGCTGTGCTATAAGGAATAGATCTCAGGTCAGCCTTATGTCCAGCACTTTGTGCCGATCAGTCATCTTCCCATTCTACAACAGGTGAAAGCCCTTTTCACTTTGTTGTTTGGGAAGGCCAATGGGACAATGCTACCACAATGGAGCACCAGCCAAGTGATAGAGACTGATGAGATTCATACCAAGGACACTTCTTGAAAAAGCAAGAGAAGACCTATACAGATAAGAGCAGTTGTGCTTGGGACACGGTTTTCGGACAAGGAGACCTGGTCCTAGAAACAAAAAATCAGAAGCGCAAGACTTACTCTCCCTTTAATGCTGATCCATTGAGAGTCGTGACAAGTAAAGAACATATAGTGCCTGCTCAACATCTTAGAAAGTCCATTACGAAAGACTCATCACATTTCAAGCATATGCCTCGATGTTCATCAGCTCCAGACATCACAAGTGAGACAAATCCACCTGAGTGCTCAAGTCAAGCATCTGAGTCTACATCTACGATGCCAGATGACAGTGCAACTTCTTCACCTCATACTTCTTGATCTGGAAAATTGGTGAGAGTACCACAACAACTCATTGAGGAACTCTATTGTATATATGATGTCCGTACTTTTTATTTAACAAAGGGGGAGATGTAGTGTTTTGTGATCATGTGTTGTAGGACTCTTGTGGCACACTGCAGACTCCTTACAAAGCTACGTAATCAGTTGGGAGGTATCTGAGTGTGGTCAATAAAGTTTATGACGGATTTCATTCAGTTAACAGTTGCATGCCTAAGAATAAAGACGTGTTAAAGAGCTCCTTGTGTGGTGTGCTCCAGAGTCAGGGAGGAGGCAAATTTTAAAATTATCAGTGTATAAATTCATGTAAGATTGGATATGGAACTCAAGAAACGTCACCAAGGATGTCAGTGTCACCTCGCACGTGGTGTCGCCTAGACCTGTTAAAAGAAATATTTTTTTCGAGTGAAAGCCATAATGTATTCAGCATTTGATGGATAACAGTTTAGAAGTGTGTGGCAATATCCTGGGGTTTCGCATAGTGTTCTGTGGTCTCTAGAGTAAGCTATGGGGGTGTTGGAAGCAAGTTCATTAGATTTACAGTTTAAACCATTTATCGCTCCTAAGCACTAATTATTTGAGCCAGTGGAGGCCACACTACTTACTTTGGAGACCAGCATTTATTTGTTCACATCAGATGTTTACCAAGAGAAAGCAATCGAAAAACATGCAAATCAGAAAGACAGAGGAAAAGAAAGACGGAAATCCAGCACAAAGAGAGAAAACAGGATCTTGACAGAGTGCGATAAAAGGGCAGTGTGTTTATGGTAGTGGATTAAAGAGGCATGAGGTGGATTCAAGACTACCAGTATCGGTATTCAGCATGCTAACATTTGATAGCATCGGCCACCAGCTTCGGAGCAGAGCTTCAGCACCTGCACTCCTTCTTGAACAAATTAAGAACTAGTCCTGAGGGATAGTTCTTTTATTTAATCACAAACCATCTAACGACAAGTGCTTTTTGTCTTTTTTTTTATTTTAGTCTATTTTTGATTGCAACTGATTTTATAGGTATTTCATTGTGCAAGGGGGGACGATGACAAGCTGATAGCTACAAATGGTTACTTCTATATGAGCATTGTAGAATTACAAGTAAGAGTAAGGGGGAGATACCAACAGTAGTTGTCCTGTACCTCTGTCACAGGGATTGGGAAAAGAGCAGTGTTTTCACAGATTTCCTGCATATGCATGAGGGCATTAGTGTAAAACCTGTCAGCCTGAGAGCGTTCTTCCCCCTAACTTATTGTCTTCCTCCTCCTATTTTTGCTAAATTTATTTTTGTTGGCTTTAGGACTCTGTGTACTTTACCTCTGCTAACCAGTGCTGAAGTGCTGGTGCTCTCACAATAAAAAGTGCAACTATTGGCTTATCCACAAGTGGCATAGTCAATATACCTATAAGTCCCTAGTAATGTGCACTACCTGCGCCATGGGCCTGCAAACTAAATGCTACTAGTCAGCCTGCAGCACTGATTGTGCAACCCAGTTTAGTAGCTCTTTAAACATGTCTCAGGCCTGCCATTGCAGAGCCTGCATGTGCAGTTGTGCATTTGTTGACCTGGCAAGTTAAACATCTTCCCAAGCCCAAGCCTTCCTATTTAATTCATATAAGTCACTGCTAGGGTAGGCCCTGAACAGCCCAGAGAGCAGGATGTGATGTATTTAATACGCAGGACATGCACTTATATATTTGATATGTCCTGGAAGTGAAAACCCTATAAATTCATTTTTTTACTCCTGCAAGGCCTAATTCTTCCTTAGGATAACACTGGGGTTACCTTATGATATTTTATAAGCGTAATTACCAAATGAGAGGACATAACTGGTTCATGTTTGGTGTCCCTGGAATCCTAATTTAAAATCCCAATTTATGGTGAAGTTTGATTTTAAATTACCATTCTAAAAATGCCACTTTTACAAAGTTTGGATTTTCTTGCCTTAGTCATTTTGTGCCTGTAGCCTGTCTCTGATCACATGACTTGGCGCAGTTGGGCTTTGTGTATTCCACCTAGACTGAAACACTCAGTGGGAGCTTGGGTGTGACTGAGTCTGCATTCCTGACAAGATGGGAAGGAGGAGCTGGACCCAGCCTCGCTTACACCGGAATAGGCTGTGTCCTGGCCCCACACAAAGGGCTGCCTATCTCCTGTAGTTAGTCTGGAGCTGGGACTGACAGGGTAGGGCATCTGTGCACTTCAAAGGCTTGTCTTTGAAGTCTTCCCCTACCTCAATGGCACTACTGAGCATAAGTACTGGACCTCAAACACCACCACTTCAGTATCCTTCCGGAACTGTGAAAACTCTGCCAGGAAGAAGGACTGCTGTGCTGTGGAGAGAACTGCCACTCTGATTGACTGATGCTGTGATGGATTCTGGCTTTGCTGTGCTGACATGCTGGGCTACTGCCCTTCTGCCTGGGTGTGAAGGACTGGACCTGCATCACTTGAACCCAGAGTGACTCCAAGGCATAGCTGGCTGGCTTCCTGATCGGAGTCTCAGGAACATAAAAGGCTTCCAACCACCCTGCTTTTGACTCTAGAATCTGCACTCTGTGAGTCTTCTCTGCCAAGTGGTGCCACCCTAGTCCTGGACCCTTAGAAGTGGGCCTAAGGCTTAACCCCAACAGAACAGGTGCATCCTCTGCTGACCTAAGCATCACCTCGGCTGAGCAGGACATATTCGAGCAGAACCAACACATTACCTCTGTTGCATGGATTGGTGCCATCACAAAAGACTTGCATCACTGCATACTCCAGCATCTGAGACAGACACATCGCCCGCGGAACTGCTGCAGTGCGATGCTCTACCCGGTGCAAACTCCTCACATCTCTCGTTGACGGCAGCCTTGACAACAACACCGGATCTCCGCTTTGTAGTTTCACCGCTCATCAGAATCAATGCCTCAGCCCTGCTGTGCCTCACATCCTCGACACCAGACTTCGCATCACAATCCCCATTGACAGAATCCTCGATGTCAAAGCATCAAGACCTCACACTGCAGCCATGCAACACTTTGGAAATGGCACATCACCTTGGCTGCTCAACACATCGTTGCCATTGATCCACACAAGTGGTCCACAACCAGGATAAAGGTACTTTGGTTCAGCTGACCTAACTGGGTCCCAGTAGCCAGCCCACATTCTACTGCGGTTGGCCTGAACTTTTGACTTTGCTAGGACCAGCACAACCAGATATTTTAAAGAGAGCTTTTTGTTTCTAGGTGCTATTTACCCCATAAACTTTATAATTCAATATCTCAAGTTCTACTAATTGGAAGATTGTTGCTGTGGTCTTATTTTATTCATTAAATTCAGCTCTATTTGTCTGTGGATGTTTTTGTGTGGAGTTTTCATTGTTTAACTGTTTGAAGTGCTGCACAAATACTTTACACATTGCCTCTAAGTTAAGCCTGACTGTTCTGTGCCAAGCTACCAGAGGTTTTAGGACCTGACTTAGTAGTTCGGGCTGGACTGTTCCCATGAGGCACAGGGTCAAGACTGCTTTGCATATGGCCAGATCTAAACTGGGGTGGCATGGTGAGCAAAAGAATGATGGATTTAACCCAGATCTATTGACTGGGGGTGAATGTTTTGATTTGTTCTGCATTCTGTCCATCAATTGTGTGTCTTAAGCTACCAGAGGTTGAGCACATGTTAATTTAGAGCTTGTCTGCTGCTTATCCTGACTAGGATTGTGGTTGCTGCTTAACTAGGGTTCATACTCCAGTCAACCTACAACACAATTTCTAACAAGTAGATTGTAATTTGTTGCATCAATTCTGTAGTGAAGCCCTCACTAAAGCAGCTACAGAAAGTTGATTACAGGTGTCAATCTCTATTACAAATGCAAAAAGAACACTTGATGGACAGAATGAAGAACAATGTCATACATGCACCCTAGTACCAAGATCTGGGCCTAAATCCATCGTTTTCTTTATACCCATGCCATTCCAGTTTGAACCCAGCCATATGCAAATCAATCTTGACCCTGTGCCCAATGGGAACAGTCCAGCCCGAACTGCCAGGCCCTCCCTGGACTGGAAACAAGCACCCTAGGACCGGATTACGGGGTTTCATCCATCATCATCCAGGATAGCTTGACTCCAGTGGCATGGAGAGCACGGGACCCACATCTGGGCAGACCAGTTCCACTTGGGGTGACAAATGCAAAAAGAACCATTGATGGACAGAACGCAGACAATGTCATACATTCACCCCAGTACAGAGATCTGGGTCTAAATCCATCGTTTTCTTGCTCCCAATGCAAACTGGGGTGGTGTGGTGAGCAAAAGAATGATTTAACCCAGATCCTTGTGACTCGGGGTGAATCTTTGCATTGTGCAGCATTCCATCCATCACTTGTTTCTTTTGCAAATCTCCATTACAAGTCACATTATGGTTTGGTGTATGTAATTGTTACAACACTAAATAGTCCATTACCTATATATGTCATATTGCAAGTGTCTTGCCCATTTCCACGCATATTTTCCCCTAGTATGTTCACTAACCAGTTTGCACGTGTTGGAAAGTTGTCTTTAAAATGACTGCAACAATCATAATGCCCTGTTTCTATTTTCTCAAAAGTATATTGCTATCTTTTATTGCTCTTTCTCACTTGTCTAACAGATCCCAATATATACAAAAGGGGGTGGGAGCGCACACTGTAGGACACGTCTCAGCGTCGTTACCTTTAGGCATCATGGTCGATGTAGTACGAAGTCTTGCACACAGTTCAAAATCATTCAAAGTTCTTGGTTTAGTACCATTATCAAAGCGTATCCCTAGACACGAGTCTCTTGATTCCTCAGTCATTAGTAGGGAAAATTATAACAGGTTGCTGGACATGCTGCCGCTCAATATTCTCAGGCATTATTCCTCTCCCGGCACACAGGCACTCCAGAGCTCGTCAGCTCCAGCGGCTCGAGGGAGCCATTTAAACAGTCAAAATGGGGTGGGAGCGCACACTGTAGGACACATCTCAGCGTCGTTACCTCTAGGCATCATGGTCGATGTAGTACGAAGTCTTGCACACAGTTCAAAATTATTAAAAGTTCTCAGTTTAGTACCATTATCAAAGCGTATCCCTAGGCACGTGTCTCTTGATTCCTCAGTCATCAGAAGGGAAAATTATAACAGGTTGCTGGACATGCTGCCGCTCAATATTCTCAGGCATTATTCCTCTCCCGGCACACAGGCACTCCAGAGCTCATCAGCTCCAGCGGCTCGAGGGAGCCATTTAAACAGTCAAAAGGGGGTGGGAGCGCACACTGTAGGACACGTCTCAGCGTCGTTACCTCTAGGCATCATGGTCGATGTAGTACGAAGTCTTGCACACAGTTCAAAATTATTAAAAGTTCTCGGTTTAGTACCATTATCAAAGCGTATCCCTAGACACGTGTCTCTTGATTCCTCAGTCATCAGTAGGGAAAATTATAACAGGTTGCTGGACATGCTGCCGCTCAATATTCTCAGGCATTATTCCTCTCCCGGCTCACAGGCACATCTAGAAACACGTGTCTTGGAATACGCTTGAAGAGAATACTGGCACTGGCCAATGAACTATGAGAACTGTGTATGGAGCGAATAACACTGAACCACATCGACCATGATGCAAAGAGGTAATTCAGCTGTGACGTGTCAGCGATGTGCTCCAACCCCCTTTTTTGACTGTTTAAATGGATCTCGTGAGCCGCGAGCTGACGAGCTCAGGGGCACTTGCTTGCTGAGAATGGTACTATTCCTGAGAAAATTGCGGCAGCCCGTCTAGCGGCCTATAAATACTTTCCCTACTGATGAAAGAGGAATCTAGAAACACGTGTCTAGGGATACGCTTGAAGAGAATACTGGCACTGGCCAATGAACTATGAGAACTGTGTATGGAACGAATAACGCTGAACCACATCGACCATGATGCAAAGAGGTAATTCAGCTGTGACGTGTCAGCGATGTGCTCCAACCCCCTTTTTTGACAGATTTCAATATATGGTAAAGTACCATGTAGTGATAAATCCCTATTTAATGCTCACTTCTGAAAATGTTTTGTGTTGTTCTCTGATTATTGTCCTGATCTTCTCAAACAATTGAACTGGTGTCATGACTTTCACAAATCAAATTGTGTTTACATAAAAATTGTAAGCTACGTAATTTACAATGCTAAAAATAAGTATTACTTGCAAAAATTGACCCTGCATTGTTCATGTGATGAATAAGGCCAAACATTCATCCAAGTTGTGGAAATGTCGGTTTTGAATTCAGCTAGGCCTTGGAATTGTCAATTCCACTTTTTATCTCTACATTGTGTTGGGCTGAATGGTTGGCAGATGCTCGGTATACTTCCTAATCACCTCACAAACATTTCAGGCCATCTTATTACCTGCTTATTTGTGGTTGTTATGTTCGAAATTGCTAACCGTTAGTGTAATATGTGCAATACCACTGAAAGTTATCATCACAATAACCTCTACCTTTTTTTACTTTTAGGTATCCACATTGTTTGTCTCAAAAGATTTGAATTTACAATACTCACTATTACTACAAAAAAATTCTCAATTTCTCAATAGGTTCAACTGGCAGAGTACATGTCCAGGAATCTTCCACTGAAGAGACGTGCACTCCAGCCTACGATCAAGTTGTCAGTGAGCAAAATACTTCTGGTAACCAGGAGGTTGATGAGGAGCCAGGTCCATCTGGTCACCATGGGCAAACGGCTCCAGTGACCCTCACTGAGCCCACACTGATGCCTTCCACCCCAGTTGTAACACCTCAGCAAACCAAAAACTCCACTTCATGTGTTCCTATCACTGTGACACCGACCGTGTGCCCCCCAGTCCTAGGTGATGATGAGACCACAGCACCACCAGCCCCAGCTCACCCAGGAACCAGTCGAATGGGCCACACTGGGTCAAGGGCATAGGGTAGTGAGGGTAGGAGTTGTGGGAGGGTGTTTGTGAGCCAGCATAGTAAGGCCACTGAGGTCACTGTTACCAGACCACCACTAACCTAGTCTAGGGAGCCTACAATCATCAGTCCCAAGATCTGATGGGCCAGATAATCACTGAGCTTCGGGAGATGAAGCAGTTTCAGAGGGAGCTCAATCATCAGGTGGAGGCCCACATCACAAATATGGACTCCCTGACTGGGGTGCTGCAGGCCATTTACACCCGTATGTGCAGGGCTTTCCCAGCATCATCTACCCCTTCCTGTGGATCTGCACCATCGGGCCGTCTACATCTGCCACAGGAAGGAAGTCCCTGTCACCGGAAGAACCTCATGCAGCCCCCCCAGCCCCTGCAACTGTGGATCACCCCATGCAGGAGGGTACGTCCACACATATTACCAGGAGGGGATAACAAAACCTCTAAAGCACCAGCAAGAAACGCTGACACTAATTTCATCCAGTGTTTACCTAACAGTCTCTCTTTAGACTGCTTCTGGACACATTTGCCTTTCGGATGCAGTAGTATTTTTGACAGTGGACTTCAAACAACTGTGGCTCTCCAATTATGATTTCATTCACAATGACAGACTTCTTCACTTTTTTGTTTGCTTTTGTTATGTTCAACCTCTTTAATTTTGTCATGTTTAGTACAATACATTTACAAGTCAAAAACTCCTAGACTGGTGTTGTATTTCTCAACTCTATCAGTGCGTTTGTTTTCTTCCATCATAACTTGATAATAACAAATATCTAAAGATTGTGTAAACATAGATCATTTGCAAGTAGGTAATATTTATCTCAAGTTCCCAAACATGACTCCCACAAATGTTGTACCATTCATTCTTCTACTACTGTGTTTCCCAAAATGTGGTCCGCGGACCCCCAGGGTTCCGTGTCACATTCCCAAGGGATTCGCAGCCAGTAGTTTTAAAAGCACTGCAAAGTTCCTGGCATAATCAGCAGTTTTTGGGCAACAATAATAGTGTCAACATAACTCTGGTGATTTATGAATGTGCTGGAGAGAGATGGGAGTTCTGTCCAGTGGCAGCTTCGACTCATCTAAGGTGGGGCAGATGGTTAATATGCCTGTTGCAAAGAATGTGTTCCATGCATTAAAAAACAGTATTTTATGTGTATAGCTCAGTGGGCTACAGCTTTTGTCACAGAGATATTTTTGTTACTGTGCAGTTCATAAGCTACCATCGTAATTTAGCACAGTGAGCTACAAACTGCCATCAAAGAGGTGCAGTAAACTGTATAGGTCAAATCAGTAAGTTATGTTTTTCCCAGTCTTTCATTATCCTATTGCTGCTAAAAAAAAGTTTTGTTTGGGTAGAAATACATTCTTATTATTAAAGTAAGAGCTAACTACTGAGTTATGTTCTAAATCCTGAGTGTGTGCTTCTCCAGACCAAGCACTCTTAAAAAGTGCCTACCAGTATGGGAGAAATGTGAATCATACTTCTTGTAGTCCCCTTTACCTTTAGTAAAAAAATGTATACACTGATTTACACACATATGATTCTTTGTCTGTGTATGTGTGTGATGTAAAGTGCTCTGACATCGTACACTGGTATGAGAGGTACTATAGAACAAAAGGAATACATGCGACGGAGGGGCTATGGAGAGATGAGAGGCATTGTTGGAGGGTGATAGTGAGGGAATCATTGAAGAGTACCAACAAAGGATGTTCTATCCTAGTGCACAGTAAGATCATTATTTATTATGCTTTCAAAGCTAATACACTTGGTGTGCACTGTACTGGGACTGATCTGACAACATTTGTCAGGGTTGCTTTAGGTTCCCAGTCAGGTCCTGGCAGGACCAGGGGCCTCGTACCGCGAAATAAAACCAAAAATTGAAAAGTGAGTCGCTGAGATGCAGCACCAACCTTCCCATTAAGAATATTTTAATTTTGCTAATTTGTTCAATATAAAATAATAAAATCTGTTGTAATTCGAGTATTTGTTTGGTGTGCACTTGTTTGAGTATTTTTTGCGAATTACTGTTTTAATGTTTGAAATTTAAATAGTTCAAATTGCTTGGAGATTCCCGGCATCCAATAGTGACTTAATGGGGGTCCTCAGGAGTCAAAAGTTTGGGAACCACTGGCCTAAAATAATTGAGACATTCTTAAAATATGTAATGAATGCATTCTAAATTTGTTTTTAACACACTATTATTTTTTTAAATAATTAGATCAAAAAATACCATAAATGGAGATGTAATCAACACTGCATAGTATCGCTTTTCAGCACAGTAACGCACTATATATAATTGTTTTTTTCCAAAAGAATAAGTGTCCATCAAAGTTTGTACATGTGAACAAACTAGCCCCCAGTGTTTGCTTTGTTCGCCATAAGTTGGCAGTGAATGCCCAGACGTGAGTCCCTTGCTCACTTTGCCACTGGATTCAATCTAGCCTGGCTGATGAGGGGTGTTACCCAGAAACCGGTCCCAGGATGCCTGTTTACGCTCCTGGGAAGACCTGTCTTGGCAGTTCGGGCTGGACTATTCCCGTGAGGAACAGGGTCAAGACTGATTTGCATAAAGCTGGGTCTGAACTAGCGTGGCGAAGTGAGCTAAAGAACGATGATGGATTCAATCCAGATCTAATAGTGACTGGGGGTGAGTGCATGAAATGTTTTAGGGCTCCATCCATCATCTCCTTATGTTTGCTACTCTCCCTTTATGGCCAGCTCTATGTGCTGTGTGTTTAAAGCCCTAGAGTGTAATTGGGAGAGGTATATCTAGGTATATGTTTGATTGGGAAACTCACATCATGGCAATTTGAGAACACATTATAGACCCTTTACAACTGCACATTAAAATGTTTTATGTACAAACAAAATGCAAATGATGTTAGCTATGTGTGTTGTCCAACAACTCACTCAGCCTATATCTGGCCTCTCCAGACAGTTGTATTGAAGCTACCAGTAGCTCCCAGACACCTTCAGAATAGCACACAGTCTTGATGTCATTTATTACATAGGCACAAGGTCCTTTGTGCATTGAAAAGTTAAGGGATGCCTGTGTTGACAGCACATCATTATCATCAGGCTTCAGATAACAAGACCTGATCGTGAGCAGTCAGTCAGTATAATGGGCCAGACTGGGGCTGACTCACAGGGACAAACAACTGAAGGCCTGAGGTACATCTGTCATAAATATATATCCCTGCCAGGTCAAATTTTGTGATGTGCTTAAAAATATGCCCCTGAATGATTTTAAATGGACGATAGTTGAAAGAGAGAGTTACCTAACTACTTGAGCTAACACTTCATTTAATTGGACTCCCATTTCAAAGTTTTTCATGTCCAAACTGCAGGCCCCTTACGCCCAGTGGCCAGTATTCACGTTCCATAAGTATTTATGTTTAGCCTTCAGTAGTTCACAATCTATTGCACTAATCAGAAGTAGGTCACATCTCAGATTATGTAGGAGTCGCCTGGGTTAAATGATGTCACAGACCTAGATTGGTGAATGTAGACCATGACGTGGGTTGAGGGTAGGCAAAAGGTCACTACAAAAGTGTGTATTGAAAGATTGGTTTTGTTCAGTATTTGACAATACACATGTTGTATGCTAATTTATTTGTAATGCTAGTGATCGATGTAGCAAAATTGTGCAACTTTAATACAGACAAACAAGAAGTCCTAAAGATATTTTTACTATAATTTCTGGAATCCAAACAGGTCAAGGCTCATCAGAAGTGGGTCATATGGAAGGCTATCACCAGGAAGGTGCGGACCCTGGGGGGTTTCAAGCGAAGCAGTGCCCACTGCTGGAAAAGGTGGGAGGACCTACAACACTGGTCTGGAAAGTCAGCTGAAGTCCAGCTCAGCCAGTCCTCCCAACACTGGAGGCATTTGTGCCACATGCTTACGGTGGCCTATCCGGCGCTTGATGGGCAGTTGAGGGCCCAACAGCAGTAACAAGGGGGTAAGTTCTTATCAGAGTTTCACATGTTACATGACTCATTTTTTGTTGTAGCTAGGATTTTGCCCATCACCATTAATGGTGAGCCATGTCCAACGCACAAGAAGAGTTCTCGAAAGTGTATGTTTTGCACAACATGTATGAAGATGTGCTTTATCTATGGATATGCTAGAAAAGATCCCACCTGATTCCTGTTTGCAACCAATGGACTGTTCCGAGCAGACACATGGCTGCCTAAACTCCACGTATACATCATGTTGTTTGGTATCTAGAGGGACAGTTGTACTAAACAGGCCAATAGTGTTTATTGTGTCAGGTGTGAGGCACCTTCACTATTGGTGATGATGTATTGGTAGACCTATTACATATAACATAGCATATCAGGCAGTTATGATATAGTGGATGTACCAAACGTCATATTGGTAACTTGGGATTCTACGCAAATAAGTGTAAGCATGTGATCCAAAATGACTATTGGCATCAGTATTAATGGCTGCACTTTGGATTCAAAACATATCCAAATTGTGTTTTGCATCAGAAATACTGTTTCATACATGTTAAAAATGACAGATTTGCATGATGTCTTACTCCTTCACAAATATTTGTGTGTAAGCCAGTCTGTTGTTTGACAAATATTTGTGACAGGCATACAGTTTTTGTGGAACCACAGACAGGAATGTGTAGACATTGGTGATTGAGTAACGCATACCCAAAAGCATTTCACAATGATATTTGTTATTTCCAGATAATGAAGCAATGATGGGGATAAATGGCAAACCTAAAGGGGTTTTGCAAGATGGAAAGTGACTTCATATATATGAGGGAGTATACCATCAGGCAAGCTCAAACTCAGGCCAATCTCAATGCTCATTAGGCAACTGTTGCAATGCATCAAGGTGTAATATGCTGCATGTTGTGATTTTTATGTGAGTGTTTGAAGTAAGTATTATATAGGAATTAGTGTCTGTTAAAACTACTGTGATGTTCTTAAAATATTTGCACTACAGTGAAAGGCAGCATATTTAGGGAAACAATTTCATAAAGACACAACAAACTTCATATAACTATAGGTATTTGGGAGTGAAATGTGAAAATGTTTTCACTGTGTACTGAAGTGTGTTAGAAATATTTTAAGGGCTATGTATTTACTTATACTGTAGAAGTCATTTGTCAATCCTTCCACATCTTTGTTTCTGACTGTCTTCAACAGCCTAGGTATCTACATAGAATGTATAGAAAGCTACTTCAGTACAGAATTCATGTATAGTATTTGCCAATTGACATATACTTTACTTACTTGGAGTGTTATCATTGTGAAATGACCACAGGTAACCTGATTTTAGTTTACTGTAGTATTTGTTGACACATTCATATTTTACTTTTTGAGAATTAACAGGATGTAGATTTCAGGGCCTTGTGAACACACTGTACAAAGGTATTTTTGTTTCAGATTCAAATTCAAAATCTTTATTCTGCTTACAAAGCCATAAAAGCCATAAAAGAATAAAACATAATACAATTTACAATACATTGCATAGCCAGTTAGTACAGCATCATAGTTCATCATAGTTCATCACGTTAAAATAACCCAAGTCCCAAACATCATAAAGAAAATGTTTAGCCATAACATTTCCTAATATAAAGTTCTTTTCTGATAAAACTTATAACAACATAACAGATTTCAGGGGTTTTGAGATTAATTAAAAAGGTAAAACATTCTTGATACAAGTTCAAACAACTCCTGCACAGTAAAGGAGCTAAAAACTTTGCTCTTGCTGTTTCATAAAGTCCACAAAATAGTAAAAAGTGCAGAGTGCTTTGCCTAGAAATATTGTCACATTGACATGGTGAAAGGTTATCAGGCCATCCACCTTGAACCGGAAATGCCACTTTTGGTTGAAATCCTTTTAGGTGATATAAGGACACTACTATAAAATACAAAGGTCAAGCATTCAGAGATGTGAAACAGTTTCTGGATCTACATAAAGATGGATAAGAGACAAGATCATACATGATATAGGAGCTATCATGGGAAATGACATCACTGTGACCAAATGTTTTCTGATAATGTTGTGTACAAGCATGAGGTTCTGCTAAAATGGAAGCAAAGTTTGATAGCCTTGAAGCAGGTGGATTCTGAAAACTTGGAAACTGTTTTGGGATTAATGGTCATGATCAGTTCTGTTTACACAGTTTCAATAAAACTATTGCATGTGTCATTTCAGCATCATAGGGGGCAGGTGAAGGAGAAGGTGCCAATTCCCGGACGTTTATTTTGTTAACATTGGCAGGGACCGACACCAAGTGACCCAGTAGCCTGAAGGGTGTGGGGAGTGCAGTGGAGGCTCTACATCTTCTTTGAAGGCCTCCTCCAGCAAGCACTCCCTAGTGGTGCCAGACTCTACTGCATCAGTTACACCTGCATCCTGGTATCTCCACCCTCCCGTGCTCCCCACCAAGTTGGCCAAATCCACCCCCCTAAAAGGGGTGCATCTCCTTTGCTCCAGGCACCTCACCCATGCCCCTGTCCCCCCCGGATGCGCTGATTGAGGAGGCTATTGACCTCCTCAGGAATATCTCTGTATTCCAGACTGCAATACTGAATGCCATCCAGGGGCTTGGCTGCAAATTGCAACACATGGTAGCCTTCCTGGAAGGCATTCACAGTGCCACATCCTGCAGAGGTCTTTTCAGGATCTGGTCTCCTCACTGACCGCAGCCTCCCAGATATCCCAATCTTGTAGCCCACCTCCTGCCCCGTTCCCATCCAAATTCCCTATTCCCAGACTTGCCCAAGCACACTCACACCTTTGCATGCACCCATTCACACAGACACAAGCAGCACACCCACACACAAACAACACATTAAACACAGATGCACATCCAAACAGACAGACACCCCAACCAGCACACATTCAGACATAGCACCTACAACCACAGACACATCTGCCACCCCAACACAACCACAGACACTGCACCCACAACCACAGACACATCCACCACCCCCAGGACAACCACAGACATTGCACCCACCCCCACAGACATATCCACCCCCACCATCACAGCCCCAGACATCACAGCCACATTCACCATGGACACACCCAGTACTTCCACAGCTCACATACCCACAAAATAGAAAAGCCCAAACTCACCCATACAACATACACCAACAACGCAAAACATACTCACACGTTCACGAAATACACTAGACCCACATACACCTGCGCCCTCAACAAACACATGCACAACAGGCACTTCAATTCCCTCTACCTACCAACCCCAACTTCCTCAAAACCATCCTACCTATTTTCCCTGTGAGAGTCTTCTGATTATCCTTGCCCTGACCCCTGCCAGACCCACACCCACCCTTCACAAAGGCACACCTTCCCCTTCCACCCCAACCCATTCCTACCACATCCCAACTAATCCCTCTGAAGACAGGACACACCACTAGTAACCCCCAAGGTACCCCTAAAAAAGGCAAAGGCCCCATCTCCAACCTAAGAGCAGCCCTCCCAAAACTAAAGGCACCCTTCACAAAATCACACACCCCTCACAAAACCAAAGGCACCCCTCACAAAACTACACCCCCATCCAAATCCAATGGCACCCTTCCAAGCCCCCCCTCCCTTGTAAGTCTTGGAGGTGCCTGGTCTGCCCACTAGATACCCCTTCCTAAGGAGGTACCCCTTGGCAGTGTAATTGGAGGCAAGATTTGTGCCACTGCACAACAGTGGTGATGTTTGGATTTACGGACTGCCATTTGCCTATTTTCTTATTTTGAGAAATATATCTTAATTTGTGGAATTAATACATACTTTTGACCAAATGTGTCCTGGTATTATTTTTACTTACCAATTGTTTGATTCCTAGCAATCTTTCAGTGTAAAATGTGTAGTACCTATTTTTCTTTAGCATAATGACAGGAACTACTACATACTTTTTAAATGTCCACTATCTTAAGTAAAAATGCTGGTTCACATAGTATGGGATAGTCATTTGAATTTGGGTGCAGCCATTCAACATAGAAGTGGACACTTTAACCAATAAATAGATGTTGAGCCATTATTTAAGAATATTTTCAGACAGGTGTGTTTGTTCCACCTTGATTACTGATAAGTGTGTGCACATATGCAGTGCACCTTGTGATATTATGTGCAAATTGAAATTTTATATTATACAGGACTTGTAACACAAGGGGTAATATTACATGGATGAATAAGCAGAGTGCTTCAAATATGGGATTGCCATTGATTTTCCAGGTAATCTATGAGGTGAGTATTACAGCTTGACTTTCTGCATGATGTTACATTGCACATATCCCAATGATGTGTGATGCATACATTTTTATTGTGACAATTTTTGTACTTTATTCACACACACCTGTATGGTGAGTTTTTTATTTGATATCCTTTTTTTGTGCAAGTGGCCTTTTTTTGGAAGGCAGCTGGCAACAAATTTATGAACACAATGTGATTATAGAGGTGTGTTACTTTAAATTTCTTAAACGTCAACATTAGCGACATATGCATTGCACATTAGTATGCTATTGCTTGTGTGACTAATTTAATAATGCAAGAGTCCTGAGCATATGTGAACAGCCAAGTGAAAAAGGTAACAGGTAATGGGGGAGCTTACTTTCGGTTCCGGCGACGGCGGTGTTGATTGCATTGTGATCAGACAGCAGCAGCAGAGGCAGGACGTGTAGGTTCGGTTCCACTGTGGTACAGGAACTGGGAAGGTGAGTAAAAGTGAGTTTCTGCCTTATATGCGTTCCATTCTTTTAACTCAGGTGTGAAGGTTTCCCCGCCACAGTTGTGTCGGTGGGAAGGCATGTCATTATTGGCCCGGCAGACGAACTGGCGGTCCCCCCTCTGACACCCGCTTTTGCCTATCCCGCCATCAACACAGTCGAGATTTCCTGGCGGTGACAACAGGACCGCAGCAGTCTTCTTTTTTTTCAATGCAATAGCCAACATCTAAATAGGGTGGGTGGACCGACAAGTCGGTGGGTGGGAAGACCACTGAAAAAGCAAGGGTGGGACCCAATCCATCAAGATCTAAATCAGGCCCTAAGTCTCTTTGACTGATACATTTTGTGTTAGGGTGTAGGTTGGCAGATTTCTGAAGTTTGCAGTGCAAATGTAGTGGGTGTGTCAGGGTTTTATTTTAACCTAAGGACATCGATCTTGAATTGCATCCTTATAGCTGGTAAGGTCCATTAAGGAGTAGGAGTAGGAGTGTCATGGACCCTCTTTTTCTGCCCTGTTGCTAGAACCGTTTTACTCTTTTGTGGGTGCATCATTCTGTATAACCTCTGATCCTTCCTCCTTGCCTAGCTACTTCCACTGTTTGGATGTTGTTTTCAAGCATACCAAATTCTAACCTCATTGAGGTTTTGCCAGCTGTGGTAGCTAGGAGGCAAGTATGAGCTTTGGGAGATTGGCTGTGGCCACATAGTTTCAGGTGTGTTTATTTCTAGGGTAGAAGCAACCTATTCATGGAATTTGGTGGGGATAGAATTGTTGCTGGGTCATCTTCTTGAAAAACAAATCCATAGCCCCTCAATGAATTCTGAGTCAACCAGTGGTTGCTTGGTCCAAGGGTGGTGGGCATTTCTGATACTTCTTCAAAAGATGCCTGCATTCTGCTGTAGTTCTCTGTGCTATGTCCCGGTTTCTGACGCCGTAAACTGAATCTGTTGCTCTACAGCACAGGATGAAAGCCTAGGGTTCCAATTTTCTGCAAACCCTTTTTACTGTAATTTCTTGGTACTTGCTAACAATTATGAATGATTTAGAATCACCTTTTTGTTTTTACCCCATATGCCTAAAACATTGGACCAGGACTCCATAGTCAGGTGCTTACTCCCTGATTCCTGACTTGATAGTTCTATTGGGTCCTGTTTTCCCCAAATACCCCCATCCACCCAGTCCATACTATAGATAAAATCTGGACAATTGCTTTCACTTTTGCCTGAAGTCTATGCCCTTTGGGATGCAACAGTAGTTCACATAGATAAAGGTTTGAAGTCCAATGAGGTTCATTTCCTTGCCAACAAATGAAGATGTCATCCATTTTTTTTACAATGTAAAGGTCTAAAAAAAACAGATAAGCAGATAAGCGAGCTAAGAAAACAAAATTTGGGGATATTTGGGACACTTGGTTTTCTAATTTATATCCCTAGCACTACACAATGAATGTAATTTCTACTTTCACTGTTTACCCTTGCTTCAATAATCCAATCTATTCAACACCATTGCTAGCTGGGGTCTACTTCCTCCTTTCTATTTTTCTTCTTTTTTTTAATATTCTACTTTCTTCACTCTTTTAATGTGTGTAATATATTCTGAGCATTCATTGGTCCAATGATTCTAACTTACTCTATTGGCCGTAATAACGGTGATCTGGTTTTAAGCATTCATTGAAACCAGAGTATTTTTTATTCGTAAAATGAGGACTAAGAAAAAAAAATGTAAAAGTCTAAAAAGAACACACCTAAGCCCTTTAGCAACTGTTCCTAAAATGCCCTCTGTTTAAACAGTGAATAACCATGAGAAATATGTCTATAACAATCTACTCATTTATCGGTGCTATATTTTGTACTTAAATTGTATGCTGACTGCTAGTGACGTATGAGGAATTACCCACTGATCTGTATTCACTATGTAGCAGTCCACTCAACCAGGAGCTCTTGAACCATGGTGCCGGATCGACTGAGTTTAGTAAGAAACAGACATAGCAAGCTGCAGAGTAAAAATAGCATTGTTTAAACTTCAGAGGGATCAGAAAAAGATTTGATAATTTGGAATGAATAGAGCTCTCAAGGTACTCTACGCCAGGCATGAGTAGCTCATACAATCTTGTTTTGCATTCTGTGATTTGTAGTTCTCCTTAATATTATAATGCAAAATTAAAAGTACAAAATTGCAAAAACAAGAGCAGGATTGGACGAGCCCGCCTTGCCTGACTTAGGACAACTTGAATGTTATAGATCAACCAATCAATCAGGGGTTTGTAAAGGCACTACTCGCCTGTTAGGGTCTCAAGTCGCTATGTGGGGAGTGTGCAGCTCCGTTGGGGTCATCTGAAGAGTCAGGTCTTGAGGTCTTTCCTGAACTGGAGAACTGTGGGGCTTTGCCGGAGGACATTTCATGTCTTGGCTGTGAGGTAGGAAAAGGAATTTCCCCCTGCTCTATTCCTGTAGATGCGTGGGACGGTGGCCAGGGTGAGGTCGGCTGAATAGAAGTTTCTCTCGGGGGCATGGATGGAGAGGCGGTTGTTGAAGTATTGTGGTCCGATGTTGTAGAGGGCCTTGTATGCATGTGTGAGCAGCTCGAAAGTTATTCTTCTTTTGGCAGGTAGCCAGTGGAGATCGCGGAGATGTTGGGTGATGCGGTTGTGCCAGGGGATGTCGTGGATTATTCATCAGAGAGGAGGGATGAGGAATTCTTGTCCAGTTCAGTTCCCCATGGACAACATTCTGATAATCAATAAAAAAAGGACACTGGTATCTACAATAACCATTGGTTATCTTTGACAACCCTCATAGACGCTCAAGATTGTAACGATGCGGTGTATTTGTTTTTCCGCCCCTCATCTAGCGTCATGGCATAGTCATTGGGTCGTCAAAAGGATAATATGCCTGCCTCACCCGAGGCAACCTCTGGGGAAAGTAGAAGTGTCCAGAGATATGATGACACCTCCAGAGGGATGATGTCTGAAAACCAAACTGAGAGGGTGAATTTAAAAAACAGTTATTCACCAAATTAACAGCTTTATTAGAAAAGGTGAATACTGTTAGTAAAATGATTGGGTATATTCGATAATCGAGTCACTGGATTATCATATATGACTTCATAAAAAGGTCGACATGTTTCAGCTCCTGTTGGCCCAGCCGGGTCTAAAGAGCTTTCGTCAGGACAATAACAAAGGGAGGGGTACTTACACAACTTGTGTAGTATTCTTATACTTACAGGGATTCACACATTCGTATTCCTGCATATTGGGAACAAGAGCTAAAACATCATACTGTTCACATACGTAAACTTGGCATATTTTTCTTGTAAAAACACATTCAGTAATTTACAAAGCCTTAAGCAAAAATTATAGTAAATAGGTGCTTCTTTTGTGGTTGTGCACGATACTAGGTGCACTAAAGCTCAGGAGAGCAGTGAAGAGGGGGATAACGGGGTTAGGGTCTCACTCCGAAAGGACACACTGCAACATGTGCAGAACGTTATAGTGCTAGATCACTGTATTGGCGATGGAATTGTGCAGTGTCAAAGTGAATATTCTCTGGTTTTATCATACCATATCATCTGTTTTGCCATCGAATAGAACAGTGTCAAGATGCATGTTATTTAGTCTGATGCTACCACAATGTCTAGAACACTTTGGGGTCTCTGTCGATGAACAAATATTACATTGTTGTTACCGGGTTACATATATGTATATACTTTATATAATTTACCAGGGTCTAATAGAGGGTGGTAAATACAACTCTCAAACGACTAGTATGGGGTTAACTGTACATATGGTGACTTAAATAAAAGTCTCTAGTCACTTGTGCGTGTGGCGACATATATGTATTGAAAAGCCCATAACGAACGTTTGTTTTTGGAAGGTCAAAATAAGAAATTAAGAATACCTGTATGTTGGGAGAAGTTCTCCTCTTCAGGGCGCAATGAGTCGCTTTAATCATGAATTTGACTGAAGAGAGGGAAATATTAAGAACAACATGTAAGTACCTAAGTAGGGCACTCGAACGCTGCCACTGCACGGGCTCGGGAGTACCATTCTTACCCACGTGGAGTCTCAATGCTTCCTGTGCTGACTCTGCCCCTGGAAATAGCGGGCGCGGTCAATTCGTCTCATCTTAAGGCTCTACTATGGACATAGACGAGATATTTCTACAGGAAAAAAGACTATCGTCGTGTTACAGCACTGTGTTGCCTACGTGTGTAAAAAAAGTATGTGCATTAATGTTAGTTTAGCTGGTCAGCATAAAATAAATAAAAGCACTTTATTATCCCCAAAAGTGCAATTGTATTATATTGACAACCCTTTATGTGGGAAATGAATTAATGGAGGTATTCATAGACCGTAGGTAATATTAATAAAACCTGGCTAATCGGCACATGCTTAATGCACTGAGTCTTACAGGCAAAAGGTCCTGTGGCTAATGGAATTCAATTCAGGATATACACCATGTTAAAACTCAGTGGGAAAGGTAGACCTCTGTAATTACAGTCACTATTACAGTCTCCATCTCCAGTTGGTATGTGGAAGGTAGACTAAGGACATCTATCGGGACTATGCTATTCTTTGTAATATATAAAAGGCTCAAAAAAAGGGGGGAGGGCTCAGTGGGCTGTGCTACACCTAGCTCGGTAGTTATCAGAGTAAGAGGGTGTATGCCCAAAAATGACTAGGTGATGGAACAGTACAGTGCTCTATATTAAAATTAGTGGTTCTGTTGAAAGGAATATATTGGGAATCAGTAAAAATGGTGCCAAGGGATATTATCATTCATTCCCGACACATGTGTTTTAAGACGGTTCACCCATCTTTGTTCCTTTTCGAACAGACTTTGTTCTGCATTGGTGTTTTTATCATAGAGCATCTCAAGAACAGTCCATCTGAGATCGTCACAAGTATGGCCTGCTTCAACAAAATGAGTGCAAAGTTTCGTTGTATTCTTTTTTAGTCTCACATTGCTTCTGTGCTCACCAATGCGGATTTTGACCTTCCTGCAGGTCATACCTATATATTGCTGTTTACACGGGCAAGTTATTAGGTATACCACGTGTGTGGAATTACAGTTTGTGTGCTGACGTTGAGTCCAAAGTAGATGTTCCGTAAGTTGCAGTGTTTTGGTGTTACTGGTAAATTTACAGACCCCACACATCCCACAGGGGTAATGACCCGTCACTGGTGCCATGTTCACATCTCTGATGATTGTCGGTGGTAACCTTTTCATAGGACGTGTGTGTACCAAAACGTCCCTGATGTTTTTAGTCCTCCTGTTGGCGAATCTTGGCTTGGGCCAATTGTAAGCACCCGATGTGATAATGGGCCAATTTTTCTTTATCAATTTTTGGACCTCATAAGTAGCTGGGCAAAAAGTCGTAATGCATGTCACAAGATCTTTGACTGGTTCTTTCTCATAAGTCTGTAACAAACATTCTGTAGTAGGGGATCTCTGTGTATAGTCATAATCTAGTGAATAGTCCCGCCCATGTGCGTGGACCCCGGAGCAATCAAAAATAATCTCTTATAGTGTCAAAAACTGCAGAAAAGCATAGACACTTAAGAGAGAATTTAAAGACAGATAATGCAGCCTAAAAAGGCTACACTGTCCAGTACTTCAACTAGAAATTCCACCATAAAATCCACAAAACAGCAAAAGCCTGTACAGATTTCCCTTGCTTTACCAGCAAAATCCCTCAGGAATGATAGAGAGAAGAACCTGGACAGACAAGCCCCATAGGCTGCCATTATGTGGCTCAAAACAGGAAACCGTGCCTTTAAGAGAATCTTCCAGAACCTTCTCCCAGTATCCCAGAATGCATAGCAGGTCCAACTTAGTTTCAGTTCTTTTTTCCGGCTCCTGCAAGCAGGATCCTGGAGCATTGAGCTCTCCCTTTTCAAGGGTTTTGTTGGTGTTTTCCACTAATTTCGATTTTGTGTACTTTTAAAGTACTTTGGTGACTTTCTTCTTGGATTTCTGCTCTCTTTGGCTGTTCATAATGCCTGCATTATTTGATAAATGCCCAGAGTGCTCCAGGAAGAAGGCCAAGTCAGACCCCCATGAGGTGTGTATCCTCTGCCTTCCCTCTTCCCACATCCCAGAGGAGTGTGTGATCTGTAGAGGCTTCTCTGGCAGGACCCTGAAGGACAGGAGAAAAATCAGACTTCAGGGACTTGAAGAAAGAAGACTGAAGGCTCAAGGTGGGTCTGGAGGGGCTTCTGCTGCCCATGCTGAGGCCTCTGGGGGCTCCCCAGGGGCAGGAAGTCCAGCAAACGTCCAAGGTCTCCGTCTGGTTAAGTTGCTATGACCACGACGTCGAGAGGAAGGTCCACGGCCAGCTCCCGGTCTCCCCAGGGCTCTGGGTCGAGAAAACGTTGCCCGTCGACGTCGAGGGACGTTTATAGGCCGCCGTCGACCCGGTGTCGATCTCCTCGTCGTCGCCGTCGGCGTCGAGTGGACGGCATCGGAGGGCCCGGCGTCGGCGCTCGCCGTCGAGGCGACACCGCCGTTCGCCGTCGAAGACAAGGACATCGTCGTCGTCGAGGGGATCCTCGTCATCACGGTCGCCGTCGAGACGGAGGAGGTCTCCGGCGCCGAAGAAGTCGACGTCGAGACGGTCGAAGGGGTTGACGTCGAGGCGATCGAAGAAGTCGACGTCGAGGCGTTCGAAGAGGTCGACGTCGAGGCATTCGAAGAGGTCGACGTCGAGGCGGTCGAGGTCGCCGTCGAGGCGTCATCGCCCGTCGTCGAGATTTAGAGGTTCGTCCATCTGGTCGGGGTCGACGTCGAGGCGGAGAAGCCGGTCGACGCCGAGGAGTGTGAAACGGTCGACGCCGAAGGGCCGCTCGCCGTCAAGGGAACCACGATCGACGTCTGAGCACCGATCGTCGACGTCAGGAGGTCGTAAGGACAGGCCCAGGACTGTGGGGGGCTCCCCACAGTCAGGACAGGATGGTGGCTCGCCGGGACTGGCATACTCCGAGGTGTATACCCCGAAGAAACCTACTGCACCGCCTTCTTTGCCTCCTTTGCCTAAGGGCCCACCTCCGAGGGTTTCGACCCCTCCTCCGTTGCCTCCTCTACCGGCTCCTCAGGCCCCGGTTCCAACTGTTCCTCCTCCCCCGGTTCCACCGAGATCGGTGTCGATGCCCCAACTCCCGACACCTCCGAAGAAGACTCCTAAGTCGAAGGTTCCTCCTAAACCCAAGACGTCCGACCCGGGGAGGCCGGCGGAGCGTCCCAGACCCAAGAGATCGAGGTCATGCTCAGGTAGACGGGACAGGTCGAGGAGTGGACGCGGATCCTCCTCGAGATCCAGGCATCGACATAGGAGGCATAGGTCCAGGTCTCGTTCTGCCTCGGGGACCCGTTCCTACTCACCTATGTTGTCAGATTCACCGGAGACGAGGGTGTCCCCGATTGATGATATTGGCACGTTCCAGGAGGTTCTCCTGCGTGGGGCGGCGAAGTTGGGGATCGAGGTTACGGCCCCTACGCCCTCAACTTCCGTGATCTTTGAGACATTACATAAGAAACACCTGTCTCGCCCCCTGCTACCTTTGGTGCCAGGACTACTTGAGCCGGCGGAACAACTCTTCCTTACGCCGGCGGTGGTGAAAGCTGCGCCTTCAAGGCTCATGAAGAAATACAGGGCTCCTGAGTCGGACCCGGCTTTCTTGCGGAAGGACCCGACACCGGATTCGGTGATTGTGACGGCGGCTCGGAAGCTCCATGCCACCTCTCCTGCCTCCACCGTGCCTCCCGATAAGGAGAGCCGCTGGATTGACTCTGCTGGACGAAAAGCGTGTGGGACGTCCTCTACAACGATGAAGGCCTCCAGTGACTCGGCGTTGTTGGGACGATACGACCGTGCACTGTGGGACTCCATGGAACGGTTTGCGGACCTCGTTCCGCGCGACCGGAGAGAGGATTTCATGGAGATCGTCCAGGAAGGGATGCTGGTTTCTAACGAGGCCATTAGCGCCGCGGCGGATATCTCCCTGCTGGCCGCGCATGGATACTGCCACGGTATCAATCAGAGGCGCCATGCTTGGCTTCGGTTGACGTCGCTTGAACCTGAGGCGCAACAGCGTGTGGCAAATCTGCCGTTTTCCGGGGATACCCTTTTCGGGAAACACGCAGATGACGAGATGGCCAGGATGAAGGCCGAGGCGGAAACCCTGACGGCGGTGGGCTTGGAGAAGCCCAAAGATAAGAAACCCTTCCGCCAATTCCAACGGCGTTTTGGGTCACCGGGTCGAGGAAGGGGACAGTCTTCTGGGCAACATCAGCAGCAGCAACAACAGCAGCAGTACAGAAGACCCTTCCAAAAACGTCAGAGGGGTAGAGGTGCACAGCAGTCCTCTACCGCGACCAAGGGCCCGGCTGGGTCTCGACCCTGAGCAGTTACTTCCCCTTTGTCCGTTACCCGCTCCGGTGGGGGGGAAGCATTCAATTTTTCCTGGCAGAGTGGAGAAAAATTACTCAGGACAAGTGGGTGCTGAATATTGTTTGCAATGGATACAGTCTTAGTTTCACCAGCCCTCCTCCGTCGATTCCTCCGATCAGCTCGCATTATCAACTGCGCGAGCTTCAGGCGGAGGCCGACGTCCTGTTAAGGAAAAGGGCGATAGAGGATGTACCTCTGTCTCAAAGAGGACTAGGTCTGTACTCTCGGTTCTTTCTGGTCCGCAAGAAGGACAAGAACGAGTTCAGGCCCATTCTGGACTTGCGGCAGGCAAACAAATGGATTCGCAGAGAAAAGTTTTGCATGCTGTCGTTGCATCAGATCTATCCTCAGCTGCAACGGGGAGACTGGCTTTGTGCCATAGACCTACAGGATGCATACTTCCATGTGCCCATTGCACACAAACACAGGAAGTTTCTGCGATTTCAAGTCGGCACCAATCACTATCAGTACACGGTACTTCCGTTCGGGCTGAAGTCTGCGCCCAGGACATTCTCGAAGTGCATGGCAGTGGTAGCGGCACACCTGAGGAAGAACAAGGTGTTTGTCTACCCGTACCTGGACGATTGGTTGATCAAGGCCTCCTCCTTCTCGGAAGCTCAAGCACACTTCCGGAAGACGTGCGTTCTCTTGAACAAGCTGGGGTTGCACATCAACATGTCCAAGTCTGTTCCAACTCCGGTCCAGTGCATACAGTACTTGGGAGCCTCCATCAATACACTGTCGGCAAGCGTGTCTCCTTCGGAAGAGCGACGTTTATCACTCCTTCGGAAGAATCAGGCTCTCCTGTCCACTCCATCCACGACAGTGAGGACGGTGTCTTCTCTGCTGGGATCGATGGCCTCTTGCATCTTCCTGACGCCACATGCGCGGCTGCACATGAGACCGCTGCAGGAGTGCTTGGAAGATCAATGGGACCAGAGGAGAGGATCTTGGGACGACAGGATACGACTGTCTCTACATGCTCTTCAGTCGCTGAAGTGGTGGTGTTCGGCGGAGAATCTCCTCAGAGGGGTTCCGTTCCACAAGGACATTCCCACACAGACGATCGTGACGGATGCTTCTCTCCTGGGATGGGGAGCGCACTCCGGAGATCTGCAGATTCAAGGGACGTGGTCCCCGTCGGAGTCCACGTACCACATCAATTTCCTGGAACTCAGGGCTGTTCACTTGGCGCTGAAGGCTTTTCAACCGTCCTTCGGGACCAACTCTCTGCTTGTACAGACGGACAATACGACCACGATGTATTACCTCAACAAGCAGGGGGGCTCGAGATCACGCACTCTGTCTCAAGAGGCGCAGGCGATCTGGCATTGGCTTCCGGCTCGAGGACTCTCGATAACGGCCACGCATCTGCCAGGTGTGCAGAATGTTCAGGCAGACGAGCTGAGCAGACTGATTCAGGAAAACCACGAATGGGTCATCAATGACGAAGTACTAGGAGAAGTCTTCGCAAGGTGGGGAACTCCAGACGTAGATCTGTTCGCCACCGCCGAAAACAGCAAATGCTGAGACTTCGCCTCCAGGTACTACCAGCGAGGGACGCTGGGGAACGCGTTATGGATCAACTGGTCGAACAGCTTTCTGTACGCTTTTCCACCCATTCCCCTGATTCCAGCGGTTCTCATCAAGCTCTCCCAATCCAGGGCGAAGATGATTCTGATTGCCCCGGAATGGCCCAGACAGTGGTGGTTCACGGACCTGCTTCACCGGTCTCTCCTTCCTCACATGAAGCTGCCGTGCAGGCCGGATCTTCTCACGAAGTTCGGGGGGCGGATGGCGCACCCCAACATCTCGTCTTTGAGTTTGGCGGCATGGCTCCTGAAATAGTGCAATATGGCCATTTGAATCTCCCAGCGGATTGTATGGACATACTGAAGGAGGCTAAACGACCTTCCACTCGGACTTCTTATGCTTACAAGTGGAAGAGGTTTTGCATCTGGTGCAAGTCTAAGAACTATGACCCTACGACATGTAAGGAAGATGTCATCCTTCCATATCTGCTACATCTGGCGCAGTCTGGCCTTAATGTCCATTCCATTAAGGTTCATCTGGCTGCTTTGACTGCCTACAGGAAATGCCCTTCACAGACTTCCTTCTTTCAGATCCCTGTGATCAAAGATTTTTTGGAAGGCTTGAAGAAAGTGTTCCCTCCTGTCAGGCTTCCTTCGCCTTCATGGGACTTGAATGTAGTGCTGTACAGATTGATGAAGGAGCCTTTTGAACCTATTCATAAGGCTTCGTTGCAGCACCTGTCCTGGAAGGCGGCGTTCCTCGTGGCCATTACATCGGCCCGCAGGGTGAGTGAAACTCAGGCGTTGTGTTGCCAAGAACCTTATACTGTATTTCATGCTGCTAAGGTTGTTATGCGTACTCACCCTAAGTTTCTTCCCAAGGTTGTTTCTGATTTTCATATCAATCAGACTATATCTTTACCTACGTTCTTTCAGAATCCTTCATCTCCAGCGGAAAGGTCTTTGCATTCCCTGGATGTTAGGAGGGTGCTGAAATTTTATCTGGATAAAACCAGGGATATTCGTAGGTCAGACCAATTGTTCATCAATTATGGATCTGTCAGGACGGGTCTTGCGACCTCTAAGCAGTCTATCTCTAGGTGGATTGTGTCCTGCATACAGCTGTGTTACTAAAAAGCTAATAAGACCTTAGGAGGTAAGCCTAAGGCTCATTCCACCAGGGGCAAGGCTGCCACGACAGCATTGCTCCGTAATGTTCCGATTGCAGAAATCTGCAAGGCGGCCACTTGGAAGTCGGTTCATACCTTTGCTAAGCATTACTGCCTGGACACTGATGCCAGGGCAGACGCTCAGGTTGGGCAGGCTTCGCTGCGAAATCTGTTCGCACAGTAGTGGCGTTAATTCTCTTTTCTCCACTGCCGCTTTGGTGTGGGGATGGGCTTGCCATTCTATTCACTAGATTATGACTATACACAGAGATCCCCTACTACAGAAGGAGTAGTTTCTGTCCTGTAACTCCAGTTCTGTAGTAGGGGTATCTCTGTTATAGTCATAAGCGCCCTCCCTCCTCCCCGGTGGAGAGAGACATATTCATTATGGAATGCTACAGGTCTGGCGTGTTACGCCTTCAAAAAGAACTGAAACTAAGTTGGACCTGCTATGCATTCTGGGATACTGGGAGAAGGTTCTGGAAGATTCTCTTAAAGGCACAGTATCCTGTTTTGAGCCACATAATGGCAGCCTATGGGGCTTGTCTGTCCAGGTTCTTCTCTCTATCATTCCTGAGGGATTTTGCTGGTAAAGCAAGGGAAATCTGTACAGGCTTTTGCTGTTTTGTGGATTTTATGGTGGAATTTCTAGTTGAAGTACTGGACAGTGTAGCCTTTTTAGGCTGCATTATCTGTCTTTAAATTCTCTCTTAAGTGTCTATGCTTTTCTGCATTTTTTGACACTATAAGAGATTATTTTTGATTGCTCCGGGGTCCACGCACATGGGCGGGACTATTCACTAGATTATGACTATAACAGAGATACCCCTACTACAGAACTGGAGTTACAGGACAGAAACTACTCCATCTCGTGGTTGATTGTATGCCCTCTTTCTGCACTTGGAAATGACCCGTGGTGTGTAGTCTCTGGCTCATAATTTATTGCTCAAGATTAGTGCCTGTTGTGCATAGTCACTGTTTTTACTACAGTTGCGTTTGTGTCGTAAAAACTGGCTATATGGAAGATTATCTCTTAGAGGTTGAGGATGATAGCTCAGGTACGACAAAAGGCTATTCTTAGCAGTTGGTTTTGTATAGGTTTTGGTTTCTAATTTTCCATTTTCGCAGAAGATTGTCAGGTCCAAAAAGTCGATGCTTTTATTGCTCGCTGAGAAACTGAATTTAAGCCACCGATCTTGCCCATTTAGCCAATCGATGAACGTTTGTAAATCTTTTCTGATATCCCAAATTAGCAAAACATCATCAATATATCGTTTCCAGTATAATATACTGGAAACGAATGGGTTATCATTATGTAGAACACAGTTTTGCTCAAATTGGCTGACGTATAGTCCAGCTACCGACGGAGCAAAGGCGCTGCCCATGGAGGTTCCATGGCATTGTAGGAAAAGTTGTTCATTATATTCAAAATAATTTTCTTTCAATGCCATGTGGCAACATTCCAAAATGAAATGGCGGGGGGTCCGATGTGTCCATTCCTCTTGGAAGAGTAGGTCTTCCAGCATTTGCATCGTTTCGTCCTGTGGCAAACTAGTGTACAGGGATTCGACATCTAATCCTACTAGGATCATAGTGTCAGGGTCAAAATCTCTGTTGGCAATTTGTATAAGAAGATCCCGGGTATCTTTCAAATACGTTGGTGTTCACTGTACTAAAGGTTTGAGGTATGCATCGGCGAACTTCGACAATGGCTCAAGGAGAGAACCGATACCCGAAACTATGGGGCGACCCGGTGGCGGGGACTTGTTTTTATGAGTTTTTGGTAGAGAATAGAAGAAAGGGACTTTTGTTGATCTTGGTGTTAGGAAGTCTGCTTCTTTCTTAGAAATCCACCTGTTCACCTCAGCTTCATGTGTCATTATAGCTATAGTGTTGGAAATCCTCTCCGTAGGATCCGAGTCAAGACGTTTGTAAAAAGTTTCATTTGAAAGTAAGGTGAGGCACTGTTGGTTATAGCCTTCCTTGGTTAGAATAACAACTCCACCGCCCTTATCTGCAGGCTTTATGACTATATTGTCATTGTCTCTCAGCTCTGCTAGGGCACGGCGTTCATGTTTGTTGAGGTTTTGGAAAGTTTTCTTATTGTAATCCAAATTGTCAATGCCTTTCAGAATCGCCTGTTCAAATGCTAATATTTCCAAGGGAACCGCATTGGTAGGAGGTATAAATTTGGATTTTCTTCTCAAAGTCGTGTCACCCTCATTGAGTTGTGTTGGTGATCCATCAAAAAAAGCTTTTAGCTTTAAAGTTCTACAGAATTCAGACAACTCACACTTGAGTTTAAATGGGTCCAGGGGGGGAGTTGGAACAAATCCAAGACCTTTATTAAGGATGGTCACTTGGTCGGGTGTCAGAGGGATTTCTGATAGATTAACAATCAAAGAGTTTTTTTGTTCGTCTCCATCTGGGCTGATGACATACTCCGTGTTTGTACGTTTGGTAGATGATCCTGCCAGGTCAGATTTTTCTTCTTGCCTCTCGGTTGGTTTTGGCCTCGTCCTAAAAAAGGTTGTTGTGTTTGATGAGAAGTACTAGCCATCGGCATCATCTGATTACCCATTTGTGGCTGTTGATCAATGTTTGGGTTATAGGGATTCATCCATCCACCAAAAGGGGGCATGAAGGGTTGGATGTCGTGGATTAGTCTGGCTGTGGCGTTCTGGACATTCTGGAGCGTGCAGAGGAATTTTTGTTGATCCTGGCATAGAGGACACTGCCGTAGTCCAGTTTGCTGGTGATGAGGGCGTGTGTGACCGTTTTTCTGGATTCTGAGGGGATCCATGTTGTATTGATTTTGTAGATGTACATTGTCTCTTGCATACACTGCGACGTAAGGCACACATTAACCCAGTGGTCTTCAAACTTCTTGATGCTGGACCCCCCTGTCAAAATATTTTAGGCATAAGGACCCACTCTTGAACAAAATTTCTAGAACCTAGTATTCCTTATCATTGACAACCATAAATGTTCTCCAGAAAAACGGTCAATTTGTGGTTGCACCTCATTAGTACCAGTTTAACACCCAAATATAGCAATTTGCAACAAAAAGGTATCCGGTACAGCTTTACAAAGGGCCTTCTACAGAGCGGAAACACCTGTTGCTGCTTTTTAGTAACTTTTGAACCTTTTCAGTAAATAATTTTTTTGTTAAAATTAGCAGATTAAGCGGCAGATGATGGATTATGTGACAAATGCGGCAAATCTATAATTATGCTAAAATCGCTGTGGCCCCACAACCACATAATTCCAGTGGACCTTGGTATAATAGCTGTAATGCATGGGCTGCAACTTTATTGCATGGCATTAGAGGAAAACCATACAATATTTCATGGGATGCTGATAGCTTGGCATTTACAGCTGCAAGTAACTGGAGGTAGCTGAACATCATTCATCATAATTAAAACATACGTACGTTTTGTAGGTCTCTCACCCTTAGGTAGCTACATATATAATATCGGGCTGCTTTAGTGAAAAACAAATACATGCACTATAATAAATTATGAAACCTCCATGCAAAAGTCTGTGTGAAACCAGAGAGCCACAGAATTAAATTGTGGTTGGTGCAGTGGAGAATAGTAACTTGTGTATTTTTAGTGCTATGAAGCAACTGCCTGCGACAGAAAGCACTGTGAATATGTAAGGTTTTATTTTATACTTGCATTACACACAGTATAAGATAGACCACTACAAAATGACCAAAATATAGGGGCTTATTTATAAGCCCCTTGCGCTGCCAGTGTGTAATTTTTGTATGATGCTCTGGTTGCACAAATTGCAGACTCTTACCTATGAGGCCACGCAAAGTCACTTTGCGTGGCTTTTCAAGGCCTCCCAGATATAAAGCAGCACAAGGTCGATGCGTAAGGGGGTATTTTCCATGGGTTTTGACACATTCCCAGATGTACAACGAATCTGTAAACCTGAGGATGTGTCAAAACTGTACGCTGCCCCAGGGGATGCGTAACAAGTAGAAATAGAAATATCTTTATTTCTCCTCAATTGTTTTCAAAAGTCTCCATGGGTTGTTTATGTGCAGGAAGGCATGCCTTCTTGCAAAAAAAACATCCTACCAATAATGCAGACACCCTTGCACCGCAGTGCAAGGGTGTCTGCGTTGGTGTGTTAGCAGAAAGGACAGGAATGCACAGTACTTATAAATACATTCTATTCCTGCTCTTTCGAATTGGCGTAGGGCAGTGCAGCAAAAAATACTTGCGGAGCTGCCCTACACCATTTCATTGTAAATGAGGCCCATAGATTTTAATAATATTCAGACCCTATGTAATGCAATTTTTTTACATAACTTTCGCTTCAAAACATTCTCAGGGAGAGTAAGCGCTATGTAAATACGACAATCACTTAATCTCCCCATGCCCAACAATAAAAAAAATTATGAATGTGTCCTCATGTGATGCAATTGGTGCTATGTAAAGCGCTCTGATACTCGATTCGGGTCAAGTTTGTGCTATATAAAACTCTGTAAAATAAATAAAAATTAAAAGCAAGTACTTCACAACTCAGTTAACTCTGTGCACTACCCCTCAAAAATGTCAAGTGTTTTGATCAATTGAATGCAACTGCACTCTCCTGAGAAATCAAAGCCAGGCAGACATCTGAACACACCTTTCTGACAGTGTGCTGCTGGCCTGAAAGAAATGCAACAAATTAATCTGTAAATCCTTTACATTTGCAGATTAACTCATTGCACACATTTGCATTTCTTTCACAGGCCAGCAACACAATGATAGAAAGGTGTCTTTAACTGACTATGATTCCCCAGCACAGGAGATTCCCGGAATTAACCGTCTGGGATGTTTTCTTTTATCAAATGACGTGCACGACCCCCTTCCCATGCCTCCATGGCCCTCCTCGGGTTCGCGCCCCACAGATTGAAGACCACTGCATTAACCCCTTCGCTGTTATGTTTCTGCCCCCCCACCCCGGGCAAAGCCTTTTTTGGCTATTTGGGTAGTTCACGCTTAGGCCCCTGTAACTTTTTGACCACATAAGGTATCCACGCACAATTTGTGTCCTTTTCTTCCAACATAATGGGGATTCTTAAGGTACCCAGGGTTTGTGGATTCCTCTGGAGGGGACTCAGAAATTAGCCAAAATACAGCTACATTTTGAGTTTAAAAAAGAAATGGGAAACAAGTGGTGCAAATGAAAGTGTCTGTTTTGTTTCCTGCAAATGGTATCGACAAAGGGTTTCTGGGGCTGAATTCACAATTTCCCCAGCTTTCAGGGACTGACAGACTTTTGCCAGAAAACCAACATTTTTCACACAGCTTTGCCATTTTACTGGGACTATTTTTGCTTTCAACCTTCTTCCAGTTAATGGTAGAAATGGGTATGAAAGCAATAATGGATCCTGGAAAGCTATATATTTTAGAAAGGTAGACAAAATTCTAAATTCAGAAAGTGGTCATTTGTGTTGATCCTACAAGGTTTCTTTATAGAAACTAACAGTTGGAAATAGGAAAAATTGAAAGTGAGTTGAAAAAATAGCCCTTTGTTCCAACATTTTCACCTGTAACTTCTTCTAATTATGACAGATGTTTGAAAGCAATATACCGTTACATCCACTAAACCTTTTGGTTGTGGGGATATATAGAACTTGTAGGTTCACCAAGAACCAGACAAACCCAGAGCCAATAACTGAGCAGCATCTTGCAATGGTTTTTTGTTATGTAACAGGTATATAGCAATTATTTTGGGAAAATATATATAGTGAAAAATTGGGAGGAAAGACACCTATGTATTTCTGAAATTGGAATAAAATATAGAGTTTAGAAACAGTAGCTATTTGCACATTTCCAAAATTGTGAGTACCCATACTACGATGAGAATTATAGGACATTTTTCAAAGTGACATCTTTTTTACACATTGTCTTCCATTTGGAAGGCAGAAATGCATTGAAAGTCAATAGGTAATAACAGTTGCTCTACAATTCTGTGTTACCCTAAGTCTCCCAATAAAAATGATACTTCACTTGTGTGAGTAACTGCCCACGACAAGAAACGGCTCAAAACGCAACGTGGACACACTTCATTTTTACAGTGAAAGCTGACCCTTTTTTTGCAAAGTGCCTAGCTGTAGATTTTCAATCCTAGCTCTGCCGGCACTTAGGGAAACCTAGCAAACCTATATGTTTTCAAAAACTAGACACCTAGGGGAATATAGGATGGGGTGACTTGTCTGGCTCTCACCAGCTTCTGTAACCCAGAATCCCTTGCAAACCTCAATCTTTGTGAAACAAACCAAATTTTCCTCATATTTCTATGGTGGAAAGTTTTGGAATCTGTGTGGATCCACAAAATTCCACCCGCCAGCATTTCCCAAAATCTCCCGAGAAAAATGGTACCTCACTTGTGTGGGTAGGCCTAGTGCGCGCGACAGGAAACGGCCCAAAACTCAAAGTGGACACACCACATTTTCACAGTGAAAACTGACCCTTTTTTTGCGAAGTGCCTAGCTGTAGATATTGAACCCTAGCTCTACCGGCACCTAGGGAAACCTAGAAAACCTATACATTTTTTTAAACTAGACAGCCAGGGGAATCCACTATGGGGTGACTTGTCTGGCTGTCACCCGGTTCTGTTACCCAGAATCCCTTACAAACATCAAACCTTGTAAAAAATAAAAAAACATTATACTCACATTTCTGTGGCGAAAAGTACTGGAATCTGTGTGAATTCACAAAATTCCACCAACCACGCATTCCCCTAATTCTTCCAAGGAAAATGGTACCTCACTTGTGTGGGTAGGCCTAGTGCCCGTGACAGGAAACAGCCCGAAATGCAATGTGGACAGCCCACATTTTCCCAGTGAAAACTGACCCTTTTTTTGCAAAGTGTCTAGCTGTAGATTTTCAACCTTGCATCTGCCGGCACCCAGGGAAACCTAGCAAACCTTTACATTTTTTTAAACTAGACACCCAGGGGAATCCAGGATGTGGTGACTTGTCTGGCTCTCACCAGGTTCTGTTACTGAGAATCCCTTGCAAACCTCAAACTTTGTAAAAGAAAACACATTTTCTTCACATTTCTGTGGTGGAAAGTTCTGGAACCTGCGTGGATCCCAAAAATTCCACCTGCCCCGCATTTCCCAAAGTCGGCCGAGAAAAATGGCCCCTCACTTGTGTGGGTACGCCTAGTGCCCGCGACAGGAAACGGCCCAAAATGCAACGTAGACACACCACATTTTCACAGTGAAAACTGACCCTTTTTTCAAAGTGCCTAGCTGTAGATTTTGAACCCTAGCTCTGCCCGCACCTAAGGAAACCTGGCAAACCAATACATTTTTTAACCCTTTCGATGTTGATGACGGAACCGCTCCGTCATCAGCTGCGGTGGTGCTGTGCTGATGACGGAGCTGTTCCGTCATGGCCCGGCCGCCGCTCCTGCAGGGCGCGGATTCCGCGCCTGCACTGGGTGTTTTATTGAGCAGGCGGGGCCATGACGGAACCGCTCCGTCATGAGCACAGCCCAACTGCGGCTGATGACGGACCGGTTCCGTCACCAGCAGGCGCCCGCTGCGAGGCCGCCCCGCCCACTTAGCGCTGAGGCGGAATAGCCGCCGCAGCAATGTGGTTAAAACTAGACACCCAGGGGGATTCAGGATGTGGTGACTTGTCTGGCTGTCAACCAGGTTCTGTTACTCAGAATCCCTTGCAAACCTCAAACTTAGTCAAAAAACTCATTTTCCTCACATTTCTGTGGTGGAAAGTTCTGGAATCTGCATGGATCCACAAAATTCAACCCATCCCGCATTCCCCAAAATATTCAGAGAAAAATGGTACCTGCCTTGCGTGGGTGGGCCAAGTACCCGTGACCAAAGTGAGGTATCATTTTACTCGGGAGACAGGGGAACGCTGTGGGGATGGACATTTGTGCCGGTACAGTGATTCCACACATAAATACGTTGAAAATGTGGTTTTGTCAGCTACATTTGAGGTGTGCAGGGGATTCTGGGTAGGAAAATGTTAGGGAATCCACTCAAGCCACACCTCGACAGACTCACCCGGGTGTCTAGTTTTTAGAAATGTGTGGGTTTTGTAGTTTACCAAGATGGCAGCTGAGCCGGGGGCCAAAAACCCAGATGATCCCACCTTGCAAAACCAGTTTTTTTTGCGAAAGGTAAATTTAATGTCTCCTGAATACGTTTTGGGCTATTGCCTGTCGCGGGTACTTGATCCACCCACAAGACTGAGGTACCATTTTTATCGGTTATCCTACAACTTTCTCACACAGAAATCTGATTTTTTCATCAAAATGTGAGGTCTTCAGGGGATTCTGGGTAGGGGAATGTTGGGGGATCCACGCAAGCCATACCTTCCTGGACTCCTCCAGGTCTCTAGTTTTCAGAAATATGTGGGTTTGGTAGATTTCCCTAGATGTCCCCCAAGCCCTGGACCAAAAACTCATGTGACCCCCTTGCAAAAGCAGATCGTTTTGTGATAGGTAATTTTGATGTCTCCACAATATATTTTGGGCCCTTGCCTATCGCGGGTATTTGACCCACCCACAAGCGTTAGGTATCATTTTTATCAGGAGACCTGGGGGAACGCTGGGTGGTAGGAAATTTGTGTCAGCCCGGTCATCCTACAACTTTCCCTCACAGAAATGTGAGAACAGTTTGATTTTTTCATCAAAATGGGAGGTTTGCATGGGATTCTGGGTAGGGAAATGTTGGTAGATCCAGGCAAGCCATACCTCCCTGGACTCCTCCGGGTCTCTAGTTTTCAGAAATGTGTGGGTTTGGTAGGTTTCCCTAGTTGGCCAATGCAAAAAGAACAATTGATCAACAGAATGCAGAACAATGTCATACATTCACCCCAGTACAGAGATCTGGGCCTAAATCCATTGTTTTTTTGCTCACTCCATTCCAGTTTGGACCCAGCCATATGCCAATCAGTCTTGACCTTGCGCCCATCGGAACAGTCCAGCCCTAACTGCCAGGTAAGGTCCTCCCTGGACTGGAAACAGGCATCCTAGGACCGCTTTCAGCCCTCATTATCCAGGATAGCTTGACTTCAGTGGCATGGAGAGCACGGGACCCATGTCTGTGCATACCCGTCCCACTCGGGGTGACAAATGCAAAAATAACAATTGATGGACAGAATGCAGACCAATGTCATATATTCACCCCAGTACAGAGATCTGGGCCTAAATCCATCCTATATTTATGTGTGGAATCACTGTGCCGACATAAATATCCGACCCCATAGCGTTCCCCTCAGTCTCCCTAGTAAAATGGTACCTCATTTGTGTGGGTGGGGCAAGGGAAGGGCCAAAAGCATAGGGATTAAGGGTGTAGCACTGAATATTCTAAGCCCTATATTTTTTTTAAAATAAATTTTTAGCCAATTCTGCATTGGACACCCACACAAGTGAAGCTCTTCCCCACCTCTTAAAGCAAAAACAAAAAAAAGTGAAATCCCTCCACTGTTCACAGAAGAGGGATTTTTTTTAACCGCATGCGTGCGGGCGGAATTCCGCCCGTACGCTGGGTTTTGCGAAACCGCACTTTACGTGACGAGCTGGGCTCGTCATGAGCGTGCGAGGAGGCTACGCCATGACGAGCCCAGCTCGTCATGAGCGTCGAAGGGGTTAAGTGTGCTCATGACGGAGCACACTTAGTTCCGTCATGAGCACACTTGCACTTATGCTCATGACGGAACCATTCCGTCAAGAGCATAGAAGGGGTTTGTTGAACTTGGCACTTTTTGCAGGGTCATCCCTGAACTTTTTGCCTTCCTTCTGTATTGCTTCGGACCTGTTTTTGTTGGTTTTAGGACTATAGGCACTTTGCTACTGCTGATCAGTGTCAAAGTGCAAGTTCTCCCTGTATATGGTAATTATTTTTCCATAGTTGGTATGTTTGCCTTACTAGTAAAGTCCCTAGTAAAGTGCACCATGTGTATCAGGTATTTATAGAGCGCACAGCTACTCCATGGAGTGTCCCGGCGCTAAACCACTGAAAAACAGGCAGAGAAAACACACGGCTATGGCTAGTGCTAATTATTGAAATAGCCGGGTCTTAAATTTCCTCCTGAAGCCGCCTAAGTCTGCTGTCTGTCTAAGGGAAATAGGGAGACCATTCCACAATCGGGGTGCAAACACTTGAAAAGAGCGTCCGCCCATGCAAGAGCGGGAAAACCTAGGAATGGTCATCAGATACTGCATCGAGGACCTCAATGTCCGTTGCAGGGCATAGTGTTGCATCCTTTTCCTAATGTAATGGGCCCCTGAGTTGTGTAAGGCCTTAAAGGCCAATATAAGAGCCTTAAACTGGACACTCTTATGTACCGGGAGCCAATGGAGAGATTTTAAGTGGGGGGACATATGATCCCTGGGTTCAATTATCAGAATAGCTCTGGCCACTGCAATTTGGATCACCTGTAGGCGGATCAAAAGATATTCCGGTAGGTCTAAATAAAGGACATTAGCATAGTCTAACCTAGAAGCAATAATGGCCTGAACTACCATCTTTCTAAGGAAGTAGGGGGAGGAAGTTCCTCAGCATTTTTAAAAGCCCAAAGCAAGTGCCGGCAACAGTTTGAATTTGGGTCTTCATGGTCCATCTTCACCCCAAGGTTTTTTACTGTGGTAACGGAACACTTAGGAGGAGACATGTCCTGTGGCCACCAATGGCGCCACTCTATGCACTCTAATTGTGCTACCCACACAAGTTGCCCTAAAGAGAGAACTCAGGCCTGCAACTGCAGTGCCTACGCGCAATTTGCTAACTGCCATTTTGTCTTGACAAATGTACCCACTTGCCAGGCCTTACCCTTCCCTTTACATACACATCAGGAACCCGTATAGTAGGCCCAAGGTAGCCCCCTAGGCAGGGTGCAGTGTCTGTGAAAGGTAGGACATGTACTGAGGCTCGCACCATGTCCTAACAGTGAAATTCTCTCCATTTCGTTTTTCACTGTTGCAAGGCAATCTTGCCCATAGGACAGAATGGGGAAGGCTGTGTAATATGTTTCCAGCCTATCATCCCATAGGCTAAGATGAAGAGGTGCAGTTTAGCGTGCCAGAACTCACAATTTAATAACACATCTTTTTTTTGTGACGGTGGTTTTTGTATTGTGTTTTTAGAAAACACGCTTTTAGAAGTGGCTGTTTTTTTATTCTAACAATTCTGTGTCTCTCTGCCTGGTTGTGAATTGACTGTCTGGATTTGAATGTGATAGAATCTGGGAAATGTCTTGACCCAGGGGCGGATTAGGTGAGATAGCAACAGGATGGCCTACATCTGGAGTGAAGGGGGGAGTAGTAGCCCCCTGGATGTGTAGAGGCCTGGCCTGCTGCCGTAAAAGAATGGCTCCACCTCCTGCTGAGTGATTGAGGAACCAGACCCCCACTATCAAAGGAAGAAGGTGTCACTGGCAGGGAGACACCCAGAACTGGTTTGGACAGTGGTCAGTGCCCTCTGAACACAAGGACTTCAAAAACATTTAGGGGTATAACTATGAGAGCTGAAACCCCAGACAGGTGGACTGATCAAGACTGAAAAAAAATGAAACTACTTTGTGGTCAAGAGGAACCTGTGCCAAGGAAGAACAGCTGAAGAGACTGAAGAGAAGGACTGACCCTTGCTGTGTGTTCTGAGGCTGGCCTGCAGTTTGCTGATTTAACATATGGAGAGGCTAAGGGACTTTACTGTGTGCTGTGTCCCCTTGCTTGAAAGGACTTTGCTCTGTGGTGTGTCCTGATGAGGTTCTGTGAATTCTGAACCCGGGGGTTCCATTTTGTGTATGGCAGCCATTTTGTGGTTGCCCTCACATAGGCCATGATTGTGGTTGAACCAGTCTTCTAAGGACATGTAGACCTTAGCTCGAGTTCATGCTGACTCCTGTTTGACCTGAGTGAACTGACCCTGTTGCCTGAAGCTGACCTTGTTAAACCAGTTCCTGCCCTTTAGCTGATCAAGATTGAGGATCAAAGCACAGGACATTGTAGAGTTTGGTATGCACACACACCCCATATCTGCTTTCTGTTCCTTCTTTTATGGTCTGTTTATGATATGGATTGTGGTCCTTTTATTATGGGTTTGTCCGGCTTGTGTAAGAAGGAATGTTAGGCATTGTGTATGCTTGCAAAAGCTAGGACTGCCCCTTACTTGTATGCTGAAGTTTGTAACCCATAGCATATAAAAGGCCTCTGTTTTCTGTATTCTTCAGACTGACTGCCTCATTCAGTTGCTAAAGCTTCTGTGTGACGTGGCCTCACTTATTAAATTTAATAAAGATGTCTTTTCATATTTTCAGCTTCTGTGCCAAGTTCTTTTATTATTAGTAAGTATTCCCTGAGAATGAAGATTTCAGTACTTCAAATGGCGCCCAACGTCGGGCTTCATCAGAGAAGTGACTTTCTGAAGGAGTGATCTTGTCGGGAGACTGAAATCTACTGAAGAGGAGAGGATGGGACTCTGCTACTTTGTGCACAAGGATTCTGGAGATTCTCTGTCTTCGCAGCCCGGTATATTTCTGATCTTCCTGATTTTGATCCTCCACATGATGTCACTCCTGATTGAGAACCTTTTTGGCGTGAGTATTCTAAAAAAGACCGTTAGGTCATGTAGAACTTGACAGTTAGAATTTGGATAACCTTTTGATTAGTAAAAATAAGAAGTACAAGTGGGTCGCTCCCACGACTTTGTTTGGTTTCTTGGTTTTGATTTGGTTATTGCAATTACCAAAGCCGAGGGGTTTGGTTTCTTGGTTTTTGATTTGGTTATTGCAAATTACCAAAGCCGAGGGGCTCGTATATTTGCGAGTGTATTGGTAGAGATAACCCCTTGAAGTTTGAAGCTAGATTAGTGAGCTATAAAATGCCTAATCTTAGCAAATTTGGGACTGTAGCTTTGGAACTTTGGAATTTGTGTTGGCCAACTTTGGATTTGTATAGGTTTGGATATGCGAATTGCAATTTATGTAGGCAGGTAATGAGGAGATATTTCTCCATTTGGTTTAGTTGAACGGTGCACGTACGAAAAGTACCTTAAGCACCACTTTGATTATAATACTTGCGTATTCCGTAGTATTTTTGGCATGCCTGTTTGTAAGCTCACATGGAAAAATGTGTTGCTTTTTTGGAAGGTACCATAGTGTGATGTGAAGTAAATTAGCCGGCCCCCCTAAAGGGAATATCTAAATAGGTTTAGATTTACAAACATATTTCTTCCTTGGTGATTTTGTATCCCCAGGGAATTAAAATATGACATAATACAAAACAAGGATCCTTTGTTCTGCGCAGTTTTATGAATGAAGATATGCAGAACGATTTTGTTTGGTGTTCTCCTAGCCAAAGCTATTGAATTGAGTGTATTTTCGCTTCTTGGACATACATCAGTCTGGTTGGGCTGTTTTTGCAGTCTTTTTGAAACACAATTGAGAAGCGTTTCTTGTAAATATGACTTACAACTAATATTTACAAATGGTTTGGTTTAAGTACAGTCTGTGGGCTGTCCTTTGTTTTTGTTCTGAGTAGTGGTTTTTGGGTTAAATGTGTGTTTAAATGTCTATGTGGTTTTCACATTAGTGCAAACTTCTGTAAGTGAATAGCGATGGTGCTATTCACGAGATGCATGGCTAAAGCGCGCTGTATTGTGTGTCCTGAGTGTTTTGACCCCTTTCTGTTTATGTCTGAAATGAGCTCAATGTCTGTTCGTGGTTTTTCTTGATGTTTTCAGTCTATTGAGCAACATTTTGTAAGCATATTCTTGGGTCTGTTGCTAAATAAAATTGTCTTTTTTAGAATGAAAAAATGGTGCAAACATTTTGTCATGTTTCAAGTTAGGCATCTGTGCTTGGGCTTATAAATGAATGCGTCTAAAAATGATAGGCAAGGGATGCAGCTTGCTCTTATATGTGGAATTATCCAAAATAATTGGGTTTATTAAAAAAAGAATTATTAATTATGAAAAATAATTATTAAAAATAAGTGCTACAAAATTCGTTTTTTACTATTCATGAAGCTTAATGCTCATACTATGACATCCTAGCATTAAAATTTAATTTAAGTTGTGCTATACCGCATAATGAGAACATTAGCATATGGAATTTCACTTAGCGCAGGCGTACAAAACTCATTTTTCTAAAGATTTACATGGGATATATCTGATTAAAAGTCTCTGTAATTTGTAAAGAACATTCTGAGGATGATTAATATGTATCACAAGTATAGTATATTTATTTTTAAGTGCCCCAAACATCAAAGTCGAATTTGGGTAAAATAGACCATTTAAAACAGCATTCTTGCCATTTATGATAGCTTTAAAGTGCCTTAGGCTTCAGTAAATGCATACATTTAGGTATAAAACACAAATTTGCAGGTTGTTCCCATTTGGGGTTACGTTTAATGGCTCAGTGAGCCAATGTGCCTGGTGCACAGGTTTGAGTTTAATATCAGGGTTGAAGGTTTTAACTCCAGCTGGACTTACTGAAATGTTTATCTATTTAAGGTTGCTGAAATGAGTACCATTGCATAGGGTAATAGCAAACATCTGTTCTAAAGATGGTATGTTATGTTATTATGTTGTGCAAATTATTCACAGTAAATGTTTTAATAATATAAGTATAGAAATAAATTATAGCCCCTAACAGGAGTAATATATATAACATGTGTTTTAAATAGAGTGAATTATTGCAGGTTTGGAGGAATCCGGAAGGCCTTTTGACTTTGTCAGCCTCAGAATGAGCAGAGGGTGGGGGCTAGTAGAACTGCAGAGGTTTGCTCAAGTCCCGCTTTGGTGTTATCTTTAGTTTCCCTGTAAACAATGGAAGGAGGCTGTCATGTTGACATTTGTGACCTTTTAAATTAAGGCCTTGTCTCTGTGAAATGCAGAATGACCTTGCTAAAAAGGCCTCTAAAAGGAAGGGTTTCTGGTTTCTCCACAAAATTAAAGAACTTAATTCCAAAGGGAAAATATGAAACAGGTTTCTTTGAAAGTCCCAACACATGCTAAATGCTCTGCAGAAATTATATATTTGTATCTCTGCCTCTAAAAAAAATAATGTCTGCTAGTTGCTTTTATTTGACCGACAATGAAGCATTGCATTAAGTCTTAGACAGAAAATAAGACGAAGTTTTTTTAAATTGAAATTATGAAGGCTACATGCCTAAGTGAGAACGAATTGTGGCGCATAGATAACATGGAGTGTGAGTGAAGGAATTTTACTTTTGGAAAGTTAAAATGGCTTAATGTTGCAAGCTGCCTGACAAGATGGTAACAGTTAAGTAATGGAAATTTATTTTTGTGTCTGTTAATGTGTATTATGTTTTGTCTTCTGATTAAAAGTTATAATTGATGTCTGTTTGTCATGAGAAATGTGTCTCTTTTGTGTGTTGTGTATTTTTTTTTTGCTTTTGCTCACAGATCATTCATGGATTGTTCTGGGTGATTTTAAGGCTGACAAGACACGTGAGTTTGGTTGGTTGAAAAGAGATGTGTTTTTGCGTAATTTCTTTGAAAAGAAATGTTTGTGCATTTTACATATTCTTGCATTTTATCCTTTTATGAATTGTTACTGCTGGTCCTGTGTGTCAGAAGTGACACACAGTAAGTTGCATTTGACAGCCAAATCTCCACTACCTGGTGATCTGCTGTCAAAAAGAAGGGTGAGGATTTTAAACCTGACAAATTAGGCAGGCCCGAATATTGTTAGTACATGACCTGGTGTTGTGCGTCCTGGTGTTGTGCATCACCGCTCATTCATATATGCTATTGTTTTGTCTATGCTTTTTGTGCTTGATATACAGCGAGTATATCTGATGGCTTGACATGTCCGTTTTGTGCGTTTTTTTTGCATGTTTTTGTTTTATGTTGCTGCTTATGATACTATTACAAGTTTACCTGTGTTGTGAAGGGATATACATGACGATGTGTATCCTGCAAACAGTTGGGTAGATTTGCTTTGACACTAAATTTCACAGAAAAACAGACAACACTTCATCAGTGTATGTCAAATTTGGCTTTAATGGTATTTGAAGGAAAATAAAAAAGAGATATACAGAATCAAAGTGTGTCACATGCTGTTAGCAACGTACTGCCCCTCCCCTTAAGGAACAGGCAGCCCTAAAATTATGTATCCTGAATTGGACGTAAGGATAAATTATAGATCTGTGACTTTTGTGCATGGTGACCTAATTTTTATATTACATTAGTCAGTTTTGTTCTGCTTCCTGAATAGTGTATGGCTTTGTACTATAAAGGAAACAAGGTTTCATTTTTCCCTGAAGAAGGAATTGGAACATTAGCTGAGATTACCGTATATGGTGTAGCGGCCAGCGGTAGAGTTGAAATTTGTGTACTATTTTGACTTTTTGTGTATCACCCATACTCTTGGTATTGTGTCACAAACTTGACTATCACCTGAGTAATTTCTTTTTCTTCCTATAGATTTTTCTTTTGACATTTTTCCCCTGATTGATGTCACATTATGCCTAGTAATTGGGAATTTTAGCTGTGTCCTAGTCCCATTTTCCCTTTTCCATATTCCTTTCACCAGTTAGCCTTCTTTTATTATTATTATTGTATTAGGTTCACACTTCCAGATTGCAGTAATGTACCAGAGACCCCCTATATTATGTATAATTCCCTTTTGTATGACTAGACAGTTTTTTAAAGAATTTTCTTTAGGCCTAACTTGATGTTTTTCAGTCTAACCGTCATGGTAGTGATGGACAGGTTAACTGACTCAATGCTATTATAAGACAAGTTTCCACATTTTGATTATTAGCCTGTGTATTGCGTAGTGCACTTGATGCACTGTTATTAAAAGGGAGGTACCTACATGTCCCTGATAATCTGTATTATGCGATTTCTCTTTTGAAATGTTTTAGATAAGGAATTTAGGAACACCTATATGTAATTATTGAGAGAAAAAAATTGTTTACCCCATTAGATGATGCCACTATGTGTGAGGACATCCATTTAGATAAAATTCTCATATAGTTATCTACCCTTAGATGGTAGAGGATATGCTCTCACATGGAAACCCAATTGAAGAAATTAGAGGCACTGTTTTGCTTATTGCCTTTGTCTTTGTATTCTATGAGAATGACAGTGTATTTTAGATCACAATAGTTCCATGGCGTATAGCCGCTCCTTTGAAGATTGCAGGCCACCTGTTTGCAGTCCCTTTGTTAAATGAACTGTTTTTGTACTGAATTGAAGGAAAATAACAACTATGTCATTTCCTACGTCACTAGGTTCTGCGGGATTAAGTCATAATAACCTGCGGAACTCACCCACAATCTCATTAGCGACAGCTAACAGATGAAAAGTCCCAGCACCCAGACAGCGATCGCCAGCGTGCCATCAATAATATCGCCAACGTATTGTGCTTGCTTCATCAGAAGGCATTGAACATCAGAAAAGAAGGAGGAGCAGGTTTTGCCACAGAACCAGAGTTTCAGTGCAAAAGAGCGAAAGAGAAGGATTCCAGTTATTTTAAGGTTTTAGTTTTTCACCTGTCATGTGCTGGTAACCTCTGACAGTAGGCAGTCCATTGAGCCCCCTTGGCCTGAGTTTTGGCCACACCCCCCCCTTTTCTTTGCTCCGACGGAAAGGCAGTGCACCAGAGGATCCAGGATTGGAAAAAGGCACTACATTGTGGTATCTATGATTACATGGAAGAGCAGCCCGAGCATCCTCTGACACTGAAAAGCGAGTGTTGGAGTCTGAAAGTGTTGCTGAGTATGAAAGACTGTTGCTCTTTCCTGATTAATAGTACTTGGTTCTGCATGAGATGATCTGTGCCCTTGATCAATGAAGAGCACACTATCTGTAGTGCCTGCCGCAGAGGAGAGATATTGGTGCACTGCCTTGAGACATTGAGACTGTCAAATAAGCTGCGAGTGTTTGCCAGGAGGGCACTCCAACGGATACTGAAAAGGACCATTTTCATAAAAGGCCTGAACGAAGAGGCCCATGCAGAAGAAAACAACACAAGAGGACTTGATGAACAATAGAAGCCTGCCGGAGAGGCTTGGACGGACTCTGGGTATTTCCCGTGCGATTGCAAAAAAAATGGGTGTTAGGAGACACATTTTTGCTGTTTTGCTGGCATTGTTTTAAAGTAGTATTCTGTTTAGTAAAAGCAGAATAAAGTCCATTCTCTGTGGAAGAGTATCCCTTTTCATCTGAGAGCATTAATAAGGATCACCACTGTTTCACCTGAACATATAATAAGTTACTGAAATGCATAGGAGCCATAAAAAATGTTACTAGATAATTTTAGGATTTGCTTTCTGCTTAGAGTTGTGAAAAATGATAAATTTATTTGTAATAGTCGCCATTATTTTCTCCTGTTGTCCATATGTTCTTAATAACATACGAGCAGATTAGTAGGTCGGAATTTGTGAATAATTCGTTTGTACAGTTTCAGCATCAATACCAGTTAGTAATGAACACCACTAATTGTTGGGTGTGTGGTCTTATGCTACATACTACAGATAGAGGTATTCCCTATTTGGTTCTGTCATTTAGTTACAATGGGTCTGTATGGGCATATCAGACGATGTTTATTTATGCCAACAAAGTCTATCCCTTGCGTTCCATGAAAGATAACTCGAGTAATAATGCCTTAGTGAAGGGAATAACGGATAATATTTATATCGATTTAGATACAGACTGAGTGATTGCCTATGTAAGGGCAAAAGGAGGGAGTGAGGTTCTGTGAATTCTGAACCTGTCGGTTCCATTTTGTGTATGGCAGCCATTTTGTGGTTGCCCTCACATAGGCCATGATTGTGGCTGAACCAGTATTTTAAGGACATGTAGACCTTAGCTCGAGTTCATGCTGACTCCTATTTGAGTTCATGCTGACTCCTGTTTGACCTGAGTGAACTGACCCTGTTGCCTGAAGCTGACCTTGTTAAACCAGTTCCTGCCCTTTAGCTGATCAAGATTGAGGATCAAAGCACAGGACATTGTAGAGTTTGGTAGGCACACACACCCCTTATCTGTTTTCTGTTCCTTCTTTTATGATCTGTTTATGATATGGGTTGTGGTCCTTTTATTATGGGTTTGTCCGGCTTGTGTAAGAAGGAATGTTAGGCATTTTGCATGCTTGCAAAAGCTAGGACTGCCCTTTACTTGTATGCTGAAGTTTGTAACCCATAGCATATAAAAGGCCTCTGTTTTCTGTATTCTTCAGACTGCCTCATTCAGTTGCTACGGCTTCTGTGTGACGTGGCCTCACTTATTAAATTTAATAAAGCTGTCTTTTCATATTTTCAGCTTCTGTGCCAAACTCTTTTTTTATTAGTAAGTATTCCCTGAGAATACAAGGGCCCGTGGAGAGCTGGCTCCCTGTTGTGGAAACTGAGGAACATCAAAGTTTCCAAACGTGTCTCAGCGACGCTGCGTGCATGTGCTTTTTGCAGCCGGAGACCTTCGTAAGCATTGCACTGGGACTGTGTGGCCCGAAACCCAACCGACTCTCAGTGATGCTGTGTGCGTGTGCAGCCTGAGACTGCGTGGGGTCCGAGGTGCTGGTTGGAAAGTGCCCCGTGACTGCAGTGCCCCTGCAGCATGAATCATCGTCCACGCTGCTGTGTAGCTGTTTGTGGCTCGAATCGTCATCGTAACGGAGACTACGAATCAAGATCGCCGCCACCGGCCCGAGCCGCAACGTGCTGAAGGATTTCGTAAAGTTAAGGAAGTTGCAGCACCGGGGTCACCCTCGGAAGTTCAGGACTGTTGTTTGTGGTTGGGGCCTAGTGGGGCCCACACTAATCGTGTCAATTGGCCTGGTATTAGTCCTGCATTACGAACTGCCTTATTACCTGCATTAGGGATTGTATTATTCCTGCATTAAGAACAGCCTTATTACTTGCATTAAGGAGTGCGTTATACTTGCATTACAAACTGTCTGATTATGTGCATTGAGGATTGAATTATTCTCGCATGATGAACTGCCTTATTACTTGCATTAAGGAGTGCGTTATACTTGCATTACAAACTGTCTGATTATGTGCATTGAGGATTGAATTATTCTCGCATGATGAATTGCCTTATTACTTGCATTGAAGAGTGCGTTATACATGCATTATGAACTGCCTGATTATGTGCATTGAGGATTGAATTATTCTCACATTACGAACTGCCTTATTACTTGCATTAAGAAGTACGTTATACTTGCATTACAAACTGCCTGATTACGTGCATTGAGGATTGCATTATTCTTGCATTATGAAGTGCCTGATTACATGCATTGAGGGTTGCATTATTCTTGCATTAGGAACTGCCTGATTACTTGCATTGAGGATTGCATTATTCTTGCATTACAAACTGCATTGGTCTGACAATATGTACTGCATTATGAACTGCATACCATTGCATTAGGACTGCATTTGAACATCGTGAACTGCTCACTAATACCGCAGGAACCTACAAGTGTTTGTTGGCCTAATAACCGGGCAAGTGAAAATTTACAAATATGCATATGTTGGATTCTTATCATTTGTTCTTACCGTATTTTTCTTCTTGATGAAGATAACGCTATTTTTATACATCAGTGTGGTGTCCATGTGTGGTGTTATCACTGTGTCACTGGGAGTGTGGTTGCAAATACTTTACACATTGCCTTGAAGATAAGCCTTGCTGCTTGTGCCAAGCTATCAAGGGGTGGGCAGGGGTTATCAAAGAGGGTGTCCCTCCTTTCCCTGACAAAAAGCAAGGGTCCCTATTTAGACTAAGGTAACTACCTCAGCCAACTAGAGACCCCCAGTTCTAACAGGGTTAATAATCTTCAAAGTTATAACACCACCTTGCTACAGTGAGCATTCGCTGATAAGTGAAATAATAGCAGTGTCTGATTCTGCAAATGCAAAGTTCAGTACATTCTTAAAGCAGCTAGTTTACGGATTTGGAGAGGATCCATCTAAATGTTTTAAGGAGTATGCAAAGGGTGTTGAAGCAGGCTGAGGATACGGCGTTGATCTGGTGGGTCATAGTGAGCGATGAGTCCAATATGATGCCATGGTTACTTGCCTGGTCTGTTAATGTGGGTGGGCTTCCGAGGGCAGGGGACAACCAGGTGTCATACCAAGCTGAGGGGGTGGAGCCGAGGATGAGAACTGGCCTCTGAGTTGAGTTTCAGGCAGCTGTCCTTCATTCAGGTGGTGAAGGCTTTCATCCCTTCTTGAAAGTTGTGCCTGGTGCTTGCTTAGCTTTATTAGTTCTGCTTGTAAAAATATATATGATATCTATTTGGCAATTCATGGTGAACAGAGATAGGAGCTTAATTTAGGAGAAATAACGCTGTTTTGTACCAGATAGCTGAACAGACAAACCGGAAAGAGTAATTAATTGTAGGTTTTAAACTAAGTCCTTGCCTATTGGCCAATATTAATTAAAAATAATTAGGTTGCTTGCCTGACACCTGTTGATTAACAAGCATTTGCAAAAGCAAATACATCTTTGCCATGAAACCTACTGGCTTTGCCAATGCTATATATTATCTTAGGTAGGTGTGTGCTGAGGATGTGCGCTTATCCATAGGGAACTTGCTAAAATGTAACAAACTGCATTCAAACATAGCCATTGCAGAAGCATGCACATCACTGGCAGCCATCTATGAATGCATTGTCTTATTTTTTAATTTTTTAAGAAACCCAATTAAAGGCTGGCTCCTAAGAATGCACGGACATCCATAGCAGCCATCTTTGAATGTATTTTGCTATATTTTAAAACAGCCTGTTCAAAGAGGGCTATCAGGAATGCCATCTTTGTTACAGTTTAGGAAATTCTACTAAAAGATGCCACCTGAGGATTAGTGCATATCCGCAGAGGACATCTCTGGATAACTCTGCGAGGCCATGTTTGTTTGGCGATTTGAAGCACTAAATCATTGCGATTTTTACACTTTGCTTTTTTTAACTGTGTGTTTTTAAAAGTTTGTTTTCTCTGCTTTACCTTGCTCTGTTTAGATTGTTTTTGCTGCCATCTTGAACGCTAGCAGTCTAGTTCATTATGGCTGCTAACTTAAAGCCCTATAAATGTGCAGAATACGTTTATGAAAAACAGGGTTAAACCCACAAAAGTCTAAAGGGACCTGGGTAATTATCGGTATGGAAGGAAGGGGTCCTAGACACAAAACAAATGATTCAAACTTTTCATGTTTATATTCAATAAATTCAAAGAGCAAAGCTATTGAATGCAAAAATGTTTAATTCTGATTTGCATATACATCCTATTCAATGGTTGAAATTCATAATACACTTAATAAATTTTCATAAATGTGCGTGCCCACATTCACAACGGGGAGGGGTGAAGTGAGGGAAGTGTCAAGGATAGGGTAAGGATGTTCTGATTCATTCAGTGACAAGTCCTATTCTCAATTTGAAGACTGTGTAAACGTGGTCCCTTAAGCCAAAGGCCACATCATGAGGCTCGTAAAGAGTCCAAAAAATTAACTGATGAACAAGCGCCTAACTCCGCTGAAGCCTTCAATATCTTGCTTGGGGTTGGAGTTGGTTGTTGGTGTTGTAGTCTACGTTTCGACCCGGATTCACAGTAGGAGTGTGTTCCTTACAAAGTGGGTCTTCGTCAGGACAAAGGGAGTTGCGGGTGGGCAACCTCCTGGGGAATAGTTAAAAAAGAATCAGTTAGACCACTCCTGTCCTATTAATTGTTACAAGGAGGGCGGATCGTTTGAAAAACACTTAAAAACGTGTTGTCAAATTGTGTCGAAAACACAATACACATATTGTTGAGGAATACATAGAATGGATCGATAGCTCACCTATCGCTGGGGGCGAGAGGGGCTGGATCAACAGAAGATGAATTCTCCCTGGTCAAAGTGATATTTTCTAAGTGTAAATAACGAGGAAAGAGAGGGGTTTATTCATCTAAACGTGTTAAGATTCCCAGTTTTTAAACAAGAATTCTAAATACAAAAAGGCTTGTCAGGTCAGCGCTACCTAGTCAATAACACCCTGAGGTTACGATGTCTCAGATTGCGGACATCTTGTCCAATATGTGATGAACAGTATCTAAAAATGCACCCGATATCAGCGGTCTTACTCATCTTAGATTGGAAAAAAAGAGAGATAGCATTTCTCTAGTATTCACGAACAGTTACATGATTAGATAAATAATCCAACTAAATCAGGATTGTAAATACCTACTACCCGTGGTCTGTAATTCACCTCTAGTCTCTGAGGCTTCTCAGGGCGTCTTGACAATGCAGTACAGGTTCTTAAAGGATTGTGGATTAGGTCACCTTGAAATAGGAAGACGAAGTTTTTAATCAATGAGGCATTATGTTTCTATTTACTCTGAAAAACCGGGATAGTGCATTAAGTCCGGCTTACCACTATGATTCAATTGGAGAGCAAACAGGATGGATTCTGTGAAACTATGCACTTTGAAGTGTTCAGAACCTTTTTGCTACTACGGCCAGAATTTAATTAGAGGACACCTACGTAAGGGGGACATGGAAAGGAGACAAATTGTAATTATTGTAACCACTGCCTAGGCATATGTGGAAAAAAAGGGGAGGAAACTTGCCTATAAATTATAGTGGTTCCGAGATTGCCTCACATGGGCTGCAGGTTCTGGGAGCATCGGTCTGCAGAAATTTGGTTTTTATTGTGTTAAGCCTGAAAACATAAGGGAAACGCCTTTTAGGTTGTTGGTGCTTTTTACTAAATACGGAACGGGGCGACTATGTTAGAAACCTTACCTCCACAGGTGGAAACTCATCTGGAGGTAGACCGCATCTGAAATGATTTGTACAGCCTCCTGTAAAACAGTAGGGCAACCACGGGTTGATAGACCGAACAGTGATTTCACTGTGCTGTCAAAATTCGTAAAACAAAGAAACCGGGATGAACTAATTACCTTGGAAATGTAGAACCACTCCGGAATCAATCCGACGTGTTCAAGATGCTCCTCGCTCAGCCACCGCTCGCGTCTAAACGTTAACTTCCTGGTTAGTGGGAAGGGGGCGGGGCATCCGCTGGGGATCATGAAGATAGAAAAAACACCCGCCCATCTGGTGTTTTTTATAAACGTGATATTCAAAGCTTCACAAAGTGTAAAAAATAATCATGAGATTATTTGGGCTGGTTACTCTATCCTACTCAAGTGTGTAAGATTAATCCAAAAAAGGGTTCAATGGCACCACACGGGTGAAACTAGAGGTCGACCCTTATTGAAATACAATCTTATTTAGAACTTGATTAGAGATCAACCTCTTCGTGGGATACCGGTCCCTTCGCTCTGTGAGAGCTACATTCAACAAACCTTGCCATGTTAAATGTAGAGTGATATTTTTACACCATTAGGCCATACGTGATCAACTCATACATTATGATCTATCAGGACACACATTTCTATAAAAAAAATTTAAAAAAATTATATATTCCTCATGGCCCATGTATGTTGTATCTAAACGGTAGAGTGCACTTATCTCATAGGATAGTGTAGACTCGTACGATTACTGGTTCGGAAAGATAATTTTTTACAAATAAATGAAATTTGTTTTTTTATAAATAAATCAAATGGAAACACAGAGCACTTTACGTTCCTTATGTGTTATACTTCTAAACGTTTATACGGTCTGTTATCAAAGGATATCGTATCTTCAGAGTAGAGTGCACTTATCTCATAGGATAGTGAAAACTCAAGCAGTACATTTACAGTGTCATTATAAAACAGGAACCAAAACATTCAGTCAATTATACTGTTATGTGGTTGGAAAAGATGCAAATGGTTCAACATATGACCCTGAAAAAGAAAATCAAAGATTGGCTAGTTGCACAAAACTGTTCTCAGATTCCTTTAGACCTTCGGCTACAGAGTTGAAGATATGCATCCATTTTAGCTCTCTGACATTTAGAATGCTGGGTAGATCACCACCCCTTGGACCTAGTATGACATGTTCCAAAACCACCCATTTCAATGATTCAGGCAGATTGTTTTGTTTAGAGCAATGTTCAACCAGGGGTGCCCCAGGTACCTTACATCTGATTCGGCTACAATGGGAGAGGAATCGTGCTTTAACGCGATGCTGCGTTTGGCCTACATAAATGAGATCACATGGGCAAATTATGCCATAGATCACATTCTTGGTGTTGCAATTAGTGTGGCTTTTATGTGTATGTCAATGATTTTTGAAAAAAAAGTCTTTGGATTGGATGGTTGAAGGGAAAGCTTTGCAGTTACCGCATCTAAAATGTCCAACTACAGGTGGTTGTTTCCAGCAGGAGGCCAAGGTAGGTTCTGGTGGACATTCTAAGAAAGATGAAACTACATAGTCTTTCACATTCCTCGCCTTTTTGAAGGCGTGCAAGGGTACATTTTTGATCTCTAGATCGTTCGCAATCAGACCCCAATGTTTGTTTATTGCCTTTTTAATGGAATGGCTCTTCGTTGAGAAAGTTGTTACGCAGATCATGCGTTCTTCTGAATGGCGATTACGTGCGGAAGGTTCCAGGAGTGTTTCGCGGTGGCAGAACCATGCTCTCTTCCTAGAGCGTTTGATTAAACGTTTAGGGTAGCCTCTCTCTATAAGACGTTCCATCATGATGTCAGATTGTAGCATATAGTCCTCTTTTTTACTGCAGTTTCTTCGAACCCGAAGGAACTGACCATAGGGCAAATTGTCTCGAAGGCTTCGTGGGTGGTGGCTTGAATACTGCAACAAAGAATTCCGTTCTGCAGATTTTCTGAATAGCGTAGTGTACAGAGTGCCTTCCTCTGCTACTAGCGTGATGTCGAGGAAATCAATCTTCTTGTTACTGGATTGCATCGTAAATTGGATGTCAGATGATTGTAGATTCAACCAGGAGTGAAAATGTTTAAGTTCAATGTCATTGCCCTTCCATATTAGCAGCACATCATCGATATAACGCACCCAAAGTTGTATTTGGTGCCGAAAAGGGTTATGGTCACAAATGACAAAAGTCTTTTAAAAAAAGGCCATGAACAGAATCGCCAAGTCAGGGGCAAAGGCTGCCCCCATTGCCACGCCCTTCGTTTGCAGATAGAATACATTCTGGAACATGAAGAAGTTTCTCATCATGGCGTTCTTCAATAGAAGAATTATAAATGAAGTGGGTACTTGTACCGGTGCTTCCCGACTGTCAAGGGCTGCAGTGGCCACCATTAGAGCCTCCTCCTGGGGGATGCTCGTGTAAAGCGACACAATGTCGCAAGTTACTAATAGTTCCTCATCCGGATTGAAGGATTTTCCATCAACCAAGTAATGGTATGTGTGGTGTCTCTTAGATAAGTGGAAGTGGCTTCAGCTAATGGTTTTAAAAAGAAGTCCACGTATCGGCATAGAGGCTCAAGGATGGACCCACATCCGGAGACGATAGATACTGGTATTCATGATCAGTGAGGAAACCTTGTTGGACACCTTCTTGTGTCACCCTCTGGATTTCCACAGCCAGGTCTCTCGTAGGGTCGGATGCTAGTCTTTTATAACTCACACCATCATTCAATTGACGCCAGATTTCTTCCTTGTATTTAGAATCATCTTGTATTATGATGGCCCCGCCCTTATCCGCTGGCTTCACCACAACATTGTGATTGGATTTGAGAGTGTCAAGCGCTGTTCTTTCCGTCTTGCGAATATTGTATTTCACATAGGTCTTCTCACTCAAGATTGTTTTGACCTCTTCAGTGATGATACTTTCATATGCCAGTATTCGATGGCTCATTGTATTGGACGAGGGTACAAATGTAGAAGGTACCTTGAAACCGGTTACAGATATAGTCTTAGGTGGTGGTCTGTTCTTAAAGAAGAATCGCAATCTTATTTTCCGGAAAAATTTAGAAAGTTCCATTAGTGTGTTGAAACAATTTGGAGGAGTTGTAGGGACAAAGGATAAGCCCTTACTCAAGATCCTGAGCTCATCTTCATTGAAAACCTGTGATGACAGGTTGATGATTGGTGTGTCAGTTGGTTTTACCATCTGTAATTCTTGCGCCTGGTCGAGCGTTCGCCATGTTCCTCCGGTGGGAATCGGACCTGTTTCATTCCCCGACCTCTGCCGCCATCGTTGTCCCACTGTATCGGGGGGCCTTGCTGACCCCGTCCTGTCCCTCGGTTCCAGTTGTTGCCTCGTCCACGAGGCGGTCTCCATGTACCCTGTTCTAAAAAAGAATTGGGTTGGTATTGCGGACGATATGTATCCTGGTAACCGTAGGCGTTGCTGGTGCCTGCTTGGTCGGAGTCTTCTCCTGAACTATAGGAAGAATCAGAAAACGTAGTAAATTGTCTTCTCGATCTACCTCCTCTGTAGCCCCGATTGGTGAAACGTCCCTGTTGGTCCTGTCGGAAGTAGTCGTCTGATAGGTAGGGATAAATCTTCTTTTTATCATAGAACTTAAGATCTCTGGCTAGTTTGTCAAGCTTCTTCTTGATAGTTGTGGTCTCAAAATCTTGAAGGGTTGCGACCAGTTTAGTTAGTGCCTCTTTGGAATTGGTGAGGGTGCTGTCTCCGGTAATGCTTACCTTCAATTCAAATATCTGTTTATTGAGGGCCACAACCTGTTCTGCAGCGGTCTCTATTTCCAACACCATCCAGTGTCGGGAACAATTGTTTGCAACAAAACTAAACCCCTCACGGAATTTAGGAACGTCTATAAATATGGCTGGTTCAACTCTGACTTGCAGACCTGCTGGTATGATGCTATTTTGAAGGCACTGTGCGAGATAATGGCCATGTAGTTTGGTGCGTATCAATTTTTTCTCTAATCTTTCTAATTGGGAGATTTTATCATTGAGAGTAATATCGATTATGGGTGTACCAACCGACAGGAAATTATTAGCCGGATCATGCAATAGTTGATCAATGTATTCTTCTGTGTAGCTAAGTGTTTCCTTATCTACCATGTTGGTGAATCATAGACAATTTATAAGAAATTCAAAAATTTATGACAACACGTAAGGACCTCCAAGACGGAGGTAGCGTAACCTCACAGACCAGCGTCTGTACAGAATACGTTAATGAAAAACAGGGTTAAACCCACAAAAGTCTAAAGGGACCTAGGTAATTATCGGTATGGAAGGAAGGGGTCCTAGACACAAAACAAATGATTCTAACTTTTCATGTTTATATTCAATAAATTCAAAGAGCAAAGCTATTGAATGCAAAAAAGTTTAATTCTGATTTGCATATACATCCTATTCAATGGTTGAAATTCATAATACACTTAATACATTTTCATAAATGTGCGTGCCCACATTCACAACGGGGAGGGGTGAAGTGAGGGAAGTGTCAAGGATAGGGTAAGGATGTTCTGATTCATTCAGTGACAAGTCCTATTCTCAATTTGAAGACTGTGTAAACGTGGTCCCTTAAGCCAAAGGCCACATCATGAGGCTCGTAAAGAGTCCAAAACATTAACTGATGAACAAGCGCCTAACTCCGCTGAAGCCGTCAATGTCTTGCTTGGGGTTGGAGTTGGTTGTTGGTGTTGTAGTCTACGTTTCGACCCGGATTCACAGTAGGAGTGTGTTCCTTACAAAGTGGGTCTTCGTCAGGACAAAGGGAGTTGTGGGTGGGCAACCTCCTGGGGAATAGTTAAAAAAGAATCAGTTAGACCACTCCTGTCCTATTAATTGTTACAATGAGGGCGGATTTTTTGAAAAACACTTAAAAACGTGTTGTCAAATTGTGTCGAAAACACAATACACATATTGTTGAGGAATACATAGAATGGATCGATAGCTCACCTATCGCTGGGGGCGAGAGGGGCTGGATCAACAGAAGATGAATTCTCCCTGGTCAAAGTGATATTTTCTAACTGTAAATAACGAGGAAAGAGAGGGGTTTATTCATCTAAACGTGTTAAGATTCCCAGTTTTTAAACAAGAATTCTAAATACAAAAAGGCCTGTCAGGTCAGCGCTACCTAGTCAATAACACCCTGAGGTTACGATGTCTCAGATTGCAGACATCTTGTCCAATATGTGAGAACAGTATCTAAAAATGCACCCGATATCAGCGGTCTTACTCATCTTAGATTGGAAAAAAAGAGAGATAGCATTTCTCTAGTATTCACGAACAGTTACATGATTAGATAAATAATCCAACTAAATCAGGATTGTAAATACCTACTACCCGTGGTCTGTAATTCACCTCTAGTCTCTGAGGGTTCTCGGGGCGTCTTGACAATGCAGTGCAGGTTCTTAAAGGATTGTGGATTAGGTCACCTTGAAATAGGAAGACGAAGTTTTTAATCAATGAGGCATTATGTTTCTATTTACTCTGAAAAACCGGGATAGTGCATTAAGTCCGGCTTACCACTATGATTCGATTGGAGAGCAAACAGGATGGATTCTGTGAAACTATGCACTTTGAAGTGTTCAGAACCTTTTTGCTACTACGACCAGAATTTAATTAGAGGACACCTACCTAAGGGGGACATGGAAAGGAGATAAATTGTAATTATTGTAACCACTGCCTAGGCATATGTGGAAAAAAAGGGGAGGAAACTTGCCTATAAATTAGAGTGGTTCCGAGATTGCCTCACATGGGCTGCAGGTTCTGGGAGCATCGGTCTGCAGAAATTTGGTTTTTATTGTGTTAAGCCTGAAAACATAAGGGAAACGCCTTTTAGGTTGTTGGTGCTTTTTACTAAATACGGAACGGGGCGACTATGTTAGAAACCTTACCTCCACAGGTGGAAACTCATCTGGAGGTAGACCGCATCTGAAATGATTTGTACAGCCTCCTGTAAAACAGTAGGGCAACCACGGGTTGATAGACCGAACAGTGATTTCACTGTGCTGTCAAAATTCGTAAAACAAAGAAACCGGGATGAACTAATTACCTTGGAAATGTAGAACCACTCCGGAATCAATCCGACGTGTTCAAGATGCTCCTCGCTCAGCCACCGCTCGCGTCTAAACGTTAACTTCCTGGTTAGTGGGAAGGGGGCGGGGCATCCGCTGGGGATCATGAAGATAGAAAAAACACCCGCCCATCTGGTGTTTTTTATAAACGTGATATTCAAAGCTTCACAAAGTGTAAAAAATAATCATGAGATTATTTGGGCTGGTTACTCTATCCTACTCAAGTGTGTAAGATTAATCCAAAAAAGGGTTCAATGGCACCACACGGGTGAAACTAGAGGTCGACCCTTATTGAAATACAATCTTATTTAGAACTTGATTAGAGATCAACCTCTTCGTGGGATACCGGTCCCTTCGCTCTGTGAGAGCTAAGTTCAACAAACCTTGCCATGTTAAATGTAGAGTGATATTTTTACACCATTAGGCCATACGTGATCAACTCATACATTATGATCTATCAGGACACACATTTCTTTAAAAAAAAAATATATATATATATATTCCTTATGGCCCATGTATGTTGTATCTAAACGGTACCTGGGGCACCCCTGGTTGAACATTGCTCTAAACAAAACCATCTGCCTGAATCATTGAAATGGGTGGTTTTGGAACATGTCATACTAGGTCCAAGGGGTGGTGATCTACCCAACATTCTAAATGTCAGAGAGCTAAAATGGATGCATATCTTCAACTCTGTAGCCGAAGGTCTAAATGAATCTGAGAACAGTTTTGTGCAACTAGCCAATCTTTGATTTTCTTTTTCAGGGTCATATGTTGAACCATTTGCATCTTTTCCAACCACATTACAGTATAATTGACTGAATGTTTTGGTTCCTGTTTTATAATGACACTGTAAATGTACTGCTTGAGTTTTCACTATCCTATGAGATAAGTGCACTCTACTCTGAAGATACGATATCCTTTGATAACAGACCGTATAAATGTTTAGAAGTATAACACATTAGGAACGTAAAGTGCTCTGTGTTTCCATTTGATTTATTTATAAAAAAACAAATTTCATTTATTTGTAAAAAATTATCTTTCCGAACCAGTAATCGTACGAGTCTACACTATCCTATGACATAAGTGCACTCTACCGTTTAGATACAACATACATGGGCCATGAGGAATATATAATTTTTCTTTTTTTTTTTTTAAAGAAATGTGTGTCCTGATAGATCATAATGTATGAGTTGATCACGTATGGCCTAATGGTGTAAAAATATCACTCTACATTTAACATGGCAAGGTTTGTTGAACTTAGCTCTCACAGAGCGAAGGGCCCGGTATCCCACGAAGAGGTTGATCTCTAATCAAGTTCTAAATAAGATTGTATTTCAATAAGGGTCGACCTCTAGTTTCACCCGTGTGGTGCCATTGAACCCTTTTTTGGATTAATCTTACAAACTTGAGTAGGATAGAGTAACCAGCCCAAATAATCTCATGATTATTTTTTACACTTTGTGAAGCTTTGAATATCACGTTTATAAAAAACACCAGATGGGCGGGTGTTTTTTCTATCTTCATGATCCCCAGCGGATGCCCCGCCCCCTTCCCACTAACCAGGAAGTTAACGTTTAGACGCGAGCGGTGGCTGAGCGAGGAGCATCTTGAACACGTCGGATTGATTCCGGAGTGGTTCTACATTTCCAAGGTAATTAGTTCATCCCGGTTTCTTTATTTTACGAATTTTGACAACACAGTGAAATCACTGTTCGGTCTATCAACCCGTGGTTGCCCTACTGTTTTACAGGAGGCTGTACAAATCATTTCAGATGCGGTCTACCTCCAGATGAGTTTCCACCTGTGGAGGTAAGGTTTCTAACATAGTCGCCCGTTCCGTATTTAGTAAAAAGCACCAACAACCTAAAAGGCGTTTCCCTTATGTTTTCAGGCTTAACACAATAAAAACCAAATTTCTGCAGACCGATGCTCCCAGAACCTGCAGCCCATGTGAGGCAATCTCGGAACCACTATAATTTATAGGCAAGTTTCCTCCCCTTTTTTTCCACATATGCCTAGGCAGTGGTTACAATAATTACAATTTGTCTCCTTTCCATGTCCCCCTTACGTAGGTGTCCTCTAATTAAATTCTGGTCGTAGTAGCAAAAAGGTTCTGAACACTTCAAAGTGCATAGTTTCACAGAATCCATCCTGTTTGCTCTCCAATCGAATCATAGTGGTAAGCCGGACTTAATGCACTATCCCGGTTTTTCAGAGTAAATAGAAACATAATGCCTCATTGATTAAAAACTTCGTCTTCCTATTTCAAGGTGACCTAATCCACAATCCTTTAAGAACCTGTACTGCATTGTCAAGACGTCCCGAGAACCCTCAGAGACTAGAGGTGAATTACAGACCACGGGTAGTAGGTATTTACAATCCTGATTTAGTTGGATTATTTATCTAATCATGTAACTGTTCGTGAATACTAGAGAAATGCTATCTCTCTTTTTTTCCAATCTAAGATGAGTAAGACCGCTGATATCGGGTGCATTTTTAGATACTGTTCATCACATATTGGACAAGATGTCCGCAATCTGAGACATCGTAACCTCAGGGTGTTATTGACTAGGTAGCGCTGACCTGACAAGCCTTTTTGTATTTAGAATTCTTGTTTGAAAACTGGGAATCTTAACACGTTTAGATGAATAAACCCCTCTCTTTCCTCGTTATTTACAGTTAGAAAATATCACTTTGACCAGGGAGAATTCATCTTCTGTTGATCCAGCCCCTCTCGCCCCCAGCGATAGGTGAGCTATCGATCCATTCTATGTATTCCTCAACAATATGTGTATTGTGTTTTCGACACAATTTGACAACACGTTTTTAAGTGTTTTTCAAAAAATCCGCCCTCCTTGTAACAATTAATAGGACAGGAGTGGTCTAACTGATTCTTTTTTAACTATTCCCCAGGAGGTTGCCCACCCACAACTCCCTTTGTCCTGACGAAGACCCACTTTGTAAGGAACACACTCCTACTGTGAATCCGGGTCGAAACGTAGACTACAACACCAACAACCAACTCCAACCCCAAGCAAGACATTGACGGCTTCAGCGGAGTTAGGCGCTTGTTCATCAGTTAATTTTTTGGACTCTTTACGAGCCTCATGATGTGGCCTTTGGCTTAAGGGACCACGTTTACACAGTCTTCAAATTGAGAATAGGACTTGTCACTGAATGAATCAGAACATCCTTACCCTATCCTTGACACTTCCCTCACTTCACCCCTCCCCGTTGTGAATGTGGGCACGCACATTTATGAAAATTTATTAAGTGTTTTATGAATTTCAACCATTGAATAGGATGTATATGCAAATCAGAATTAAACTTTTTTGCATTCAATAGCTTTGCTCTTTGAATTTATTGAATATAAACATGAAAAGTTTGAATCATTTGTTTTGTGTCTAGGACCCCTTCCTTCCATACCGATAATTACCCAGGTCCCTTTAGACTTTTGTGGGTTTAACCCTGTTTTTCATTAACGTATTCTGTACAGACGCTGGTCTGTGAGGTTACGCTACCTCCGTCTTGGAGGTCCTTACGTGTTGTCATAAATTTTTGAATTTCTTATAAATTGTCTATGATTCACCAACATGGTAGATAAGGAAACACTTAGCTACACAGAAGAATACATTGATCAACTATTGCATGATCCGGCTAATAATTTCCTGTCGGTTGGTACACCCATAATCGATATTACTCTCAATGATAAAATCTCCCAATTAGAAAGATTAGAGAAAAAATTGATACGCACCAAACCACATGGCCATTATCTCGCACAGTGCCTTCAAAATAGCATCATACCAGCAGGTCTGCAAGTCAGAGTTGAACCAGCCATATTTATAGACGTTCCTAAATTCCGTGAGGGGTTTAGTTTTGTTGCAAACAATTGTTCCCGACACTGGATGGTGTTGGGAATAGAGACCGCTGCAGAACAGGTTGTGGCCCTCAATAAACAGATATTTGAATGGAAGGCAAGCATTACAGGAGACAGCACCCTCACCAATTCCAAAGAGGCACTAACTAAACTGGTCGCAACCCTTCAAGATTTTGAGACCACAACTATCAAGAAGAAGCTTGACAAACTAGCCAGAGATCTTAAGTTCTATGATAAAAAGAAGATTTATCCCTACCTATCAGACGACTACTTCCGACAGGACCAACAGGGACGTTTCACCAATCGGGGCTACAGAGGAGGTAGATCGAGAGGACAATTTACTACGTTTTCTGATTCTTCCTATAGTTCAGGAGAAGACTCCGACCAAGCAGGCACCAGCAACGCCTACGGTTACCAGGATACATATCGTCCGCAATACCAACCCAATTCTTTTTTAGAACAGGGTAAATGGAGACCGCCTCGTGGACGAGGCAACAACTGGAACCGAGGGACAGGACGGGGTCAGCAAGGCCCCCCGATACAGTGGGACAACGATGGCGGAGAGGTCGGGGAATGAAACAGGTCCGATTCCCACCGGAGGAACATGGCGAACGCTCGACCAGGCGCAAGAATTACAGATGGTAAAACCAACTGACACACCAATCTTCAACCTGTCATCACAGGTTTTCAATGAAGATGAGCTCAGGATCTTGAGTAAGGGCTTATCCTTTGTCCCTACAACTCCTCCAAATTGTTTCAACACACTAATGGAACTTTCTACATTTTTCCGGAAAATAAGATTGCGATTTTTCTTTAAGAACAGACCACCACCTAAGACTATATCTGTAACCGGTTTCAAGGTACCTTCTACATTTGTACCCTCGTCCAATACAATGAGCCATCGAATACTGGCATATGAAAGTATCATCACTGAAGAGGTCAAGACAATCTTGAGTGAGAAGACCTATGTGAAATACAATATTCGCAAGAAGGAAAGAACAGCGCTTGACACTCTTAAATCCAATCACAATGTTGTGGTGAAGCCAGCGGATAAGGGCGGGGCCATCATAATACAAGATGTTTCTAAATACAAGGAAGAAATCTGGCGTCAATTGAATGATGGTGTGAGTTATAAAAGACTAGCATCCGACCCTACGAGAGACCTGGCTGTGGAAATCCAGAGGGTGACACAAGAAGGTGTCCAACAAGGTTTCCTCACTGATCATGAATACCAGTATCTCAATCAGAGCCATCCCCGCATACCAACTATATATACATTACCTAAGGTGCACAAAGATATACACAATCCCCCGGGACGACCTATCGTCTCCGGATGTGGGTCCATCCTTGAGCCTCTATGCCGATACGTGGACTTCTTTTTAAAACCATTAGCTGAAGCCACTTCCACTTATCTAAGAGACACCACACATACCATTACTTTGGTAGATGGAAAATCCTTCAATCCGGATGAGGAACTATTAGTAACTTGCGACATTGTGTGGCTTTACACGAGCATCCCCCAGGAGGAGGCTCTAATGGTGGCCACTGCAGCCCTTGACAGTCGGGAAGCACCGGTACAAGTACCCACTTCATTTATAATTCTTCTATTGAAGATCGCCATGATGAGAAACTTCTTCATGTTCCAGAATGTATTCTATCTGCAAACGAAGGGCGTGGCAATGGGGGCAGCCTTTGCCCCTGACTTGGCGATTCTGTTCATGGCCTTTTTTGAAAAGACTTTTGTCATTTGTGACCATAACCCTTTTCGGCACCAAATACAACTTTGGGTGCGTTATATCGATGATGTGCTGCTAATATGGAAGGGCAATGACATTGAACTTAAACATTTTCACTCCTGGTTGAATCTACAATCATCTGACATCCAATTTACGATGCAATCCAGTAACAAGAAGATTGATTTCCTCGACATCACGCTAGTAGCAGAGGAAGGCACTCTGTACACTACGCTATTCAGAAAATCTGCAGAACGGAATTCTTTGTTGCAGTATTCAAGCAACCACCCACGAAGCCTTCGAGACAATTTGCCCTATGGTCAGTTCCTTCGGGTTCGAAGGAACTGCAGTAAAAAAGAGGACTATATGCTACAATCTGACATCATGAAGGAACGTCTTATAGAGAGAGGCTACCCTAAACGTTTAATCAAACGCTCTAGGAAGAGAGCATGGTTCTGCCACCGCAAAACACTCCTGGAACCTTCCGCACGTAATCGCCATTCAGAAGAACGCATGATCTGCGTAACAACTTTCTCAACGAAGAGCCATTCCATTAAAAAGGCAATAAACAAACATTGGGGTCTGATTGCGAACGATCTAGAGATCAAAAATGTACCCTTGCACGCCTTCAAAAAGGCGAGGAATGTGAAAGACTATGTAGTTTCATCTTTCTTAGAATGTCCACCAGAACCTACCTTGGCCTCCTGCTGGAAACAACCACCTGTAGTTGGACATTTTAGATGCGGTAACTGGAAAGCTTGCCCTTCAACCATCCAATCCAAAGACTTTGTTTTCAAAAATCATCGACATACACATAAAAGCCACACTAATTGCAACACCAAGAATGTGATCTATGGCATAATTTGCCCATGTGATCTCATTTATGTAGGCCAAACGCAGCAGCGCGTTAAAGCACGATTCCTCTCACATTGTAGCCGAATCAGATGTAAGGTACCTGGGGCACCCCTGGTTGAACATTGCTCTAAACAAAACCATCTGCCTGAATCATTGAAATGGGTGGTTTTGGAACATGTCATACTAGGTCCAAGGGGTGGTGATCTACCCAGCATTCTAAATGTCAGAGAGCTAAAATGGATGCATATCTTCAACTCTGTAGCCGAAGGTCTAAATGAATCTGAGAACAGTTTTGTGCAACTAGCCAATATTTGATTTTCTTTTTCAGGGTCATATGTTGAACCATTTGCATCTTTTCCAACCACATAACAGTATAACTGACTGAATGTTTTGGTTCCTGTTTTATAATGACACTGTAAATGTACTGCTTGAGTTTTCACTATCCTATGAGATAAGTGCACTCTACTCTGAAGATACGATATCCTTTGATAACAGACCGTATAAATGTTTAGAAGTATAACACATTAGGAACGTAAAGTGCTCTGTGTTTCCATTTGATTTATTTTTATATAAAAACAAATTTCATTTATTTGTAAAAAATTATCTTTCCGAACCAGTAATCGTACGAGTCTACACTATCCTATGAGATAAGTGCACTCTACCGTTTAGATACAACATACATGGGCCATGAGGAATATATAATTTTTTTTTTTTTTTTAAAGAAATGTGTGTCCTGATAGATCATAATGTATGAGTTGATCACGTATGGCCTAATGGTGTAAAAATATCACTCTACATTTAACATGGTAAGGTTTGTTGAACTTAGCTCTCACAGAGCGAAGGGACTGGTATCCCACGAAGAGGTTGATCTCTAATCAAGTTCTAAATAAGATTGTATTTCAATAAGGGTCGACCTCTAGTTTCACCCGTGTGGTGCCATTGAACCCTTTTTTGGATTAATCTTACAAACTTGAGTAGGCTAGAGTAACCAGCCCAAATAATCTCATGATTATTTTTTACACTTTGTGAAGCTTTGAATATCACGTTTATAAAAAACACCAGATGGGCGGGTGTTTTTTCTATCTTCATGATCCCCAGCGGATGCCCCGCCCCCTTCCTACTGACCAGGAAGTTAACGTTTAGACGCGAGCGGTGGCTGAGCGAGGAGCATCTTGAACACGTCGGATTGATTCCGGAGTGGTTCTACATTTCCAAGGTAATTAGTTCATCCCGGTTTCTTTGTTTTACGAATTTTGACAACACAGTGAAATCACTGTTCGGTCTATCAACCCGTGGTTGCCCTACTGTTTTACAGGAGGCTGTACAAATCATTTCAGATGCGGTCTACCTCCAGATGAGTTTCCACCTGTGGAGGTAAGGTTTCTAACATAGTCGCCCCGTTCCGTATTTAGTAAAAAGCACCAACAACCTAAAAGGCGTTTCCCTTATGTTTTCAGGCTTAACACAATAAAAACCAAATTTCTGCAGACCGATGCTCCCAGAACCTGCAGCCCATGTGAGGCAATCTCGGAACCACTATAATTTACAGGCAAGTTTCCTCCCCTTTTTTTCCACATATGCCTAGGCAGTGGTTACAATAATTACAATTTGTCTCCTTTCCATGTCCCCCTTACGTAGGTGTCCTCTAATTAAATTCTGGTCGTAGTAGCAAAAAGGTTCTGAACACTTCAAAGTGCATAGTTTCACAGAATCCATCCTGATTGCTCTCCAATCGAATCATAGTGGTAAGCCGGACTTAATGCACTATCCCGGTTTTTCAGAGTAAATAGAAACATAATGCCTCATTGATTAAAAACTTCGTCTTCCTATTTCAAGGTGACCTAATCCACAATCCTTTAAGAACCTGTACTGCATTGTCAAGATGCCCCGAGAACCCTCAGAGACTAGAGGTGAATTACAGACCACGGGTAGTAGGTATTTACAATCCTGATTTAGTTGGATTATTTATCTAATCATGTAACTGTTCGTGAATACTAGAGAAATGCTATCTCTCTTTTTTTCCAATCTAAGATGAGTAAGACCGCTGATATCGAGTGCATTTTTAGATACTGTTCTCACATATTGGACAAGATGTCTGCAATCTGAGACATCGTAACCTCAGGGTGTTATTGACTAGGTAGCGCTGACCTGACAAGCCTTTTTGTATTTAGAATTCTTGTTTAAAAACTGGGAATCTTAACACGTTTAGATGAATAAACCCCTCTCTTTCCTCGTTATTTACAGTTAGAAAATATCACTTTGACCAGGGAGAATTCATCTTCTGTTGATCCAGCCCCTCTCGCCCCCAGCGATAGGTGAGCTATCGATCCATTCTATGTATTCCTCAACAATATGTGTATTGTGTTTTCGACACAATTTGACAACACGTTTGTAAGTGTTTTTCAAAAAATCCGCCCTCCTTGTAACAATTAATAGGACAGGAGTGGTCTAACTGATTCTTTTTTAACTATTACCCAGGAGGTTGCCCACCCACAACTCCCTTTGTCCTGATGAAGACCCACTTTGTAAGGAACACACTCCTACTGTGAATCCGGGTCGAAACGTAGACTACAACACCAACAACCAACTCCAACCCCAAGCAAGAAATTGACGGCTTCAGCGGAGTTAGGCGCTTGTTCATCAGTTAATTTTTTGGACTCTTTACGAGCCTCATGATGTGGCCTTTGGCTTAAGGGACCACGTTTACACAGTCTTCAAATTGAGAATAGGACTTGTCACTGAATGAATCAGAACATCCTTACCCTATCCTTGACACTTCCCTCACTTCACCCCTCCCCGTTGTGAATGTGGGCACGCACATTTATGAAAATGTATTAAGTGTATTATGAATTTCAACCATTGAATAGGATGTATATGCAAATCAGAATTAAACTTTTTTGCATTCAATAGCTTTGCTCTTTGAATTTATTGAATATAAACATGAAAAGTTTGAATCATTTTTTTTGTGTCTAGGACCCCTTCCTTCCATACCTATAAATGTGCAGGGCTGCATGTGTGCACTGATAAATTTGGGGGGATGGAAGTTTTTTGGTGCTCTGAGGGACTAAATCATTGCTATTTTTAACTGTGGGCCAGATGTAGGTGGCCAAATAGCGAGCGCTATTTGGCTGCGAGCAATGTAGGTGAGTTTAAACCTGCTAGCAAAATAAGGAATCGCAAAATTGTGATTCCTTATTTTGCTCTTGAATTTAAGGAATCGCAAATTGTGATTCCTTAAATGCAATGTAAGTAGCACAAAAGAAAGTGCACTTTAGCCTTAAGGAATCGCTAATTACCACCAACTTCAAGTTGGTGGTAATTAGCGATTTCCTTTAAAAAACACTTTTTTGCTTTTTTTGAAGTGCCATATGGCACACATTCATGCCTTTATGGCATGTATGGGAGTCACATGTGCACACATGCACATTTCAGGGGTGCAACAGGGTGTCCTTTTGACACCCTGGCACCCTTGAAATAGTACCCACTATTTGTGATTCTCTAATAGCGAATCGCAAAAGGAGGATATTTTCCCATTCATTCCTATGGGCCTCCTAGCCCTTAGGAATGAATGGGTACGTATTCCTTATTAGCAAATCTCAATTTGCGATTCACTATTAAGGAATATTAATGATTCCCTGATATTTTAGTGATTCCTACCTACATTCAATTTTGCGAGTCCTTAATAGCGAATCGGTAAAATTTGCTATTAAGGATTCGCAAATTTGATTTTACCTACATCTGGCCTACAAGTTTGCTTTCTCTGCTTTACCTTGACCTGTATAGTTCATTTTTGCCCGTCATCTTTAAAGTTAGCCGCCTAGTTCATTGTGGCTGCCAAATAGAAGTTCTATAAATGAGCAGAGCAGCCATCTGCTCCCATTTGCGCCCGACTGGGAGTAAGGGCCAGGAACCCTGCCCATTCTCTTTACTATTTAGACTTGGAGCATCCCAATTTAAAACAGATCAGTCCTTTCCTTGATTGAAAGGTTGAAGAGACCTTGTGGAGAGCAGACTCACTTAGAAACCCTCCCACTGTGGAGTGTTCTCCGGTCCCCACCCTACCTAGTTCTCCTCAGTGCAGCTCTCCTCTGTTTGCCCTCTTAACAATTCCTATCATTCCGTGCACATGGCGCTCCTCAATACCAGGTATGTTAGTAAGCATAGCATAGTACGGAAATCTACAACTTGCTGTGGGAGAACTCGCTAGACCTGCTCTGGCTTAGATAAATCTTGCTGGAGGAGTCATCAATGTCTGATATTTTGGAGGCTTTACCCTCTTAATATATCAAATTCAATTATGGCTCTCACAAGAGGGTGGGAGTTGCCATTATTGCCCACTGCACCCTTAACTCATCTGTTGTGATCTGCACCTTCGATTCCTCCAGTGGACATTATGTTTGTAAAAATGCCATTTCCCTCTTGCTGTCTAGTGTTCACGGTTGTGCCGCTGCACTGCATGCCCAACTTTACTGACTCCTTATTTCAAGTAATATGAAACCTGAACACCTCACCATCTGTTGGGGATTGTAACTATTGTTATAACAACCCTCCTGCAGAATTCCAAGGACAAAGAGTTATTTGACCTCATGTCTTTATTTTCCTTGCAACAGGTCCAATTATTCACCTATGCTGAGGGGTATATTTTGGATTTGGTATAGTAACACAATACACCTAACAAGAAAGTTTCGGTCCTCTCTCACATATGGTCAGATCACCTCCTCATTAAATGTTAAGCATTTCTGAGGACTAGCACTGCATTGTGTAACATGTGCCCAAACACCTTCCACAAATGGAGCAGGGTGAATATCCAGGAAAGGGCTAGTACACCCCACAAACACATGTCCTGTCCCCAACCCCTTTGTTGAACAGACTTCTGTGGGCTTTTTCACTGGCTACATCACACTTGTGATTTGCATGTCCCAGAATGTACTTGAATGATGCAGCCTCCTTCTAAACAAGCTCTGTGGTTCAATGATGAATTGAAAGCGGCAAAGTTCACGGTACGCCAACTTGAATGGCAGAGGTGTAAGGGCTATCGCAGTTTAGAAAGAGACGGTTTTAGTGAGAGTTTGGGTATGTATAAAAGCTTCTTCTTTGCCATCAAATCCTCTTTTTTATTTTAACAGCATTAATTTAGCAGCACAACAAAACTTTTAAGGTATTGTCCCAATGAGTAACCCGGGAGATCGAACTCTCCCAAGCTCTGTGGGACACACTCAACACTTTGCTCAGGAAGAAAATTAAATCAATCAAGGATAACATTCCGACCGCTTATCGGCCTCAACACCCTGGGGAGGAAGTGGACTCTGGTGCCATTAATTCTCACTCCTTGGTTCAGTTTCCCGAGTTCCATTACAAGACTCTTATTTCTCTCATAGAAAAGGTTAAATCTGGGTCCCCACTGGATCCCTCCCCCGTATGGAAGCTCTGTCTATTATAACATCCAACACTCTGTTTGACCTTTTGAACAAGTCACTTGCTCAGGGCATTGTCCCCAATTGGTTTAATTCTGCAGTAATACTTTCCTTGCTGAAGAAGCCGGGAGATGATCCTAAGCTGCTAAAAAATTATCACCCCATTTCACTTCTCGCATATGCAGCAAAATAGTTAGAAATGTTTGCTACTCAGGAGCTAAGCAGGTTCTATTATTCATCCAACTTTCTTCATCTATTACATGCCGATTTCCGCCCAGCCCACAGTACAGAAGTAATGTTACTTACTGTCCTTGATGATCTCTGCTGGAAGTTGGAGTTGCGACATGTGTCCTTACTAGTTCTAGATCTAACGCCTCCCTTTGAAATTGTTGATTACGCAACTCTGCTGAATCATCTGAAGGTGGTCAGTTTATCAGATCAGGTTCTAAGTTAGATATCCTCCTTCCTAGTGAGATGCACACAGTAAGTGCCGTTAAAGATGTTGCCCTCTTCTAAGATCCATGTCACCTGTGGGATCCCCTAGGGCTCAGCATTACCTCCTTTGCTGTTTAATGTTTACATCTGCTCCTTGATCTCTGCAGTGGCTAGGCCTGGTTGTAGATTCCACAACTACGCTGACGACTCACAGCTCATCTTCCTGCTTCCTGCACAATCCCATCAGGAATTTCAATCTACCCTGAAGTTCATTTTGTACTCGGTGAGCACCAACTCCCTCAAGCTAAATGCTGATAAGACTGAGCTGTTTATTCTCAATCCCAGGATGGATCCCAGGGCCAACAACTACTGGCCCTCTGAGCTTGGTTCTCCTCCTAGACCAGCAGCCTCTGCCAAGAGCCTGAATATTGTGGTAGACAAGTAACTGTCTATGATTACCCTGATCAAGGCAGTGATGGCAAAGTGCTATGGCCAATTGAAATCCATTAGGAAGAATGCTCCTCTGCTGTCACCCTGTCATGTGATCACGTTAAGCCCAGCCAGGAACATCACAATTTGACATGTTCACATTTAAAGTTGACATCTTTTCTTGAATGCCGACATTTGACACACATTTATTTGCTGCTTATAAGGATAATATTTTATGAAATGACTTTGCATACATTTACACATCTTCGTAGGCATATTATCAGAGCCTTGAACATCCTGTACGAAAGCTAACATTCACTGCGCCAAATTATGTTGTTTATTATTTTTCGTTCAGAAACAGCTTTGTCAGGATAGAATCAATAACGACAGCCTGACTGGGACTTCAGCATGGCAACATGGGTGAAGTTTATTATAAAAACAACATTACTCCTTTGTACTCCTAGTACTAAGTAAGCGTGATTAACTCCCAATATCGAACCAATAACATGGGTTTAGGTCGGTTGTCTATCTTTTTTTAAGTTTTCATCTTAGTTTCTTTTTTTGAGGACTAGACTGACCTGTCTCCTGTTTCAATTATGTTGTAGATCTTGTAATCGGAAGGCACCTGACGAAGGGTCAAAGACGACCCAAAATGAATTGGGAAGTATCATTGGAGTGATTACAATGTAAACTGTTGAATATTGTATACCACAATGGATACAGAATGACATGGAACATCACAGCTAATTAAATATGATGATTGATGATTGAAAATGTGTAACTCATTGGAAACATTTTGCAGAACATTTAAAGTCTGGTAGAAAAACATTCATGTTTTGATGCTAAATGTGACCAGCAGCTAGGGAGTGGTTTTTCCGCACCTGGCGAACATTTGCTCATTATACTTTACACCTCTCTTCAGACACAGTGCCACTAACTGGGACGCAGACTATGAAATTGATTGTATGAGAAGGTTTAACTGATAATGAGCAGGAGTGCACCACAGTAACATAAACTTTAATGTTTTGAGGTTGCACATACGACCTGTTACCTTGCTTGGTTAGGGGTGCAGATGGGGCACTCTGAGCTAACCAGGACTAAGGCCATCATATCCTTATGGTATGCGTAGAATCAGTCTTGCACAGTTTTGACATTTATGTTGTCCAACAAATGCACAATTTTACTGAGAAAGTATGAACCGTATGACAACCCAAGGCTTTGAAAGTGACTATTGCAGCACTAATTGCATCCAACTTGGACTATGCAAACTCCCTGTATTTGGGTCTGTCTGCAACTTCTTTACACAAACTACAAATCATTCAAAATACAGCCGCAATGATCATTTGTGTAGTGTGTAGACATGCTCATATCTCTCCTGCCTTACTGAAGCTTCACTGGCACTCGGCCAATAAAGAGCTCTTTTTAAAATTAATTGTATTATTTACAAATCCTTTCATGATAAGGCTCCAGCCTTTGTAGCAAGCAGAATTAAGAGATATGTTCCTACTCAAGCTCTCAGATACTCGCATGCCAATCAGTTGCGGATCCCTCGGTTCAATTGACAAAGATTGGGGGCAGAAGCTTCTCTGTACTGGCCCCCGTCTTATAGAGCTCTCTCACTTCCTCGGACAGGCTGGAACCTAAATCCCTTAGGATCATGAAGCTTTTGGAGCCCTGGCTGTTCACGAAAGCTTATGATTAGCCTGAGCTCTCTCTACTTTCCCTACAGGTTGTTACAGCACCAAGGAACCCTAAGGTGTACTTGTGCTCTATAAGATTTCCTAACATAACAGCTTTGCATGCCATTTGTTAAAATATTTTAAATGCTTTTTGAAGATGTTGCTGTGAATGCTTATACATGCTCATATGTGAGCATCCATCTAGGAAGGGTTAATAACCATTTTAAGATGACAATCTGCCGATGCTACGATGGGCAGCACACAAAGCGTCAGGGGCATGGAGGGCCAAGATAGCGATGAATGGGGCAAGAAAGAGGGGAGTGTTAGAGACAGAGGATGGGGTGGAGGGGAGCAGGAAGGGAAATCACATAATCCCTTACAGGTACTACAATGAAAGGTCTGATTATTAACAGTTGTAGAATATATCCTCCAATCAAAACTCTCTGATATCGAATTTCTCCTGGGCATGACAACAAAGCCATCCAATCATTGGCAAGGGACTAACCCAAAGCCCACTCTAAGTATATGTAATTTATTGAAAATAATAAGTCTCCAACAGATAGGTAAAGCAATCTATAGCCAAGAACTTAAAAGGGATATGTTTGTAGTAGAGTCAAGTGCAGTCCAGAAAGGTTTATGGAGATTGTATGAAATACAATTAGACCTCCAATATCTGAACACATTTGTTAACATACTTGTCATCACATTGGTGAACTCAGGCTTAATCATCAGGGTAGCAAATTGAAGTATGCATACAGAGTACAATCTTTTACAATTCTTACAATTCTTCCTGGACGTCGCCTGTGTTTCCACCACGCGCTGTGCTTGAGCCCCTTTGTAGCCCTAGCTAACTTTCTTTGTCATGATCATGATTCGCAGCTCTACCTTTGGAATGTGACACACATAACTTGATTTCATTGGAAAGTCTAAACTGCTGCATGACCTTTTTTTATAGGTTACCTAAGACAGCACAGGAAAAAAATTGATATATAACTATGCCAACCACCTCTTCTTGACCATAGAGCATCCTACCAGGCTTCAGATACATAAATGATATCAGCCTCCTCTGAGCAGCACACGTTGGCAAATATTTACTAATACATGATGCACAATAACAAGCTGTTGTGGAGCCCATAGGACCTCGGTCAACTGAATGACAAAATATTTCAAAGTGGGAATGCAGCAACAAATAACTGTATGCATTAGTCTGGCCTGTGATGAGTGCAGCTTGAGAGGGATGTTTCTGAGAAGCACATGCTGGCAAATATTTATTAATAAATTATTCATAATCACAAACTGCTGCAGAGCTCATAGGTAGTGCTTAAGTTGAGCCGGTGGTATCGGGTGCTCGGCAATGGCACTTAATTTTCAACATACATTAAACTACATTAAAAATTACTATTACCTGCCACCCAAGCCATTCTTATAACTTTGGGGGGCTGGAACAGTCTGAATTGACACACTTGTAGGAGTGTGATGGTTCGTAGTTGTGTTGCTATATCCATTGGCAGCATCGCAGGGGCAATATGTGGTGCAAGCTGCAGTGGCCCCCTGACAAGAGCCCGGGCACATGTTTTTTTTTACAAATTAAGCACTGCAGTCATATGAGCTCAGTGAATGGTGTGGCAAAGTGGTCTGCCTTAGTCTAACCAGTGATAAGTGATACAGGGCAGGGCCGGGATTTGATACTATGGCCGATCTGTGAGCAAGAATAATGGAAAAGTGGGCGAATTTCGCCGTGCTCACGTGCCCCAAATTCAGTTTTAAAAATATTAACAAGCTGTCCCGTGTGTAGATTTGAACCGGTGATACTGAATAAGATGGAGTCACTTCTAAAGTTTAAAATGTCATTCCTTCCATAACATAGAATGTCTGGAGGTGGTGTGGGAATAAGTTTATGTCAAAGTTTCGGCTCACTGCCGACTACTTTGTCTCAGCTACATTTATGGCAGCCATCTTGCGTTCCTGCACGTTTATGGCAGTCCACTAAAAGGAACCTGTCCTGGCGTTAAAAGTTCAATGAATCAGTCCATTTATTTCCACGTATTTTTTTCAGTTATTAAATGCTTTCCTCCCGTTAGTAGAGGTCGATTTCAAATTGAACACATACAGTTAAAATTGATAGCAGGTGCATAAACATGGAAACTCACTCTCTTTAGACTGTCACGCGTGGCACTAGGTTCTGGCCCTGCCCTTGCTAAACGAGGCCCAGCCACTGCAGCCAGACATGATATATCTTAGCAGGACGTTAAACTACCACCTGCACGGCAGACGTCTCCAGTACAGACACGTTTGATCAAAGACACGCACTCAGAAAAGTTCCCTCATTCACCATTGATTTGTGGCTGTCTGTACCTCGTCGTCGGAGCTCCGCCCACGCGCTTTAAAGTCTGACCTGAAAGTCTGGTCCCCGGCCCAGCGTTCACGATACGCCGCCATTAGCCATGGCCACACGTACTTATTTCTGTCAGCCCTGGCGACCTGTTTTCCTTTACATAAAGGATTCCTGCCTGAAAAGAGAGGTTTCATTTAGCTGCTATTACGAGTGGATGGAATTCTGAAATGCAAGGTTTATTGGCCTTTCTCTTTCTGATAACTTATAGAAGAATACAAATTATACATTGAAGTTCATGCATTTGAGTAGGACATTTGCTTTACAAATAGGCTAATATCAAGCGTTGCAGTTGTTACTCTTGACTATGAGCACATGAAATGACACGAGAGCTTACAAATATGCATTTTAACAGGAACTTGAGTTTCTCTTTATAACTCTTTAGTAAAATGTCACAAAAAAGTACAAAAATATGTTATTCTGTAATAGCCTGGCAAGACCTCATCAAGATAAGTACATCAATAATATATTTATTCATTTGACAGAAGAATACAAAACTAAATGATATATTGTATTACAATCTGATGCAAGTTGGATAGTTTGGGGCACAGATGTGGTCAGTACTTGACCTCCAGCACATGGTGAGTGCAGAAGTCATCTCTGCACATACAATGTTTAGGGATGCTTGAAGGCATCTTGGCAATCCAGAGCGTTGCAAAATACCGAGTGAGATTTTCCATTCAGAGGGACAATCTTTCAGTGGTATATCAATCATTTGGGGGGGAAGGAACAAAGGGCCAGATGTAGGTAGCTGACCGGTATTGGGTATTTGAGATGTAGGGGCCAAATTTAAGGATTCGGCAATTTACCGAATCGGTATTTTAAGGAATCTGTAAATTACTGATTCCTGAAAATACTGATTCGGTAAATTACCGAATCCATAATGTAGGGAGCACTCAAGTGAGTGCATTTCTGAGTTAAGGATTCGGTATTTACCACCAACTAAAAGCAAATGTGTGCTTTTCCAAAAGTGCCATGTGCACCCATGCCCTATTCAGGGGTGCAACAGGGTGTCAATGTGACACCCTTGTAAGTCTTCCCCTATTACCGATTCGGTATTTACCAAATCGGTAATTCACATTCATTCCTATGGGCCTCCAGGCAAATACTGAATCGGTAAATACCGAATATTACCGATTTGGTAAAATTTACTGAATCATTACCTACATCACATTTACCGATTCCTAAATACATAATCGGTAAAATTCGGTATTTATGAATTGGTAATATGTGATTACCTACATATGGCCCAGAGTCTTGACCTGGAGTTCTTGATCGGCCAGTGTGGTGTGGAGGAGTGCAGATGGGGTGGAGGATTGGGCCTGGTGCTTTGCATTGTGGATTGTGGCAGCTTGTGTGCCTCCCCCCACCCAGTAGTGCCTGGAGTGGGGCCCACGTTGAGAGGGTCCCTTACAACAGTGTGATTTGAGGAGCAGCGGCAGTGGGGGGCAGCCCCCCGTGGGACCGCTTTGTAGGCCTAGCTGAGGGACTGAGGCCTGTGGGTCTTTTGCTGCTGGGTGCAGGGGGCCTACCGTCGGCCCTTAAGTCGACGGGTGGTGGGGCCCTGATCTGAACTGTGCTTCGTGCTGCTGGTGAGGTCGAGAGGGCGTGCTGGGTTGGACTTTTGCCCTGCCCCGAATTTGGTGCTGTGTGCCCTGACAGTGCGGTGGGGAGCGGCAGTTGGTTGTGGACGGGCGCCCCCGAGCAGGGATAGCTGGGCAGAGCACGTGGCGGGGCCTTGATGGTGAGAGTCCTGAGATCGAGGGAGGGCGTGGGGGTGTCTCCCTCGCCCAGACTGTGTGCCTCATATTGCAAGGAGGGATCAGGCTCGCCTATGTCTTGAAAATCAAGTGGATCGACTGCTATTGAACTTTGGTATCTTTCTACTTTGTCCTGACTCTGGATCTGGAACCCGACGGGAGTGGGCATCGATATGGCTTCCTGGTGGGCTGATACCACTTTTGCCTGAGCCACGCGCCTCGGCGTACGGACCTGTGCCTTAGCCGCCATGTCTTCTTCCAGGAACAGGAAAGATAAACCTTTGAAAGATCTCTTGCAGAAACAGATGGGTCAGCCCACTTCTCACGCAGATGCCAAATCGCTGCAGCTGGGGGATAATGTCATGCCGGCGACCAAAGCCTTTATGCTTGAGTTATTGTCAGCAATCAAAGAAGATATCTTGGAGCTTCGCTCTCAGCTCTCCTTCGACTTATGAGAGGTATGGCGAGATGTAGATGCCATTGGCGAGCTGGTGGCAACCTTGAAGGAGCATGACTTGAGTCGGGAGAATGATCTCCACCAGCTTCAGCAGGACGTCATTTGCCTCATGGAACAAAACCTGGATCTCCAAGCCCACGCTGAGGACCTAGAAAACCGGTCATGGCGTAACAACATTAGGATCCGCGCAGTGCCATGGAAAGTGGAAGGAGACGACCTTCGTGAGTATATTTGTGGGCTCTTCCGGCAGATCCTGGGGGAAGGAGAGGACCTAGAAATACAGTTGGATCGGTCCCACCATGTCGGCTTATGGAGAGGCGCTAAAGCCCCCCCACCAGACATTCTGGTGTGTGTCCATGACTTCCAGCTTAAGGAGAGAATCCTTCGCTAGGCCCGCGACCTCAACCCTGTGCAATTCCGGGACCATCAACTGGCGCTCTTCCAGGATCTTGCTGCCTCCACCCTTGTCAAGCGAAGAGAATTTAAGCCCATTACCAATCATCTGCGTGAGAAAGGCATCCCCTAATCATGGGGCCACCCCTTCCGACTTATCTTCAAACACCAGGGCAAGCTTCTGCAGATCCGTTCTCTGTCCGCTGCATATGATGCCCTGGGATTGGAGCAGCTCTCTTCCCTGCCAGTGCACGTGGAATCCTCCCCCCCCACCCCCGAGACGGCGCTGACGCTCTACTGACTGGCAGCGGGTCAGGAGGTCTCCCTAGCCTTCGAAACCAGATCTGACCACTAGCCTGATGGAGAGAGAAGTGGCGGTTACATCTGTGGCACAGGTGACTGATAACAATGGCGTCCCTTGAGCTATGTTCGAATGGCACTCGGTGGGCTCTTTTTTTTGGCGCCGGAGGAGGAAACTGTTCTGTGGAGAAGTAGTATCATCCCTCAACCCTTGTATGTTGGATTTGCCCTGTATCAGGTGCGTTACGATGTTCAGAATGGTGCCTCGTTCCCATTATTGTTTGACACACAGAACAGTATGTTGTCCTTGGACAAAGCCTTTGATTCTTGCGCTTTGTTGTGCACTCCTGCAATATGATCTAGGGAAATGGGTTTTGTTGGGGTTTTGGGGTTGTTTTGGGGGCTCTTCGTCAGTTCTCCGATAGGTTTGGCAGATCTATGGTCCATGGTCACTGTTTTCTTGCCCATCTCCTGCCTCTGACTCTGGACGACGAGTTAGCTGTCACTCCTCCACTGGGTGCTATGGGTAGAGATTTAAAAGTTGTGAGTTTGAATGTCAGGGGATTAAATAGCCCGGTCAAGCGCTCGGCCATCCTTTCCCTCTTGGAGAATGCAGCGAGCGATGTGTTTCTGCTTCAGGAGACCCATCTTCTCCTTAAGGATACTAAGCGGATGAGAGATAAGCGCTTCCCATTGCAACTGTGGTCCTCAGGCCCGGCTAAGAAAAATGAGGTAGCAATCCTTTTTAGCACGCGTGCGCATTGTAAAGTGCTTTCCCAAGTGGCTGAGGTTAAGGGTAGGTACCTGGCGGTCCGGGTCCAATGGGGAGACACGCAGATCACACTAGGGTCGCTATATGCCCCGAATGAATGACAAGAAACCTTTCTGCGGGTGGCCCGCTCCGAGGTTCTGACATCTCCAGATGCTTCGATCCTGGTGGGGGGATATCTGAATGTGGTGATGGATCCTGGGATGGACAGGTCTGAGCAATGATCGCATCAGGCAGGTGGCTGCTTGATGGTGGATTGCACGATGTGTGGCGTGTGCAACACCCTACTGAGCGCGATTACACCAACTACTCCGCAGCATACAAAACATATGCCTGTCTTGACCACTTTTTAGCCACAAGTTCTCTACTACCCTACTTATCTGCAGCAAATATTACCCCGTGCTCCCTCTCGGACCATGCCCTCATCTCGGTTCAGATTACCTTTTGCGGCAGACGCCCAACGCCCCCTGGGTGGTGCCTCCACGACTCCCTGCTTCACTCGGAATCGGTTGTTACCCGGATACGGGATGTTATTACCAATTATTATAGAAATTATTATAGAAAATGACCGGGAGGGTACATCCTTAGCGGCGGTGTGGGAAGCCTTGAAATTAGTGGTAAGGGGTGAGTTCATCTCGCTGGCAGCATCATTTGCGTGACCACGCAAAGCCAAACGGGCGGAATTAGATGGGGAGGTGGGAGCCTTAGAAGCAGTGCATAAACGGACAGGGCTTCACGAGTTTGGAGGGAATTGGAGACATAACGGCGCATGTTAAAACACTTGGACTTAGATAGGGCAGAGTATGCCCTCTTACGCTTGTGGCATAAATTTTACCTTAGTGTGGATAAGGGGAGGATGCTGGCCTACAGACTGTGTGCACGGACGCAACTCGCGGCTGTTCAGTCCATTAGGGATGTGCAGGCAGTTGAGCACACCACGGATGCCCTTATTGTAGATTCCTTTCACCACTTCTACCACTGCCTATATAGTGGGGGGCGACAAGCGCGGATGGGTAGGTGGGTTACCTTAGAGACCTGTAACATCCAGCCGCTGGTTAAATTGTTGGCCGACAATTTGGATGCTGCAATCCGCATAGAGGAGGTCATATCAGCAATAGCGCGTTTAAAGTTCAACAAATCTCCGGGCCGGACGGCTTCTCCGCTCTGTTTTTTAAAACTTACTGTGTGGAGCTGGCTCCTCTTTTAACACGTCTTTTCAACTCTTTCCTTGATACCGGGGAGGTAACCCCCTCCATGTCGGAGGCATCGATTACAGTCATTCTTAAGCCTGGGAAAGATCTGAAAGACTGTGGCTCCTATTGGCCGATTTCCCTTTTAAACATCGATGCGAAGCTCTTCGCGAGCATCCTAGCGGCACGCCTTAGCCCTCTGATGGACGATATCATTGATCCAGACCAGTTCGGGTTTATTCTGACGCGGCGGGTGGGGGGCTACAATACTAAATGGATCCTTCACCGTATAGATCTTGTCCACCACTCTCAAACACAGGCCTTTCTCCTTTCCATCGACGCAGAGAAGGCCTTTGACCTGGTGGACTGGGACTATCTATTCACAGTCTTGTGGGACTATGGTTTAGGGAATAATTTTGTCCGATGGGTTCAATGTCTCTATGCGGCACCTAAGGCGGCGGTGAGAGTTAATGGGTGTCGCTCTGCCCTTTTCCCCATCTCCAGGGGGACGCGGCCAGGGTGCCCCTTGTCCCCATTACTCTTCGTGCTCTATATGGAGCCTTTTGCCCAACGCATTCGTTCATATCCGGATATAGCGGGAATTAAATTTGGCGCCGACACCCACAAAATTAGTATGTATGCAGACGACGTTATTCTATCGCTGACTCAACCTCACTCCACCTTACGGTATCTGGCGACTGAACTTCTGGAGTTCGGGAAGGTGGCAGGGTTTAAAGTGAATTTTTTGAAATCGCAAATTCTTAATGTCTCTATCCCTGAAAATGAGGTCCGGGATCTCCAACAAGATTTTGCCTTTCAGTGGGTGAACTCTGATATTACATATCTGGGTATTCGGCTGACTTCCACTATTGCAAAAACGATCTCCCTCAATTATACGCTATTGGTAGACCAACCTACCAAAGCGCTCTCTGACTGGTCTCGTCTAAATTTGGTGGCGGTGAAGATGACTGTGCTACTGCTTATCCTTTACCTGTTTCAGATGCTCCCATTGAGCCCACCGCCCGGCGTCCTCCGGAAGCTACAGGGGCTCCTTAATAAATTCTTGTGGAGCAACAAGAGGCCGAGGCTCGCACTGCCACTCATCACCGCGCCGAGGATGGTGGGAGGGATGGGCTTCCCCCTGTTGAGTGCTTATTATCAGGCGACCTGTCTCCACTTAATCACAGAGTGGAATAGACCTCTGTCCAGCAAGCACTGGAATTTTATGGATCAGACAGTGGCTGGCTTCAATATTTGGAGGGAACTCTGGCTTCCGCGCAAGCACAGAGCATCGGGCCTCTACTTGTCGCCTGTAACCTCCCAGACTCTCAAGGTGTGGGACCAGCTAGCGCTGCGCAGGGGTTGGACTACGTTTCCCTCCCCTATGATCCCTATTGTGGATAACCCTGAGTTTCCGCCGGGGCGCGCATCCCCCGTCTTTCAGCGCTGGAGAGAGGAAGGCTGTGATGAGGGTGGGCTCCCTGTTTGACCTAGAATGCTTGATCCCCTTTTCCCAGTTACGCCAGGAATATTTTCACTTACCGGAGTCAGACGCTTATCATAACTCGCAGCTGGCGCACTGGGTAACCCAGCCCGGCAATGTCGCCCTGATGTCCTGTCCCTTATCCACCTTCAAAAAATGGCTCGTTTGCAAAAAAGATGACAGTAAGCTCATATCTGAACTTTACGCAATGATCCTTAAGCGCCTCACGAAGCAGAGCAGGAAGGCACAGGTTCGGTGGGAGACTGAACTGTGGCATCCTTTGACGCCCAAAGAATGGGAACACATTTTCTATCGCGCTCATCACACGGCCTCTAATACCGCGGGTGCGGAATCTGCCTATAAGTTAGTCGCTTATTGGTACATTACATTAGCGCGCATCAAGTCCTGGGATAGAACTGCGTCAGGCCTCTGCTGGCGGGGGTGTGGCTCTTCTGGTACTCTCGTGCATCTGCTGTGGCACTGCCCGAAACTGGTGCGCTATTGGACTAAGATTTTGGACAACATTGATGAAGTCTTCCAAATTGCACTGCCCCGGCCCCTGAACACACATTGCTGGGACTCCCCCACCCCAAATCTTTCCCATTGCGCTCGCTGAGGGGTAGACAGATTGCGTTAGCTTTGCTGGCAGCGCGACAGGTCCTTTTAATGCAATGGGGTTCCTCGGCTGCACCTGATGCACGCAACTGGATCCAGAGACTTTGGCATATTCTCGAAATGGAGCGGCTTTCAATTAGCATGGATGGGAAGGGGGCAGAATACGCAAAGCTATGGGGCCCATTTCTGCAGCTCCTCTCCAAAGAAATGAGGGAGGTCACTTGCCCAAAATATCTACAAATTTTACAGTTTATTCCGCTGGAACCAGCTGGGGCCACAAATGTAGTTTGAGCTGCTTTGAGGGATGCCAGACGACAAGGGGATGGTAGGATAAGAATGTAGAGACTGATGCGGAGGGGGCGCGAAGAGGGGGGAGTATGGGGGGAAGAGGTGGGTGTTTGTCTGTTTTCTTGTTCTTTTCCTGCTATAAAAGTTAACTGTGTTAACTGTTAACTGTCGTATACTTGTAAAGCGCACAGCTGCCCCAGCAAAGGGGCGTCCCGGCGCTGTATACCGCTGGGGAACCCGTCCTGGCTTTCCCTGTGGGATGGTCCCTACTGGGAATCCCCAAGGTGGAGCCAGGCATCCCCGGCGTTGATGGGGCCGTTGTGGAGATTAGGCAAGCTAATGCCCAGAGTTGCCGAGTGGGACCCCAGGTTAGAGTAGGCACCGAGGCGAGAATTGTCAAGTCCGCTGACCCTGGTCCACGACCCTGCCGCGTCGGGAATTGAACCCTGGTCCCGGGCCGACTTCTGCTCTCGGGTCTACTGCCTCTAACCAGTGAGCCACACCACTCCACTCCACTCCACTAAAAGTGGTATCTTAACAGTCGTTGGCCATGCCCACTATGGACTGAAGCTCCTCTACGCGGGGTCGCCCTCCGGGTTGTAGACCTGTACGCTGTGTACTGACCATACCACTACGCTCTGCCGGCCGAAGTTATGTAGGCAGTTGACCTGTGTCTGTGTTCCTATACCACGTAATAAAAATGATTGATTCTAAAAAAAATGCAATTCCAGTCAGTGACATTATAGGAAGTAAGGTAGGGTGATGAAAAAGCTGATGATTGCAAACCTTGTAACAAACTACAGAGAAATGCCATTCTCATGATTAATGATATTCAAATCCGAAGAAAAAGCATGTGTAAGTCAATTTCGAAATAAGTAAATGTATTCTATAAATTGTTTTCTACCAAAATAGTAAATGCCATTACTATGAAATTTTCAAATAAACAGTTTAGGTGGATTAGTTTCTCAGTATCGGTAGTATTGGTTTTTCCTGTGAAATCATATACTACTGTGTGTATGTGTATATGCGTGTGCTGCAGCTATGAAGACGGGAAAAAGGATGTTTCAAGGTTTGTTACATTAACTCTGGTACATTGCATAGGTCTTTTGTATTTGTGTCATTATAATATCACAATAGTTGTATTTTAGTGCATGATGTCTTCCAAGGGGTCTCAGTACTGTTGACATGTAAGAGAAGTTTATTGCTACACAATAGTGCTGATGTGCTATCACTACAGGAACGCTTTCCCTTGCGTGTTCTCATTTCTGAATTCTAAGAGTATGTGTGCATTACTGCTAGCACTTTATTTTGCCTCCTCCCTCCTTGGTGCGTTCCTGCTCGGAGACAAGCTAGGCTCAATCTCTCCTCACCCTCCAAAGAATAGGTTACCTGGGTGTTCTGTGCCAGACATGGCCCTATACTTCTGTCCACTACTCATTAAGACACAGTGTTAGTTCTTTGATGTATTCACTTTTGTGGCACAATGACATCTGATTACTGATTTATGGTTGTTTGTTTAGAAAGTGGGTGCTGTGTTTATGCCTTAGCTTGTCATGAAGACTTAATAGCCTTCCTTACACGTTCATTGCCTTTTATTCATGTGGTTAGATGTAGGCTTTTTCTTTGTTCACAAAGTAAAGGCATGCAAGACATATGTTTTTTTAAAGATACAACAAAAAAAACGGTCCTTTTGTGCATGTCCTATTTTTATTGCCATTTGACAAAGTTAAGACAAGATTATAGAAAGGCTTTCTTAAAAATGCAAAAAAAAATCGTTTTATCTTCAACCCAGTACTGGAGCATGTTGTTCTTAAACAACCCCTAAAATACTCTTGCTAACAATAACTACTAAACGCTAATTACTAACAGCCACTCTGCTTTGAACAATTTGCTTTGAATACACACCATGCCTTTTCTACTAACACTAAATGTTTTAAAGCATACTAAATCATGCCCTCAATAATTTTGCACAAACTCCATTATAAAAAAAGTATTAGCATCCTATTACAACTAACACCCTAGCATTGCTACGTTATACATACATTATTAATGATTTGTGTATGTGCAAACATGCTTGCCTTATTGTATAATACAATTATAACTACCTATCCTCTTTCATAATACTTTTCTATTACCTTTTAGACTCTACCCCGTTATTTTAGAAAACGTTCTTTTACCAATAAAGCAATTAACAGTGATTCAGAAACTAAATTACATAAATGTACAAATAAAAAATAAAAACTTTCTTAAAATCAACTTTCTGCAGTATGTTAAAAGTTGCTTGAGCAACATAAATAATTAGCAACATTTATTTGCTTTTGTATTGTTATTCAATCTTTTTGTGATACATCAGATACTACATATTCCACTGTAGTTGTAGCCTACAAAATAATAGCAATTCTCTTCACCGACATGTAATTCACATTATAAATGAGTGCCTTTAAGTAGAATTTGTGGGCTTTTTTACAAGTGGCATTACATAATTCATGAATGTTGAGAACACATTTGCGAATAAAATATCTTGCCAAGAGACATTTTCTGCTCGAAATAGTCTTGCAATACATTTTTATGCGAAAAGTACACTTGTACTGAATCAAGCCAATCCGAGATACCAGTAAACCACTTTTTGCTCTTGATGGAGCATGGTTTCATACGTTAAGAGACTTGCTTGGATTCAATCCTCTCGAAATTAATATGTAATCTATTAATCAACATGTTTTGTATTACTAATAATTGCACCACACAAATTTTCTAGCATCTAGGGGAAGCTTGCCTATGTGCTTTAACTAACAGTAACCCCAGTGTCTAAAAATGGCTGCCGAAAATGCCAAAACTGGTGGTGTGACGTATCTATGCTTTAGTGGCAATTTCTTGCAGCTGCGCACAAGTATTAAAGATGGCTGCTTCATGTCTCACATACTAAAGCACATGCTCCTGCTTTTACTAAACATTGTTCATTCTGCTTAACTATTAATGCTATAGTTAAAATAAATTAATGGGAATAGAGTAGAAATAAGTGGTATACAGTGCATCCATTTATTTTCGCATTCTAATGTGTTTCTCTTTGACTTTATTATTAGCTCGTATTTGGGCCTGAAGGGTGCAGTAAACTCCATTTTGGAAATCCCTGGTCATGCGCAGTCCAACACACAGAGCCTTGAAGACATGGCTTTGACAAGCTACCAAGTCCTGACTTACTTGTAATATTCCTGGGAAGATGACCGCCTGACCCCACAAGAGGAAGAAAATATGAACTGATCAAATAAATTGTGTACAATAATGAAACATTTATTGCCGGGTGGAATAAAAGTATGTGGGAAAATAAATTATGGGCGGGAACATTGATCTAAATTACTGAATGGAAATTATCTCATACTGGTATGGTGTGATGACCTCTCCTCGCCTTTCGGACCAATCAAATCAAGGGAATACACAAATTCGCAACACTGGGGATGGTACATTGCTCTGGAAATGGTATAACTAAGGTAGGCTTAGTTAGTTAGATTGTCCGACTTGTCACAGACCTGTCGCTTACACAATGTATGCTGAGGAAGATCGAGAGCAGTGGTGCTAGTCGAGCACTCTGTCAGAAGAATCGATAATTGCTGTGGGAGAAGAATCGATGTCCCAGTCTGTGTCCCAGTATTAGCTGCAGAGAGAGAGAGGGGTGTGACGCCGGCGTTGCACTTAGCTGTGGGTACCTGTCCTGTCCTGACCTGCATCTGTCCTGTCCTGATCCTCATTTGTCCTGATCTGAATCTGCACCTGTCCTGTCCCATTGGCACCGGATTAATCGGGAGCCTGGTCTTTGCCTCAGTCCGTGGCCAGGGTTGGTCTTCACACCATTCTAGGTAAATATAATCTGTGTGGTATGTCGTCAGGGCCGTTTCTACCATTAGGCCAGACTAGGCAGCCGCCTAGGGCGGCAAAAGGGGGAGGGCGGCAAAAGGGGGAAATAATTTTTCATATAATAATCAGGGCTGTTAATCACTCATAGCGCGAACGCGCTACTTGTGACGGCCCTGCTTCTTGTTGCTGGCCTGCCCCAGGAAAGACTGAACTAATCAAATTACGAGGGGCAGGCCTGTCACCTTTCGATTAGCCTCTTGGCGCATAGCAGACTCGGAGTGTTGTGGAGCTGAGAGGAGGAGTCAGGAGCATCAAGGCAAGGACTGGTTGGCCGATCCTGCAGCCTGCTTCTGTTGCACGTGGTGTGAGAGACTTTAGGTGGCATCCGGTGTATTACGGACATGGTAGGATTCATTTAGTGGTCGAAATCATGTCCACTTTTCCTTCTCTGATGCTGTCAGTTGCCCGTCTCTCTTCCTCTTTCTCTTATTCCCTCTTTTGCTCTCTCGCTGCTCCTCACTGTGTGTGAGGGAGGTGCACACGTTGTAAATATTAACGGGCGAGGCCTTTCTTGGCCCACTTTCTTGACATGGAATCTGTAGTGAGACGTGCAAAGCCTACAGCCGCTCTCTGCTCACTCCCTATCTCTACAGCAATTGTTGTGAAATGCCACCCTTGTTGGTCGAGGTGCCGGCCCTGTCTGTACACCAACGGGATAAGGGCAAAAAGGAAAGTTGAACAGTTGTTTCATTTCACGTCTCTTCCTCCCCTGCAAGGAGGTCTGTCTGTACCCCCGTGGCTCTCACACTCCCGGCCTAAAAGCTGTGTAAAGAACGGCAGGAGCATGTCTTGGGATGGTGGGCGGGGGTGACAAAATCGCATCTGCAGTCTGATCTAAATGTGAGAAGATAGGCGCGAACATGTGAGGTGATTAGTGTAGGAAGGTAGATCCCTGACTATGGTTGTCCCCAACTTTTTGCCTGGTGTTTTTCTGGTTTTCTGACTTGGTTGACCTGGGGCCCTGCTATTCAGGACCCCAGGCCCACTGCTCTCTCTGTTAAAATGGATTCCATGTACCCTAGGTACATATCCAATTGGATACTGAGTCACCTTATCAGACCCTGTACAGTATACCTTAGGTATCCAGGGCATAGGTGTACCCAGGGCCTACCAGGGGCTGAAGCATGTATTATGCCACCCCTGGCTGGCCATCCAAAACTGACACAACTGGCTGCTTGACAGCTGGGGCAAGGTGGTGTAATCACCCCTTGCTTTAGATATAGTATACCTATATCTAACCCTAAAATGGACACACAGATCTCCTATCAGTCACTCCTATGGCAGGCCTTAACAATCCTGAAGGCAGAGTGCTTGGAATCGTGTGAGATGGTGCTCTGGCATGAGCTGAGCCTGTCTGCGGCTTTCGGGATCTATCCCTTAGCCGTTTCCATGATAACGCATACCATATACTCTTAAGTGCATTATAATCCTCGCGGTTATATGCCAACTCTGGTATCGCTTTATCAAAACATGTCAAGTAAGGTGTCATACGAATTGGAATACTAACCCCTCGCCAATTCTGGCGACGGGGTTAGCATTCCACCCTTCTAGAGGGACATGACATGTATATAACCTGTAACCCCGGTTAAAGTCAGACATAGCCTCAGCTCCACAAGATGGATGCTGCCACCGAGACACAAGTCTGCTCTCCTGCTGCTGGGAGTCCTCCCAGCACAGGAGGCAAGGACAAAGGGTTTCCTGCCAGGGGCGGTGCCAGCACCGTCCCAGGCAGGATTTTGTGTATCCTAGGTAGGCAGGGCTTTAGAGGAAGGTGACTGCAAGTGGCACCCCGGTGCTCACTGTGCATAGGCCGGCTTGAACCAGTTCCAGGGGCACTCCAGCCCCTGATCTGGGGAAAGCCCGCCAAAGGAGAGGGGTGTAACCACCCCCCTCCTAGTCCCACCCATAGGGCAGGACTTAGTCGCGTGCCAGCCCCCTTTTGCAGGATAAAGGTAGGAGCAGGCCCCCTTCCAAATTAGATCAATCTTTGAATCCTGAACTGACTTTCTACGAGAGGAACTCAAGACTCTTCCTAAGATTTCTCCCTTGTGACTAAGGAGTAGTCACCCTGCAGCAGTAGGCACCAACCAAGCATCGCGGTCTGCTGTAAGTCTCTCCTCCGGATCAAGACTGCCCAGCACGACGAGAACCGGCTTCCCTGGCACCTCTGACCTCAACCTACATCATCAGCCCAGCTGTGATCCGTGGGTGTGACGAGACCTCGAGGGACCGGCCATCTTTGAAGACTGCACGACGCTTGTCCAGCACGACCACCGAGTGACCCTCGACTGAGTGCTTTGGGGTAAGAGAAGCCCCGACCCTGAGCAGCTTCAGCACCGAAGTTCAGCCCCCCTGCATCCACGAGATCTGCGTGGGGCCCTTCTGCTCTTTGCTGCTCACCGCGTTGTCCAGGTCACTGGCCCGTTGGCTAGTGACCCTCTTACGACGCTCCACGACGACAAACACCGCTGGTCTGGTTGCTCCAGACTGGCCCTTGCTTCCTGTGGAAAAGTAAATTTTGCCATGTTGTATGTGCCTACGTGTTCCCCATCTTATGCTATATGTGCATGATCGATATGCATGTATTCCCCTCTGATCGATTAAAGACGCAATTACAAGTTGTGTCCATCTCTAGTATGCCAGTTTCCACTCCTTGTGAAAGCAACGAATATTAAGCTTATGTAAACCTACGTTGCCACATTTTACAGTGTGCACGTTAAATTCATTGAATTGTCCCGTTTCTAGGCCTCAAAAGGGCCCAGACTCAGATTCAGCTCCTGTCTCCTGAACCCTCTCCGAGGAGCGATACAGCCCCCACCTGCATCCCTGACCCCTAGCTTACTTTCATGCCTCGCAGTGCCCGGCCCGGCCTGGCTCTGCCTCCCAGTCTGCCAAGAGTATGTTATGATTCTAGTTATCAGTCCGGCTCTCCTTCTCTGCATTCCTAAGCTACTGAATCGCATCAATAGTTTCTGTAATGGTCTAGCCTTTATGTCTCCATGTAAAAGAAATACTGTATTAATATTCATAGAATATTCCTCGCACACGCAATACATGTAGAATTATGCATGCACCAGTCTTAGAGTCTATTAGCTTTTGCCCTGATAACTTTTGGATTCTATCAACATGTACTCTAAACACCAGATACCAGATATGCCTTGGGTACATGTCGCTCTGACACTCCAGACTTTAGTCTCCTCTTCTAGCACAGAAGTCATAGCCCCAGTTCTCTCTGGTAACACGTCATTGCCCGTTTGCGCGCACCACTAGGTTAAAGGTCCCAGCTGCTCAGGTAGCCCCCTCCATGTTTCCGCCCCGTTTATGACACTTCTGTTACGTTTACATCACATGTCTATGTATACGCCCTGTACACGCCTTCTTGTTACATCATTTTGCCCTTATCTTTCGCGACTGCTACGAGTCACGCCTACTGCTACGCCTACTGTATTGAATGTAATGCAATTGTTTTAATATATATGCTGTGTACTGTTACTGAAAGTGGCCAATAGCCAATTAGCCATCCTGACTTCCCTTGTCCCTTCCCTGGCAGCTGCCATCCCGTACTATTGCAGGCTGTCCTGTTCCTGTCCTTATGCCTGATTAAAGCCTGTCGACTCAAGATACCTCGAATCCTGACTCTTATTTATTGAGCTACCTGTTTTATTGATTATATGAAAAATCGTACCGGTAATTAATTATTTATTTACCACATAATGGCGCCCGAATAGGGACCTGCCCTTTCCCCACGCGCCGGCGAAGCCACGCAGGCCCCCTGATCCTCTGCAGCCGTGACGGAACCATACCGTGCACGTGCAGATATTTCTGCTTCAAGTATCCCTCAGTCCCACGGAGGAGACGGAGGTTGCGGTCCAGCATCCAGACGAGGTGGTGTGGAACGCGGCGAGTCCCGACCAGAGCCCAAGCCGAGAGTCCAAGGTCCGAGGTATCCGGAGGCCCACCTGTAACTGAAGTCCGAAGTTCGTAGTCTGTCGTCGTAGCAGTCCAGTCCAGTCCGAGGCCTTCCGTTCTTGCTGCCCGGTGAGTACCGTTGCTGGGGTAGTATCTAGACAGGGTCAATTAATTTGTCTCTGGTCCGTGGGTTTGGGTACACAGATCCAACACGAAGTGTTCACCTAGGTGGACGCGGGTCCTGACGTGTCTCTTTATTGGACCGGTAAGTTTCGTGCTGTTTTAGCAGTGCATCTAGTAATACTAGTAAGTTCCGTTCTCGAGAAATTCATGTGTTCTGTTCTCAGTATATCAGGTAATATTCTGTCCGAACTGTTATTTTAAATGTTATTCCATGTGTTTTCAATGTCGTGGTATGAGTGATTTGTTTTCCCAGTTATTATTGTGTTTATCGTGTATTGTATTGTGTCCAGACTCCAGCCTAAACTATGCCTCTATTCTCGAAGTTACGTCAGTTAAAAACCAGAAAAGGGTTATTAGAGGAAGCAGTTCCTGTCCCGCCTAGGAACAGTCCAGGTCATTTTATGTATCATAAGCATGGCTTAAGTGCCATATTATATCTAGACTTATGGGTGGAGTACACCAAGGAATTAGAGGAGAAATATAGATGGCCCGTATCAGGTACATGGGATGCCGAGTGCATCATGCGAATAGAAGAAGCATTATGGAAAAAGAAATCCAGACAGTCCCAGAAAGATGCCATCGAGTTATGGCGCAAAGAATCTCATAGAAGAACCGAAAAACAAATCAGAAAAACAGAATTAAGTAGAGAATCCTCGGAAAGAGCCCAAGAAAGGGAATTAATCGAAGTAGGTGAACGAGTTAAAGCCGAACAGTCAGACAGACAGAGAAATGCCCTTATTAAGGGTATGTATCCTCTTCTGGCCGAGGGCTTGCCGAGAGCAACCCCGGAAGCACCATGTAATTTTCCGCCGCCATTAGTTCCGATTAAGTTACGTCACAAACCGACCGCAGCTGATATTTTTCTCTCGTCCTATTTGGACGACACAGTCCCAGCATATGCAAATCCTGTTCCGCCAGCTCCCGTAAATAATGTAGTTCCTGTTCCTCCAGCCAACGGGGCACCCGTTACAGCACCTGTTACGGTACCCCCGGTCCAGCCTACAGTACATGTACCCGCTACATCAGTCACTCTCCCAGCACGTACAATACCCGTCGACGATTCTAGTCTAGGGGCCACGGGGGGAAGTCCTCCTGGAACCCCGCATCAACACAGACGTGTAACATTACTCGAGCTACATGCACGAGCGTTACAGCGTTCGCCCAAACTTCAGTCAGTCGCAGATATCAAGCGAGCACTTACCGAATGCCGTTATGATCCGGTCCCAGGCGATGATGATATGGTCCTGTATTCATTACGTGTAAGACGGGTGACCGAATATTTGGACACCCTACCGAATATGAAAGGTTATTTAGACAGAATATATTGTTTCATCCGTACAGGAGTAGATCCAGGAAGTATTGGCGATGCCATGGTTCAAAGGAAAGTCGAGATTCAACTCATGCTTTTAAAGTTTCTAATTAATTGTTTAATAAGGGAACAAGATTATCCGGATAAAGATCCGGAAGAAATGAAAGTCCTGACCAGGTGGAGTGACCATATAGCCGAGGGAAGACACAAGACACAGAACTGTATAGAGAGTATGTACAAGAAAATCCGTAAGGAAATAATAAAGATACACGAGAAACGAGAAGCAGCACAAGTAACCGAGAAAGAAGACAACTCTTCTACTGAAGAGGTAGACGACGAGAATCCCTCCAGAATAGCGTATGTAGGTAGAACTAGACTTCCCGACCGACATTCATGCCTAGATCACAAGAAAGTTTTCCCTCCTCCAGCACCAGAACAAGGTTCTCTTGAGCAAGTATTTCAAGCTACCGATCATATTCTGAAATCGCGAATCGGTTATAGTGAACTTAGTACCATGCATGAACAAGAACTAGCCCGATCAGCAGTCCGATGGACTACTGATTCTATCACTTTTCCAGACGAAATAGTGGCACAAATGTTTCTGAAACTGCCCCCAGCCGAGCAGCGACTGGTGGGTATGTATATGATCCAGCACCTCATTACACTGTATGAGGGACAGCATTCTGATCCAGGTCCGTTACATGATGTTCTGAACGAGTTACTCCAGTACAGATGGAGAGGTCTAGGTACCGATTTAATTAGTATCATTCTAGAACAGCGCCACAAATATCGAACGTTTTTGAATCCGCATTTTGTTCATGTCTCACCTCCAGAAAGTAAATCATTTTACATAGATAGACAGCATCCGTTACGAGAAGTACACCCAGTTAGGACAGCGGGTGGAGAACTAGAACGAGTATTTGTCTACACCCCTATCACAAAGATGGAACTCTTAGAGATGAAAAAGTTAATTCCCTGTCACGACAAAGATCCAGCAGGGTTCCATCGAGAATTAAAAGACATGCTCCGTATGGGAGAATACACTTATCCTGATATCATTAAAATGTTAAAGGTCCTGTTGCCCGCAGGGGTATATGAAAAACTCAAGGAAAAAGAATGGGAGGTGGGAGAGAAAAAGATAGATTGGACAGCTTTAGAAGCTGAAGATAAATCACGAGTACCAGGTACCGGTCTTGGGGGTAAAGTTAAAGAATTGCCCGAGTTATTGATACAGGTTTTGCCAAGGTTACTAGCCACGAAAAAGGAAGATTGGGATGCAATCTCAGCTTGTAAACAGAAACAGGATGAAGACACTAGCGATTTTTATTCTAGATTTGAAAAATGTTTTATTATTAACAGTGGTCTGAAAAGAAGTAGTGAATCGTACCCTCATCTTTTTGTTACCAAACTAGTCGAGAATTCAAGTCCACAAGTTAAAAATCGAGTATTGAAAGTCGAAAGTAGTTGGCAAGCTAATACTCCGTCACAAATGTTACAGATGCTCCAGTATCACCAGAATAGAATCAGGGAAGAGCAAGAACACGAAAGGAGACGTATGAAAGACACAAAAATGAAAGTATTAGTTGCACAATCTGTTCCACAAGACAGTCAGAAGAGGGGTCCGAATCAAGCCAGTCATCCTGCAGCTCCCATTAAAGGGACATGCAATTATTGTAAACAGCCAGGTCATTTTATAAACGAGTGTGCAGTTCTGAAACACAACATAGCTACTGGTAAGACTAAAGAAAGACCACGTCCGCCTAGACATGAACAAGTTTCACAGACTTCTCAGCCACCACAGAATGCACAACAGACAGTTCCAGCACCGCAGCCTATTGCTGCAACACAGCATGTTACACAGCAAATGTACCAGTATGCTCAGACAGAGTATCCAGATTATCAGCCTTATCCATGAAACAGCCTAGAGAGGGAGGTAGGCTTGCCTCTCATCGAGATACCTGTAGATCAAGAGGGTCCCTATGTACACAGTCAAGTATTAGGGAAAGACAGAAAGTTTTTGATTGATACAGGGGCAAGTAGGACTACTATCAGTCATGACGAGGTTCCAGGGGCTCCGCTCTCAGGCTCTAAAAATGTTTCCCTTGGATTTTCAGGAAAGCCGATTGTTAATGAAATTCGAAACCAGTTACTCTAGAAGTTGGTCCATTGTCCCGAACTACTGATTTGTTACTCACAAAATCATGTCCAGAAAATTTGTTAGGCATTAAGACACTAAAAGAATTAGGAGCGGTAATTTGCTGCTCCCCAGAAGGGGTCCGATTGTTCCTAAGAGACTTTAAAGGTCACTATGTATTACGTGATTTTGATCCAAGATTATTGAATGTACCACAGCATTTATGGGCGCAAGGTCCAACTGATGTAGGTTGTATGCATATCACACCCCATCGTGTGACTCTCAAACAAGGTGTAGTTTTGCCACGAATCAGACAGTACAGATTGCCACCTGAGGCTGTAGCAGCCTTATCCAAAATTATTGACGAACTTATTGCTCAAGGAGTGGTTGTAGAAACTGACTCCAATGTATGTAATTCTCCTATCATTCCAGTCTTGAAACGTACTGATCCAAATGCACCCCCAGTATATCGATTAGTGATTGACCTTCGAGAGCTTAATAAATGTATTATTCCTCAGTATCCAGTAGTCCCAGATATTTCTTCCCTATTGACAGCCATTGATTCTGAAGCTACATTTTTCACAGTTATCGATCTCAAGAACGCATTTTTCAGTGTCCCCATTCATCCAGACAGCCAGTACCTTTTCGGTTTTTGTTTAAATGGAAGGAGCTATAAATTCACACGAGCTCCTCAAGGTTTCACAGAAAGTCCTAGTATTTACAGTCAAGCACTTAAGAGACAACTAGACAATATTCACATGCCAACTGACACTGCCCTGCTCCAGTATGTCGATGATCTACTGATCACAGCCCGTTCTGAACGTGACTGCGAGCGTGCGTCACTTACAGTTCTGTATTTTCTGGCCGAGCAGGGGCACAAGGTGTCCCCTTCCAAATTACAATTCTGTGTCCAGCAAGTGGTATACTTAGGACACTTACTGTCCAAGTGGGGTAGGCAGTTGACACCAGACCGTATCCAGTTAATAGCGAGTCTTCCACAGCCCAAGACACAGAAGGAGGTACGAGCTTTTATTGGCCTCACTTCTTACTGCAGACAATGGATTCCACAGTATGCATTTCTAGCCAAGCCACTGATACAGTTAACGACACAGGAGGCAGCCGTATCGACTGTCCTCCCTTGGACCCAGGAACATACACTTGTATTCAATGAATTAAAGAAAGCCTTATGCCAAGCACCTGTTCTAGCGACACCGAACTACAGTAAGCCTTTTACACTTTTTGTCACAGAACGTGATGGTACTGCATTATCTGTTCTCACACAAGATCAAGCAGGACAGTACAAGCCCTGTGCTTATTTTTCGAGCACATTAGATCCAGTAGCCCAGGCTCTGCCCGCGTGCCTCAAGTCAGTTGCAGCCACAGCTCTAGCTATCAGACAAAGTGATTCCATAGTGTTAGGACACTCCCTGACAGTACAAGTTCCACACTCCGTGGAAGTTCTTTTAAACCGAACACAGACTCAGCACTTGACAATTGCACGTTTAACAGGTTATGAACTGACACTGTTCCAGCCACACATAGAAATCAGACGCTGCAATATTCTAAATCCTGCTACACTGTTACCGTCAGTTACTTCAAATCCTGCCACACATGACTGTGTGGAAGTTGTTAACACTATGACAAAACCAAGACAAGACCTGACAGACATTGCATTACCTAATCCTGACCTGACACTTTATGTGGATGGTTCATGTATGAGAACAAGTACAGGAGAACTAGTAGCCGCGTATGCAGTGACTACTGAAACCGAAGTTATAGAAACACATCGTATTGACACCTTGTCTGCTCAAGCAGCAGAGCTAGTAGCTCTGACCCAAGCCTGCATACGTGCCAAGGACCTGAAAGTAAACATATATACAGATTCACGTTACGCATTCGGAGTCGTACACGACTTTGGAGTGCTCTGGCAGGAGAGAGGTTTCATGACTTCTCATGGAACCAAGATTCAGCATGGTCTCCTCATTCAAGCTCTGTTAGATGCAATACATTTACCGACAGCTATCGCTATCATGAAGTGCAAGGCACATACGAAAGTTACTGACATCATTTCCCAAGGTAACGATCTAGCAGATCGAACAGCCAAGCTTACAGCTCAGACTCCAGACGTTCCAGTTAACACGACACAGACACTCACTCAAGATCAGACTACTTGTATGACAATTAAGGACCCTACACAAGATATCATAGACATACAGTTACATGCTACTCCCGAAGAAATCAAGAAATGGTCAGAACAAGGAGGGGTCCAGACAGATCAAGGATGGTTGACGAAGGGAAAGGCCACATGGTTTCTCCCCGACTCTATGGTTCAAGTTATTATTAATACCGCACATAGTCCAGCACATCTGGGAGAAAAAGCTATGTTAGACAGTATTCAGAACCTTTGGTTCAACAAACATTTACGAGCTGCAGCCAAGCAGAAAGTCCGTACCTGTATGATATGTTGTCAGTTCAATCCAGGTAAAGGTGTCCCGGTGGAACAAGGTGGATTCCAACCTCCTGACCACCCTTTTGAAGTCCTCCAGATGGATTATATTCAGATGGAGCGATGTCGAGGTTTCAAGTATGTTCTCGTAGTTGTATGCGCCTTGTCCAGCTGGACAGAAGCATATCCAGTTCCAGATTACACAGCCGCGACCACTGCCAGGCAGTTGGTTCGTGAATTCTTTCCCCGCTATGGACTCCCTAGGGTCGTGTATTCAGATAACGGCCAGCCATTCTCATCTGAGCTTATGAAACATTTTTCCCTTCTGTTAGGGTACCAGTGGAAGTTCCATTGTGTACGCCATCCTGAAGCAGCCGGTCTCGTAGAGAGACATAATCAGACTCTGAAAATGCGCATTGCAAAAGTATGTAAAGAGAAAGGTGTAGACTGGCTAGTAGCTCTGCCAGTTGCTTTATTCTATATGAGGATGGTTGCACATTCCAGATCAGGTCTGTCCCCGTATGAGGTCGTATTCGGCCGCCCCCCAAACATGTGGGGTACACCTAGACCCCGCAGCATTACAGATGTTTCCAGTAATATGCTGACAGATTACCTAGCTTCCTTGATGTCTGCCCTACACTCTTGTCGTTCACAGGTTGCCGCCGCATTTCCAGACAACACCGAGGTGAAACCGCATGAAGTCATCCCCGGTGACTTCGTATTCGTCCGAAATTTTGATCGTTCAAGTCCGCTGGAGCCCCGCTGGAAGGAGCCTCAGATGATCTTACTAACAACAAGGACCGCCGTAAAGCTCGAGGGCAGGAAGGGGTGGGTCCACCTGAGCCACATAAAGAAGTTCCATGGAATACGTAAACAGACTTTTGCTAAGGACTGCCTTATTCCGAAAGACTGCCTAAAAACAGACTCTGAACTTGACTCTGAACTCAAAGTTCCCCTGTTAGAGAAAACTCCGCAACAGGAGTATAAACAGAAGCTCCGGTCTAGTAAAATAAGTCAGCCAGTTTAATTGTCTAAGTCCCTCTCGGGTGAAACGGTTAGACAGGTTCCTGACATGTATGAGATAGACCCCCACAGTGAGAGAGTTAGTCAAAACTCTAAAATATGTATTATTGTTCTAAGTTTTCTAATATTTTTAAGTCTTATGGTTACCTGCACAAGTTATGCTTTACATTTATGTTTTCCAGTTTCACATGTACATATGTTTTCTAATGATACAGTAGAGCACACATTTAGTGATCTGCCTCCTCACGAGCTATCCTATCGTCTTGCTATGCGAAATAATACATTCATCCGAATGTTGCACTATTCACACCAGACCAGCAATGCCACTAATTGTTGGGTATGTGGTCGACTCCCCCCTTTCCAGACACCGAAGGGAGTTCTGCCACTCTTTCCCTATCCGTTTTCACATAATGGTTCGTGTGGAGCATGGTCCACTTTAACATCATCCTCAACTGATATGTCCCTTCTGAATAGAACATGTTTTCCAGACAAGCAAGGTCTCTCCCATAGAACAGGGTTAGATCTAGAAAATGAAGTATATGATTTAGGTAATTATTCTTCGAATTTCATGGTCCTGAATGTTCAGTCAGATACTACTCCAGATTTACCTGCTATTTCAGTAATACCAGTCAAAGGCGAATTATGTGTCAGAAAGAATGGTTCCGCACATGTAGGACATAGTGATTGTACTACTACTGTCGAGTATAGTGACAGTGGGAAATCTATTTTCAAAGCCTCACGTCATTCTTATTTTGTTTGTGGTCAGACCGCATATGTTCGTCTGCCTCTCGATTGGGATGGAACATGTTACATTGCCTTCCTACTGCCACCAGTTTTTCTAGCCCCATCTGATTATCACAGAAACACGCATCTAGTACACATTAGACATAGAAGGGAGATCGAGTCCCCGATTGTCGATCAAACTGAAACTACTCTAGAACAGTATCAAGACTTTAATAAAGGTTTCTTCTTTTTTATAGGACCTATCCAGAATAGTAAGTTAATACGTAGGTTAACCAGAACCCTTGAAGCAGTAGTGAATGAGACTACTTATGCTCTAGGTAACTTAACCGAAGAGCAATCTGCTATGCGTTTTGTCGTGCTCCAAAATCGTCTCGTTCTTGACGTCATACTGGCCGATAAAGGAGGAGCATGTAGAGTCATCGGATCTAGTTGCTGCATTTTCATTCCAAATAACGCGCCGTCTGTTTATTCAGCTATAACCAGACTTCATAAAATTGCCCATCAGTTGCACCAGAATCCAGGCACCTGGACATGGTCCGGTTGGCTCTGGAGTATTGTATCTGCCTGGGGATGGAAAGTACTGTCATTCCTGGGTATTGCAGTAATGATCATATTCAGTTGCTGCCTCTGTATACAATGTGGCCCTGCGATTTGCGGCATGTGCGCTACCTCTTGTATTCCTAGTCCTAAGTCCCGTTCCAAGACAATTCGAGACGAGCAAATGATGCTATATGAAATGATAGATGGTATCATGAATATTGATGTTTCCTGATGGAAACGTAGGGCACAAGGAGGGAATGTGGAAAAGTAAATTTTGCCATGTTGTATGTGCCTACGTGTTCCCCATCTTATGCTATATGTGCATGATCGATATGCATGTATTCCCCTCTGATCGATTAAAGACGCAATTACAAGTTGTGTCCATCTCTAGTATGCCAGTTTCCACTCCTTGTGAAAGCAACGAATATTAAGCTTATGTAAACCTACGTTGCCACATTTTACAGTGTGCACGTTAAATTCATTGAATTGTCCCCGTTTCTAGGCCTCAAAAGGGCCCAGACTCAGATTCAGCTCCTGTCTCCTGAACCCTCTCCGAGGAGCGATACAGCCCCCACCTGCATCCCTGACCCCTAGCTTACTTTCATGCCTCGCAGTGCCCGGCCCGGCCTGGCTCTGCCTCCCAGTCTGCCAAGAGTATGTTATGATTCTAGTTATCAGTCCGGCTCTCCTTCTCTGCATTCCTAAGCTACTGAATCGCATCAATAGTTTCTGTCATGGTCTAGCCTTTATGTCTCCATGTAAAAGAAATACTGTATTAATATTCATAGAATATTCCTCGCACACGCAATACATGTAGAATTATGCATGCACCAGTCTTAGAGTCTATTAGCTTTTGCCCTGATAACTTTTGGATACTATCAACATGTACTCTAAACACCAGATACCAGATATGCCTTGGGTACATGTCGCTCTGACACTCCAGACTTTAGTCTCCTCTTCTAGCACAGAAGTCATAGCCCCAGTTCTCTCTGGTAACACGTCATTGCCCGTTTGCGCGCACCACTAGGTTAAAGGTCCCAGCTGCTCAGGTAGCCCCCTCCATGTTTCCGCCCCGTTTATGACACTTCTGTTACGTTTACATCACATGTCTATGTATACGCCCTGTACACGCCTTCTTGTTACATCATTTTGCCCTTATCTTTCGCGACTGCTACGAGTCACGCCTACTGCTACGCCTACTGTATTGAATGTAATGCAATTGTTTTAATATATATACTGTGTACTGTTACTGAAAGTGGCCAATAGCCAATTAGCCATCCTGACTTCCCTTGTCCCTTCCCTGGCAGCTGCCATCCCGTACTATTGCAGGCTGTCCTGTTCCTGTCCTTATGCCTGATTAAAGCCTGTCGACTCAAGATACCTCGAATCCTGACTCTTATTTATTGAGCTACCTGTTTTATTGATTATATGAAAAATCGTACCGGTAATTAATTATTTATTTACCACATTCCCTCTATCAGAGAAGCACCCTGGACCCTCCTGGTCCACTCCAGACGCCATTTTAGGTCCACCGCGTGGGCCTTGCATTTGCCAAGACTTGTTGCCCCAATCCTGGGTCCAGCGACGTCGACAGCAGAAACCTTCGTGGGACAGCTCGCACCTCCATCCTGGTCGCCGACAACGCCTCCTGGTCCGAGAGACTGCAGAGCCCAGCAGCGCCCACTCACCTGGTCGAGGTGACTTCGTCCGGTGCCACCCTGGTGCCCACCTAAATCACTGGCTAGTGATTCAGAACTTGGTCCCCTCTGCTTTCAGGTCTTCTTCTTCCCTGATCCAGGCTTGGATCACCACGAACTCCTTCACTGGCCACCTGCCAGCAACTTCTTTCTTCAGGCTCCTGGTTTTTCAACGAGGGTTTCCGACGCAACTTGAACCCTATGCAGCCGCAGCCCCTGGGTTAGGTAAACCGAGTACTCTGGTGCTCCAGCATAGTCCAACACCCTAAGTGTTCGGATCCACTCTTGTTTTCGACCCACCTAGTCGGGCTCGCCCGAGAACAGTAACTTTGCAATTGCTAGTATCCATAGACTTGTTCCCGCATCACGCGTGAGAGTTCCCACTCTGCACACGGCGTCCCTAGGTCTCCTGCTTCTAATCCAAGGGTTCAGCATTGTAGGCCTAGCGTTTCTACAGTCTAGAAAAGTATTACTTACCTGCTAGTAATTTTGCATTCCACTTCTTGTGTATATGGTTTTTCGTGCCCCTCGGGTACTTGTGTAAATTGTGCGACTTTTAGTATTTTCATAAGAGTTTTGTTGTGTGCTTAGCTCCCTGTCTCATAAAGAGCCAGGGTAGTCTTGTTATAAATAAATATACTTTATTTTTGATAACAACTTGTGTGGTGTCCTTTCACTTGGTGTTCAAGGGGTAATGTGATGGTAAAACAGCTGGCTTAACACGCCCTCTAGAATCTTAGCCTTAGACTGCTCGTATCCATGCTACTAGGATAGCTGGTCTATAAGGTTGACTTACAACCAATCATCAATAAGGGTTGTTTGGACTGATACAAAGTGCTCACTAGAAAAGTGAACATTATATATCAGGCCAACTTCTCACATTGGTGAGAAGCGGGTGGGATTTGAGCTTGCTGTTGTTTTACCACACATATCCTAAGAATATCATTTGAAAGATCACATAAGTACTAAGGTACATATAACTTAGCTTAGAATACTCTGAGTTCTACTGAACCAGCTGTTGTAGCTCCTAGGGCTTAGCACACCCTAAACTACAACTCAAGCAAGGGATCAGTAGGCAAACATATAGTGTAGGTAAGTGCACCACTTACACCTCACTAGAAAAGCATGTCTACCCATGGAGAGTCTTCAGAGACTCCCCTAGTGGTTATTGACCCTCCACAGGTCAAATCAAGATATGCAGCTCTCAGTTTCCAGGAGATGAGACAAGTGTGTACCTCCAGGAAACTGAAACAGGGGTCTAACCCCACCATTCCCTTTCTGATAGGTCTCTCACAGACATATGATGCTAGAAAAGCTTCTCAGTTAGATGGGAATATGCCAGCCTTAGAGGGTACCATTGGAGATCCAGACCTCCTTGACACTGAGAATGCAGTTGGGGATGAGGATCTAGAGGAACTCTCTGAGGGTGAGGCAAACAAGGGTCCTGAGTTAGTCAGCAGACTCACTAGGGCCAACTTAGACCTACTTGGGCAAGGATCTGGGGGACCCCCAGTCCTGACCCTAATGAGGCCTAACCTTGGAGTTAGAAGAGGTAGATCTCCTTCTAGGGACTCCAGTATATCTCTGCACTCTAATGCCTCTTCTCAGAGGAGAAGGATTTCTCCCCAGAGGAGATTGACTTCCCCTCAGAGAAGAGAGCATGAAGCAAGGATGAAGCAGGCTAATCTGAGGATTGAAAGGGAAGAACCTGCCCTGGTCAAAGAAAAGCTTGCCTTTGCTAGAGAGCAGCAGATGAGTGGGACAGTTCCCACTGGTGGCAGCAATCTCCCAAGAGATAAAGAGAAGGGTTTAGATACTAAACACCTGACAAAGATAGTGCCCCCCTTTAAACAAGGGGATGACATCCAGAAATGGATGGCTGCTTTGGAGAGGGCCTGCACTGTACAGTGCATCCCCCAAAGTCAGTGGGCAGCTATACTGTGGCTCTCCTTTGATGGCAAAGGTAGAGATAAGCTCCTCACTACTAGAGTTGAGGATGCTAACAATTACCAAGTCCTGAAAATACACTGGTTGATGGGTTTGGCTTAACCACTGAGCAGTACAGGTTGCTGTTCAGGGATACCCAGAAAACTCAGTCTCAGGATTGGGCTGACTTAGTTGATTGTGCCACTAAGGCTTTGGAAGGCTGGCTACTGGGTAGCAAGGTTACTGACTTCACAGGATTGTATAATCTTATTATGAGAGCGCAAGTCTTAAATAATTGTCAGAACCAGTTATTACACCAGCACCTGGTAGACTCTGTTCTGACCTCTCCACAAGAATTGGGTAAGAGGGCAGACAAATGGGTCAGAACCAGGATTAGGCCTAAGAACCAAGGTGGTGACCAGAAAAAGGAATCAACCAAGCCTCAAGAGAAGGGTGGGAATAAATCTGCAGATCAAACCACATCAGGGCCCCAAAAATCCTCTGAGGGGGGTGGGTCCCAGAATCCTTCTAATAACCAGAAGAAACCTTATTGTTATCCCTGTAAACAGGTGGGTCATTTGAAAACTGACAGCAGTTGCCCAAAGAACAACAATAAGGAGAACATACCCCCAAGTAACATTCCCAAACCTCCTGTTACTACTAGTAGTAATCCCCCAGGTGGTGGGAGTGCCCCCAAGAATTTGGGTGCATTTACTTTGGGAGTTCCTGGGGACTCTGGCCTAACCAGGTCCCCAAACTTAGATACTCTTGTCTGTGAGACTGGCATGGGGTTTTCCAACTTCACAACTTGTCCCAACACTTTGGGCAAGTACAGACAGGAGCCCCTCATCAATGGTATAAAAGTTGAGGCCTATAGAGATACAGGGGCTAGCATCACTATGGTGACTGAGAGTCTAGTCCCCTCAAGGCAACTTTTACCTGGTGCCACATACCAGGTGACCAATATTGATGGAGTACAGAGAGATCATCCCATGGCAGTGGTCAATCTCAGCTGGGGAGGTGTCACTGGCCACAAAAGAGTGGCAAGGTCACCAAACTTGCCTGTAGATTGCCTACTGGGGAATGATTTAGAGCTCTCAGCCTGGGCTGAAGTAGAGCAAGAAACCCATTCTAAAATGGTAAACATCCATGGTAAGGTTAGTGGGGCAGTGATAGCCACAGCCCCAGTCCAAGATGTCCTCCCTGAACAGGTCAGGAGGGCTGTGCCAGTCACAGCCCAATCTCAGACAACTTCCTTCCCAGAACAGGTTGTCAAGGCTGTGATGGTCACAGCCCACACCCAAACTGAGCCCCCTCCTGAAAAGGTTGGGAGAGTTGTGATGGCCACAGCTCAAACTCAGACAGATGATAGTGTTGTGAAGCCTGAAACTATGGATCACTCCACTTAGACAGAGAGCATTGAGGAGGAAGAGAAATCTCCCTCCCACCAGACTTTAGGAAAGGGTCAGCCTCCTCAGGGAACTGATCTGACCCCTTGTGAAGAAACTGCCACAGAGGTAGTCAGGCCTAGCCTGGCAGAACCCCTGATGTCAGTGGACCCTTCCAAGGTGGGACCCAGTCTGGAGCAGGTAACCTGCCCCTCTCTACCCTGCCTCAGTCAGCCCAGGGCTGTAGAGGTCAGGGAGGCCAGTGTTGGACCCCAAAGGGCCCCCTGTCCAAAAGAATCCCCCAATCAGCAGATTAAGGGCACTGAAGCTAGCAGTCCTAGCCAAGTGAAAATAAAACAAACTCCTGAGGGATCCCCCTTAAATTTAGTTAGGGACCTCCCACAGATGGACACTGTTGGGCACAGCCAGACCTGGGACCTAAGGGCCCCAAACCGGACCTGTCCCTCCAGTAAGCCAAACAGAGGGACCCAGCCTCCAGCTGTAGGTAGCCAGAGACTGACCCTGAGAGCCCAAAACAACTCAGTCTTGGAAAGAAAGGCCTCTATGGTGGAAAATGATTGGAGGAAGCTGAGCCCAAAATTAGTGGAGACTCACTTCAGTACTCCATTTCAGCACCAGCCTTTTACTTTGCCAAAACACACCACAGGTAGAAATTCCCTATGGTGGAGACCCTCAGATACCCTTAGGGTGAGGGATTGCTTAGTGGACCATGAGATAGGGGGTAACCATGCCAGTGCTGGTACTCCCTTATATGGCCACTCAGGCAATATAGGCTTACCTGGCAAGGATAGCCTTATCTCCTTTCGTTTGGGGGGGGGGGGTTATGTAGGAAGGTAGATCCCTGACTATGGTTGCCCCCAACTTTTTGCCTGGTGTTTTGCTGGTTTTCTGACTTAGTTGACCTGGGGCCCTGCTATTCAGGACCCCAGGCCCACTGCTCTCTCTGTTAAAATGGATTCCATGTACCCTAGGTACATATCCAATTGGATACTGAGTCACCTTATCAGACCCGGTACAGTATACCTTAGGTATCCAGGGCATAGGTGTACCCAGGGCCTACCAGGGGCTGAAGCATGTATTATGCCACCCCTGGCTGGCCATCCAAAACTGACACAACTGGCTGCTTGACAGCTGGGGCAAGGTGGTGTAATCACCCCTTGCTTTAGATATAGTATACCTATATCTAACCCTAAAATGGACACACAGATCTCCTATCAGTCACTCCTATGGCAGGCCTTAACAATCCTGAAGGCAGAGTGCTTGGAATCGTGTGAGATGGTGCTCTGGCATGAGCTGAGCCTGTCTGCGGCTTTCGGGATCTATCCCTTAGCCGTTTCCATGATAACACATACCATATACTCTTAAGTGCATTATAATCCTCGCAGTTATATGCCAACTCTGGTATCGCTTTATCAAAACATGTCGAGTAAGGTGTCATACGAATTGGAATACTAACCCCTCGCCAATTCTGGCGACGGGGTTAGCATTCCACCCTTCTAGAGGGACACGACATGTATGTAACCTGTAACCCCGGTTAAAGTCAGACATAGCCTCAGCTCCACAAGATGGATGCTGCCACCGAGACACAAGTCTGCCCTCCTGCTGCTGGGAGTCCTCCCAGCACAGGAGGCAAGGACAAAGGGTTTCCTGCCAGGGGCGGTGCCAGCACCGTCCCAGACAGGTTTTTGTGTATCCTAGGTAGGCAGGGCTTTAGAGGAAGGTGACTGCAAGTGGCACCCCGGTGCTCACTGTGCATAGGCCGGCTTGAACCAGTTCCAGGGGCACTCCAGCCCCTGATCTGGGGAAAGCCCGCCAAAGGAGAGGGGTGTAACCACCCCCCTCCTAGTCCCACCCATAGGGCAGGACTTAGTCGCGTGCCAGCCCCCTTTTGCAGGATAAAGGTAGGAGCAGGCCCCCTTCCAAATTAGATCAATCTTTGAATCCTGAACCGACTTTCTACGAGAGGAACTCAAGACTCTTCCTAAGATTTCTCCCTTGTGACTAAGGAGTAGTCACCCTGCAGCAGCAGGCACCAACCAAGCATCGCGGCCTGCTGTAAGTCTCTCCTCCGGATCAAGACTGCCCAGCACGACGAGAACCGGCTTCCCTGGCACCTCTGACCTCAACCTACATCATCAGCCCAGCTGTGATCCGTGGGTGTGACGAGACCTCGAGGGACCGGCCATCTTTGAAGACTGCACGACGCTTGTCCAGCACGACCACCGAGTGACCCTCGACTGAGTGCTTTGGGGTAAGAGAAGCCCCGACCCTGAGCAGCTTCAGCACCGAAGTTCAGCCCCCCTGCATCCACGAGATCTGCATGGGGCCCTTCTGCTCTTTGCTGCTCACCGTGTTGTCCAGGTCACTGGCCCGTTGGCTAGTGACCCTCTTACGACGCTCCACGACGACAAACACCACTGGTCTGGTTGCTCCAGACTGGCCCTTGCTTCCCTCCATCAGAGAAGCACCCTGGACCCTCCTGGTCCACTCCAGACGCCATTTTAGGTCCACCGCGTGGGCCTTGCATTTGCCAAGACTTGTTGCCCCAATCCTGGGTCCAGCGACGTCGACAGCAGAAACCTTCGTGGGACAGCTCGCACCTCCATCCTGGTCGCCGACAATGCCTCCTGGTCCGAGAGACTGCACAACCCAGCAGCGCCCACTCACCTGGTCGAGGTGACTTTGTCCGGTGCCACCCTGGTGCCCACCTAAATCACTGGCTAGTGATTCAGAACTTGGTCCCCTCTGCTTTCAGGTCTTCTTCTTCCCTGATCCAGGCTTGGATCACCACGAACTCCTTCACTGGCCGCCTGCCAGCAACTTCTTTCTTCAGGCTCCTGGTTCTTCAACGAGGGTTTCCGACGCAACTTGAACCCTATGCAGCCGCAGCCCCTGGGCTAGGTAAACCGAGTACTCCGGTGCTCCAGCATAGTCCAACACCCTAAGTGTTCGGATCCACTCTTGTTTTCGACCCACCTAGTCGGGTTCGCCCGAGAACAGTAACTTTGCAATTGCTAGTATCCATAGACTTGTTCCCGCATTACGCGTGAGAGTTCCCACTCTGCACACGGCGTCCCTAGGCCTCCTGCTTCTAATCCAAGGGTTCAGCATTGTAGGCCTAGCGTTTCTACAGTCTAGAAAAGTATTACTTACCTGCTAGTAATTTCGCATTCCACTTCTTGTGTATATGGTTTTTCGTGCCCCTCGGGTACTTGTGTAAATTGTGCGACTTTTAGTATTTTCATAAGAGTTTTGTTGTGTGCTTAGCTCCCTGTCTCATAAAGAGCCAGGGTAGTCTTGTTATAAATAAATATACTTTATTTTTGATAACAACTTGTGTGGTGTCCTTTCACTTGGTGTTCAAGGGGTAATGTGATGGTAAAACAGCTGGCTTAACATGCCCTCTAGAGTCTTAGCCTTAGACTGCTCGTATCCATGCTACTAGGATAGCTGGTCTATAAGGTTGACTTACAACCAATCAACAATAAGGGTTGTTTGGACTGATACAAAGTGCTCACTAGAAAAGTGAACATTATATATCAGGCCAACTTCTCACAATTAGCTGTTGTAACAACGCATTTTTTAAGCTTAAGAGGCTGTGGTGGCACCAGGCTGGTCAGGCCGGGAGTAGTCAGTGTCTAAAATAACTTTGCATTCACCAGGATACAGCCCTGTAGGTTTTTTTCCTACCGCTGGGATTGGGGTGTGGACGCTCTCTTCAAAGAGAAAGGGAAAATGTCCTGTAAGGGAGTTGAAAGGAAACCGGGATGGAGCATCATCTCCTCGTCCACTCTCACTCCGACTGTCTGGAGTTTAAGGACAGATTTGCAATGCCAACAGCCCCAGTCATGTGGGTGTCCCTGAACGGTTCCTAGCGGCGGCACCTCCTTCAGACCAAAATGGACCCAGCTCTCATCCATCCACCCTCCTAACTGCCCCTTTCTGTGGAGCGGGTGGCTGTCTATCTGGTCCTCCCAGCGGGAACAAACAGACAGGGGCTGTCATGGCCCAGGAGGTTAAAATCACACACAGCGGGACTCTGCTTCCAAGAGTAGTTGAGACACTGCCTCGTTCCTTCTTCCGTGCTCTGGGGTCCGTAGGAGGAGCAAGGTTGATCAGACCTTACACCATAGGGAGCAACCATTCTGCATCTGTATAGGCCTCGCAGGAGCGCGGGTGCTTTTAAAAAACTTTTTGCAATATAAGCAAGACTTTCCCTTTCAAAGCTTGTGTAAGACATTTCTGCTGTCAATCAAATCGAAGGATGTTATGGGAATCAATGTTCTTCTAATACGGCTATAGGTGCAGTAGGCAGCCAAATGCAGGCGTGTGACAAACACCTGTGGTTCGTTTGCTTGCGTAGTTGGTTAGGCCTTCAGTTGCTTCCGTGGTTGGCATGTGAGGGTAGGTAGGGGTTATATTACTCTTGTGAATAATTAGTAGTAAAAGGGAGGGGGCGGCATTTTTCAATTCTCGCCTAGGGCAGCAAAACACCTAGAAACGGCCCTGTATGTCGTTGTACTGTTTCCCTTTCTCACCCTTCCCAGGTATTAATGTCTAAAAGAAATCTCGTAATATATCTACATATCATTGCATTAGTTATTATTTTCCTGATTGAAAAGGTTTTAACTGCTCTTGTATGGACTCTGACATTTAAGACTTCGCTTAGATAAAGTGTTTAAAACTTCACTGAGTCTGTGGTTATCTATGAAGGTAAATGTTTATATTCTACTTAATATTCTAACACCCTTTTATCCCTTAGGACTTTATGTACAGGTGACAAGGATTGGTAAGTTAAAGTGTACAGGTATAAGTCCTAAAATGAATAAAATCCTGATAGGCGGAAGGTAAATGCAGGATTACCTGTTCAAAGTTTGTATGTTTATGGGCCCAGGTGAGTATGGTAATTGAGCAGGTAACTCCGCGAGCCATCAGTACTTCTTGGTAGCAGCATGATGGTTAGGGTTTAGTTAAGATAGGTAGTTAGAGTTAGTAGTATATTGATTTTATGTATTAACCAAAACCCGTTTGTATTGTTAAATGTTGTCTGGAAGCCCCGGGGATATGGACTAGCAGGTGGTAAATGGAAGCCACACTGCAGGGAGGTTACTTGCCAGATGAAGTAAGTGCGTAAAGTTAGGTAGAACTTGAAGCACTAGTTAGGGATTTCTTGTGTAAAAGTGAGAATAAGTGACATCAAAAGAGTTTGCTGGTGAAACTTTGGCCTTATATCACCTAGTAAGGGTAAGCCTGAAGGAGTAATAGGTTCTTTGATGCTTGTGTGACGAGTAAGTGGAAGAAATTTACTCATAGTGAGTGAAGGGTAAACGGAAGGGATTTACTCGCAGTAAAATAAATTATCTTTCCTTTGAATTTAGTTAATCAGGCACAGTAGCGAATGTTTCTATGTTGTTAATTAATGAATTTTGGATTCAAAAGTAAAAAGAATTAAGTTTTCGTATTACCTTGTAAAGGAGGGAGTCAGTCGCGGTGCTGCGCTGACGTCACTGGGAGCCGCGCTGGTATTGGTTGAAACAGCGGGTGTATAGTTGAGGTAAATTTGTAAAGGAGGGGTGAGTGCAGGAGCGTGAGAACCTGTCTCACAGGAAAAGCTGTGCAACTATTGGTTGAATTTATTTGAAATCTAATTGTTGATTGGTTCTTGAAAAATAGGAAATGCGCCAGTATTGGAAAAGCATTTAAGTAAACAATTGAGTCTAACTGCAAATAAAAAATGTTGGTTCAAATTATTTGTGGCATTTAGATCCAGCAGTTATAGGAAATCGACCCAATAGGAGGTACTTAGGTTTGCACAAGAACAGTACATAAGGGGTAGACCTCATATTATATACGGAGTAAAGAGAACAATGTAGTTTTTCCAGAAAATAAAGAATTATTTCAAAAAGGATAAAACCATTAAGACAAGAGAAGGGATTATTATTCCACCACAGAATACGCCCACGTCATGCATGATGGTAGAAAGGGTCTACCACACCTGTGTGTGGTTAGAAAACTGGATAGAGTACACTAAGGAAGACGGTATTTTGGCATTTCCAGAAAATGGTACCTTTAATGGTAGAATTTTGTACAATTTGAGAACGCGCATGAATGAATTAGATTCCAGACCTAGATTAACGCAGTATGAAGCACTAGAAGAATGGGAAACCAAGGCATTTAAGCGAGACAGGCCCAGAAGTGACAGAAATTGGAGTAAATTTTATCCCAGATTTCCCAGAGAGACAAGAGATAGGCAAATGAAGAAATGGAGACAATCCATGTTAGTGGAAGGATTGTATCCTGTATTATCTTTGGAAGAACCTTTAGGAATTAAAAGTAGAGAGGAAAGAAAAATCTAATGACTAGTGGTGATTCAGAAGATGATTACCGTGAGGATTTATTAACGAAAAATCCGCCACCTTATCATGAAGAGACAAATAGAATCAACCCTAGTGCTCCATTTTTAAAGCCACCTTTGATTCCCCAATTGGTACATGAGACCACATTAAAAAAGGCATTACAAGAAAAAGAAAGAGAAGCAATAAATATACAGAGAAGTGAGTTAATTCAGAAAATTGCCCAGTTGAATACGAGTCCTGAAGCCCTAACAATACCGGTAAATATAGGTCCTGTTGTCCCCTTGTATGGGGATAAACAGCCCTGTCCTAAAACTCCAGTTTTAGGACAGCCTGTACGCCTGTAGTGCAAACAAGAAAGGAAAACTTAATAGTTGATGACCAGGCAAGTGAGTGTGAATCAGTGATTTCCCTGATGGAATTATCTATAAGGGAACCTGTGGGTGGTTCAATCAGGAAAAGCACTGCGGGAGGCTCTAGAGAAGTACAGATGGAAACCTCCACATGAATGAGACATGCCACTGAAGTAACCCCAGAAGAAATAGAAAGGTGGTCCCAGGAAATAGAAAATCCAAAATCACAGCCAAAAGTATTAGACATTTTTTAATTAAGAGTCGAATTAGAAGAAATGATTGCTGGAAATGTGGGAGTGGAAAGGTTAAATACATTCAGTGAAGAAAAGGTGTTATTCATATGCAGGAGTATCACTTGAAATAAAAATACATTTCATGAGAAATTGATGAATTTGGCCTCTGACATGGGAATTGACATGGGTAAATCTAAAGTGTTACAGAATTACCGAGCTGAATTTTCTGACAACAATTTAGAAAACAAGAATGCGTCAGGATGAAAATTGCAAATAAAAGAATTATTGTTGTTGTTACAAAAATGGGGAGATTTAGACAGATGGAAAGCTAGATGGACACAGAAAAAGGAGGTAGCTCATGCAAATCGAACTGCATCTGAGTACTTAATAAAAAAAGAACCAGAGAAAGTGGAATGATTGTGCCCAATGAGAGAAGTGCCAGGAGGAGGGTATGTACATGTCCCATGGTCCCGAAAGGATATTTTGTCATTCACCGATGACTTCCCAAAACTTAGAGAGAAACCTGTTGAATGGTACAGGCAAGTCGAAAGATTTGTAAAGGTTTCAAAGGTATTGTTAAAAGATTTAGATGGTTTGTTTGACATTGTCGTTCCTGCAGATTTGTGGACAGAATGTAAAATTACAGTAGATTGGCCAAATGATGAGTATCCTAGAGACCCAAAGACATGAGCTCCGGCAGATGACGTCATGAAAAAGTACCATCAAGTAATAACTTACTTGAAAGGAAAAGTATTCCCAAAAGAGACAGATTGGACAAGTTTAGACAGAACTACCCAAAACAAAGATGAATCAGTGCATGCATATTATGAACACTTTTGCAAGTATTCAAGCAGTACAGTGGATTAGAGAACATTGATACCAAAGACATGACACATTTTATTTATCGTTTCGTGTCAGGATTGAGACCAGAAATTTCACAAATGATTAGAGATCATAAAATATGATGGCAGGCAAAGCCTGTTGACGAAATTCTTAAGTATGCAAAATATTGTGGGGATGGAATCGACAAAAGACGAAAGAATTTAGAAGAAAATGTATTGTGGGCACAGTTAAAATTGGCAGAGCAACAGGAACTTCAGTTGAGTCAGCAGAGAAATAATCAAGGGAAAGGAGAAGCTCAAGGAGAAGGAAATAGGGGCAGACCAAGAGGAAGAATGAACAGGGAAGAGGCCAAAAAAAAGTTTACCTGTAATGGGTGTGGAAAATTGGGGCATTGGAAGAACGAGTGTAAGGCTGTACAAAGTAATAATGTCCAAAATGAAAATTTAAATCCACAGACGCAGAATGAGGTGTCAAGGAAACAGCAGCAACAGGTAATACAAAACCAGTTACCGCTTGCCTTGCCCCTATGCCAGATTTTAGGAGTCAAGCAAAATACAGTGTGGATACCACAAATTGGGAGGCAAATAGTAAGAAAAACCCAGTGACACCACAATTTATTTTGCACTATACATATTTAGAAGAAGACAGTTACTGATGGTACCTGAGAGGGGGGAAGAGGAATGCGTACTTGGTGCATCCTTGCCGGTAGATCAGTCAGGTCCATACATTGAGGGAAAAGTTGAGGGAAATGATGTTACCTTTTTGTTGGACACTGGTGCTACCCGTTCTACTGTGAGAACAGCAGACATTCCAATCCTTCCCCTCTCAGGAGAAGCGATCCAAGTAGTGGGCGTTTCAAATTAGGACCCCTGTTACAGAACCCATGGAAGTAAGAATCGGCAATTTTAAAGAAATGCATAAGTTTGTTGTGTGCGACTCTAGTCCAGTAAACTTATTAGGTAGGCACTTATTGTGTAAAATGAACTGCACAATCTTTTGCACCCCAAGTGGTGTTGAAATGCAGACTCCAGATGAAGATGGAATACATAAATTAATGTTAGCTAAACAAGTAGCTGAAATTAAAAAGATGACCCTAAAAGATTTACCAGAAGAGCTGCAAAATACTGTAAATCCCGATGTATGGGATTTTACCGGAAAAGAAGTAGGGTTAATGGCAAATGTCGATCCGATAAAAGTAACAGTGAAAGAAGGTGCAGTTTACCCAAATACTCAACAATACAAAATGAGCCCAGAAATAAAAGCAGGTTTTGCAGCAGAAATAGAGTGTTTGGTTGAGCAAGGCATTGTAAAAGAAATAATGAGCAGTCCATGTAAATCACCTATAATTGGCATAAAGAAACCGAGCGAAAAATATAGGGTTGTGCAAGACCTGCGCCAAATAAATAAAATTCTCATCCCATCCAACACGAGATGACTGCATTGTTGACACAATTGCATTATTGAATCATTTGGCTGAAGGAGGACATAAAGTGTCACCTGAAAAGCTACAATTTTGCACCACATCGGTGAAATATCTGGGGCACCAAATAGAAAGAGATGTAAGAAGAGTAACATCAGAAAGGATAACAATAATTAGAAACATGAATCTGCCACAAACACAGAAGGAAATCAGGATGTTTCTCGGAGTGGTAGGTTACTGCAGGCAGTGGATTGTGGGATTTGCAGTCCTAGCTAAGTCATTGATACAAATGACAAAGAAAAGCGCGAGAGACCCAGTAGAATGGGACAAAGAGAGTATGACTGCTTTTCTAAAGTTACGAAACTGTTTCTGTTCAGCTCCAGCCTGATTGCCTGATTATTTGAAAGAATTTGCACTGTTCTGTGATGCACGAGACAATTGTGAACTTTTGGAAAATTTTATTGTAAGTAACACAACAAACACAGGTCTCTTAACCTACATCCACAGGGGTGGCCGGTTTCCGTTGAATAGGATAAGTCATAATAATCAAGAGTATCAAGCAGTACGGTACACAGCATGTCGCCAACAACCACTACGGGCCGGCCGCGTCAGAGAATCAGTGAAGGATCACTAAGATGTAATAGGTAGTAGTAAAACAGTAACTAATAAAAGTCCTACATTTACATTCTGCGGGTGAAATATGCACTGCACTCCTCACCAACAAAGCATGAAATCTAATACCCGAGTGGGGTCACTCAAGGAAGAACACAGTGGAAGTAAGGGGAGAGGGGGGCACAGGAAAAAAGGGGCACAACAGCATGAGAGCACATTCACAAGCAGGGGTTCAATAGCTAACATTAACCAGGGGAGTCCGTAAGGTCGCTGGTGCCTAGCCCCAGCTGTGTGTGTTGAGCAATGGTTATAGAACCGGTGGGTCATGTACAGGGGATAGAAGGGGTGGGCCCTTACGAAAAGGAAGGGGGGTGAGCCGGTCAGGCTTTCTGCATCAGTATCTATTGTTCTGGCTGACAGATATGTTGTCAGAGGTGACCAAATGTCACGCGGCCGAGAGGAAGAAGGCAACAGTTCAGCATAGTTGGACAACTGTTCTTGCCAATAGGTCATGTCGGCTAGCCATTCCTTAAATTTGGGGGCTCTCCCCCTGCCCCATCGGCACGCCACTCGTCTCTTAGCCATTAATAACACCAATGCTATATATTTTCGAGACGCCAGAGGTACAGGCAGGACATAGCCCAGTAGAACCATTAGTGGGGTAGCGTCTAGTCGTGTCTCAGTCATCTGATGTAGAGCCTCAAAAACTTCCTCCCAGAAGGCATTGACCGTCGGATAACTCCAGGCCAGGTGTAGCATGTCTGCGTTAGGTGCATGACACCTGTCACAGGTATCAGTGTCTCGTAGGCGAAACCGATGCATTTTGGCTGGCGTGTAATATATCCTGTGAAGATATTTGTAGTGTATAATGCGCAACCTACTACTAGCTGAAATTCGCCCAGTTTGGAGACAACAAAACTCCCATTGGTCATCAGTGATCTCAACCCCCAGTTCTTCACTCCATCTCGATCGGGCCTGCGGAGTAGACTGCACCTAGTGCTCCTGGATAGTGCGGTACAGTAAGGAGACTAGCTTTGTAGGAGTTTCGCGCTGCAGCAGTAAGTGGAGAGGTGTAAGAGTGCGGGGCTCTGTTGGGAAGTCCCCATTCAGCACTCGGATTCCATGCCAAAGTCGCAAGTATAGGAAGCTGTCTAATGACGTGTGAGTCAAGTTACGAAAGAAGTCGTCTAGAGTTCGGAATTGCCCATTATTGTATAAGGTACCCCAAGTAGCAAGGACAGCCCTCTACTTAAGGTTATGAAAGATCTTTTCTCGTAGTAGCGGCATAGCAGGGTGGTAGGCAAGCGGTAAGAGTGGGGAATATAGTGAGTCTGCTCCCATTTGGGTCATTATGCGACGCCACGCAGTGACCGTGGCATTCACAGTGTTCCGAGTACGATCACCAGGCAAGATTTCAGCAAATAGCATCCCTTCTAGTGGAATCGGGTGTGCAAGCCAATATTCAGCGGCTATGTGGGGCATAAACTGGTGATGCCACACCCAATAATATAGAGTGTGGGCTTGTGCGCTAGTGTAGTACAGTTCCAGGTCCGGAATAGCAAACCCACCAGCGGCGTAGGGCCTGGTGAGTATCGACCACTGCAAACGAGCCCGTTTTCACTCCAAACCAGCCTAATCAACTCGATCTTCAACATCGCGAAGAAATGGCACCCTGGGTGGTAGGGAATGTTAAGGAAAAGATAGAGCAGTTGTGGAAGTATGACCATTTTGATCAAAGAGGCTCGTCCAGCCATTGACAGCGGGAGTCTAATCCAACGGGTTATCTTGTCGGTGATGCGGGTCAGCGCTACTCCATAATTAAGCCGGAGAGGCTCCTCCTTATCCCTGGTAATGCCAATCCCCGGATAGCGGAAGTCGTCATCGCACCATTCTAGTGGATAATCTAAAGGGAAGCGTTGCGTCGAGGCTGTAAGGGGAAAAAGGCACGATTTCCCCCAATTAATCTGGACCCCAGATATGCCGCCAAAAATAACAAATTCCCGGAGGAGCTCATTAAGGTTGGTGCCGGGTTCGCGAACATAGAGAGTAATATCGTCGGCGTACATAGAAACGAGGATTTGTCGTATATGACATCTCAGAGCCATATCGTTATGTCGCTGTCTTAGCCTAGCCGCCAGAGGCTCAGTGACCAATGCAAATAAAAGAGGCGACAGGGGACAACCCTGCCGGGTACCTCGGGCGATTGGGAAGGACGTGGACATATGACCATTGATCAGCACCTTAGCGCCTGGCTGACAATATAGGAGCTTGATCCAAGAAATAAATATGGGGGGGAAGCCCATCCTCTGCATGACCCCAAACAGATAGTCCCATTCGACAGAGTCAAACGCTTTGGTGGCGTCAAGAAAGACCGCCGCCAGGGGGAGGTCGGGGGAGACAGTGTCTAGGACAGTAAAGAGCGTGCGTAAATTATGAGAGGTGGATCTCCCGGGGACAAACCCAGATTGGTCCGGCAACACTAAGTGGTCGAGCAATAAAGTCAATCTGTTGGCAATGAGCTTAGCCAATATCTTAGCATCACAATTAAGTAAGGAAAGTGGTCGATAGGAGCCACACATATGGGGAGGTTTGTCAGGTTTCAGGAGGGAAATGATAAGCGCTTCTCTCATGGATGGCGGAAGGATCCCCACCTCAAGGGATTCTTCGAAAACTTCGCGCAGAATAGGTGCCATCAGGTCAATGTAAGTTTTATAGAATTCTATAGCAATCAGGTCTTGCCTGATTGCATGCCCATAATGGCATCGCGGACTTCATCGAGCTCAAATGGCGCACTCAAGAATTCAAGGTCTGCGTCACTAATCCAACCCAAGGCCACATCTCCTAGGTAGGAGTCCAAATCCAGATCGCGCTGGCCGACACTCGTGTATAGGGTGGTGTAGTGATTGGTAAATTCATCCAGGATATTGGCGGTATCCCAGTATCTCACGACGTCAAGCCGTTCTAAGTCAATGATGTAATTGGAGTTGAGCGGGTGCCTACTCACATCGGCAAGCGCCTTGCCAGGGCGTTCCCTCTCTCCATAGCGACGTGCCACCCAGTGTTTTCCACCAAAGCGCACCTCCCTGTCCGCTTCTGTCATATATTCCGTTAGTGTCTCCCTAAATTTGCTTTGAGTAGCCCCATCTGGGCAACTGGATAGGACAGCTTCCAGCCCACGAAGCTCCCGCTCTAGTCTCTGGAGAGTAGAAGTGATGCTCTTTAGTACACCCGCTCCCTTCGATATGCACACCCCTCTAATGGTAACCTTGAATGCTTCCCGAATCGTTTCCACACTGTCAACAGAACCTTTGTTGGTCTCAAAGAAGGCTTGGATCTCATCTTCCAGTTCCATTCGGAAGACCTCATCTAGCAGCATGCGCGCATTCAGCCGCCATGCACTACGCGGGTATTCAAAGGTCGAGGGGGAGAGAGTGAGTAGAACAGGCGCCTGATCGGAATATGTCCTGGCTAAGTGCTGTGTTGCATTAATTAGAGGGCCCATACCTCGGGATACGAGCCAGAAGTCTAGCCGCGCCCAGGAGGCAGCATGCGCAGTGAAGTGTGTACCCTCACGCCGAAGAGGATAGACGTGTCTCCAAGCATCTAATAAGCAGTTATCAGAGATAATATCATGAAATGTAGCGGCAGCTTTGGTGCGGTGGTGTGGTGCAGGGTGAGATCTGTCAGTAGCAGGATCATACGTGACATTAAAATCCCCTCCCCAAATAACGTTGGTCGACCCAATTTCACTTATTTTATCCCATAGGGAAGAAAAAAATTCAGGGGAGTCTGTGTTGGGACCATAACAGCATATTAGCGTCACCGATGTCAGCCCTAGTATTCCCCATGTGAGACAAAACCTTCCCTGGTCATCAACCAAGGAACCCACTACAGCAAAGGGCACATTGTTCTTAATCAGTATGGCAGTGCCCCTGGCATAGGTAGAATAAGAGGAAAATACTCTGTGCAATACTCTGTGCATTGACCAGCGGGAGGCAAAGGCAGGGGCGTGCAGGGGGTTAAGATGGGTTTCCTGTAGCATCGCAATGTGTATGTGATGGCGGTCTAAGTAGGCTATGATCTGTCGCCTCTTTCGTGGGTCCCCAAAGCCTCGAACGTTCCATGTAAGGACATTCAGCGGTGTCCCCTACACGCCATCGTGCATATGGAATATTAATTGGAGCATGTGCAGCCAGAGCAAAGGCACAGTATGTAAGAGCAAAGGAAAAGTCACCATGTGCAGGGTATGATTTGAAAAAACACTCAGTAAATGCAGGAGTAGAAACCAAGAATGCGCAGAAGAGCGCAGTTAACCATTTACCACAACATTCATGCAATCCCATTACCCCCCTACCTCCCCACCCACTGAAGCATCCCAATTATGCCAGTACCATGTTCCCACCCCCCCACACTCCCCCCACCCCCCCAACAAATAGAACACCAACATTTTGGGTCTCACTAAGCTCATGTAGTGGACCATATCGGGGTAATGCCCTTAGGGGGCCGTCAAAGGTGGCGACACAACCTAACCTCCGTCATGCCGGCCAAAAGCTAGGCCCCTAGCAGGCAGTCAGAGGTGCCAGGCGTCAAAGTAATTAGGCCCATACAAGGTCATCCAAGACACCCCATGTAAAACAGCAAATGAGCCAGTATGTTCGGGAACTCGTAGTACAAGCCCCCATGTGGGCAGGGATCAGGTGCTCCCATAATAGAGGACCGCATACCAAAGGGGCCAGGAAACCTGCCTCCCATTAAACCCATCAAGAGGAGAGCCAGATCGTGCATCAACCACATGAGATCAGAGCAGACCACATTGCATCACACACCCCAAACCAAGTCCAAAAGTGCTCCCAGTCCAAAATAAAATAGTGCATGAGTCCCATATCCGCATCAGCCATTGGGGGTTCTGAGGATCTTCTGTGTCCGCCGCCTGCCCCGTCGATCTTTTCAGGAGTTTCAAAAAATCCTCCACCTGCTGTGGCTTCGTAAAGAACCGCTGCTTCCCCTGATGAGTAATCCGCAGCTTCGCCGGGTAAAGCAACGCATAGTCAATCTGTGCTTTACGTAATTTAGCCTTGACATCTAAAAACTTACGGCGCTCCTCCTGCACCATAGGAGTGAAATCAGGGTATATGGAAAAAGCAACTCCTTTATAGGCCAGCTCCCGCCCGCTGCGTGCCGCTCGCAACGCCACATCACGGTCTCTGTAGTTCAGGAGGCATGCTATTATTGGACGAGGGTGTCTCCAGGCTTGGGTCGGGGCACCAGCGAGCGGTGCGCTCGCTCCACAATAAATTGGGCCGAGAAAGCGTTAGTACCCACAGCCTCCAAGAGCAGCTTTTCTACATAATCCTCCAAACGGCCCGTGTTGGTGGACTCCGGAATCCCAATAAGGCGAATGTTATTGCGCCGACTGCGCGCTTCCAAATCCTTATTTTTTGCCGCCATGGAGCATAAGATGTTGTCCATGCGAGACAGCTGGGACGTGTGGGTGGCAGAGACATCCTCAGTGTCAGAGATACGTTGTTCCGCTTCTTTAAGCCTCTCATCGTGGCCATCGAGCTTGTGGGCAATGGCGTCCATCCGGGACGATAGTCTGTCCACTTTGTCGACGATAGTGACGAATCCCTGCCGGACTTCTCTAAGGATCTCCTGGACTTCAGAAGCAGGGGCGGGTGCCACCGCATCCTCCACAGCGCGGCCAGGTGGTTCGCGATCTCCCTGGCTAGGTCGAGCTGCTTTTTTTGCTGCGTCAAACGTGATCTTGGGCTGGCGCGTATCCGGTTTGCCCATGGTGTCTGACGGGTTCGATAGGGACCCCTGTGTGCTCTCCTCACCAGTGTTCAAGGTGGCAAGGGTGTCCGCGGAGTCTATGGGGCACTCAGGTCGCAGTGCGGAGGGAGAGAACGCAGATCCAGGATATGATCTCCTTACAAGGTGCCTATGCAAAGGCCCAGCCCACTCCGCTAGGCCTCTGGTCTACCGCCACTCCGGAGGCCACCATACAGTGCTATGTTCCTGACCGTCACTGCCAACGGGAAGAGACAGCGCCACCAGCACCACGCACTATACAAGTAGTTCTACAAGTTACGCAGTTCTGCTACAGCACAGAATCCAAATTGGCGCTGATGTGTTCTACTCCTCCAGAAAGCGCCGTAACGTTCCGGCGCTTAACAGCTGTTCGCCGCACTTTGTCTCCGCTGCTCCGTAGGCCCCCAAGTCTGAAGATGGGAAGATTGTGGGGGCGGGGGGGCAGAGTACTGGCCTCGGATACCGTCGGACAATCAGCACTACCACGTTTAAAAAGTGCTCCAGTGATGTCGCTCTTAGCCCGGAGCCCGCGCTGTTCAAGGGCGTGCATACACCCCCCCCACAGGGTTCAAAGTGCCGTACAGAGGATTGAAGCGGCCGCACTTTAGGTCTCAGGTGATTATTTTCAAAAGACGCGCCACTCTGCAGATCGGTGTCGGCACCAGAGGTCTTCCGCGGCTCAGTGCCCTCGATGCAATGAGGCCAATGTCCGACCAGGCTCACCTCGGGTTAGAGCAGGCAGCAGTAGCAGCGTCGCGGCCAGTCTAATGCAGCCTCCGCGACCTCGAAGCAGAAGTGCGGTTGATGCGGCCCAGTCCGCCTCACCGCAGCCACAGTGTCGAGTAGTCGCCGAGACCGGTCTCTCCGTACCAGAGGGTCTGCTGTCCGGCGGGGCACGCACTCTTCTTGCCGGTTACTGGGTCAGTTGAGCACGGAAGTCGTCGAAACTCGGTCTGCAGATGCAGGGCATTGGTATCAATCAATCGTGGGTGTCAGATTCCACCAGTCAGGCAATTTAAAAGATATTTAGAAGGATTAATTACGCCGGGCGGCAGGAGCTCGCTACAGTGCGCCACCTAGCGCCCCCCGACAATTGTGAACTTTCAGTTCTGACCCAAACACATGGCTTAATGCGACGTCCTGTGGCATATTTTTCTGCTACACTGGATCCCGTGGCATCTGCACTGCCAGGATGCCTGAAATCGGTAACTGCAACCTGCATGAGTTTAGAGCAGAGTGAGTCTATCATAATGGGACATCCTATAACTGTGTATGTTCCACACTCAGTTGTAATTTTATTGACGAGAACACGCACTCAGTACCTGACTCCTAGTCGGCTGATTAAAGATGAACGAGTCATTCTAGGTGCAGAAAAGGTGACAATAGCCAGTTGTACTGTCCTGAACCCAGCAACATTGTTACCTGATTCACATTTTGAAGAAGTAAGGGAAGAAGTCGAACATGATTGTGTCGACCTCTCAGAATACTGTACTAAACCACGCCCAGATATACAGGAAGAGCCATTAAAAGATTCCGAGTATGAGCTATTTGTAGATGACTCATGCATGCGACATGAGGAAGGAGGATTGAGTGCTGCTTATGCTGTGTGCACATTGGGTGGTATAGTCGAAGCATCCTATTTGTCAGGAGTCAAGTCAGCACAAGTAGCTGAATTGATCGCTTTAATAAAAGCTTGCATAATTGGGAAGAACTGGAAAGTAACCATGTACACTGATAGCCAGTATGGTTACGGGGTTGTGCATGATTTTGGCCAACTCTGGATGCAAAGAGAGTTCATGACTTCTTCAGGGACTGCTGTTAAAAATGGACATTTTGTAGAAGAGTTGCTTGAAGCGATTCAATAGCCAAAAGAAGTGGCTGTGGTCAAGTGTGCTGTTCACCAATCTGGAAAAGACAAAGTGACAGCAGGTAACAGATATACTTGCCTAGTGACCCAACATTGTGCCAAATACAAAATGGCAGTAAACAAGAAAATTGATGCAAGTGGAATCAGCTACCAACTTCTGTTGCTTGAAGGTGTAAGAACGTGGGAGGAAGTGAGAGATTTACAAAATGAAGTAGAGCAAAAAGAAAAGGAAGAATGGGAGAAAATAGGTTGTCAGAGAAGGGCTGAAGATGGTGTTATTGTTTACTTGGATGGGAGACCTGTGTTACCAGACTGTATGCTTGCTCCTATGGCTAGGATGTACCATGGAGAGAGACACATAGGTAGAGACGCTATGATTAGATTGTTCAGACAAACATGGTTTAATGCGAGGTTCAGAAATATAGCAGAGAGTCTTTGCCAAAGATGCTTAATTTGTCAACGAAGGAATCCTGGTACGAAAACTGTAGTTTGCCCCGGAAAGATTGGAAAAGCAAAAGGCCCATTTATAAGACTACAAATTGATTTCATTCAACTACCTCCTTGTCGAGGATTGAAATATGTCCTTGTCATTGTCTGCCTGTTTTCAAAATGGGTGGAAGCATACCCCACAAGGAGGAACGATAGCCTAACTGTAGCCAAACTGATATTAAGAGAGCTCATTCCTCGTTTCGGTTTTCCAGTAACGATTGAATCAGACCGAGGGTCTCATTTTAATAATGAAATAATTTGTCTAATCTGTAAAGCATTCCAAATCGAGCAAAAGCTGCACTGTGCATAATGCCCAGAGGCTTCTGGAGTGGTAGAACAACTGAATGGCACAAACAAGTCAAGATTGGGAAAGATGTATTAATCTACCCGATTGGAGTGGCCTGATGCTTTTCCTCTTGTTCTGATTGGACTCAGAAGCATTCCAGACAAAAACAGAGGCTTGAGTCCCCATGAGATACTCATGGGAAGAGCAATGCGGCAAGCTTGGGTACAGGACACAAGCTGATAAATATAACTGATGATTTAGTGCTAGAGTACTGCAAAGAACTGGCTGATCAAGTGCGTTCTATCTCTCACCAGGTTGGGGAAGATGCTGTGGCCAGACAATCAACTCCGGCGCATGATCTGAATACAGGTGACTGGGTAGTGATAAAGGAACACACCCGAGACTCTTTCCTAGCACCACGGTAGGGAGAGCAACACCAAGTAATATTGGTTACCACCACCACAGCTGCAAAGTGCAAGGGAATTCCAAACTGGAATCCACACGTCAGCCACACTAAAAGAGTGGCAAAACCTGATGAAGTAGAAGCTGAAGGTTGTACAGCAGAAGGTTCCCAAGAAGTCGATCCTGAAGTAGCTGATGAGGAACAACCGAGCACCAGTCAGGATGAATGGATTCCAGTAGTCGACATACCTGCAGAAATTGTGAGAACCCGAAGTCAAACCTATCTAGATAGACATAGTGATAGTGAGGATGAAACAGGAATAGAAGAACACACTCAGATTACAGAAATCAAAGCCAATAGTAATTCTGAGGAGGACCAGATAAGGAAAGGTCAATATACTCAGACATCCGAAACAGCCACCAGAACTCCTTAGTCTGAGAAGGGACAGACAGGTTTTAGAGCAAAAGTTCAGGCGGAAGACAATCACGAGATTAAAAGACATTAGCAGGACCAGATAGGTGTAGAAAAGGTGTTCAGGAAGAAGAAGGCGAACAAAGTAAAAGTCAAAATCAAATTCAGCAAACTCCTGAACAAGGTCAGATTAGTCTAGAAGAATGCATTCAGGCAGGACTGACAAAAATAAGCCCTGGACATGGTCAGATAGAGAGTAATTCAGAAGACAACAAAGTACAAATTGCGCCACAACTGAATGAAAATAAAGGAAAATCTGAAGAAAATCAAAGTACAGTGCCAGCTAAAAGACTCAAAAATGGAGATAAGTGCCCTGGTTTTATCAAAAGACTAAAGTTTCGCCTTAAAACAATAAATGAAGAACCAGAACAAGTAAATGAAATATCAAGCCAAGCTGGACCATCCACAGATAACCCAAGAAAGAGGCGTCAACTATTGAAAATACTTACTAATAAATTCAAAGGCCCTGAATGGACCTATGACATCCTTTAAGACTTTGAAAACTTAGAAATAAGTGAGAAAAGTGATGACAAATTAATTGTTGCTCAGATTGACGAAGAAGTTAGACCAACCTGAAGGAAATTCACAGGTTATAGTCTGTGTAAAAGTTACAAAGAGGCGTTAAGTCTCCTTAGTCAGCAATGGCTGATTATAATGTTGTTGGAAAATCAAAAAGAAATTGTATAAAAACATGTTGTAGAATATGCACATGTAGTATATTGATAGTACTTATAGCATAGGCTTAGGACTGACAGTAGCTGTACCTTATGTAATGAGTGAGAATAGACAAAATGACACTAGCACACATGGTGAGGAAGATAAAGTTAAACAAAACAGAATTAGAAGCACCAGAAGAGGTAGAGCTACACTATAGTAGAGCTAAAAACAAAACAGATCTAAACACATTTGCTAATCTATTAGTACATTATGTAGAAGCGATAGAAATTAGTGACTGTTATGTGTGCATGAAATTGCCCACGTCAGTAGCAGAAGGGGTTACCTATCATCATTTACCCCTGACATATGGTATATCATGTAGTATTTTAGCTACTCTATTTTAGGGAACTGGAAAGTTGCAGTATTATTATTCCAATTTTTATGTCATTTTTTCTGAAGTTCCTTTACGTAGACATCTGAACCCTGTCTTTGGTACTAGAGATTCAACACATTTTATGGGTGAATATTTTCTAACAATGAAAGCAATAGATATAGCTGAAGCACACAAAGGCAATTTAACATGTAAGCTACATGAAAATGAGAAAGTATTTTTGAATTTAGTAGAGAAAAGGAGACAGGATTTTCATAGAAAAGCCACTGGATCGAAACGTAAGATTCCAAAGTGGGCTGAAAGTAGTGAATTTACCAAAAATGGCAAGACTAATGCTGCAATGTTGCTGGACTTCCAAAAGAAAGGGAAATCTGTCTCCATGGAGAGAAAACAGACTATTTCAATAATATATTCATTGGTTCCAGTGAATGTGAACACAATTTCAAAGTAATCTGGGTTGGGGTTTTAAAGATGGAACTGAATCAGTATTTACTGGAATTTATTATATTTGTGGGAACAAGACGTATTTTAAACTGCCTGATCACTGGTATGGGAGTTGCTATTTCGGAATAGTATTCCCGAAGGTATATCATGTAAAAAGAATCACTGGAAGCAATGAAGAAAATAATGGACTAACACGAAATAAAAGAGCTAGTTTTGCTGAAATTGTAGGTGATATATTTAGTGCATTGATACCTTCAGTGGGAGTGGTTCTGAATACTCAAAGAATTTGTAAATTGTCCACAGTGGTGGATCGCTTATCAACTGACACTGCTGGAGGATTTTTGATGATCTATACCGAGTTAGTTGCGGTAAGATCAATGGTTTTACAAAATTGACTTGCTCTTGATATATTATTGGCAAAAGAGGGTGGAGTCTGTAGAAGGCTGAAAATGTAACATTGTTGCACGTACATTCCTGATGAAAGTGTCGAAATTGGGAAGTATGCTACAAATATTATACATCTGAAAGAAGAATTGAAGCCACTGGAAGTTGATAGTGCATGGAAAAGGCTGACTAATGGTCTTTCCTCTGTAGGTAGTTGGTTTTCTAACGTAGAAAAAAGTATTGTAGGTAGAATACTAATGCCAATAATGGGAATAGCCCTACTGATTTTAGGGATAAATTCTTTGCTTAGTTAAAATGTTTAAAATTTCACTGAGTCTGTGGGTATTTATGAAGGTAAATATTTATATTCTACTTATTATTCTAACACCCTTTGATCCCTTGGGACTTTAGGTACAGGTGACAGGGATTGGTAAATCAAAGTGTACAGGTATAAGTCCTAAAATGAATAAAATCCTGATAGGCAGAAGGTAAATGCAGCATTAACTGTTCAAAGTCTGTATGTTTATAGGCCCAGGTGAGTATGGTAATTGAGCAGGTAACTCCGTGTGCCATCACTCTTTTGTTTTAACACACTTTATTAGCAACCACAATATGACAAATGCAGTAACAGGGTGATTCAGTCTGTACAGTCTTTTACAATTATAACAATCCCCATTAAGCAAACCACAACAATATTTCCTTTTCAGCATAATACATGTTGTCAGAAGATAATCAGGCCCCACCCAAGTAGAACCAACGTTGTCATTTGAAGAATAGATAATTTACACCCTTATTGTCAGTACAATGGTGTGCATTTTTATATGTCTGACAGGAACTTATACAAAGCCCTACACAGAGCGCGCGCCATCACTCTTAAGGTGTAATTTTATTAAATAAGTATGGATTTTCAAAGAAATCTGCTGTGTGATTTCACATATTCATATATTTTGTAACTACACTTTTACATTCACTACGTTTGGGTACCTCATTTTCAACGAAGAGTACAAAATTCCTTCCTTTGCTGGCAAACATTATCTCAGGTTGGGAATCGCACCAGATGGCAGTTCGAACAAACGTCTACTATCCAATGATTTGCCCTGACTCTTTTTTTACATTTACCTCTCACAAAATAAATGTCATCTTTTGACTGCTTCTTATAATAGTCTTCACTGTGGTAACAGTTGCCCCTCTGCCTCGAAAACATTTAACATAAAACAAATAGGTAAATGCGGTTGTTCTCGATCCATGGTATTCCTACACATAACACAGAACATACATGTAATGGCGTTTGTTTTATGGTTGACCGTCCAACTGGTGGTGGTGTTTGCTACTAGTGCTCATATATTCTCCCTGTTGTGTCATACACCGTCTTGCCCTAGCTTAATAATAAGTTCCTAAATACTGGTGGCCCATAATAAAAAATGAAAAAAACCTGTTTGTAAAGAACCCCCACCAGAAATACTTTTAGTTCTAAAACGGAACAAAAGTGGTACTGAAAATCTGAGAAAGAAACTGTCTCTTTGCCATCTGAGCTCGCCTGAAGGCAAAAGGTGGACCTAATTCACAAAGACATTTGAGGCCTAGGTTCAAGGTTACTGCATAATCTACCATGACCTTAGATAACAGGAGAGGCAGGAGTAAATTCCGATCAAGGGTGGGTATAGATTGTGGCCCTGATTGTGAACTCCACGGTTTGCAGCATAATTAATGTGCCATGTGTGTGTCCATTCATTACTTTCCAAAATTCATTAAAGAGGCCGTTAGGATGTGGTGTTTCCCACTTGAAACTGCTCAATAGCTAAACTAACACCCATTACCAATTCAATTCAATTCAATTTTATTGTTATAAGTTGATAAAAACCATCACAATATTTTCAAATGATACATGTTAAAAGAAAATAGTAAAATTCAAAACAGAAAATGTGTATTTTCCCAATTTCCAATATACGCTGTTCCAGTTCATCCCTTTCTCTCAGGCAAGGTTATTTACTATCAAATCCTGCAAATGTCTTCAAAGTCCGCTCCACACCTGCGACTTCTGGGGGCATTCATGCGTGAATACTAGCAAGGGCCCATACAGTCTGGTCACTTTCAATTTGCTTGACCCCTTGTTTGTTTTTTACTCCCTTTTCGTACGTCTTCTGCTCTTTTTACCAGTCAATAGCGCATTTTACCTGCTTTTTCCCTAAACGTGCAAAACGGACCTCAATAATCGACCAAAAGTTGTTGGCATTCTTTAAAGTCCAGTGACACTACATGTGTGAGGTCCTTAAGTGAACCTTCACATTGCATGGCGGATTCATTACCCTTACTATATTTTTCAATTCTAGTTCTCTCTCCTTAATTGTAGATTATGCAGGTGTAAATCATTTGAGGGCTGGTGCCTTCCCTCCTTCTAATCTTCAATAGCGATGGAGAATGGCTAGAGAGACCTTGCCTTGAATATCACCCCCTCCATTTTGAGTGAGTCCTGCCTGCTCATGAGAATCCTGCCTAAACCTGTGAAAATAACCTTTAACATAACTTAATGAAATGTGCCTTGTTCTTGGTCTGGTTGTTTCTCTCTTCATGTGTTCAAAAAATTCCTAGTGTACAGGAAAAAAAGTTATTGTTTTGGTAACACCCTGCTACCGCCCCCTGCCTATGTTTGACCTGTCCACTTATGGAACCACATCCCATTTGCAGTGCCCTCTCAGCAGGAGAGGAACTCATTCAGGGGTCATGCACACACAAGGAATCGTGCACCAAGGAACAAGTAACAATAATGGCGGTCTTTGACTCTTCCCACTTGTCCCCCTGCGGAATGCACCACTGTAATACTTTGTCACAGCTGTTCTCAGAATGGATGAAATTGACACGGGTTTTCATCATTCATCCATCTTGATGACTGAAGCTATTTCTTCTTTAGTTCATATTGTGATTTCCGCCTTATCTTAACTTTCATTTCCCCCCATCCTTAAATGTCTCCCATCTTCTTTAATGAGCTGATCCCAGCTCTTCAGGAGATTATCAAAGAAGACTGTACAGTCTCTGTGCATGGCATTAGCTGCAATAAACAATGGAATAAACAGTTGCTCTATAAATGCTACAACACTGGGTGACTGCTTTGCGGCACCAACAGACGGCACCAGATCACAGGAGAGTTCCTCGGAGATGGTGATGTTGCTTGGACAGGGGGATGACCCACATGGCAAACTGCAAATTTCCCTGGTCCTTGAAAAAGCTTTGCACTGATGCTGTAAGAAGTTGACTATTTTTTATTTATTTATCCTTCTAGAGTGCTCTTTCACAACCTCTGCCAAAATTAAAGAACGTTTATTGTTGTTGGTCTGTACATTGATGTGAGGCTTCTGATCCTGTATTTTACCTTCTGTAGTAAACACCTGCTCATGCAGTTCTGTCACTTTCATCTTCACTGAGAGCAAGCCACACCTGAAACCTTCCACCCTGATGTTGCCTTACCTATTTTAGGGCCATATGTATCAAGCTCCCTTTACGCGATTCTCAATTTGCAATTTTTCGCGAATCACATTTTGAGAATCGCAAAACGGTATGTATATAATAAATCACAAAAAAATAGCGATTCCGTAAAAATCGGTTTTCATTGCGACACCCCAAATTGCGATTCCTTATTTTAAAAAAAATCACAATTTAGTGAAATTCGCAAATCTGAGAATCGGAAACTCCGGTGCAGCTTGATGACATCACAACCAGGAATCTTGATTACCCACCTGAGATTCTGAAGCACAATCAGAGAGAAGGAGTGGAGGTGAGGGAACTCTGCAGTGCTACAAACAATGGAAGACACTGGAGACATGGCCAGCCATGACAAACAGCAGCAGGGGGAAACACAGAGGAAGAGAAAACAAACGTTTTCAGAAACTGAGCTGGAGGTTCTCATCCAGGAAATGGTGATAAGCCATGAGCAACTCTTTGGTAAAAAATCACTCCGGGTGAGACATGCAAGCAGCGGATTTTCGTCAGATATCCAGCGCAAAGTGAACGCTGTTGGTGTCACACAGAGAAGCGTGAAAGATTTGAGGAAGCGCTGGTACAATATGCGCCAGCGCTCCAAGGAGAAGGTGGCTGCCAGGTTGGAGCAGGCCAAGAAGACTGGTGGAGGGACCTCCACTGCCACTGACTCCACACATCTAGAGGAACTGGTTGAGGGGACCCTGCTTCCAGAGAGCATAATGGGCATGGCTGACCTGGACAGCTCCGACCCCCCGGTACCTGGACAAGGTAAGAAGCATGCCATCACACCCCTGATACCCCCCCCAACTATCCCCACACACCCAGGAGTGACCTAGGGGCAGGATAAAACTAAAAGTCCAGTGCAGGTACACAAGCACACACAGCAATGTATTATGGGAAATGTAGTCACATGCACAGTACAGAGGTGCAGTTACACCCAGCCGGTCCCCAACAGCATGTGCACATCTGGAAAGGCAAATACAAGACATATGTAATCCCAAACAGTGATATTTAATACATGACAAGTGCAAGTCAGAACAGAAAATTAATGTGTGCTTTTACGTCCACAGCACCATCTGTAACACAGGCAACACTCAATGGAAGACAGGACGATTCCCCTAACCCACAGGCAGCAGGGCAAGAGGAGGAAACAGAGGAGGAGGACAGCCCAGTAATCCCTCCAAAACGCAGCAGGCGGAATGTAGGGCCACCACTGCCCCCATTGGAGGATGAAGGCCAGGACACCGATGGCGATGTCCAACCAGTCCCAACACAGCCAGAGCCACAACACCGTGCACGTGCTGATCCGATCCCGCCAGTTCCAACCAGGCACAGGGCACGTGCATCCACCAGTGCAGCAGACCCAGGAGAGGACACAGTGTTCGCTGGACTGGAGGGGCAAATGTTGCAAATACAGCGCCTGCAGGCAAAAAAAATAAAATCACTACAGAGGCAAATCAGTGTTGGCTTCATGGGCCTGACGGGTGCCCTCGAGACACTCTGTACGGAACTAAAAGCAGATCGTGCTGCTAGGCGCAGGGAAATGCAGCGCCTAGATCTGTACACCCCGGCGGTGAACCGCCTATCCTCAGCAACAGATGTGCTATCAAGGCGCAGCATCTGTATGCAGCGCCTTGAGGTGCCACACAACAGCCAGGATGTGGCAAGGGCCTTGGTACAAGTCACATCTGCTGTAGATGAGCTTTGGGCAGCTCACACTACTGGGCCAGGAGTCCTAACTCCCACAGATGAGGATGCACAATCAGGCAGGAGCAGTATCACCCCACCGCCCCCCATGGATAGGCGCCGTAGTGGGCATAACAGTAGGCCTACTGGGACGAGTGAGAAGGGCTCCGACCCGACAGCGCCACATTTGAGGTGCACTAACATGGACCACTATATGGGTGCAGCAACCCACTTTACATGGACACTTGCTCCTGATCAAACAATTGCACTGTGACAGTAACATGTGCTGGACATTGGGAGATACATTGTGTGGTACCCAGGCTGTGTGTGGTCATTCACCCTGAAGTTAAGGAAATAAAACACAGTCTCACAACTGATATTTAGCATTGTGTTGAGGTTCTGTGAATTCTGAACCCGTGGGTTCCATTTTGTGTATGGCAGCCATTTTGTGGTTGCCCTCACATAGGCCGATGATTGTGGCTGAACTAGTCTTTTAAGGACATGTACACCTTAGCTCGAGTTCATGCTGACTCCTGTTTGACCTGAGTGAACTGACCCTGTTGCCTGAAGCTGACCTTGTTAAACCAGTTCCTGCCCTTTAGCTGATCAAGATTAAGGATCAGAGCACAGGACATCATAAAGTTTTACTGCACACAAACATGCCTTATCCTACTTCTATCTGTTTCTGTTTCTTCTTTTAGGGTCTATTCACGTTATGGGTTGTGGTCCTTTTTATTATGGGTTTGTCCGGCTTGTCTAAAGAAGAATGTTGGGTTTGTTCAATGATTGATTATGGGCCGGACAACTGTAAAATGGGTTTTTCGTCATGCAATACCTTGCGTAATAATACCTATGATTGGACAATTGTAAATAGTGGGTGTTTGTCCTATTGGCTAATGTTTATCAGACCTTGCATGTCCATGTTAGGCATTTTTGCATGCTTGCAAAAGCAAGGACTGTCCCTTACTTTTATGCTGAGTTTTGTAACCCTGAGCATATATAAGGCCTCTGTTCGCTGTACTCCTCAGACTACCTCATTCAGTTGCTACGGCTTCTGTGTGATGTGGCCTCACTTATTAAATTTAATAAAGATGTCTTTTCATATTTTCAGCTTCTGTGCCAAGTTCTTTTTTCTATTAGTAAGTATTCCCTGAGAATGAAGACTACAGTTCTTCAAATCGCACGGCCAACGTGGGCTTCATCAGAGAAGTGACTATTTGTGGGAGAGATCTTGTCAGAGGACTGAAATCTACTGAGGAGGACAGAACAGGATTCTACTAAGGAGGTACTCTGTGCACAGGGATTCTGGAGATTCTTTGTTTCTGCAGCCCAGTATATTTCTGATCTTCCTGATTTTGATCCTCCACATGATGTCACTCCTGACTGAGAACCTTTTTGGCGTGAGTATTCTAAAAAAGACCGTTAGGTCATGTAGAACTTGACAGTTAGAATTTGGATAACCTTTTGATTAGTAAGAATAAGGAGTACAAGTGGGTCGCTCCCACGACTTTGTTTGGTTTCTTGGTTTTGATTTGGTTATTGCAATTACCAAAGCCGAGGGGTTGGTTTCTTGGTTTTGATTTGGTTATTGCAATTACCAAAGCCGAGGGGCTCCTATATTTGCAAGTATATCGTTTTTGCTAACCCCTCTAAGTTTGAAGCTATATTAGTGAGCTATAAGATGCCTGGTCTTAGCAAATTTAGGACTGTAACTTTGGAATTTAGGAATTTGTGTTGGCCAACTTTAGATATGTTTTGGATTTTGGATATGCAAATTGCAATTTGTATATGCAGGTAATGATGAGATTTTTCTCTATTTGGTTTTGTTGAACGGTGCACGTACGAAAAGTACATTAAGCACTACTTTGATTATAATATTTGCATAATTCTGCAAATATTTTTGGCATGCCTGTTTTCTAAGCTCACATGGAAAAATGTGTTGCTTTTTCTTGGCGGTACCATAGTGTGATGTGAAATTAATTAGCCGGCTCTCCTAGAAGGAATACTTAAATAGGTTTAAGTATACAAACATATTTCTTCCTTGGTGATTTTGTATCCCCAGGGAATTAAAATACGACATAATACAAAACAAGGATCCTTTGTTCTGCGCAATTTTATAAATGAAGATATGCAGAGTGATTTTTTGGTGTTCTGCCAGCCAAAGCTAGTGAATTGAGTGTGTTTTGGCTTGTTGGATATGCAGCAGTGTGTTTTTGCAGTCTTTTGGAACACTATTCAGAAGCGTTTCTTGTAAATATGACTTACAACTAGTAATTGCAAATAGTTTGGTTTAAGTACAGTCTGTGGGCTGTCCTTTGTTTTTGTTCTGAGTATTGATTTGTGGGTTAAATGTGTGTTTAAATGTCTATGTGGTTTTCCCATTAGTGCAACTTCGGTAAGTACATAGCGATGGCGCTATTTATGAATCAATCAATCAATCAATGACACTTGTAAAGCGCGCTACATACCCGTAGGGTCTCAAGGCGCTGGGGGGGGGGGGGGTGCCGCTACTGCTCGAACAGCCAGGTCTTCAGCTTCCTCCTGAAGGAGAGGTGGTCTTGGGTCAGGCGCAGGTCGGTCGGGAGGGAGTTCCAGGTCTTGGCAGCCAGGTAGGAGAAGGACCTTCCTCCTGTAGTCGCTCTTCGGATGCGGGGGACGGCGGCGAGGGCGTGGTTGGCTGATCGAAGGTGGCGTTTGGGAGCGTAGAAGTTGACTCGGCTGTTGAGGTAGCTCGGGCCTTGGTCGTGTAGGGCTTTGTGTGCGTGGGTGAGGAGGCGGAAGGTGATTCTTTTGCTGACGGGGAGCCAGTGAAGGTCTCTGAGATGTCCGGAGATGTGACTGGTTCGTGGGATGTCGAGGATGAGTCTGGCTGAGGCGTTCTGGATCCGCTGGAGTCTCTTCTGGAGCTTGGCGGTGGTACCGGCGTAGAGGGCGTTGCCGTAGTCCAGTCGGCTGGTGACGAGGGCCTGGGTGACGGTCCTCCTGGTCTCGGTGGGGATCCACCAGAAGATCTTCCGTAGCATGCGTAGGGTGTTGAAGCACGCCGAGGAGACGTTGTTGACTTGCCTGGTCATGGAGAGGGAGGCGTCCAGGATGAAGCCCAGGTTGCGTGCATGGTCTGTTGGTTTGGGTGCGGAGCCCAGGGCGGGAGGCCACCAGGAGTCGTCCCAGGCGGAGGCATGAAATGCATGGCTAAAGCGCGCCGTATTGTGTGTCCTGAGTGTTTCACCCCTGCTTGTTTATGTCTGAAATGAGCTCAAATGTGTGTTTGTGGTTTTTTATGTTTTCAGTCTATTAAGCAAAATGTCTAAATGCTTAAAAAATAAAATTAAAATGTACATTCACTAGGAATAAAAAGGCCCCTAAAAACGAATGGTGTGTTTTTGTAGAAAAACCAACTTATAGCATTTCTTCATTATTTTGTATTACAGGAAGACATTTCAATTAAGGGTTTCCTCTCTTTAAGCATGTTTGCATGCATATTCTTGGGTCTGTTGCTAAATAAAAATTGTCCTTTTTAGAAAAGAAAAATGTGGCGCCAAATTTTGTCATGTTTTAAGTTAGGCTTCTGTGCTTAGGCTTATAAATGAATGCGTCTAAAAATGATAGGCAAGGGATGCAGCTTGCTTTTATATGTAGTATTATCAAAACTGATTGGGTTTATTAAAAATAATTATTAAATTATGAAAAATAATTATTAAAAATAAGTGCTACAAAATTTGTTTTTTACTATTCATGAAGCTTAATGCTCATACTGTGACCTCCTAGCATTATAATTTAATTTGAGTTGTGTTGCACTGCATAATGAGGACATTAGCATATGACATCTCACTTAGCGCAGGCGAAAAAAACTCATTTTTCTAAGGATTTACATGAGATATGTCTAATGTCTAATATCTGTAATGTGTAAAGAACATTCTGAGGATGATTAATATGTAACATACTTATAGGATATTTATTTTTAAGTGCCCCAAATATCAAAGTCGAATTTGGCTATTTTTGCCATTTATAATAGCTTTTAGGCTTCAGTGAATGCATACATTTAGGTATAATACAAATTTGCAGGCTGTCCTCATTTGGGGTTTGCTTTTAAATGGCCCGGTGAGATTCATTTAAGGTTGATGAAATAAGTACCGTTGCAACAAGCACTTGTTCTAAAACTGGTATGTGTGTTATTAGGTTCTGTGAATTATTCACAGTAAATGTTGGTAAATAATCTGGAAACAGAGATAATTATTTAGCGCCTAAAAAGGAGACATTATTTTTCAAAATAGAGTGAATTATTGCAGGTTAGGAGGAATTAGGAAGGCCTTTTGCCTTTGTCAGCCTCAGAATGAGCAGAGGGTGGGGGCTAGTACAGCTGCAGAGGCTTGCTCAAGTCGCGCTGAGGTGTTATCTTTAGTTTCCCTGTAAACAATGGAAGGAGGCTGTCATGTTGACATTTGTGACCTTTTAAATTAGGGCCTTGTCTCTGTGAAATGCAGAATGACCTTGCTAAACAGGCCTCTAAAGGGAGGGTTTTCTGGTTTCTCCATAAGAACAGTTGCTTTTATTTGACAGAAAATGAGGTATTGCATTAAGTTTTACACAGAAAATAAGAGGAAGCTCTTTATTCAAATTTTGAAGGCTACATGCCTAAGTGCGAACGATTTGCCAATTAAGAATTATTTTTCAAAGTGGAAATTGTGGCACAAAGCTAACATGGAGTGTCAGCGAAAGAATTTTAGTTTTAGCTTAATGTTGCAAGCTGACCGACAAGATGGTAACAGTTAAGTAATGGAAATTTATTTTTTTGTCTGTTAATGTGTATGATGCTTTGTCTTCTGATTACAAGTTATAAAGGATATTTGTTTGTTATGAGAAATGTCTCTCTTTTGTGTGTTGTATTTTTTTCTCTGCTTCGGCCCGCAGATCATTCATGGATTGTTCTGGGTGATTTTAAGGCTGACAAGACACGTGAGTTTGGTTGGTTGAAAAAGGGATGTGTTTTTGCGTAACTCCTTTGGAAAGGAATGTTCAGGTGTTTTTCATGTTTGTGTATTTGGTCCTACCATGACTTGTTCTTGATGGTCTTGTATGTCAGAAGTGACATAGTAGATTGTATTGCCAGCCGATCACGACTGACTAGTGATCAGCTGTCAAAAGGAGGGTAAGGAAAGTAAAAGTAAGTGTGAGAAAAGTAAGAGAAGGTGTATAAAAGAAAGTGTAATTATGATTTTAAACCTGACAAATTAAGAAGGCCTGAATAGCGGGTTTTGAGCTGCAGGTTCACAGTGCATAAAATACAGGACTTGAAGTGTGTGTGTCACCGCTCATTCACATATGCTATTGTTTGTTTATTTTTATTTTTTTGTGCTTGATATACAGCAAGTATATCTGATGGCTTGACATGTCCGTTTTGTGCGTTTTTTTTTGCATGTTTTTTGTTTTATGTTGCTGCTTATGATACTATTACGAATTTACCTGTGTTGTGAAGGGATATACATGACGATGTGTATCCTGTACAACAGCTGGGTGAATTTGCGCTAAATTTCACAGATATGATATTTTTTCATCCTGTGAGCAAGACAGACAACACTTCACCAGTGCATGTCAAATTTGGCTATAATGGTATTTGAACAAAAATAAAAAAGATATACAGGAAACAAGGTTTCACCTACAGTTAGTCACGTTACTGCCCCCTTCCCTTAAGGAACAGGCAGCCCTAAATTTATGTATCCTGATTGGACGTAAGGATAGATTATAGATTTGTGACTCTTGTACATGGTGACCTAATTTCTATATTACATTAGTCAGTTTTGTTCTGCTTCCTAAGTAGTGTATGGCTTTGTACCATAAAGGAAACAAGGTTTCATTTTTGTCCCTGAAGAAGGAACTGGAACATTAGCTTAGATTACCGTATATGGTGTAGAGGCCAGCGGTAGAGCTAACATTCGTGAACTATTTTGATTTTTGTGTATCACCCCCCCACTTTTGGTGTTGTGTCACATGCTTGACTATCACCCAAAAGAAATTTCTTGTTCTTCCTATAGATTTTTCTTTCGTCACTTCTCCCCTGATTGATGTTGCATCGTGCCTAGTAATTGGGGATTTTAGCTGTGTCCTAGTCCCATTTTCCCTTTTCCATATTCCTTTCACCAGTTAGCCTTCTTTTATTGTTATTATTGTATTAGGTTCACACTTCCAGATTGCAGTAATGTACTAGGAACCCCATATTATGTATAAATCCCTTTTGTATAACTAGACTGGTTTTTTAGAATTTTCTTTAGGCCTACCTCGATGTTTTCCAGTCTGACCATCATGGTAATGATGGACTGGGTAACTGACTCAATGCTATTATAAGACAAGTTTTCACATTTTGATCATTAGCCTGTGTATTGCATAGTGTACTTGATGCACAGTTATTAAAAGGGAGGTATCTACATGTCCCTGATAATCTGTATCATGTGATTTCTCTTTTGAGATGTTCTAGATCAGGAATTTAGGAACACCTAGACTTAATCATTGAGAGAGAAAATGTGTTTACCCCATTAGACGATGTCACTATGTGTGAGGACATCCATTTAGATAAAATTCTCATATAGTTATCTACCCTTAGATGGTAGAGGATATGCTCTCATATGGAAACCCAATTGAAGAAATTAGAGGCACTGTTTTGCTTATTGCCTTTGTCTTTGTATTCTATGAGAATGACAGTGTGTTCTAGACCAGAATTGTCTCATGGCGTATGGCCGCTCCCTCGCAGATTGCAGGCCACCTGCTTGCAATCCTCTTGTTAAAAACAAACAGTTTTTGTACTAAATTGAAGGAAAATAACAAATGTGTCCCATTTCCTACGTCACTAGGTTCTGCAGGATTAAGTCATAATAACCTGTGGACCTTTGATGAAAAGCTAATTCCCATCAGTGACAGTCTCAGCACCCAGAAAAGCAGCAAAGCTGGACAGTGATCACCAGAGCACCATCCATGGTATCTCCAAAGAATCATACTTGCTCCATCAGACAGCATTGGACATCACAGAACAAGTTTCAGTGCAAAAGAGCAAAAGAGAAGGATTTCTGTTGTTTTGAGGCTTCAGTTTTCTCACCTGTCATGTGCTGGTAACCTCTGACAGTAGGCAGTCTATTGAGCCCCTTGGCCTGAGTTTTGGCCACACACCCCTTTTCCTTTGCTCCAGCGGAAGTGCAGTGCACCGGAGGATCCAAGAGTGGCAAAAGGCACTACATTATGGTGCCCATGAAAGAGCAGCCTGAGCGTTCTCTGACACTGGGTAATGAGTGTTGGAGCCTGAGAATGTGGACCCGGATCTGCATAAGATGATCTGTGCCCTTGATCAATGAAGAGCACACTATCTGTAGTGCCTGCCGCAGAGGAGAGATATTGGTGCACTGCCTTGAGACATTGAGACTTTCAAATAAGCTGCGAGTGTTTGCCAGGAGGGCACTCCAACGGATACTGAGAAGGACCATTTTCATGAAAGGCCTGAATGAAGAGGCCCATGCGGAAGAAAACAACAGAAGAGGATTTGATGAACAATAGAAGCCTGCCGGAGAGGCTTGGACGGACTCTGGGTATTTTCCGTGTGATTGCATAAAATGGGTTTTAGGAGACTGATTCTTATTGTTTTGCTGGCATTGTTTTAAAGTAGTATTCTGTTTAGTAAAAGCAGAATAAAATCCATTCTCTGTGGAAGAGTACCCCCTTTTTCACCTCAGAGCATTGATGAGGATCACCACTGTTTCACCTGAACATATAATAAGTTACTGAAATGCAAAGGAGCCATAAAAAATGTTACTAGTTAATTTTAGGATTTGCTTTCTGCTTAGAGTTGTGAAACATGATAATTTTGTTTGTAATAGTGGTCATTACTTTCTCCTGTTGTCCATATGTTCTTAATAACATGTTTTCTAGTATTTTTAAGCATGACGTTGTCTTTTGTGGGTTGGATTGTTTTTGCTACCCAATTGACATCAGTACCCACCTCCCAACCTATGTCTCTTCCTACTACCACTTCTTTGCATTCTTTCCATACTTTACCTGAACATGAACTGGTTAGGAGGTCGGAGTTTACTAATAATTCCTTTGTACAGCTTCTGCATCAACACCAGTTAGTAATGAACACCACTAATTGTTGGGTGTGTGGTCTTATGCCACATACTACAGATAGAGGTATTCCCTATTTGGTTCTGTCATTTAGTTACAATGGGTCTGTATGGGCATATCAGACGATGTTTATTTATGCCAACGAAGTCTATCCCTTGCGTTCCATGAAAGATAACTCGAGTAATAATGCCTTAGTGAAGGGAATAATGGATAATATTGACATCGATTCAGATACAGACTGAGTGATTGCCTATGTAAGGGCAAAAGGAGGATCTGAGGTTCTGTGAATTCTGAACCCATGGGTTACATTTTGTGTATGGCAGCCATTTTGTGGTTGCCCTCACATAGGCCGATAATTGTGGCTGTACTAGTCTTTTAAGGACATGTACACCTTATCTCGAGTTCATGCTGACTCCTGTTTGACCTGACTGAACTGCCCCTGTTGCCTGAAGCTGACCTTGTTAAACCAGTTCCTGCCCTTTAGCTGATCAAGATTAAGGATCAGAGCACAGGACATCATAAAGTTTTACTGCACACAAACATGCCTTATCCTACTTCTATCTGTATCTGTTTCTTCTTTTATGGTCTATTTACGATATGGGTCGTGGTCCTTTTTATTATGGGTTTGTCCAGCTTGTCTAAAGAAGAATGTTGGGTTTGTTCAATGATTGATTATGGGCCGGACAACTGTAAAATGGGTTTGTCGTCATGCGATACCTTGCGTAATAATACCTATGATTGGACAATTGTAAATAGTGGGTGTTTGTCCTATTGGCTAATGTTTGGCAGACCTTGCATGTCCATATTAGGCATTTTTGCATGCTTGCAAAAGCAAGGACTGCCCCTTACTTTTATGCTGAGTTTTGTAACCCTGAGCATATATAAGGCCTCTGTTCTCTGTACTCCTCAGACTACCTCATTCAGTTGCTACGGCTTCTGTGTGACGTGGCCTCACTTATTAAATTTAATAAAGATGTCTTTTCATATTTTCAGCTGCTGTGCCAAGTTCTTTTTTCTATTAGTAAGTATTCCCTGAGAATGAAGACTACAGTTCTTCAGTGTCATATTTTCTTACCTAGAAATAGTTGCATGTTATCTCATCTCACCTCTGGCGCCCAGCAGCTGCACCAATTACACCGGCTGGCATGCGTCCTGGAGCTGGCCCCTCCTCATCTGATGAATCCAATTCACTGAGCTTCACCAGGGTGCCTTTCCTGGTGGCGATGTTGTGCAGCATGCCACATGCTACCACTATCTTGCAACTGGTCTGGGGGCTGTATTGTAGTGCCCCTCCACTCTTATGTAGGAATCTGAATTTGCTCTTGAGTATCCCGAAGGTCCGCTCAATGGTGCCTCTGGTTGCTATGTGGGTGCTGTTGTACCTCTGCTCCCCAGCGTTGGATGGATTCAGGTAGGGAGTCAGTATGAACTCACGGACCGCATACTCACTGTCACCTGTGGGGTGGGGGGAATATGGTTAAACAATGTCCTGCACATGCTATCCGTAACTAGTGTATACATTTACCTAGTAGGTATCCCTCACCAAACTCCCCACTTGTGAGTCGACGGTGTATCCCACTGCGGAAGATGAAAGCGATGTGCGTGCTGCCTGGGTATTTTGTGACAATGTCAGTGATGATGTGTTTGGCATTACACACCACCTGTATGTTCAGGCAATGGTAGGATTTGCGATTCCTGACACATACTCATTCTGGAAGGGGGGTATATGGCGACATGTGTCCCATCTATGCATCCAATGACGTGGGAAATTGTGCTATTTGATAGAACTCCTGCTTGGTCTGGTCTAGTGCCTGTGGGGTGCTGGGGAAGTGGATGTGGTGATGCAGCCTCTGTACCATGGCATCAAGGAACGCGTAGAAAAAGCGCGACAATGCATTCTGTGACACCCCTCCTGCTGAGGCTATTACTCCTTGGAAACTACCTGATGCCAAGAGGTGCAGTGAGCACAGGACCTGGATGTGGGTGGGGATGGTGTGTGTCCTGCGTGTGGGGTGTTCAAGCATAGGTTTGAGTTCCTCAATTAAATCAAGGATGCTCTCTTCATCCAGCCTGTAGTTTGTATGTATGTCCTCCTCATCCGCTGAAACAGGGTTTATGCGCGCACGGAAGATCCTTTCCTGGCGTCTCCTCCTCTGTGCAGCAGGTCTGAGTCGCAGCCTCCTGGCTATCACATAAAGCCCAGCCATTGTGGAAAAGATCTGTTGCATTGTGGGACTCCTTAAATAGTTTGCACCTGGTTACCACCAACTCACACTTGGTGGTAATTGCGATTATTTCATACATTTCATTGAGATTTCTTAAAATGCGATTTTACAATTTGCTATTTTCGCAAATTGAAAATCGCAGTTTTAGAATTCGCATGCATATAAGCAGAATTATTACTTCGCAACTTTGGGAATCGCTAATTTTGGGATTCCTCATGCTAGCATTGCAAACATGTCACATACATCTCGTTTTGCGAAATTTTAATCGTCAAACACTGTTTTTTGCGAATCGCAGCATTTGTGAGTAAAATATTGTTTCATACATATGGCCCTAAGTCTCTGGCCACCTGGAAGATTTCATCATTCTTTTCTGATATAAGGATCTTTCAAAGCGATACAAAAGGGGGTGGTGATGGACGGAGCATCTGAACCAATCAAACACTCACACCCAGTCAACAGATTTGGGTTTAATCCGTCACCGTTCTTTAGCACACTCTGCACCCCCAGTTCAGACATGGCCATATGCAAATCAGTCTGACCCTGTGCCTCATGGGAACAGTCCAGCCCGAACTGCCAAGCCATGCCTTCCTTGGACCGAAAACAAGCTTCCTAGGAACGGTTTCTGGCATTCCAGCAGTCTTCAGCCAGGCTTGCTTGAATCCAGTGGCAAAGTGAGCAAGGGACTCACGTCTGAGCATACCCTGCCAACTTATGGCGAAAAAAGTGGTACAAAAGGGGGTGGTGATGGACGGAGCATCTGAACCAATCAAACACTCACACCCAGTCAACAGATCTGGGTTTAATCCATCACCGTTCTTTAGCCCACTCTGCCACCCCAGTTCAGACATGGCCATATGCAAATGAGTCAGACCCTGTGCCTCATGGGAACAGTCCAGCATGAACTGCCAAGCCATGCCTTCCCTGGACCGAAAACAAGCTTCGTAGGACCGGTTTCTGGCATTCCAGCCGTCTTCAGCCAGGCTTGCTTGAATCCAGTGGCAAAGTGAGCAAGGGACTCACGTCTGAGCATACCCTGCCAACTTATGGCAAAAAAGCGGTACAAAAGGGGGTGGTGATGGACGGAGCATCTGAACCAATCAAACACTCACACCCAGTCAACAGATTTGGGTTTAATCCATCACCGTTCTTTAGCACATTCTGCACCCCCAGTTCAGACATGGCCATATGCAAATCAGTCTGACTCTGTGCCTCATGGGAACAGTCCAGCCCGAACTGCCAAGCCATGCCTTCCTTGGACCGAAAACAAGCTTCCTAGGAACGGTTTCTGGCATTCCAGCAGTCTTCAGCCAGGCTTGCTTGAATCCAGTGGCAAAGTGAGCAAGGGACTCACGTCTGAGCATACCCTGCCAACTTATGGCGAAAAAAGTGGTACAAAAGGGGGTGGTGATGGACGGAGCATCTGAACCAATCAAACACTCACACCCAGTCAACAGATCTGGGTTTAATCCATCACCGTTCTTTAGCCCACTCTGCCACCCCAGTTCAGACATGGCCATATGCAAATCAGTCTGACCCTGTGCGTCATGGGAACAGTCCAGCCCGAACTGCCAAGCCATGCCTTCCCTGGACCGAAAACAAGCTTCCTAGGACCGGTTTCTGGCATTCCAGCCGTCTTCAGCCAGGCTTGCTTGAATCCAGTGGCAAAGTGAGCAAGGGACTCACGTCTGAGCATACCCTGCCAACTTATGGCGAAAAAAGCGGTACAAAAGGGGGTAGTGAGGACGGAGCATCTGAACCAAACAAACACTCACACCCAGTCAACAGATCTGGGTTTAATCTATCACCGTTCTTTAGCCCACTCTGCCACCCCAGTTCAGACATGGCCATATGCAAATCAGTCTGGCTCTGTGCCTCATGGGAACAGTCCAGCCTGAACTTCCAAGCCATGCCTTCCCTGGACCGAAAACAAGCTTCCTAGGACCGGTTTCTGGCATTCCAGCCGTCTTCAGCCAGGCTTGCTTGAATCCAGTGGCAAAGTGAGCAAGGGAATCATGTCTGAGCATACCCTGCCAACTTGTGGCGAAAAAAGCGGTACAAAAGGGGGTGGTGATGGACGGAGCATCTGAACCAATCAAACACTCACACCCAGTCAACAGATCTGGGTTTAATCCATCACCGTTCTTTAGCCCACTCTGCCACCCCAGTTCAGACATGGCCATATGCAAATCAGTCTGACCCTGTGCCTCATGGGAACAGTCCAGCATGAACTGCCAAGCCATGCCTTCCTTGGACCGAAAACAAGCTTCCTATGAACGGTTTCTGGCATTCCAGTAGTCGTCAGCCAGGCTTGCTTGAATCCAGTGGCAAAGTGAGCAAGGGACTTACGTCTGAGCATATCCTGCCAACTTATGGCGAAAAAAGTGGTACAAAAGGGGGTGGTGATGGACGGAGCATCTGTACCAATCAAACACTCACACCCAGTCAACAGATCTGGGTTTAATCCATCACAGTTCTTTAGCCCACTCTGCCACCCCAGTTCAGACATGGCCATATGCAAATCAGTCTGACCCTGTGCCTCATGGGAACAGTCCATCATGAACTGCCAAGCCATGCCTTCCCTGGACCGAAAACAAGCTTCCTAGGACCGGTTTCTGGCATTCCAGCCGTCTTCAGCCAGGCTTGCTTGAATCCAGTGGCAAAGTGAGCAAGGGACTCACGTCTGAGCATACCCTGCCATTTTATGGCAAAAAAAGCGGTACAAAAGGGGGTGGTGATGGACTGAGCATCTGAACCAATCAAACACTCACACCCAGTCAACAGATCTGGGTTTAATCCATCACCGTTCTTTAGCCCACTCGGCCACCCCAGTTCAGACATGGCCATATGCAAATCAGTCTGACCCTGTGCGTCATGGGAACAGTCCAGCCCGAACTGCCAAGCCATGCCTTCCCTGGACCGAAAACAAGCTTCCTAGGACAGGTTTCTGCCATTCCAGCCGTCTTCAGCCAGACTTGCTTGAATCCAGTGGCAAAGTGAGCAAGGGACTCACGTCTGAGCATACCCTGCTAACTTATGGCGAAAAAAGCGGTACAAAAGGGGGTGGTGAGGACGGAGCATCTGAACCAAACAAACACTCACACCCAGTCAACAGATCTGGGTTTAATCTATCACCGTTCTTTAGCCCACTCTGCCACCCCAGTTCCGACATGGCCATATGCAAATCAGTCTGACCCTGTGCGTCAAGGGAACAGTCCAGCCCGAACTGTCAAGCGATGCCTTCCCTGGACCGAAAATAAGCTTCCGAGGACCGGTTTCTGGCATTCCAGCCGTCTTCAGCCAGGTTTGCTTGAATCCAGTGGCAAAGAGAGCAAGGGACTCACGTCTGAGCATACCCTGCCAATTTATGGCAAAAAAAGCGGTACAAAAGGGGGTGGTGATGGACGGAGCATCTGAACCAATCAAACACTCAAACCCAGTCACCCGATCTGGGTTTAATCCATCACCGTTCTTTAGCCCACTCTGCCACCCCAGTTCAGACATGGCCATATGCAAATCAGTCTGATCCTGTGCCTCATGGGAGCAGTCCAGCCCGAACTGCCAAGCCATGCCTTCCCTGGACCGAAAACAAACTTCCTAGGACCGGTTTCTGGCATTCCAGCCGTCTTCAGCCAGGCTTGCTTGAATCCAGTGGCAAAGTGAGCAAGGGACTCACATCTGAGCATACCCTGCCAACTTATGGCGATAAAACGTTAAAAAAGGGGGTGATGATGGACGGAGCATCTGAACCAATCAAACACTCACACCCAGTCAACAGATCTGGTTTTATTCCATTACCATTCTTTAGCCCACTCTGCCACCCCAGTTCAGACATGGCCAAATGCAAATCAGTCTGACCCTGTGGGGAAACAGCCTATACAACGAAGTTTAAACAAAGACTTACGTTTACAACGAAGTCTTAACAACGATCCATGACTTTTCAACGACATACCGAACCACAAAGTCTGGAATCACGAATCTTCACCGAAGTCAGGATCCATGTTGACGTGTTGTTTGTATCCGGAAAGAATGTTAGGTACGTCACTTCTTTCTGCCTAACTACACCTTATCTGCACTTTGATTCGCCAGACTCAGAGTATAACTTCACTCATCTCCGCCCCCCAACTCTTATGTATTGAACAGTATTGTAAATGTAAATGTCTCACATTATTTGGACGTGACACTATTTTTAACATAATATATATTTAACAACATCGATGTATTTTAAAACGCACTGCTGAAAACATTTAGGATGATTGAAAAAAGAGAGTCTTGATGCAGTTTGCATTTTTCATGTTTGGTGGCACGACGTGGGAAGAGCTTCTTTTGGGAATCTAATGGCATTGTCAGGTAGAGGAAGAGGAAGTGAGGCAAACTGGCTGGCAGGCAACGAGAGATGAAAAGGCATGGATAAATAAAGATTTCACACTTTCTAGACATGGTGATAGATCGATCAGTCTCAAGCTGTTCATACTGCCATAAGCCATCTGTGGCCTAGGGTGGAAGTTGCAGAGGTGACTTTTATGATGGGGGCTTTTGTGATCTCCTCGGTGCTCCAACAAGGGAGCTGGGTCCCTTATTGAAGTGAATAAGTTGTCTCAATGTTGCCCTCAGGTGATATATATATAGATATATATAGAAAATAATATGTGTATAATATAAAATATTTTGTAGTTCGTCAGGTTAAAAAAAAAAGACTATACATTAAAATATACATAGTATAAAATATCAAAGAAATGGGTAAAGAGCAATGTAAAAATAAACTGTGGAAGTATTGTTATAACAATACTGCCATCTATTGGCCAGTCACAAAGTGATACTTTTTGTTGTCAAGGAAGTCATTGTAAAAAAAGTAGTGGTTTAGCATAGCTCGTTGGAAAGCTTTCGTGGATCAGGAAGTCGTGGTTAAGGCTGTAGTTGTTTAGACATACAACCGACCCTGTGCCTCATGGGAACAGTCCAGCCCGAACTGCCAAGCCATGCCTTCCCTGGACCGAAAACAAGCTTCCTAGGACCAGTTTCTGGCAGTCCAGCCGTCTTCAGCCAGGCTTGCTTGAATCCAGTGGCAAAGTGAGCAAGGGACTCACGTCTGAGCATCCCCTGCCAACTTATGGCGAAAAAAGCGGTACAAAAGGATGTTTTAGGCAGAAATCCCAACATCTGGCTTGCAGTCCATGTTCTTTCCCTGCGGTTATGTGTTTTCTGCCTCATTTCAAGTGCTGCTTAGGGACAGTTTTATCAGCCTGCCAGAGCCCATGTGATGAACAAAAAGTTACAGCGGTAGAGAGGGTTTGGGTGTGCCCCTTTCAATCATTGGTTCTTTGGTTTGACCCCTTTCAGCCCTCCCATTACAAAAGCGCTATTCGCATGTTGGATCTGCCCACAGGAGGATTTTCTCTTTACCATCATTAGGTGTATTAGTCAGCCTAAACAATGTATATTGTTAAGTGCATGGATGGTGAAGTGTCCGTGCACTGCACTGGAGGTGCTTCCTACTGCTTAATCCTACCCTACTCTACCCCTTACTTCAAATACTCCTCCCATTCCTACCCTAGTCTTAATCATATCACTGTTCCTACTGGCATCCCTAACACACTTCCAGCTCTACTCCTATTCAACCCCCTACACATTTCCCCATCTGTCCTTACTTTAACTTCTACTTCATATCCCTACCCCTACAACTACCCCTTGTACTATTATCAACATTTCTACCCATTTTCTCTTACTTATTCCTATAATCTTAAAATCCACCTCATATGTACAAATGCCTGTTCTTACTACTAAGTTATCCTACTCCTATTTCTACTTAATCATGCTTACTGAGAGGTGCTTCTCTTTAATCCTTCTCTTACTTCTACTCATACTCATATGCTTACTCCTACACTTACTACTGCTAACTCCTAAAATTACTCCTATGTTAATACCTACGTACACCTACTCTTGTTCCTGCATACTCCCACTGTCATTCCTACTTGCTCCTGCTCTTCCTACTCCAACCTTTACTGCTACTCTGATTTCTTACAATGAAACTCATATTCCTTTCCTCCTTCTTCTCTCAGCTATACAGACATTGAGGCTAATCTTCTTAACCTATTGAGTAACTAGGGTATTAGATGTGAACTTCAGCTAGATTCCATTCAACATTTACATTCACAAAACTCATATGGGTGCAAAAGCTCTTCTGGAACACTTTACTTTAGTTTAGTTTAGACAAGGTGTACCAAAGTTAAAGGCTTGGACCTTGGACAACGGTAATGATAACGCCTTGACAACAAATGCGAACTATAGAAGGTATCCACCATTGTAATGAAATACCAGGTATATTTTGACAATAGTCAACTTACCCCCGAACATCATTTTACCTGTGTATGTAAATTCATAACTTTTTCCATTAAATGCGCACTTTCCATTTTGAATAAAGAAAAAACGTTTCTCCGAACAAAAGCATTTTCTTCTAAGCATGATACAGGCACCATGCACCCATAAATTGGTTGAAATAGACCCTGGGCTAGTGGATTACCCAGTAACCTTCTGTGGCTATTTGACTTCTGACCTGCTAAAAAATGTCCATGGTCAAAGGTGTCAAGGTCTGGTGCCAAGGTAGGCAAAGGAAAGACAATATTTGAATAGAGTTGCCTGTGATCATGCATGTAGTCTGAGGATAAAAGGGATCTGCTAGAAATTAGGTTTCTGGTTGACTAGTGTGCGCACCTAGCCAGTTAGAACCTACCACTCTAGTCAGAGCAAGTAAGTTACATGCCAAAGATAACCTGTACTCACCCTCTGGTTGCTTGGTGCAGACCAGGATGGCTTATCATCAGAGGCAATATGGAAAGAATTTGTACATGCACACACCGTAACACAGGGAACACACTACAGAAAGTACTAGACACTAGTTTAGAAAATGGGCTATATTTATCTGAGTAAAACAGCACTAAAATGACAAAAACCTAACATGCACAAATCATGTTATGGAGTTCTCAATATTAAGTAAAGTTCCTAGAAAACTATCGGGTGGCACTTAACCAAGACAAATCCACATGTTCAGTCTGACCATGAAGGAATGTGGACTGGATAAGGAGTCGAGAACACCCCACACAGTAACTTGGATATGCCAAATATCAACAATGATGCAAGGTGCAAGGTGCAGTGTAGGTGAGGAGTAGCGTAAGCAGTTGATGCATCAGGGTCTTACCGCTGTGCAGGATTGTTGGCACTCGGGGATGGTGCATTGCACAAAGGAGGTGAGGCATCACTGTAGCAAGTGAGACGTCAGTTCCTGTAGGCAGTGCAGGGTCATAGAGCCGCTAAAGCTGCGTTGATGTAGGGGAGGTGATGCATTGGTTGCAGGTGTGATACCTTGGTTCCTTACTGCTGTGCAGTATCGATGAAGTTGGGGATCAAGCCGTGAGGCTTTGGTGTCACACTGGGCCAAAGCTGTGGCGACGGAGCTCGAGCGGTGCATCACGGACGCTGGTGACACGGTGCTCAGGACTCCTGCACTGGTGTTTCTTCAGAGGTATTGGTTGTCATCGAAGCCTGTGTTGTTAGTCATGGTCATTGTGTCGATCGGGGACCACGACTTCCGTGCAGGCAGCGGCACAGCATCAGAATTACAGAAAGGTGCTGGTTACAAAGTTGCTTGGCATTGGTTTCTTCTTGCAGCATGTACACTCACTTCCAAGGGCCTATGACCTAGAAATGGCACAACTTGGCAAATAGGCCTCTCAGCAGATGACTCCAGGGAATACAAGTGAAGTTTTTGAGTGGTAATACGTATATGTTATTACACAACCATCGCTCCTTGTATGTTGTTTCACACATATTTTTTCTATGTCAGGTGACAGTGCACAGGCCCCGAGGCCATGGATCCTCACACCCCACCAGTCTCCCATGAGCACTTGTAGCAAACCCCAACAACCTACGTGAAAGGCAGTATAATATGGAGTATAGGTGAACCAGGTTGATGAACGAGTGGACATTTGGACTCCTCAAATCCCACTTTAAATGCCTGCACAAGAGTGGGGGGACATTGCTGTATGTGCCGGAGACTGCTTGCAAGATTGTGGCAACCTGTGCCATACTCCACAACATTACCTGCAGTAGAGGCTTACACATGGAGGTGATGGAATTGGAATCTGAGGATGAGGTTCTTGGCCAACAGCAGCCTAGTGAGGCAAGCAGAGCAGCTGAGGGGAGAAAGTACAGGGACTACAAAGCCAGACATTACTTTGCATGGTAAACACAATACTGTCAGAAAATGCCACTGCAAGTAAATGATTGCTCAAAAGTAAGCTCCCTTTAATGGCACGGTTCAGCAAACATTGACAGACAACCTGTCCATCACACAAAAGCATGTTTACATTGAGTGAACATGTTGGTCGGTTATATCGCAGCCAACTGAAAGGGGAGAACAGAAAAAGCAATGGTTGAATTTCCCCCAGCACTCATTTCTCTGCCCCACATCCAATATGATAGCTGGTGCCACAAGGAGGTGCTGAGGTGCACCTGCACTCCGTCGCAGCAAATGGGCATTGAGGACAGATACGCTGCTGTGGCTTGTCTGGGGCCTCAGCACCCACCCCGCTGGCAATGTGGGCAGTTTGGATGGCATCCATGGCTGCTGTCATCTGGGTTAGGCCCTATGAGACATCCCCACTGTTGGTGGCCTTCTCTACCTGTAGGGCCACTGTGCGCTTCAACACGGTAGTGGTAGTCTGTTAGAACTGGGGGTCCCTAGTTGGCAGAGGTAGGTACCTTGTCCAAATAGGAACCCTTGCTTCTAGTCAGGGTACGGCGATACACACTTTAGATAACCCCTGCTCACCCACTTGGTAGCTTGGCACAAGCAGACAGGTTTAGCCCAAAGGCAATGTGTAAAGTATATGTACTAACACTCACCGAAACACAGTGAAAACACCACACATGGACACCACACCAGTTTAGAAAAATAAAATATCTTTATCTAAACTAAACAAGACCAAAACGACAAAAATCCAACATATAGATACTCAGTAGAATGTCTTCAAATAGGTTTGTTGCAAAAATAAACTTGAAGATGGTAGATGCAACACTTTTCTCTCAAAGTACCTTAGATGTGCAACGCAGAACAAACAAAGGGGTCGCAGAGAAGGCGATGCATCAATCCTTCCTGCGCTCCGGTGGCGATGGGACAAAATGGCGCCTCGATGGCTTGCGACGATCCGGTGCGATGCGATAAAAGGGCGTCTCTGGTGCGATGCGACAATGTGGATGCGATGCCCGCAAGCCCGGCGGCCGTGCCGCGAAATCGGTGGTTTCTTGAGCCGCGACAGGCCCTGCGACACGCTTCTCTGGTGATGCGATGGTGAACAGCGGTGACACACTTCCTTGGTGAAGCGATGGCGGATGCTACAGCGGCGTCACGCTTCTCCCTCATTGCGTTGCGCTTCCAGCTCCCAGCAGCAAGGGCCTCACACAGTTACAGGCACCTCAGGGCAGTTCAGAACTTCCAGCAAGGAAGTCAAGGTAGCTGGGGGTGAAGTCCTTTTGTGCCTGGGACTTCAGAAACTGTAGGCCAGCTCCTCTCAGGCCCTTAGAGTCTTTTCCTCAGATGGACACGGCACACAGCAAAGTCCTTCTTCAAGCAGGGGTCTATTCTAACCCTGGGTGTAGTACTACGCTACGCCCACCGGGTGGGCATAGTGTTGCCTACTTCGCCATTTGTGAAGTAGGCGTAGCAGGCAACACTACGCCCACCCCACGGGCGTAGCGAAGTTGCCCGCCACCCGCCTCCCTCCCTAAATACGATTCTCGCGAGAAATGCGCATGCGTGGGCGGCCGCGCATGCTCATCACTATCCAAGACGACGGCGCGAATCGCGCGATGCCGAGAGGGAGCCCCGGGGACGCGGCGGACAAAGTAAGTGGTTTTTAATCATTTCTAAAATTTTATTTAAGTATTTAGGGAGGGCGGGAGGGAGGCGGGTGGCGCGTAGTGGGGCTACGCGAAATGCGTAGGTGGGCGTAGTTTCTCGCCCACTTTGCGTAGCTTCGCGAAGCCCCACTACGCCAAGGGTTAGTCTATTCAGCCTGGTGCTGACTCATCCAGATTCCTGGAGCCACCCCAGCTCCTGTCACTCTCAAACCCGACAATCTATCCACAAACAGGCAGAGGCACACAGAAAGGTTGAACAAGAAAATAGCCACTTTCTAAAAGTGCTAATTTCAAACACAGGATTTAAAAAACATCCATCCTAAAAGATGTGTTATTAAATTCTGAGTTCAGGGATACCAGACTCCAAGTTTCTATCTTGCTCCTATGGGAATATATGCAGGTAAACATGTTACACAGCATTCCCCATTCTGTCCTATGGGCAAGATAGCCTTTCAATAGTGAAAAACAAAATTGGCAGTAGTTCACTATCAGGACATGTTGCCTACACTAGTACATGTCCTACCTTTTACATACACTGCACCCTGCCCAGGTGGGTACCTTGGGCCTACCATAGGGGTGGCCTAGGTGTGAGAAAAGGGAAGATAAGGCCTGGCAAGTGTTTACACTGGCCAGGTCAACATGGCAGTTAGCATAGAACCCAGCGGTGCCAGGGACACACCCAAAGTCTTCGAGTTCACCTGTCTTGGTATACAGAGATACAGAATACTTCTGGGTGGCGTCAGAGATCAAATTTATTAGCTGAAGCTAGTAACAGTAAACCAAGCGATACAACACGGTGTACAACTCAGGAGACTGCTCAATTTTCGTAGAGCAAGACATCCCTTTTTATCCATAATTTACTCATTACAAATGCACACCCACTGTGGCAAATACTGACGAATGAAATACATTTTCCCACACATTATTACATTCCAAAAAGCTCACTTTACATCGTACCAACCCACAAGTAATGTCCCAAATTCAATTTCCACAAGCCGGACAAACCCATAATTGAAAGCACTATCCATGTAATGAAAAGTCGTAAGGAAAGGAACAATTCAGATGTTGAGTAGGATAAGATATGTGCAAGAAACTAAAGCTAATGATCTCCTGAACATTGATTGGTAATCTTAGACAGCGATCAGCCAGGAAAATTGGCCTCGCAAAAGGTCAGTTTCAAGTGATGGCGTCAGTGTCCTGCAATTCACTCGTAAGTCGAAAAGGGCCTGTTAATGCATACATGAATAACGAGGTCCATGGAACTTTGTTCGTTCGTTTACCTCTACGGCCTACGTGAGGGCAACACAAAATGGCGTCACGAACAACGCAAACAAAATGGAGTCCGGTCCCGAAAACCACGGAACCTCAGACCCTCCTTTTGCCATTACGTAGGCAATAACCTAAACTCATGTCAATCTGAATCCAGGTCTATGTCTATTCTCATCAGGTCATCAAGGTGTTGCTGTAACATCATCTTATTATCCTTCGCTTCTCTCGGGACGGGTCTTCTCACACAGATTGTAGCACAAAGGCTACAAATGGCAGGACCACACTGGATACATAAGCAACACGAGAAAAGGATTGCTAAAGCCATACCAAGAAACATCAGAATCTTCCATCCCCATTTGGACAGCAGTTCCCAAATCCATCCAATCAATGACCAGTTCCCTTCGTCTACATGTATAGACTCAGCGGACTTATGCAACTTCAAGATGGCTTGGTACACTAGACCCGATAAATTTACATACCCCACCTCTATCTGCAAGTATAATATCTAAAACAAAGCGGTTCTGTAATGTCATAAGGCGATCCGCTTGAAGCTCAGCTGTAATATTGCTAAGGGCACCTGCAGTCTCATTTATAGTGGCCTCGACCACTCTCGTAAGCTGACGAATATTCCTGCTGTTAGCCATAGGACCCCAAAAGGGCACAAAACCCTTAAAGAAGTCTCCAGCTTCTTGTGGGACAGTATCTTTCGCATCGATGACACCTCTACCATATCTTGTCTTATGGTAATTGAAAACAGCGGTGTATGTAGGGGGAAACAAAAATGCCACATAACATGTGCCTGAAAAATCAGAAGGCAACCATGTATATGCTCTGTCGTAACAAACAAAATATGTGCCTTTAGCTGGCACGAACAGTGGAGATTTCTGGGATGTATAGACATAGGTGTGCACACACACACTCTTACCAAGCTGAGCTCTCGGATTCTGACCTTTACATTGCAGACAAAAATGACCTCGGTGGGGTACAATCCAAATAGGCGGAGACCTTTTTCGTCTCTCCTTCTCTGTCAGACTAATGCTATATCCAGTCTTGTTCCAACCAATATATGCTTGTACCTCATCCTTAGGGATAGCATTATACGCATCAATATCTCTGATCATATCTACTATTCCCTGTATCAAGCATTATTACTCGCATTATCTTTGACGGAACGTACAGGAGATGCTTCATTCGCATAGATAAACATTGCTTGGAGTGCCCATACTGACCCATTAGGCGAAAAAGGCAAAACCAAATATGACATTCCCTTATCTGTTGTATGTGGCATAAGACCACAAACCCAACAATTCGTGGTATTTACGACTAGCTGATGCAACATCTGTATAAACGAATTGTTCACAAATTCTGATCTTCGTGTCTGTTCATGTTCAGGCAACGTATGAAACTCATGTGGGGAGACAGTAGAAAGAGAAAGAGTAGGTTGGGAGGTAGATGCAAGCGTCTGTTGTTTAACATAGACAATCCAACCACCACAAGCTAACGTAATATTCAAAAGCATTAAAAAACACAGTATTAAAAAACATTTGTTACGAATCAATGTACACATTTTCATTTTAAAATCAATTCTCTCAACACCCTTATCAGACTCAAAAGACTCCATCCTCTAAGGTGCTGCTCACGGCTATTACCTTCTTCACTTAAGTGTGCGTCAAGATCGTACTAACGACCATGAACCACAGACTCTATGTCAATACGCGGCTCACCCCTTAAGGTTGTACCGCGACCCTGCAGCTGAGTCCGGATGGTGACTCGAAAAAGGAAAAAAAGGAAAAAAAAAGTCTCTTGATCTGACAAGGTGTAATTTACTACATAAAAAATTCAATTTTTATTTGTCCATTGATTCATTCCTTCTCGGTCTTAGATTGTAGCGCTCTTTACCAGGCACAGTTTGCTCTTGAAAAAGGATTTCCGGATTTGTTGTGTCAAGTTTCAAAGGCAAAGGCACAGCAGCTTGCAGAATGTCATCCTCGCGTTCTGACTGAGTCCATGTCAAATGTGCTTCACTAAAAGGTACAAATCTAGGAATTCTTTCACATTCAGAGTCGGCTATACCATCCCTCACCCACTTATCATACAGTAGGGGCAAATGAACTTTTTTACAATGGGTGGCATGCACCCAGTTTTTTTTATCAGCTACCCTAACTGCAGTCCTAGTGACCAAAAGGACCAAATGTGGTCCAGTCCATCTCGGTTCCAAGTTCTTAGCTCGTTGAAAATTCTTCGTCAAGATGAAATCACCAGGTTGAATCGTATGGCCTGGATCTGCAGTAGCTGTCGGCAAACTGTCATAGACCTGTTGGTGGAGAACACATAATTTAGCAGTCAAGTCATGTAAGTAATCCACCAACTTAGGGTACTCGATGTCACTATACTTCTTAGGCCTTGGCACACCCCAAACATCGGCCAGACAACCAAAGACGATTTCGTATGGGCTAAGTCCCACACGAGAATGCACTGTCGTCCTTGTTGACAAAAGAGCCAACAGCAAGGCATCTGGCCATGTAAGACCAGTGCTCGCTTGTATCTTAGCTATCTTCAGCTTCAAGGTGCCATTATAGCACTCGACAAGTCCAGCAGACTGGGGGTGATTCGCAGCATGGAATTTCTGATTAATACCCAAACCCGCACATACTTTCTTCATGATCTGACCCACAAATTCACTCCCCTTGTCGCTCCATACAATTCTCGGTAAACCATACCTAGTGAAATACTCCTTGAGCAAAACCTTGGCTGTAGACAAGGCAGTATTATCCTTTAGGGGGTAAGCCTCTATCCATCTGGAAAAGGCGCAAACAACCGCAAGGACATACTTCAAATTATTGCATAACTCCATGTGAATGTAATCTAACTGTATCACTTCAAACGGATAAGTTGGTGGAGCAAAATGACCAGCTGGAGTTGGAGTTCCCTTTCCAGGATTGTACTTCAAACAAATCATACAATGGTTTACCACATTCTCAGCACATTTCAGAATTCCAGCATTCTGCTATACTGGAGCCAACAACTTGCATATTCCTTTCGAGCTAATGTGAGCCATTCCATGAGCCATAGTAACCACTGGGAGCCCATACGCATCAGGCAACAACCATCGCTGGTGTTCTGACAATTCAACCCAACAACCCGTCGGACCCAACATACCCGTCGTTTCTCTCCAAACACTCACTTCTTTTTCCGTAGCTTCAGCCTGAATCATCTTCACACTTTCTATTGTGTCTTCACACATTCCACCAGCCATAACCCAATTAGCAGGGCCTGCAACATACATACGGCTCATCATGTCTTTCGCCGTTTCCTTCACAACTTCATCCGCAAACGCATTTCCTCGACCTACATCATCCACAACTTTCTTATGCGCACTACACTTCACAATTGCAATCTGCTTTGGGAGAGTAAGTGATTCCAGAAGTTCATTCACTAACTGCCCATGCTGAATTTTCGTACCATGGGAAGTAAGAAATCCTCTCTCTCTCCACAAACGTCCGAAACTATGGGCAACACCAAACGCATACTGGCTATCAGTATAAACATTCACTCGCTTTCCCTCTGACAACACACACGCTCTAGTCAATGCAGTCAACTCTGCTGCTTGCGCAGAATTCTGTGCTATACGTGCTGTCTCAACAACTGTATATAAAGTTGTGACGGCATATGCCGCAGTCGTTTCACCATTCGGAAGCTTGAAACACGAACCATCTACCCATAGGGTACCATCAACATTTGTAGGAGGAGTATCTTTCAAATCAACTCTAGCCTTCGTTTCTTCCTCTGTCAGAAGAAAGCAATCATGCTGTTCTTGAGCATCTGTCTCTACAGAAATCGGCAACAACGTAGCTGGATTCAACACATTACATCTCTTAATGTGAACATGGCTAGCCAAAAGAGTCAGCTCATAACCTGACAGACGTGCACTAGTAAGGTGCTGAGTCTTAGTCCTATTCAATAAGGTATCCACTGCATGTGGGACCATCACAATCAACGTATTATCCAATACCAAACCAGCAGACTGTCGGATAGAAACAGCCACTGCCGCTGTAGCTCTCAAACAGCTCGGCAACGCTTTAGCTACCGGATCTAACGTCGCTGAAAAATATGCACATGGGCGCTGCTTGTCTCCAAATTGTTGCGTCAACACTGACAATGCACGTCCTTCTCTCTCGTGTACATACAATGTAAAAGGTTTACTGTAGTCCGGGGTACCCAACACCGGAGCAGAACACAATGCATCACGCAATTCAGAAAAACTTTTCTGACATTCATCAGACCAAGGGAGAGGATACGGAGTATCTTTAAGAGTCAGTGCTAACAGAGGTTTCGCTAGTAGGGAAAAGTTGGGGATCCACTGCCTACAATACGAGGTGATACCCAAAAAGGCACGCACTCCTCTCTGTGTGGATGGCACACTCATTTGCGCAATCACTTGAATTCGTTCTGGGGTCAACTTTCTTCCCTCCTTCGACAAGAGATGACCTAAATAGGTTACTTCTTTTCGGCAATACTGTAACTTTGAAGGTGACACTTTATGATGAAGGTCAGACAAATATCGTAACAAAGAAAGAGTAGCCTCTTTACAAATCTCTTCATTATCAGCAGCGACCAGCAGATCATCAACATACTGGATAAGAGTAGCACCAGAAGGCAACACAAAACCATCAAGCTGAGTTTTCAACGACTGACTATAGATGGAGGGACTTTCACAATAACCTTGAGGAGCTCTCTTAAACCGGAATCTGCGGCCTCCTAAAGAGAAGCCGAAAATATCTCTACTTTCCTCGGCAATTGGAATACTGAAGAAAGCATTCTTCAAGTCGATAACAGAAAACCAAGCAGCTGAAGCAGGGATCAGAGTCAACAAAGCAGTGATATCCGGGACAACAGGAAACTGTGGCACCACAATCTTATTCACTTCTCGAAGATCGATCACAAACCGGTACACAGGTGGCTGAGAAGCATCAGTACGCTTAAGGACAGGCAGAACAGGACTGTTACACACGTTACCTCTCGTTTCTTCAATTACACCCTTCTCAACCAAATCATAAATAATCGCTGGAAGAGCTCTCTCGCCATCGCTAGAGATGTTATATTGCGGAATACGAGGTAGCCTAGCATTTGACTTAAGGGTAACAACATAGGGTGGAATCTGCAAGAGACCAACATCATTGGGACCTGTAGCCCTAAGCGTATCAGGTAGCGATCGTAATTCCAGTGGAAGGCAATCTTTAGACAAATACATCGGGGAAATCACTTTCTTACCCACTGTAAGATGTACTCCCGAAGGAGAGCAATGTAATGTCGCGTGCAATCTTTTCAGCAAGTCCAAACCCAACAGATTCTCACCACAACCAGTCGTTAGAATAAGGGGAGCTTCCAATTCACAACGACCAATAGAAAGGTCAAAGGACTAGGAACCAGATTACAAACTGGGGGGTCAGAAAATCCTACTGAAACGTTGGTCAAGCCAGACAAAGGTGAGCCAGGAAGTTTCGAGTGCATAATACAACTCTTAGTCGCACCAGTATCCAAAAGAAAAGGTTCTGCCACACCTGATGTAATCACTGCAACATAAGGTCCACTCTGGTCTACTGGAACTGACACTACTACCTTACTTTGCCCATGGCTGTCCTAACTGTCATTATAACCAGTACTCTCACTCTCGACACAATAATCCTCAACATAGTACTGGGCAGACTGACCGCTCGGAACATTCTGTCTGTCAAAATATTTTGCAGAATTTTGAGGGGGAAAGGAACGCTCATTCTGGGGAAACACACCACATCCCCTACCCTTGGAGCTTGTTGGAAACCACCACGACCTCTTTGACCAGATACACCATTCTCACGTTGTAGTAAAACCGGACAACTATTCTTGAAATGACCTTCCTCTCTGCAGTAAGCACACTGATTAGGACCAGTAAAGAATCGCAAAGCATAAGGCTCAGGCTTCTGTAACAATCTCTGAAACTGTGGACGTTGCTGAAACTGAGGCTGATTCAGACGAGGCGGATAAGCCTGCTACAACAGAACTTTTGTCTTTAATTCTTTAGTCTTCTTCTCCACTTTATCCTTCTCATCTTTATCCCTATTCTCATAATATTGGGCAGTAGCCAATATCTGGGCCAACGAAGAAACAGCCCATGAACTCTCAGAGTCCTTTAACTTATTAGAAAGTTCGGGAAGTAAATTAAAGACAAATTTGTCCACGAACAACCGTTGACCACCTTCAGTTCTCATGTCCTGACCACTATGATCAATGAACATTTCCTCAAACCTAGTGAAGAAATCAGACACACTCTCGTCTTTCTTCTGTTTGCATGCTGCTAACTTGTCCTAATTCACTCGTAAAGGTGGCATCATAGTTTTCATTAAATTAATAATCCTACCAGGTAATTCTGCAACTAAGGGCTCAGGTTTGGCACCTCCTACCTGCCGACCATCTGCAGCAACAATATTAGCCCACGTATCTCCTAATTCTGCCGCATGATTCTCATGACGAATCTCCGCCCACAAAGGTTGAGGGACTACATTACCCATCAACATATCTATATCAGCTAAATTCATAATACACGCATCAACTGTCTGAGACAACTCCTTGTAATAACCGGCAGGATTCTTACGGGGGTCAGGCAAGGTCTGCTTAAGAGCCAAGACCTCTGCTCTCTTCCAAGGAACATGTACCCATACTCGCTGAAAATGAGCCGGTTCGGCCACAATACCCTGATTAGGATTAGCAACAACTGACTCTCTCCATACAGGGGGAACCTCTCTCATAGGGTACTGCTTCACTTTCCTCCTAACAGAGGAATCAGGTTCGTGCAATGTCTGAGGCGGTAGTCTAGACCTAAAAACAAGTATCGTCTCTACGGCGTCTGCAACATCAGACTCCACTATCGTCCCTTGAGCAAATTCGGACTGAACATCAAGCACTTCCTGCGGAATTGGACTCAACTCATTATCTTCCCATTCCTGATGGAGAAAAGAACACATTACATCAAAAACATACCTTTGCTTAGGCGGCTCCCACTGAAAGAAAACATCCATAACCGCTGGCAAATTATACCTGGAAGCATTTAAAATCCATCTACGAGCCAACAAATCCAACACTGTCTGTTCCTCGGAACTAGGAAGCGGACTACGACTCTGCTTACGTTCCTAAACAGGGGCCATACTCAGTGACCCAAACAATGGAGACAACAGATTAGCAACAGTCTCAGTCATTCGTTTTCGAGCAGAAGGAGAAGAAGCAGACATAAGAACAGGAGAATAAGTATTTTGAGGCAAAAGAGGTGTAGGTACAAGAGCAGTAGGAGTCGGAGATACAGGAATGGAAGGCAAAGGAGTTTGAGGCAAAGCTAGTAGCAAAGCTTGCGACCCTAGAGTGGGTTGCGCAATAGGAGGCAACACCATCTGTGGAGCACCGGGTGGCTGAACAACAGCAGGAGGTTGAACAACAAAGGGTGGAACAACCGGGGGTAATGGAGGTGCAGAAGAACCCTGCATATAAGGGGGTGGCAATCTCAGTAGATGAGAGATAAAAGGATCTTTTTCAAGATCTTCAATTACTTTCGGAGGAGAAGACGGCAAGGTCGGATAACATTTATCTATGGCCATGCAATGCTGTCTATCTGAGACTTCACTCACTCGATCTTCTTCATCTACTTTAAACTGCCTAGCAGCTTGTAGTACTGACATATTCTTATCTTTCCTATCTCTCTTTGCTTGCTTAATTTCTCGATGTTTGGCTCCCTTTCGCCAGAGGCGGAAAGAGTCAAACATTGCCGGCCGGGCTTTCTTCTTAAATAGCGCAACTTCTAAATTATCTAAAATATTTAATTCGAAACTACCATGTTGGGGCCATCGTAAAACACCATCTTTCCTTGTATAGCGGACCCACACTTCATTATAAGTAATAGGACCCAGTCCGTGTTTTGAATAGAGCTCATAAGTCGGAGTTCCAACCGGAGGTATCGGACAGGAATCCTCCAATCGGGAATCCCTGTTGCAACCACAGCTAAACCATTTCCTAATCTTGCTAAGACCAGGCATTTATAGCTCACTAATCTAGCTTCAAACTTCAAGGGGTTATCAACTATTGATACACTCGTAAATATACGAGCCCCTCGGCTTCGACTATTGCAATAACCGAATCAAAACCAAGAACCAAAACAAAGATCGTGGGAGCGACCCACTTATACTTAACCAAAGTATCTGTCACGCCACCAGAAGACCGTCTATCGTCTTGCTTCACAAAGGATCAATCAAGGGTCCAAGACAGGGCGACAGTCAGGGCAGCAGTCCTTCGTAGCCGTCGGAAAGTGGGAAGCCTCGCAGTAAAGACTTTCGGTCCATGTCGACTTGCAGGGGTCGATGAAGTGGCGGCCTTCCTCCAGAATTTCCTCACGTGGCTCCTCACGATCCTCGGGCTTGGACCGGTACCGCTGAAGTCGCCCCACGTTGGGCGCCAACTGAAGAACCGGGTTTTCTTAGAACCCAGCGGTGCCAGGGACACACCCGAAGTCTTCGAGTTCACCTGTCTTGGTATAGAGAGACACGGAATACTTCTGGGTGGCGTCAGAGATCAAATTTATTAGCTGCATCTAGTAACAGTAAACCAAGCGATACAACACGGTGTACAACTCAGGAGACTGCTCAATTTTCGTAGAGCAAGACATCCCTTTTTATCCATAATTTACTCATTACAAATGCACACCCACTGCGGCAAATACTGACGAATGAAATACATTTTCCCACACATTATTACATTCCAAAAAGCTCACTTTACATTGTACCAACCCACAAGTTAATTATTAGGAATGTCCCAAATTCAATTTCCACAAGCCGGACAAACCCATAATTGAAAGCACTATCCATGTAATGAAAAGTCGTAAGGAAAGGAACAATTCAAATGTTGAGTAGGATAAGATATGTGCAAGAAACTAAAGTTAACGATCTCCTGAACATTGATTGGCAATCTTAGACAACGATCAGCCAGGAAAATTGGCCTCGCAAAAGGTCAGTTTCAGGTGACGGGGGTCAGCGTCCTGCAATTCACTCGCAAGTCGAAAAGGGCCTTTTAATGCATACATGAACAACGAGGTCCATGCAACTTTGTTCGTTCGTTTACCTCTACGGCCTACGTGAGGGCAACACAAAATGGCGTCACGAACAACGCAAACAAAATGGAGTCCGGTCCCGAAAACCACGGAACCTCAAACTGCCAACCGGCACTGCGGTGGCATGCCTGAGTTATCTCTTTGGGGCTACTCATGTGGGTGGCACAATCGGAGCTGCAGGCCCACTAGTAGCATTTGAATTACAAGTCCTGGCACACTCAGTGCCCTTTACTAGGGACCTACTGGTAAAACAAATGTACCAATCATGGATAACCAATCACAATAACAATTTATACAGGGAGCACTTGCACTTTGGCACTGATCAGCAGTGGCAAAGTGCCCAAAGCATCTAAACCAGCAAAAACGAAATCCAGCACAGTGTCAAAAATACAGGGGGTAGAGGATAAAAGGCAGGGGAAACCACACCAAGGATGCCAGGTCTAACACAGCCTGTGCAAGCCTCCCTATGGCCCATGTCATGGCATCCATCCTGGCACCTCTGCTCCGCTCCCTTCGCCTTTGCAGGCTCCTGCCCTCTGAGAGGTAGGTGCAGAGTTGGCCAACGACACATTCATTTTGGAGTCCATGAATGCCTGATTGTCTGCCAACGGCTGTGTCAAGCTGCTGAATCCCAGTGCCAATTTCCAGGAAATCAACTGCATTTGTTTTTGCTGTCGGTGCTGAACCTGCAGCATCGCCTCCTCAAGCCCACCATACACTGCCTGTTGGTTGGACATCTCCTGGGACCCAAATGCCGGCCTTATCTGATAGTGCCTATGCCCATTTAGAGTGGAGCGCTGTTGTTGGACCCTGCTGACTGGATGACAGCTAGGAGTGTGTGGCAGTCTTGTACCCTGGCCCTCTACTGCTGCGGGCTGCTGGGGGATGGGCATAGTGCTGGACTGGCCATGTGATGTGGTAGGTACACTCTCAGGCACTCCACTTGGGTCTTTGTCCATCTGGCCTTGGTCTTCTCCCTCATCTGCCGACCCTTCAAGTACTTCCACAGGTGTATCTAATTGAATGATGGCAATATCAATAAAATGTTATGCGTGACAACTATCTCATTGGTCGTTCAACATTATTCTATAAATATCTGACACTGACTACATTGTTTAAGTCTATGACTACATTTCCCACAATGCACTGTGTGTTTTTTCTACATATACATGGACGATCCAGATATGTCTGTGTAAGGTTGTGTTACATGCATGTAGGCACCAGGTTTAAGGGCAGAGAAGGTGGCATAGTAGAAGTTTTGCTCTTGGGGATGGTGGATGGGCAGATGTGTCCAGGGACCCAAATACTGCTACAGCCTTTGGACCAGGGTCTTCTCCATCAGTGCCTCCGCTGTTGAGGGTGGGGGATGCAGTTGAGGGACCACCTCCTGTTGCCCGAGAGTCCCGCAGGAGTGTTGCCACCCTTTTCTTAGCACGAGCCACAGGTCATAACACCTCTTACTTTTTATCTCGCCTGAGCATTCTGCCACTCCATCAGCATTAATCCTCTGCTGCACGTCCTTCCATAATTTTCTTTTCTGTGACTCTGGCACAGTCATGAAGGCATGATCAAAAAGCTGGTCATGATTAATGCAGCACTCTTCCTTCAAAATTTCTAGTTCTCTTTCTGAGAACTTTAATTTACTTTTTCTCTGCCCTGCTTCCTGCTCTCCCTGTTGGCTGGCCATTTCTGGTAATGCTTTGGCTGCTTTTTGGCTCCTCAGCTCACTCTGGGTGTGCAGTAGGTCTGTCCTCCTTATTCTCCTCCTGCTCTACTTGCTTCTCCTGGGCCGCATTCCCTGTGTTTGGGGTTGTTCCTCTGACCCGGGAAGCAGAAAGGCAATTGTTTTACAATGCTGTCGCAAATTGCAAACCAATAGTTTGTGCATATTTGATAGTTTTCTGTAAATTAGCATGAAGTTCAATTTCATGCTATTTTACCCCTTCCAAATGGCGAATTCGCAATTAAAAAAAAATCATGCATTGCATTTAAGAAATCTGAAATTGCGATTTCTTAAATGCAATCGCAATTTTAGAAATCCCAACATGGTTGCGATTCCTAAAATTGCGAAAAGCATGATGAATTCCAAATTAGTCAATTGCATTCGCAAACGGCCGAAAATTGCGATTCGTACCATTTGCGAATGCAATTCTGTTTGATGCATCTAGGCAAAAATGTTGTAATTAGGAAGCCACAAAATCTGGCAATCATACATGTTGCCCAGTGTCCCGTGTAAAACAGAGAACTCCTCTTTTCTTTCGGCCAGTTAGATTCGGGTACAGGTCTATTAAAAGTGGATGGATAAGCAAGCAAGTCTTAGTTGTCAACAGTTTGTTGTCTACAGTCTGTAAATAACTTCTGCATAGCTTTTTTAAAGGCAGAGTAGTTGTATACAACTGGATCACTGGCCTCTGGTTTGCCATGGAATTACATAGTTATATACTTGCATGTATAATGGTTGTGGCACACAATAATACTAAGACTATAATATTCAGCAGTCAGCAGCAAATGGGAATTTATACCTCTTACATTCACGTAAGACATTTCTGCTATGAGGGTTGCCATCTACAGCACACTATGATGCCACCCCCCCAAAAAAAAACATCACCAAAGTAACAGGCATGGAGCAACTGATGAGATATGTCACATATTGCCGGACAATTTGGAGAACTTTAATAAAGTTCACCGCTGCAGATCTCAAATATACATTCAGTCTGACTGCTTCTTAAGACACTCGGATATGGGATGATAAAAATGCCCATCCCATTAGATCTCTCCACTACTCTCTCCTTCCAACCATGCCTGCGCAGGACTACAGCTATACACAACATCTCAGACTGGACAACTCAGTGTGCAGTAACCAGCTCAGCAGACTCTGGTATTCGAAATACCATAAAGGGACATTGAGAGCTGTTCAAAGCATACTAGATACCAGCATACCAGCATACTAAAACCCATAAAACTGTGCGTCTGTCTCTCACACTACATCATCGGCCACACTCCGTCCCATAAGATGAAAACCACATCTGGGGGGAGGGGTTCCCCACACACGACATGAAAGCATTTCTCATGGGATAAAAACAACACACTCTACACTGTATAGCGTGCTACCCAGGCAACAAGTGCTGTGTGCCCTACCTAGGGTTAGTAAGTGCTATATAAATGCTACGATTTAATACAATACATATATGTACCATACACAAGATAGTACAGATAGGATTAAGGTCACATCCCTTGTAATTCACAGCGACCCCTTAAAACAAGTCTGTGTTTTCTTCTTCTTTCTTAAAGGCTGCAAAGGGTTTTCGGGATGCTTGTTTAATAAATTTAGTATGGCAATGCTTGTTTTCCTAGTGATTAGTAGATGAAGAAATTAAAAACCATGGTACCATATTATTATCTATCCGATAGCTGCGATCCAGTCCAGGATGAGTGGGGTTGAACACAAACAATCGCAAGGCCAAAAAGTTATCCCTGAACAACAGCAGGTCACTTGTTACTCTGCAAATGTGAAGCAATGCTGCCATCTAGTGTTATTTGGACATTTCACATAGGAAAGTTCAGTACCAAAAAATCAGAATATACATTGCCTAAAACATAGATATGGCTTGTTCCAGTCATTGCGTGTTTACTAAAATAAAATACACCTTGGAGACACTAACCCTGTGATATGCGGCAGGCGTATACCCAACCATCAGTAAAATGTGTCCAACCGTAAGCAACGAGTGTCTTCTTTTTTCGGTAGTGTGGTCGAGTGGTGGAAATTTGTGTGCCTGCGTGTAACCGAAATAGTATATTTGTTATACCCACTTTATTTTATATAGTTGCATTTTATAACTGGCAGTCAGTCTGCCATTTGCTTCTGCTACATATTTCATTTAATATATAAGACAAGTATTATAAATTAAATTAACAAGTTTCCTCTCAGTATGTCCGTGATGTTCAGCCTCGGGTTATCGGAAACACGGGAAAGGGAGTATACTCTTGACCTGTTGGTGAGTGTGAGAAGTGCTGCTTCAAATGGGCGTGTATGGAAGAAAGTGGGTTATTTGTTGAGAGGAATTAAGTACCGACCTCAAGAAATAATCACATTTCGTGCCAGGGTGCACCACTAAGGCCACTAAACAAACCTGAGCCCAACCCCCTGGAAGCTATGGCACAGAGCAGACAGGCATAACTGAGAGGCAATGTTTAAAGTATATATGCATTACTATGACAATACAGTAATAAAGTTGAAATGCAAAACAATAAACATCCCAAAACAAAATAAAACATAGAGTAACCAAAATGGCACCAAAAATCCAATAAGGGGAATCAGAGATATGATTTTTTTACTTCTAAGTAGCGATAAAGCCAAGAAGCATAAAATGCCAATGCTAGTCAGTGGTCACTGTAGAACAGGACCTAGGTGCAATTTGACACTGCCATGGAGCATGGATCAGATACACAAACCAGATTTTCCCTGGTAAAAAAAAAATACCTTCTGATATTAGTTCTTTACGTCCCAATCCACCACAGGAGCACATAACTCTCAAGCCCTCAGTACCTTAGGGAAGACACTTAGAGACTCACGGGGCTCCTGGCAGAGGCCAACAGGAGGATCCATTCTAGGTCCAGTTGCCACTGGTCAGCTGGGCAGTTGCAAGAAGCCCCTAAGGTCCGACTCCATTTTATGGAGGCCCTTACTCCATCTTAGGCAATGGAGGTTGCCATCTTCTCAATGTTAGACAACGGAAGTCGCCATAGTCCCTAATTTCATATCTGCCATTAGGCACATATGTTGTTTGTATATCTTAGAACAGTAACAGCGTCAAGCCATTCGAATAATGAATAAGATGCAACACTTTTGTCTGGGTCAAATGTCTACTTTCCTTCATGTTAAGGTTAAATAAGAACAAATATAGCTGAAATAGCTTAGTCTGACTTGACGCCCTTCTACCTCATATGTTCATAAGGAAATATCTGGTACATACAACTTGGTGCAAATAATCTATGTCAGACATTCCTAAACTTATGTCAGAAATTCCAATTTCTGATAAGATTTAGTATATAAGGACTGCCATGTGACCACTTGTCAGGAGAGATCCTTCACCCAGATTATTACACAAGATTTTGCCAGAGAGAGTCTCACCTACTGCCAGCACACTTCGCAGATGCTACATCTTGCCTGAAGCCTTTAAGCCTATATAGCTCAAGACTGCAGTGTGTGTTTGCCCTTCAAATAGAATGTCTTCATGCCTCCATTAATAAATACAGCCTTTGCTATCAACAAGGGCAGCACGTCTCTGCCTCGTAAGAAGCTCTAGACTGCAATTTACTCTGCCTTCCATGCTGTCTTAGTGTAGCACATAGAAGTAGGCTTTAGGGTGTTAGGTTTTAAATGATAATTTGACCATGCTAGAAAGGTTCATTTTATTCTTATTATTCATACCACAGGCCTTCTTACTGTTTTTGTAATGTTCTGTGTAGTTGTTTTAGATGTACTGAGAAACAGATTGTTCTTGCAGTAATAAATACTTTTTACTTAAAAATGTTCATTTTTATAGGCACACTGTGTGTTTGATATTGCGAATAACAAAATAGGTTGTTATTGTTACCATGGTCTCCCTAATCCCTTCATAGGGATAGTTAGTAACCCAAAAGTAATAACTTTATTCCAATAACACATTGATAAGTGTTCTACAGGGCTACAATAACCTGTCTTTCACATTAATTTTTGGTGCATTGAACAAAGTTCACCTGTGTCACCCATCGGTGTGAAAGCACACCTTATAGAAATGTGCCAAAGTCATAGCTTATGCAACAGCAAACAGAGTCCACTTCTTTGTCCTGGGTACAGGAGAGAGAGCAGGTCCATTCTTCTAGGCTCTTTTCAAGCCCCCGACAGCAGGTTCACTCCTCTTTTGATCTTCTTTAGGACCTAGAGTGTTCTGAAGTGGGTGCCTGTAGGTGCCACCTTTATGCCTGGCACGAGCTAGTGGGTAATAATGACCCCTGGGGTGCCCTAACCGATGGGGTAAAGGTACCTAGGTTAACCCATCCTACTTTGAACATTTTCAATGTGGCTTAAGTCTTTGGCCACATCAAAGTTGGACTCTGGGGTCTGGGGTGTGCATGAGGAGTGTACTATGATAATCCAAGTGTACTCCCACATCTAACACCAAACTCCAGTTTTAGGCAATCTCTGTACTCACAGCAACCTCAGAGACAGACTTCTGGTAGGACAAAGCTGCGTTTTCAGCAACCAGACAATGGATACACACAAATTGTTTTGGCATTCTGTTTCCCTCCTTTAAAGGGCACCCCCTATAAAGGACTTTAACTATATGCCTAATGGAAAACAACAGCAGACCTGTGAAGCCGGTCTCAACACTCCAGAAGGATCAGACACTGTGCTGTCAATAAAATCCCCCCACCCCCTTGTGATAGAGGCCAGTTTGGCTGGAGGGAAATCAGAAGTGAGCAGGCCTGGGTGTTAGCTACAGCTGCTTGTGACAGTGTAGGCCTCTTTTAAGTTAATCAAGTCCTTGGGCCTAGCCCACAGGCCATCCTGTCAAGGGCACAACAACACCTCCCCATACCCAAGGTCTTTTTGTCGCTGTCTTGGAAGCAACTTCCCACCTTATTCACACCCACTTAATGCTAATTACTGGCTGGCAGACGGGAGAGAGCAAAATACAGAATAAGTTACCAGGGACTTCAGGCAGAGTGAAGGTAACTTTTTAAATGTTATCTTTCCAAAATATTTAAAACACACCTAACTTCATCAGTGAATGGAGCTTGTAATACATACATTAAAAAGTCCGAAAATGTTATTTTCAACAGTTTGTTAGGCGGAGATAACATTTATTAAACCTAATAATGTATCTCAATGCTTTCTAATGGAATAGCCAATCCTGCTACAATGAAAGTAGCTTTGAGGTGCTAGTCACTGTAAGGATATACTTTAACCTTTAAAATGTTGTGCTATTAAAAAAATACCATGTACCCTGCCTAATTGGCAGTAAGGCTTTCTTAAGGGTGACTTATAAATATTTAAAAGAAGGGTTTTAGGCATGTCCAATTTTCAGTTTTGACCTGCACAGGCAGGCTACTGGTGGCAGGCCTGCCCTCATGTTTGCATTGTCACTGCAGTGGGTGGCACAGTGAGTGCCAGAGCCCACTGGTGACATTTAACTTACAGGCCCGGAGTACACTATGGACACCATATACTAGAAACCCATAGGTAAGTGCAGTATACCAAATAGGTTATACCAATTTCATCATGTTAAAAAGAGGAGCATAAGCACTTTACCAATGTTTGGTAAGGATAAAGTACACCGAATTATACAGCCAGCAAAATTAGGGACCAGCAAGAAGGTACTAAAAAATCTGGGGTGACATTTCAGAAAGGGAACATTTCTAACCATGTCCATGAGTTCCTGATAGGATTGTGAAAAAAGACAACTCTAATGATGTAGGAGAGGTACTTTTATTCCATGCCACCAGTCTTTCATCCTGAAAAGCAAATGTCTGCTTCAGAAACGTAACTAGCATTCTTTCCCACTGCTAGAGGTGGTCTTCCCCCACACTGTTTGCCTTCCCCTCTCCTGGTTGCTGAATTCATTTTTGTTGGCCTTGAGACCCTGTGCACTTTACCACTGCAAATAAGTTCGAAAGGTGCTTGTGCTCACTCCCCAAAACATGGTAAAACTGACTAACATCTGATTGGCATATTTAATTTACTTACAAGTCCCTACTAAACTGTACCTAGGACTGGCAAATTAAATGCTACTACTGGGCCTGCAGCACTTATCGTGCCATCCACGTAACTAGCCTCTTAAAACATGACCAAGTTCTGCCATTGCTGCAAATGTGCAGTTTTAAATTGGCAATTAGAAATGGCAAAATATACCGCTTGCCAGGCATAAATCTTAATACATACTAGTCATCCCTAAGGTAGGCCCTAAACATCCCTCAGGGGAGGGTGCTGTGTACTTACAAAGTTGCACATGTACTTTTACGTTTTACATGTCGTGGTAGTGAAAAACTCACAAATTCATGTTTCACTACTGTGAGACCTACCACTCCCACAGGATAACATTGGGTTAGCTTGTTACATTTAATAACTGACAATTTTGTTTGGGAGCAGGTAAAAATTTATGTTTGGTGTCTAAGAATTGTAATTAAAACCCTCTTTAATTGTAAAGTAAGAATTTAAGTCACAATTCTGAAAATTTTACTTTCAGAAAGTTGGCATTTTCTTGTCCAAACCATTTGGTCCCTGCGGCCTGTTTCTGAGGTCACTTGACCAGATGTATTTGGCAGGTGGCCTGTGTGTATTCTTCCCAGACAGCCACTTAATAGAGGGATTGGGCATCAAGTAGATGGGCCATCCTTGCAAGATGAGTGGCGGAGCAGTGCAGAACCCCACTTGCACTTCAGAGACACTGCCTCAGGGCTCACACAAAGAATTTCACACTAGCGTACTGTGACTGCAGACGACCTGGAACTAGGGCAGAGAGGCAGAAAACTACAGAGGTTTGTACCACTTCAAAGCTGGCACCAGATATAATATTAGTATCCTTAGACCCACTCTTCCGTTCAATTTTGGACCTGTGGTAGGACTCTCACAGGAATGTCAACAGGGGTTATTTTGATAGGTCAAATTTGCAGTTTAAACCTGCACAGTCAAGGAACTTTTGGCAGTTTTGGCCTCGTGTTTGCATTGTCACTGCAGTGGGAGTAGTGGATCCCACTGGTGACATTTAACTTACAGGCCATAGGTACACAGTAGATACCATATACTAGGAGCTCATAGGCAAGTTAAATATGCCAATTCCATTAGACCAGTTTCATCAGATGGAAAGGACGAGCACGAGCACTTTACTCTTGGCTGGCAGGGAGAGCGTACACAGAGTTATATAGCCAGCAAGCATAGAGTTCAGCAAGAAGGTTAAAGAATCTGCCTCAGCTCATACACAAAGATTCACACTGGCTTATTTTGACTGCAAGCAGCCTGGGACCAGGGCAGGGAGGTAGGAAAACCAAGACACTTGTGTGGGGGGTAAACTCCAGACGTTTCTCCCACTTGAAAGCTGGCACTAGGTATAAAAATAGGACTCTCACACCCATGCTTCAGTTTACTTGTGGATCTGCTGAAGGACTCTTGCAGGACTGCCCTTTTTCCTGTGGCCTGCTGTGTACTTCAGAGGACTGTCCTGCCGCACCAAGAGGACTGCCCTGCTGACAGAAGCCCTCCTGTACTCTCAGAGGACTGCCCTGCTGCTTGAGACCTTTTTTCCTGCTTGAAAACAAGACTTCCAGAGTGACTCCAAGGGCTAGTTGGCTGGCCTCCAGATTAGATCTTCAGGGACAGAAAAGGCTCCAACATCTTGAACCTGCACCTAGACCCAGCCTGAGCGAGACCTGACCATCCAAGTGGTACTCCTCCAGTCCGGGACCCTTGGAAGTGGTGCTAACGTTACCTAGATATCCCAAATCCAAAACTTGGTACTCTGATAACCAAGAGGAGACCAGGACCTGCTTGCTCGCTGATCTGCCTAAGGTACAACACCAGCTGGCCTGACTTTGCTGCAGCTCCCACTACGTTTTTCTCTGCAGCAAAACATTCTGTTCAGCAGCTCCTCACAGAAAGAGTATCTGGCCTCATGTAGCTCTCATCGGCTACAGCCTCCAGCTTTGTCCCGCTGGAGATTTTTGACTTCCATAAAAAAGACCGAACATAGAAATCTTCAATGAGACTTCGTCCAGTGTCTCCCCGATGACGACGCCTCCCCCTTGGATGCCGCCAGCTGCCTTTCCCCACTGAACTTTACCTTCTCTGGCATTTTTATCCAGAAATTCTTGTCCGAAGGTAAGTTGAGACTGGGCCCAATCCACTTTGTGTATTGGAAACCCGCTCCATCACGGTCGACCTTAACTTTTTACTTCGCCCCAGTCTCGGGCTACTAGATGTCTGCGGTTGACGCTTTGATCTTTTAGGTGTTATTTTTCACTTTATCCTTTAAAAATTCAGAACATTGGTTCAACTGATCAGATTTTTGAAATTGTGGTATGAAATAACTTATTAAAGTTTGCTCTATTTTTCTAATTTGGTGTGGGATTTTTCTTTTGTTGTTTTTTGATGTATTACTGTTTAAAATGTTCATAAATACTTCACACATTGCCTCTAAGTTAAGCCTGACAGCTTTTGTGCCAAGCTAGCAGTCCAGTGGGTTAAGCACAGGTTAATTCAGTGACTTTTTGTAGTTCACCCTAACAAGGATTGTGGCTATAGCTTGAGTAGGTTTACTCCCTTCAACCAAACACCCACGTTCTCACAACCACCATTCCAGAACATAAAACTTGGAGTTCTATTAAACAATAACTACACACATACTCCTTACAAAATAACATTTCAGCAAAGATAAAAGATAACAAATTACTTGTCATAAATGTAGAAGCACTAGTACAATGGGAACGCACAGAGTTATAAAGCTAGCAAGCATAGAGTTAAGCAAGAAGGTAAACAACTCTGCCTCAGCTCACACACAAAGATTCTCACTGGCTTATTGTGACTGCAAACAGCCTGGGACCAGGGCAGGGAGGTAGGAAAAGAAAAAACATCAGGCAATACAGGCAAACAAGGAAAGGAAGCCAGAAGTATATGCAATGAGTCATAAACATAGTCCTGAAATTTAACCTGAAACATTATCCTTGAAACACACAGCCATGTTTTTTTTACCATTTGTAGCACAAACCATGGACAACCCTCACTACAACCCTTCTCCTGCTTCCCAACAAGAGAAACATTCAAGAGGAGCAACAGCAAACAACTCATTTATTTGCACAACACAGACAAACCAAAATCCCAACCTCTGCACCAATGTGGCTTTGTCAATGGGAACTACTGAAACCTTATTCTTGTTCCAGACTTGCACAACCACTACACAGTTTCTTACTTCTTTAACCAGCCAAGCGCAGAGAAACAACCACCCATTTCTTCACATGAACCGTTTTTTGATTCTTACCCAATCCCCAACATTCACAATGAAGATTCTTCTGGAAACATTACCAGCTTTGGGACATCCGATCAAAGACATGTGCACATCCGCCACATTCCCAATTTTCGCATAGTTGATCAGCTTACAATCCATTCTCTCCTAATTTATATTCGAACCAGCAACTCTGCCCCTCATTAGAGTAAAAAGACAAACACTTAAATGAATATTGTATTGTATTGTATTGTAATTGCATTTATATAGCGCTTATTTCCCCTGACGAGGCATCAAAGCGCTTTTTCGGCGAGTAGCACACTACTCCGGGACCCATAGAGGATTAGTGTTGAATTAGTATAGTGAAACATGCAAGTACATTTTTAGTGGTGGATAGGTTAGTCAGTTATTTGGATTTGGAATGATAGCAGAAGGATAGAGGAGGACAAAGGTTTGTATTTATATAGCGCTTGTTGACGCACGCTATTCAGGAAGCCTATAAAGGATTAGTGGTGAATTAATATGGTGAAATATGAAGTAATTTCAGTGGTGGATATTAGTCAGTTACTTTGAGTGAGAAGAATAGCAGAGGAATAAAAGGGGAAGAAAGATTTGCATTCATATAGAACTTGTTACCCGTGATGGGTGTTGAAGCGCTTTTCTGGCGAAAAGCACGCCACTCCGGAACTCATAATGGATTAGTGTTGAAAATTAATATAGTATAAATATGAAGTAATTTGAGAAGTGGATATGTTATTCAGTTATTTGGGTAGTATATTAGTATAGTTGAATATGGAATTTGAGAAGTGAACATGTTAGTCATTTAATTTTGATTGAAAAGGATAGTGGAGGGAAAAAAGAGTGAAGGATTTTATTTTTTTAGCTCGTAGCAGTAGGAGGATGCTTTTGGATGAGTAAAAATGAGTTTTGGAGGGGAGGGGTCAGAGAGAAGAGTTTAGAAAGGTTTGTTTTAGGGGATCGGTATAGTAAAAAGAGGTGTCAGATGATGCAAGGAGGGGTAGAGTAGGAGAGAGTCTAGAAAGGGTTATTTTGGCGATCATAGTAGTGGTATGGGGTTTGGGATAAATGAGAGAGTGGACGTAGAGGATGTATTGATAGATGTATAGGATGAGAGATAGGGTAGTGCATTGGAAGGAGTAGTAGAAAGAAGTTTGAGATGAGTCAGAAGGTTGGGATAGAAGATATATTGAGCGAAGTATAAGCTGAGAAATAGGGTAGTGCATTGGAAATGCTAAATTAGAAGAAAGCGATAAATATATAGATCCATAAGTACATTGAAAGTATATAGATACATAAAGGAGGTAAGTATATGTAGATTAAAGATATTGATAAGAGGCACAGGATGAGAAATAGGGTAGTGCATTGGATATGCTTTTTCAGGAGAAAAGTAACAGACACACAGATCCAAGTACATGGAAGGTACATAGATGCACATGGAAGTATGTACATGTAGACCAAAGATGATTTTTATGTATTTATTATTATTTTTTCTCTTAACAACATAATATTATTTTACATGTTTATACAAAGTAATACACAAAGATAGGTACATATCTATAGTGAAAACAAATGATTATATACAGAGGTATATGCTGTAAATTTCTGTTTGCGTATGGTGCTTATGTGGGGAAGAGCCAAATCTTGAGTAGTTTTCTGAAGATAAGGTGGTTTTTGGTAGACCTTATGTTGGCGGGTAAAGAGTTCCATAGTTTGGCTGCTTGAACAGAGAAGGATGTGCCACCCATGATTGTTTTCTTGTATGCTGGGATTTTGAGGCGAGATGCTCCTTTAGAGCGGAGGTTCCTTTGTTGAATGTGTTTGGTGATTTTATTCCTGATGAAGAGTGTTTCTATTCCATGTATTGCTTTGTGGGTGATACAAAGCAGCTTGAACGTGGATCTTCTGGCAACCGGTAACCAATGCAGGGCTTTCAAGTCAGGGGAGATGTGGTCTTGCGGTTTGATATGCAAGAGTAGTCTGGTAGCCGAGTTCTAAATCCGTTGTAGTCTTTTCATAGTCGTTAAAGGTGATCCGTGGTAGAGGATATTGGCGTAATCGAGTTTGGACAGAACAAGGGAGATGGTAGCTTGGACCTTATGTGGAAATCCCAAATGAGGGAAAATTCGTGGCAGCATTTTTATAGTAGCAAAGCTTGATCTTGCTAGTTTATCCACTTGGGCATTCATCGACAGCTTGGAGTCCATGGTCATTCCGAGGTTTCTTACTTCCTTCGATACTTTAGGCAGTGATCTGAGTTCATCAGGCCATGCGGCAATCGGGTTGTAATGTTTCCAATCGCCACACGTGAGTATTTCAGTTTTTGAAGCATTCAATTTGAGATGGCTCCAAGTCATCCACTGATCCACGGTTCTGAGACAGGTAAAAATTGGTGATTTTCCAATGTCTTTGGGGCATTCCAGTTGAAGGAGTATGTGCGTGTCATCTGCATAGTTATAGCACGTGAGGTGAAATTCATTGATCAGTACTGGTAATGACTTCATGTAGATGTTGAAAAGCATGGGCGAGATGATAGAACCTTGAGGGACCCCTGCTTTTGTGGAGTGCGGTTTGGACGAGAAAGGTGGGGTATGGATGACATTAGTTCTGTTTCGAAGGTAGGACGCGATCCAGTCTAGAGCAGTTCCCTCTATGCCGGCTTCATAAAGTCTTTGTTTCAGAGTGTCATGGTCAACCGTGTCAAATGCAGCTGAGAGGTCCAAGAGAAGTAGCGCAGCAATCCCATTGCGGTCAACTGCATTCTTTAGGTCATCCCAGATGGCAAGGAGGGCAAATTCATTGCCTCTTCTCAGACGGAATTCTGTTTGGAAGTCTGAAAGTATGTCATTCTCTTCAATGAAGTGTAACATCTGGGTGAACACTGCTCTTTCTATCAGTTTACCCAGGAAAGATCCATTTGTAATGGGTCTGTAGTTATCAGGGTTCAGCGGGTCCAAGTTTGTTTTCTTCAGTAAAGGGCGTATGTATGACTTTTTGAGTTCTTCTGGAAATATTTCAATAGTTAAGGAATCGTTGATTCTTCTTCTTACTGGAGTGACAGCAGAGGTTGTTAAAAGAATTGTCTTGAAATTTTGTGGCGGATAGGGGTCAGAAGGGCTGCCGGCAGGCCTGCTTGCTTTGACCAGGTCCATAAATTCATCGTGTGCGATGTGTTGGAAGGAATGGAGAGGCTTGATTAGAACATTCTTGGATTGTTGTTTTGTACAAGGGTTAGTGCTGGTGCTTTGTTTCTGTTTTAAGTAAGAGTCCAACATGTCTGCTTTATCCGTGTAATGATTTGCCAGTTTGTCTGTGAAATCTTGAGTAACAGAATGAGTTCCTTCTAGGCAATTTGGTTTGCGAAATTCATTGAGTTTTTTATAGAATTCTTTATTTGCACATTTAGCATTTTGAATTCTGTCTGAATAGTACCTTTTCTTAGCTTTTTTGATAGCCGACTTGTATAATCTGTTAATTTTCTGTAGGTGAAGTTTGTCTTGTTTGCCGTCTGTTTTGGGCCAGGTACGTTGCAGCTTTCTAATTTGTTGTTTTATGTCTTTTATTTCTATGTTTCTCCAAGGCGCTTTTTTTCTTTTGTTCTGTTGTGTGGTTTTGAGTGGTATCAGGATGTCAAAAGCTTCCTGTAGCCACTCAAATAGATTTTGAACAGAATTTATGGTTTCCAGATTTGTACTGGATGTTAGTTGTGTTTCCAAGTGTTCCAAATTGAGTTTGTTCCATGGCCGATAGGTGGATGGATGTAAGGTAGTTTTAGGTGAGTCGCTTAGCGTTGTTTTATGTTGGAAAGCAAGCAAGTGGTGGTCTGACCATGTGACTGGAGTTATAGTTTGAAAGGTAACTAGTTCAGTATTAGCAAAAATGACATCTAAGATATGTCCAGCGGTGTGTGTTGGATTGTGGACAATCTGATGCAGGTTCAATGCGTCTAGGCCTGTGATTATTGTTTTTGGATGGGTCATATTGGGTTTATCAAACCAAATATTAAGGTCACCCAGAATGCATAGGTTGGAGTGTATTGTTATCAGGTTTGAGACTGTGTCTAGAAGTGCTTCTGGGAATGTTGTCTTGCTAGATGGAGGTCTGTAAAGGAGCAGGAAGTTACAGGAGGAAGACGGTGTAGGATTGCATCTTGTTAGAAGAGCCTCACAATTATTTATGGAGATGTTGTCAATTTTAGTGATATGTATTGTTTGCCTGAATACAACAGCTAGTCCACTTCCTTTTTTGGCTATACGATGTTGGGTGATTATTTGATAGCCTAGAGGAATTGCTTCATGCAGGACTGGAGCCATATTATCTCCCAACCATGATTCGGTTATGAATAGTATGTCTGGTTTTGCATCGGTGAGAAGGTCGTAGATGTGATGCTTGTTTTTAGAGAGGAATCGAGCATTTATTAGTAGACAGTTTAGTGAGTGGCCTTAGGTGATAGTGGGACTTTGTTTTGTAGAAGAGTGATCAGTATTGTGTGGGTTTGTAGCAGGTGTGTTTTTAGTGCTGGTATTAGCTGTATTAGGATAGCAATCGTGTAGCTGTTCTGTATCGTGTTCCTCATCCAGCATGCTAAGAAGGCATTTTGATGAGTCTGCGTGTGTATGAGTTGGAGATGGTGTTTGAGAGTGAGTTGGAGTGCTGTGTTGCTTTTGTGGTGTAACATTGTTGTGAATTAGACATGGGGAAGCAAAGTTGTGAGGTGTGGCATGTTTCTTATATTTTTTGTGTGTGTTTAAGGCGGAAGGTGTATGAGTCAGGGGAGGTGGTGCAGCATGTGGGTCATGTAGTAATGTTCTAAATTGTCAAATGGATGAGAGGCGGTTAGAAGAGAGGTGCTGTATTGCTGTATTTGTGTTAGGTGTGGTGGAAGAGTGAAAGCTTGTCATTGGAGTTTGTTCCTTTGTGTGGTTTGAAAGGTGGGTAAATGTTTGTATTTTGTGATGGTAAGTATTATGAGGTATTGCGCTTTGAAGATCTTGTTGTGCTGGTGTGTGTGATATGTTTTTCTATTGAGGAGTAGTGAAAAGGGGTGCTGATGTATATGTTTCATGCAAAAGGATTTGGTTGTATAGTATTGTTTCTGAGAGGAGGTTGTGACGTAGAGGGGGTGGTGATGTGTTTATGAGTAAAGTGTATGTTGTGTGTGGGAGGGAATGAAGTAGAGGTGAGAGTGTTTATCTTAGACTGGTTTGTTGCAGGAGTGACAAAGTGTGGTGGTGTGTAGTGTGTGTGTTGTGCGTTAGTGTTATTATGGTAGAAGGGAGAGGAGAGTGTTTGTTGGACAAATGATGGAAGGATGATTATATGTTTGTTAGTGATAAAAGGTGGTCCGTTAGATGTAATTACAGCAGGGAGAGTGAATGGGATGTAGTTATGTATGGTGTTTATTGGGGTGTTAGTGATGAGTGTATTGGTTAGTGGTATAGGATAGGGTTGTGTACTTTTTGTAGGCGATGGTGGATATGTGTGGTAGTTGGGATAGTAGGGTGTGTAGATGTGGTTTGGTTGGGTTTGTGGTGCATGCTGGTTCATTAATCTGTGCATAGTGGTGTGCGTGGTGTACCTTTGGTGTGAGTGTGTTGCTCTGTTTGTGAATGTGGATGGTGTAGGCTGGGTATTGCTGAGTGGGAAAATGGGCAGTCTTTCTGGCCCTAGTCCCGACTACTCTTGAACAGGCTCAAACAGGTAACTGTCCTTGTCCTCTCTGCCCTTAACTGGCTCAAACAGGTAACTGCCCTTGTCCGCTCTGCCCTTAACCTCGAAGCCCGGGCTGAGACGCCCTAATCCTGGCCTTTTATAGCCCTAGTAATCAGGTGACCCCTTCAGCCAATGGGAACACTAGCCCTAACAGTATCCAATCACAACACTAGCCCTAAAATCTAGAACCAATAGGAGACCAGGACCTTACAGCCAATCTTAGCCCTAACCCAAGCACCCAATCAGTTCAAAAACCCTGATCTCTACGTCCAATAAAGGCCCTAGCCCTACCAGTAGTCCCAACCGAAGTCCAAGCAAACAATGTCACAGGTAGCCCTAGTCCCTACTTCCAATACAAAGCCTAACCCTACTCTTAGTTCCAAAACTAGTCGAGCAGCCAATCACACCAGAAGCCCTAGTCACTACTTCCAATTAAAGGTCTAACCCTAACCCTAGTCCCACCCTACTCCCAACAACCAATAACATAGGAAGCCCTAGTCCCTACTTCCAATAGAAATCCTAACCCTAGCCCTAGTCCCAACCCTTCAACGATTGAATCACAGACCCAGAAACCAATAAGAACCCTCAAATACCCAACCAATGAGGACATTAACCTTAATCCAATAGAAACACCAGATACAACCACCAATCAGTGTACACATGTACCAACCACTAGCAGCCCATATAATGTCCTAGACACCTCAGACAAGGTTTGCTGGCAAGGGAGTTGGAAGACTCCTTTTTCTGTTCAGAATCTCCTAGGAGACAGACCGGCTCAATCCACACTTTAGACTACAGCAGGTAAAGGCCTCACTAACTTGAAATCTAACAATACTGTTTGAATAAAACTTTACTCCCTCTGCTGGCCGAACAACAAACTGCACCGGCCATGGTAAACACAATTTAAACAGCTCACAGAAGCACCCTCTGATGTAGAATATCCCTGTTCCTGTGGGGGGACAGAGGGGCTGGGTTCACTGGCTTGTGAACACAAAATGGTGGCTGGGGTGCACTGTTTTAACATACAGGTCTTAGCACAGAGCAAAGGAGAAATTTGGAGGGAAAACAGATTTTTCACCAAGGAATTAGAGGGATAAACTACAGAGGTTGGACTTCAAATCCCACAATTCAACATGTTAAATGGGAGAAATCATGGGAACACTTCCAATTGATCCCATTAACTAAAGCCAGGTGCAATTGAGTCTTTAAAACATGGTTAACTCTTTCAACTAAACCATTACTTCTGAGATGGTAAAGTCAATATCTTATATGAGGAATCCTAGCTAATTCAAGTAAACTCCTCATTCCAGTTGACACAAATTGAATTATTTGTCACAAGTTTGTCCGAGTAACTCTTCTCTCATGAAAGCTTCTGATAAAAAATAAATTTTGACAAATAATCAAAACAAGAGTAAAGTTGGGTATACTATCCAAATCACCAAAAGTACCTGAAATGGCTGAGGAAAGTTTACTCCATGATATTGCTGGTAGGCCTGGGCGGTGAACTCCGGTCTGTTCGCTGAGTTTTCCGCACCCTGCGGAGCATGCGGAGTTCTAAAAAACTCCACTCTGCAATGCGGAATGGAGTTTTTTCCTCGCTCACTCGGGCAAGCATGAGCAGGTAAATTCCAATTCTAGACCACCTCCCAGTGAGGTTTCTTAACGCAGGAGGTCACGAACGCTCGCATTGAGAAACCATCCGTTCGCACTGAGGAAGCTGCCGCTCGAGTAGAAAATCTACTTGAGCAGCAGAAAGAAGCAGAGCCATATTGCACTGCGCATGGTGCAGTTCGCGCTAATTTTCCAGCGTGGGTCAAAAACCCAGTGCTAAAAATCATCGCAAATAGCACAACCTAATGTCCTCTGCCAAATGGTAGCCAAAGTAGCGCGGCAAAGTTTTTGGTCACTTCTGTGAACTCCGCCCAGGCCTAATTGCGAGAGCCTCCATGGGTGTGACAGGAGAAGGCACATAATGTGTGTTTTGTCACTAAGGACACATGCGCTACTATCCTTTATATGTAATTCCACAACTTTGTCTATCCCTGGACACCAAATGCCTTCTATCACCCTACATTTCAAAGCACAAATACCTCCATGACCTTCATTTGCAAGGAAAGGTACTTTGCTTTGCATCCTTATATGCACCACTAATAACAATATTGTCTCTAAGGGCCATTAACCTTAGTTAACCCACAAGCATCCCGCCTAAACCTGATCAATTCCTCACTTAGGGCCAGATGTAGGTAATTCCGATTTACCTACTCTTAAATACCGAATCATACCGATTCGGTATTTAGGAGTAGGTAAATTGGAAGTAGGCAGATGTAGGTAATTTTTATTTTTCAATTACCGAATCTGTAAGATTCGGTATTTACCGATTCTGTACATACCGAATCGGTATTTCCCATTGATTCCTATGGGCCTTGAAGCCCATAGGAATCAATGGGAAATACCGATTTGGTATTTACAGAATCGGTAAATACCGAATCCTGGCAGGGGGAACGGGGTGTCACTTTGACACCCTGTAGCACCCCAATTGCAGGCTTGTGTGCCACGTGGCACACATACATGCCCTAAGGGCATGTATGTGTGTCACATGGCATAGGTGTACATGCACAGATGTGCATGTACACAGGAATTCGGTATTTTACCACCCAATAGGATTAGGTGGTAAAATAAGAAATCCTAAGGGCCTGTGGCACTGCAAACTGTGCCACCTACATATGGATTAACAGAATCGGTATATTTACCGATTAGGAAAAATACCGAAGTGGTAAATTTACCGAATAGGTAAATATACCGATTCTGTAAATTCTGAGCCACCTACCTGTCAAAAGCCAAATATCGGTGGGTAACAGCCGAAATCGGCCGTTACCGACCGGTATTTGGCTATCTACATCTGGCCCTTAAATCCTTAGGAAGGAGAAGTGTTATTTGATGATGCTGGTTAGGCTTCACCATGCAATACTCTCACAATACCCCAGAAATGGCCCTTGGATTCATAATATTAAATCCTGAGCTCAGTCCTGGTATAGTGACCAAGAGCAGTCAGGCTTTATTAGAGGAACATCTGTTAAGCATTTCTTAGTACCAATATGGACTATAAGTAATTGACACGACTCAAAAGAAATCAGACACCAAGTTATAAAAATAAACCGGATTTCTATATACATTTAGACACCAAAATAAATTAAATCAGATAAGTACAACTAGAGGTAAGAATTTTAGAAGCAATAATAAATTACTGTAAAACTTTAGCATTGCGGTCAATGGTAAATAGCACTAGTGACAATCGATCACTTGCTGGTCGAATTGCGTGGAACCCAAGGAGGGAAAGATGATGCAGGTTCCAGGACTGAGCACCGAAAGACAGTTCGATTTTACCTGTCTTGGGAAGCCCGGCTGCAGAGCTGTCCTGGCTATCCTTGGTGCTGAAGAGGGAGCCTCGGGGGAGCTGGTTTTGCTTCTTACTTGGTGTTGGTGGGGAACCGGGAGCAAAACCTCAACCACAAAAGTCACTGCTCATGCCAAATGAAGGTTTTGTGGAGTTCCCTCAAGGTGCAGTGTTGAGTAATGGTGGTGGTTGCTGGACTGGCAACCAAGAATCATTGGCTGCGGTAAGCTCAGCAGAAGGTATTTCAACGTCCGCAGGTCTGGAGGAAAGTTTTAGCCACACATGGTGATGGTAAAGTCAAGTTTGAGCAGTTTGGACTGCTCCTGCAGGTTGCAGTGGCAGGCCTCCCATCAGTAGTTTACTTGGGTCACTCAGGCTGGCACAAACAGTACTTAAGGCCCCAGTGACCCCTTTTACACCCATGTCTTAGGTACCACTGGTACCATATACTAGGAACTTATAAAGGGGTTAATGTCATTGCCAATTGGCATTACCATTTCACATATATCAGTTTTAGGGAGACAGCACTGGCAGTAGGGTCTGGTTAGCAGACTTTGGTGCACCTAATAATCAAAATGGGAACAAAAATTGTTGGGACACCTGCAAAAAGGCCTGTTTTCTTACAAATTCTTCACAGGAGGCCATCCCTTCACCACAAATTCAATCACACTATGTAACACGTCATCCCCTCCACACTTTCTAGCCACACTCTTTCATTTAAATCTCTGTTCTGAACTGATTGTGATTTCCATAAAAACCGTACCAACATTGCCCATATCCCCAGCTACTCCACAGTCCTCAATGGCTATCTAGAAAAGCAATCAGCTGCAAAATTATTTGCATCAGTCACAAGTTCTAGTCTATAATGGAATTCCTGAAGAAGATATTGCCACTTGGCATTGTAAAGAGTTGCTCTTCATCACACGTGGGTGCTGAAAAAAATCAACTGGAGGTCTTTGATCTGTATGTGAATTTGCCTTCCCACACAAAGCTTTTTGAAGATTGAACTCTCCACCTCAATGCCGAGGCCACCTTTTCTGTGGTTCAGTAAGCGGATTCCGTACCTCGCAATGCTCTAAATAGAAATGCCGTTATATCTTCACTTCCATTGTATAGTTTTCATTAACCCTGTTGCCAAACCAAAATAGATAGCCTCAGTTATTACTATACTCCTATCACTGGTACTGAAGTATTTCAATGGTTGGATAGAGACAATATCTTATTTGATCTGGTCAAAAGCCACATCACACTCATCACACCAAACATATTTAAATTTCTTTCTCTGTAAGTTATGAAGCACAGCTATTTTGGACACATTTTCCCCTCATATATCCCTTCAATATCCTTCTCAGTCCAGATAACTAACTAACATATCCACCACTCAAATTAGTTTCATATTTCACTGTATTAATTCACCGCTAATCCATTATAGGTTCCTGAGTAGCGTGCTGCTTGTAGAAAATGCGCTTCGGCGCCTCCCCAGGGATAGTAAGCGCTATATAAATGCTAACTTTTTTTCCCTCTATCCCTCTACTATCCTTCTCAATCCAAATAGCTGACTAACATATCCACCTCTCAAATTACTTTCACATTTTCACTATACTAATTCACCGTTAATGCATTATGGGTTGCGGGGGTAGCGTGCTACTTGCATAAAAAGTGCTTTGACGCCTCGTATGGGTAGTAAGCGCCATATTAATGCAAACCTTTTTCCCTCTATTCCTCCACTATCCTTCTCAATACAAATAACTGGATCACTGACATAATATAGAATGACAAAATATAGACTTACCAAAATATAGTCACCAAAATATAGACTGCCAAAATATCGAATTCCTATCTACAAACAGGTAAGTACAAAAATATCGAATCCAAAATATAGTCTGTAAAAAATATAGTCAGTCAAAATATCGATTTTTTTTAAATGTCTTAAAAGTAATTTAAAATTAATGAAATAATAAATATAATTAACTAAAACATACTTAAAAATACTCAAATAACCTAAAAATTAAGATATAATTAATTTAAGTTATTAATAAAAAATTTACAATATTTTACCGTAGGATAGCAGGAGGGTAACATTTCATATTCCCACTCCAGTGAGTGCAACAGTAGGGAAAGCGTTGGATAGCGTAGGGGTAAAAAATACTATTCCCACTCCAGTGAGTGCAACAGTAGGGAAAGCGTTGGATAGCGTAAGGGTAAAAATACTATTCCCACTCCAGAGAGTGCAACAGTAGGGAAAGCGTTGGATAGCGTAGGGGTAAAAAATACTATTCCCACTCCAGAGAGTGCAACAGTAGGGAAAGCGTTGGATAGCGTAGGGGTAAAAATTACAATTCCCACTCCAGAGAGGGCAACAGTAGGGAAAGTGTTGGATAGCGTAGGGGTAAAAAATACTATTCCCACTCCAGTGAGTGCAACAGTAGGGAAAGCGTTGGATAGCATAAGGGTAAAAATTACTATTCCCACTCCAGAGAGTGCAACAGTAGGGAAAGCGTAGGATAGCGGGAGGGTAAAAATTACTATTCCAACTCCAGAGCGTGCAACAGTAGGGAAAGCGTTGGATAGCGTAGGGGTAAAAATTACTATTCCCACTCCAGAGAGTGCAACAGTAGGGAAAGCGTTGGATATTGGAAGGGTAAAAATTACTATTTCCACTCCAGAGAGTGCAACAGTAGGGAAAGCATTGGATAGCGTAGGGGTAAAAATTACTATTCCCACTCCAGAGAGTGCAACAGTAGGGAAAGCGTTGGATAGCATAGGGGTAAAAAATACTATTCCCACTCCAGAAAGTGCAACAGTAGGGAAAGCGTTGGATAGCGGGAGTGTGAAAATTACTATTCCCACTCCAGATAGTGCAACAGTAGGGAAAGCTTTGGATAGTGTAGGGGTAAAAATTACTATTCCCACTCCAGAGAGTGCAACAGTAGGGAAAGCGTTGGATAGCGTAGGGGTAAAAAATCCTATTCCCACTCCAGAGAGTGCAACAGTAGGGAAAGCGTTGGATAGCGGGAGGGTGAAAATTACTATTCCCACTCCAGTGAGTTTAACAGTAGGGAAAGTAATGATTTAATATATTATTAAAAATAAATTAAATATCAATACCAATAAAACATTAATTGAAATTAATAACCAATTTAATATTATGTAATAATTAATTATAAATACAACTACATATTAGTTATTAAAAATTAATAACCTATTCATAATTATTTAACCACTAATTAATTTTCAATAACAAAAACTAATTAATAATAAAAATTAATACCAATAAAAAATTAACAGTAAATTAATTATCAATACACAAAAAGTATTTTTAGTATGTAAATAATTACAATTACATTACTTCCCACCCTATTCCCCTATAAACCCACATCCCACTACAGAAAATACATTAATACAATTATCATAATTATCAAATATTTAATTATTACAAAATAATTACTGATTAATAAAAATTAATTGCCAATTAATAGAAATGAATTACCAATTAAAAATTAATTAACAATAAATTTAAAATCAATACCAATAAATGAAAAAAATTATTGACTTAATTACAATTAAATTACTTCCCACCCTACTCCCCTATAAACCCACAACCCGCTACAGAAAATAAATTTAGAAAATTAACATAATTAACAATTAATCAATTAATACAAATTAATTGGCAATTAATAAAAATTAATTACCAATTCAAAAATAACAATAAATTCAAAATGAATACCAATAAATAAATAAAAATATTTAATTAATTATAATTAAATTACTTCCCACCCTATTACCCTATAAACCCACAACCCGCTACAGAACTAGAAAGCAAAATTTAATTAAAAATTATTAATAATTGCTAAAAATTTATATTTAATTTAATATAATTAAATTACTTCCCACCCTATTCCCCTATAAACCCACAACCCGCTACAGAATTAAATTAGGCAAAAATTAAATAACATAAAATTCATTACTTAAAATACATTAAACATACATTACACAAATTTATATACACTTTTCACACATATACTAACATACAAAACACTTTAAAAAAATGATATTATTAAAAAATCGATATATTTAATGCCTATATTTTTAACCACTATATTGTGTCCATTCGATATTTTGTCCATTCTATATTTTTACTTCGATAATATGTCCATTCTATATTTTGGAATCGATATTATGACTGTTTACCCAAATAACTGACTAGCATATCACCACTAACATTACTTTCATATTGTTGGACTTGGCCCTTTTTGCAGGGTCATCCTCGAACTTTTTACCTTCCTCCTGTATTTTGTCTGACCTGTTTTTGTTGGTTTTATGACTCTGGGTACTTTACCACTGCTGATCAGTGCTAAAGTGCATATGCTCTCCCTATTGTAAATTGTTGTATGGATTAGTGATTTCATGATTGGCTGGTTTGGTTTACTTATCGGACTCTAGTACAGTGCACTGAGTGTGCCCAGAGCTTGTGAACCAAATGCTGCTAGTGGGCTTGCAACACTGGTTGTGCCACCCACAGAAGCAGTCTGTAAAAGTGTGTCTAAGGCCTACCATTGCAGAGCCTATGTGCAGTCTGTTACTGTCATGATGACTGGGCAAGTGCACCCACTTGCCAGTCCCTAAACCTTCCCTTTTCTTCTTATCAGACATCCCTATGGTAGGCCCAAGGGCAAAGTGCATTGTAAGTATAAAGTAGGACATTCACTGGTGTGTGTGGCATGTCCTAATAGTGAATTACAGCCATTTTCGTTGTTCACTATTGCAAGGCTAGCTGTTCTCCATAGGCCAGAATGGGCAGTTTGATTATTACATCGTACAATCCCTACTGACTCAAAGAAAATGTAGAAATTTGAGTTTAGTATGCCTGGACTCAGAATGATAACATGCATCTTTTAGTGAAGATGGTTTTAGCATTCTGTGTTTGAAAATACCACTTTTAGAAAGTAGGTATTTTCTTGTCTACTTATACAGACCTGCCTCTGCTAGGTTGTGTATTGCTGGCCTGCCTCTGCTAGGTTGTGTATTCCTTGCCTGGTGTTTTTGAGTGACAGGGCTGGGGGATTCCAAGAGACAGAATGAGTCAGCCCAGTGGTGAATAGAGAGATCTGCATCTAGATGGGAGGGAGGAGTTGCACCTGGGACCTGAATAGGACAGTGACTGCCCCCCAACGTGCTGGCTCCACCCCCTGTGGTGCGTCTGATGTCTCTGCCCTGCACTGTGAAAGGAGAGACAGAATCATGTCAACAAAGTGCTCCAGGGCTGTGCTTTCCCTCCCCAATGCTGGCTCCACCTCCTGTGGGGCGTCTGATGTTTCTGCCCTGCACTGTGAAAGGAAAGAAGGAGTCATGGAAAAAGAGTGCTCCAGAACTGGTTTGGACTGGGCAAATACCCCTCTGCCCTCAGAGGACAAAGGATTTTGGGGTATAAATATTGGGACCCTGATCCCAAGAAATGAGATCACTTTTGGACTACAAGAAGAAACCTCTGCTGAGGAGAGGAACCTGAAGAAACTGAGGAGAGACTATTCCTAAGCTGAAGTACTGCTTAAGGGATTGGCCTGCAGTGGTTGCCTTACTGCCAAAGAGAGGAGAAATAACTTTTTGTGCTTTACTTTCAACTTGTGAAGGATCTCCAAGGGCTTGGAAAAGAGCTTGCCTCCTGCTGAAGTCTCAGGGACAACAGACTTCACCCCCCCTCAGCTCCCCCGAGTTCTTTGGAAGTGCCTGCCGCTGTCTGAGGGACTGCCTGTTGCAAGGAGCTGGAAGCGCGACTCAAGGAGGAAGAAGCGTGTCGCCGTTGCTGCTGCTGCCATCGTATCTCTGAACACGGGTGTCGCCGCTGGAGCTGTCATATTGCACCGCATCGGGAGAAGCGTCTCACAACTAAGAGGAAGCGTGTCACCGTCGCTGCTGATGCCATCGTATTTCTGAACAAGGGTGTCGCCGGTGTAGCTGTCGTATTGCACCGCATCAAGAGAAGTGTCTTGCAGCGAGGAAGAAGCGTGTCGCCATTGCTGCTGCTGCCATCGCATTTCTGAACAAGGGTGTTGCCGCAGTAGCTGTCGAATTGCACCGCACTTATCTTGACTAGAGGCAAGGGTCCCTATTTGTCACAAATACCTACCTGTGCCAACTAGAGACCCCCAAATCTAACACATATTTTCACTATACTAATTCATTACTAATCCTTCATGACTTCCGTAGTAGCGTGCTACGTGCCAGAAAAGCACTTCAACAACTTATCAGGGGTAACAAGGGCTATATAAATGCAAACCCTTTTTCCTCTTCTATCCCTCCACTATCCTTCCCAATCCAAATAGCTAACTAACATGTCCACCACTCAAATTAATTTCATATTTGAATATACTAATTTATCGCTAATCCATTCTGGGTTGTGGAGAAGTGTGCTACTTGCAGAAAAAGTGCTTTGACACCTCGTATGGGGTAGTAAGTGCTTTTTAAATGCAATCTTTTTCCCTCTATCGCTCCACTATCCTTCTGAATCCAAATAACTGAATAACATATCCACCACTCAGGTTACTTTCAAATTTTCACTATACTAACTCACTACTAATCCTTTATGGGTTACTGAGTAAGGTGCTACTTGCCGAAAAAGCACTTCAACACCTTATCAGGGGTAGCAAGCGCTATATAAATTGAAACCTTTTTTCCTCTTCTACTGAAGAACCGGGTTATTTAAGACCCAGCGGCGCCAGGGGCACGCCCAAAGTCTTCGGGTTCACCTGTCTTAGAATACAGAGACACTGGATACTTCTTGGTGGGGTCACAGATCAAATTTATTGGCTGCAGCCAGTAACAGAAGTCCTAGAAATCATCATGGTATGAGTTCTCAGGAGACTGCTCAATTTTACAAAGCAAGTCATCCCTTTTTATGCCAAAAATCACATTCCAGACAAATACCTAACATTTACAAACTGTCCAATCACATGTACCTACACCAGAGGTATCGCATGACGGTAAAACCCACTTTTCAGTTGCCCAGCCCATGATCAATCATCGGTCAAACCCAACATTCTTCTTTAGACAGGTCGAACGAACCCATAATAAAAAAGGGCACAACCCAGTCGTAAATAGACCATAAAGAAAGGAGCAGAAACAGGTGAGAGTAAGATAAGGCATATTTGTGTGCAGTAAAAGTTTTATGATGTCCTGTGCTCTGATCCTTAATCTTGATTAGCTAAAGGGCAGGAACTGGTTTAACAAGGTCAGCTTCAGGCAACAGGGTCAGTTCACTCAGGTCAATCAGGAGTCAGCACAAACTCGAGCTAAGGTGTACATATCCTTAAAAGACCAGTTCAGCCACAGTCATCGGCCTATGTGAGGGCAACCACAAAATGGCTGCCAAACACAAAATGGAACCCAAGGGTTCAGAACGAAATACCTAAATACGTAGTGAATCCATCGTTCTAACATGATGAAAACACTCATACTTGCCGCACTAACTAGTTACGGTTCGCTAATATCAAATTCGTAACAAAACCATGACCTTTATGGAACGGGTTCAGAATTCACGGAACCTCAGACCCTCCTTTTGCCCTTACATAGGCAATAACCTAAACTCACGTCAATCTGAGTCCAGGTCTATATTCATCAGATCATCAAGATGTTGCTGGAGCATAATCCTATTACTTAGTACCTCTCTTGGGGCAGGCCTCCTTGCACACGTAGTAGCACAGAGGCCACATATAGCAGGAGAGGACTGCACACAAAGACAGAACAGGAAAAGAATCGCTAAAGCCATCCCAATGATCATCAGAATCTTCCATCCCCAAGTGGATAACAATCCCCAAAACCATCGAAATTGAAATTGAAATTAAAATATTTATAAAGCGCACATACACCTCACGGTTTCTTGGCGCTAGGACATAAAACCAAGGGGGGAGAGAAGAACCGGCCAACTAACATGGGAAAGCTTGGGTGAACAAAAATGTTTTTAAGGATTTGCGGAATTCTGAGTAATGGGTGGATAATCTAAGGGAGGGAGGAAGGGCGTTCCAAAAGGTAGGCGCAAGCGTAGAGAATTTTGCGCCACCTGACCTCTTCTTCTTGAAACGAGGGACAACCAGAAGAGATTGTGAAGAGGAACGCAACTCTCTGCTAGGACAGTATGCCTTGATCTCAGAGGAGATAAAGTGAGGGGCTGTCCCTGCCCTTGCCTGGAAGGTGATACAACCCATCTTAAACAAGGCACGCTCCCGGATAGGCAACCAGTGCAGAGCTTTGACAGCGGGGTAACATGATAGGACTTGGACAGATTGTAGACGAGTCGGGCTGCCTGATTCTGCACTAGTTGGAGTCTCCGAAGCTGGTAGGCGGGGACACCGTTATACAAGGCGTTGCCATAGTCCAAGCGGGAGATCACCATCGCAGACAGAATAAGTTTGAGGGCACAGAAAGAAAAGAAACGGGACACCATACGGATAGTGCGAAGAGTGAGGAAGCACGAAGAAACAACTGAACTGATCTGAGAGTGCAGTGAGAGGTGCGCATTGAGTTTAATCCCTAGGGTTTTAACCGAAAAAGAAGGGGTGGGAGGGGGACCCAGGGAAGAAGGCCAAAAAAAAGAGGACCAGGGACTGGAGGAGCCTCCCGTCAACACCAGCTCGGTTTTGTCGGGGTTAAGCTTCAGATGATTAAAGCTCATCCAGTCCCTGATAAACAACATAGTAGAGTGAAAATTGTGAATGGACTCAGGGGAGGAGGATAAATTAAAAACCAATTGGAGATCGTCAGCATAGTTGTAGATGGTGACGTCCATCTGCTGAAGTGCAAAAATAAGAGGGGAAATGTACAAATTAAACAATAAAGGAGACAAAGAAGAACCTTGCGGCACTCAGCAGTGGACCAATTGAAGGGGAGCAGAGAAATTGGCCAAATGAACGGCCTGAGTGCGGTCCTTTAAAAAGGATGAAAGCCAGGCCAGGGCGGACCCCCTGATGCCAACCGCCTCGACACGGGAGAGAATGATGGAATGATCCACCGTGTCGAAGGAGGCAGATAAATCGAGGAGGACCAAAGCCTGGGGCCGGCCAGCATCCATGCCCTCTCTGAGGTTGTCCAGCACTGAGAGGACAACAGACTCAGTAGAGTGCGCCGGGAGAAACCCAGCCTGCCGAGAGGCTAGGCAGCCGTTCTCCTCCACGAAGATACTGAGCGTTCTAGTGATATGACGCTCCAAACTTTTACCAAGGAAAGGGAGGAGGGAAATGGGGCGGTAATTAGTAAGTGAGGATGGGTCGGAACCAGGCTTCCCATCAACGACCAATCTCCTTCGTCCATGTGTACAGACTCAGAGATCTTATGTAGCTTGGAAATGGCCTGGTACACTGTAGAAGCATTGTCTGGAATGAAAATGCAGCAGCTCGATTGAATCAATTTACATACCCCTCCTCTGTCTGCAAGTATGACGTCTAACGCAACTCGATTCTGCAACGTCATAAGACGATCCGATTGGAGCTCAGCAGTCAAATAACTAAGGGCACCGGCAGTCTCAACTATGGTGGACTCAACCACTCTCGGCAATTGCCGTATGTTCCTACTATTAACCATAGGTCCCCAAAATGGCAGGAAACCCTTAAGAAAATCTCCCAATTCTTGTCCTGAAGTATCTTCCTTACTGGAGACACCTCTAACTACTCTAGTTCTGTGGTAATCTGCCGCTGCAGTATACGTAGGGGGCAACAGATACGAAACATAACATGTTCCCGAAAAATCAGGGGGCAACCATGTATATGCTCTATCATAGCACACAAAATACGTACCCTTAGCTGCTAAAAACGGTGGGGAAGTCTGGGACGCAAAGACATATGTCTCAGTACAAACACTCTTCCCTAACTGAGCTCTCGGATTCTTGCCATTACCTTGCAGACAAAAATGACCACGATGGGGCACGATCCAAATCGGGGATGATTTCTCCCTTCGCTGCTTTTCACTCAGACTAACACCATATCCAGTCACGTTCCAACCAATATAAGCTAGTGTCTCATATTTAGGGATAGTCTCATAGGAATCGATTCCTCTAATCATATCTACTATTCCTTTCACTAGAGCACTATTACTTGGATTATCTTTCATAGAACGCAGGGGGTAAACTTCATGGGCATAAATAAACATCGTCCTATATGCCCATACAGATCCATTATAGCTGAATGGCAGAACCAGGTAAAGAATACCCTTATCCGTGGTATGAGGCATAAGAACACACACCCAACAATTAGTGGTGTTCACTACTAACTGATGCTGATGCAGAAGCTGTACAAAGGAATTATTAACGAATCCAAATCTTCTGATAGATTCATGTTCAGGCAAAGGATGAAAAGAATGCGAAGAAGTAGTAGTAGTAGGAAAAGACATAGGTTGTATGGTGGGTGCAAAAGTCACTTGGAAAGAAAAAACAAGATATCCCACTAAAAACATCGTTATGCTAAGTAACATTAAAAGACATGTTATCAAAAAGCATTTGCTACTTATTAGTCTACACAGTCTCGTCTTAAAGTTCATTTCTACAACAGCTCTCTCGATCTCAAAAAACTCCATCCTCTAACCGTGCTGTTCACGGCGGTTGGTTTTCTTCTGCTAAAGAATGCTTCTGTCAGCCCAGGGAACTCCCTTAGACCAACCAGAACCGTCGACCTTGCGTCTTCGGCTGCACACCCTAGTCTTTACACCGTGACCCTACAGCTGAATCCGGATGGTGGTTCACAAAAATATACCAAAAAAGTTTCTTGGCTGAGAGAGTTCAGTTCCAAAAATCAAAAAGGAATTATTCACTTTATTAGTTCATTGTCCCTAGGTCGTAGATTATAACGGTTTTTTCCAGGCTTCGTTTGACTTTGGAATAAGAGTTCAGGTTCAGTAGTGTCCAATCTTAGAGACAAAGGCACAGCTTCTTGCAGAACATCGTCATCTTCTTTCTCGGAACCTCTCCATACCAACTCAGCATCGCTAAACGGTGCAAACTTCGGCACCCTTTCAGTCTCGGAATCTGCAATACCTTCACGGACCCACTGGTCGTACGGCAGAGGCAACGGTGCTCTCTTACAATGTACGCCGTGGATCCAGTTCTTTTTCCCGAAAACTTTCACTGAGGTCCTCGTAGACAACAAGACTTGGGGGCCGATTATGATGGCGGACGGACTTGAGTCCGTCCGCCACCATAGAGTAGGAGGGACCGTCCGCAGGGGCAGCGGCGGTCCCTCCATACAGATTAGGATGTGACCGCCAGGGTGGCGGTCACATCCTCTATTTTTAACATTGCGGCGGGTGGAGCTTCAAGCTGCACCCGCCGCAATGTTAAAAATGCATGCACAGCATTTGCGTGCACAGAGCGGCAGGCACCGCGCGGTGCCTGCCGCTTTGTGCACGCAAATGCAGGGGGGTACCATAGGTACCCCCCATGTGCATCCCCCAACCCCCCTTCACCCAGGGGGCCCGCAACGGGCCCCCGAAGTGAAGGTCCGTATGCTTTTCCACGGCGGAAAAGCCGCCGTGGAAAAGCATACTTTTTACTCCATCCTAGTATGCTGGCGGTGTCTGATAGACACCACCAGCCATGTTACAGCTTATCCGCCGCGGTTGTAAGTCAACTGCGGCGGAAAAGCGGCGGACTGAAACCAGGACCCACCAGCCATCCTAATGTGGCGGTGGGTCTTTGGTGGGTCCGCAGAGGATTTTCCGCATCCTCCGGACCGGCGGTGGCTTCCGCCGGCCCGGAGGATGCGGAAAATCCTCCATCATAATGAGCCCCTTGGTGTGGGCCGGTCCAGCGGGGCTGATCATTCTTGGTTCGCTGAAAGTTCTTCACCAAAATCCAGTCACCAGGATTGAGGGTGTGACCTGGATCCACAGACGCTGGAGGCAATTTATCATGAACCTGTTGATGCAAGACACGTAATTTAGTCGTTAAGTCATACAAGTAGTCCACTAGCATAGGATAATCGATGATACTGAACTTCGTTGGCCTCGGCACTCCCCACACATTTGCCGGACGGCCAAAAACTATCTCATAGGGACTAAGGCCTATTCGGGAAAGTACTGTAGTTCTAGTTGACAAAAGTGCCAACGGCAAAGCATCAGGCCATCGAAGACCAGAGCTCGCTTGAATCTTGGCCAGTTTCAGCTTTAGGGTGCCATTATAGCATTCCACTAAACCAGCCAATTGGGGATGATTCGCAGCGTGAAACTTCTGACGAATTCCCAACCCTTCACACACTCTTTTCATCACCTTCCCCACGAATTCACTTCCATTATCACTCCATACCATCCTTGGCAATCCAAATCTAGGGAAATATTCTTTGACCAGGACTTTGGCAGCGGACGAGGCAGTATTATCTTTTAGGGGGTATGCTTCTACCCATCTAGAAAAGGCACAAACAACTACAAGGACGTACTTTAAACTATTGCACCTTTCCATGTGGATGAAATCCAATTGCAAAACCTCGAACGGATACGTCGGAGGCGCAAAATGACCAGCTGGAGTTGGAGTTCCCTTGCCAGGGTTATACATCAAACACACCATGCAATTCTTTACCACATTTTCCGCACATTTGGAAATTCCAGCATTCTGCCATACTGGAGCCAACAACTTACAAATCCCTTTCACACTAATGTGCGACAAACCATGTGCCATCATAACCACCGCAAGCACATACGCATCTGGCAACATCCATCTTTGGTGTACTGACAATTCAACCCAACAGCCAGTCGAATCCAATCTACCCGTAGTTTCTCTCCAAACATTCTTCTCACTTTCTGTAGCTTCAGCCTGTATTGATTTCACACTCTCAATCGTATCTTCGCACATTCCAACATCACCAATACATCTCGCAGGGCCTTCAACAAAAATTCGGCTCATCAGATTTCTTGCTGTGTCTTTCGCAACTTCATCCGCAAACGCATTACCACGGCCAACATCATCCGTAACCTTCCGATGAGCACTACACTTCACAATCGCAACTTGCTTCGGCAAAGTAAGTGATTCGAGAAGCTCATTCACCAACTGTCCATGCTGAATCTTAGTCCCATGGGATGTCAAGAATCCCCTTTCTTTCCACAAGCGTCCAAAACTATGAGCAACACCAAACGCGTACTGGCTATCGGTATACACATTCACTCTCTTTCCTTCAGACAAAACACACGCTCTCGTTAATGCAATCAATTCCGCTGCTTGTGCTGAATTATAGCTCACTCGTGCAGTCTCAACAACTGTGCTTAATGTCGTGACGGCATATGCTGCAGTCGTATCACCATTCGGAAGCTTGTAGCATGAACCATCAACCCATAACGTACCATCAGGATCCGGAAGAGGAGAATCTTTCAAGTCAATCCTACCCTTCGTCTCCTCTTCCGTCCTCAAAAAACAATCATGCTGTTCCTGACCATTCTAGTGCTGGGTCTCATACATTGTTATTGAGACGTCTTGAGTACCAAGTTGTGATATAGTTTGTATTGATGCTGTGAGAATGAAAGGAGTGGTATGAGAGTTGTTATTAATGTGCATGAGTGAAGTGATCCAGGGTGATATAGGATTTTTTTATGTGGTTGTTTTAGGAACAGTATGAATTGTAAGAAAAATATGTATCAATGAACATATGCACTGTAGGACTGAAGTCTACATTCTGTCATTTTCTAAATGGATTTATTTCAAAAAAAGAAAGAAAAACAAAAAATAATGAATAACTTTTTGATATAAATAAAAATGTATTTTTGAAATAAACCTTAGTGGCTATAGGTGTACTTTTTGAATTAAATTGATAAATTATGTGAAGTAATTCTTGTATGTAAATAATATGGTCGATGAGGGAAATTTTTGATACTATTGTATGTTCTTTCTCCTCTTTTTCCCTGACCACACGGTCTCATAGAGGGGGTCCCCAAACATTGCACCTGACCATCTGTATCCACAGACGTCGGCAACAATGTTGCTGAATTCAATACATTGCATCGCTTGATATGCACATGACTAGCCAAAAGTGTCAACTCATAACCCGACAACCTCGCACTAGTAAGGTGCTGAGTCTTGGTACGATTTAACAAGGTATCCACTGCATGTGGAACCATCACAATTAACGTATTATCCATCACCAGTCCAGCAGACTGTCGGGTAGAAACAGCCGCTGCCGCTGTAGCTCTCAAGCAACTCGGCAACGCTCTAGCTACCGGATCTAAAGTTGACGAGAAATACGCACATGGACGCTGCTTATCACCAAATTGTTGAGTCAAAACTGACAATGCACAACCCTCTCTCTCGTGGACATAGAGTGTAAAAGGCTTACTGTAGTCAGGAGTACCCAACACTGGAGCAGAACACAATGCATCACGCAACTCAGAAAAACTTTTCTGACTATCGTCAGACCAAGGAAGAGGATTCGGTGTATCCTTACAAGTCAATGCCAATAGAGGTTTTGCCAATAGAGAGAAATTTGGAACCCACTGTCAACAACACGACGTGATACCCAAGAAAGCACGCACTTCTCTCTGCGTACTTGGCACAGTCATTCGAGCAATTGCTTGAATTCGTTCTGGGGTCAACCTTCTTCCCTCCTTTGACAAGAGATGACCTAAGTAGGTCACTTCTTGGCAACAATACTTCAACTTAGAAGGTGACACTTTATGATGCAAGTCCGACAAATGTCGCAACAAAGAAAGAGTAGCTTCTTTACAAGTTTTCTCATCATCAGCGGCCACTAACAGATCATCCACATACTGAATAGGAGCAGCACCAGCAGGCAACACAAGAGAATCAAGCTGAGTCTTCAAAGCCTGGCTATAAATAGAAGGACTTTCACAATAGCCATGGGGAGCTCTCTTAAACCGGAAGCTTCGGCCTCCTAAAGAGAAGCCAAAAATATCTCTACTCTCCTCAGCAATTGGAATACTGAAGAAAGCACTTTTTCAAGTCTATGACTGAAAACCAGGCAGCTGAAGCAGGAATCAAAGTCAACAAAGCAGTAATATCCGGAACAACTGGAAACTGTGGCACAACAATCTTGTTAATCTCTCTAAGATCGATCACAAACCTGTAAACAGGTGGCTGAGAAGAGTCAGTGCATTTCAGGACAGGCAAAACAGGACTGTTACACACATTACCTCTCGTTTCTTCAATCACACCTTTCTCAATCAAATCATAGATAATCGCTAAAAGCGCTCTTTCACCATCGCTAGAAATCCTATATTGGGGGATGCGCGGCAATTTAACATTCGCTTTAAGTGTTACAACGTAAGGTGGAATTTACAAAAGACCCACATCATTAGGACCAGTAGCCCAAAGAGTATCAGGGAGAGAACGCAATTCCGGTGGAAGCCGATCTTTAGACAAATACATCGGAGAGATCACTCTCTTACCCAATGTAAGCTGTACTCCCGAAGGAGAACAACGTAATGTTGCATGCAACCTTTTCAACAAATCCAAACCCAACAAATTCTCACCACAACCTGTCGTTAAAATGAGAGGTGCTTCCAACTCACAAGGCCCTATAGAAAGAGACAAGGGACTAGAAACTGGGTTACAAACTGGGGCGCCAGAGAATCCTACTGAAACATTAGTTAAGCCAGACAAAGGTGCGCTAGCGCTGCACCAGTATCCAAAAGAAAAGGCTCTACCACACCCGATGTGGCTACTGCAACATAAGGCCCACTCTGATCTACTGGAACCGACACTACTCCCTCTCTTTGTCTATGGCTGTCCTAGCAATCATTATAGTCAGCATTCTCACTCTCAACCTAATAGTCATCAGCATAGTACTGAGTCGACTGACCAGATGCAATTTTCTGTTGATCAAAGCAATTAATAGAACTCTGTGGGGGAAAGGAACGTTCGTTCTGAGGAAACGCACCACGTCCTCTACCCCTTGACACTTGCTGAAAACCACCACGGCCTCTCGGGGCCGGCATACCACTTGCGCGTTGTCGTAAAACAGGGCACACATTTTTATAATGACCTTCCTCCCTACAGTACGCACACTGATTCAAACCCAAGAGTGGTCTGGGAGGAAAATACCCAGCGTTCTGTTGCGGTCTCTGAAACTGTGGAGGTTGCTGAAACTGTGGGAGTTGCTGTGACTCTTGCTGATTCGAGCGAGGCGGATACGCCTGCTGTAAAAGAACCTTTGTCTTTAAGTCTTTTGTCTTTTTCTCTGCTTTTTCTTTCTCGTCCTTATCCCTATTCTCATAGTACTGTGCAGTCGCCAATATCTGGGCCGACGATGAAACAGCCCAAGAACTTTCAGAATCTTTCAACTTATTAGAAAGTTCAGGGAGCAAATTAAAGACAAATTTGTCCACAAATAATCTTTGCCCACCTTCCGTACTAATATCCTGACCACTATGATCTATAAATGTCTCTTCAAACCTAGTAAAGAAATCAGATACACTTTCGTCCTTCTTCTACTTACATGCTGCTAACTTGTCCCAATTTACTCGTAACGCTGGCATCATCGTTTTCATAAGATTTATAATTCTGCCAGGTAGATCTGCCACTAGAGCTTCAGGTTTAGCACCACCAACCTGTCTAGCGTCCGCAGCAGCAATATTGAGCCATGAGTCACCTAATTCAACTGCATGATCCTCATGATGAGTCTTTGCCCATAGAGGTTGAGGTACTACATTACCCAACAGCATATCTATGTCGGCTAAATTCATGATGCATGCGTCAACTGTCTGAGACAATTCTTTGTAATAGCCAGCTGGATTCTTACGGGGATCAGGTAAAGACTGTTTAAGGGCCAAAACTTCTACTCTCTTCCATGGCACATGTACCCATACTCTCTGAAAATGTGCTGGTATAGCTGGGGGAACATCATTCGCACCAGCAGCTACCTCATCGCGCCATACTGGAGGAACTTCTCTCATCGGATACTGTCTCACTTTCCTCCTAACTGCGGAATCAGGCTCAAACAGTCGCTGAGAAGGGAAATCGTTTCTAAACGCAAGTACCATCGCAACTGCTTCCTCAATTCCGGGACCCACTATCGTCCCTTTCGCAAACTCAGACTGGACATTTAGCAATTCTACAGGGACTGAACCCAAATCATTATCTTCCCATTCCTCACGAAGGAAAGTACACATAACTTCAAAAACATACCTTTGCTTGGGTGCTTCCCACTGCTGGAAAACATCCATAACTGACTCTAAGTTATACCTCGAAACATTCGAAACCCATCTGCGAGCCAAGAGATCTAACACTGCCCGTTCTTCGGGACCAGGTAGCTGACTATGCATTTATTTACGTGCAGAAACAGGGGTCATACTCAATGACCCAAAGAAAGGAGACAAGAGACCAGTAACAGTATCAGTCATTCGTTGTCGAGCAGAAGGAGAAGCTGTCATAAGGACAGGAGACAAAGTATTTTGAGGTGATAGAAGCGTAGGGTTAGTAGCAAGAGAAGTTGAAGGTACAGGAGAATAAGGCAAAGTAGTTCCAGACAAAACCGATAGCAAAGTCGGCGGCCCCAGAGGAGGCTGCGCCGTAGGAGGAAGAACCAGCTGAGGAGGAGCCGGTGGCGGAACAGCAACAAGAGGTTGTGCAACTGGAGGTTGCGGAGGTGCCATAGCACTCTGTGCATAAGGGGGTGGTAGTCTCAACAAATGTGACATCAAAGGATCCTTCTCAGGGTCCTTCGTTACATTCTCAAGAAGAGATGGCAAAGCTGGATAACATTTATCAATAGCCATATTATGTTGCCTATCTGACACCTCAATTGCTTTATCTTCTTCGTTTTCTTTAAACTGCCTAGCAGCTTGCATTATTGATACATCCTTTTCTCTTTTATCTCGTTTAGCTTGTTTAATTTCTCGTTCTCTGGCTTCTTTACGCCAAAGGCGAAAGGAGTCAACATTGCCGGCCGGGCTTTCTTCTTAAATAGTTTAACTTCCAAATTATCTAGAATCTCTGTGTTATAGCTACCATGATGTGGCCATTTTAAAACCCCGTCTTTCCTAGTGTATCGGACCCATACTTCATTGAACGTAATGGGACCCACGCCGTGTTTAGAATGAAGTTCATAAGTTGGAGTTCCAACTGGAGGTATCGGACATGAATCCTCCAATCGGGAATCCCTGTTACAACCACAACAGAATATTCTCCCAAGTTTGCTAAGACCAGGCATCTTCGCTCACTAATCTAGCTTCAAACTTCAAGGGATTATCTACAATGATAGTTTCGCAAATATACGAGTCCCTCGGCTTTGGAAATTGCAATTTTCAAATCAAAACTAAGGACCAAACAAACTAAGAACCAAAGAACCAAAAACTAAGGACTGGGAGCGGCCCACTTATACTTAACTGAGGTATCAGTGATGCCACCAGAAGACCCGTCTATCGTCTCGCCGTACAAAGCATCACAAATGGGTCCAAGACAGGGCGACAGTCAGGGCAGCAGTCCTTAGTAGCGTCAGGAAAGTGGGAAGCCTCGCAGAAAAGACCTTCAGTCCACGTTCAACATGCCGGGGTCGATGAAGTGGTGGCCGTCCTCCAGAATTTCCTCACGAAGCTCCTCACGATCTTCAGGCTTGGACCGGTACCGCTGAAGTCGCCCCACGTTGGGCGCCAACTGAAGAACCGGGTTATTTAAGACCCAGCGGTGCCAGCGGCACGCCCAAAGTCTTCGGGTTCACCTGTCTTAGAATACAGAGACACTGGATACTTCTTGGTGGCGTCACAGATCGAATTTATTGGCTACAGCTAGTAACAGAAGTCCTAGAAATCATCACGGTATGAGTTCTCAGGAGACTGCTCAATTTTACAAAGCAAGTCATCCCTTTTTATGCCAAAAATCACATTCCAGACAAATACCTAACATTTACAAACTGTCCAATCACATGTATCTACACCAGAGGTATCGCATGACGGTAAAACCCACTTTTCAGTTGCCCAGCCCATGATCAATCATCGGTCAAACCTAACATTCTTCTTTAGACAGGTCGAACGAACCCATAATAAAAAAGGGCACAACCCAATCGTAAATAGACCATTAAGAAAGGAGCAGAAACAGGTGAGAGTAGGATAAGGCATATTTGTGTGCAGTAAAAGTTTTATGATGTCCTGTGCTCTGATCCTTAATCTTGATCAGCCAAAGGGCAGGAACTGGTTTAACAAGGTCAGCTTCAGGCAACAGGGTCAGTTCACTCAGGTCAATCAGGAGTCAGCACGAACTCGAGCTAAGGTGTACATGTCCATAAAAGACCAGTTCAGCCACAGTCATCGGCCTATGTGAGGGCAACCACAAAATGGCTGCCAAACACAAAATGGAACCCAAGGGTTCAGAACGAACTCCCTAAATACGTAGTGAATCCATCGGTCTAACATGATGAAAACACTCATACTTGCCGCACTAACTTGTTACGGTTCGCTAATATCAAATTCGTAACGAAACCATGACCTTTATGGAATGGGTTCAGAATTCACGGAACCTCACTATCCCTCCACTATTCTTCTCAATCCAAATAACTAACTATCATATCCACCACTCAAATTACTTTCATATTTCACTGTACCAATCCACCCGTAATAAGTTATGGGTTCTGGAGTAGAGTGCTTCTCGCTGAAAAAGAGCTTTAACGCCATTAATGCAAACCACTTTCGCTCTACCCCTCCACTATCCTTCTCAATCCAAATAACTAATTCACATATCCACTGCTCAAATTACTTTCATATTTTCACTATACTAATTCACTACTAATCCTTTTTGGGTTCAGGAGTAGTGTACTACTCTCCAAAAAAGCACTTCAACACCTTATCAGGGGTAGCAAGCGCTTTATAAATGCAAACCTTTTTTCCTCTTCTAAACCCCCCACTATCCTTCTCAATCCAAATAACTAACTACCATATCCACCACCCAAAATGCTTTTATATTTCACTGTACTAATTCACCGCTAATGCTTTATGGGTTCCGGAGAAGCATGCTACTCGCAGAAAAAGTGTTTTGATGCCTCGTCACAGGTAGTAAGCGTTGTATAAATGCAAACCTTTTTACCACTATCCCTCCACTATCCTTCTCAATCCAAATAACTGACTAACATATCCACCACTCAAATTACTTTCATATTTTCACTATACTAATTCACTACTAATCCTTTATAGGTTCCAGAGTAGCATGCTATGTGCCGAAAAACCACTTCAACATCTTATCAGGGGTTGCAACCACTATATAAATGCAAATCTTTTTCCCTCTTTTATTTCTCCACTTTCCTTCTCAATCCAAATAACTAACATATACACCACTCAAATTACTTTCATATTTCACTATACAATTCACCACTAATCCTTTATGGGTTCGGGAGTAGCGTGATATTTGCAGAAAAAGTGCCACAACGCCTCATCAGTAGTGGTGTAACACAGTGGTGCGGGGGGGGGCCTCAGAACAGTACTCTGGCTGGAAAGCTCCAAATTGAGTCCATATGGGGGCCCTCCATGTGCCTTGCTTGGGGACCTTACGTGTTGTTACGCCAGTGCTTGTCCGGGTAGTAAGCACTCTATAAATGCAATTACAATACAATACAATGCCATGCAGTGATCAGTAGGAGTGAACAGGTTCTTGTTAACATGTGCCACTGGAATGAAGCTACAGGCTCACTCGTATTTTCAGGATTGCTGTAAAACAAAATGCATCTCAGCTGCTATTTACGGAGTGGGAATATGGGGGGGCATTATAATTCAGATACTCTTCAACGTATTAAAAACGGCTTTGCACATAGGCTGCGGGCTGCCCATAAAAATGTAGCAACTTTCATCTGCCATGAAGAAATGTGCATATCATTTTTAGGGGACCAAATAAAACTGGTGCTGCTTTTGCTCTGGTTGAAATGTTGGGTAAATCCTGTGGCGAGTTTGACAAGACAGTGAATAGCTGATTGTTGGTCCCAACAAAACATGTCCAAGAGGCCCTGGGTGGCATATGTAAAAACATGCTTTTCTAATCTAGGCATGGTGTACCCTCACTAACATGAAAGTGAATTCGTAGATTATGTATCAAGGTCATAATGTTCCATCCAAAATGTAATCAATAACGGTTCATTGTAGATAAAGTTGATTTGTCACAGCTTGCAAGGATCTGAAAAATATAAATCCCTGCTCGCCACCTTAATAAGTATCCCTTTTTCTCAAAAACAATAACGGAGCAAAATGGAATGCGTTGGCTGGATTGTGTCTAATTTGAACAAAGAATAAGAATAAATAGCATATTTGTGATATACACATTGGCTATGCGTTGGACTTTGATTTTTTGCTGGTGCACCCATCCATTCACTATTCATGAATTAGGCCACTGTCTAATGTTTCATGCATACAAACCAATCTAGAAAATCGAACTCAATAAGAAAACTCCATTGCAGCCTCCACCTAAGGATAGCCTAATTACCAGATGTCCATGCAATGCAGCTCCCTCCCACTGGATGGCAGCACCCTGCCAGAAATCCGCCAACGGAAATCAGCTCCTTCTCGGCTATCTACTCAGCTATCTCTCACGGTGCTACAGTCGGCTAAACATCTCAATTACCCTTTTCATGCACTCGGCCGGGTATTCTAGAAACATTTTCACGTTGTCTGCCTGAGACAGCAAGGCCCGCCCACTGTCTACCAGGGCCAGGGGCCTGGACAGAGCTCCGACAACAGATATACAGGGGGCACAGCAGGTGCAGCTCGAGCGTCAGTCAGACCCTACTGGGGCCATCCATATACCTGCCGCAACAGACAGTTTAAAACTAGCAACAACAAGGCTATCTACACGTACACCTTTTTGTCTTTCTTCAGAGGGCCGTTTTGCCACGTTAATGCGCACACACTTTTATCCAATCAGGTGTTGTGATGGGTGCCCGTGAGCGAACAGTTTAGTGGAGGCAGAGACAGGAGGGAGAAAATGCAGTCGGGACAGAGGGCTTAGAGTGGGAGGACTGGAGGACTGGAGGACAGAGGTGACGTGTTCCGAGGTGTGTGTGTGTGGGGGGTGGGGGGGTGGGGGGGGGGGTAAGGTGTAAAGAAATCGTGTGCCTGAAATGAGGCCCGTCCGTGAAAATAGTGCACCCAGAGCAAGATGCTGCTGTATATGCTAGTGCCGGGCTCAAGGTATACATACCTCTTCCACAGCACCACCCCAGCTCCTGCCAGTGCTTCCCAATGCAGTGGCAGGATTTCACACTTACTATCACACTTAAACAAGTGTGAGATTGAGGAATATTGCAGGTCATACCAGGCATGGAACTGCAGGTTTTATAATTTTTGTAATACTGTGTATTGCAAAATATTAGTTCTGTGTTGAAGAAGATAGACTGAGAGAGCCACCATGTGGTTAACTCTCTTAAACAAGTGCCTGTGTTTAAAATTAAGTGCCGGTGCCGAGCACCGGAAAACACCAATACAAATGAAGCACTGCAATTGTCTGTAGTACTAGAAGCCTAGATGTATTTACGCATTGGCAGAGCCAATATATTTTGTTTTCGTGCACTGAGGCAGTTTTCGCAAGCGTGTTGACTAGCAGGCATTCAACACCCCGGGCAAGCAGCAGTCCGCGCGCCTCCACAGACTGGACTCTAAAGGCATCTAACAGTGTCTACCTGTGGCCGACTCACTTCATTGATTATGTGTCCGTCTGCGACTAGTTTCAGCATCGAGATGCCACCGTGTGGGTACCGGCAGCTACAGTGACAGCTGCTCTCTCACATAGACGAGGCGCAATATAGTCAGCGTCAATGCAGGTTTACCTCACACACATGACAGACACAGCACTGCATGCTTCACCGACGCACACAGAGGCTCCTGCTTAGACAGAGCAGTGCCTGCTTTCCTCACACAGCCGGAGGAGCACAGGCAACAGAAGTTGCTCGTGTGAAGCTGGGTTCAAAAAGTGGCTTAAAATGTGTTTCCAGCTCAATAGTTGTGTGTGAGGATTTAGGATGCTAACAGTGAGGTGAGGGGGGTGGGGGCGGATTGGGGGTTTAAGGCCATTGCCAAGGAACCAGACTTAAAAGGGACAATAGCTAAAAGGACCGTGTTTATGTAGTTAGCAGTGTATTCACCCAGCCGCAAACATTTATACAAGTTTATTGTGAACCACCATATCCTTCTTGTGAATGACAGCCTCAGCAAATGTTAGGCGTATCATAAACCCTTTCCCCTACAAGATCAACAAAAGCTCTGGCAGATGCAGATCAGCCATACTGTTTTGGACACTTCCTAATGCATATTATAAATTCAAAATGAGGATAGCTAAACCTGGTTTTGTTGAAATAGCAGAAGGACATGAGTAGCACTTGCATTTATTGACGCATGCCTTATTACCAATGACCCGATAGTTATCTCATAAACAGAGTGCGAGGACCAGTTGGGCACATGTGTGAGCCCCATGTTTCTTTTAAACAACTACTGTGAAACTTCCGTGGGGGGTGGGGAGGCATTTTCTGACGAGTTCTGATGTCACTTTCAGTGACCATTTAACGGAGAAGGCACGTTGCCTACGAAGGGCAGGACATTCTGAGGTGGTTTACCAGGGCCATAAATTCACAAATGGTAAATGGGTCACCCATTACCCATTGCCCATTGTGGCCTTGAGCGTAAGTGGGAATGTTATTTGCTATCCCAAAGGGCAGCTAAAGCTCTCTCTGTTATCTAACGAAAACAATTAAAAAAAAAAAGCTTTGCACTGTACTACACAAAGCTTGGAAAGTTTAAATAAAAATATATGAAGTTGCAAGCCAGACACTTGACACTTTGCACAGACATACACTGAAAAAGTGTTAAAATACAGAGTTTGCTTCCAGTCCATTACTAGTTAAATAACCTAATGTGTTGGCAGGGGTGTTTTATGTAGTATATGTAGTATACGTTTACATGTGTAGCATGTGGTGTATGGAATCTAGGTGTTGTTGGTGGCCGTGTAGTGCTATGTGCAGGGTAAGTATTGCAGGCGATGATGTTGTTTACGGTTGTTGGTGATATACGCGATGTAGTGTATAGGAGGATTAGGTTAGGATTAAAGCTGTTTATAAGTGTAGGGTGATATAGAAATCAATTATGGGCGGTAGTGTAGGATGTGGATGGTACAGCATATAAATGGTGGTGTAGGCATAAACCACGAAGGTGCTGGTGAGGTGGCATAGAGCATATGTTGTGTAGGTCAGAGGTGGTGGTTTAGGCTGCATCTGGAATGCAGTGTAGGTGATGGTGGATGGTGGAGTGACCTGTCTTACTCCTCTGCTTTGATCTCACTCTCTCTTCTTGCCTCGCTAGGTTCCAATTTCCCTTCCTCCCTCTTTTCCCTGCCAATTTTCCTGCGCTCTTTCCAGACTTCTATCCCCTTTCTAGTTGTCAGTGAAAACACACACATATCTTGTAAAAAGGGACTGAACAAAGTGAAAAGCTGCCTTTCTTAAATATGTGTGAAGTGCTAACAAGGTGTGAGTCTTTGTTTCCCCTCTGCTGCATTTGCTTCTAGGTGTGAGGCTTCTGACTGCTCCCAGGCAGGAGACTCCAACAAAAGGAGGCCTGATGTCCCCTCAGATTCAGCCTTTGTTATGAGCCCAGCAGGAGTCTGAACTAAGAAAGCCCCCTACCCGCCTTCACGGTGTTGTAGATCGAAAGCAGACAACGTGCAGGCGCTGCTGAATGTGTACCAGTGTTTGCAAATTACACCAGGAGGATTTCAGCATATTTTTAAGTGGGGCCCAACTTCTAGGCAGGGTGGACAACGTTCACCCTGTGAAAACAGTGGGTGGACGCAGTCTGTCAAGCGTGAGCACAGCAAAAGGAGAGCCCAAAACACTTTTACCCCATACAATTTCCATAGAAAAAATTTGACATTGATGCAGAAAAACCACTGAACAGAAATACACCAAATTTGGCAGAAAGCTAGATTATCCAGAAAGTGTGCTTTTAGTGATTTTGTGTAATTCTGTTAAGCTGTTTTAGAGAAATTAAGGTTCAAAATGTATAGATATCTTTTGCCACTGGACTACCGCAGGAAAATAAATTCTGATTGACTGGAGCCGTGGGAGTCCCACAGGACCGAGCAATGTGTTTGACGGCATCAACATGAAGAAAAATACTGCAGCTGCTCAAAAGGGGCTTGTGGGACACTCTCCCCAACCAAAGTCAAAACATCTATTTCTGTTTTAGTTCATCAGGGAGGGAGTCTATGACCTGTCGACTGCTTATGGGGTGTCGACCGCCCACAAGAGGTTGGACGCAGGGCACAGAAATTCACCAGTTATGCATAATAGACAAAAGTATAGCTTGCACAGCTGTGATGCAACGTTTATGACCTCATATATTACATCACTGATGATATCTGTAATTGATAGCGGTGCACATTACACCTATGTCAGTTTCTTATAACTGGTGAATTTCAGTGGGTTCTTTTTGGTTTTTAAGCAGATTTTTTTTAATGTAAGTTAATTTTTTTCAACTTGGCGACAATGACAAATGTAAAAAAACAATTTGCTTAGGTGCTTCATGTTTCGGGTCTGGTCCGCACTTTTCAGATCCACATGATCTACACGATAGATGTTATCTTATTTGTATAAGTATGGCATGCAACCCACTTGGGTATCCTGGTGCTGAAGCAGGAGCTGTGTGGGCCGAGTCTTGGACGGGGTTTGATGAAGAGCCAGGTCCTCAGTTTCTTGTAAAATCCAAGAACTAACGATGTGCAGGGGTAGGCCATTCCAGATTCTAGGAGCTAGGTAGTAGAAGGCACGACCATCTGTTCTGGTTCTCTGTATATGGAGGTGTGCACAAGTAGGAATATGGCTGAGCGGAGTTGTCTGGTAGGTTTGTGGAAGCTTATGCAGTTGTTGAGGTACGTGGGGCCAAGTTGTATAAGGCTTTGTATGTGTAAAGTCTGAAGAGTGTTTGTTTGTGGGTTGGGAGCCAGTGGAGCTCTTTGAGGTTTGGTGTGATGTGACTGTGGGGTGGGGTGGGAGGTTGAGGGTGAGCAGAGCCATTGGGTTTTGTATGGCCTGCAGTGTTCCGGTCAGTTACGCATTGATTCTGGCATAGAGTTGAATAGCTGAAGTCCAGCTTGCTTGCGATGAGAGCTTAGGTGATGGTTTTGCGAGTGTTTTGGGGAGCCATTTGAGGGTCTTGAGTGTGTGGAACAAGAAATGGAGACTGCTCTAACATGGTTGATCATGGTGAGTTGGTTGTTGATTGCTATTCCGAGGTTCTGTTTTTGGTTTGCCGGGAGGGTTGAGTGTCAGAGTTCAAAAGACCATCAGATTGAGTTCAAGAGCGATTTGTACTAAAGTTACTACTACTGTTCTGTGCTTTAAAATGATACACACATTTCTGATTTTAGCGCATCGTGCTTCAATTTAAACAAAATATGACGATTTGTGCTATGTAACTCCATATGGCAAGGCCATGATTCACCAAGATTAGCACAACATCACTCTGTGCAGGTCTTCAACTTTGTATTGCAGAAAAGTCTCAAATTAGATATGCACCAAAGACCCTTCATCTAGTATAATTCTCTTGGGCAGAAATTCACTCAACTGTTACTCGTGCCCTAGAAGTCATGGACTGGCATTACATCGATCAACCATGGGCAATTCATGCTGGTTTCCCTTTGCCTATTGTTTGCACCTGTTTTAATTTAGCCACAGGGCACGCAAAGCCGGGCCATGCTACTTTGCATGACTTTAGTTGATCTGGATTTGCATGTAATCCGGGGAGGCTTTGCACTAATTTTGACACATTACACCAACGTTGCATAAATTATCAGGAGTTGGGCTTAATCCTTTCCAGATCCTTTTACACGCGAACGTTGATTTATGCTGATGTTGGCTCCGCTAAGCATCCCGTGGTGCCACATAGCATCTTGTGAGAGCCCGCGCTACAGCAAAGCAAATTTTGACTTAGATATTTTTCCTGTGGACTGCCCTTCAATAGGGATGTTTGATTTATTTTCTCACATTTATGAAAAGTGCAAAACAAATGAGTCATTCAGTCTCAAGCATGAAAATTAGCAGAGTTTATCCATCTGATTTAGATTTGCGAACATCAAATTTTCAGTTATTTTTTTGAGTGACTCTTAATTGTGGCAAATTCTTTTTTTTTGTTTCTTACGTGCAATTCATCTTTTTACACATTGCTTAAAGCACCACTCATTTGCACTGATTAAAAAAGTTTCCATACATAATGTAATGGTTTGCTTCTGGGTGTAGCTTGGTGCTGTGGGTTATACCCGTCATCATTGGCCCTCAGTTACTCCATTGTCTTCAAAGGAGCTCTCAACATTTCAGTTTTCTAATAATATGCACAAGTCCCTTTTTTATCACACGTTGTAGGTGCAATATTATTTATGTGGTACTCTATCTCCAGCGAGCTATGTGTTTTCTCTGTTTCACCAGTCTGCCTGTATTTACCGATCTTTTGTGAATGTGTTTATGTTCCCACCGTGGGTAATCAACCCGTTTGTGTTTCTGTTTACACACAGCAATGTTTTCCTAATCTGTGTATCAATTTCGTGTAAAACAGGTGGGCATGCTTCGAGTGAACTCTTGCCTCACCTTGACCGACTATTTGAAATATTCCACACGAGTGTTCAAGGTGTACTGCGCTAGAAGCACCTCCTTCATAGGAACACAACCCTTTCCTGACACACACAAATACACACACACCCTCACTTAGATACACACAACTCTTTCCTACTGCATATACACATACTTCTCCGCAGTCAGAGACACAAAACCCCTTCCCACATGCACACACTGCTCCTCACTCAGAAACACAGTATTTCCTACTGCATATAGGCACACTCCTCCTCTCTCAGATACACACAGTGCCTTCCTACTGGCTATACACACACCCCTCCTCACTCAGATACTCTCAGACCCTTCATACTGCATATAAACACACTATCCACCTCACTCAGATATTCACAGACCATTCCTGCTGCTTACACACACTCATTACTTAGATATGCACAGCCTCTTCCTTCTGCGTATTCACCCAAACCCCCCACTCATAGACACAGCCCCTTACTGTTGCATATACACACTCTCCCCCTCACTCAGATACTCACAGACCCTTCATACTGCATATAAACACACTCTCCACCTCACTCAGATACTCTCAGACCCTTCATACTGCATATAAACACACTCTCCACCTCACTCAGATACTCTCAGACCCTTCATACTGCATATAAACACACTATCCACCTCACTCAGATACTCTCAGACCCTTCATACTGCATATAAACACACTCTCCACCTCACTCAGATACTCTCAGACCCTTCATACTGCATATAAACACACTATCCACCTCACTCAGATACTCTCAGACCCTTCATACTGCATATAAACACACTATCCACCTCACTCAGATACTCTCAGACCCTTCATACTGCATATAAACACACTATCCACCTCACTCAGATACTCTCAGACCCTTCATACTGCATATAAACACACTCTCCCCCTCACTCAGATACTCACAGACCCTTCATACTGCATATAAACACACTATCCACCTCACTCAGATACTCTCAGACCCTTCATACTGCATATAAACACACTCTCCACCTCACTCAGATACTCTCAGACCCTTCATACTGCATATAAACACACTATCCACCTCACTCAGATACTCACAGACCATTCCTGCTGCTTACACACACTCATTACTTAGATATGCACAGCCTCTTCCTTCTGCGTATACACCCAAACCCCCCACTCATAGACACAGCCCCTTACTGTTGCATATACACACTCTCCCCCTCACTCAGATACTCACAGACCCTTCATACTGCATATAAACACACTCTCCACCTCACTCAGATACTCTCAGACCCTTCATACTGCATATAAACACACTATCCACCTCACTCAGATACTCTCAGACCCTTCATACTGCATATAAACACACTATCCACCTCACTCAGATACTCACAGACCATTCCTGCTGCTTACACACACTCATTACTTAGATATGCACAGCCTCTTCCTTCTGCGTATACACCCAAACCCCCCACTCATAGACACAGCCCCTTACTGTTGCATATACACACTCTCCCCCTCACTCAGATACTCTCAGACCCTTCATACTGCATATAAACACACTATCCACCTCACTCAGATACTCTCAGACCCTTCATACTGCATATATACACACTCTCCCCCTCACTCAGATACTCTCAGACCCTTCATACTGCATATAAACACACTATCCACCTCACTCAGATACTCTCAGACCCTTCATACTGCATATAAACACACTATCCACCTCACTCAGATACTCTCAGACCCTTCATACTGCATATAAACACACTATCCACCTCACTCAGATACTCTCAGACCCTTCATACTGCATATAAACACACTATCCACCTCACTCAGATACTCACAGACCATTCCTGCTGCTTACACACACTCATTACTTAGATATGCACAGCCTCTTCCTTCTGCGTATTCACCCAAACCCCCTCACTCATAGACACAGCCCCTTACTGTTGCATATACACACTCTGCCCCTCACTCAGATACTCTCAGACCCTTCATACTGCATATAAACACACTCTCCACCTCACTCAGATACTCTCAGACCCTTCATACTGCATATAAACACACTATCCACCTCACTCAGATACTCTCAGACCCTTCATACTGCATATAAACACACTCTCCACCTCACTCAGATACTCACAGACCATTCCTGCTGCTTACACACACTCATTACTTAGATATGCACAGCCTCTTCCTTCTGCGTATTCACCCAGACCCCCTCACTCATAGACACAGCCCCTTACTGTTGCATATACACACTCTGCCCCTCACTCAGATACTCACAGACCCTTCCTGCTGCTTACACACACTCATTACTTAGATATGCACAGCCTCTTCCTTCTGCGTATTCACCCAGACCCCCTCACTCATAGACACAGTCCCTTACTGTTGCATATACACACTCTCCTCCTCACTCAGATACTCACAGACCCTTCATACTGCATATAAACACACTCTCCACCTCACTCAGATACTCTCAGACCCTTCATACTGCATATAAACACACTATCCACCTCACTCAGATATTCACAGACCATTCCTGCTGCTTACACACACTCATTACTTAGATATGCACAGCCTCTTCCTTCTGCGTATACACCCAAACCCCCTCACTCATAGACACAGCCCCTTACTGTTGCATATACACACTCTCCCCCTCACTCAGATACTCACAGACCCTTCATACTGCATATAAACACACTATCCACCTCACTCAGATATTCACAGACCATTCCTGCTGCTTACACACACTCATTACTTAGATATGCACAGCCTCTTCCTTCTGCGTATTCACCCAAACCCCCCACTCATAGACACAGCCCCTTACTGTTGCATATACACACTCTCCCCCTCACTCAGATACTCACAGACCATTCCTGCTGCTTACACACACTCATTACTTAGATATGCACAGCCTCTTCCTTCTGCGTATTCACCCAGACCCCCTCACTCATAGACACAGTCCCTTACTGTTGCATATACACACTCTCCTCCTCACTCAGATACTCACAGACCCTTCATACTGCATATAAACACACTATCCACCTCACTCAGATATTCACAGACCATTCCTGCTGCTTACACACACTCATTACTTAGATATGCACAGCCTCTTCCTTCTGCGTATACACCCAAACCCCCTCACTCATAGACACAGCCCCTTACTGTTGCATATACACACTCTCCCCCTCACTCAGATACTCACAGACCCTTCATACTGCATATAAACACACTCTCCACCTCACTCAGATACTCACAGACCCTTCATACTGCATATAAACACACTCTCCCCCTCACTCAGATACTCTCAGACCCTTCATACTGCATATAAACACACTCTCCACCTCACTCAGATACTCACAGACCCTTCATACTGCATATAAACACACTCTCCACCTCACTCAGATACTCTCAGACCCTTCATACTGCATATAAACACACTATCCACCTCACTCAGATACTCTCAGACCCTTCATACTGCATATAAACACACTCTCCACCTCACTCAGATACTCTCAGACCCTTCATACTGCATATAAACACACTATCCACCTCACTCAGATACTCACAGACCCTTCATACTGCATATAAACACACTCTCCACCTCACTCAGATACTCTCAGACCCTTCATACTGCATATAAACACACTCTCCACCTCACTCAGATACTCACAGACCCTTCATACTGCATATAAACACATTTTCCCCCTCACTCAGATACTCACAGACCCTTCATACTGCATATAAACACACTCTCCACCTCACTCAGATATTCACAGACCATTCCTGCTGCTTACACACACTCATTACTTAGATATGCACAGCCTCTTCCTTCTGCGTATACACCCAAACCCCCTCACTCATAGACACAGTCCCTTACTGTTGCATATACACACTCTCCTCCTCACTCAGATACTCACAGACCCTTCCTGCTGCATTTACAGAGACTCCTCCTTACTTAGATAGACACAACCTCTTTTTGCTATATATACATACACTCTGACTCATATATATAGAGCCTCTTCCTGCTGCATATACAAAGACCTTCTAACTCAGAATCACGCAGCCCCTTCCTACTGCATATACACACACTCTTCCTCACTAAGAAACACACAGTCCCTTTGTACTGCATACATACACACTCCTCCTCACTCAGAAACACACACGGCCACCAACCATAGGCCGTGAGGGCTAGGGGGCAGTGCTTAATTTGAGCCAGTTGCTTCCGGTGCTCTGCACTGACACTTAATTGTCACGTGACAGCCCACCATATGGTGGCGCTGTTTGTCAAATCTTGAGATGAGCTTAACAACAGTGTTTATTAAGTCAATATTTATCATAATAAGAATAATACCTGCTGATAATGCCATTGTTATAGCACTGGGTGGCCTGGAATAGTTCGAATTGTTACACATTAGAAGTGTGATGATTGGTACTTGTGCTTGTACTGTCATTGGCAGAGCTGACAGGGGCAATGGGTGGTGTGGGATACAGTGGCCTCCTGACAAGGGCCCTGGCACTTATTTGTTCACAAATTAAGCACTGCTAGGGAGCCCTGCCAGGGGCCCCCAAAGTCACTTTCCGACAGTCTTTCCGTGTCAGACAGGCCGACGCGAAATTGCTGTTGGAAACTGACATTGTAATCCAGACGGTGAAAACGCCGTCGACAGGGGGACTGACAGGAATACTCCACAAATCAGTCCGAACTGTGTAGAATTCACTGGCAGTTTACGTTCCAACCGTGTACATCGTAATCGGGTGGTCAGACTGTACACCGACAGAGTTGGTCGGAAGAGCTCTGACGCGGAAGGAAGATTCCGGCTGTCGGGCGGAGGCTTTCCACCCAATATCGTAATGAGCCCTAAAATGTAGATACCTGTAAATGAACTGTACACATTCAGCAGTTAGGAAAGCAGAAATTAACCACATTTTTTATAATTCTAAAGTGACGGAAACAAAGATTTGAATAGGATCAAAACAAATCAAGATGCTTTACTTGGTGATGCACAAATGACAAATATTCACTGAGGTCCGATTTCCACACACAATAATTTGGGTGCAATACAGGTTTATCAGTAAAATTGTATGTATGTGCAAATTTAGAGGCCCTTTCAAGCAAAATGGACTGCCTGTAAATGACAGTGTACTACACACCAGATGCTTTCATTACAATAGAAAATTGTGCACTTCATGTACATTAAAGATAGGTGAGCCGTGAAAGTTTGTTTTTCCAAAAGGTTGAGCCGCATTACATTAATACATACAGACAGAGGCGCAACTAGAGCCAAATTTCGGGGGGGGGGCTAAGAAAAAATTTCAGGGGGGGCTGGATCTTTAAGCAACATCCAGAGTGGAGCTGCAGGGGTGAAACAACAGCAAGGCCTCCTTAACATGCAAATGGTCTTTTAAAGACCTGTGAAGTGCTGAGGTGCGGCTGTGTGTGTGCCCGGGAAGCTGTCCCATCCCGGGCTGCCACACACGACCGGGGGGGGGGGGGGGGGGATGGGGGGGAGGGCTGGAGCCCTTTGAGTCCAATGGGTGTTGCGCGCATGCATACAGACATAATCCCAGTCCCCACACCCATCCTAAATGCACAGTACCCATACAAATTTGCTACCTCAAAAGCAACATATTATGTGCCAACGCTCACACAAATTGGCATCTTCAATAGACACTTAGATATATACACTGTACATATTAATGCACAAATACACACAATCCTCAAACAGTTGTACACACAAACACATTCATACACTCGCTTAAGTAACTCACACAGAAATACAACCCTCTTAACCATGCATAAATTAATCAGACCCACACAATGATAAACAGACTCACCATTTCACATAAACATACAAAGAGCTATACACTTCCTGCCATCAAACACGCAGGTTACGATAGAAATCCCCATGCGCAGAAACTCATTCGTATGCTGGCCCTATGCCCAGGAGCATAGCTCCAGAGATAGGGTCTGGGGTGATACATGCCCCATAAAAATGTATTCTGTAGTAAATAATTGGGTACAAGTGCTTTCAGTCGGGTACTGTGAGGTGTCTGTCGGATTTCACCTGGGATTTTTACATGCCCACAGTAACAAAAACACACATACTCTCTCCTATGTGTTTTGAGGACCTTAAAAAAGGCGATTAGTTTGAAAAATATTGTTTTTTAAGTACCCCTAACAATACACACTTCTGTGTCTTTCCACTGCCCCTTAAGCTGCTCTCGTTTCCCTGCTTCTCAAAAAATGATTTAACAAGATGTTCCAGCGTGACTGCTGGAAACTTTGAATCTCAGTCCCACCCCCATCATTATATTGACCAAGGTACGCCGATTCCCATTCACCCTACATTCAGCAGACCGACGTTCGTACACACCTCACACACACAAACCCACAATCTTTCCTCACACAAACAGGCCGCCCCTCGTGCCACACACACACCCCTGCACGTCTGTGTGTCTCAAGAGTTTGAATCGGGTCAAGGGCCTCGGGACACCGGCAGGCCTGGGAGCTGCAGGGAGCTGTCAGGTGCGGGTTTGAGTAAGTGGCCGCCCCCCGCCCTTTTCCTCATACTTGGCCAGACGTTCCTGCTCTGTGTTTATGCACCAATGAAGTCTGCCCTGTCCGTGAGAGCGCGCGGCGCACACCCCTGGCGCGCTTTGTTTCTTGCTCATGCAATTAAAATTGGTTCATTTTCTACACACCCGACGAGGAGGACGCTTCCGCAGCTGGGCGTGACTGAGGGCGGGGGGGGGGGGGGGGGGGTGGGGGTTGAAGACCACCTTCTCCTCCGTGTGGCTACCGCATGCCACGTGCCGGGGAGCCATGCTGGGCAGTGTGCAGCCATCCACAACGGCCAAGCAAGGGGGTGCGACACTGGAGGGAGAGAGGGGGAAACAGAGAAGAGAAAGAAGCAGGGGGTGGAGAGAGAAAGAAAGATGATGACTGACAGATATACAAAGAGAGAATGAGAAGAAGGAGACAGGAAGAACCAGGCTGAGGGTAAAGTTGACAGATTCAATTAAAGAGAGGGATAGAGAGCGGAAAAAAGACAGATGGGTAGGGAGAGAGGAAAACAACAGGGAGCGAAATATAAGGGAGGCAGCAGTAGAACGATGGAGAGCAGGGGAGAGACAAGAAAAAGAAGGGAAATAGTGTATGGAGTGAGAGCTGCAGGAAGAGATAGAGAGTAATAAACAGGGAACATGAGGGAAGAAAATGAGAAAGAAAGAAGCCGGATTAGTAGAGTCTGCCATAAAACAAGGAGTGCAGAGGAGGGCTCAGGACAGATGGGACGGGGAGGCAATGCGATGGAAAGAGAGAGTGAGTAACAGATGAGAGTCGGACAGAGGGTGAAGACAGAACGACTCAGAAAGAGAAAGTGCAGTGGAAGGGGAGAAAGTATCCGAGCTAAAGGGGGAATACGGGAAGGAGGATGGGGGAGAGCCAATAGGGGGAAAAGGTAAGGCAGAGGAACGAGAGAGGGGTGGGGGAAACAAGAGGATGAAACAGGCGGCGAGGCATGTACATAGCGAAATGTGAGGGAGAGAGGAAAGTCAGAGGGAGGGGAGAAGGAGTGAAACAGAAAGGAAAGAGGAAAAGAGTGAGAGGCAGAGGGCGACAGGTACAACTCAAGGAAAGAGAGAGACTGAGTACTAAATAAAGAGGTACGGAGACAGAGGGAAGCTGAAGGGAGGCAAGGAGACAGACACGGCGAGGGGGTGGAGGCAGGGCCAGGGATCCTCCTACCTGCGCGCCCAGACTGCCAGATACGCCGAGTGTAACCTGGGGAAGTCAGACAAGTAAAAACACATTGGAAGTCAAGGCTGCCCGCGCTAGGTGAATGAGCTCAGGGCTGGCCGGCTCTCCCCTGCACTCACCGCTGACACCTCTCCTCCCCGCAGGCGGACACCAGCCCGGGCGCGCGCTGCCCGCTGCCCTCTGCCCGGGTCAGCGCCAGGGGTCAGTGTCCAGCAGGTTGATGTGCCCCCCTCGGCCAGCCGATGAGTTTCTGCGACTTTTATGGCTCCTTCCATCCTCTAGATCATGCACAGAAACTTCCGGCAGTGGATTTTCTACGTGTTTCTATGTTTTGGAGTCATCTACGTCAAGCTAGGGTAAGTGACACCGGCTGAGAGCACTGCGCGTGGTGGCATTTGTGTTTCTTGTGAGAAGGCACAGCCCCATCGATTTTTGTGGCTTGGGAATTTGATCATACATCCCATTAAAGCTAGTAAAAAACATTCCCCGTTGAAATGAAAGTGCCTCTAAAGTGCCCACAACCATGTGTTTATGGCGATTTACAGCAGGGCTCCTACTCATTGTCTTACTGATGCACGTGCCTGTGACCCGGATATTATGTTAAAGCAATGCAGGGATCTCATGGGATGGGACATTCACTGAGTCCGAGGCTTTATGGAGACAGCTCTCGAAGTGCTCGCAGGGCAAGGGCTGTTAAAGTGCTGCCATAGACTTACCTGTCACTATCCTGGCAAAGGGTTTGCTTTGAAAGTGCTGCTAGTTTATAGGTCAGAAAGTGCTGTCAGGGAGCATATTTGAAAGTTTTGCCAGGGTGTAGGTCTAAACGTGTTGGCAGTGGGCCATGTTGTCTTAAAGTGACACCAGTTGTTAGCCTTTAAAGTGCTGCCTGAAAGAAGTGTCGAGAGTCAAGCCAGTTTGGTAACTCTGAACGTGGTTCCAAAGGACTTGGTCATAAACTGCTGCCGGGGCTTAGGCCTCAAAGTATACTAGTAGGCATGCTTCGAGGTGCTGCCTTTGGTGTGGCTCGTAAAAACTCGTGGGAGGCACAGCTCTAAAAGTGCTGCAAATTGAGTCATAATCAAAGTGCTTCAAGCAGCAATGCTCTCAAAGTGCTATAAGATGGAGCAAATCTCAAAGTGTTGCCAAGGACAGCTTTCATTGGACTGAGAAAGGGGCATCTCTCAAAGATCTGCAGAGGCACAACCTTAATGTGGTGGCAGAAGGCCTTGCATTGAGTGCTGCCACAGAGGGCTCTGAGTACACAGCCTGCAAGGGCGACCTCAAAGTGAGAAAGTTCAGTTAGGGTGCATTTGCAAAGTGCTACCAGCAGGCAGTTCGAAGTCTTACCAGTGACTGCTTTCTAAGTGCGGCAGGGAGATGGGAGTGAACAGCTTTTGTTAGGGATTTAGCCCATAGAGCACCCCTGGAAACATCTCTCAAAGTATTCCAGAGAGATCATCTCTCAAAGTGCTGTGACATTTTTTCTCAGAAAGCTTCCAGATAGACAGCTCTGAGTGGGACAGTGGAGAGCGCTAACAAAGTGCTGCCAATGAGTGGCTCTCATATTGCTTCTATTCAGTTCTTTAGGTATTTTCAGAGGGAGCAGCCCTCGAAGTTCTGCTAGGGTACACTTCACCATAAAGTGCTGAAAGAGGGACATATCTAAAAAAAAAAAAAACAAGCTAAAGGGAGTTGCTGCTCTCTATATGCTGCCGGCCTACAAGTAGGCAGATCTCAAAGTGGTGGCAGACTGAGCTTTCAAAGTGCTGGTGGGAGGCCGGGGTCAAGTTTCAGATAAGTGCCAAAGGGATGGTTCTTAAAGTGCCAATAGAAGGACAATGCTCATAGTGCTGAAAGGGAAGTAAACACTATAGGTTCTCCGAGATTAACGTTTGCACCCATACCCTTTCAACACACAACTGAGACTCTGCAAGACCTCTGCTCCTGTAGATGCAACTGTTTTAAACATTAAAGCCCTGGGACACTGCAACGAAAGCTAATTATGTCAGACAGCAGGTAGGAGACTTGTCACAGACCAGTGAGTGTGGAAAACGGAATCAGTGAGGGAACACAGGTCTAAAGCACGTGTATGGAAAGAACCATATCTGCTGCAGTCCAGCCCACTGGGAAATTGCTTGAGGCCCGTGGAGTGCAAGAGTGCTACAGGATAACTCACTGCAGGAATGTCACAGGGTAACCACTGCAAGAGTGCTACAGGCCAACTCACCGCAAGAGTGCTATAGGATTATTAATTGGAACAATGGAACAAGGTGCACCACTGCAAGAGTGGAACAGGGTAAACGATTGCAAGAGTGCTAAAGGAAAACTCACTGCAAGAACGGCACAGGATATCTCACCGCAAGACTGCTACAGGAAAACTCACTGCAAGAATGCCACAGGATAACTCACTACAAGACTGCTACAGGAAAACTCACTGCAAGAATGCCGCAGGATAACTCACAGCAAGACTGCTACAGGAAAACTCACTGCAAGACTGCTACAGGAAAACTCACTGCAAGAATGCCGCAGGATAACTCACAGCAAGACTGCTACAGGAAAACTCACTGCAAGACTGCTACAGGAAAACTCACTGCAAGAATGCCACAGGATATCTCACCGCAAGACTGCTACAGGAAAACTCACTGCAAGAATGCCGCAGGATAACTCACAGCAAGACTGCTACAGGAAAACTCACTGCAAGACTGCTACAGGAAAACTCACTGCAAGAATGCCACAGGATAACTCACTGCAAGACTGCTACAGGAAAACTCACTGCAAGAATGCCGCAGGATAACTCACTGCAAGAATGCCGCAGGATAACTCACTACAAGACTGCTACAGGAAAACTCACTGCAAGACTGCTACAGGAAAACTCACTGCAAGAATGCCGCAGGATAACTCACTGTAAGACTGCTACAGGAAAACTCACTGCAAGACTGCTACAGGAAAACTCTCTGCAAAAATGCCACAGGATATCTCACTGCAAGAGTGGAACAGAATAAACCCCTGCAAGCGTGGAACAGGATAAACCACTGCAAGAGTGGAACAAGGCACACCACTGCAAGAGTGGAACAAGGCACACCACTGCAAGAGTGGAACAAGGTACACCACTGAAAGAGTGGAACAAGGTACACCACTGCAAGAGTGGAACAGGGTAAACCATTGCAAGCGTGGAACAAGGTACACCACTGCAAGAGTGGAACAAGGCACACCACTGCAAGAGTGGAACAGGGTAAACAACTGCAAGAGTGGAACAAGGTAAACCACTGTAAGAGTGGAACAAGGCACACCACTGCAAGAGTGGAACAGGGTAAACCACTGCAAGCGTGGAACGGGGTGAACCACTGCAGGAGTGCTACAGGATAATTCACTGTAAGAGTGGAACAAGGTAAACCACTGCAAGAGTGGAACAGAGCACACCACTGCAAGAGTGGAACAGGGTAAACCACTGCAAGTGTGGAAAAGGGTGAACCACTGCAAGAGTGCTACTGGATAACTCACTGTAAGAGTGGAACATGGTAAACCACTGCAAGAGTGCTACAGGATAACTTACCACAGGAGTGGAACAGGATAAATCACTGCAAGCGTGCAACAAGATAACTCACCGCGAGAGTGCTACAGGATAACTCACTGCAAGAGTGGAACAGGTACACCACTGCAAGAGTGGAACAAGGCACACCACTGCAAGAGTGGAACAAGGCACACCACTGCAAGAGTGGAACAAGGTACACCACTGCAAGAGTGGAACAAGGCACACCACTGCAAGAGTGGAACAAGGTAACACTGCAAGAGTGGAACAAGGCACACCACTGCAAGAGTGGAACAGGGTAAACAACTGCAAGCGTGGAACGGGGTGAACCACTGCAAGAGTGCTACAGGATAACTCACTGTAAGAGTGGAACAGGGTAAACCACTGCAAGAGTGGAACAAAGCACACCACTGCAAGAGTGGAACAGGGTAAACCACTGCAAGCGTGGAACAGGGTGTGGAACAGGGTGAACCACTGCAAGAGTGCTACAGGATAACTCACTGTAAGAGTGGAAAAGGGTAAACCACTGCAAGAGTGCTACAGGATAACTTACCACATGAGTGAAACAGGATAAATCACTGCAAGAGTGCAACAAGATAACTCACCGCAAGAGTGCTACAGGATAACTCGCAGCAAGAGTGGAACAGGGCAAACCACTGCAAAATTGCTACAGGATAACTCACTGCAAGAGAGGAACAGGGCAAACCACTGCAAGAGTGGAACAAGGTAAACCACTGTAAGCGTGCTACAGGGTAACTCACTGCAAGAGTGGCACAGAGTAAATGACGGCAAACGTGCTACAGGATAACTCACTGCAAAAGAGGTACGAAAAAAATCACTGCAAGAGTGCTACAGGAAACTCACTGCAAGAGTGGCACAGAGCAAATGACTGCAAGAGTGCTACAGGGTAACTCACTGCAAGAGTGGTACAAGGTAAATCACTGCAAGAGTGCTACAGGGTAACTCACTGCAAGAATCGTGCAAGGTAAATCACTTTAAGAGTGCTACAGTGTAACTCACTGCAAGAGTGCTACAAGGTAAACCACTGCAAGAGTGCTACAGGATAACCCACTGCATGAGTGCTACAGGATTACTCTCTGCAAGAGTGGAACAGGGTAAACGACTGCAAGAGTGCCCCAGGATAACACTGCCAGAGAGATACGAGGTAAACCACTGCAAGAGTGCTACAGGATAACTCACTGTAAGAGTGGAACAGGGTAAACCACTGCAAGAGTGGAACAAAGCACACCACTGCAAGAGTGGAACAGGGTAAACCACTGCAAGCGTGGAACAGGGTGTGGAACAGGGTGAACCACTGCAAGAGTGCTACAGGATAACTCACTGTAAGAGTGGAAAAGGGTAAACCACTGCAAGAGTGCTACAGGATAACTTACCACATGAGTGAAACAGGATAAATCACTGCAAGAGTGCAACAAGATAACTCACCGCAAGAGTGCTACAGGATAACTCGCAGCAAGAGTGGAACAGGGCAAACCACTGCAAAATTGCTACAGGATAACTCACTGCAAGAGAGGAACAGGGCAAACCACTGCAAGAGTGGAACAAGGTAAACCACTGTAAGCGTGCTACAGGGTAACTCACTGCAAGAGTGGCACAGAGTAAATGACGGCAAACGTGCTACAGGATAACTCACTGCAAAAGAGGTACGAAAAAAATCACTGCAAGAGTGCTACAGGAAACTCACTGCAAGAGTGGCACAGAGCAAATGACTGCAAGAGTGCTACAGGGTAACTCACTGCAAGAGTGGTACAAGGTAAATCACTGCAAGAGTGCTACAGGGTAACTCACTGCAAGAATCGTGCAAGGTAAATCACTTTAAGAGTGCTACAGTGTAACTCACTGCAAGAGTGCTACAAGGTAAACCACTGCAAGAGTGCTACAGGATAACCCACTGCATGAGTGCTACAGGATTACTCTCTGCAAGAGTGGAACAGGGTAAACGACTGCAAGAGTGCCCCAGGATAACACTGCAAGAGAGATACGAGGTAAACCACTGCAAGCGTGGTACAGGGTAACTCACTGGAAGAGTGGTACAAAGCAAACCACTGCAAGAGTGCTTTAGGATAACTCACTGGAAGAGTGGTACAAAGTAAACCACTGCAGGAGTGGTACAGGTCAACTCACTGCAAGGGTGTTCTAGGCAAATGTGCTGCAAAAGCAAAACAGATTAACTCACTGCAAGAGTGCTCAAGGGGAAATCACCTCAAGAGTGGAAAAGTTGAAACCACTGCAAAAGTGGTACAGGTCGATTCACTGCAAAGGTGCTCCAGGCCACCCCGTTGCAAGAGTAATACAGGTCAACTCACTGCAAGAATGCAGCTGGTCAACTTGCTGAAAGTGTAATACATACCAACTCACTGCAAGAATAACACAAATCACTTCACTGAAATAGTGCTACAGGTCAACTTACTGCAAGAGTAGCACAGATCAACTTACTGCAAGAGTGCCACAGGTTAACATACAACAAGGGGGTCAAAGCTAGACTGCTGTCTACACAAGGCTCTGCGTGTGACTGCGTCAGCTCCATGCCCCAGAGAAGAAGGCTGCCTCAGTTTAGTTTAGTGACTGACATCAGTAGGGTCTCTCTCTACAATATGAGCAATTGAATGATATAACACCTGTTTCAACCCAAGGCGCTGCAATATGTGAGCACTTTCAGTACCTCTTAACGGGTGCACATATCCGTATTCCGTCACAGCACCCGATGCTCATGAGGGAATCTCAACACTGTGTGTTCATGTGACTTCCACTGCAAAAATCAGTTGTGAGAGGGAGACTGCCGCATGCAGACCCCCAACATCTACAGTGAAATCTCTGGGCTCAGGAGTGCGCTGCCTCGTATGTATGTGGTATTTCTATAGCGCAAGCAAACAGAGCCAAAAGCAGTGGAGCACTGCACAGGGTCGAAGACAAGCATAAAGTCAGTGAGTGGTAGGAGAGGTGGCTGTTGTGTGGACGGTTAGTGCCGTGGGATGTAGTGTTCTTTAAAGAGGTGCGTCTTCAACTCTTGCTGAATCTGAGCAGTGCTCCAGGGGGCTATGGTACTGCTCTCCAAATGGATTGAAGACATCCATACTCGAGTATTGTATTGTGGTGCAATGCCGACTGCTGCCAGGCAACCATGGCAGGAAGACCTATTAACTGGTGGCGCCCAGTGCGACAACCATTTTTGGTGTCCTCACACCTCATAACCACCTCCTCGGATTCTATCACGACCACCGGGCAAACATGCTCCTCATCTCTCCAACCTGAAGTTATTGCTAAACACAGTGCCCCCCTCCAAAAGTCAGCGCTCAGTGCGGCCGCACCGGTCACACTGCCCTAAAACGGTTGTATGTTATTACAACGAATTCCATTGCAACGCATGCCTTTACCACGCATGCGTTACAACGGAATGCTATTTCAACGCATAACCTTTTCCTCTCTTTGTTCGTGGTGACGTCGTACGTCGTTAAGAGGAAACGGAAGTTTCTTTCCGTTTCCTTTTAAACGACGCCGAGTGACTTTAGGTGAGTTTCTCTTTTTTTGGGGGGGGGGAGACCTCCCCAAGCCCCTTTTTTAATGTTAGCCTTTACCACACATGCCTTTACTACGTACCTCGTAGTAAAGGTATGCGTGGTAAAGGCTTTCGTGGTAACCAACCTGTACCGCCCTTCATCATTTGGGACAAACATCTTAAGGCTCACTGGAAGTCGCTCAGTGTGCGAGCACGCACAATAGTGCTCTAGTCGTATTTCATTCCCCAATGGTTAACATTGTTGAGGAATAGGTAACAGGGGTTGCTCACAAGCAGTGCAAAAATGTGAAATTAAACAAATTAATTAGATACAAACGGTGGTGGTGCCATTAAAATGGGGTAAAGGAAGGAAAAACAGTTTAATAGGGACCTTCCCTTCCCAATATTAAAAAACAGTGGAAGAGAGGTAGCTTCAACAAAGGGCCCAGAGGTCACCTACTGCTTCTTCAGGACCTATTTCATTCTACTGCTTGTAGTGGAATCATTAAAGAAAATAAAGTGTAAACAATATCACCTTCTGCCCTCCTGGACTAATCTTAAGGAGAGTGACGCCTCACCTCACCCGGCATCAGCGCAAGTAGCAAGGAGCCCCGCTCTGCCCGTCGGTACTCCAGACGTCCTTCTGGGCTGTCTGTGGGAGGTTTACACTTTATTTTCTTTAATGATTCCACTACAAGCAGTAGAATGAAATAGGTCCTGAAGAAGCAGTAGGTGACCTCTGGGCCCAAGGTAAACACTGCAGAAACATGTCGACCATAAGAACTGTCACGGTAGTTATTTGTTGAAGCTACCTCTCTTCCACTGTTTTTTAATATTGGGAAGGGAAGGTCCCTATTAAACTGTTTTTCCTTCCTTTACCCCATTTTAATGGCACCACCACCGTTTGTATCTAATTAATTTGTTTAATTTCACATTTTTGCACTGCTTGTGAGCAACCCCTGTTACCTATTCCTCAACAATGTTAACCATTGGGGAATGAAATACGACTAGAGCACTATTGTGCGTGCTCGCACACTGAGCGACTTCCAGTGAGCCTTAAGATGTTTGTCCCAAATGATGAAGGGCGGTACAGGTCGGTTGCCTGATGGGAACACTATCAGTAGGTCTGAGAGTGTCCAGTGAACGACTCTGGCTAGTCAATCATTCACACCTTTATACACTTATTCCAATCTCTTCTTTTAAGATATTGACCAAAGGCTGCTCTGTTGTTGGTAAAAGTTAAGATAGAGGGCTGTAGCATTTTGGTCGTAAAAATTCCCTCAGACCCCCTTTCTGTATGTAGTGTTTCGTGGTAACCACGCATGCGTTGTAATGCATGCGTGGTTAATGTTTTCATGGAAACAGCCGCGTTGTAGTGGCCGTTTCCCCCCTAAAACCGGTCATGCTTATCTATAACAGTTTTTAAGAGTCTTAAACCACAATTCCTGCTAAGTGCTGTGCACAACAATTGTTACTATTTTCCAGTTTGAGACACTCAAATTTCTGACCTCGGAAAGTTGGGGTGCCATATAAGACTTGACGGGATTCAAACTTGTGTCCTCCTGCATTTTTCATCATTAAACTACAGTCTTCTATGTACGTTTACTATGACTATATGCTTTCTACAACACCTGAATTCAACACACATAAATGAGCTACTAATTTCCTTCTTTTATTAAGCCAGCATTTCAACTTCCAACTCTGTAAAATGTCATTAGAGTGAGCGTAAGATAACGTTTCACTGTTTGTCAAGCTTGCATTTCCCTTTCACATAGTGTTAGGTTATACTTATATAAAATATTCTATCTGACAACACGATAACCTGTACCGTTTGGAGATCACTTACATATCCTTCAAGGTGTCGTAACGCCGCTTAGCAATAGAAAATTAGGAAAAACCCTCACATAACTAAACAACACTCTTTACCTCCTGATTAAAAATCTTTTAATTTTTTTTCGAAAATAAGCGTGAGGTATAATCCATCTAAGCAGCTGAGGGTGAGCATTCAATGCATGTGTAGCAAGTACTTTGTGCTGAGGGTGAGCATTCCATGTATGTGTAGCAAGTACTTGGGGCTGAAGGTGAGCATTCCATGCATGTGTAGCAAGTACTCGGGCTGAGGGTGAGCATTCCATGCATGTGTAGCAAGTACTCGGGCTGAGGGTGAGCATTCCATGCACGTGTAGCAAGTACTTGGGGCTGAGGGTCAGCATTCCATGTACATGTAGCAACTACTTGCGGCTGAGGTTGAGCATTCCAAGCACGTGTAGCAAGTACTTGGGGCTGAGGGTGAGCATTCCATGCATGTGTAGCAAGTACTTGGGGCTGAGGGTGAGCATTCCATGCACGTGTAGCAAGTACTTGGGGCTGAGGGTGAGCATTCCATGCACATGTAGCAAGTCCTCGGGCTGCGGGTGAGCATTCCATGCACGTGTAGCAAGTACTTGGGGCTGAGGGTGAACATTCCATGCACGAGTAGCAAGTACTCGGGGCTGAGGGTGAGCATTCCATGCACGTGTAGCAAGTACTTGGGGCTGAGGGTGAGCATTCCATGTACATGTAGCAAGTACTTGCGGCTGAAGGTGAGCATTCCATGAACATGTAGCAAGTACCTGCGGCTGAGGGTGAGGATTCCATGCATGTGTAGCAAGTACTTGGGGCTGAGGGTGAGCATTCCATGCATGTGTATCAAGTACTCTGGCTGAGTGTGAGCATTCCATGCATGTGTAGCAAGTACTCGGGCTGAGGGTGAACATTCCATGCATGTGTAGCAAGTTCTCAGGGCTGCGGGTGAGCATTCCATGCATATGTAGCTAGTACTTGGGGCTGAGGGTGAGCATTCCTTGCACATGTAGCAGGTACTTGGGGCGGAGGGTGAGCATTCCATGCACGTGTAGCAAGTACTTGGGGCTGAGGGTGAGCGTTCCATGTACGTGTAGCAAGTACTTGCGGCTGAGGAGCATTCCATGCACATGTAGCACGTACTTGTGGCTGAGGGTGAGCATTCCATGCACATGTAGCAAGTACTTGGGGCTGAGGGTGAGCATTCCATGCATGTGTAACAAGTACTTGGGGCTTAGGGTGAGCATTCCATGCACGTGTAGCAAGTACTTGCGGCTCAGGGTGAGCATTCCATGCACATGTAGCAAGTACTTGCGGCTGAGGGCGAGCATTACATGCAAGTATAGCAAGTACTTTGGGGCTGAGGGTGAGCATTCCCTGCATGTGTAGCAAGTACTTGGGGGTGAGGGTGAGTATTACATGCATGTCTAGCACCTATTTAAAGAACTTTACTTCCTGCTTTCCTGTATTTTGTGAAAATGAAGAAGTTTTGAGAGCTACACTCGACTCCTCACTGGCACAAAGGTCGTATGTGTCCGTTTCAAGAAGAATCTTTCCTCTATGTACAATGCATAAGGCCTTGAATTGGATTTATTTTTACCTCTGCACGATCGGCGTGAAGGGAACGTCGGTGACGTAGATAGTCCAGGGGGGTAATGCAGAACCCACCTTTGTAGTCAATTTTAGACTGCGCTCACCTTTTGAAAATGGTTTATCGCTTTAAGATATCTAGAAGCACGTTATCAATTCACTTGAAACTAGTGCCACTATAGACAGACTACTTTTTATGATTAAGTCAATTTAGTTTTACAATAAAACAGGATCTGATCTCATTTGATGTAGAGGATCAAGTGTTATAATTTTAGTCCTTCAGTGATTTGATTTCAGACTCTTGTCACCCAGCCATTGTTATCAGACACGTCACAAATTTATAAAAAAATGAGCTGTGTAACATCAGAGTAATTGTAAATCGTGGTGTGAAAGGGGTCAATCACTGTAAGTGCCAGTAGACAGATACTGAACAGGAGTGGGGACAGTGCTGTCTCTTGAGGGGGTCTATACTATATCTAAGCGGATAAAAAGTCAACAGGGAGGCGGAGCAGCAATCTGCGCACAAGCTTTTAAAAATAATTGAATCCATTTTAGAAGTGTGCAGCTAATGCCTGCTGCCTTAAATCCAGTGGGCAGAGAATAGGTTGACACAGTGGATGACATTGCCATTGAATCTAATAAAACGAGGGCCCCAGACTGTCACCATTCATGTCCATACGCAGAGCCTTCCAGGTAAGAGGCTATCACAGAAAAATATTGAGAATATCGAAAATATTCTGTCCAAAACAGCGACTACCACAATATTATGAAGCTGAGTATAGTTACTAAAGTCTAGGTTTACGGTGTACTTTTCAGAGTATAGATTTACTATTGCAGTATTCCAGTTGTGCAGATGTGGAATAAAGAATAATACATCTATACTTACCTATATCTACTTACCTTCATGATATTACGTGACTCAATATTTTGATCACAATATTTTGGCAGGGCAATATTTTTCTCCTCAATATTGTGAAATACAATCTGGGGAGAGACAATGGCTGACTCTCTACAACCGAGCAGTTTAAAATGTGCTTTAATAAGGCCTGGGTGGAGTTCATGGAGTTTTACTCTGCAGAACTTCGCAGAGTGCCGGAAAATCTCTACTGCATTTCACCGAGTGCCACTAGCGGCTGAGTCTGTTAAGTCACGCTGCTCGTCCTGATTTTTAGTGCTGGGAGTTTGTTCAGCACTGGAAAATCAGCACAAATGGCACTACGCCTCGTGCCAGAGGGTTCTGCTGTTTTCGGCCGCTCAAGTAGACATTCTACTTGAGCAGCAGCTTTCTCAACACGAGGTGCAGATTTTTCAATGCGAGCGGTCGCGACATGCCACAACTGTCTGCGTTGAGAAATCTCGCCGGGAGAAGACCTAGCGTGCAATTTTTTCTCGCGAGCGGTTGCCAACTTATCGTTGGTGAGCTGCTTGGAAAAAAACCTCAGTTCCGCGTCAGTTCACTGAGTTTTTGGGAAATCCGCTTGGAGCCTGAAGTGGGTAAAACTCTGCAAACTCTACCGGCGGAGCAGAATTCTTCGCCCACCCCTTGTTTTTATTCCATTAAGTATGCCATTAGATTAAATAAATAGCAGGAGTTGGCTCACAAGCAGCAGGTTAGGCAATGGCAAAAACAAACATAAATGGGCTGGACCAGCGAGGGGTGTCTATAGCAGACGCCCTTGCAAAGGAAGCCATTTCCTAATTCCCATTGAATTGATAATATTCTTCTCTATGCATCTGAAAGTAACTCGGAATCTGAGGTTAATTTACGGTGATAGTTGACATGTTGCTCTACCCCAGTGATCCTATTCCTCCGAGATCCTGTTTATCCGCATTTCACTATCCGTCTTTTGTGATGAAATAGACGGCGATGGTCTCACAAAACCCCTGTGTTGGCCTAGGGGTTCTTAGGCTGCCCTGACGGTTCTTAATTCTCGCAGAATTGTCCACTGTTCCATTCGTTGGGGATGAGTTTCCTCTAATTGAATGTCTTTTATAATGTAATTACAATGAAACGCATGATGGAGTCTTGCATTAAGCTAATGCACTGATTCGTCCCCATTCCCAACCTTTGTGTACTCCGTTACTGGTGGTGGGACTGGAAAATGCTTCTGAAAACTGTTATTACAAAGCAAAACATGACTGACACTGCTCCTACGGATGTGGATCATTTGCGCCCACCTCTCCTTCAACCACCAAGGTGCACACCCTTGCCAGCTTCCTTTCTTTAGCGATCAGTGTGGGCTGAAAGATGCGCCACAATGCCAAGATGTGCATCTTGCAACTTCAAGCAATTTCTAAAAATGTTTTCGACATCATAAAGTGCAAAATTGGCGAAGTTTAAACAAAAGGGATAGAAAAATGGGGCTTGCTAACAGTGAAAAAGTGTTCTAGCGGCGGTTCAGAATTATAAGCGGGCTGGCACTGCTGCTTGTTAGCCGTGCTCTGCAGTGCCCCACAGCAGAAAGTCCAACTACGGTGCCCTTGAAACACTAGTGCCACAAAAAGAAGCCACAAAGGACAAGTTGTTCCTGCTCCACGGTGCCAGTCTCTGACACCAGCTTCCAGGTGCACAAGGGATACTGGAGGCACTGCGGGCAGCATAAGTATCAGTTGCCACTAAGGTCGCCCTCCGACTCTCCTGGCTTGTTGATCCAGGTGACAATTGTTCGCTTGGATCTTACTAGATCCTTCAAAACAGGACCTCTCCAGTACCAGATTTGCGCCTATAGTTTTCCTCCACCAAACTTCATTGTTATTGGTGGTTGCTGTTGGCTCTCCCATTGTCACAAATTCTTATTTGTTATTCAGAGCATCTCAGAATTCACCAATCACTCGCATGTGGTTAATACAGTACTGCAAGCTCCTGATGTAGTGGAGCTTTTTTTGCCAAACTATAGTGATTAGTAGTGGGAAGGAATTTACATTTCACCCGCAAAGCTATTGGAAATTTACCGACTTTACTCTTCACAAATGTTTCAGTTTTGTAAACCTTGCAAGGTTACGAAGAAAAAATTGCAAGGTTTGTGGAGAAAAAGCTTCACAACTCCTGATCGCGATCTCTTATCATGTCAAACATTGTTTTGCTTACTATGAGTGCAAATGAAAGAGCAGATATTTCGTACAAGCCTCCGGTTGCTCCTCCCTTCCCAGTTCATGCTCTCACCCAGGGCTCGAGTCAGGATACCACGCGTGCGGACGGCGTCCCACCACTTATTTTACAGGGAGCTCGATAAATGGAGCCACACATTCACTCTTTGGACTCTCTGGGGCGAGATCAGAGCTGATTAAGAACGCTGCTAACGCGCTGGCTTCTCTGATGCAATCGCATCTAAGGGGTGAGCAAGGGGAGGCGATGAGTCTGATGGTTCAAGCCATCAAAGTCCCCCCACTTCTTTTTTTAGGACTTGTGCCCTGCTCTCACCCATAATGGTTTCTGCACCTGAGGCTGTGAGGAGGACCCCACAGGCATTAACGCCATGTTCATATCCTTCTATCAAAGCAATGGTGGCCTTGGCTGTTCCACGTGAAGGCCCCCGGTGCTCAAGAAGAAACTGAAACTTTGGAAGAAAACTACAATAAGCCTACTTTGTCCAAATATCTGGACAATGAAAACAGCTTTTCCAAAAATCACTGACTTTACAGCTTGCAATATCCAGCTCAATAGTACGCGAGGTGAGAGCACCTGCCTGGATCAAAAACCTCTTCTTCTCACATGGACAAGGAATTCTACTGGTTCACATTTCTGCGGCTCAGATAGACTGGTGCCAACGCCATCATGATGTGGCACAAATGACACATGTTGGCTGCTATGTCTCTTTGCTCCCCAAACATGTCTGTGAAAGAGTATATGTTTATACTCAACCTCTGTAAGAAAGCCACTAAGTAACAGCTGGTGATCCCCAGAACACGATAGCGACTAATGGATGGTCCACCATCTCTTGTTTCTCCATCTGCTGAAAGCGTTGTTGGAGTTTCCAGATTTAATAACGGAGGCTCTGAACTGCGCAGTCCCTTCTAGCCATCATTTTATGGTAAAATCTATTCAATTCCTCAAAGTACCGGATGCAGTAACAGTACAAAATAGGCATGGAAATGGCAACATTTCCAAGCTCCAACTTAGTAGTACTGCTCGAAGACTAATCTTTCCATCAATCCACTGCTGTGTTTCAGTATTGTGGTTGTGGGTAGTACTTCCTCTCCCACCTTACAGTTCAAAAGTAGATGCTTCAGAGGAAGATCTAGCCGTGGCCAAAGGACCAGAAAAGGTCAAGAGGTCTAAATACACATCCAGAGAACCCCCACCAACATCTTTCGTCAGTGGACATTTACTGCTCTCGTGGGATGGTTTCTCCCTCTGTTAGCCCCACTGTGCCCAGATTACCAAGTGTTCCAGGATTCTCCCAGTGGCCTATGACGGCTCTTCCCTAGAGCTTAGAATAGAACAATGCGTAGATTATTCTCAGTCACCAGCAATAACTAGTAATTATTCTAATACATATCCCACCCTGTTATTGTTTACCACACTGTGCTACTACGGACCTGGACTAGGCCTTCACCCTATTCTAATAGGAATAGCCCAGCCCAAACAACCATCGCTCACCTCCTCCACGTAGGAGCAGAAGTAGCCCCTCACAAGCTTCTGCGTTGTTGGGCCTCCTCAGCATACTTGAATGTGAGTTCTATGGTACAATGATCCCAAGGTCCATGTTGGCTCTCTTTGCAGTCATGGTATTTCTCTAGAAAACAAAAAAGTGACAAACCGCGCTTCCAACCACCACCATTATGGCCACCTTGCCTCAGTCAGCGTTCCAGGTACCTCTCGAGAACATGGGCCGATGTCTCATTTTGGACCCGTAGTGGTTCTCCTACTTTCTGAGAAAGCAGTGAGCTACCACCATCACAGTGTTCTACTAAAAAAGGAAGGGTGTAAACTACCCCACACCACTTTTAAATAACCTAAACAAGTATATCCTCTGCAGATGTTAAAGTTGTTGACTATGACGCAGTCCTTATATCTGATCAGTACATTTACTTGAGCATTGCTGAATGCAAATCTTCTTGTGAACATCTACCAGAACCAAAGTGATTCATCTTCTTTATTTTACTCATTAATCTATCTAATACAGTGCTCCACTGAAAGACAAAAGTGTTTCCCACGGAACAGAGTGTGTGACCCTAAGCTGCAGATTGGTTGCACATGCTAATAGGAGGACTACAGTAGTGTGTTGATGAGCAGTGTCATGCAGGGAGGAGAGGAAGCCTACGACCATTATTTCCTGACAATCAGAAGTGATAGGTCCACTCTCAGATGAAGTGGAAGGTTATTCTGGAGGTTGAGTCATGGAACAAAAAGGCGGTTCTGCTTGTCTTCTCTTTTCTGGCTTTGTAGATCTGAAGTCTGATCCCGTCTCTTGTGTTTGCATGAATGAGGGATCCTACTTCTTCTAACCAGCGTTTTATCAGCTATGGTGGTGCTAGTGGAGTCATGCTCACAACCAAGACCACAAATTCCATGGGCATGACCTCCTTCCTTTCTCAGTTCTATTGCTTTCAGAGGACATCTTCTCACCTGAACGTGTTAGAGCAGCTCACCAGAGTCCAGATGTTTTCTGATTAATGCAGCAGCCATATTCCTGCCTGTCACGTAGAAAGTGGGCCACCGCTCCCTCATCATTCAAGCATTATGCTCTTGAAGGTTTTTCATGATGAGGCAATGCAAAATGTGGCCTGGCTGTCCTAAGGACACTTTGCCTTATTCGTTGACTGTGTTTTGATACATTTCTTCTCTTGCATATCCATGTGTTCTAGATGCGACCAACACATAGGTCGGGAACAGGGCAGAGCAAAGCAGTGCTTAATTGGAGCCGGTGGTTTCCAGCGCTCGGCACCAGCACTTAATTGTGAATACTGTTGCTTTTGTCAGTCTGCTCCAAGGTAGTGCTTTCTGGCTAATTCCGAGATGACCATAACAACAGTTAATTATTAATTCAATACACATTAAAAATGATTATTACCTGCTGCCCAAGCCATTCCTATAGCTTTGGGGTCTGAAATAGTACAAATTGTCCCACTTGTAGGAGTGCGATGGTTAGTAGTTGTGTTGTTACCATCATTGGCAGCATGGCAGGGGCAATGTGTGGTGCAAGCTGCCGTGGCCTCCTGATGAGAGCCCTGGCACTTATTGTTTTACAAATTAAGCACTGGAGAAAAGGAATGGAAGTAGAATAACGGCTTCTATTAGTGATTCAAGTTCCAAATTGTGAGCTTTATCCTAACACCCTCCTGCCTACACATCTGCATCAGACGTATAGCCTCCTTTATAATAAGGGAATTGATGAGGATTCTCATCACATGGCTAAGAGGTGTAATGCATGTCCAGGTGCATGGTACCAGTCGCACTGGGTCTGGTAATAACAGCTTTCAGAGCCAGTCTTTGACACCACCTCTAGGTCGCTGGGCACCCACGGGAGGGAATAGGGGAGAGCCAAGGGACCTACAGATCTAGGGTCAACATGAAGTTCCCTTTATGGATGTCTCCCTTTCAGGATTTTTCACACCTTGGCCTTAATTTGAAATGTAAAGTGATTGTTCTTCCCTATCTAGGAAAGGTGAGATGTTTTAGTTTGCAATAAAGCTAGAAAAGGCCACGTGCTCTTGATGTCAAACAATTAAAAGAAGATTTACTTGCCGCTTTTATAACTACATTGTGGACTGCAGCATTAACATGGTATGTAGTTCAGCGCTTTCCACTCCGCAATATTAATGAGTGAACTGCTCCTACATAAGCCACCGTGGGGTGCAGCATTAACATGGCATGTAGTACATCTCATTCCACTCCACAGTATTAACCTGTAATGTAACTCATTGGGATCTGCTGTCTTAAGATGGGTGGTGGTGAAACTTCATTTAAGTCTGCAGCATTACACAGTGGGTAGTACTACTGACCTGTACCAGTCCGTACCTTAAGCTCCTACTGCTAGTTTGTTCCTGTGTTGGGGGCATAAGAAAAGTAATAACGTGTGAATTTGCATATCGGGCTGCATTTTATCAATGAATAACTGAACACCATTTGCAATTACTCACTGAGGAAATATGGACCCTATAAAAAAACAACTTGACACACTGTTGTAGGACTGAAACAGTGCACGTGGTGCAGCTTGGGCTTTGACATTTGGACAGAGTCGTAACTCTAGACTGGTGAGGGACAGTGCTTCTAGGGTGCAGATTTACAGTGCCTTGTGTGAACTGGACTGGTACTTTCTATCTTACTGTAGTGTGGAGCGCTATGCGAGAACTGCTGCAGTGTATCTCACAGCCTAGAGCATTAACAGTGCTCTTTAAGTGGCCAATAGAGGGGGTTGTAACACCCCGAGCTGCTGCAAAGCAGGAATAACGTGGGCATCAGAGGTTTACAATCCAATTGAGAAGATAGACGAGAGGTTTGCAGCATTTTACAAATGGGAAAGGGGGTTGTAACACAATTCTAGGTGACCATTACACGTGGGAGATGTATAAGGACGCTTCAGTGGTGTCAAAATGTGAAGAGCAAGTGACACTTGACATGTTTAACATTCCAGGTGGGTTTGAGGATACCTCTAATTCTACTGATTGGCAATAAGGATGAGTTACGTTTTGATTTTAAAAAAGGAACTGTGAAGGCTAAATGGACAGCCGCCACATCTTAGCTGTCTGTGTCCGAGTCTCTGCAAGTGTGTTAGCAGCTCTCTATATTTCGGTGTCTCTGTGTGGGTCATTATGTCTATATGCCTGTGTATGTATGTCTCTGTGTGTATGCCGGTATGTGTTTGTTTCCATATCTGCACTCTTGTGCACTTTTTCTGCGCTCATACTTGTGAGTTTAAATATATGTAATTGTATGTTTTTGTGTCTGTGTTCATGTCAGCTCTCTCTCCATTTCTGTGTCAGTGCATCTGCGCTTCGCTGTCAGCATACATGTTTCTGTGTGTCCTTATCTAGGCAGCTTTATACTTGTCGGTCTATTTTTCTGTCCCTATGCGTGTGTATGCTTTTCCATGAGTATTTGTGTATATGCCTGTGTTTGTATGTTCATTTGTTGTGTCTCTGAGTGTACGACTGCATGTTTTTGTCTCTGTCTCAATTTATGAGTGCATGTGTGTTTGTTTAGTTCCGTGTCTGTGTGCTTGCATACCGCAGTGTCTGAATTCCAGTGTCTAAGTGACTCTGTGCCTGCGTAACAAATATTCTGCATTTGTCTCTCATGTGGGTGTCTGTGTGTTTATGCCTATTTATATATTTGTGGGTGTCTGTATGTATGTGTGCCTTTATGGGTGTATACATAAATAGTAATTTGCCTCGGTGTCGAGAGACAGTTTGCCTTTGTGTTTCTGTTTGTCTGTGCCTTTATTTTAGTTTTAGTGTGTCTGCGTGTATGTCTGTGCATGGCCATTTGACTTAACAACTGTGCCTCTGTTGCTCTTTGTAACGGTGGCACTATTTGTTTATATTGCTGTCTTTTTCGATGTGTTTTTCTCTGTGATTACCCGCCTGTGTGTGTGTCTGTCACTTTATATGTCTGTGCATATCTGTGGGTGTTTGTATGTCTGCGTCCGTGTGTGTGTGTGTGTGTGTGTCAGTATGCCTGTGCTTCTGTCATCATGTATGCTTAACGTGCAACTATATGTACTTATTTACCTTTGCGGGGATGTGTCTGTGTGTTTGTGTCTCTCGTGAGTGCAACTGCCTTGGTATATACCTCTCTGCGCACGTGTTTGTGTGTAACTGCATGTGCGTCTACTTGTGCATCCGTGTGTGTGCTTTTCTTGCTCTCTCCTCTTCTGTCTGTCTGTCTTTGTTGAAGTCTCGGTGTACCTCCCTTGACGTGACTCATCATATGTTTGTCGCCGTGTCTCACGGTGCCTGGTTATGTCTCTGCCTGCGTTTGTTGAGTGCCCCCCTCGTTGTGTTTGTGAGGCTGTGTGCGCGTGTGCCGGGGACATGCCTCTGTGTTGCTGCGTGTGCTTCGCCGTGAGGGTGTGTTTGTTCAGTGCCCCCCACCCCCCTTTGTTGTGTTTGTGAGGGTGTGTGCGCGTGTGCTGGGGAGATGCCTCTGTGTTGACTGCGTGTGCTTCGCCGTGAGGGTGTTTGTTCAGTGCCCCCCCCCCCCCTGTTGTGTTTGTGAGGGTGTGTGCGCGTGTGCTGGGGACATGCCTCCGTGTTGCTGTGTGTGCTTCTCTGTGAGGGTGTGTTTGTTCAGTGCCCTCCCTTGTTGTGTTTATGAGGGTGTGTGCGCGTGTGCAGGAGAGATGCCTCTGTATTGACTGCGGGTGCTTCGCTGGGTGTGTTTGTTGAGTGCCTCGGTCGTTGTGGTTGTGAGGCTGTGTGCGCGTGTGCCGGAGACATGCCTCTGTGTTGCTGCGTGTGCTTCGCCGTGAGGGTGTGTTTGTGTCTCCCGGGGTGTCAGCGGGCGGGGTGATGATGCGAGCCCCTCGGGCACATCTCGGCAGAGCCGGAATGCCAAGGCTGCTCCTGCTCCAGCTCCTGTTATTTGATCACGATGATCTGACTCGTTATACTATTTGTACCTGGGGTCGCTGCCAGGTTTTTTCCTCTCTTACCTTGTTGCCCTTATTAATATCGCTGCTTGAGGGAGGCCGAGCTGTATTTCCACATTCCTAAGCCCGGGCCGAGTTGTTGTTACCTGCTATGCAGAAATGCTTTTCTTTTTTGTTTTTTTTTGTTTTCTACCTGCGGGATTTTGTTAGAACTAGGAATGTGCTGATTGAGTTCGAGAAGCCCCGAAAACAACCTCACCGGAGGACTGCTGATGGACGAGGGAGAGGTGGTGTGCTACCGGAGACCTTCCTCAGTGGGGATGCGAGTGGGAGGCGCTCACTGAACAGTGGCGCCGAATCTTTACTCGCACTCAGACCTTAAGGCAGTAGTCTTCAAACTGTGTAATGCCGGGCGCCCCTCAGTAATTAGGGACCACCAGAACGACAAACTCATTCATCACAATTATTCTAGAAAGTGGGCTGCTCTAAATATAATTAACAATTCAAACAGTCACCCCATGGAAAATGCCATCCAATACTTGATTGGGCCGAAGTACACCGAACGTACCACAATTGACTCACCATAAGTGTGAAAAGAAGCGTTTTATTGACGACAGGTGCACCTTACACAAACATAACCTTGGCCTTTGCCTTACAAAACTACCTCTAACTATACAAAATACATCTATGTATCCACCTCCCCCACCCCTAATGTTTTCCCCAAACACAATTGCAATTTATTTAACATCCCCAATTTAATCAATAACTTTTGCCCCTTAAAAATCTTTATAACCTGCTTCTCAACCTATCTAAAGATCTACCTACTTGATCAACAACTGTTAACCCTTAAACCCTGTAACCTCTCCTCTAAGTATAACCTACCTAAACTCATTATTACCTACCTGTCCCCAACCAAAAATGAAACAGTAACAAACTGGCAAAAATAAGCATCCGACGCCACTTAGAAATAGTCCTTATGACATTTCTGACCCCCTCCTTCTAGGCCTTGTCTAGGATAACGTCTGATATCCAGTGCAGATTTTAAAACGTCCTTTATCTGAATCAAATAAAACTCCATCCTGAAGCGAGACAAATGTACTCTGTCATCCCTGAAAAAATGTTTGGCTGAATACGTGTGGTCTGGATCATCCTCCTCCACATATTTTAACTCTGGGTGCGTCACCCTCACAAACCTGCCTCTTTACAAAACACCCTCATCTCCCAGTTTATCTTCCTCCTGGCCTTATCAATGGCCACCGGCCACTCAGCCCCTCTCCAATGTCTCCTGGGAATAAACTCATCCCAAACTACATAACACCCAAACCACTGCCTCTTTATGTCCCTCAAATCCCTCTTGATCTGCTTCAACAGAGACAACCCTTTGCAAACCACCAACTCATTCTCCCCTAAGTGAAGAAACAGTATATCTGGGAAAATGTGACTTCGCAGTAACTTATTCAAAAGAGGGAAGAGCTCGTGCCACCACATGCCTCCCTTCCCCTGCCCAGTAACTTTGAACAAACCCGGGTCCAATCCCAAATTTACTCCTTTTCCTTTGTTACATTTGTGTCTCTCCGCCCACTTTACAAAGGAATGCCCAACAATCCAGATAGTGATTGCCTCTGACTCAAGCCCAGCCACTGCACATGCAAAGACACATGTGTGAGAAAAAGGTTTACATGCCTTCTACTCCCCCCTCCCCACTTTGACGTAGCGTTTATAACAATCTGATGACCAACGTCCCATTGCTTCAACCTCTCCGAGCCGCACCCCAAACTTACCGCGTCTGAAGTCACCCCAATCCTGAAAGAGTGAGTGCCAAAAGCCTCAGGCACGTCCACTATTAACTGTAACGCCCGCCTCATCACCCAAAGAAGCTGCGCTGTCATGACTTCCCACCCTTATGGCCTGTAGAAAACTGGCCCCACCTCCCTCCTTACAACACCCTGCAAAAGGCACCCCCATCTCACCGGGCAGGTCATCAGATCCCCTCTAGCCCACAACATCACCGACCTCCCCAACACCCTTTGATCTGTCTTCGAGCACCTCAAGAAGATGGAAACTGCATTACTCCATGTTTCACACCCCTGTACCTCCTCCCAATGCAGCCCTGGGACCCCTTTCCTTCCCAGCAATTCTGATATGCAGAAAGCTCCACCGTAAAGCCAAGACATTAGAATCGAAAACAGTAACACCTCCTGTCAATCGCAGCACACCTCTGGCAGCACTGCTATCAATCTGCCTAATAACTCAATGGTCACTGGCAACCTAACCCGCTGTCCTCTACCCGACCCCCTGGCCCAACCCTCCATCAACCTTTTCCCCAGCTCGTCTGCCATTGGAGAATAACCCCACAGTAGCTTGACCATGAAGGATATTGCTGCCAGCTAAGCCGCTATGGTAACCTTCGAAAAACCCTTACTAATCAAGTCCAAAAAGAACTGAGAAACGTCCTCTTCCCTGGCCCAAGTCTCACTTCTTCTCTTCACACCTCCTTGCAGAAACTCCTGCCACGCGAGCACGTTGGCCTTCCTCGTAGAAGGGGCTAAAGACCCTACCACTAGTTGCAGCATTCTTTTTCTTCTACGGACCACATCCTGTCAGGCACCAGCGTCCTGTGGGTTTCCACCTCCGTGGCTAGCCCATGTAACCTCTCCCACTGCAAACGAGACAAAGCATCCGCAATGTCATTGTCTACAACCGGTACGTGCTTTGCCCTGAACTGAATGTCGTACTTCAAGCAACCCAACATGAATAATAAATAATAAAATAATCATTTTGAGTGATTACACGTAGGGTAGCTCTGAAAAGAGCTTTTGGTTCTGTGGCTGTTTTAGGTACCTACAAGTATGTCCCACACACACCCACACGCACACAACCCCACACCTCCACACCCACACACTCCCCACACACACCTCACACACACACACCTCCACCTCCACCCACACCCAAACACCCCGCACCCCCACACCGACACCTTACACATCCACACCCACACCCACACATCCCACACACACTCACTCACACACACACCTCACCCCCCCAACACACACACACGCACACACAGATACCTCATAGACACACCTCAACACATCCCCCCCACACTCCCCCACACACACACACGCACACCTCACAGACACACCCACACATCCCACACATACACACACATCCTACACACATACCCCCACACCCACACACACCCCACACACACCTCACACACCCACACCCCCACCTACATCCAAACACCCCACACACCCACACCCACACACACACCTTACACATCCACATCCCCACCCACACCCACATACCCCACACACCTACACACACCTATACACCTCATCCCCCCTCAGACACACACACACACACCTCACAGACACACCCCACACATCCCCCACACACACCTCACCCCTTCCCCCCACACACACACCTCTGACACACACCTCACACACACACACACACATGCACACACACACACACCACACACACCTCACACACACACACACACTCCTCTCACACACACACCCTCACACCCCACCCACACACACACCCCACACACACACCCACACATCCTACACACACACACCCCACACACATACCCCCCCACACGCACACACCACACCACCCCCCCCCGCACACACACACCACACACACACTCATTATTTTTTTATTTTTTTGAGGGGGTGCCCCACACACATACCCCGACACACACACACACCCCCAGCCCCCCCCCCTCACAGCCCCCCCCACCATACCTCATACACCCACGCCTCCACCCACACCCAAACACCCCACACACCCACCATACACCCCCACACCCCCTCCTACACCCACACACCCCCACCCACACACACCTCACTCCCCCCCACACACACACACCTCACAGACACACCCCACACATCCCCCACACACACCTCACCCCCCCCACACACACACACCTCTGACAAACACCCCCCCCCACACACACACACACACATACACCCCACACACACACACCTCACACACACACACACCCACACCCACACACACATTCCTCACCCCACACACACCCACACACACCCCCACACACACACACACCCACACACGCACACCCCACACACACACCCACACATCCTACACACACACACCCCACACACATACCCCCCACACACACACCCCCCACCCACCCCCCCCACACACACACCACTCACACACACACTCATTATTATTTTTTCTTTTTTTGAGGGGGTGCGCGCCCCGGTACACGTATCGGTACACGTACCGGTACGCGTACCCTGGAGAAAAAAGAAAGACAGAGTTTTTTTTAAAATGTAGCATTTTTATATAAATTGGAGGTAGTTCTGAAAAGAACTGTTTTTTTATTCTTATTGTTGTTTTATATTTTTTTAATTGTTTTTTTGTACCCCGCGACTTTAAAAAAAAAAGAAAACATTATTTATTTTGCCTTGGGGGTCCTTGTGGGACCCCCTGAGCAGGCCTAGGGGGTCAGGGTGTTTCTACTCTGGCCCCTTTGTGAGTTTCACACCTTTGTTTCACTGCTTTCTTGTGCCTTGGTTCGAACAAGGCACAAGATGGCTGCCAGGGACACCCAGTATGCAAGGGGAATTAGTTCCCCCTCTTCAAACATGCACGGGGGCTGCATTGCAGAGAGGTGTAAAAAAGGCTGTGGCCTCATTACACCTCTGTGCAATGCAGCCATCTGGCGCATACTGGAGGCTCCTGGTGGGCTAGTTGGCCCCCAGGGACCCCCATTATGCAAGGTGAATTAGTTCCCCCTCTGCAAACGCGCCAGGCGGCTGCGTTGCAGATAGGTGTAACAAGGGGCATAGCCTCATTACACCTCTGCAATGCAGCCCCCTGGCGCATACTGGAGGTTCCAGGTGGGCTAGTTGGCCCTCAGGGGCCCCCCAGTATGCAGGGGGAATGAGTGGGCCGTGGCTTAATTATACCTCTCTGCAATGCAGTCCCCTGGTGCATACTGCAGATTCCTGGTGGGCTTTCAGGTCTTATATAGTTAGGAATTAGCATTAAAAAAAACTTTGAAATTCACTGAAAAAAACATAGGTTTCAGGCCTTATATAGTTAGGAATTAGCATTTAAAAAACCTTTGAAATTCACTGAAAAAACCATAGGTTTCAGGCCTTATATATTTAGGAATTAGCATTTAAAAAACCTTTTGAAATTCACTGAAAAAACCCTAGGTTTCAGGCCTTATATATTTAGGAATTAGCATTTAAAAAACCTTTGAAATTCACTGAAAAAACCATAGGTTTCAGGCCTTATATAGTTAGGAATTAGCATTTAAAAAAACCTTGCAAATTCACTGAAAAAACCATAGGTTTCAGGCCTTATATAGTTAGGAATTAGCATTTTAAAAACCTTGCACATTCAATGAAAAAACCATAGGTTTCAGGCCTTATATAGTTAGGAATTAGCATTTAAAAAACCTTGCAAATTCACTGAAAAAAACATAGGTTTTAGGCCTTATATAGTTAGGAATTAGGCACAAGAAAGCAGAAAAACAAACGTGTAGAACACAAAAAGGGGGCAGGGTAGGAACACCCTGACCCCCTAGGGCTGCTCAGGTGGTCCCACTAGGATATTAATATATTTAAACGTTATCCGCTAATAGAATTAGCATTTAAAAAACCTTTGAAATTCACTGAAAAAACCATAGGTTTCAGGCCTTATATAGTTAGGAATTAGCATTTAAAGACCTTTGATATTCACTGAAAAAAACATAGGTTGCAGACCTTATATAGTTAGGAATTAGCATTTAAAAAAACCTTTGAAATTCACTGAAAAAAACATAGGTTTCAGGCCTTATATAGTTAGGAATTAGCATTTAAAAAAACCTTTGAAATTCACTGAAAAAACCATAGGTTTCAGGAGTTATATAGTTAGGAATTAGCTTTTACAAAACCTTTAAAATGCACTCAAAAAACTATAAGTTTTAGTGGTGTTATAGTTAGCTGGACATTTTACTCATACAAAACCATTGAAATTGCTCCTATATAGTTAGTTGTACTAAGTATATATCGCGCACCCGCAATCCACTGCTGATGATGTCACATATTACATCATTCATGACATGGTCAGTGACATCACTGACGACATCTCAAATGACATCACTGATGACATCACTGATGACATCATCCAGTGAATGTGGTTTGCTTCGTTATTTAAATATGCATTATATATATAGCAATTTGCATTGAAGAATGAGTGGATATATAAATAAATATTTGGATGGAGGATTTAGTAGCAGTGTAATTGACTGTTTACTTGACCAATTTATAATGTCTCACTAAATATAGTGGATAGTGAATATTTTCTAGCCTCATCTCAGACATCCCATGTTTTTCCTCTAATTTCATTCATGTTCCCTGTTGTTCATAATTTCATTTCCGTTACAAAAAAATCATTATAAATGCACATATAGTTCTGCATCTGTGTTCAAACCATGTGGAATCTCTGTACCTATTAAGATGATCATTCTAGATTACACTCTCAAAAGATCTAGTTCCCTATTTCCCCTTCACATATTTTTTGCCACATGTTTTACTCCATAATATTTCATACAATTCATTTCACCATTATGTTCCTCCCAGATGTGCTTTGCCGTAGCATATTGGAAATCCTGATTTCTTGTCGCTCGCAAATGTTGTAAAATGCAGAGTTTGAGTTTATTAACAGTACTTCCCACATACTTTTTACCGCATGTGCATTCCAGGACGTACACCACCAAATCCGTTTCACGAGTGATCCTTTGCTTAATTTCATTCATACTTCCATATATTGTTCCAAATTCTGTGGCACTCAATCCATGTGCACAAACTTTGCATTTGGCGCTTCTCCAAAATCCCTTTTTCCTATTTTTGTTAGCCAATTCGTGCTGAAATTTGACTCCAGATGTTCAGTTTTCGTGTAACTGTTAGTTAACAAATCTCCCAATTATGTTGTTATTCTATATGTTATGTTGGGAGTCTCAGATAGTATACTTTTGAAATATTCATCCATTTTGAGGAACTTCCAATTTTGTTTTAACAGTTCTCTTGTATCTCGATTTGCCATATCATAATCTATGGTGTATCTGACGATATCATCATTATCGGCAGTCAAGGCTTCCTTTGGTGTAACTAACAGCAGTGTCTCACACTTCTTTGCTCTTTGCAGAGCATCAGACAATACACTATCTGGGTGTCCACATGTTTTGAACCTTTCATATATTTCTGGTACTTGTTGATCAAAGGTAGGTTCCTCTGATCAGCCCCACCTGGCTCTAAGGAACTCCCAATAGGGGACGCTCCATTTCAATGATTTTGGGTGTCTACTGTTGGCATGTAAAATTCTATTTGTACTAGAGTTTCCTATAAAACTTTGTGCAACATTTCTTATATTCAATGTAGATCCCAATATCCATGTAACTTGGTCTCTTTATCTTGAATATCAAAAGTGAATTTGATATTCAGATTTTTGTTATCCAATGATTTCAGAAAATGCTCCAAATCAGATTTATCACCTTCCCAAATTATAAATAGGTTGTCTATAAAACAAACTCACAGGACTATCTGGCCATCTTCAATTTGTTTCCCTCACTTTATGCTATCTCCGCCTCCCACCAATTCATTAGTAGATTAGCGTAGGTAGGTGCAAATGAAGTGCCCATGGCAGTTCCCTGCACCTAAAGCACTTGTTATTAAATAAGAAAACATTGTGGTGGAGGCAGAATTCAATTATTTCTGTTGCATTGCAGAGTGTTCCAGGAGTGAGGCAGAGTGAGTCTGCAGGAAATATTTACATGCCTCAATTCCATCAGTGTGTTGAAGGTATGTATGTAAGAAAACTACATCTGCAATTGCCGAGTGATAATTAGACTTCCATGGTAGATTATTTATTCTATTCAAGAAGTCTAATGAGTCACATAGATAATATGGAAGGTTTTCTTCATATGGGAACATAAATATGTCAATAAATCTTGAAGTGTTCTCAAGTAGGGAGCCTATCGAACTCACAATTGGTCTCCATGGAGGATCTGTGATGCTTTTGTGCACTTTCGGGAGAAAGTAAATCATGGGTATAAGAAGATGCGTTGTCTTCAAGTAGTAGCATTCATCTATATCTAGTAGATTTCTGTCATACCTGTTCTAACATCATCCAGAAAGTCTTTTTGTATCCCTGATTTCGATTCAATGGGAGCAACTTATGATGATCTTTATTTCGCCTCAGCCATGCATTTTTCACGCTAAGTATCACAACTTTGCCCCCTTTGTTGCTCGTTTTTATTATGATTCCACTGTCTTGTTGTGAATCTATAGTGCTTCCCACTCTTCTTTAGTCATATTTCAAGGCTGATCTTTCTTTTTTATTTTCTTCCTTAAGCCTTTCAAAATCATTCCATTAAAATCTTTGGTCATCAGCTCCTGAAAGAAATCAATTTTATTTCCTGCCGGAAGTTGGGGGCAAAATTTAGACTTCAATTTGCAACCTTTTCCTAATGTTCCATCCATAGTGACATCCAAAGGCTTATACATCTTTAGATCTGATATGTCCTACTTTGCAGCCATGTCTTACCCTGAGGCTTCCAATTCTAAGCTCAAAAGTGAACATAATAGGCTCAGTTCCCTTTCTGCTATTTCACTAGAACTGGTCTATTCTCCTCCTTCTTCCCTCTTTGTTGTTTCTGTACAAAGAATTTCTTTAATTTAATTTTTCGCTGGAACTTGAAGAGATCTATCCTTGCATTTACAAGATTAAATATGGATTTTGGACAGAAACGTAGTCCTTTATTTAGAAGTTTAACATGATGTTCGCTCAATATTTTCGATGAGAGATTCACTATTAGATGATTGCTCTTTTCTTCTCTTATTGATTTTTGCGTCTTACTCCTCTACCTCTTTTTGCTCCCCTTTGACTTTCTTGTTATAAGGGGAATTCTTGTTCTTTGTTCAATCTTCCTTTTCCATCTTGTCTGGTGCTCATTTGGTAAAGCCACATTTGTCCCGAAAAATCTAATCTGGGAAATTGAGTTACAGGGTCCTCGGCCCCCGAACTGATTTTGGAGCTCCCAACACTAGAAGCAGTTGCCATTGCTCCAACTTCCATTGCATCCACTTTTTGTCTTGTATAGAGGTGATCAAATTCTCTGGCAAAATATCAATCCTTCCTTCTGCATAGTCTTTCTTGTAATGATCACATTTCTCTGCCTTCTTCGATTCCAATTCCAGTTCATCTTTTTCTTCATGTTAATTAAGTAATTAATGCATTTTTGATATCTTCTGTCTTTTGCACATTTTCCAAAGTGTTCTCTAATTCTTTAATTCATTCTATGGCTTTTGATAACTTCCTTTCTGCATATTGAATAAGTGTGCATTTCAGTTTGTTGGGACATTCTGTTGTATCATCCTGCCATTGCTTCAAAAGATCAGGGTCTAAGTCACTTAAAGTTGGAAGCACAAATATTTGTAGACCTCTCTTGGTATCCTTTTACAATAAAGGTATTTCATCAGGGTCACCATCACCCACCATTTATTTATTTCAGTGATCTTTGTTTACGCTATCACTTTTACCAGTTTCAGGGGTATTGCATCAGCTACTCTCAAGCTTCTTATGGTTTCATCTGTGTCATTATCAAATAGCTCTTTAATCTTCCGCTCACTTCTTGTGTGTCTTTCAGCCATTTTTTATTTTATACTCTACTGATTTGTGAATCTCAATTTCAAACTTCTCCCCTCACCTTTTATTATTTTTCACTATTTCCTCTTTTAATTTCCAAAATTCCAATTTCTATAATAGAATGCCTTTTCTTACTATTCTTTATACTTTGGGAGCAGTCTTGTAGGCATACATACACATTGGTGACCTTTTAGTTTTTTAATTCTTTGCACATTACAATGAGGATATTTGGTACGGGAAAACCCATCCGGGATTTGCAGAAGCCCCACTTTTCATTTTGGAGTATTGTTTGTTGCGCATTCACACTCCAAGGGTTTCTGCTCCACTGAGGTATTACCTGGGGTTGCTCAATTATTCTGTTTCATGCACTGTGAGACTGGTGTTATCAGGAATCGGGAGAAAGAGCCTGTTGCCTCGTACGTCTTCTCTGAGGCGTTTGCAGTTACGTTCCTCCTCCCCCTTTTACACCAGTCCCTCTCTCATTATTAGCCTTAAAAAATGTATCGACATTATGACCCCAGGCAGAGACAGTGATCACAATACTCCTGCTCTTGAAAACGAGTTGCTGAAGTAATCTCTGTCTTGCGGGTGTGTGCCTGCTGTGTACGCTCCGGCCAGCGATTACAGATATCCTTTGATCACCTCCACACCATTTCCCTCTACTTGTTGCTGGCACTTGAGAAATGCACAACAGGAAGAAAGGAAGACGGCAGCACAGCACAGGTTCCCAATCCTTTTGTTTATTTTTCCCTAAGTTGCCAACAAAGTGACCAATGCTTTTTAGCCATAGCCTTCAACAGGGTCATAAAGTTACAATAGTGAAAGTTGTGTACTCCTTGATTTCACTTCAAATAAACAACAACTAGACTGCTACCTCTCCTTAAACCAGTGATATTCTTTAGTCCATTTTATATCAAGAAAGAATTAGTTCTTTAGCCAAAACTATGAATGGTGAGGATGCAAGTTATAGTTTCCTTAGGGCATGAGTTATAGTTTCACATAAGTATAACACCCCTTGCACCTTTGTTTATTTTGAGTGAATGAAAGCGATACCTAGCTATAACATCAATTTAGCCTTTGTTTTTTTCAGTAATTTTCTAGGGATTTTTTAACAAACAGAAATATTTTATTACCATACATAAAGTCATCCTCCCGCCGTGCACAGCCAGGGGTTTGGCTGCAAGGCCTGGCCTGAGGCTAAGCCTTGCAGCTGAAACCCCTCCTTACCCTGTGCACCCACCTCTCTATGTATAAAGCACATCTATCATCTTTCTCCAAAAAATTATAAATACATTCAATCTAATGTATATTTCAATAAGACAAACAATGCAATATTTATTAATGTGGATAATTCAAAAAATATTTAACAATGTTTTATTAAACTACCTATCTGTGACTCTTTCTTTTTTACATAGTTTTAATTATGACATTTTGGGGGTGAACATGTGGAAATAAATAGAGATATATATCATGTCTCCGAGTCAACCTTTTAACATTTTTCTCCCCAAAAAATACAATCATAAAAACAACCACAGAAAGGCCTTGTATCTGGTATGCATCTTCAGGCCGTATAAAATGCAACCATACAACCACCCCTAGGTTACAATACAGTCACAGCAGTAGAGCAAAAGTTCCAGGGTGGGAAATTATTTTAAAATATGGTAAATTCTCTTGAGGCATGGTTTCAATGGCCCAGGAGACTTATTGGCTTTTTTTCGAGTGTGGCTGGGGCCTGCAGCCTCCACACAACATTATAAAATGAAATGTGATGGTGTCCCTGCCCCTACTAGGGATGTCATCAAAAACAAAATATATGTAAATAGCCCTCCCATGGAAATTTGGGGGCACTCCTTGAAGGAGTAGTGAAGAATAAGTGAGCGTCTGTTGCTACTAATTTATTATTCACTTTTTTCCTACATATTACATGTTTTCTGGGTGTTCTAGTCCCACCCGGATCCACCCACTGTTTTTTTAATTAGGAGGCTGTGGGGGAGCTACAGGCGCCTGAAGTCCCGCTGGCTGCCTACAAGCAACCATATTGGGCCACGCAGGAGAAGGCATCTGTTTTTTAATTTATAGGATGCTCAGGTCCCAACCCAGTGCACCCCATACCATTATTCTATTCAAGGGCCATGGTGGAGTGCCAGGGACCCTGCAGCCCCGCTGGCTCCATGTTCCTGCAGGAGCCAGCATGTTGTTGTTTGAGGAAGGGTGCCACGGGGTCCACCTGGGGGACCCCACTGTTGCTCCTACGTTGGAGGGTGGGGGGAGGCCCAGGGCCTCCACAGCTCCTCAGGCATCATGGGTACAGCGAGAACCAGTATTGCTGCCAGCCTGAGGAAGCAGTTTTTACTTTGCTCCTTTTTTGGAAAGTTTAGTGGATATTGGTTAAACGGCTGCAAAGTTATTAGCAACACAAAAAAGTCATTTCCTATGTAAACACGATCCTAATTATAACCTGAATTTCTACACTATGGAGGGCTAGCCTGTCTTTCTTAAATCTAAGTTTTTATCAGGCTAGTTGTGTTGCCCTTAATATATCTCGCGAGAATGTGGGATCTACCCCAGGTGAATCGGTGTGATCAGCACATCTCTAGAATATTTTGTTGGGTCCTCATCTACAGGTCCCATTGTCTAGTGTCTGTGTTGAGTATATGCCAATTGCATTTGATGATTTTCTTGATAGTGTCAGGTGCAACGTTATATGTGGTCACACACACCAATCCCTCTGCCATAGTTTAAGGACTCGGTTACAAATGCTTTGAGCCCAACCACTCACCCTAGGTTATGGGCATGTGGGTAGGATGATGAAGAAGGCCACAGGTGGCACCTGTGGTTGAGGATCCAACAAAAGTTTTCCTAGAGATGCATATATATATATATATATATATATATATATATATATATATATATATATATATATATATATATATATATATATATATATATATATATATATATATATATATATGTGGAAATCAGTACTGGACCGCAGGATGAGTGTCCACGTATGATTACTGCATTTAGTAGTGAGGACAGGAAACTTAAAGCTATACTAAAAAAGAATTGGCCTATTGTTCTAAGTGATTCAGAAAAGGGGGTGGTGATGAACAGAGTGTCTGAATTAAGCAGACCACTCTTACCCAGTCCAAAGATCAGGGCTTGATCCATCACCGTTATTTAGCTCACTGCCCCATCCCAGCTCAGAACCTGGCTATATGCAAATTAGTCTGTCCCTGGCCCAGTGCATCATGGGAACAGGGCAGACCAAACTACCAAGCCAATTCTTCACCAGAAAGGAGACAAGCTACCGGGGACCGGTTTCTGGCATTTCAGCCTCGTCGGCCCGGCTTGCTAGAATCCTGATGGAGCAGTGAGCAAGGGACTCATGTCTGAGTATACCCTGCCACACCTATAGTGGCCAAAAACGATTCAGAAAAGGGGGTGGTGATGAACAGAGTGTCTGAATTAAGCAGACCACTCTTATCCAGTCCAAAGATCAGGGCTTGATCCATCACCGTTATTTAGCTCACTGCCCCATCCCAGCTCAGAACCTGGCTATATGAAAATTAGTCTGTCCCTGGCCCAGTGCATCATGGGAACAGGGCAGACCAAACTACCAAGCCAATTCTTCACCAGAAAGGAGACAAGCTACCGGGGACCGGTTTCTGGCATTTCAGCCTCGTCGGCCCGGCTTGCTTGAATCCTGATGGAGCAGTGAGCAAGGGACTCATGTCTGAGTATATCCTGCCACACCTATAGTGGCCAAAAACGATTCAGAAAAGGGGGTGGTGATGAACAGAGTGTCTGAATTAAGCAGACCACTCTTACCCAGTCCAAAGATCAGGGCTTGATCCATCACCGTTATTTAGCTCACTGCCCCATCCCAGCTCAGAACCTGGCTATATGCAAATTAGTCTGTCCCTGGCCCAGTGCATCATGGGAACAGGGCAGACCAAACTACCAACAAATAACTTTGAGGAAATGTTCCACTTTTTATAGAAGTGGAGAAACTTTCTGTTATTCTTTCCCTAGATCAGACTTGTGCACTACATTTTCTATTGACTCCCTCCTAGTTAGGTTTCCTATTTTGAGGTTGAGCTAGTGACCTGGCTATCTATTAGACTGTATCTGTCCTCCTACACCATATGTATTTCCTTTTGTAACTGGACTGCGTGTTTCAACACATGTATATATATTTATATGTATATTTTTATGTATATGTTTTTTATATACATGTATATATTTTCTCATTGAGTGATATATTTATGATGGCTCCTATTTATTCCTTTATATCTTTGTATTGACTGTATATTCATAGATAGGATGAATTTCTGACTATTTATTATCAACTTTTTTTATTATTATCCTTCTGGATATAATATTCATTGGTTGTTTTTGTATTTATTCATTATCCATGAATTCCATATTAGGTTGTGGGCTTTTAAACTTTTGATATTTTTTTTACTGTTCGGTTTTAAGAGATGGATTTTACTCATTGATATTATACAGTTTACTTATCTCAGGGAACTGAGAAGTTTCTTATGTCTCGATGATTTTATCTCTTGATGATTGACAGTATTGCACTTTTTTCTCGCGTGTTTTGCACATGCATTTGCACATTTATTTAGCACTTTATTATCTATTGCTGCTTTGGCTAAATTTTGCACACTACCAAGTTATGAATTATAACAAGTTTCTTGCACCATTGCTGTATCAGTAGGCACCATCAGTATTTGGGTCATTAAGCAAGACCAAATTAATGTATTTATACAGTTATCTTTTGACCTGATTGTATGAAATGTATTTATTTGTTTCTTATGACACCTTTTTCTGATGTTTATTGAATGTTTGGATTTATCCGGTGATATTCATGTGTGCAATTTAGGCTGCAAAACGCTTTGCAATAGTATCTTTTTACTTTTCATTAGTCACATGGTAGATGATGTCATGGTGAAGGGGTGCACACCCAACACTGCAAATGCATATAAAAAAAGCATTCGTCTATTTCACTGTTGCAGCGTGATCAAGGGCAAACTTGCCTGAAACGCGTAGCTGGTCTCTGTAAGGTTGAAATAAAAACAACTTATGCTGATTCTTGGTGGTCCGTCTCCCTCGTTTGCTGGCGTGCGCCGCTGCGGCTTGAGACGCTGACAAAGTCGAGGAGAAGCTATATATATATATATATATATATATATATATATATATATATATATATATATATATATATATATATATACGTGTCCATACACACACACACACACACACACATTACTCTGTGGCAATCGTCATGTGATCAACACCGGTGTTTGCCGAAATGCGTTAAGGTAGACAATCCCCAATAAACCACTATTCAGGCACATCAATGGTGGCTCGTGGTCGTTTCTCTCATTTATCAGGAGTAAGCAACAGAGGTGGAAATATATATATATAGATATATATATATATACGCATCCATACACACACACAATCGCACTATGTAGTTATTTGTAAGTTACAGTTTCCATAGGAAGAACGTTGTTTGGTTTGCTACTAACTCAGTGTAGTTTGACAAATGTTTACACAGCGCTAGAAAAAAAATCATCCACCTCAGTTCCTTCCTGAAAAGTTTTGGGGTGATCCGTCAAGCAGGGACTGAGTAATAAAGGCGGTTCCAAACACTTTTTCCCATGCATTTTCCATAAAACTCTGATACAGGAAAACGACTGACCAAACTAAATGACACCAAATTTGGCTTAAAGCTAGATATTTATTCAGAGAAACATGCTTTCTGTGATCTGGTGTATTTATATACAACCATTTTAAAGAAATTAAGGTATAAAATATATAGTTATCTGTTGCAGCGGGACTCCTGCTGGAAAAAAAGTGGTAAAACCGAAAGCAAACTGTTTTGGCTGCACTTATAGGATTCAGGGACATTAGGGGTAAGGATACTTGGACCCCCCCCACCACCCCTAACCCGGCCCAAAAGATCCAGCCTAAAAATTGTTCAAGTTCACAACAGTCCCACAGGACTCCTATGGGAGCCTGTGGGGCCCAAAAAATATATAAAATGAAAATGTGCGGTGTGAATCAATGGCCGAAGGTGTGCGCAGCAAATTGCCAAGTCCCCACCTTTGGGCGTGCGGAACAAGGGGTTGGCATGAAAACGTATCGTAATAAGACATTACTTTACGTTACGTTAGTAAAATCATAAAAATTGACAGAAAAAACACTAATTAAAGTGGAGTTATACATGAAAAAGTTAAAAGAATTTAACTCACAATAAAAAAACATAGAAATTCACTGAAAAAGCACTATTGTTTAAAAAACATAAAGCCGAGGAAATTCTCCAATTATACGAAAATGATATAAGTGTAACTAGCGCTGCTGTGATGCACTGCTTGTGACCTCATATATCACATCACTGTTGACATCTGAAATCTATGGTGGTGCAAGTTATACTTATGTTACGTATAACATGAAAGTGCATGGTCTAGTTGTCAATCATTAAAAGCGATCATTGAATATTTCTTTATTTATTTGTGTTGGAATTGAGAAAGAGAATCATGGTACAGTTGAAGGCTGTCAGATGAAACTCCTTGGCAATGTTGGGGCTCTTATTTTTGAACTTGTGTGTCATAATAAACATCAATGATTTTCTGAACCCCTGAAGTGCCTCTGCAGTTCCTGTTTCAATCTATAAAGGAAGATATGTGTATGATGGGCATGTGCCCGCATGCATAACAGAAGGCATGTCAATGTGAGAATCATGGACAGACAACACATTGGCACAATGTGAAGTTGATGGAAAGACCATAGTTCTCTGCTGGCAAAAACAGAAGGACAGAAAAACAGAAGCTGCAGGTATAGATGGGTTGGGCAGGTTGAGTATTGCTTCCAGGGATCCTGGAGGGAGCGTGGGGAGGGGATGATTTCTGCTTGACTCTATTGGGTTTTTCTGTTGTGCTCCATAAAAAGATGAAATGATCCAGCGTAGTTTGCCCCACAAGGATGTATGGATTGTTACATCTTTTAATTGATAAGAATGGATGAATTTTAATCATAATTTAGATCAGAGGAGCATTGTGAAATCATGGATGACATATCGGATGATGTCTGAGGAATACTTATAAGGCAAGCACTTGGAAGTTATAGAATAACAATAACGGAGCGCTGGAGTGGTTTTGGTTCTAGTTTATTTTAGGAAAATGGCGGACAGGCAAAATAATACAGTTGGCAGCACAAGATGTGTTTAATTACACATGACAGTCAAGTGAAATTAAAAGGAGTGAGATAACAGGAAAGAGAACACGAAGTCAAATAAAAAAATTAATTGGGAAAAGTACAAGAATGTAACTCATCGTGAAAGATGACTTTGCAGAGGAAATACTTTGAATGTGACTGAGTGCTCAAGGATTGATAATAATGCGTATGCCCCTGTTCAATGATGTGGATATGGATTTATTAGAGGGATTGAGAGGGCTCACTGAAGGATGCCCTATACGTTTGATGACAGCACTGGTCAAGCATGACAAATGTAAAATGTATATTCCGGCAAAAAAATAAAGGGTCTTCTGAAAGAGATGAAAGGTGTTGAAAAATCTCCTGGTGAAACTTGAGAAGACCATGGAAAATCATGAAGAAGAAAAGAACAGGAAATCACTGAAATTCAAATGTGACAGTTTAGATTATCAATAAGACGGAATTTATACTTTCTCCAGGAAATATTAGACACTAAGAGCAAGGCAAATGATTGATAAGAAATTGAGAAACAATTCACATAACAGTGACACTGACATTAGCTGGAATTCAGGCTTAGCTGAGGATGAGTATCCCCTGAAAAAACAAACTCTTTTAGAGGAGATGAAGATGGTCCATATGACTACAAGACAGGGTGCTGTGGAAAACAAGGAAGAGGAAATGCTGGATGAGGAAGAGGAAAAAGAGGGCAGACTAAAGAAAAATATAGAATCCATCACAGCATAAGTTGTTGCTGATTAATATCCCATCATATAAGCTGTCAGATACACAACTGAGTGGCCGATTTCGATCTTGCTCGGATGGGCTCCGAATGCGATCCGGACGGAAAAAGTAAGAGCCGGATGCGTGTTTTCCGACCAACCCATACAGCTGTACGAGCAAGCAAGTACGATGTGAGAAACGCGAAATCGCTGACCAAACGGTTTCCGGGTCCGAAACGCTCCGTACGTAAGCAAATCATGCCGTGCAATGGAGGCGATTTCCAACCTAGCCAGTACAACGCATGAGTCGGACAGCCGGATTGAGTTGGAGCTTCCGATACATAAAAGCTCCGGGAACCCGTAGTCGTACAAGTCGATCACAAGGGGGGAGCCAAGGGTCCCCCCAACACATGCATGAACGGTGCGGGTGGCACAAACGCGTCACCACTACATGGGGTGCCCTTGTGCGCAACATACCTTTTTCGTCAATGGGAGCCTATGTACGCGTCGTACAACAACAGGCTCCTATTGACTTCAAGCGACCCGTGTCCGCTACGTTTGCATCGTACTCGGGAGCTCGGAGACCGAGTCTGTGGGAAAGCACTCCGGAACCGAGTCGGACAGAGTCCTCTCCCAGCGAAATCGGAATCGGCCCCTAAGAGTTTAGAATAGTGGCCTATGTTTCTGCCCCCTACAAACCCTCATTTTGTCAACTCTAGGATTGAGTTGTACAAGAAAATTTAAATTGAAAATATACTTTGAAACTAAATCTGGAAGGTCAACAAACACTGCCCAATGAAACAAACATCTTGCTTCACTATTGTGACCTTCCCTGAGCTAGTGGAATTGGACGATTTGGTATCTAATGGAAACAATCAAGATGTAGGAAGCACTGTGGAGAATGCCAACAATGCAATGGAGATAATGGGATTTGAAACAGATTGTCTCCTTTCTAGCAACCTCAAACCTAAGAGTAAGTTCTGCCCGCAAGAATTGTGAGCTAACAAAATTGGTGTATTCTATGAATGTTGAGGATGCTACTAAAGCTTGGAAGAGATGGGACAAGAAAGTAAACATAAATACAAAAACAAAATGGAAATATTAACTTGACGAGACAGGAATGGTATGAGTTGAATCAACTAAGAATTAATGACTCCAATATAATAAAAACCTCAGCCAAAGGTGAAAACATGTTATAATGGACAGGTCCCAATACTTAATGGAAGCAAACAGACATTAAAGAATATGGAACATTATGAGGTTTTAAGAACTAATCCTCTTAAAAGCATTGAGAGAGAATATCATCAGATGTTATCTGTATGGAGGGATGAAGATCCCCTGGATAGGGAGGAATACATTTATTTGAGGAAAACTCATACAGTGACACCTACAATATACTTCCTCCCTAGAATCCATACATTTCTAGAGAATCCACCAAGAAAACGACTGTGGGCTTCATCAGGGCTCTATTCGAGAACACCTTCGATTATCTACATCTATTTTTGGCACAAAGTGTTCTGATATTGCCTTCCTTACGTTAGAGATACCTAGGATTTCCTGCAAAAAATACAATAGCATTTCATGGAAATCTACATACATCAAGGTAACGATTAATGTTACCTATCCTTATACTTCAATTGACCAAGAGTATCAAATCCATGTGTGTCAATATTTTTAATGAGCACGTCATAGAATTAACTCCAAATAGTCCTTGATTGACCGGCTTGCTGAGCTAGGAACAAGGGGTCTTACTCCCAGCTTTCTAAAATACTTCCTATCAGAAAGAGCACAACGTGCTGCCATGGGAGAATTAATTTCTGACCAGTTTTGCAAGCCATGTGGGGTGCCACAGGGCTCTGCATGGAGCACTAAGCTTTTCAATCTTTACCTCACAGCAATTGCAAGAATTATCAAATCATTTGGATTTTCTGTGGTATTATATGCCGATGATATTCAAATAGTGGTACTGGTATCCAGCAATCCAGAAGACACTGCCTCAAGATTTAGCTCCTGTATGTTTCAGATAGGTGGCTGGATGAGGCTAAATTGCTCAACTCTGGGTAAATGGAGGTCCTTCTCTTAGGGAAAGACAACTCATTTTGGCCACCAAATTGGTGGCTTCAGGAAATGGGGCACTGAAAGTGAAGAGTCTGGGGATTGTCTTTGACAATAAACCCAACTATGAAGATCAGGTTAATGCCCTTGTTTCATCAGTATTTTTTTACTTTGAGTTATCAGGAAAATGTGTCCCTTTATTCCATTAGACCCCAAAAAAAGAGTGGTTACCACTCTTGCTTTAGCCAATTTGGATTATGGCAATACCCTATTTATGGGCATCCAGTAAAGACTTCTCCATAAACTTCAGATGCTACAGAATGCATCAGCTCGGCTCCTGTTGGGAATTCGAAAATATCAGTCTGTACCACAGGTCTGATTGAGCTAAACTGGCTTTCAATGGCAAAAAAATATCATTTAAGGCTCTTTGAATAGCTTTTAAGGCACTGCATTACAATGGCCCAGTCTATCTTTAGGACAGATTTCTCTTTTACACCCCATCCAGGAAACTCAGATCCTCTGAAGCCAAGCGTCTTGTGCAGCCCAGGGCCAAACAAGAATCTTGGGGTGGTAGGACTTTCTTTCTGTGGTTGGCCAAACTATGGAACTCTCGCCACTTTAATCTAAAAAACTATCCAAACCTCTTCCCCTTCAGGAAATCTGTTAACACCTGGCTTTTTAGTCACTAGCCCAGCACCTTTCTACACCGTTTTCTACCCATTGCAGAAGCAGTACCGAGACACTCCAGGGCACTCAAGCGCTATACAAAATTAAAAATAAAATAAAATCATATTCAGGTTGGAACTATGGGGCCCATTAGGATATCAGGCAGGTCGCCACCGCCATGCGGGCGGTGGCGATCCGCCCGACATCCTGGTCCGCCCGCCACCCGCCCGCCACCCATTTCCCCCGCCATATTACTATGGCGGGGGGACCGCGGCGGATGGAACGACCGTCCACCGCTATTCCGCCCCTGTCGCCTTGCGACCAGGGTGGAAAAGGTTTAATATGGTGGCTGTTTCTATCAGACACCGCCGGCCATATTAGTATGGGCTTTGGGGAATGCCTTTCTGTGGCGGCAATACCGCCACGGAAAGGCAGGTGGTCTTCACTTTGGGGGCCCCTTGCGGGCCCCCATGGTGAAGGCGAGGTGGGGGTGCACATGGGGGGTACCTGTGATACCCCCCTGCATTTGCATACACAATGCGGCAGGCACCACACGGTGCCTGCCGCTTTGTGTATGCAAATGCATCACATGCATTTTTAGCATTGTGGCGGGCGGTGCTGAGAGCACCTCCCACCACAATGTTAAAAATGCAGTATGCGCCCGCCACTGTGGCGGGCGCATCCTAATCTGGAAAGCTCATACATCCTACACCCCAAACAATCTGGTTTCAGGTCGGGACATTCGATGGAATCAGTGCTGCTCCATACCTCTGACACCCTCAAGTTCGCATTAGATCAGGGAAAGGAGGCAGTACTGATTCTGTTGGATTTGTCTGCGGCCTTCGATACTGTCTCCCATCACATTTTGTTGGACAGATTGAAGCACGTCGGTATAAACAGTAAAGCCCTCGCCTGGATAACATCTTTCTTGGAACACAGAAACCAGATTGTCACTCTTGGTAGCTACAAATCTGAGGGTAAATTGCTTTCTTCTGGGGTCCCTCAGGGCTCTTCCCTGAGCCTGACCCTCTTTAACCTTTACATGTCCCCCCTTCTTTCACTAATTGATTCCTTCAATATTGAATCAATTGGGTATGCTGACGACACTCAATTGATCCTCACCCTAGATAAACATTCCACCGCAGCAGAAGAAAAATTCCATCTCTGCCTTTCCGCAGTTATGAAGTGGATGGAAGCAAATCATCTCCGATGTAACAGCTCCAAAACCGAAATCATGCGGTTTGAAAAATCTAATGATTTCAATCCTACACTCTGGTGGCCCTCAAATTCAGACCCCCCGCCCACCACGGTAGACAGCGCAAAAAACCTAGACATTAAATTCGACCCCACACTTTCCTTTCATAAAGAAGCACTCGGTGTGGCAGGTATGTGCTTTCAAACCATAAAAACTCTAAGAAAATTCTTCGATCTACTACCCCTGCATGCTAGGAAGACCGTGGCAGTGGCACTTGTCCTATCACGCTTCAACTACTGCAACAGCCTATATGCTGGAACAAAAAAGACAGTGGTAAAAAGACTGCACGTAGTCCAGAACTCCACCGCAAGGTTGGTACTTGGGCTCCCTAAGCACGCCCCTTCAGCTGAGGCACTAAAGGCCCTCCACTGGCTGCCCATCCATAAAAGGATCCTGTTCAAAGTCAGAACCATTACACATAAAGCCATAAATGATACTGGCCCACTATACCTGAGAGCCAACATTAGGCACTACAAAACCAAACGAATACTACGATCTACCTCAGAAAATCTCTTCATCACCCCCAACTTCAAATTGAAAACCCGGGGAGGTAAAACCCTGGCAGCACTTGGTACAAAGGCCTGGAACACCCTGACTTCACAACTTAGGCACACCCGCAACGAACCCGCTTTCAGGAAACTCCTAAAAACGTGGATCTTTGCCACCCCTGACAATCAGATATTGTCACTAATATGACACCAATATGACTCTCGCTACCTCCTTTTACCGCTCGCCTCCCCCCTCCTTTCTTTCTCCTCATCCCCCTGCAATTTTCTTTCTGTTGAAATCCGTAAGCGCCAAGATGCTCCTTGGAGTGAACTTCGCACTATACAAAAAAAGCCATCATTCATCATACCCCCCACGGGACGCCCACCCTTATGGCGGGTGGTCCCATAATCCGATAGGATGGCGGGCGGACTAAGTCTGCCCGCCATCCTAATGACCCCCTACGTGAGAGAATTGGTCAATATTGGACATTATTATATTTGTCCTTGATGTAATAGTGCTCAAGATAAAATCCATTGCATCTTAGAGTTTCTAGAATATTCCAAGCCGTATGTGGAGTTGGAATGTATATATTATCTGAATATGTGAAAATAAAACACCCGGGCAAACAAATATACACTGGCAAAGTAACAGAGAACAAATGAATAAAAATTGCAAGGCACTGAAATTAGCACAATAATTTTCAATTTTTCACATATTTCATTGCCCTGACCCAGGAACTGTATCCTTATCAGGGGGTCCTTGTTGTTTCACTAAAAATATATTATCTGAATATAACACTGTGGTGATAGAATGCCTGAATAAGTGAAGATTACTTTAACTGTTAAAGCCCTTTGCACCTTGCACGTTCAATGTGGGCATGGATTTAAAGTCAGAGGAATGCCTCTTCTATGAATTTATGAAACTGAGGATAGACATGTCATTATAATTAATCAAGTTACGGCCCAATTGAGGAGGTCAGTATTCTTACATTGCGATGATTCACAATGCACTAACACTTAATGTTCCCGAAATAGAGTAAGGTAGACAAGACTTTAGTAGTTGGTTGCATAATGCACTAACACTTTAATAATGGATATTAAGAAGGTCATTATAATTTGATAATAGACAAGTTATATGGATGTGATAGTTATGCATTCATAAGAATTGGATGAGACATTAGATTCTTGTAAATGTGATAATTGTATGGCTAAGTTGAATGGACTAACAATCTTAGCTAATGCAATTTTGAATTGCAATAGTTGTACAATGCACGGACACATTAACATTTTTACACATAGAGTGTAAATATATTATACTATAAAGTATGTTTAAAGTGAAAAAGACTGTAGTAGTTGGCTGCATAGACATTTTAATAATGGATGCCTCAAAGTCCACAACTATATCATCATGAGAAAGACATATAAATGTGGCAGCCATGTGTCCCTTGGAAGTTGGATATGATAGTTGTAATGACTATCAAGAATGGCAGCGTACTGCATTTTCATCTGAGGTCTCACATATTTACATATTAATGAATGTGCTCCATACTATGAAACACATTGAACTCAAGTAGAAACCTTAGCACATTGGCTAGATTGATATGGATAATTGGAAATCTTATAATAGAAAACAGACAATTTGTTATTTGTAGCATGTGCCACTTTATACAGTAACTGTTATGCATATGATATTTGGACACCATATCTATGAACAAGGCTGCTATATTTTAGGACAGTTGTTACTTAAATAGGAGGCACTATCGGAATAATGAAATAACATACAGCTGCAACATACACAGAGGCTTTAAGTTGACTATAATGATGTGAGCAAACAGGGTGAAAACCTGTATACTGTGAAATGTGTAGCGGTTGCTGTTTTAGGAATGGTTGAATTATAAATATGATTGAAACACCCACTCGCTCACCCATACAAAAACTCACACACCCACTCTCTCATGTATACTATCTTTGACATACCCACTCACTCCTCTATGCACCACTTACACACCCACTCACTCACCCATACAGGCACACCCACAGCTACTTAACTTGGTATATATGTTTAACACTTGGTAACATTTAGAAAACACTCACACTCACTGAATGATGTCACCAGTGACCTCATTTGTGGTGTGATTAGTGATGTCATCACTGATGCAATTTGGGATGCCACAAGTGATGTCATCCATGATATCATGGGCCATGTCATGAGTAATGTAATATGTGAGGTCATAAGCAGAGCATTGAGATGGCATAAGTTATACTTAGTTACTGCAGGAGTTCCCTGAGAGCTGTGATTGCTATAGTGCTAGGCTGAGTGTTCCCTCACACTCACTGCACAGACATCAAAGCGTTCTTTCACTGTTCTACATCACCCACCACCACCCACCTCAGCAAGTTATGTTCACCCGCAGCATGACTATGCCTTCACTCACACTCGATGCTCCACACCATTACCAGAGCTGCTTGCATCTGTCTGACGAATGAAACATCCCTTCTATTGTTCAAATAGCTATTGCTAGTGATTATTTCCTGTGTTACTACCTTCCGCATCTCAGTGATGGGTACGAGGCATAACGCAGGCCCCTGCAGCCCTTGCATCATAGGCGGGAGTTGCAATTCTTCAGGAGGCACCCATTCTGCCATGCCAATGAATATCTGTGAAATATGGGAGCCTCAGGGGCCCCTCATTACATTCTGCAGTGGGCCCAAACCTTTGTTTTACCCCACTGGGTTGTTAAACCTTTGCTATTGTGAGTCTAACGAGGCTCTTGCACATCCCCAGCTCCTAGATTGGCTGGAATATGTAACTGACTGTTGAGATGGTTACTAGGTTTTATCCTCTCTTATAGAAACTATCATTGTTTGGGCATAGAACCTGCCTACTTCTAAATGTTGTGTTCATGTGTCACTTGGACCTGCCAGTTCTTTTCTAATATCACACATTCACAGATGCCCACACTGGTATTGTAACTTGCGCACCAGAGAGACTCAGTGAAGGAAGGGAATATAAGAGACACAGGGAAACAGTAAACAGTGATTAGAACATTCCAGTGCTCGTCTTTCTGTTTCTCCCTTTGTAATTGAAAAAATCCAACCCTCAGTGGGTGGGATGTTCTAATAACCTTATAGCCGTTATGCCTCGGGCTATGCCAGTTGTAAAAGGCCCTCTCCATCATCATAAGAAGCCCTCGTCTGTGACTCGCATCTATAAATCCGTTCAGGACCATTACCAATCAGTATAGCCTTCAGCAGCGGCACGTGCACAGGCAGAAACACTCATCGCTAGCATCTAAATATGCACCATGTAGGAGAATGGTAATGTAAGGGGCAGTTAAGAAGGTCTAACTGTTGTCAACTCCATCCATTACTCTGTTGTGCCTGTCTCGAGAAGCGCACCCTTCCTCCTGACACAGAAAGACAACACCTGAGTAGTGTGCCTGGGGCCGGATTAACATTTTTACAGTGTATGAAGAGCAAAGCTCAGGGGCGTCACAACAACCGGGAACGTCTGAGCATGCTGCAGTTTTGCAATAGCCTCTCTGTAGACTCAACCTACTGAGAACGCCTCTGTAATTAACAAAAACGGAGGTGAGCCCGTAGGGCATTGCACCGCCTGCCCTACGAGGAGCAACCGCCAATGATGAAGCATGACACTCGCAAGAGTGTGTGAGGCCATTAATTCCAACAAATTGGATACCCAGGGTAGCCCTCCACAGAGCACTACCCTTTCTTCTTTCTCTCCCCTTTATTGACCGTACCCTTCTTCTTCCTCAGGAACAGCCGAGTCCGTTTTTGTTAATTATTGTACTTTGGGGCTCTGACTCTGGCTGGACCTTCCATTCCTCCTTCCTGGAGTGGTAATCTGAGCCTTAGGATCAACACTTGATCCGTCTTCACCCCTCCCTTGCTATATAACGCCTCTGTAAGCCACAGAACATTTATCAAATGCTTTTTCACATTTTTTATCTGACCTGACGGAATTATTCAGTAGTTTTGACTTTCCTCGCCCTAAAGTATAGATGGCTAAAAAAGTGACTTACGAGGATGTTTTTCTCATTGGGGCTCTGAGTGACATCATAGACAGCTCAAGCTTTCCTCTCATTGTCTATTTGACGTCAGTCAGAACCTCTTGGTGAAAAACATCCACGTAATTCACTGTTACCCACTTATTATTCTAGATGTTAAGTCACATCTATGTAGGCACAGCTGAAAAACGTTTTGGTCTGTATTGATTCCATTTAGCTTTCTCAATGCTGTAAACTGAAAATTGGATAATGTTCATTGGAATCAGGTTAAAATGCAATATATTACTAACTAAATGCTACCTAACATAGAGGTTTGTGCATGTGCTGTTAGTGTCTGGAAAGTTAACCCTCATCCCCAAATGTGAAAACACGGTTCACTGACACATCGATGTAAAAAATATTGATGTAACAATATCGAATAAAAAATCTAAACAGCAAAAATATTGACTCCTATACTTAAACAGGTAAGTACAAAAATATTGACAAAAAAATGTCGATGTAAAAAATATAGATGTATAAAATATCGACTTTTATATAAACATAAAATAAAATAATATATATTAAATATATTAAATATTAAATATAATTTTAACAAAATAAAATTAATTAAATATAAATTTTAATAAAATATGACAAATAATCTCATTGAAAAAATAAACAAACGTGATAATTTAAACATATATTTACTTTGAAACAATTAATGAACTATTATTTTTAATTTGTGTTAACATTTTAAAATAATATAAAATATAAACATTTATATTAATGATTTATAATATAGAAAAACTATAATCTATAATAAATTAAAACATTAAACTATTAAAACATATTTAAACTTACATTTCCCAATAAAGGAAAATATTGGATAGCAAAGGGGTAAAAATAACTATTACCACTACAGTGAGTACAACAGTAGGGTAAGTGTTGAATAGCGGAGGCATTTAATTTACTATTCCAACTCCAGTGAGTGCAACAGTAGAGAAAGTGTTGGATAGCGGAGGGGTAAAAGTTACTATTCCTACTCCAGTGATAGCAACAGTAGGGAAAGTGTTACATATCGGAGGGGCAAAAATTACTATTCCCCCTCCAGTGAGTGCAGCAGTAGGGAAAAAGTTGGATAGCGGAAAGGTAAAAATTACTATTCCCACTTCAAAAAGTGCAACAGCAGAGAAACTGTTGGATAGCGGAGGGTTAAAAATTACTATTCCCACTCCACTGAGTGCAACAGTAGGATAAGTGTTGGATAGCGTAGGGGTAAAATGTACTATTCCCACTCCACTGAGTGCAACAGTAGGGAAAGTGCTGGATAGCGAAGGGGTAAAAATGACTATTCCCACTCCATTGAGTGCAACAGTAGGGCAAGTGTAGGATAGAGGAGGGGTAAAAATTACTATTCCAACTCCAGTGAGTGCAACAGTAGGGAAAGTGTTGGATAGCGGAGAGACAAAAATTACTATTTACGGAAAAACAGTTAAAATATATATGTATATATTTTTTAAATCTGGAAAGTAAATAAACAATATTTAAAAAAATGAAAATTCTAATATATTAAATATATAAAAAGAAAACATATAATATTAAATACATATAACAAAAAACCTACAAATATTATATAACATAAAATAACTATTACATTTAAAAAAACAATTAACTACAAAATATTTACAAACAAAAAAATGTATTAATACATACATATATTTAATTTATTTTCTATCCTATTGCACCACAATTAGGATGGGGTCCAATGTGAGCAGATGCCAGTGTTTTTGAAGGCCATGTATTTTTTGTGATTATTTTGAGTTTATGCGGTGATTAATTAAATAGTTTCTTCTTTTCTTAGTGTTACAGTTTCGGCTTGCAATAACGAGTTTCTACTGAGCTTTGCTACTTCCACAAATGTTTTATCCAGAACTTTCCTATCATAGCCCTATATTAGCACCTGTATGAAACTTTGCTCACACCCACATTCCAAACCACTGAACAGAACACCACAAGACCTGGCATGAATGTGGAATTTTACTCAAAACGCATGCTTTTGTTGGGTTGGTCTTAATAGGGTCAGTTTTTTTAGGTATTTTCTCTAGACAAACGTGCCGGTGGGCATATAACGGTCAGACACTTAGGCGCCTATTATGATGGAGGGCGGACTTTGTCTGCCTGCCACCGTAACGGTAAACAGGGCAGACCGCCAGAGGTGCGGCGGTCCCACCATGGCAATTAGGATGCGACCGCCACCCTGGCGGTCGCCTTCAGCTCATTTTACATTGTGGTGGATGGTGCTGTCAGCAGCGCCCGCAGCAATGCAAATTATGCATGTTGTGCATTGGCATGCACAACGTGACAGGCACCGTGCGGTGCCTGCCACCTTGTGCATGCACCACGGGGTCCCGTAACGGGCCCCTGATGGCATTCTTTGCATGCCTTTCCATGGCGGAGTCTCTGCCATGGAAAGGCATGTCACCGCAGGCATGCTAATATGGATGGCCGTGCCTACAAGACACCACCACCATATTTACTGCTTTTTCCAACCGGCTGGCAATCCGACCGGCGGAAAGGATATTTGGCGGGAGGATTGATACCGCCAGGCTGGCGGTGGCCACCGCCGGCCCGGCGGTAGCGATCCGACAGATATCCTAATGGGCCCCTTAGTATGTTGAGCCTTCTTTCGTACAGATCTCATAAAGGGGGGCATTTCAAAAGGGGGGCAAACACGTTTATTTGCTAAGAATACTAGCACTGAGTGACAGATCTTCAAAAAAAGTGGCAAAAGCTTGGAAGGATTGGTTTTTTATTGGTTTGTTAAGTTTTGAGCCAATCCATTGTGGGTGGGCTAAAGTTAAAGGGGGAGCAATTACATTTTCATTCACTTATAACTTTAGTCCATTTTATGAATCTGCATCAAATATTAAAGAAAACAAGTTACTCTTAGTGCAGATGGGTCTAGTTTTTTACAGATTAAATGAGAGGGTAAAGCTTCAGTGGGAAGGGATCAAAACATTTTTGATTTCCTGTTACCTTTGGCACCATATGGTAGACATTCACATACTTTGGCTGAGATTTAGCATGGTTAGCCTACTCTTGGTATTTGTAAATTCATGGAGCTACATCAAGGGAAGTCAAATGTAAAAAAAAGAAAGGGGGTATTCCTTTGCTATTAATATGGCCACTGTGTGACAAATCTTTAAAATATTTTTTAGAAGGTTTGGTCTTCTATCGGTATATCATGCTTTGTGCCTGGACATGGGGGGAAGAGGAGGGGCTCAAAATTAAAGGGGAGCAATACAAATTTCCTTTGCTTATAACATTAGTGCTTTTTGATGAATCTGCATCAAATGTGACAGACATTTAGCAAGTTACTCTTAGGTTAGTTATATCAGGTTTGATACAGCTACAACGGGTGGGATCGATTTACAAATAACCTTTGCACTATTTGATGGAGCTGCACAAATTGCAGCAAATGCTTAGCATGTTTAGTTCTTGTTACATGCAGGTGAAAGTGGTACATCATAAAAAATATCCCATGACATTCACTGAAAAAACCATAGGTAAATATCAGTTATTGTGCGTTGAGCAAAGAAATAAACATGCACTGAAGTTTAACCATTATTTAGTACAAGGTACAATGTATGCCATAACTCACAAACCCTGCCATGCTTAGTACACCATTTAGCCAGTGGCTTGGAAAAAGAAAAGACTGTCTAAACATGGTGGGGGCATGAGAAATGGTACACATTGTGCATTGCATGCTATAACTAGCAAATTTCAGAGCTTATTTAGTTTTCTATTCACAGAAACATATTTTATATTCAACTGTATGTGCCCAAGCACCAATCGTAGGCCAAACATGCTGAGCCTGATTTATCAAAGTGTTGCTTTGCCCTTGTGTCATGCAAGATAACGCAGGAGCAACACAACATTTAAGTCAGATTCATCAAGCAATTGAAGCCCACCTTGCATGACCCTGCAGTGCTTGGCAAATCTGGAGTAAGGCAAGCCAGCACAAGTCATTGTCTTGTGTTACTATGCCCCAGGGAGGCATTCCATGGGTGAAGCATGGGTTTTCCCACACATCCATCCATGGATTTTGATGCGCTCCCAGATAAAGCTTCAGTGGTAGACCTAGGAATGCGTCAAAATGCTATGTCTTCCCAGGGCGGTGTAATGAGGTCCAGTTGGGTTCACTGGCCAGTCATTCCTATTGCCAGTGTCTCAAACTTGTACAAGCATATTCCACAAGTACATACAGGATCTGCCAATGCCAAACTTTCCAGGTCACTATATGGTGGTATCCTGAAGGTATCATGAGGGGAGAGTGGCATACAATGGCGCTGAGAGGTTGAGGATTCCCCCTTATCTGGATACTGAAGTTTCTGACAAGCTTGACTGGACTGTCCAGCCATACCTCAACCTCCCCCTGCCCCCAGTCTAGAGAAGAATCAACTGTTCAAGAATACAATGTGCCATTGGTTGGCTCGAAACTTAAAATGTAATATCAAGGAATATAACAATATCATATTCGTCAGAAGGTTTGAGTGGGTTGGTCCTTCTACAAAGAACTTAAAGGGGGACTGTAAAGTGATTAATTGCAGGCATCCGAGTTTGGCCCATCTTTTGATCTCGTGCAACGTGAGAAAGCATCCTCTGAATGGCTGCTTCAAAGTTCTTCCGCTAGAGCCTTTTTTTAAAACCTCTGCAACCCAAGTTGCAGTTCAGGCTCTAGTGGTTTCCACCAATGGTGTGTGAGTCTGTTAGACCTCCTGTTTTAACTTCAAACTGATTCCTCCCCCTGTTGGACTTTGAGTGTATAGATTGACAGTCAAAGGATTTTACCGAACCTAAAGATATAGTAATGTTTTGCCATGTCCCTGTTGGTCCCTCAACTACAAACTTGCCTTTTGAGCAAGGCCCTGCTAGGAGGCTTGTTTGTTTGAATAATGGGGATATTCACTCTGAACAGCAGGACCCAACTTGGATGGATTTTATTACAGAATTTCACCTTGTAATGTTGCAAGAAACCTGAACCCTAGAGGACATTATCTGGGTTAGTTTTGAGAGATTTATTTTTCCAGCCATTGCCTCCTCTGGGCAGAGAGCGCAGGGAGGTCTTGCTGTTATGATTCATATTTCTAAGCTCCTTAACATTGTCCCTGTACTATAAACATAAAGGGATCCAGATTTTGTGGAACAAGTTCAAATTTTTAGGTGTTATCAGTTTTAAAATCAAGGTCTTTAAGCCTTTTAAACAACTTCTATGTGTTATTAAGTGGAGATTTTAATTCTAAACTGGGCTTCAACTCTACAAAGGTCTGACTTAGTTTTGATGACTGACATGCATTTATGTAGCACATCATTTGATCACAGAGGTTTGAGTTTGTTTATAGCCTTGTGTAACTCAGGTCTATCCAACGTGGTGGATATTGTGGGTAACCCCTATAATCAGCCTCCTACCTTTGTTGGTTGGATCAAGGTTCAATCATAGATTATATTTTAATTTCTAAGACTATGGAACTGTTTGCTCACTCAGGGAGTGAAAACTGTTATAGTGACTATAAACCTATTGAGTTTATCCTTAATATTCCTGATGGCGGAAGCTCATCTGTTTCTGCTGGTATAACTAGCCAGCCTCAGAAGGATAATGGACTTAGGTTAGGATGGATGTGGAGAAGCGTGGCTCAGTGGTTAGAGGTGGCAGACCCGGAAGCTGAGATCGGCCGTGGACCAGGGTTCGATTCCCCGCCTCGGCGGGTCTCGGGCTCAAAATTCCACGGACTCGACAATTCTCGCTCCGGTGCCTACTCGACTCACGGGGTCACACTGTGCGACTCTGGGCAGTAGCTTGCTTAATCTCCACTACGGCCCCTCGCGGCGGGATGCCTGGCTTTCACCTTGTGGATACCCTGCCGGGGTATCTCACAGGGGAATACCAGGACGGGTTCCCTAAGCAAGCGTCTTGATACCTTCGGGTGATATGTGCGCTATATAAGTCGCAATACATACAATACATGGAGATTAATCCATATTCCAAAGTCCTACCTTGTTGCACTTACGTTTTGGGTCTAATTTTAATTTATTAGTCAGAAAGTAGTTATTTTACTATTCAAATTACTCCTAATAACTCTCTGTCAGGTCTTCTTATCTATCGTCCTCCGGAGGTATAAAACAATTCACAGGTTCCCTTCTTGATACTATGATAACTGCAGCGGCGTCTGCCCCTAATTTTATTATATTAGGTGATCTTAATCTACATTTTGATGACCTTGAGGATAAGGTAGCAGCCAACCTCAAGCTCGATCTTAAATCTTTCGAGTTGAGCCTTATAAATAAAGTGGCCACTCACTCTAAAGGACATTTACTTGACCCAATATTTTCTAATATTTCACAGTTGGAGTCTAGTCCCCCCCTCCCATTGCCATGGTCCGACAATCTTCTAGTACCGTTTAGATGGAAAACGCACTCAGACCTACCACGCGTTACACTATCTCGCACCTTAGAGAGGGCCTGGTCTAAGCTTTCTGTTGAGAGTCTGACCCGGATACTTGAACAAACAGCTCCCCTGCCGGAGACAGACCCATTAGTGGCGGATGCAAACTTCCGAAGTTGGCTGAATAACTCTTTAGATGTGGTACTACCTAAAAAAAATCAAACAAAGAAGAGTAGTGTCTTTAAATCACCTTGGTACACAATGGAGCTTAGAAACATTAGAAAAACATGCAAAAAATTAGAACGCTTATGGCGTAAAGACTGGGCGCTGAATGATAAAACGGTGTATCGTTCCGCCATGAGGCTCTACAAAGATGCCCGGAAAAAGGCCCAGGTGGCCTTCTTTGAAGAGAGAATTAAAACCTCCTCCAATTCTTCCGGGGAAGCATTCAAAATAGTCAAAGAACTTCTCAGGGTACCCTCTCCCCCAATTAGGCAGGAGAGCTCTGAATTAAGATGTAACCAATTAGCTGATTTTTTTTTACACTAAAATTAAAAAAATCTTAGAAAGTCTACCACATAGTGAGCCAATTCCAGATTCCTATGATCATGCTGCTTCTTTCTCGGTCCCCTCACTGGATTCTTTTACCCATATATCTAGGGAAGACTTCTGCGTAGCCCAGTCCTCTATGAAAAGTGGCTCCCCGGCTGATCCTGCGCCTATGTATATTCTTAAGCGGATCTCAGATGTAATCGCCCCTTTAGCTACTGAACTTGTAAATGCCTCCCTCACTCGTGGTGTGGCCCCCCCTAGTTAGAAACGGGCCAGGGTAAAGGCCCTCTTAAAAAAACCTGGGCTTGATCCTTCTGATCTGGCAAACTTCCGCCCAATATCGTTGTTACCAGGCCTCAGTAAAAACACAGAAAGAAAGGTCAATCAGCAGCTCTCCTCCTTTTTGGAAAATAACAAACTGCTACGTAATTCCCAAACAGGTTTTCACCCGGGCCAGGGCACTGACTCTGCCCTGATAGCGGTAGCGGAAGAGGTGCATCTTGGATTCAGGGGGATCTGCAGTTGCAATCCTCCTGGATATAAGTGCAGCATTCGAGACGGTGGACCATGGAATTCTAATTCAGCGCCTCGCTAAAGTTGGAGTTTCAGGCATGGCCCTGCAATGGCTCTCATCTTTTTTGAGCAATCGATCATTTCAAATCTGGGAAGGCAGTGCACTCTCTAAATCTGTCCCCTCCAGTGTGGAGTACCTCAGGGCTCTTGATTGAGCCCTACCCTTTTTAACGTTTATATGGCCCCACTGGAGGATGTGGTTAATCCCTTTGGGATTAAAATAGTTACCTACGCTGACGACACCCAACTAGTCGTCTCGCTATCCTAACAAGAGATGTGCTCGGAAAATCTATTTGCCTGTCTCTCGGGAATTTATTCCTGGATGACCAACTCCCGGCTCAAACTGAATGGTGCAAAAACAGAGCTAATGCTCTTGGGCCACCAATTAACATCTTTACCTAAGTCCATCTGGCCTCCCTGCATGGGTGAACTCCCTGCCCCTAAAGATGAAATTAAAAGTCTAGGGGTATGGTTTGAGCAAGACCTAACCTTCAGGACGCAAGCAAAGAAAACAGCAGGTATTTCCTATGGCCTACTTCGATCTGTGCGGAAGGTCCTTCCACTCTTGCCTTATCTGTCTAGGAAGCTGTTAATCCAGGGGCTTATATTATCTAGACTGGATTACAGCAATGCCCTGTTCCTGGTAGCACCTGAAGCCACTATCAACACGCTTCAACGTGTTCAGAATTCGGCAGCCAGGCTGCTTACCGGCTCCTCAATAAGATCTTCAGCCAAGCCGGCATTGAGATCTCTTCATTGGCTGCCGATCCGCGAAATAATTAAATTCAAATCCCTGTGTATAACCCACAAGTTGCTTCAGGGGAGGGGACCCCCTATCCTTAGGAATCTTATTCGCCCCTACAAGTCCTCTTGATCTCTCCGTTCTGATCTTGGAAACTTGGCCACTGTTCCCAGAGTGATGAAAGTGCGCTCTGGGGGACGTCGCTTTTCGGTCAATGTGGCTACACTTTGGAATACTCTTCCCGCAATGATTCGAACGGAATTTAACCATCTGAAGTTTCGAAAGCTCCTTAAAACTTTTCTTTTTCCCAATGAGCCCTAATTAATGGTATCCTCTTCAGTTGTTTTGCTCTTGGTTCTGTAGTGCTGGGATGCTCTCGGGCAGCCATGCGCTTTACAAATCAAATTTCATTTCATTTAATTTAATTTCATTAGTTAACTGCTTATTAAACGTTAATCCCTTGCCCACTGACCTTTTAGATGCTTATCAGGTTTTAAGTCAATCTACCAGAACCACCTTGTAAGATCTTGTGAGAGCTAGAGGGGTAATCAAACCTGGATGGTTTGAAAAGTATTGCAGAATTGCTAATTGGAGATTGCGTGCAACCCTTAATGCCAGGCACAGAAACCAACAGCATATTGTAGTAGCCAGGCAAGCTTCTAAACAGACGATTAAGAACAGGAATCTAGCCATCAAGGAGGAAACATGTGAACGCCTAATTAATCTGTGTAGAGTACAGGACACAGGGGATTTTGGGCAATTGTAAATGGAAGGCAGGCATCTTTACCTTTGTCTGATGGGTTTGGTTCAACCATTAGCCCGGATAGATAGATAATTTCAAACAGATTTACTGATTTGGCCATGGTTCTATGGCAATCCTTATAGAAGGGGTCTCTCAGTTCACCCTGGAAGTCATTTTTGAGCTTGATGAGACTACCGCTGCTATACTGGCTAGTCCATCAAATAAGGTATCGGGGCCAGATGGGGTGCCCATTGATCTTTATAAGGCAAATATTCAACTATGGGCCTCTGTAATCACTAATGTTTTTAATGCTGCAGTACCTGTTAAGATTCCTCCTTCTTGGAAGACTGCAACCATTGTGCCTGTGATAAAGACAGGACCCCTGCTGCTACCCACCAATATTGTTGTTGGATTCTGTGGGCAAGATCAATCAATCACAAGACTTGTAAAGCTCACTACTTACCCATGATGGTCTCAAGGCGCTGAGGGAGAGGAGGGGGGAGTTGCCTCTCCTGGTCGAATAGCCAGGTCTTGAGTAGTCTCCTGAAGGTCAACAGTTCTTTGGTCTGTCGTAGGTTGAGGGGGAGGGTGTTCTAGATCTTGACGGCGCTGTGGGAGAAGGATCTGCCTCTGGTGGTGGTTCTCTGGATGCGTGGGACTGTGGCCAGGGAGAGATCGGTGGAGTGGAGGTGACGGTTGGGAACGTAGAAGGAGAGTCGACTGTTGAGGTAGGCTGGCCCGGTCTTGTGGAGTGCCTTGTATGAGTGGATCAGGAGTTTGAAGGAGATTCCCTTGTCAACGGGGAGCCAGTGCAGGTTTTTCAGGTGGGGGGGTGATGTGGCTGTGGCATGGAATGTCGAGGATCAGGCGTGAAGAGGCATTTTGGATTCTTTGCAATAGTTTGATGAGCTTGGTCGGGGCTCCTGCGTAGAGGGCGTTTCCATAGTCGAGTCTGCTCTAATGAGGGCCTGGGTGACTGTTCTTCTCGTGTCTGTCGGATCCACCTGTAGATCTTGCGGAGCATGCGGAGGGTGTTGAAGCAGGAGGAGGAGACTGCGTTGAACGCCTCCTCGGCCCCCGACATCGCCATAGCCATCCCGGACGGCTACAAAATCACCCGGAAGGACCGCGGCAACCAAACCGGGGGAGGAATCGCCATCGTCTACAGGAACACCATCAACATCACGACCATCACCGAAGACACACTCCCCGCCTCCAAACGCCTACACTTCCAGATTCACATCGACCCCAAGACCACCCTTAGAGGAACACTCATCTACAGACCCCCGGGCCCACGCACGCAATTCAGTGAAACCATCGCCGACTTCATCAGCCCGCATGCCCTAGCCTCACCAGAATACATACTCCTAGGAGACCTTACCTTCCACCTGGAGTAAAACAGCGACAACAACACCACCACCCTACTCGCCAACCTCGCCAACCTCGGACTCAAACAACTGGTGAACACCCCAACCCACATCACTGGCTACACGCTCAACTCCATCTTTTCCGCCAGCAACCACGTCTCCTTCAGCCACTCCTCCGGACTACACTGGACCGACCACAGATACATCCACTTCACCTTCAAAAAGAATACATCCCACCACCACACGCAGCAAATCCCCCGCAGACACTGGAGCAAAATCACCACAGACCAGCTCCTCTCATCGCTGAGCCAGAACCCACCAACAAACACCCCACAACCTCGCACAGTGGATCACCAACTGCGCCGATGACCTCACACCTCTGAAGAACCCCCCAGGCATGACCGGCTACAGGAAAACTCCATGTTTCACAGACGCCCTCATAGAATCAAAGAAGTACAGCCGAACCCTCGAAAAAACCTGGCGCCACGAACAAACTACAGAAAACATGACAGCCCTCAAGACCGCCACCCGCAAACACCACCAGCTGATCCGCACCACCAAAAGGACATCATTCAAAGAGCGTCTAGACAACAACACCCACAACAGCAAGGAACTCTTCAACATTGTCAAAGCATTCAATCTTTATTTCGTCCGATTTGACCATCAAAGATATACAATGAGAACACATTTCAAACGTTATAAATCATCAGGAATAAACAACAAATACATATTGTACAATATAAAATCGTTCCATTCTAAACATTTAATACTACTAGAGTGAGAACAGATAAAAGACCGTACATTTAAAATTTCTTAGACTTAAAATTAGGTGGGAACCTGCGACTTTAGGATACGGGTGCGAGTATGCCAGACATTGGTAAGGAATTTAGCTAGTGCAAACACAGTTGGACTTGAAACATCAGTTTTTAAAATTCTATACATCGGGAGATACTCCCTACAACCAAGGTTTCTAATAAGTGGGAGGAGCCAGTATTTCCTAGCTGCCTTGTAAGTTGGACAAAACAAGACCACATGTAAATCGCTTTCTTCATCACAAGTACATGCCGGGCATTGCTTGGTAGAGGGCGGTGTTGACCAGGAGCTAGTATAGGATCGCAGAGGCAGTGTGCCATATCTCCATTGGAGAAATAGCTTCCTGGCCAGCACGGGGGACATGGCGTCCAGAACCCTCTCCAGCCTGTATGAGTCCTTGCTTTGTACAAATACAGATGTTAATGACCCCTCACCCTGACAGTCCAAAGCCATAGCTAATTTCTGCTCGTGATAAACATTGACCAGTGCTCTCCGTGAGGTCTTTAATGAGGCATTAGCTGGATCGGACCAGAGGTCAGGGAGCCCCAGTCTCACACAGGACTTTTGTATATGTTTTATCCAGGGGATCTGTAAAGCTTTGGGGTGGGTTAGAAGCTCCCTCAGTTCCGCCCTATAAGTAGAAAGTTCTTCGCTACTCCATAGCCTTCGCCAGAAGACTATGGGTCTGAGGCCTAATTCATCTGCTATTGGTCTCAGTCCCAGGTCCATCCTCAGGGGAAGGAGCGGGCTGCTGGGCGGAAGTGCAACTATCTGTCTAATAAAGTTGTTCTCGGTTATAGACAGACTGCGGGAAGTTGTGTGACCCCAAAGTTCCGCCCCATACATACTAGCACCCCTGGCCTGTGCCTTGTAGATCTGGATGAGCGGCCCCAGCGGACGATATGTGGAACACTTCATCATCCGAATAATGCCCCCAGTGGTCTGAACAAATTTAAGATCAGCCCTAGTCTGGTGTGATCCCCAGGACATGGTTTCATTCAACGTTACACCAAGATATTCAAAGGTGGAGACTCTCTCTAACCGTGAAGATCCCAATAGAGGATTCGGGCGTAATTTTTGGGTTGGGTTCAGGACCATAAACTTAGTTTTTGCAGCATTGATTTCTAAGCCCCTATCTGTGCAAAAGGCCACAAATGAGTCAAGGATCCTCTATATCCCCATGGGGGTTTTGGACAGCAGCAGGGTGTCATCTGCAAACATGATTGCAGGCACCCTGCTGCCGTTCAACCTTGGGGCGTCAGTGTATTCAGTGCCATTTAGGTGGGCGATTACCCCGTTGAAAAAGAGGCAGAACAGGGTCGGTGCCAATACGCAACCCTGTCTAACCCCCCTGTCAACGGGGAATCTGTCCGTCAGTTCCCCAAATTTCCCGCACCTGACCCGGGCATAGTTGTTATGATGCAGTCTCTGTAAAATTATCAGGATATCCGGGGGGACCCCCATTTCGGCCAAAACACTCCAAAGTTTCCCTCTGGGCACCAGGTCGAAGGCGGCCCTCAGATCCACAAATATTGTGTATAAGCTGCCGCCTTCGAATATCGCCGCCCTCCAGTAAATAATGTTCAAACGAAAGACCTGGTCCACTGTAGAGACTCCCTTTCTGAAGCCCGCCTGGTACGGACTAAGGGCACCTGTCTCTTCTGCCCAGTCCTGGAGCCGGTTCATCAGTATCCTACCAAACAGCTTCTGTGGCACATCAATTAAACTGATTGGCCTGTAATTGACTGGGAGCAGGGGCGAGCCCTTTTTAAATATGGGAACCACCTCTGCCCCCAGCCATGTACTCAGAATTTCCATGCCACGGAGGACTCCATTAAACAGAACAGCAAGGTAGGGGGCCCAAACATCGGGCTCCTGCTTGAACAGGTCCCCTGGTAGGCCATCCAATCCTGGCGCCTTTCCAGACGTCAGTCCCGCTATTGCTGCCTTGACCTCCCCCACTGTTATCAGATCCCCGTCGTACTCAGCCAATCCATTACCAATGTCAATCAGGGTTTCTCCCAGCTCAGAACTATAGAGAGACTGGAAGTGTGCCTGCCACACCCCTGCTGCAATATTGGGCTCTATTGCCGAGTGGAGGCTCCCGACCCCCCGTTAACTACTCTCCAAAACATTCGGTGGTCTCTTGTTGCGAGGGAATTAGTTAGCTCCTCCCATTGGTTCTCCTCCCATTCAGTTTTAGCATGGGCGACTAGTTTTTTGTATGCCCGTCTACTTTCTCGTAGCTTCTCTCCTCCTAGTCCCTCCTTGATGCTTCTGAGAAGTTCTCCCTTTGCCTTCCTGCAGGCTGAGTTATACCATGAGGATTTATATTGCTGCCCCCTCCTCGAATTCTGTACCTTACTAAAGAGGTTGGAGGCCGCTCCCTTTATGAGGTCCTCGTGGGCCTGGTGTAATTTATCATGGGAATCTTTATTGCCCACGCCATTAGCTAAATCTCCCACTCTTTCCAAAATAGGGATTAATCCTGCATAGAGCCTCGGGAGTTTCACTTGGCTTGTGACTAGTTTTTCCCACCTGATTCTTCTCCTGTTGTTACCCAGTAGAAGTTCAGGTTTGTTTTCCTCCTTGGTTGTTATAGAGGCTTGAAGGCCGGGGTGGATGAGATCAAGTTCAAGGGCGTTGTGGTCACTATCTAGTCTCTCAGTGACCCTAAAGTCCAGGATAGATGGCCAATTCGCTATCTGTACAAGGGCGTAATCCAAGCGGGACTCTCTTCCCACTCTATTATAGGTGGTTTTGCTTGGTACATCAGACGTAATACGCCCATTGCAGGCTCTAATTCCATGTTTTAGGGTGAGGGCAGTGATCTGCAGTGCTACAGGGGTCCATGCCTTCGGGGGGGGAGCAGATACCAAAGGTACTGACCACCTGGACTCTTCTTCCATGGGGAATCCCTCTAGGAGGCCAGGCAGCGGCTCAAAATGGGAGTTTAAATCCCCTCCCACTACATAGGGTAACTCTCTTGGCATTTCAGCTAAATAAAATGAAAGCTCATCTATGGTGGAAGATTCCCTAGAAGCTCCCACTGGCCTGGAATAGATGTTTATCAGGGCAAGTTTCGCTTGGTTCGGCCAGGCCAATAGAACCACCAGGATATCATCTGATGGTACCGGTAAGCGTGATACCTGGCAGCCTAGGTGGGATGCCACCCAGGTTGTGAGTCCACCTGAAGGGCGACCCTTCCCCTCCCACCTTGCTGAGATGGAAAATGACAGGTAGCCCTGGTGCCTATGTTCTTCCCTTGCCCAGGTCTCCTGAAACATGCAAACATCCCCAGACTCAATGTAAGTTGCCCAGTCTTGATTGACCAGCTTATTGGCTAGGCCGGCCACATTCCACCAGATTAGTCTCAGATGCGCCGGAGCCGTGGCGGGGGGGATACAGGGTTGGGAGTGATGGAGGAGCCGGTGCCAGATGCTACACCAATTCCTACATCCTGACCATTGTCGGCAATAAGTCCAGTTGGATCAGAAAGTCCACTGAGGCCGTAATCCGAGGTCACAAGATTGGAGTCAAAGTTTAAGGACAGTCAATCGACCCCATCCAGTCCACTCAGACAATTAAAACGATTGTAGTCCAAAAAACATGTCTCCGGGGGTTGATAACCTGGACGTGCAGCATGTCCCCTAAATCTGGGTCTCCGTTCTACCGTTGTCCAGTTACCTTGTGGCAGGTCATGGTACATGCGAATGGGGGGAAAGAAGAAAGAGACTGGCAAAGTCTGTATGGTGGATTCCAGTGATCTATTTGACCCAGCGCAAATATACTGTCCCAGGGTCACAGAAAGACACCATAATGCAGTCCCCTGTTATTGTTTTTCTCGTCTTCCCCAACCATGGTACCCTTCTCACCATAATGATCTTATTGTTGAGATGGGCTGGGAGAGGTCTGTTCCAGTTCAGCCATTTAATGACTTTCCTCTTGAGTGATTGGAAGTTTTCACTTTCGCCAATTTCGAGAGGGGGGGGCACCCGCCAGAACCACCATAAGGTTGTTAGCTTCCGGTGGCAAGTCGGGTCTCCGTGGTCTCGGAGCGGGCTTACCAGGGAGTAGGGGAAAAATACTTGCATTCGGTGGTAGCCCAGAATTTGTACCAGAAGCTAAACTGTGGGAAACTGGGACTACTGTCTGTGGAGGTAAGATGTTAGAATTGATGGATGGAGTTGGAGCTGGGTTGGCCATAAGTGGCTGCAATGGGAGGACAGCAACAGCACCCAGAGGGGGTCCCGTACTGGTGGAAGGGTTTTGTATATTGGGGAAGGTTCCTATTGGTGGATTGGACTCGGTGGATCTGGTCTGTTTACTGGCTGAGACTTTCAGGCTGGTTAGGGTTGCCTCTAGGATGGTGAGCCTGATCTCTACTTTCCTCAGACTCTCGCTAATGGGCAGCAGGAGTGATCTGAGTAGGAATTCTATGTTCCCCAAAGATGTGACAGGGGGTACTATGTTGGGTGGGTTGACCCCTTGGTCACTGGTGGAGGCAGCGGAGATAGTGTTAGTACCCTTAGGGGGGGTAGCATTGCGCGCATTCTCTTTAGGCCTGTCTGACATGGGTGCAGAGTTATGTTTTTTTCCGAAATCAGAATGGGGTATCTTGGTCTTCCCTTGGCCACCCCTCATCTTCCTTCTACGCTTGTTAGGCGGTGGGCCGTGCACCTCTGCCGCGACAATTTGCTTAGGCTTGTTTTTCTTTGTTATAACTACGCCATGTGTTTGGGTAACTAAATCAACAGCCATGCTACTTGAAATTGGGAGTGGGATGACCTCCGTAGTCTGTTCGGGGTATGAGCCGGGGTTAGGAATGCTATCCCGTAATAGTAGGGGGACGCCTTCTTGGGATAATAAATCCTGACTACCATTAAGGCTACCATTAAGGGGACTTTCCTCTTGGGAGATAGGATAGGGGATTATATCACTAAGGGGCCTATTTTTCATGTGTTCAATAAAGCGGCGGCGCTCTGCCCTGCGCTTCTCCAAAGAGCTTTCCTTTCCCCCATCACCCTTAGCCGATTTAAAGTAGTTATCCAGAGTCCCGGTGTTGCCTCCCCCCGCTTTCACTGGAGTTCCGCCAAGGGCAGATGAAGGCATGTTCAAAGCCTTATTCCGTAAGCCGACTGCAATCGGGGAAAAGCAGGCGAAAGAGAGTGGGCCCAGCCCAGCCTCCTTGGGCCCCTGACGGCCACAGACGGTCCCGCCCTTGTCCCGGGCTTCTCCCGGCGCGCTCCCGCTCGCTCCCGCGAGGCGGAGGCGGTGATTGCCTTTAAACTCTGGTGCTGCTAGCTAATAGGTTGAAGGACAGGGGGGTGTGGCCAGCGGGGAGAGCAGCCCAGGTGTGGTGAAATGGGCGCGCAGGGGCTCCTGGACACTGGAGTCCCTGCCGGTGTGCTCGCAGCCCCGCCGACGCTCTCACCTGCCCGCGCCTCCTCTGGAACACTCCCACACAACCAGCCGCCACTGGCAGGCAAAGCGCTGCGGGACCCGCGAAGCGGGTCCGGCTAGGTTTTTACACGCTTTCCGCCGCGGCGTCCTCAGATGCAGGGATTCCACTTGAATAAAGTCTGAGACCCGAGGGTCAGGTCTGCTCGCAAAAGGTCCCCATTGTCAAAGAACTCTCCAACCCCAGCACCAGCAACAACGACATCACAGCATCGCAAGACCTCTTTCAACACCTTCGCCACGTTCCTCCACTGAAAGATCGCAGATATACACGACAGCTTCGGACCCCAGACTCCGCCTCCAGTCACCGAACCAACGACCCCCACCACCACCCTCAGCGCCTGGACCCCCATCAGCACTGAAGAAACCACCAACGTCATGAACTCCATCCACTCCGGCTCCCCCTCGCACCCATGCCCCCATCATATCTTCAACAAAGCCGACACCATCATCGCACCCCATCTCCGGAACGTCATAAACATCTTGTTTGCGTCAGCCACCTTCCCCGAGAGCTGGAAGCACGCAGAAATCAACGCCCTTCTGAAGAAACCCACAGCGGACCCCAAGGACCTCAAGAACTTCCGCCCCATCTCCCTTCTTCCCTTTCCAGCCAAGGTCATCGAGAAGACCTTCAATAAACAGCTGACTGCTTTTCTCGAGACAAACAACTCGCTGGACCCTTCCCAGTCCGGTGTTCGAGCCAACCACAGCACCGAGACCGCCCTCATCGCAGCCACCAACGACATCAGGACCCTGATGGACAACGGAGAAACAGCCGCCCTCATCCTCCTGGACCTCTCGGCAGCCTTCGACACCGTATGCCATCACACCCTAATAACAAGCCTCTTCAACACTGGGATCCAAGGAAAGGCCCTGGACTGGATCACCTTGTTCCTCTCCGACAGAACCCAGAGAGTCCGCCTCCCTCCCTTCCGCTCAGAAGCCACCAAAATCATCTGCGGCGTACCCCAAGGATCCTCGTTCAGCCCAACGCTCTTCAATATCTACATGAGCCCCCTCGGCGCCATCGCATGCAAACATAACTTCAACATCATCTCCTACGCCGACGACACCCAGCTGATACTCTCCCTCACCAGAGACCCAGCCACCGCCAAAACCAACCTACAGGAAGGAATGAAAGACGTCGCAGAATGGATGAAGCTCAGCCGCCTGAAGCTGAACTCAGACAAGACGGAGGTCCTCATCCTCGGACAATCCCCCTCTGCCTGGGACGACTCCTGGTGGCCCTCAGCACTGGGCTCCACACCAACACCCTCGGACCACGCACGCAACCTGGAATTCATCCTGGAGTCCACCCTCACGATGACCAAGCAAGTCAATGCTGTCTCGTCATCATGCTTCAAAACCCTGCGCATGCTCCGAAAAATATTCCGGTGGATCCCCACCGAAACCAGAAAGATGGTCACCCATGCCCTCGTCACTAGCCGACTGGACTACGGTAACGCCCTATATGCAGGAACCACCGCCAAACTACAGAAATGACTACAACGCATACAGAATGGCTCCGCATGACTCATCCTCGACATCCCTCGCCATAGCCACATATCCGCCCACCTGAGAGACCTGCACTGGCTCCCCGTCAACAAGAGGATCACATTCAGGCTCCTCACCCATGCACACAAAGCTCTCCACAACATGGGCCCCGAATACCTCAACAACCGCCTCACATTCTACACTCCCACCCGCCGGCTCCGCTCCGCCAGCCTTGCCCTCGTCATTGTCCCACGGATCCGCAAAGCCACAGCCAGAAGAAGATCGTTCTCCTACCTAGCCGCCAAGACATGGAACTCCCTCCCCGCACACCTACGACTGATCCAGGACCATCTCACCTTCAGGAGGCACCTCAAGACCTGGCTATTCGAGCAGTAGCAGCACCCCCCTCCCTTCAGCGCCTTGAGACCCTCACGGGTGAGTAGCGCGCTCTATAAATGTTTTTGATTGAGTGATTGATTGACTTGCTTGGTCATGGTGAACATTGTCGAGGATGACTCCCAGGTTGCGTGTGTGGACGGTTGGTGTCAAGGGTGCCCTTAGTGACGAAGGCCACCAGGAGTCGTCCCAGGCTGATGGGTTGGAGCTGAGAATGTGGATCTCCGTCTTGTCTGTGTTCAGCTTAAGTCAGCTGCACTTCATTCAGTTGGCGACAGCTTTCATTCCTTCGTAGAGGTTGGATTTGGCGGTGAGGGGGTCCTTGGTGAGGGAGAGGATCAGTTGAGTGTTGTCGGCATAGGAGATTATGTTGAGGTCGTGCTGTCGGGTGATGTGTGCGAGTGGAGCCATGTAGATGTTGCACAATTCGGGCTGAGGGAAGATCCCTGTGGTACGCCGCAGATGATCTCGGAGGCTTCAGATCGGATTGGGGAAGGCGGACGCTCTGGGTTCTGCCGGAGAGGAAGGAGGTGGTCCAATCTAGGGCCTTGTCTCGGATCCCTGCGTCATGGAGGCGTGTGCCTAGTGCGGTGGCAGACAGTGTCGAAGGCGGCGAAGAGGTCCAGGAGGATGAGGGCCGCCGTCTCGCTGTTGTCCAGCAGGATCCTGATGTCGTCTGTGGCGGCGATGAGGGCAGTCTCGGTGCTGTGATTGCTGCGGAATCCCAACTGGGAGGGGTCCAGGATGCAGTTATCTTCGAGGTAGCGGGTGAGCTGACTGTTGACGATCTTCTCGATGACCTTAGCTGGGAATGGAAGCAGGGAGATGGGCCGGAAGTTCTTGAGGTCGCTTGGGTTCGCCTTGGGTTTTTTGAGTAGGGCGGTGATCTTGGCGTGTTTCCAGCTCTCTGGGAAGGTTGCGGTCTCGAAGGAGAGGTTGATGACATTACGCAGGTAGGGTGCGATGGAGCTGACGGCTTTGTTGAAGATGTGGTGTGGAAAAGGGCCTGATGGGGAGCCGGAGTGGATTGTGCCAATGGTCTTGATTGTGTCCTTGGTGTTCACGTTGACCCAGGCTGCCAGGGGGTCGTGGTGCTGCTGGTCTGATGTGTTGGCCCTGTTGGGTTCGTCCGGGAGTCGAAGTTGTGGTGGATGTCGGCGGTTTTGCGGTGAAAGAAGGTGGCGAGGGAATCACACAGGGCTTGCGTCGGGGGATGTCGTTGGCGTTGAAGCTGGGGTTGGAGAGTTCTTTCACGATGCTGAAGAGCTCTTTGCTGTTGTGTGTGTTGTCGAGGCGGTCTTTGAAGGAGGTCCTCTTGGTGGACCTGATGAGGTGATGGTGGTTGCGGATGGCGGATTTGTGGGCTGTGCGGCTGTCAGGCATCTTCTCGCTGTGCCATTTGTTCTCCAGTTACCTGCAGGTGTGCTTGGATGCTAGGAGTTCCAGGTTGAACCTGCTGGCTCTCTTGCTTGTGTTTTTGTAGGTTGGTTTTTTCAGCGGGGCTGCGGTGTTGGCGCAGTCGTTCATCCATCGTCTGAGATTGCGGGCGCCGTCGTCGGGGTTGGAGGGGTCGGTTGGTGGGCTGAGTGCGAGGTTTGTCTGAAGTTGGTCTACGGTGACTTTGCTCCAGTATTATTTTAAATCAAATTGAGAATTGGACCCAGCAAAATGGCATCCTCGGTCCTGTACAACATGGTTTTAGGGAAGGATTGGGGACTCAGGAACAGTGCCCGAATTTGCATCTTATCATAGGCAAATACATGATTGCACATATTTAGCTTTTATGGTCTACGGTGACTTTGTTCCAGTATTATTTTAAATCAAATTGAGGATTGGACCCAGCGAAATGGCATCCTCGGTCCTGTACAATATGGTTTTAGGGAAGAATTGGGGACCCAGGAACAGTGCCAGAATTTGCATCCTATTATAGGCAAATACGTGATTGCACATATTTAGCTTTTATGGATCTTAGCAGTGTATTTGACCGTGCCATTTGCTCCAAGTTGTGGAGCATTTTAATTAACGTTGGCCTGTCCCTTCGTTTAATTTTTTATGTGTTGGACATACTTGGGTTAGTGACTCTTTATATATGGATCTGGGGGAGGATGCACTGAATGTTTTGGTTTGTATCGTGGAGTTCGACAAGGCTGTGTTTTGGCTCCCATTTTATTTTTGTTGTATATTAATGGTTTGAATAAATTTTTTGTTTCAAGGGGAAGGACATGCTTAAGGTGAAATCAACTTTTATCCGAGCCCTTCTTTATGTGGATGATGCAGTCCTGCTCTCCCGCACACCAAATGGTAGGCCTTATTGATGCCATTGTTAAATTTATGGGCGATTTAGATTTAGACACTAACATTGCTAAGACTCATTATATGGTCTGTGGTAGACAGAGCTGCAAAATTAGGCCAGCCTAAATCAAGGATAAAAACATTGCATGGGTTAGGGAGTTTCCCCATTTAGGAATCAACTTTGACTCACAGATTTGCTGGTTATCCTGTCTTTCAAACCAATGTTTGTGTTTTAATTACTCATGTAGGGTATTGTTTGTGCTTGCAGCGAGTGTTGGCAGTAAGCCCATACTGCCTTTGTCGGAAGCATGCAAATTGAAGTGTCTTCCAGTTCTGACTCATGGGGCTACCATACTGGGGTACTGCGATTGCTCCGAATTGCAGCAGGAGCGGAAACCGTTTCTGCAGCAGATTGTTAGGTGAAGACCAACTCAGTTCTCACTTTTTTTGTCCACAAGAAACTGAGCATAGCTTATGAGCTTATGTGGAAGATCACATCCATCTCCTTCAATGGATCAGCACACTGCATTTAATTGTGGCGTGATTTTAGACTGTCTAGACTGTGATCGTGGCCATAAGATTCTATGGCTAGATTATGTAAGGAGAACAGAAGATGCATTGGGCAGGCCTGACCTGTACAGTTCTCGATACCTGAGGGAAAATGGTGACTGTGCAAAGGTCAAGGAACAGTTCATGAGGTATTTCTCAGATGTAAGAGAGAGCAGGGCTTTGGACAAATTAACGTTGATAGATTACCAAGTAAAAAATGAATGCTGGGCCTGAGCCTTATCTCTCCATGGTGAGTAATACTTGGGAAAGGTCATGCTTAACACTGTTTTGAGCAGGCTCAGTGAGAAGCCATCTTTGTTTTCCGGCCAGTTTGAGTCGAGATGTATACTGGCCTATCCTTGTGATAAGATTTCCTTGCAGACACTTGTGAGGTTTACTTTTTTTTGCAGCTTTATGAACCCTTTCAATGTAGATATTTGCTGCACAATATTAAAGCGCAAGTTTTTTTTGCTAATAGAGACTGGCATTTTATTTCCTTCTTATGCTGACAGAGTCGGTTGTTTGTCATTCTGTACTGGCCTTTCTAAAAAGTGCTATGGCGTAATATAATGGATCTTTAGATTTTGTGTTTTATAGATATATTATTCATTTTAAATGTGTTATTTATTAACTGGATTCCATTTGATGTTATCATGTATTACTCTGTTGTTCTTTTATGATTGATCAAAGATTTTAAATGACACAAAGGTTAAAGTAACATTAGGTAAATTTGTCAGTGACAACATTAAAGTTTTAGGCAAAAAATAAATAAATAGATATTCACCAGTAATAGTTAGCAGAGGTAACTATAACTTGTGTCCCCGCCGTGCACTGCTAATGACCAAACATATTATATATTTCACAACATGTTCTATGACGTCATTTATGAAATCACTGATGACATTTCAAATTACCTCAAACCCAACCGTCCAAATATCTATACTTTTTATTACCTTGATATAGCAAAACCTACTGAATGGATTTACATGAAATCACACAAAGCACAATCTGCAGACCACGATCTAGCTTCCTGCCAGATTTGATGTAATTCCGTTCAGTTTTTGCTGTAGCCCTTCTTAAAGAAGTCTATGAAAAATGCATTGGGTTTTTGCGTTTTGGGAGCTTCTTTTTTTCTCGTCCCCTGCTTAACAGGTCATCCTGAAACTTTCCATGTGCAAACTAGTCATAGCACCTTTTATGAAAGTTTTGTGGAGATTTGCCAAACTGTGCCAAATTTATTAGCAACAGAAAAAACAATTTTCCTATGGAACAGCAGATCTAACTATAACTACCAAGTGGTGACAGGACTGAGACCAAGTAAAAAAAATAATAATAATAAATATATATATATATATATATATATATCAAACAATTCCTTTCACAAGAAATCAGAGGCCGGAGGTAGGTTTAGGGAAACATCTCGCTTTATTCATCAAATGTCAGTGGCGGCGGATGCATTTCGGCAGGTGAGCCTTCGTCAGCGCCTCACACTGCAAATGTCTTTCACTTCTGGACCCCGCCTGCTATCAAATAAGTGCTTGCAGCCAAGACTCCTCCCTCTGGTGCTGTAGGCACACCTGTGCCAGTTCCCGCTGGATCCTAGGAACTGCACTGCCCAGAAAGCACTGTAACGGCAGAAACTGGGTTGATGGTATGGGGGAGGAGTGTCAGAAAAATCAATTTGTGCAAGCTGCCGGCGGGTAGTGAAAGGAACAATCCATCCGATCAAAGTCCACGGATGTTCCCCTTGCCCCCCTCGTACTGCTACTGCTGATTACCTCAGGTAGGTGGATGGGAAGGGACTGCCAAATGCGAGGCAACACGTCCTGTCGAGATAGAATATCTCCGTCTGCCCACGTCCGCCTGAGGGTCCTGGCAGCCTCCCGCTATATCGATAACTCGATCGTGTACATGCTGCGAGCAGCCAGGTGCCAGAAGTAGCTTGGGCTCTTGACGTAGCAGGGCCTTCTGTAATGCATCTCCGGCAGACGCAGAATATATGGCAAACAATTTCTTTCAGAAGAAATCAGATGCCGGAGGTAGGTTTAGGGAAACATCTCGCTTTATTCATCAAATGTCAGTGGCGGCGGATGCATTTCGGCGGGTGAGCCTTCACCAGCGCCTCACACTGCAAATGTCTTTCACTTCTGGACCCCGCCTGCTATCAAATAAGTGCTTGCAGCCAAAACTCCTCCCTCTGTTGCTGTAGGCACACCTGTGCCGGTTCCCGCTGAATCCTAGGAAATGCACTGCCCAGAAAGCACTGTAACAGCAGAAACTGGGTTGATGGTATGGGGGAGGAGTGTCAGAAAAATTAATTCGTGCAAGCTGCTGGCGGGTAGTGAAAGGAACCGTCCATCCGATCAAAGTCCACAGATGTTCCCCTTGGCCCCCTCGTACTGCTACTGCCGATTACCTCAGGTAGGTGGGTGGGAAGAGACTGCCAAATGCGAGGCAACACGTCCTGTCGAGATAGAATATCTCCGTCTGCCCACGTCCGCCTGAGGGTCCTGGCGGCCTCCCGCTATATCGATAACTCGATCTTGTACATGCTGCGAGCAGCTAGGTGCCAGAAGTAGCTTGGGCTCTTGAGGTAGCAGGGCCTTCTGTAATGCATCTCAGGCAGACGCAGAATATATGGCAAACAATTCCTTTCACAAGAAATCAGAGGCCGGAGGTAGGTTTAGGGAAACATCTCGCTTTATTCATCAAATGTCAGTGGCGGCGGATGCATTTCGGCGGGTGAGCCTTCGTCAGCGCCTCACACTGCAAATGTCTTTCACTTCTGGACCCCGCCTGCTATCAAATAAGTGCTTGCAGCCAAGACTCCTCCCTCTGTTGCTGTAGGCACACCTGTGCCGGTTCCCGCTGAATCCTAGGAACTACCTCGAGCCACGCACCGCATGTAAGAGCGCCGGTACTACCCGACTTCAAAAGGACAAACACTCCGTCTCTGCGCAAGCAACAGGGCAGATGGCAGCCGCCAAGGACCGGACTTTGGCAAGGCTCCTGACAACCTGAAAGTGGTATGCCAGGAAATTCACGTCATTTTTTAACAGCAGCAAAAAATGAAAGGCATCACCCACCTGAGGGTAACACCATCACGGCAACCAGCACACTACAAGATCCAGCATGCCATTAAGCTCAGTCAGCCCGTGGGGGTGGCCACTGGATGGCGAAGACAGCTTAAAGGAGCCGAGCTGAATAGTGGACTGTTAAGCCTGTGCAATGCCTGGTCTCTTTCCCTGACGAAGGTCGAAGTGTCGACCGAAATGCATTAGAACCCGGCCGTGCTGCAACATGGAAAATAAATGGTTTTAAAGTGACGAAATTGTGTGCGGCTCACCTCCTTTCTACTTGAAAGGCCTGTGTTTGATGTTTAGAGGCTGTCCTACCTCGAGCCACGCACCGCCTGTAAGAGCGCCGGTACTGCCCGACTTCAAAAGGACAAACACTCCGTCTCTGCGCAAGCAACAGGGCAGATGGCAGCCGCCAAGGACCGGACTTTGGCAAGGCTCCTGACAACCTGAAAGTGGTATGCCAGGAAATTCACGTCATTTTTTAATAGCAGCAAAAAATGAAAGGCATCACCCACCTGAGGGTAACACCATCACGGCAACCAGCACACTACAAGATCCAGCATGCCATTAAGCTCAGTCAGCCCGTGGGGGTGGCCACTGGATGGCGAAGACAGCTTAAAGGAGCCGAGCTGAATAGTGGACTGTTAAGCCTGTGCAATGCCTGGTCTCTTTCCCTGACGAAGGTCGAAGTGTCGACCGAAATGCATTGGAACCCGGCCGTGCTGCAACATGGAAAATAAATGGTTTTAAAGTGACGAAATTGTGTGCGGCTCACCTCCTTTCTACTTGAAAGGCCTGTGTTTGATTGATATATATATATATATATATATATATATATATATATATATATATATATATATATTAAACAATTCCTTTCACAAGAAATCAGAGGCCGGAGGTAGGTTTAGGGAAACATCTCGCTTTATTCATCAAATGTCAGTGGCGGCAGATGCATCTCGGCGGGTGAGCCTTCATCAGCGCCTCACACTGCAAATGTCTTTCACTTCTGGACCCCGCCTGCTATCAAATAAGTGCTTGCAGCCAAGACTCCTCCCTCTGGTGCTGTAGGCACACCTGTGCCGGTTCCCGCTGGAACCTAGGAACTGCACTGCCCAGAAAGTACTGTAACGGCAGAAACTGGGTTGATGGTATGGGGGAGGAGTGTCAGAAAAATCAATTCGTGCAAGCTGCCGGCGGGTAGTGAAAGGAACCATCCATCCGATCAAAGTCCACGGATGTTCCCCTTGGCCCCCTCGTACTGCTACTGCCGATTACCTCAGGTAGGTGGATGGGAAGGGACTGCCAAACGCGAGGCAACACGTCCTGTCAAGATAGAATATCTCCGTCTGCCCACGTCCACCTGAGGGTCCTGGCGGCCTCCCGCTATATCGATAACTCGATCATGTACATGCTGCGAGCAGCTAGGTGCCAGAAGTAGCTTGGGCTCTTGAGGTAGCAGGGCCTTCTGTAATGCATCTCAGGCAGACGCAGAATATATGGCACACAATTCCTTTCACAAGAAATCAGAGGCCGGAGGTAGGTTTAGGGAAACATCTCGCTTTATTCATCAAATGTCAGTGGCGGCGGATGCATTTTGGCGGGTGAGCCTTCGTCAGCGTCTCACACTGCAAATGTCTTTCACTTCTGGACCCTGCCTGCTATCAAATAGGTGCTTGCAGCCAAGACTCCTCCCTCTGTTGCTGTAGGCACACCTGTGGCGGTTCCCGCTGAATCCTAGGAACTACCTCGAGCCACGCACCGCATGTAAGAGCGCCGGTACTGCCCGACTTCAAAAGGACAAACACTCCGTCTCTGCGCAAGCAACAGGGCAGATGGCAGCCGCCAAGGACCGGACTTTGGCAAGGCTCCTGACAACCTGAAAGTGGTATGCCACGAAATTCACGTCATTTTTTAACAGCAGCAAAAAATGAAAGGCATCACCCACCTGAGGGTACCACCATCACGGCAACCAGCACACTACAAGATCCAGCATGCCATTAAGCTCAGTCAGCCCGTGGGGGTGGCCACTGGATGGCGAAGACAGCTTAAAGGAGCCGAGCTGAATAGTGGACTGTTAAGCCTGTGCAATGCCTGGTCTCTTTCCCTGACGAAGGTCGAAGTGTCGACCAAAATGCATTAGAACCCGGCCGTGCTGCAACATGGAAAATAAATGGTTTTAAAGTGACGAAATTGTGTGCGGCTCACCTCCTTTCTACTTGAAAGGCCTGTGTTTGATGTTTAGAGGCTGTCCTACCTCGAGCCACACACCGCCTGTAAGAGCGCCGGTACTGCCCGACTTCAAAAGGACAAACACTCCGTCTCTGCGCAAGCAACAGGGCAGATGGCAGCCGCCAAGGACCGGACTTTGGCAAGGCTCCTGACAACCTGAAATTGGTATGCCAGGAAATTCACGTCATTTTTTAACAGCAGCAAAAAATGAAAGGCATCACCCACCTGAGGGTAACACCATCACGGCAACCAGCACACTACAAGATCCAGCATGCCATTAAGCTCAGTCAGCCCGTGGGGGTGGCCACTGGATGGCGAAGACAGCTTAAAGGAGCCGAGCTGAATAGTGGACTGTTAAGCCTGTGCAATGCCTGGTCTCTTTCCCTGACGAAGGTCGAAGTGTCGACCGAAATGCATTGGAACCCGGCCGTGCTGCAACATGGAAAATAAATGGTTTTAAAGTGACGAAATTGTGTGCGGCTCACCTGCTTTCTACTTGAAAGGCCTGTGTTTGATTGATATATATATATATATATATTACCTACTGGCGGTCGCCAGTAGGTATATACAGTTAGGATTTTTTCTCTATGGGATTTTTGAAAATTCTATGTCGAATAACTTTGGCGTTTGAGGACGGAATTGGCTAATATTTTCAGGAAAATGGCACATTTTGTTTCGGAGCAGCCCCTGAACATTTGGGGGGGCTTCGTCAAGGGGGGGCCGAGAAAAAAGGGGGGTCCCAAAACGTGTTTTTCCCATGCAATTTTCCGTAGGGCTGTTGGCCTCACTTTTAGCTCGAACGGCTGAATGGATTTTCACGAAACTTGGCAAAATTGTAGGGACTGGTAGCCCGATGTGCCTTTGCTAGGTCTCAATATATGTGTTCCAGTGGATTTTGAGAAATTAACGTTCAAAAAAATATATATATCTGTAAGCGCGCTCCGGGCAGCGCCCCGGTTCGCGTACCTGATGCGTAACGGAACTTCGCGAAGCGAAGCTGATTGGCTCTTCGGTGTCTGTCAACATTCTAAACAGTCCGGAGCGGCCGCCATCTTGTCTCTCGGTAGGATCGAGAGACAAGAGGAGGCCAAAACAAAGGGGGAAATGACCATAAGGGGGCATAGTAGATCCTCCCTGACCCCCTAGGTTTGATGTGGAGGCTTTAAAAGGGCCCGCGGGGCAAAAAAATAATAATTTTGTTTTTGTTTTTTTTGCTTGGGGAGCGCCCGGTAAGCGCACCGGGAAGCGGTCTGGGGAGCGTACTATAAGGAAAAAAGAATGATAGACTATGATATTTTGAAATATTATATGTTTATTGATTGTTCTTTTTGTTGTTTTTTTTGTTTTTTTAAATTTAAGTAGCAGTATTTATGATTATTAAATATAAATTTATTTTTGTGATTGTGCACAGTATACTATAAGTCTGACTTTACATTATAATCAATTTGGTACTAGTTTATGAATTACATATAAAAATGATTAAAGACTCAAACAATTTTTTATTATTAAATATAATTTTACGTCTAACATTTGACTGTCCGATATGTCTTCTTTTTGACTGAACATAACTTCCCACATTTGACCGTCCTCATATTGAAGTAAGAAATCCACAGATTCTACACATTGTAGAAGTTCATGGTCTCGTGATTCATCCATGAATTCCAAGTCAATGGGTTCAATGATTTCCTCATTGTTCATGTCTAGGACAATTTCAAAGGAAACGTTCTGTTCTCCTTCCATTTTTGTGCTGAAATTTGCATAAAAAATAAATATACCAGTAGAGATAGGGCATTGTTGGGTTTAAGTTCAGACAGGTACTTTTGAGGCGTGAAGTAGTACTATTAAAAAGTGCCTGTGAAAAAGCCTAAGTAAATTCATAATTATACCACAGAAATCTAAATCAATCCATAATTATAATAAACAAGCCTTTCTCAATGTCTAACTCTTACAGAGGGATAGTATATAACTATCTGAAAATGTTTTCAAATTTATAAAATAACATCTTACCTTTTAAAAACAAGTTTAAGTTGTGAGTGAAAATGATCTTGCAATGTAGTTCAGGAAGTAGTAGTCAAAATGGCTGTGTTTCTCTCTTTCTTTATATATATTCAGGTACATAACCAATCAAATGTCAGGTAAAAAAAAGTAGAAAATGAAAGTAACATTTTAATTGGTTGTCAATTCATACACTTCAGATGTGTTTTGTGAAGTAATTTACCTCAGGGTATTTAGAGAGGTCTACAGGCTAAATGGCTAAATGGAATTTCAATCAAATTTGTGAAAATGGTAGGGATTGGTATGTAGTATGAGCTAATCTATATTTGGTGAAAGTGTCTCCAGTGGTTTTTCTGTGAATTACTTTACCACCTTTTTTGAGCGAGCGCTTCCCGGTGCGCGCCCCGGTACGCGAACCGGCAGCGTTACGGGAGTCCTCCATTTTGTGTTTCGGTAGAATTAAGATACAAGATGGAGGGCAAATAATGTTGAGAATGGGTAGAAGGGGGCACGGTAGATGTATCCTGACCCCCTAGGTTTTCTGAGGGTGGCTGAGGAGGCCCATATGTGCGGAAAAAAAACATTTTTTTTCAAATTTTCGCGCGGTTAGCGTCCGGTGCGCGTACCGGGTAGCGCTCCCGGGAGCGTACTATGGTGAAAATTAGTGAAAAAAGTTAGAGTAAAATAATAATTGTGAGTGATCAGATGTAGGGTAGCTCTGAAAAGAGCTTTTGGGTCCTGTGGCTGATGTAGGTACCTACAAGTAGGTACCAATGCACAGTCTTAAATTGAGGATGAAAATTCTGTTCCCCTCATCTGAGAAGTGAACTCCATCTGCTCTGTAGATATCTTGCATGTAGTAACGCAAGTTATTGTTTTAGATGGAGCCCATTCCATGGTCTCTCATGTAAGCTGAAACAGACTTATTTACATGCTTCCTCGATTTCTCAATTTGTGGACAAAATTCGTTTGACCACCTCCATTTCTGTCTTTGGCATATATTTGAATATACCAAGGCAGTTTGAGGAAATAGTGCCATCAATTGCTCAAAGGTGTCCTTTAAAAGCATTTCCAGACCTACCCCAGTCAAAGTACCCAAGTCATTTCCTCCACAGTGCACAATTAACAGGTCAGGTTTTGGCAAATGCAAAAAGGTTTTCACCAATGGTATCAATTGGTGACATCTTAATCCTCTGTGGCCAATCCAGTTGATTTCTACATTTTGTAAATTGAGGTTGTGTAAATTTCTGTTATCAGCAAACCTTTGAGCCCAGTGGATATAACTATGTCCAACAATCCAGACAGAAAACATGGTGAGAGGAGGTTCTGCTGCAGTCAGATGAAGTGTGGTAATGAAATGGCAGTTGAAACAGTAGGAGTACGTAATGAAAAAAACTGTGGAGTTTCTGTAGTAATTAATCAGTAGCAGTGATTGGTGGATTTTGATTGCTGAAAACAGAAAGTTAGGGTGCATGGATGAGTTCTTTGAAAGATGTAATTTGAATGGTCAAGAAAAAATCATTTTATGAAAGATTGCACTGGATACGCAGGTGAACTGAGAGTTCAGAGTTCAATTGAAACATTGTTGTGTGAACTTGCAAACATGAGAGGTCTTTCAGGAGGTGGTTGCTATGGAAAAAAGGCAGAAAGGGCAGAGGGGGGAAGGGTGTTGATTTGAAAAAAGTGAGGGAAGAGTTTTGATTGGGTGACATGAGAGATATGTGTGATGAATTACAGCATTTCTGTGCCATTGTTGGTTGCAGCTTCTGGAGTGCATACCTTTTGCTCTGCTAAAGAAAAATTGGTGTGTGTCTGAGACTGTTTTGAAACTCAAAAAGTATTTGCTAAGGTGAGAAAAGATTCATTTAATTTAAATAGAGAATAGTATGCTTTAAGGAGAAAATTATGAAGAAAGTTGTGTATTTAAAATGTTGCTTTGTGTCAAGTGTTTTACAAATAGATTTTGTTTCTTTGAGTTACATAGCCATGTTACATAGGCATGTTAAAAGTGACGCAAAAATGGTGCAAGGGCCTTAAAAAAATGCTTTCATGTGTCTTAGGGCATTTTAAGTCACTTCCCCATGAATGTAGGTATATAATTACTTTACATGATGTGTTTAAAAACGTTTTTTGAAATCAATTAGGTTTCTTGATATGTACTGCTAGAGTTTCATAGGTTGCTTGGGGCATATTTACAAGGCCTTTGAGTTCCTTTGATGTTATTTTTCCCATTTTAATTTAAGACATTTCCTTGTGGTGCAAGGTCCTTGTAAATACGCCCCCATGTGTGCTTTGCAAATTTAGATTTTGATTCTTTGAGTTACATAGCCATGTTAAAAGTGACGCAAAAATGGTGCAAGGGCCTTAAAAAAACGCTTTCATGTGTCTTAGGGCATTTTAAGTCACTTCCCCATGAATGTAGGTATATAATTGCTTTACATGATGTGTTTAAAAACGTTTTTTAAAATCAATTAGGTTTCTTGATATGTACTGCTAGAGTTTCATAGGTTGCTTGGGGCATATTTACAAGGCCTTTGAGTCTCTCTGATGTTATTTTTCCCATTTTAATTTAAGACATTTCCCCGTGGTGTAAGGTCCTTGTAAATACGCCCCCATATGTGCTTGGCAAATTTAGATTTTGATTCTTTGAGTTACATACCCATGTTTAAAGTGACGCAAAAATGGTGCAAGGGCCTTAAAAAAACGCTTTCATGTGTTTTAGGGCATTTTAAGTCACTTCCCCTTGAATGTAGGTATATAATTGATTTACATGATGTGTTTAAAAACGTTTTTTGAAATCAATTAGGTTTCTTGATATGTACTGCTAGAGTTTCATAGGTTGCTTGGGATATATTTAAAAGGCATTTGAGTCCCTTTGATGTTATTTTTCCCATTTTAATTTAAGACATTTCCCCGTGGTGGAAGGTCCTTGTAAATACGCCCCCATGTGTGCTTGGCAAATTTAGATTTTGATTCTTTGAGTTACATAGCCATGTTAAAAGTGACGCAAAAATGGTGCAAGGGCCTTAAAAAAACGCTTTCATGTGTCTTAGAGCATTTTAAGTCACTTCCCCATGAATGTAGGTATATAATTGCTTTACATGATGTGTTTAAAAACGTTTTTTGAAATCAATTAGGTTTCTTGATATGTACTGCTAGAGTTTCATAGGTTGCTTGGGGCATATTTACAAGGCCTTTGAGTCCCTTTGATGTTATTTTTCCCATTTTAATTTAAGACATTTCACCGTGGTGCAAGGTCCTTGTAAATACGCCCCATGTGTGCTTGGCAAATTTAGATTTTGATTCTTTGCGTTACATAGCCATGTTCCATACAGTGCTCACCTTCTGCGTAGTCTTTGATATGCTAGACTCCATCTGCACAATGAGGTATCTAAGCAAAGGAAACACAGGTGATGTGATTGTGAAATGAGCAAAAGAAATTCCCCATTTTTCAATTACATCACCTGTGTTTTCTAACATTACGAATCACATTGTGCAGATGAGGTTTAGGCCTGTCCAGGGACACAGAAGAGGTCTGGCCTTTGTTCAAGAGTGCAGTGGACATGACTCACTTCATTGGTAGGCCTGCACATGTATTATCTCCTCTGTACTCTTCAATAAGCCTAAATTTCATCTGCAACCCTGAGTAGGCCTCACCTCAAACAAATCTCTGGATAGGCCTCACCTTATCGTCATCCTGAATCAATCATTTAAAATGTTAGGGGCAGATTTATGATGGCCGTGTGCCTCTTTTGCGCCGCTGTGAGTCACTTTTGTGACGCAGCGGCGGTGCAAAAGATTTGCTATGTTGCGACATATTTACAACTTGATGCATATAGGCAGATGTGTCATGCTGTAAAGTCCTGTGCCACATGAAACCGATGCAGCAGTGATGCAAAAGATGCACCATGTTGCAAGACAGGCCTCACTTCATCTCCAACAAGATACCGTCAGTTTAAACTGTAAACATTTAGGACTGTGTAGGGGGCATGGAGAAGCTGAATCTTCTGTAAATGTCAAAATTGTTGTATACAGTGCTCAACTTCTGTGTACTCTTTGATATGCTAGACTCCATCTGCACAATGAGATACCTAAGCAAAGGAAACACAGGTGATGTGATTGTGAAATGAGGAAAAGAAATTCCACATTTTTCAATTACATCACCTGTGTTTCCTAACTTTACGAATCACATTGTGCAGATGAGGTTTAGGCCTGTCCACGGACACAGAAGAGGTCTGGCCTTTGTTCAAGAGTGAAGTGGACATGACTCACTTCATTGGTAGGCCTGCACATGTATTATCTCCTCTGTACTCTTCAACAAGCCTAAATTTCATCTGCAACCCTGAGTAGGCCTCACCTCAAACAAACCTCTGGATAGGCCACACCTTATCGTCATCCTGAATCAATCATTTAAAATGTTAGGGACAGATTTATGATAGCCGTGTGCCTCGTTTGCGCCACTGTGCGTCACTTTTGTGACGCAGCGGCGGTGCAAAAGATTTGCTATGTTGCGACATATTTACAACTTGATGCATCTAGGCAGATGTGTCATGCTGTAAAGTCCTGTGCCACATGAAACCAATGCAGCAGTGATGTAAAAGATGCACCATGTTGCAAGACAGGCCTCACTTCATCTCCAACAAGATACCGTCAGTTTAAACTGTAAACATTTAGGACTGTGTAGGGGGCATGGAGAAGCTGAATCTTCTGTAAATGTCAAAATTGTTGTATACAGTGCTCAACTTCTGTGTACTCTTTGATATGCTAGACTCCATCTGCACAATGAGATACCTAAGCAAAGGAAACACAGGTGATGTGATTGTGAAATGAGGAAAAGAAATTCCACATTTTTTAATTACATCACCTGTGTTTCCTAAATATTACGAATCACATTGTGCAGATGAGGTTTAGGCCTGTCCACGGACACAGAAGAGGTCTGGCCTTTGTTCAAGAGTGAAGTGGACATGACTCACTTCATTGGTAGGCCTGCACATGTATTATCTCCTCTGTACTCTTCAACAAGCCTAAATTTCATCTGCAACCCTGAGTAGGCCTCACCTCAAACAAACCTCTGGATAGGCCACACCTTATCGTCATCCTGAATCAATCATTTAAAATGTTAGGGACAGATTTATGATAGCCGTGTGCCTCTTTTGCGCCGCTGTGCGTCACTTTTGTGACGCAGTGGTGGTGCAAAAGATTTACTATGTTGCGACATATTTACAACTTGATGCATCTAGGCAGATGTGTCATGCTGTAAAGTCCTGTGCCACATGAAACCAATGCAGCAGTGATGCAAAAGATGCACCATGTTGCAAGACAGGCCTCACGTCATCTCCAACAAGATACCGTCAGTTTAAACTGTAAACATTTAGGACTGTGTAGGGGGCATGGAGAAGCTGAATCTTCTGTAAATGTCAAAATTGTTGTATACAGTGCTCAACTTCTGTGTACTCTTTGATATGCTAGACTCCATCTGCACTATGAGATACCTAAGCAAAGGAAACACAGGTGATGTGATTGTGAAATGAGGAAAAGAAATTCCACATTTTTCAATTACATCACCTGTGTTTCCTAACTTTACGAATGACATTGTGCAGATGAGGTTTAGGCCTGTCCACGGACACAGAAGAGGTCTGGCCTTTGTTCAAGAGTGAAGTGGACATGACTCACTTCATTGGTAGGCCTGCACATGTATTATCTCCTCTGTACTCTTCAACAAGCCTAAATTTCATCTGCAACCCTGAGTAGGCCTCACCTCAAACAAACCTCTGGATAGGCCACACCTTATCGTCATCCTGAATCAATCATTTAAAATGTTAGGGACAGATTTATGATAGCCGTGTGCCTCTTTTGCGCCGCTGTGAGTCACTTTTGTGACGCAGCGGTGGTGCAAAAGATTTGCTATGTTGCGACATATTTACAACTTGATGCATCTAGGCAGATGTGTCATCCTGTAAAGTCCTGTGCCACATGAAACCTGCGTCAGATTTCATGTGAGCGTTTTGTTGTAGGGTGGCCAGTCATTTGCATGAAAGCCCTGTAAAACTAACACAGTAAAATTAAGAAGATTTCACTGAGTCACATTTATGGCATTGCTGAATCAAATCCTTACGCCTGTTTGAAACAGCATCGCTGGACATGGTTAAATAATATCTGCAAAATGTTACTCTTGTTAAAAAAAATTACAATTATAGTCTCTGAGATTTGTCTCTTACTCTGCAACATCTCATTGTTGTTCTCTTTCTTTAAAGATAACTACAACATCAAGCATGAGTGATAATGAGCAATCTGTTGATCTCGATATTATTATTGAAATTGTGATTGAAACATCAGTGGAAGTAGATCCCTTGGATGATTTAAATCCTGAGGATGATGAAGAACATGATGAGGATGCCGATTTGTCAGAATTGTATGACATAGGGTGGGAAGCTGACCTGCTTGAGCCTATGGAACTATAAACATTTATTTTTAAAAGTTACTGGAAATGAAAAGTAAACATGTAAACCGTTTCATTTAAAATTAAACACAACTTCAAAAACAGGTTGTGTGTAGTGTCTTTAATAAAATAGTCAAATATGCTCATAAAATTAGTTCAGATTCACATATAAAACAGCACAGGTCAAATGTAGAAGCATTCCATTTCTTTGCTACTATTTGTGACTACTAAATTTGCCAATGCACTAAAACTTATTGTATGTAAAAATGACAAGTAGTGTGTTAAATTTTTGACGACTGTTATTGATTTACTGTTTGGTAATAGTTGTTAATAACATTTTTAATTATATTTTACCACAGATTCAACTGCAGATCATTTCAAAAGTACATAATGCCATCTAAAGAATGAAACCGAAAGGCTACAAAACGTCAAAGACAGCAGCTTACTAAATGCTTGCAGCAGTCCTCTACAATAAAAACTCGTCAAGTCACCAAGAAAGCTCCGGGTAAGACAACGAAATCATTCCTAAGAAACATTTGTAGAAAAAAAAGTAGTACTACAGAAAATGTTTTAGTCCAGAAAAAGAGAACCAATTTAAACGGAAAGGAAAGGCCAATCAAAAATGTTACTGCTAGAGCAGGAGATAACTCTGTGCATGGTAGTAGAAGGAAAAATCAGTTTAGGGACATTCATAGACGAATGTTCCGCAACAGGATAATTGGCAATTTGTTAAAAAATATAAAGAAAGTGGTTTTTTATAAGAGAAAAAAAAAGTTGAGAAAATTATTGATCAGGCATTTGAAATTAAGCGAAAGTTATTTATTTTGATAATCAATAGAATTAGGAAGCTAAACAAGGCAATTTATGATTTCAAAAGAAATAGTAGATGGAAGAGAACAGTTAATCGTAGTAATTTTTGTGAAGTTTTTTCAGGAGAATGGATGCATAGTTCAAGTTGTGAGGCATTTTTTAATGAGGAGAGTTATTTCCAGGATAATGATTTGGTGTATGCAGTTGACACCAGTGGTCGAGCTTATGAGGTGAAAGATGGTTGTCCAGTTGAAAAAGAAAAACTTGTGACAACAGAGGCAGAAGAGGTGTTAGGTAATGAGGTTTTAGGTAGACGTCCTAAGGGACCAGTGTATATGTGGAAGTGTAGTAGTATTTGCAGTTTTTGTATTTGTGATTTTGTACGGACATTTAATAAGAAAACTTTAAAACAGAAAATGAAGTTGTTGCAAGAATTAGATCCTTGCAGAGTGAGAGAAGTGACAGGTTTGCATGGTCATTCACTGGCTTGTCTTTCCAGGAGAGTATGCCAGAGTGTTTTTCATCATTTCAGGATGCTAGCAGTGCATCATAATAAAGTGAGGAAATTAGTTAGAATGTTGTATTATGCTAAGAGTCCAGCAATTATGCTTAAACAATTATGCACTGCTCTTTTGCATGGTTCTGAAGTAGATGTGAAGAATATTTGTGAAGAAATTGAGTTTTGTTACTTTGCAAGTAAAGAGGAGTATGTTGAAATTGACCCAGAAGAAGAAGGTAATGTGGAAGATAGTGTACAGGTTTCCAGTACAGATAATTTTCAGAAAGAAATTGCCACGTTTCAGGTGAAATCAAGTGAGAGGCCTAATTTTACTTGTGTGTGTTGTCGACGCACTTATTATAAGAATCAGACTAAGTTAGTGGATTTATATGCAAAAAGTGAAAGTGAAAATAATAGTGAATGGAAGGATTTTGCAACATACTTGATGGTAGAAAATTGTTTTGATTTGGGATTGGATCAACGTGTGTGTACTTATTGTTGTAACAAATTAAATCAAAACCGGATGCCTGCTAGAGCGGTTCATAATAATCTGGAATTGGTTGAGATTCCTTCTGAATTGGAGGATTTAAATACTTATGAATCTATTTTGATTCAAAGTATCCATCCCTTTCAGGCTATTGTACGAATGGAGCCAAAGATAGGGAAATTGCCTCCATCAGATTTACAGAGAGGATTAAAGGGAAGAGTTGTTTATTTGCCTCTAGATTTGAAGAAAAACATTAATACAATTGGAGTAGAGAAAGTGGAAGAGGAACCTCTGGTTATCTTAGTTAATGGGGTTCCGACAAAGAGTAAGAAAATCTGGCAAGATTTAGTGGATGTTAGGAAAGTCAAAAAGGCAACATTGTATTTGAAGAAAAACAATAAGTACTACAAGAATGTATATGTTGCAGAAGAGGAAGTAAGTGAAGAAGAGGATAGCGATTTGTGTACTGGTCAAATTGAGAAAGTAGAAGCCTCTAAAAATGAAGAAATATATGAACATTATAGTGTTCATCCTTTGCATTCCAAGGAAGTCATGGGGAATGCTATTGAGCTGTTTCAAATGAAACAAGCCAAAGGAAGTCCCATTAGTGTTTGGGAGGAAAGTTTGGAAGCTCGGTGTTTCCCACAGCTATTTCCAACAGGTCAAGGAGGAAGATATGATGAGCGACCTGATCAAATTCCTGCTTCTGAATACCGGACTTTACGATTGTATGCAGAAGATCCTAGGTTTCGTCAATGCATTCCCTATTTGTTTCATCTACTGTTTGAAAGCGATCTGTCTGGACTGTCATATGCAGTGAACCACATCTTGAAAAGTGGTGTACAGATGCAAAATATCTCGGCAAGTGACTTTATGGATAAAGTCAATGTGCAAGACAGTATTTTGGATTCTCACCTGATTAATCTCATGGCGTGTCAGCGTGGTACTAATGAGTACTGGTACCGTCGTCATGGTGATTTAAAATGTATGCTGAGGAACTTAGGAACTCCCACATGGTTCCTCACTCTCAGTTGTGCCGAGTATGGCTGGGAAGATTTACTTGAATTTCTACGAGAGGCAAATGGAAACATTGAAAATATCGAATTCAAGACACCCGGAGAACTGTGCTCCTTGGATCCAGTGAATGTATGCAGGTACTTCAATCATAGATTTGAAGCTATGATGTCTTTCATCATGAACAAGAAAAATCCACCTCTTGGAGAGGTGTTGGATTTCTTCTGGAGAAAGGAGTACCAAGCAAGAGGTGCTCCTCATATACATATGCTGCTGTGGATCAAAGATGCACCCAATTTTGGAACAGATCCGGATGACTTAGTGATGAGTTTCATAGAACAGTATTCTACATGTGCTGTTCCAAAGGCAAAGGAAGACAAAAGCCTAAGAGAACAAGTTTTACGCTTCCAAAGCCATCGTTGTGGAAAGTACTGTCGTCGTAAATTCAGAAACAAGGACAAGTTCTACACAAAATGTCGTTTCGCCTTTCCACGACCGGTGATTTCTAAAGGAAGAGTGAACAGTTTGATGTCTTCACTGTGACATAATGTGATGAAGAAATCACCCAAAAATACGTACAATTTGAAAAGGAACGAAGAGTCCAAGTACATCAACGACTACAACCCAGTGATTTTGTCCATGTGGAATGCTAACATGGATATACAGTTTGTGGCTGATAACTGTATGGCTGTGGCTCGGTATGTGACATCTTACATCACCAAAAAAGAAAAGACAGAATTGAAGGATATGTGGGAGGACATTTCCCATGAAAAGAGCCTCAGTAAGAAGTTGTACAGTTTCAGTCTGAAGATGTTGTCGCATCGAGAAATCGGAGCTTACGAATGTTCTGACCGGTTGTCTTCAGCAAGTCTCTATGCCAAATCCAGGAGTATCATTTGGGCGAGTCTTGGTCTTGCTGCAACGCGTAATCGAGTTCTGAAACCTGTATGGGAAATTGAGTATTTGGCGGAAAAGGAGCCAAACAGTACAGATATTTTGAAGACCAACATGTTGGATACATATTATCCAAATAGAAGCAGTCACCTCGAGAATGTTTGTCTGTATGAGGTTCTACAAAATTACATATTCAAGAGGAACATCAAAGAAGATATTGATAAAGGAGTGTATGCTGTAATTGGAAGTGAGGGATGTCTGGTCAAGCAAAGAAAATGCCACTTGGTAAACCATCGAAAATTGAGTGGCGAATCTCCTGAAAGAAAAGAGTTTTTCTATTTAGCACTTTTGCAACTTTTCAAGCCTTGGCGTGCAGAAGAGGAACTGCTTGGAGATTTCCTCTGTTACGAAGACTCTTTCAATGCCGCCAAGGAGACCATAGAATGTCCTGTTTTTCCCAAATATCTAGAAATGTTCAATGCGGAAATCGAGCAGGAAGCAACGATTGCAGCCGAGATTGCTAGAGACAGTTCTCAGGACAGTCAGAGTTCTGTTTCATTGAGTCAGCATCCACTAGGAGGACCAGTTATCGAAAATGAAGCTGCCACTGCCATGATTGAAGTGGAAAGAGCCATGGCACATGCTCAGGAGGATGCGGTTAACTTAGAAGACTTGGAAAGACAACTCAACGTTGAGCAGAGGAAAATATATGACGAAGTTACCAACCAAATAGATCATGGATTAAGTCATGAGAAGAAAGAGTGCTCATGTACGTCGTTGAAGCCTGTCCGACTGTACGTGAGTGGAGAAGCGGGAACTGGAAAAAGTTTCCTCATTAAAGCAATTTCATGTTATTTGCAGAAAAGGACTGAGTCATCGCTGTCTTGTGTTGTCACCGCTCCAACTGGACTGGCAGCACATAACATTAAAGGTATTACTTTGCATCGTCTACTGATGCTGCCAGTGGAGCATGATAACAAATTACAATACCACAAGTTATCTGGAGATGCTTGTTGTGAAGTTTCAAGAGTCTTGAGGAAAATGAAACTTCTTATCATTGACGAAGTAAGCATGGTTTCCAATGTCATGCTTGCCTTTGTGCATTTGAGAATGCAAGAAGTTCTCAAAACAGAGTATGATGTGTTATTTGGTGGCAAACACATCATTGTTTTCGGTGATCTTCTGCAGCTGACACCAGTGAAAGGACAACCTGTGTTCAAAATGCTCACGCATGAAGATACCAGGAAGTGCCTAGGGAGTATTGGCAACGTCAATATATGGTTAAACTTCAATTATGCTGAACTGCGTGAAAATATGCGTCAAGCTAAGGATGAAGATTATAAGAATATTCTACAAGATGTTAGAATCGGAAAAGTGACCGAGCATGGGAAAGAAGCTTTACATGCACGATTACTGTCAAATTTGTATCCAGAAGAAGACGTTGTGCCTGAGAATATTTTTCAGAAAATTACTGAGAAGAAATCTGGAATATGTTTGATGCCAACTCTTGCAGAATGTGCCATCTTCAATAACAAAATGTTGCATTTAGAAAACCAAGAGATTGGGAAACTGGAAGCTATTGACAGAGTAGAGCATATGGGAGCAACAATTATTTTGTCTGAGAATTTGAAATCAAAATTGGATTCATTAGAGAAGACTATATCTAAAACTGCTGGTTTTGAAAAGACTCTGAATGTGTGCTTAAATTGCCGTATAATTTTAAGAAGGAATTTACATGTTGAAAGAGGTCTGGTAAATGGATCAATGGGTAATGTTGTTGATTTTGAGAAATACAGAAATAGAGATGGAATTGAATTTTTACAAATTAAATTTGATGGCATTGAGGAAGTACAGCTAATTGGTCGTTGCTCTGCTAGGTTTTTGCTTGTAAAAGACTTATATGTTCGCCGTAAGCAGTTTCCTGTTTGCTTGGCATATGCGGTGACAATCCATAAATCGCAAGGTTTAAGTGTAGACAGTGCATTGGTGAATATTGGCAGTTCTGTGTTCAAGGAGGGTATGGCATATGTGGCATTGTCACGAGTCAGAACTTTATCGGGATTGTACTTGATTGAGTGTGATGTCACAAACATTTGTGCGGATCTAGATTGTGTTAAGGAATACAATAGGTTAAGAAGAGAGTATGCGCCACATTTGCCTCAATATCCTTTGTTTGAGAAACGTGTGGTAGGCCGGAAACGAAGAAATGTGACCAATAGTAGAGAGGTTGTAGCAAAAAGACGAAAAGTCGATGAACCAGAAATTATAAGCAGAAAGAAAAAGGATTTTGTTGAAGATGTTGTTGGTTTTCAATTTGAAAACAGTTCTGGTGTCAACTGCTATGCTAATGTAGTGGTTAATGTTTTGTTTTCTCTAGAAAATTTAAAAGAAGAGATTGTGGTCAATTCGGATCAAAGATTTTGCAGTTTGTTGAATTCTGTGTTAGAGAAATGTAGCACTGATAGAACAAAAATAGAAAGTGTGCCTGAAATTCGAAATCTGTTAGACAAATGTTCAGGTCAAACGCAATTCTCTCAAAATATTCAGCAAGATTGTCAGGAGTTTTTAATGTATATGCTTGATGTATTGCAAGATGAAGGTGTAGAAGTAGATCACCTGTTTGGCCTTTCTTATCAATGGCAACATGACTGCGAGAACTGTAGGGTATCAAGTACTACTAGTGTAGACTCAGAAAAATTTATATATTTAACTTTGCCAGACAGTAAATCAGTGTCCTTTAATAAGCTAGTAAAAGCAGCTGATCACAACATGGAGTGTAGCCAATGTAAGTCTGAAATGTTGTCCACATTATTTATACGAACATATGGCCAGTATGTCATTTTAATGTTCCAACGAAGTAGGCCTGATGGAACAAAATTGACAACTTTAATTAAAAATTTTGTGGCTTCGCAGTTGTCAATATCAGGAAGGACTTTTGTAACTGCAGCAATTATATATCATGACGGTCCTTCAACAACATCAGGACATTACACAGCTTATTTGAAGTCTAGAAACGGCTGGTCATTCTGCAATGATTCTGTTTTAACTTTCAAAAAAAAATTGCCTTTTGACCTTAAAAATTCTTACCTGATGTTTTTACAACCAAAAGTTTAGGGAAAGAATCTCGGGATTTGCTCTGAGGAATTTCAAGAGGTTCTAATGGCTCCTACACTATTTGGCCTTGAGGATAAGTGTAGTACAGAGTCAAAAGTTATTTTTCAGTTTTAACTACTTCCTGAAAAAAAAGAAGGTTTTTTTACAGAAAGTGGTGGGCACGGATTAGTTAAAGGACAACAGAGTATTTCCCAAAGCAAACGGTGTTCTTACCATAACACTTGACGTCATGGAAAAATAACTGCACTTTGAATGAGTTCAGAAAAACTGTTTCTTTTAATAAGCTAATTCAAGCAGCCAATCAAAACATGGAGTAGAGGTAATGTAAGTCTGCAATGCTGTCAACATATTTTGAACAAACTTTTGGTTATAATGTCATTTAAAAATTCCAACTATATAAACCTGATGAAAATAAGTTTTCAACTTTAATTTCAAATGTTGTGGCTACACACTCGTTGATTTTAGAAAAAAAATTCTAACTGCAGCTATTATATGACATGATGGTCCTTTGACAACATCCACTTATTACACATCTTATTAAAAATATTCTTACTTTCTGTTTTCAGAAGAAAGAATTTAGGGTAGGTAACTGGCCTATAATGATTCTAGGGGTTGATATAATTTTATGTACGGTTTTAAATTGCTTTGTGATTAAAAGTGATGTAGACAATTAAATAATTGTAGTAGTCATAGAGGTAGTGTAAGTCTGCTTCATAGTAAGCAGTATCAGTGTCATAGGAAATGTGGAACATGAGTGAGCAAGAAGGGTAAGATATTACTAGTACAGGATTGTGAAAGTGATCTTGAACGTTTTCTTTCTGAAAGTTGTGGAAAAAGAAAATGACGGGATTTTCTTAGAAGAATTCCAAGAGTTATAAATGGCTCTTACACGATTTGGCGTTGTGGAAAAGTGTGGTAGAGAGCGAGAAGTCATTTATTGTATGTAACATATTTGTCAAAACGATGGAGCTTTTCTTTCAGAAAGTGGCGGGCTGAAAATAATAACAGCACAACAGAGGTTAAGCTGTTCTTAGGATATCCTTCGACGTCATGGAAAGTAAGTTAATTTTAAGGAGTTCTGATTTTTGATTGGTTATGTTATATGTTTTTTTTAAACACAATCATTTTGATTGTGTTTTTTTCCCCCGCTGATATATGATGAATACCTTCATGTCACTGTTTTTAGTGAAATTTGATAAATTCTGAGAACAGCAAAAATAAACCATTTAACATGTATAATTAATTCTGTACTTTTTGTATTTATGATATACATTTAGAACTGTGTAGGAGGCATGGAGAAGCTGAGGCTTCTGTAAGTGTCAAAGTTGTTGCATACAGTGCTCACATTCTGCGTAGTCTTTCATATGATAGACTACATCTGCACAATGAGATACCTAAGCAAAGGAAACACAGGTGATGTGATTGTGGAATGAGCAAAAAAAATTGCACGTTTTTCAATTACATTACCTGTGTTTCCTAACATTACGCATCACATTGTGTAGATGAGGTTTAGGCCTGTTCCAGGAGACAGAGGAGGTCTGACATTTGTTCAAGAGTGCAGTGGAAATGACTCACTTCGTTGGAAGGCCTGCACTTGTATTATCTCCTCTGTACTCTTCAACAAGCCTAAATTTCATCTGCAACCCTGAGTAGGACTCACCTGAAACAAATCTGTGGATAGGCCACACCTTATCAGCATCTAGAAACAATCATTTAAAATGTTAAGGGCAGATTTATGATGGCCGTGCGCCTCTTTTGCGCCGCTGTTCCGTCACTTTTGTGACGCAGCAGCAGTGTAAAAGATGCACCATGTTGCAAGATAGGCCTCACTTCATCTCCAACAAGATACCGTCAGTTTAAAATGTATATAATTAGGACTGTGTAGGGGGCATGCAGAAGCTGAGGCTTCAGTAAGTGTCAAAGTTGTTGCATGCAGTGCTGCACTTCTGCGTACTCTTTCATATGCTGGACTACATCTGCACAATGAGATACCTAAGCAAAGGAAACACAAGTGATGTGATTGTGAAATGAGCAAAAGAAATTGCACGTTTTTCAATTACATCACCTGTGTTTCCTAACATTACGAATCACATTGTGCCGATCAGGTTTAGGCCTGTCCAGGGAGACAGAGGAGGTCTGGCCTTTGTTAAAGAGTGCAGTGGACATGACTCACTTCATTGGTAGGCATGGACATGTATTATCTCCTCTGTACTTTTCAACAAGTCTAAATTTCATCTGTAACCCTGAGTAGGCCTCACCTCAAACAAACCCCTGGATAGGCCACACCTTATCGGCATCCTGAATCAATCATTTAAAATGTTAGGGGCAGATTTATGATGGCCATGCGCCTCTTTTGTGCCGCTGTTGCATCACTTATGTGATGCAGCAGTGATGCAAAAGATGCACCATGTTGCAAGATAGGCCTCACTTCATCTGCAACCAGAGACTGTTAGTTTAAAATGTATATATTTAGGACTGTGTAGGGGGCATGGAGAAGCAGAGGCTTCTGTAAGTGTCAAAGTTGTTGAAAAACTGTTTGTCCTTCAATCTTTTCCCTTGTCTTTTCTAATTTTTAAATACATGTTTTAATATTTTTCACAATTTTTGTTCTTTCTTTCACAGATTGAAAGTATAAAAATAACAAGTGACTAAGTTAACGACAATTATAAGGTAAATGTTTTGTACTCTTTTCATTACATTTCTATCACATTTAACTTCTATTAGTTCCACTGCTTCATTTCTTTAACCCTCAGTTTCCTGCCTTTGCTACTTCTCTCATTCCTTTCTCTATTACTTACTTACTCTACTCCTTCCACTCCTTTTCTCAGTCTCTCTGTTCTCATAGTTCCTCACTCCTATTCACTCACTCCGTCTCTATTACTCTCACTGTCTCTGACTGATCACTCTTTCACTAATAGTTCATTATGCTTTCTCCCTGTAGTTCAAGCACACTAAGGGGCATATTATCAACACAGGCAATAAAATTATCGCTGCTTTTATTGGCAGAAAACTGCCGCAAAAGCGGCTTTAGCGGCAGATTTCTGCCGATAAAAGCAGTCATTATCGGCAGAAAACTGCCGCAAAAGCGGCTTTAGCGGCAGTTTTCTGCCGCAAAAGCGGCTTTAGCGGCAGATTTCTGCCGATAAAAGCAGCGATAATTTTATCACCTATGTTGATAATATGCCCCTATGTTATTTACATTTCTTTGCTGTTTCAATCATTCCTTTTCTGTTACTTCTTCTTTTCTGCTTTCTGTTTTTTCTCTCTGTTATTCCACATGTTTTAATCTTATTTTGAACATTCACTCACATTCTCTAAGAAACTCTTGTTTATTATTCTTCAACTCTCCTTTTTTTCTTTCACTTCCTTATCTATTTTGTTTTTCACTATTATACCCTCTTCCATCTTTTCTTCGGTAAATAGATCTATTAAACAGTATCTCTGTGTTACTCCCTATAGCTGTCTTTCTTTTAACATTACTCTCTGTTTCCTTCCCTTATACTTACTCATCTTTTTTTTTAAAAAAAAATTTTTGTTTCGCTTCCGGTTCGCGTACCGGCGAGCGAACCGGGAAGCGAACCAAAAGAAATAGAGGTTGCCAGAGTGCTAAACATTTCAGCAATTATTTTATAAAGGGGAGGTAGTTCTGAAAAGAACTTTTTTTTAAATTATTTTTGTTGTTTTATATTTGTTTATTATTTTTCTGAATTTTTTTTTACTTTTTTTGTATTTTTTGAACGGTTTTATATTTTTTTTGGTTTTTTGGGGGGGGAAACGAAAACGATTCATTGTAAAGGGCTCAACAGGAGCAACAAAAAAAAAAGAATTTATTCTCTGGGGCGTTTCGGACAATCATGATTATCAATTGCTAAGTTGATTACATTGATGCTACTTTCTCTGTAGCAAATCAACTGACCGCAACGCACGCACACTTGTTTGATTGTCCCGAACCTCATCTGTATATTTGGGACCATGTCCCTCGCCTCTGGTCCCGTCACTTCCTCCACATTTGATCTTCGGGCCACAGGAGGGGGGTTGTCCTGCATGTCACGTAGCTGCGCAGCACTGTAGTTGATAGGGTGCCACCTCTCCATATGGCGATGCATCGTATAATTGCCATAACTGTATTTTTTATTTGTCCCTCTGGACAGATCTTTCTTGCATATAAGGCAAGTTACATACCGGGCATTCACTTTTTTTTGGCCCCGGGGATATTTAAAAAATTGCCAAATGAAACTCTCTTTGACACGGGACGTCCTAGGCTCTTCTTCCAAAAACTGCCTCCTCTCTTGCTCCTCTTCCTCTTCTTCCTCTTCTTCCTCCTCTTGATTGAGGATTACCTGAGGAGGTGGTCCTCTCTTCCTAGGAGGTGGTGGTGGTGGTGGGGGTGCACTAGCTGAAGCTACAACACTTGCCATTGCTAAGTGATGAAAAAAGGTCTTCCTCTCACAAAGATGAAAGTCAGAGTGAGGAAACAAGGAGGGGTTTTCATCATTTGGGAAAAAAAATAGTTCTGAACCAATGAAAAGTGTTATTTTTAGGTCACATGACCTAGCCTTACATCATTAGGAAACCAAAAGTGAAATGAACCAATGAAAAGTGTTATTAACAAGTCACATGACCTGTTATGCTTACGTTACGTGCTCTGCGCCGCGTCCCGGATCGCTTCCGGGAAGCTGCGCTTCGCGCCTCGCTTCGCGTACCGGAGCACTTCCGGGTGCGCTAACGCGACGCGTCATATGACACATTACGCGACAACGCGATACTTCGCGATTACGCGACGCGTCACAATGTTGTTTTCTAACGCGGCAGTTGCGCAAAGGGAACGTTTACCGGTTCGCGGACCGGGTCGCGGCAAGAAATTGAGCTAACGGGAAGCTACCCGGTTCGCGGACCGGGAGCGAAACAAAAAAAAATATTTAAAAAAAATACATTAAAAAATTGTATTAAAACATATAAAATATATTTTTCGATTTAAAGAAGAATACATTTTAAAGCTTTTGATATTTGCTATTAAAAAACCATTGAAATTCACTGAAAAAAACCATAGGTTATAGACCATATATAGTTAGGAATTAGCGTTTACAAAACCTTGAAAATTCACTGAAAAAACCATAGGTTATAGACCATATATAGTTAGGAATTAGCATTTACAAAACCTTATTTTACTCACACAAAACCATTGAAATTCCATTTATAGTTATTTGCACTAACTATATATCGCGCACCCGCAATCCACTGCTGATGATGTCACATATTACATCATTCATGACATGGTCAGTGACATCACTGATGACATCACTGATGACATCTCAAATGACATCACTGATGACATCACTGATGACATCTCAAATGACATCACTGATGACATCTCATTTGACATTACTGATCACATCACTGATGACATCATTCATGTGATAATACGATGAACTTCTTCAGACTCTAATATAACCTTAGATACACTCAGTGTAAACACACTCACAGACTGTCACTCATCCATGAAGTTACACACACACCTAGTCAGTCATGCAAAGAATCAATCACACCTCCATTTTCTCAACTATACAGTTATACACACCTTACTTATTCAAACACATACTAACACATATTTACTCTCATATACAATCCCGGATACAAGTTCACAATGATCCATACAGCCACTCACACATTCACTGGCTCTTATGCACAGTAATTTATATATGTCAACTCTCACATGTACTGTGTTTTACATATGTACTTACTTTGACATGTAGCACTGAGATATCCATTCACTCACCAATACACTCATGCACACAGTCAACCGCCCATACAGCTGTTTCCACATGCACTTTTGAACCCATACATCTAGTGAATCAACTGCTCACACATCTATGCACAGAGTCATACACCTCCCAGACACCCACACACACACTCAGTCTCCCATACAAATACATGGGCAACCAATCAATAACCCATATAGTTACTCATATAGCTACTGATCAACACATGCAGCAGTTTACAGAACAAAAGATATAATGATGCAGAAATTAAGACAGTTTAGTCACTAACCCATGCACTCAGTGAGACACATTTAATCACTCACTCATACAGTCAGTCATGCACCTACTAAATCCTTCATCCAGACACTTATAAATCCACTCATTCTTTAATATGTAAGACATATTTTAACTTTACAGAAACATACAGTCACTGGATGTTGTCATCAGTGATGTCATTTGAGATGTCATCAGTGATGTCATCAGTGATGTCATTTGAGATGTCATCAGTGATGTCATTAGTGATGTCACTGACCATGTCATGAATGATGTAATATGTGACATCATCAGCAGTGGATTGCGGGTGCGCGATACATAGTTAGTGCAACTAACTATATATGGAATTTCAATGGTTTTGTGTGAGTAAAATAAGGTTTTGTAAATGCTAATTCCTAACTATATATGGTCTATAACCTATGGTTTTTTCAGTGAATATATATATATATATCAAACAATTCCTTTCACAAGAAATCAGAGGCCGGAGGTAGGTTTAGGGAAACATCTCGCTTTATTCATCAAATGTCAGTGGCGGCAGATGCATTTCGGCGGGTGAGCCTTCGTCAGCGCCTCACACTGCAAATGTCTTTCACTTCTGGACCCCGCCTGCTATCAAATAAGTGCTTGCAGCCAAGACTCCTCCCTCTGGTGCTGTAGGCACACCTGTGCCGGTTCCCGCTGGAACCTAGGAACTGCACTGCCCAGAAAGTACTGTAACGGCAGAAACTGGGTTGATGGTATGGGGGAGGAGTGTCAGAAAAATCAATTCGTGCAAGCTGCCGGCGGGTAGTGAAAGGAACCATCCATCCGATCAAAGTCCACGGATGTTCCCCTTGGCCCCCTCGTACTGCTACTGCCGATTACCTCAGGTAGGTGGATGGGAAGGGACTGCCAAATGCGAGGCAACACGTCCTGTCAAGATAGAATATCTCCGTCTGCCCACGTCTGCCTGAGGGTCCTGGCGGCCTCCCGCTATATCGATAACTCGATCGTGTACATGCTGCGAGCAGCTAGGTGCCAGAAGTAGCTTGGGCTCTTGAGGTAGCAGGGCCTTTTGTAATGCATCTCCGGCAGACGCAGAATATATGGCAAACAATTTATTTCAGAAGAAATCAGATGCCGGAGGTAGGTTTAGGGAAACATCTCGCTTTATTCATCAAATGTCAGTGGCGGCAGATGCATTTCGGCGGGTGAGCCTTCGCCAGCGCCTCACACTGCAAATGTCTTTCACTTCTGGACCCCGCCTGCTATCAAATAAGTGCTTGCAGCCAAGACTCCTCCCTCTGTTGCTGTAGGCACACCTGTGCAGGTTCCCGCTGAATCCTAGGAACTGCACTGCCCAGAAAGCACTGTAACAGCAGAAACTGGGTTGATGGTATTGGTGAGCAGTGTCAGAAAAATCAATTTGTGCAAGCTGCCGGCGGGTAGTGAAAGGAACCGTCCATCCGATCAAAGTCCACGGATGTTCCCCTTGGCCCCCTCGTACTGCTACTGCCGATTACCTCAGGTAGGTGGATGGGAAGGGACTGCCAAATGCGAGGCAACACGTCCTGTCGAGATAGAATATCTCCGTCTGCCCACGTCCGCCTGAGGGTCCTGGCGGCCTCCCACTATATCGATAACTCGATCTTGTACATGCTGCGAGCAGCTAGGTGCCAGAAGTAGCTTGGGCTCTTGAGGTAGCAGGGCCTTCTGTAATGCATCTCAGGCAGACGCAGAACATATGGCACACAATTCCTTTCACAAGAAATCAGAGGCCGGAGGTAGGTTTAGGGAAACATCTCGCTTTATTCATCAAATGTCAGTGGCGGCGGATGCATTTCGGCGGGTGAGCCTTCGTCAGCGTCTCACACTGCAAATGTCTTTCACTTCTGGACCCCGCCTGCTATCAAATAGGTGCTTGCAGCCAAGACTCCTCCCTCTGTTGCTGTAGGCACACCTGTGCCGGTTCCCGCTGAATCCTAGGAACTACCTCGAGCCACGCACCGCATGTAAGAGCGCCGGTACTGCCCGACTTCAAAAGGACAAACACTCAGTCTCTGCGCAAGCAACAGGGCAAATGGCAGCCGCCAAGGACCGGACTTTGGCAAGGCTCCTGACAACCTGAAAGTGGTATGCCAGGAAATTCACGTCATTTTTTAACAGCAGCAAAAAATGAAAGGCATCACCCACCTGAGGGTACCACCATCACGGCAACCAGCACACTACAAGATCCAGCATGCCATTAAGCTCAGTCAGCCCGTGGGGGTGGCCACTGGATGGCGAAGACAGCTTAAAGGAGCCGAGCTGAATAGTGGACTGTTAAGCCTGTGCAATGCCTGGTCTCTTTCCCTGACGAAGGTCGAAGTGTCGACCGAAATGCATTAGAACCCGGCCGTGCTGCAACATGGAAAATGAATGGTTTTAAAGTGACGAAATTGTGTGCGGCTCACCTCCTTTCTACTTGAAAGGCCTGTGTTTGATGTTTAGAGGCTGTCCTACCTCGAGCCACGCACCGCCTGTAAGAGCGCCGGTACTGCCCGACTTCAAAAGGACAAACACTCCGTCTCTGCGCAAGCAACAGGGCAGATGGCAGCCGCCAAGGACCGGACCTTAGCAAGGCTCCTGACAACCTGAAAGTGGTATGCCAGGAAATTCACGTCATTTTTTAACAGCAGCAAAAAATGAAAGGCATCACCCACCTGAGGGTAACACCATCACGGCAACCAGCACACTACAAGATCCAGCATGCCATTAAGCTCAGTCAGCCTGTGGGGGTGGCCACTGGATGGCGAAGACAGCTTAAAGGAGCCGAGCTGAATAGTGGACTGTTAAGCCTGTGCAATGCCTGGTCTCTTTCCCTGACGAAGGTCGAAGTGTCGACCGAAATGCATTGGAACCCGGCCGTGCTGCAACATGGAAAATAAATGGTTTTAAAGTGACGAAATTGTGTGCGGCTCACCTCCTTTCTACTTGAAAGGCCTGTGTTTGATTAATATATATATATATATATATATATATATATATATATACACATATACATATATATATATACATACATATATATATATATATATATATATATATATATATATATATATATATATATATATATATATATATATATATATATATCAAACAATTCCTTTGACAAGAAATCAGAGGCCGGAGGTAGGTTTAGGGAAACATCTCGCTTTATTCATCAAATGTCAGTGGCGGCAGATGCATTTCGGCGGGTGAGCCTTCGTCAGCGCATCACACTGCAAATGTCTTTCACTTCTGGACCCCGCCTGCTATCAAATAAGTGCTTGCAGCCAAGACTCCTCCCTCTGGTGCTGTAGGGACACCTGTGCCGGTTCCCGCTGGAACCTAGGAACTGCACTGCCCAGAAAGTACTGTAACGGCAGAAACTGGGTTGATGGTATGGGGGAGGAGTGTCAGAAAAATCAATTCGTGCAAGCTGCCGGCGGGTAGTGAAAAGAACCATCCATCCGATCAAAGTCCACGGATGTTCCCCTTGGCCCCCTCGTACTGCTACTGCCGATTACCTCAGGTAGGTGGATGGGAAGGGACTGCCAAATGCGAGGCAACACGTCCTGTCAAGATAGAATATCTCCGTCTGCCCACGTCTGCCTGAGGGTCCTGGCGGCCTCCCGCTATATCGATAACTCGATCGTGTACATGCTGCGAGCAGCTAGGTGCCAGAAGTAGCTTGGGCTCTTGAGGTAGCAGGGCCTTTTGTAATGCATCTCCGGCAGACGCAGAATATATGGCAAACAATTTATTTCATAAGAAATCAGATGCCGGAGGTAGGTTTAGGGAAACATCTCGCTTTATTCATCAAATGTCAGTGGCGGCGGATGCATTTCGGCGGGTGAGCCTTCGCCAGCGCCTCACACTGCAAATGTCTTTCACTTCTGGACCCTGCCTGCTATCAAATAAGTGCTTGCAGCCAAGACTCCTCCCTCTGTTGCTGTAGGCACACCTGTGCCGGTTCCCGCTGAATCCTAGGAACTGCATTGCTCAGAAAGCACTGTAACAGCAGAAACTGGGTTGATGGTATGGGTGAGCAGTGTCAGAAAAATCAATTTGTGCAAGCTGCCGGCGGGTAGTGAAAGGAACCGTCCATCCGATCAAAGTCCACGGATGTTCCCCTTGGCCCCCTCGTACTGCTATTGCCGATTACCTCAGGTAGGTGGATGGGAAGGGACTGCCAAATGCGAGGCAACACGTCCTGTCGAGATAGAATATCTCCGTCTGCCCACGTCCGCCTGAGGGTACTGGCGGCCTCCCACTATATCGATAACCCGATCTTGTACATGCTGCAAGCAGCTAGGTGCCAGAAGTAGCTTGGGCTCTTGAGGTAGCAGGGCCTTCTGTAATGCATCTCCGGCAGACGCAGAATATATGGCAAACAATTCCTTTCACAAGAAATCATATATATATATATATATATATATATATCAGCATTCACATCAAGGCTTGTTTGTGTGCCTGATGCGTTTCGGATCATCTCTTTCCTTGTTCACAGGCTCAAGTAAACCTTGCAATAATGTTTGAAAACACTCTTATCCACATGCTCATTAGTGAAGTCCCTGGCATCCAGTGGGACCTCTCAGGTGAGTTAATTTTATATGCATGCTGGGACTTTAAGTTATAAGGCACTAAAACTTAGTGATATCTGCTGTTGCGTAATGTTTGCAAAATATCACTGTATTCCACGTTATTTTACATTAGTACTTCATAACGGTACATAACGATGACAAGGTATTATGTGATTGGCTAATGTTTTCTTTTACAAAAGTTAAAGACAGCCATGTTTTTTAGGTATACTTTGGCTATGTGCTGTGTTTTGTATTTATATATAGGTAAGTATTAGGTTTGATATTTTTACCAGACCTATTCCTTTATTAAATTGGTAATAGGTAGGGAAAAATATTTATACATTTCTGTATATCTAAAAACAAAATGTACAAAGTACTGCGGTACTGCTTCTGGAGTTCTAGGGTGCCTAAAATAAACAAACAAAAAAAAATATATTGAACATTTAAATATATGCTGTACTACCCTGTATGTTACAAATATTTTGTAGTACATTATATATTTTTTCTACATATTTAAATCTTCACCAAAAAGTCCACACACTACTGCAGTAATATCTACAAATCATGCACTACTTATAGAGTTTTTTTTATGCACAGTTCTCGCTGAATTGCTGTCAAATAAATAGAAAATTATCATTTAATTACTCCCAACTATTGACATTTTAATAAAGTGCTAGTAGGTAGGGAACACTAATAAAACCTACTACTAACAGATATAGCTAAGACCCTAACGGTTAAGGCGCTCGACCTCGGACCTGGGGATCTGGGTTCGAGTCTCGGTAACGACGCCAAAAACCCCCTGTGATTCTGGGCAAATCACTTAATCTCCCCGTGCCTAAAAAAAAAAAAAAAAAAAAAAAAATGTAACGTAACTGGTGCTATGTAAAGCGCTCTGATAACTGATTCGGTTCGGTTCTAGTTCGCGCTATATAAAACTCTGCAAAAAAAAAAAAAAAACCCAGAACGCAGCAAAATGCAGAATGCAGCTAAACTGTGCTGATAACGACATGACTGCTTTTTACACAGGAGTGGCTGGTAGCCCTTGAAATTGGTGGAGTTAGAGAAGTACCCCACCACTTCCCCCAAAAATAAAAACAAAACACCTCCTCTCTCTAAATCCCCAAGAGTAAAATACCCCTCCTTTCAAATCCCCCAAAATAAAATACCCCCTCCCAGCTGGGTGGGAGCTTCAAAGTGCACAAGTCACTAAGGCCGTCGCAAAACAGTCTGCAAAAGTGACATGCGCACTTTGGTGCATCCAGTCAGCCCTCCTTCAGTCCTCCTGTGATGCCAATTGGAAGCAGAGGACATGCCCAGCATGTCTCTGGGTTCATGCTGGTATTGCTGCAAAGCACACTGCTCTGATAAAAATAAAATGGCAATCAAATCTTTTCATTGCCCTTGTTTTCCTGCAAAGCTCGCAGCTGGTGGGAGGCAACGCCCCCGCCGCCTTTAAAAAGAAACCGCCCCTGGTTTTAGGGTTGGTAAATACTGCCATTAGCCAATAACATACTGTCTTATCATGAGTATGTATCGCAGTATACTCCAAACTTACCATGCAGAATATATAACTACACATTTTAAAACATATACCTTTAATGCTATTTACACTATTTACACATACTACCAAATATTAACATTTGCACATAAAATTGTATTTTCCTGCCACATTACATCTACATCCGTACACACACTTTCATACTATGTCCATTTCAATTACCACATTCAACTATATGCAGCTCCATTCTATGCCACTGCATTCTATGTCATTCTATTCTACACTATTACACTGTACGCTATAACACTCTAAGCCTCTCCATCTTCTGACATTCCAGTATACGCCACTTCACTGCATGCTCCTCCACGCAATGCTACTCCACTGCACGCTATTCCACTTTATGCAACTCCATTCAACAACACTACACTCTGTGCTATTCTACTGCATGCCACTCCACTGTAGGCCACTTCAGCATATAACAATGGACTGTACGCCATTCCACAGTAATCCACTCAACTGTACGCCGCTCTACAGTGCGCTATTACACTGTACATCACTCCATTCTATGCCACTACTCTGTCACTCCACTCCGCGCCAAACTGCTGTAGACTACTACACTCTGCGCTATTCCACTGTACAACATTCCACACTACACTCTACACCAGTGTTATTCCACTCTATGCAACTCCACTGTACTCTACTTCACTGTATGCCACTCCACTGTATGCTACACCACTCTACGCTATTTCACTGTACACCACTCTGCTCTACAGTACTTCATGCCACTCCTCAGTATGCTATTACACTGTACACAACTATATTCTACACTACTGCTCTCTACCCTGCTCCACTGTACAACACTCCACTCTACAGTATTCCACTCAACAACACTCCACTCTATAACACTACAGAGTATGCCACTCCACTCTACACCACGTCTGTCTATGCTATTCCACCGTACGCCACTACACTGTACCTCATTATACTCTACACCATTCTACTGTATGCTACACTGTAGGCCACTCCATTCTATGTTATTCCACTCTATGCCACTTCACTCTATCCCACTCCAGTGCACACTATTCCACGATATGCCGTTGTGCTACTCCTCACTCTGCTCTACGCTCATCCATTCTATAACACTCCATTGTATGCCACTCCACTCTACGGTATTCCACTGTATGCCACTCCACTCTAACAAACTCCACTGTACTCCACTCCACTGTACACCACTCCAATGTACACTATTCCACTGTATGCTGCTCAACTGTATAACACTCTAGTCTATGCCACTACACTGTACAGCAATCCGCTCTACACTATTGCCCTGTATGCAACTCCACTGTGCGACACTTCACTCTATGCTATTCCACTCCCTGTTAGTTCAGTCTCTGCCATTCCACTGTATACCGCTCTCATATAAGCTATTCCACAGTACATCACTTCACTGTGGGCCACTCCACTATATGCTACTCCACTCTACACTACTCCACTGTAAGCCACTCCACTGTACACCACTCCACCAACTTCACTGTATGCTATTGTGCTATATGCAACTACACTGTCCCTCACTCCATTATACGCTGCTCCACTCTATGCCACTGCACTCTACGCAACACCACTGTACACTATTACATTCTAACACACTACACTCTATGCCACCCCACTCGTCGCCACTCAACTGAACACTATTCTACTGTACGCCACTCCAATCTACGTCAGTCTACTCTACAACACTCCACTGTGCACTGTTTGATTGTGCTTCACTCCACTTTACAGCATTCCAATGTCCGCCACTCCACAGTATGCCACCCCACTCTCTGCCACTTCACTATACACAATTTCCCTGCATACAACTACACTCTACACCACTCAACTCTACGCTATTCGACTCTATGCAACTCTACTCTACCTCACTTCAATGTGCGCTATTCCACTGTACACTATTCCATTATACCACACTCCACTATACGCCACTCCACTATACACCACTCCACTCTATGCCACTCCACTCTATGCCATTCTTATCTACTCCTCTCCTCTCTACAGCACTCTGGTGTATGCCACTCCACTCCTCTCTACTCTACTCCTTTGTACTTCATTTCAGTGTATGCTACTATACTGTACGCTATTTCACTGTATGTTACTCTACTCTTTGCCACTCACCTCTTCATCGCTGTACTCCACAGTATTCCATTGTATGCGACTCCAGTGTATGCCACTTCACTCTACACCATTCCACTGCACGCTATTCCACTGTATGCTACTCTACTCTAGGCAACTGCAGTCAACGCCTCTCTACTGTACACATTTACACTCTACTACTCTGTACTCTATGCTATTCCATTCTATGTAACTCCACCCTACCACACTCCACTTTATGCAATTCCACTATATGCTACTCCGCTCTGTGCCACTCCACTGCACACCACTCAACTGTAAGGTATTGCACTGTACACCACTCCACTCCACTCAACGCACTCCACTGTACATTACTGCATTCTATGCCACTCAATTCTACACTATTCAACTTTATCCCACTCCACTCTATCACACTCCACTGTAAGCCACTCTACAACGCCATTCCACTGTATGCTGCTTCACTATACCCCACTCCAGACCACTCCACTGTACTCACTCCACTTTATGCCACTCCACTGTACGCTATTCCAAGTCTATGCCACTCCACTCTATAGCACTCTAGGTACGCCATTCCACTCTATGCTACTTCACTCTACGCTATTTCGGTGCATACTTCTATTTTTTATGCCACTCCACTCTACACCTCTTACCTCTACACAACTCCACTCTCTCCCACTCCACTCCACTCCACTCCACACCACTGTACCCTATTGCGCTGTATTCCACTCTACGCCACTGCAGTAAGAACTTCAGTCCTTCAGCTACTTCAGTTTACAACACTGTACACCCCTCCACTATATGTTATTGCACTGTACGCCACACCATTCTACGCCACACCCCTCTGCCCATTTGCACTCTAAGCCACTTCCCTGTGCTCGGCTCAACAACACTATACTCCACCTCCACTGTAACTTGCTATCCTCCACTGTATAGCACTACACTGTACAACAATGTACTCCTCTCAATGTCACTCAGCACTCTACTCTATAGCACTTTACAACACTCTTCTCCATTCGATCACATTCTACACAACGCTCTCTATTGTGCTCCGCCCAGTTAATATACTCTATTTTATGAGACTCTACTCCACTATACACAACTCTACTCCACTACTGCACTCTATGCCACTCCACTGTATGCTACTCTATACTACTCAACTCTATGACAGTCTATCCCAATTCACTCTACCATACTGTACTGCATTGTACTATATACTATACTCCACGCCACTCCACTATAAACACTTTCATCAATTCTGTGACACTCTACCCTGGTCATCTTTAGGACACTTTCCGACAGTCTACAACACACTAGTCCACTCCACAGTACCACACAACACTTTACTCCACTGAAAATACACTACTCCATTCTACTTGACTCCACAATACTGTACTCAGAAACTCTATACTACACTACACCACTCCACTGGACCCTACTACACTCTATTCCACTGCACAACACTTTACTCCGCTCAATAGCACTGTACAACACTCCACTCTACACCGGCCCACTGTACCACACTCTACTCCACTCTATGCACCTCAACTGTACAAAACTTTGCTACACTCTGTGCCACTATACAACACTGTACTCCACTCCGTGCCCCTTCACTGCACTGTTCAACCCTCTACTCCACTGTATGCACCTACACCCCAGTGTACAGCACTCTACTCCACTCTGTGACACTTTCCAACACTCTGACACACAACTCCACTATAATGTACAAAACAACAATGCAATTTATAACAATTTCTTCAAATCTGCACTACACCTGTGCACTCTAGTCCCCTCCACACTACTGTACTAGGCAACATGCCTCTACACTGTACAGCAATTTGTTCCACAGTATATACAACTCAATAGCCACACTACAGTAACCATAACATCCCATTATGCCATGCACTCTGTTCTAGCAAATGAGCCGAGTTGTGATGCCATAATTGTTCTTGTAAATACTCTTGTTTTACGTGGTATAAGCAACATAATATAAAAGGTTATAAGCAGTGCATGGAGAAGGCGTGAGTTATATTTAATGTAGGGTGGCTGCCAAGTTGAATATACTGTGCATGGAGGTGCCCAAGTTATATATAATTTTGAGGTGTTGCAAAAAAGGTAAATTAAAGGTATAAGTATAAATTTAGAAATGCAAATTTTTGTGTAGTTTAAGTTTGGTTTGTAGATAAACAATAAATTAATTTATATTAATTTAAAGTTTGTGCGTAAATTATATATCAAGGTATGACTATAATTTAGGAATTTGTAATGTTTCTGTATTTTAGGTTTGATTTGTATAGTTAGAAAGAATAAATAAAGTTTTCCTAACTATAACAAAGATTTAACATTGGGTTTTTTCATTGAATATATATATACATTTTTTTTAGTGAGGGAAGGGGATATGACTCATAAGACGGCAAAGCCTTGAGTGGGTCATGATGGCCCTCCCTTCCCTCACCTTTGGTAATAAAATAAATAAAATTGCACACAACCAAAGTGCATCTCCACCTATGTGTAATGCCATGCATTTCTTCATTTGTATTTGTTTTGAATAAAAAGCTACTTAACCAAAACCAGGAAGCAACATGTTAAATCTGTGCATTACGATAAAGTCACATTAAAGGGGCCTTCTAAATATCACAATGTTTGTTTGCCTTATAAAAGAGATTCCCTTTGTAAACCTACTAGTCCCTGATGTGCATGGCCTTTGTCCTATGCCGAACCCACTGTGGGTGGCTTTCTCCCTCTCCACACAGCCGAAGGCCATTTGCACAGTGGGGGTTGGCCACTGTGCTTGGTCTTCATCGAGGCCATGTGCCCAACACACTGTGGGCACCATTCCTTGCTGCACACTGCCAAAGGCCATGCTGAGTGGTGCTGGTCGCACTGCCTCTCCCACAGCCAGGCCCTGTGGTGAACTCTCCATGGGTGGTGCAGCTTAAGACATTTGGCCTCTGCCAGATTTATCACAAGCAACCAAACCACACTACAACCACTGAAGGCTCTGGACAGCAGGATTAGGTGCAGGAAACACACCCAACCTGCCATGGATGACCACATTCAGCTATGCCCATCCTTTGGGCAGTTTTGGTGGGGTTTGGGGACCCTAGTTTGGGTTTGCGAACCCACACAACTTTGTGGACCCTAGTTGAGCCTCTTCCATACTCCGCAGATCCAGAACCATGACCACATACTATGAGGGAGTTCCAACATAGGACCAGGATACCTTGTCAGGGTTTGCAACCTTTTAACACTGTAATGAGGAGACCTTTAGAAATTGATTCCGTTTTTCACGCAAAAACGTGCACTGCTTTGAATGGCAACACGTGCATGTTTGGCAATTCCCTTGCAGGAGCGAACTTTGAAACCATCTGTTTGTAATTAACAGATGGTTCCTGCTCGCTCCCGCAAGGGAAACAGGAGCAGCCCCCCTCCTCTCTCCCCTCCCCCTGCTGCCTCCTCCCCTCCTTGTTAAACTTTTTTTTTTTACTTTCAGCGTGAGGGGCTGTTTGTTTTTTCTCTGAATGCGCTATTAGAAACCTACAGTGCTGGTCCAAGATGGAGTAAGTTGTAAGATGTGTGTTTGATATTACAAACCAGCTAAATAAGTTGCCATGTGGTGTTTTGCCACTTAATTTCATCTAAAGTTAGGATGTCACACACAGCCAGACTAGGCTACTTTAGGACATCTGAATTTGCAAGAAAGCCTATAGGTGTTATAACGCCTTGTTCCCACCCTGTTACTTTCCCTTGACAGAGGTTACATAGAGGGTGGCGCTCCACAGTGCTAAGATTTTGTGGAACAGCACTCAAGTAAAATTTCAGCGATAGCAGTTTACTTGCACAAAAGATGCTCAGGTTTGCACCCCGGCAGACATATCATAAATCCGCAGTTTAGGCACTGATATGGGAACTTTTAAAACACTGCTTAGATCTAGCGCAGCGATCACAAGTCACCCTTGCGGATCGCAGAGAACTCATGCAAGTTCTGAGGGGCGGAACAGCCGTCGTCAGCGTCTGCTACTAAAACACTGCTTAATAAATAGATACACACACTTAACTATAACAGAAAGGAATGTTGGGTTCTGCCATCGAACCTTAAAACATGTTTTACTCAACAACTTTCAGTGTAACGTGAAGTAATCCGGTAGACAGGATTAATGTAAAGAAGTAGTTTATTTCCAGTAAACAGCTTATACATCCACAGAGCACAGTCCAACTCCCTGATACAGAATGTTAAAGAACAGAGGAAACATCACAATTCTAAAAGAATCTTCTAACTGAGAATACTACATAACGTTTATAAAGTGGGGAGCTGGTATGCTCGGTCCGTGGTCACGAGAACACCTGTCACCCAGCCGAATACAGTTGCTGTGACCTTAGCTGTTGGATGGGCATTCTTTGTGGGCCGCGCGCCCCCACACCTGGCTCTGTCTTTCACAGGCTTAATGTTTATTTTAGCTGTTTAGTAGAGTGCAGGCCTAGCTGCAAGGGGTGATACCACACTTTACAGAGGATGTTACTATTAACAGGAGCATTTCAGACTGCAGATAGTGTGTGGATTAAAATTGCAAAAACAAGGAAGAGAGGGACAGGGGCATTTAATTAGATAACGCTAGTTAGATCATTATACAGTGCTTAATTTGTAAAAATAAAAAAGGGCCAGGGTCCAAGTTTGGCGGTCACTGAAGTTTGCCCCACTCATTGCCGGGTCTGGTGGCTCAGTGGACTAATGCATCTACTGCAGGGGCCTGTGTTCGACCTCATGGTCACAGGTTCAAATCCCAGAGGGTCCACTCAGCCTTTCATCCATCTGAGGTCGATAAAATGAGTACCATTGAGTTGGGTAACAACAGACATCTGTTATTCAGTGCCAAGATACCCGTAGTGGTGAACGTGCGCTTTACAAATACACGTGTTATGTTATGTTATGTTATTGTCCCAGCCATAGCTGCCAGTAACAGTACCAACACATGTAATAACCATCACACTCTTACAAGTATGACAAACTATTCCAAGCCCCCAGAATTGCCTGGGTGGCGGGTATTAGTCATTTTAAATCTGTATTGAATCAATAAACAGCTACTGTTGTGCTTGTCGCTAAATTAGACAACCAGTGCCACCACCTGGCAGCCTGATATAAGTGCAGTTGTTGACAATTAAGTGTTGGTGCCGAGCACCGGAAACCATTGGCTCCAATTAAGCACTGATTCATTAAGCAGTTTTATTACGTAACATACATTTTGACTTATACATTGGCATTACACAAATGAACAATTTGATGTACAGAGAGATAAAGTGATTCGCTGGGACTCACATGTGCTTTCTCAAGTGTGGAGCCAGGAATTATAAGCCAAGTCTCGGAGTTCAAAAATCATCAGTTTAGCTGCTGTGCATGCTCCACCCTAGACTGGGAGAAGATTAACTACTAGACCTGATCTCCTGCCATTTTTGGGAGCAATTTAGCTACAAGACCAGAACCTCTTGAAGACTGTGAGCAGATTAGCTATGGAACCAGGATTCTTCTCATGCTGTGAGCAAATTAGCCATTAGGCCATATCTCCTGCCAGGTGGTAAAGAGATTAACTACAGACAGAAACAAAATTATGGCCATCTCTCACAAAATAACTACCTACAACCAAAACATTGATTGTGTGGAACACTTTCAAGACTACAAGACCTTAACAACTATCAGAAGTAATAAAGCAGTTTATACTCAAACCATTTAAGATATTATTCTAGAACAGATCATCAAAACAAACTTTTGCCGCTTTTAAAAATCATTACACCTCTTTAGCAATAGATTTCGATCACACAGTATTTACCCTAACCCTCTAAAAACATGCGCCAGATCACCCCTACTTTGAACAAGCACTGGCATAGCCAATAGTTCTCGCCCTTGGGACCTTGTAAATAAAAATAAAATCCTGAAGTGAATTACTGCATCCTAAATACGAAGTAAATGTAAACGTGAAGTCTTATACTTCTGTTTATATTTTTTTTACTTATAAGGTCCCAAAAGCGAGACCTATTGGCTATGCCAATGCTTGTTTATTTTGATATCAGGGGATATCTTTGGAGCCTCCCATCTGAACCAAAGGCTCAAGGAACATTCCCCTTATTGCTCCCTCATTTAAGTGTTTCAGGGCTGATGGACCACGTCACTGAGTCTTGTAATGGCAACCGTTACAGATTTTTCTGTGTTGTGACCAGCCAAGGAGCTGGCTGGTCGATGGATGCCAATTTGGGTCTGTAGAACTGATGTATATAACAGACGTAACAGCTCCAATTTTGCTTATTTTATTAAATTTGGGTTCATATATCTCTAACCTTTCATTCCCACCTGAAAACACTTTTAAAATGCTATTTTCTTGAACACTGCGAAATTGATCTACAGAAAACCAAACCAAGGAACTTCTTTGACTAAAGTTCTAGTTTCATGCCTAATTAATTGTAAATCCATTCAGTATTTTTCTGTATCACTGAGCAAAAAGTCCTCTAGAAATGAAAACAGGAAAGTCATTTTTTCACACACCCATTTTTTGTGCCCTTCTACAACCTTATGGATCTGTACAGAACTTACCATGCTGAACCCGAATTGGATGAACTTTTCTGGGTAAGTGTCATGCACATTTGGTCACATGGGGGCAAAATTATTAGGAAAACAAAAAATGCTTTTTCAATGGCAAATTCAGACTCTCTCTCTCTATATATATATATATATAGAGAGAGAGAGAGAGAGAGAGTCTGAATTTGCCATTGAAAAAGCATTTTCAGTGATATATATATATCACTGATGCCGTCACAGTTCCAAACTCAAACAGACGAGAGCAGACCCGAATCTTAGTGCAATCTTTAAACTTTTATTTCGCTTCCCCACACCACCGCCATGACCCGTTTCAGCCTCCCACGAGGTCTTGATCACACGAACGCGCTGAGAAAAGTACATTGACATTTAAAGTGACAGTGCTCATTAGCTTACTTTCACGTTTGACGTACTGATGGACATAGAAGAGTTGTAACCATTTGTTTAGGAAAAGGTTTGACAACAATGTATACATGCCTATAAAGGACTCCCATCAAGTGAAAACAGGCACTGTGCAAATATAAGCAATAAATATATAAAACCCAATAAATACAATTATAAATAGAGTTTTAAAAAAAATTATACTAATGTTAAATACATGGAGTAATATGTAAAAGCCAGTCAAGGAGATTTAATGTACATTATCCTGACACAGTCCCTACAATATGTATGGTCTTCACAAAAATGTGTACACTAGATAACATCCTAAATCCAGATGTATATCAGTTCCAATCAGTATACATGTTGGTTGATAACACCCAATATATATATATATATATATATATATATATATATATATATATATATATATATATATATATATATATATATATATATATATATATATATATATATATATATATATATATATATATATATATATATATATATATATATACACACACACAAGGTCCTAACTATAACTACACTCACGCAGAAGGTCCTAACTATAACTACCTACTGGTGACCACCAGTGTGTGTGTGTGTGTGTGTGTGTATATACATATATATATATATATATATATATAAATATATACATACATATATATATATATATATATATATATATATATATATATATATATAATAACTCTCTCTCTCTCTCTCTCTCTCTCTATATATATATATATATATATGTATATATATATATATATATATATATATGTATATATATATATATATATATATATATATATATGTATATATATATATATATATATATATATATATATATATGCTCTTCCTATGAAAACTAGGTCCTAATTATAACAACTTAGATAGATATCGATATTATTACCTACTGGCGGTCACCAGTAGTTTGTTATAGTTAGGACCTAGTTTTCATAGGAAAAGCATTTTTTGACTTGCCTATATCTTTGGCTTCGTTTGACCAATCTTCATGAAATATTCCCCAAAAAGTTGTCAACTTAGATTCAGTGTGTCATTGAAAGTTTGGTGGTGATCAGTGAAGTGTGGCCCGAGAGATAGGATCACAAAATAAGGGGACATTTGTAATGTTAATTCCCCTAAGAATGTGTTGTCAAACCTACAGCCAGAACCGCTGGACAGAATTACACAAAATTTGGCAGAAAGGCAAATGCTTTTTTTTATTTGGTGCAAATCCGTTCAGTAGTTTTTATGAAATTAAATACGAACAATATAGTGATATATCTGGTCGAGGATATTTAGTGGCAGTTTCGCCGTGAAATTGCGACCTGTTTGAGGTCAATCGCGAAAGCAAGCCTGCGGGCATGCTCTGATTCGCTGGACGTAACCTGAACAGAAAGTTATTGCGGTTTCACGGTGATCGTGGCGAAATTACAACGTGCTCGATGTAAACCGCTAAAGCGCACAAGCGGGAATGCTGTGATTGACTGGACACGCCTGAAAAGAAAGTTGCGGCTGCCATTTTATCAATTGGAAATGGCTGAACATTTCCGTGAAACCTCAGATAAGGGGTCAGGGTGGCAATACTCTGACACCATGTTTGAGAAATGGGGTATTAGTGACACAAGTTAAGTGGCCAAAATGTATATTTTTGATCACATGTGATATTTGCAACAACACCCTGACCACCTGCACGGACCCCCATGACCATTTCAGGGACGTTGTGACTATTGTGATGACACGGCAAATATTGGTGGAAATATAAAACGTACATATCTGTATTGTATACACTCGTTGGTCACTGTCACAGACTCCTTTACACACTCACAAACACAATCAGACACTTATACACCTATTCACATACTCACTCATACACTAATAGATCCAGACACATGCCCACCTAGATACTCATGCAGCCACTCAAATTCCCATTAAGGTACTCATGCACCCACTTACAGACTCACTCAGAGAGTAGTGCACCCATGTACAGACCCACTCAGATACTCATTCACACAGTCTCATGCCCACTTAGAGACTCTAACACCCTCTCACAGACCCACTTAGGCAGTCATGTACCCACTTACAGACTGACTCAGATACTCATGCACCAACTTAGAGGCTCACTCGGAGAGTCACACACCCAATGTACAGACCCTCCCAGAGACTCACGCACCCACTTACACACCTACTCACACACACTTGTATGTACTTACAGACCCACTGAGGCACTCACACACCCACTTGCAGACCAACAGAAAAACTCATACACCCACTCATAGATCCACTCAGACACTCATACACCCACTCACACACCCCTACAGTCACTCATACACTCTGTTAAAGATCCTGTCAGAGAGATATATACTCAGTCACTCACTCATACACTCAGAGACTCACACACCCACTTATAGACTCACCCTGATGTACACACACCCACTCACTCTCCCACTTAAAGACTTATGCATCCACCCACAGATCCACCCAGACACTTGCCCTCCCAATCACAGACCCACACAGACATGCATGTACCCGTTCACTTACTCACTGAGAGACTTATGCTCTCACTCACATACCCACTGAGACACTCGAACATCCCCTCACAGATTCCCTCAGACACTCATGCACCCACTCACAGCACCACTCAGACAATCACATACCCATACAGACACTTCCATACCCACTCACAGACCCACTCAGAGACTTATGCACCAAGTCACTCTTACACTCAGGGACTAATTATCTAATCATATAATCAATATCTAATTATAGAAAAAAATTAAAGGTTGTTATAGTTATGAAATACATTTATTTATATTTTTTTAATTCACTGAAAAAACCCAAAGGTTACTGGGACGTTATAGTTAGGAATTAATATTTTAAAAAACATAGAAAGTAACTGAAAAAAAGAAATGTTACAGGGACGTTATAGTTAGGAAATAGAATTAAAAAACACCTTAGAAATATACTGAAAAAACTCAAAGGTTACAGAGACGTTATAGTTAGGCTTACATTTCACTCATACAAAAACCAGAGAAAATCAGCAGTTATAGTCACGCCCCCGCAATGCATTGTTTTTGACCGCACATATTACATCACTCATGATATCTGTTCAGTGACATCACTGATGGTATCTCAAATGACATCACTGATGACATCATCCACAGAATATCTGATGCACCCAATCGAACCCCAATATAACCATTTATACACCCACTTCAACTTCCGCACTACCATTATCAAAACCATTGGCTCACCCATACTAGTACTTACACACCCACTCAATGATTCATAGGTCTACACACACATCCACTCAGTAACCCTTACAGCCACTCATACACCCACTCAACAATACAGCCACTGATATATTCACTCATACACCTATATAGGCACTCACACTGTCAGTCATTTATAGAGATACTTAAACACCTACTCACTCACCTATAGAGTCAATCACACAGCCACATACTCACCCATACAGTTATACATGCACCCACTCACTTATTCATATAGGGCCAGATGTAGGTAAATAGCATTTACCATTTCGAAAATACCGAATTTTACCGATTCGGTATTTTCAAATCGGTAAATGCTATGTAGCAAATCATTCTGTAAAAATTACCGAATCTTTAAGAATCGGTATTAACCGAATCAATATTTACCGATTCGGTAATTGCCGTTCATTCCTATGGGCCTGGAGGCCCATAGGAATGAATGTCAATTACCGAATCGGTAAATACCGATTCGGTAAAAGGGGGAAAACATTGAAGGGTGGCAGGGTGTCACTTTGACACCCTGTTACACCCCTCAATTGTGTATGGGTGCACATGTTGCAGACATACATGCCCTAAGGGCATGTATGTTTGCAACATGGCTCTGAAGCAATTTGCATAAAATTGCTTTTTGGGGTGTTTTCGTTATTTACCACCAACTTGTAGTTGGTGGTAAATAACGAATCCTAACATGGGATAAACACTCATTTAAGTGCTCCCTACATTAGGAATTCGGTAATTTACCGAATCGGTATTTCAGAAATCGGTAATTTACCGAATCGTTAATTTTGGTCTCTATATCAGAAAAGCCTATTACCAGTCGGTAACGGCCGAAATTCGTTAATTTCGTCCGTTACCGACCGGTAATAGCCGTCCTACTTCTGGCCCATAGTTACTAGCACATATTCACTCACTTATATAGCCACTGGCCCAAGAACACACTCACCCATACGGCCACTATTGCAGTCTCTCACTCACACATACAGTCACTCATACACTCCAACACTCACCTATACTGCCTTTCATATATGCAGTTACTCAGCCATATACCAGTGACACATCGGTTCACTCACTGACACAGCCATACACACACCCAGTCACCTATACAGCCCCTCACTTACGCAGTCACTAACCCATACAGCCTCTGTCTCACCCACTCACTCATACATTCAGGTAGTCACACACCCTTTCACCCTCTCACCCACTCACACAGACACTCATACACCCATAGAGGTACTCAGACAACCAATCAATCACCCATACAGCCACTCATGACCAACTCACCAACCCATACATCCACTTAGACATGAACTGACAGACTTATAAAAACATTCTCACAACCTAGTCACCCATACATTCACTGACTCACCTAATCACTCACTTATACAGTCAGTCATACACCAGCTGATTCATCAATACACCTTGGTATATATATTTAACACTCATAAACGTTTTTAAAACACTTAACATCACTGGGTGTCATTTGAGCTGTCATTAGTGATGTAATTAGTGATGCAACCGACAATGTCGTGAGTGATGTAATATGTGAGGTCATAAACAGTGCATTGCGGGGGCAGAAGTTATAGTTAGCTCAGCTAACTATAGCTGCTGAATTTCCTTGGTTTTGTACGAGTGAAATTCAAGCCTAACTATAATGTCTCTGTATCCTTTGTTTTTTCCAGTGAAAGACTATTATATGTGTGTGTGCGTATATATATATATATATATATATATATATATATATATATATATATATACATACACCAAGAGCGCCGAATACTGCCCGAATTTGGACCAAACTCTGATGTTTGCATAGCTCAAAGGTCAGTCGCGCAGCCACCAAGGACTGGACCTTGGAATTGGTCCCCACAACCGGAAAAGTGGTGTGCGGGGATTCCGTGACATCAAACTTGCAGCGTAACAACAAACGGCACTAGTAACTCTGTACAACGGAACAGAGGACTACATTCAACAGCATACTTTGAGGGAGAGCTAACCTTGCGAGGACACCACTAGAGGGCAGAAACCCTCATTAACAACAAAAGTGCTGGTGCAGCTGTTTCACCTTAAACTGCCGGGACATCCTTCTCCTTTGAAAAAGGTCAGAGAAATGACCGAAATGCATTAGGAATGTGATCTCTGCAAGTAGCAAATAAAAGCTTTTAATCACGGAAGGCGAGCGACTCATTTCTCCTCTGACGAGGAACCTGCTTCATGTCACAAGGCGTGGCCCTACCTCGAGTTACGCTCCCCCACCAAGAGCGCCGAATACTGCCCGAATTTGGACCAAACTCTGATGTTTGCATAGCTCAAAGGGCAGTCGAGCAGCCTCCAAGGACTGGACCTTGGAATTGATCCCCACAACCGGAAAAGTGGTGTGTGGGGATTCCGTGACATCAAACTTGCAGCGTAACAACAAACGGCACTAGTAACTCTGTACAACGGAACAGCGGACAACATCCACCAGCATACTTTGAGGGAGAGCTAACCTTGTGAGGACACCACTAGAGGGCGGACACCCTCATTAACAACAAAAGTGCTGGTGCAGCTGTTTCACCTTAAACTGCCGGGACATCCTTCTCCTTTGAAAAAGGTCAGAGAAATGACCGAAATGCATTAGGAATGTGATCTCTGCAAGTAGCAAATAAATACTTTTTAATCACGGAAGGCGAGCGACTCATTTCTCCTCTGACGAGGAACCTGCTTCATGTCACAAGGCGTGGCCCTGCCTCGAGTTACGCTCCCCCACCAAGAGCGCCGAATACTGCCCGAATTTGGACCAAACTCTGTTGTTTGCATAGCTCAAAAGGCAGTCGAGCAGCCTCCAAGGACTGGACCTTGGAATTGGTCCCCACAACCGGAAAAGTGGTGTGCGGGAATTCCGTGACATCAAACTTGCAGCGTAACAACAAACGGCACTAGAAACTCTGTACAACGGAACAGCGGACAACATTCACCAGCATACTTTGAGGGAGAGCTAACCTTGCGAGGACACCACTAGAGGGCAGAAACCCTCATTAACAACAAAAGTGCTGGTGCAGCTGTTTCACCTTAAACTGCCGGGACATCCTTCTCCTTTGAAAAAGATCAGAGAAATGACCGAAATGCATTAGGAATGTGATCTCTGCAAGTAGCAAATAAATGCTTTTAATCACAGAAGGCGAGCGACTCATTTCTCCTCTGACGAGGAACCTGCTTCATATATACATATATATATATATATAATGTTTTATTTTGTTAAAAAAAATTCATTGAAAAAACCTAAGCTTACAGAGACATTATAGTTACAGGATAGAATTTAAAAATCTTAGAAATTCACTGAAGAAACTATAACATGTGCTGTAAGGTAACTATAACTCGCGCCCTAGCCATGCATAATTTTCTCATTAATAATTTTAAGGCAAATGTTGCAGTGATATTATCAGTGATGCCATAGAAGATGTCATGAGTGATGCAGTATGTGGGGTAATTAGAAGTGCATGGTGAAGGCACAAATGGGTTTACACCAAATCTGTGAAAGGGTTCTTTCAAGTCCAAGAACTAGCTTTGTGCCGAATTTGTTGTAATTCCGTTCAGCAATTCGGGCTGTAGGTGTGTCTTAAATCCTGTGGGGAATTGTAAGGGGAAAATATTTTTAAGACCCCTTTTTTCTCAGTCCCCACTTGACAATCGACCACGAAACTTTCTGTTGTACTAGTTTTTAAAATTTTGTGAATATTTATCAACAGCGCCAAAGTTATTAGCAAAACAAACAACTCTTCTTCTAAAACTAGATCCTAACTTTAAGTTCCCACTGGTGACTATATATAATATAGCCTTTAAACAGTTCAACGATCTGTGCGCTCTCAGTGAAAAACCAAGCTCAGTACGATTCAGCGTTCACCTTCAGTTTATTCACAACGCGTTTCGCTTTGAAAAGAAGCTTGATCACGTGAATGTGCAAACCAATGCGGACAATAGTTATATATATATATATATATATATATATATATATATATATTCCCTTTCACCTGGTGAAACTGTGGAAGGAAGTCTGACGGAAATATATATAAAACATATTACGTGTTCACTGTTGTGTAGTTATAGTTAGGTTAGAATTTCCATAGAAAGAGCTTTTTTTCGTTTAACGAATATGTTTGACATATTTCACTGATCTTCACGAACCTTCCCCAAAAAATGTTCCTCCACCTGAGCTCTTTCCCTGTATGTTTTAAGGACATCCATAAAGTGGGGCCTGGGAAAAAGGCGGTGGAGGTAAAATGCTCTTTCCCCCATGCAGTTTCCACAGGGGAAATTAGACGATACACAAAAAAATGCTGAATAGAATTTCAGAAAGCAAGATCTTTACCCAGAAAGTGTGCTTTTTGTGATTTGGTAGTAATCTGTACATCCATTTTTGGTCAAATAAGATTAACAAAATAGCGATATCTGGATGGCTAGTACTGTGAAACTCCCACGGGACTTCAAAAAAGAAAGCGTTTTGATCGATAGCAAGGGTTTTGTTTTTCTCAGTCAGCTGGTTCTGTCTTGCAGGACCGAACCAGAATCTTATTGGCTGGCGGCAACATGAAACAAATACATGTGGTTGCTAATGCAGGGCATGTCATGCTAGTATGCCATTTACTACCATTGTTGAGAGATGAGAAGGGCAGCATAACACACTCTAAACTATGTGTGTATATCAAGAAAGAAAGCCCTTACATGCACTGAAATCACAGAACTGCAAAAATGCCTATATTAATTGATGTCACTATATTATATTTAAATACCTGATTGTGAAACTTCTGGAAATGTGTTTGGTATGAATGTGTCGGGTTTGAGCAAAGGCCATTTAATCGACCAATGAAAGAGTTGTTGAACGATATAAGTGGCAGGAGAGGAGCAAGGGCTGCTGAAATTAAAGGATATTGGTATTTGTTGAATTACATTCATGCGTTAGACTTAGGGCCTGATTTAGATTTTGGCGGACGGGTTACTCTGTCAGAACGGATGATGGATATCCTGTCCACCGAAATATAAATCCTATAGGATATTATGGGATTTATATTTCGCAGACAGGATATCCGTCACTGTTTTGATGGAGTAACCAGTCTACAGAAATCTAAATCAAGCCCTAATTTTGATCCGCTAATTGGATTGCTTTCTTCACAACCGTTTAACATGATTTCCAAACTGACAGACAATTGGCTAAACTCAGACCCCAGAGCAATAGAAGTAACAAAGGGATTACCATGGCCATGATGGAATTTGAGTATCAAAATATGTGTTACACTTTATGCGGGGACTCACTCTGTTTGAAAGTATATCTTTTTTGACAGATTTAAAAACTGAGGTTCAAAGAAATAAAGTAACCTGCCTAGAATCACACGATGCAGTCAAGTTGAGAGCCATGATCAGAATTTATTACCCTGGTCTCATGGGTCCAAAGTTGGCAACTTCTCATTAGACCACAACACATAGTGCAGTCACATGGTTTATTTGAGGTCTTGTAGGTGCACAATTATTCCTTGAGCCACTTTTCAGAAGGCGATAGTATCCATGGCGATACCGCCATGGAAAGGCTTGCATGGATTTACTTTGGGGGCCTGTTGCGGGCCCCTGGAGGGCTGGGGGGCTGCACTTGGGGGGTACCCATGGTGCCCCCCTACATTGAAATGCACAAGGTGGCAAGCACCGTGCAGTGCCTGCCACGTTGAGCATGGCAATTCATAACATGGCCTTTTAACATTGCGGAGGGTGCTGCAGCCAGCAGCACCCGCCCCAATGTTGAAAAGCCTGATGCGACCACTGCGGTGGTGGTCGCATCATGATTGGGGTGTCAGAACCGCCAACTGAATCACCCTCATAGAATGCAAAAATATCGACTCTCTATACCTAACACGTAAGTACAAAAATATTGAGAGAAAAAATATCGCTATCAAACACATAGTTGTACAAAATATCAATTTTCACATATATATATATATATATATACATATATATATATATATATATGTATAAGAAACTTATACATATTAAATATATATATTTTTAATTTATTTTAAAAAATGAATTAGATTTAATATACATTTTAATAAATATAACAAATAAACGTAATTAAAGAAGGGTAAACACACATACAAAATAAGAATATATATATTTACTTTAAAACAATTAATAACCATTTCACTTTAATATATATATATTATCTACTGGCGATAGCCAGTAGGTATATATAGTTAGGATTGTTTTCCATAGGGAAATCGCAACATTCTATTGGGAATAACTTTGGCGCCGGTTGAGGAATCTTCCTGAAATTTTCCTTAACTTTGCCTCGCGGCGCTCCGCTCCTTCCCTGAAAGTTTGGGGGGGATTCATCAAGCGGGGGCCGAGATAAAAAGGGGGGTCCCAAAACGTGTTTTCCCCATGTTAATTTCCATAGGGCGGTTGGACTCACTTTTAGCCCGAACGGCTGAATGGTTTTCCACCAAACTTGGCAAAATTGTAGGGACTGGTAGCCCGATGTGCCTTTGCTATGTCTCAAGATATGTGCTCCAGTGGTTTTTACGAAAATTAACTTTGAAAAAATATATATTGGGCTACATTGGGCTATATATATGTTAGAGCCCAAATGTAGCCCAATGTAGCCCAATGTAGCCCAAAGATGGCCACCAGAGACAAAAAAAAACAAATGTAGCCCAAATATCAGCCAGATGTAGCCCAACTATAGCCCAATGACAGAATGTCCCAGAGTGTTCTAAAGAACAACTAGAGCGCTAACAGTCTTACTTATGACAAAAGTATGGCACACCTGAAGTCATCTTGATTGGAATAAAGTGTTAACACTTAAAACATTTAATTTGCAAAAGAACAAAATGAGGGGGTTCATTTTGCCATAGAAATTATGATTAGTGCTGAAGAAAGAAAAATTAGGGCACATTTGGAGTGACTTCTCAAATCCTCTTATATTTCATTAAAAAAATTCTGATATGCAGTCTCCCAAGATGGCCACCAGAGACAAAAGAGCCCAAATGAATCCCAAATATAAGCCAGATGTAGCCCAACTATAGCCCAATGACAGAATGTCCCAGAGTGTTCTAAAGAACAACTAGAACGCTAACAGTCTTACTTATGACAAAAGTATGGCACACCTGAAGTCATCTTGATTGGAATAAAGTGGTAACACTTAATACATTTAATTTGAAAAGGAACAAAATGAGGGGTTTCATTTTGCCATAGAAATTTTATATATATATATATTCACTGAACAAACCATAGGTTACACACCAGTTAGAGTTAGGAATTAGCATTTAAAAAACCTTTGAAATTCACAGAAAAAACCATAGGTTTCACACCAGTTATAGTTAGTTGGAAATTTTACTCGCATAAAACCATTGAAATTCCCACGTTATAGTTAGTTGGACTCACTATAACTTGCACGTCTGCAATGCACTGCTGATGACGTCACATATTACATCACTCATGCATATATTTAAATATTTAAACATTACTCGCTAATATATGTATTCTCTAAGATACACTTAATAAGCCAGTTAACCAATCATTTTTTTTTTTTAAACACTGAAAAAACCATAGGTTTCAGGCCTTATATAGTTACGAATCAGCATTTAAAAAACCTTTGAAATTCACTGAAAAAACCATAGGTTTCAGGCCTTATATAGTTAGGAATTAGCATTTAAAAAAACCTTTGAAATTCACTGAAAAAACCATAGGTTTCAGGAGTTATATAGTTAGGAATTCGTTTTTAAAAAACCCTTGAAATTCACTCAAAAAACTATAAGTTTTAGTGGTGTTATAGTTAGCTGGACATTTTACTCATACAAAACCAATGAATTTGCTCCTATATAGTTAGTTGTACTAACTATATTTCGCGCACCCGCAATCCACTGCTGATGATGTCACATATTAGATCATTCATGACATGGTCAGTGACATCACTGATGACATCTCAAATGACATCACTGATGACATCACTGATGACATCATCCACGTGACAATCACATACACTTTTTCATACACTATTACAATTTTTCATCACTGTTTGTAAAATACAGAGTATCATATTTAAATCCATTGTCACAGCAATACAAGTATCTAAAAATCCACTCAGTGATTCATAGATGTATACACACATCTAATCACTTACCTATGGATTCACTCATACATGCTGTCAATGAACAATAGAACACTATCAAAAATACTTAAACATCTATATCGACATTAAACAACAGCACGCATCCTATTCACATATGAAGTCATCCTACTCACTTATGCAAACAATGGATCATACTTACATATTTACTTAGTAAAACACTTATACAAACACCACTTCTTCTAATCATTTAGATAGTAAGTCATACATAGGGGTCCATTAGGATGACGGGCGGACTTTGTCCGCCCGCCATCCTGTCGTAGTAGGGGACCGCCCGCCCTAAGGGCAGGGGTCCCGTGTGCAGCATTAGGATGCGCCCGCCACGGTGGCGGGCGCATCCTGCATTCATTCCATTGTGGCGGGCGGTGCATTCAGCACCGCCCGCCACAATGCCAGGAAGGCATGTCGTGCACTTCCATGCACAGCATGGCAGGCACCGCGTGGTGCCTGCCATGCTGTGCATGGAACTGCTGGGGGGTACCATAGGTACCCCCCATGTGCACCCCCCACCACCCCCGAGTCCTTGGGGGCCCGTAGGGTGCTTATGGGTGCTTGTGCTTGGGGGGCACAAGCAATCACCGCATGCCTTTCCGTGGCGGCATTGCCGCCACGGAAAAGCAGCTGCAGACAGGCATCCTAATATGGATGGCGGTGTCTGATAGACACCGCCACCATATGGTCCCATTACCGCCCCTGCGGCAAGGCGACCGGGGCGGAAAAGCGGCGGACGGTCTTTCCGTCCGCCGCGGCCAACCATGCCATGTTAATATGGCGGGGGGTGTTTTTAGTCAGGATGGCGGGCGGATTGCCCCCGCCAGGCCGGCGGTGGCTACCGCCAGCCTGGCGGGGGCAATCCGCCCGCCATCCTAATGGACCCCTTAGTGAATTATAAAATCATTATTACAAGTATACAGTTATCCATACAGTCACTCACACAATCATTGTGTCTTATGTATACTTATTTATATACAACTGACACATACACTGCCTTTTATTTTTCTAGTTTGTTGGACCTGTACCTTTGAGAAATATATTTGCTCATCACCACACCCATAAAGAGATTCCCTCACCCAAACTGTTAAAACATGTAGTTGTAACTTCATATATCTACTGAATCAACTATTCACACATCTTTGGACAGTCACACACCCCCCACCGAACCACACACACTTTCACACTCCCATACAAATACTCAGTTAACTAATCAATAACTAATATAGACTTTCACATAGCTAGTAACCAACTGTAGAATCAGTTTACACAACAACTGACAAAGTGATACAGATATTCACACAGTTTAGTCACTATCCACTATATGTAGTGAGACATTATAAATTGGTCAAGTAAACAGTCAATTACACTGCTACTAAATCCTCCATCCAAATATTTATTTATATATATCCACTCATTCTTCAATGTAAATTGCTATATATATAATGCATATTTAAATAACGAAGCAAACCACATTCACTGGATGATGTCATCAGTGATGTCATCAGTGATGTCATTTGAGATGTCATCAGTGATGTCACTGACCATGTCATGAATGATCTAATATGTGACATCATCAGCAGTGGATTGCGGGTGCGCGAAATATAGTTAGTACAACTAACTATATAGGAGCAATTTCATTGGTTTTGTATGAGTAAAATGTCCAGCTAACTATGACACCACTAAAACTTATAGTTTTTTGAGTGAATTTCAAAGGATCTTTAAAAACTAATTCCTAACTATATAACTCCTGAAACCTATGGTTTTTTCAGTGAATATATATATATATATATATATATGAAGGCTCCTCGTTCAAAAGAACGCATCACACTCACGGAGGTTGTCAGGTCAGTGCTTTATTCACAGCGGCATGCACAATGGCTTCAGGCACAGGAGAGAGTCTCTGATAAATTCAGAGACCAAAGTTCGTCTTGTTTGTCATCCGACGCGTTTCAAAGGTCTTTGCCTTCTTCCTCAGGGAAAAGACGAGCAGTGCTTCGAATGAAGCAAATCCATTTTATATGACACGCCTATTATCGAGCTGGGCTTTATGCCGCAATGTCTCATGGAAGTTGTAGTTCCGCAATTATTTGCAAGCGGTGTCTCCCGTTGTTGCCCTCAGCCGCTGTCTTCAGGCACTCACAGGGCACCTCCTCGCCAACCACGAGGCATCCTGTTGACCGGAGTAAGGTGCGGATTATTCACACATTCTTAACAGCCTGGATGGCTGTCGTTTCACGGCTCCGTGTCAGGGTGTCTCAATGGCGGTGCTCGGCGTGTGCAGTACTGCTGCTAGGCTCCAGGGTCCACCAAAGCGCCTATGCACTCTTTGGGGCGGGTGCAGTGAAACGGCGGTGGGTCCGTTAAAATATGAAGGCTCCTCGTTCAAAAGAACGCATCACACTCACGGAGGTTGTCAGGTCAGTGCTTTATTCACAGCGGCATGCACAATGGCTTCAGGCACAGGAGAGAGTCTCTGATGGATTCAGAGACCAAAGTTCGTCTTGTTTGTCATCCGACGCGTTTCAAAGGTCTTTGCCTTCTTCCTCAGGGAAAAGACGAGCAGTGCTTCGAATGAAGCAAATCCATTTTATATGACACGCCTATTATCGGGCTGGGCTTTATGCCGCAATGTCTCATGGAAGTTGTAGTTCCGCAATTATTTGCAAGCGGTGTCTCCCGTTGTTGCCCTCAGCCGCTGTCTTCAGGCACTCACAGGGCACCTCCTCGCCAACCACGAGGCATCCTGTTGACCGGAGTAAGGTGCGGATTATTCACACATTCTTAACAGCCTGGATGGCTGTCGTTTCACGGCTCCGTGTCAGGGTGTCTCAATGGCGGTGCTCGGCGTGTGCAGTACTGCTGCTAGGCTCCAGGGTCCACCCAAGCGCCTATGCACTCTTTGGGGCGGGTGCGGTGAAACGGCGGTGGGTCCGTTAAAATATGAAGGCTCCTCGTTCAAAAGAACGCATCACACTCACGGAGGTTGTCAGGGCAGTGCTTTATTCACAGCGGCATGCACAATGGCTTCAGGCACAGGAGAGAGTCTCTGATGGATTCAGAGACCAAAGTTCGTCTTGTTTGTCATCCGACGCGTTTCAAAGGTCTTTGCCTTCTTCCTCAGGGAAAAGACGAGGAGTGCTTCGAATGAAGCAAATCCATTTTATATGACATGCCTATAATCGGGCTGGGCTTTATGCCGCAATGTCTCATGGAAGTTGTAGTTCCGCAATTATTTGCAAGCGGTGTCTCCCATTGTTGCCCTCTGCCGCTGTCTTCAGGCACTCACAGGGCACCTCCTCGCCAACCACGAGGCATCCTGTTGACCGGAGTAAGGTGCGGATTATTCACACATTCTTAACAGCCTGGATGGCTGTCGTTTCACGGCTCCGTGTCAGGGTGTCTCAATGGCGGTGCTCGGCGTGTGCAGTACTGCTGCTAGGCTCCAGGGTCCACCAAAGCGCCTATGCACTCTTTGGGGCGGGTGCGGTGAAACGGCGGTGGGTCTGTTAAAATATGAAGGCTCCTCGTTCAAAAGAACGCATCACACTCACGGAGGTTGTCAGGTCAGTGCTTTATTCACAGCGGCATGCACAATGGCTTCAGGCACAGGAGAGAGTCTCTGATGGATTCAGAGACCAAAGTTCGTCTTGTTTGTCATCCGACGCGTTTCAAAGGTCTTTGCCTTCTTCCTCAGGGAAAAGACGAGCAGTGCTTCGAATGAAGCAAATCCATTTTATATGACACGCCTATTATCGGGCTGGGCTTTATGCCGCAATGTCTCATGGAAGTTGTAGTTCCGCAATTATTTGCAAGCGGTGTCTCCCGTTGTTGCCCTCAGCCGCTGTCTTCAGGCACTCACAGGGCACCTCCTCGCCAACCACGAGGCATCCTGTTGACCGGAGTAAGGTGCGGATTATTCACACATTCTTAACAGCCTGGATGGCTGTCGTTTCACGGCTCCGTGTCAGGGTGTCTCAATGGCGGTGCTCGGCGTGTGCAGTACTGCTGCTAGGCTCCAGGGTCCACCAAAGCGCCTATGCACTCTTTGGGGCGGGTGCGGTGAAACGGCGGTGGGTCCGTTAAAATATGAAGGCTCCTCGTTCAAAAGAACGCATCACACTCACGGAGGTTGTCAGGTCAGTGCTTTATTCACAGCGGCATGCACAATGGCTTCAGGCACAGGAGAGAGTCTCTGATGGATTCAGAGACCAAAGTTCGTCTTGTTTGTCATCCGACGCGTTTCAAAGGTCTTTGCCTTCTTCCTCAGGGAAAAGACGAGCAGTGCTTCGATATATATATATACCAATAACATAAAACCTAAGAAAAAAATTCTATTATAAATTAAACATTAAACTAGCGAAAGTGTTGGATAGCGGAGGAGTAAAAATTACTATTCCCACTCCAGTGAGTGCAACAGTAGGGAAAGTGTTGGATAGCAGAGGGGTAAAAATGACAATTCCCACTCCAAAGAGTGCAACAGTAGGGAAAGCTTTGGATAATGAAAGGATAACAATTACTATTCTTACTCCAGTAAGTGCAACAGTAGGCGAAGCATTGGTAAGCAGAGGAACAAAATGTACTATTTCCACTCCAGTCAGTGTAACAGTGGGGAAAGTGTTGGATAGCGGAGGATTAAAAAGTACTATTCCCACTCCAGTGAGTGAAACAGTAGGGAAAGTGTTGGATAGCGGAGGAATAAAATGTACTATTCCCACTCCAGTCAGTCCAATAGTAGGAAAAGTGTTGGATAGGAGAGGGGTAAAAATTACTATTCCCACTCCAGTGAGTGCAACAGTAAGGAAAGTGCTGGATAGTGGCAGGATAAAAATTACTATTCCCACTCTAATCAGTGCAAAAGTAGGGAAAGTGTTAGATTGCAGAGGGGTGACAATTAATATTCCCACTGCAGTCAGTTCAAAATTAAAAACAAACAAAATATTAACAACACAAAAATCACAAAAAATATATAAATATGTTACAAATTAAAATATAAATAAATGTAGTATTACATTTTTTACCTATTAGAATGTTAAATACATAAGACAAATACCTACCTACAAATATTATATTAAATAAAATAATTCTTTTTTTAAAACAAACCAATATTTTTTATTAGAAAATATTTAGAAACAAAAACATTAATTATTACATATATTTTGTTTTTTATTTCCTAATCTATAACACCACATAATTCGGAAACCACATCTACATGTTTTTTAAATGCACCTCCATAATTAATTACCAGAAATATTAATTAAAAAAACAATTAAAACTCATAAACATTAATTAACTTCCCGTACTTTACCCCTATAATCCCCACAACCCACACCTAAAATTAAACTGTAAAAAAATGAATCACACAACTAAAAATCTAATAGTATTTAACAACTAATTAAAAATTAAGTATAATCAATGTACTCACAACCCTTTACCCCTATAAAAGTAAAACCTATCCACAAAAAAGAAACAATTACCCTAATTAAGTATCATTTAATAATTAATATTAATGATCAACTAATTATTAATTAATTAAATATAAATTACGTCACACCCTTTACCCCTATAAACTCCACAGCCCACACCTAAAATTAAATACAAAATTTCCATAATTAATTTTCAACCAATTAATTATCAATAAACAACTAATTATTAAGTAATCAAAAATAAATTACTTTCCTACCCTTTACATGTATAAATCCCACAACCCACACCTAAAAAGATTACAGAATTACCATAATTATTTACCAATTAATTAATTAATATTAATTAACAAGCAATTAATAATTAATTAATAATTATTTACTTCCTACAATTAACACTATAAAATCTCAATTAAATAAATATCAGTAAATACAAAATAATCATTATTTATTATAATTAAATTACTTCCCCCCCTATTCTTCTATAAACATACAACACGCTACGGAACTAAAAAATGCAAAATTTCATTAAAATAAAATTGATAACTACTAAAAATGTAACACATTTATTAAAAAATTCAAACAATTCTTATACAAAAAATACATCACATACATTTAAATTATATACTAAAATACATAACACTAATTAAAAAATCGATATTTTAACCAACTATATTTTTGCAAACAATATGAATGACTTTTATTCTATTAAAAAATTACATTTCTGACCTTAAAATCGATATTCTTGACTAGGATATTATTGCTGTCGAAATTTCTGACTCACAATATGTAAAACTCGATATTTCTGTAGTTCGACATTTCCAACTCTATATTTTTTATGCACACCCCTGATTTCATTAGTTGTGTGTCCTTCATTTTTGTAGTGTTACGCTTACATTGGATGTTGCTCTGGTGCTCACGGCTCAGTATTTTTATTGTTTGACTTGTCATCCCCACATAGTGCGGCTCACAGTGGAAGGGTATCATATAGATGGAGTTGGTAGAGTTAAAGTTTGTGTGTTTCCTAATGATCCACACTTTTCCTGGGACAGGTTTAGGGCCTGATTCTGAGGCGTTTTGGAAAGCTTCCCAACCGAATGGGTTTGGGAATGGTTTCCGACTGAATGGGATCAGGAGAGTCCAACTGAACGAGTACGATGCATCTGGATGCTTCCAGATATAATTTGGTTGGACTCCCATTGACTTCAATGGGAGCCTTTGTTCCGAACGAATGCATAGGCTCCCATTGAAGGAAGGGCTGGCTGGGGAAAATCGGGCACCCTGTGGTGGGCACCCACTGGGGCCTGCCACACTGTGCATGGCTGTTAAGGGGGGACCCATGGGTACCCCACTGGCCCGATTGGGAAGGCTCTGGGTGCAGAGGGGCCACTACGGGCCCCCAAAGTCTGATTCCCACTGCGGATTCGAGTCGGACGGCACGATTCAGAAAGGCTGTCCAAATCCAGCATCATACTCAGTCGTTCTGAAGCACAATCAGTAGAGACGTACGATTCGGCTCTGTACGGCTCAGTCATTATAAATGCCGTCAGGTTGAGATATTCCTAACGTCTAACTTGCATCATACTTGGTCGGTCGGAAACCTTTCCGTGTCGGTTGGAAAGACACGTTCCTGATCCGATTTGGATAGAGCATATCCTGTTAGGAGGCCTTCCTAACCGTATCAGAATCAGGTCCTTAGTGTTTGTGCCGTGGAAGTTAATCACAAACATTGCAGTTGCCGCATGCATAGTGTCCCACTACATCTGGAAGGCCCTAGTTGAGGAGGACCATAGTCCATGCTTCTATACATCTTTTGAGGTGGGTGGACACCAAGATGTCTTTCATACTTCTTGCTCTTTTAAAAAAAAACAATAGTTTCTCCCATTTGAGCTTCCCTCTCTGTAGAATGTGCCAGTCTTTATTGATCACCTTCTTAACTTGGGTAAATATAGTGTTGAAGGTAGTGACACATATAAGAGGGATTGTAGTGCCTGTGTGAGTGTGGTTGTCTAATAGGGCTTCTGTGTTTTGATTTTGGGCTTATTTGCAGTTTGTCTTTATAATCCTGTCTGGATAGTCACGCGCCCATAATTTTTCTGTGAGGGATTTGGCTTGGAGATTGAAGTCAGTGGAGTTGCTACAGTTACTCCTTAGTCTTAAAAATTGACCGTAAGTTAAATTCTCCCTCAAAGTTCTGGGGATGAAAACTGTCAAATGTTAACATGTGTTCTTGTCTAGGTTTTTTATAATGTTTTTATCTGTCGTTTGCAATGTTCCGCGAAGATAGTCACATTAAAAATGTGATCGATTTGCTGTTCACGGTACACGTATGCATGAACTTGAGGTTGTTATCACAACTGTTAATCCAGTCCAGAAATGGCATTGTCAATGTACTTTCCCCCTCCCAAATTATCAGGATGTTGTCTATGTACCGCTTCCATAGCACTATGTTGCTTTTGTAAGGGTTACTGCCATGTAAGATGTACTTAGATTCAAAGTTAAACACATACTGTCCTGCTACACTCTGGGCAGTTATTTACTGTTCACAAAATGGCTGCTGCGAAATGTCACCAGAACCCCAAGATGGCAATATCGGACCATATTACACATGCTACATTTTCTTTTATGTTGGATGTTTATTTCGTGGTAGTTAGATTTAAAAAACTGAATTTCCAAAATGTAGTTAGCAATGGACACTCACTTCAATTAGAATAATTAGATGTATTGTTCATTGATACATTATTGATAAAACAATGGACAACAGTGAGTACCAGATGATTTATGTGATTCTGTGGCTGCAGTATTTTCCAAATAAGTGCGGATTTACTGCATTTGCAACATAATTGTCCACATAGTTTGCAAAATTTACAGATTTCACAAAAACGTATTTCTTGCATGCATCGATTAAAATAATTCTGCCAAAGAATGTGATGCATAATTTGCATTTTTCCTGCATGATTTAGAAAGACTTGGGGCATAATTTGGCCTTCCCTGCCACATAATCCTAGTAACCCTGATAATATTAACGTTTTGCAGACTGGCTTGGAGGCTGTCATTAAGATAATGAAATCCGTATTTTGCCGGCTGCCATGAAATAGCTCAATGTTTCTTGGTTTGCTGTAAAGTGTGGATTTTTATCCCACTGCATTTTTATGCACTAAAACTAGAAAAACATGTATTACATATATATTTCTGTACACTATCAATGCAGATGTGCAGAGTAAAATATGCTATTAATTACCATTATTGAGTGTAGGAAGGGCCCATGACTCACAGAGAGGAAGCCTTGAGTGTTTCATGATACCACTCCCCACACTCAGGAAAGGTAATAAATAGCATATTACATTCTGTATATACACTATACAGATGCTTACTTCAGCAGAAAGGGGTGGTGAATAGCTACAACATGGCTTTCCTTACTTTTTTTAAATGGCGTGAGATACTGTATGACTTTAAAATATGAAAACGACTTATATAAAGGAGAAATTGTTGGTCTAACTAGTTTTTTTTTACATTGGACTAGTCACTAGAGCGAACATATGGGCGCTCTGGTTGCCTAGGGGCAAATATGTTCCTGCCAACAAATTAATTTAGAAATTATATTTGGATTCAATATAAAGTACGACCAGCGGCGGGTGGTGTAAGGCTTGCTTGACAAGAGGGCTGCATAGACCGGGAGGTCGCACTGCACGCGCTGCTTACCGGGGTAGCACTGCTGGTTTAAACCGGTAGCTGAGTTTCTTGTGAACTCACACAAGTTCTGTAACAAAATGCCGCCGCTGCCGGCCCCGGAGCAGAGCGCAGATGTGGAGCGCAGATCAGAGTCAGGCTATTGTCTGCCCCGAGGAGGCGGATTACAGCAGGCGATGCCCAATGGCAGCCCTGGGTCCGGCACAGAGAGAGGGGCGCTCCCTGCCATCCGCATCTCTCCACAGCATCCTCATTCGTGCCCGAGCAGCCGCGGCGTTAGAGCTCCGACCACCGAGACATGACAGGCAGCAACCCCGCGCCAGGAGCAGCCCCGGCAGCACATGCAGCAGGAGCCGAAGCCAAAGGCAACAAGGAGCCTCTGCCCGGGGAGCTGGGACCGCGAGCTCCGGCATCATCCACTTCAAGCAGGGGATAGAAGGCAGCAGCAGCCTCCTGAAGCGGAGCCTGCGGGGACAGCGGCCAGCGCGGAGGCGGCGCCCATCAAAGGTGCCCCGGGAGGACAGCAGCGCCTAGAGAGCAGGTTTGACGGAACTTCAGCGCGAGCCTTGAAGGAACCCGGGCACCCCTCATCAAAGGAGCAATAAAGGAACTCCCTCTCTCCAGTCAAAGGGAGCGTCAGCACCCATCAAAGGAGCATCAAAGAAACTCTAACAATCCAATCAAAGGGAGCTTCAGCACCCATCAAAGGAGCATCAAAGAAACTCTAACACTCCAATCAAAGGGAGCATCAGCACCCATCAAAGGACCATCAAAAAGACTCTAACACTCCAATCAAAGGGAGCTTCAGCACCCATCAAAGGAGCATCAAAGAAACTCTAACACTCCAATCAAAGGGGGCTTCAGTACACCAAAGGAGCATTAAAGGAACTCTCTCTCACACACACATCAAACAGAGCTTCAGTTCATCAAACCAGCATTAAAGGAACTCACACACTCCAATCAAAGGGAGTTTCAGTCCATCAAAAGAGCATTACAGGAACTCCCTCTGCAATCAAAGGGAGCTTCAGCACTCATTGATCTAGGATTAAAGGGACTCCTCTCTCCAATCAAAGGGATCTTCATCACTCATTGAGCTAGGATTAAAGAAACCCACCCGTTGATGCGAGGGAACGTCAGCACCCATCATTGGAGGATTAAAGAAACTCACTCAAGGTCAAAGGGAACTTCTGTACCTGTCAAAAGAGCATTGAGGAACCCAGGAGCCCAGGCACCTATCAAACAAGGATTAAAAAACCTCTCACACTCCCATCAAAGGGAACTTTTAGCAGAATCCCATTTATTAATCTACGATTAAAGGATCACGCGCACTGATCAAAGGGAAGCTCAGCACCCATCGAACAAGGACTAACAGAACCTAGACACTCATCAGAGGGAATTTCAGCACCCATCAAGCTAGCATTGAAGAAACTCACACACCCCAGTGAGGCCTCATCAAACGAAGAATAAAGAACCCCAGGCTCACATCCAAGGGCCCTCCAGCACCATCAGATAGAGGCTGGGTGGACTCCGGTGTCCCTCAGAGGAGCACCGATAGGCTTACCGCATCCATCAAAAGAGGCCTAACAAACACTTAGCATGCATCGAATGCAACTAAAGGAAATTCAGCATCCAGCAACCTAGGATTAAAAGAACCCACACACACAGCAAAGGGGGTGGATGAACCCCAGAGACCCATTAAAGGGGGGCTAAAGAAACTCCAGCACTCATCAAACTGAATGGACTGCAGCATCCTTCAAATGGAGCTTACTGGGGCGCCTTTACCCATCAAAGAAGGCTGAAGGGAACTGTAGCAGCCATCGAAGTGGGACTAAAGGAACTCCAGCCGCCATCAAAGACGACTCAGTGCACATCAACAAAGGATTCACATGACTTCAACTTGCATCAAAGAGGATTCACAGGACGTCAGTCAAAGGAGGATCCACAGACTTCAGTGCCTATTAAAAGAGGATTCACAGGTCTTCACTGTGCATCAAGAAGGATTCACAGAACGTCAGCACACATCAAAGGAGGATTCACAGGCCACTGCGCGTCAAAGGAGGATTCACAGGCCACTACGCATCAAACGTGGGTTCTCAGGCCACTGCGCGTCAAAGGAGGATTCACAGGCCACTGCGCATCGAAGGAGGATTCACAGGCCACTGCGCATCAAAGGAGGATTCGCAGGCCACTGGGCATCAAAGGAGGATTCACAGGCAACTGCGCGTCAAAGGAGGATTCACAGGCCACTGCGCATCAAAGGAGGGTTCACAGGCCACTGCGCGTCAAAGGGGGATTTACAGGCCACTGTGCATCAAAGGAGGATTCACAGGCCACTGCGCATCAAAGGAGGATTCACAGGGTCGCAGGATCCATCAAACGATTCGCAATACTGGAGCACACAACTAAAAAGGATTACCAGGATGCCAGTGTATATCAAATGAGGATCCACACGACGTCAGTCTCCATCAAAGGAGGATTCACAATACTGTAGCACACATCTAAAAAGTATTAAAAGTACGTCAGTTGGTTCTAAGGAGGATTCACAGCCATCTGTGTCCATCAAGGGAGGATCACACGATTTCAGGTGGATTTCAGGTGGATTGACAATGCCTTGGCTCTCTTCAAAAGAGTAACATCAAGAGTTCAGCACTAATCACACTTGCGCTGGGTTTCAAGGAACTTCTGGATGAGGCCTGATAGAACTTCAACACCAGTGGAAGGGGGACTCAAAGGACTTCGCACTCATCCGAAGGTGATTGGCAGTGCCCTAGAGTGTAACCAGGGAAGGGTGGCCTTGGTTCGTCGTTCACACCAGTAGGGTTTGCAGTGCTTCAGCATTTACTGAGAAGGACTGATATAGCTGGGTATTTAAAGTTCTTGCTCTAGGCCAAAACCGACGGGAAAGCAGTCCTCAGCTAGGAGGGAATGAGGAATCCAAAACCCATCTAGGGTTGACTGAGGGATCACAGACTCAGAACAGAGTGAAGAATCCAGCGACCCGCTAAAAGAGATTGGGAGGTCCACCACCTACACTGAGGTGCTCGAGTATTGCAGCAAGCACCCACAGGTAGTTGACTAATCCCTCGCCTAGATAGAGGGAGGGTTTCAGCACCCAAAGAGAGGAGACGGAGGAATTCAGAAACCTGAGGGAAGGGTAGGGCAAGGGTGCAGGGCGAGGCAGCCGAAGGGTGAAGAGGGGGGTTGAGGTCTCTAACTAGAAGGACAGAGTTTCACCACCCAGACAAAGTGAGTGAAACCGCAAACAGCTTGTGAGAGAGGAGTTGAGCAGTCAGCAGCTAGCTAGAGGGAAGTGATACTTTCACCACCTGGACAGGGGGGTTGATGGTTCTGGTACCCACACCGGAGGGGGCTGAGAATTGTTATCAATCAACTAGAGGGTGATTGAGCATCCTGGCTCCTAGCTCGAGGTGCCAGGAGTTCACATCTCATACAGAGGGAGCAAAGACCCCACCATCCAGACAGTGGGTGTTAAGGAATCCATCATCATACCAGAGGTGTTTAAGGAATCTAGCATCCACCTTGAAGGGAGTAGGGAACCCAGCAGCCAGCTTGAGGTGGTTGGACAATCTAGCACCCAGCCAGAGGTATCTAGCATCCAGCCAGAGGAATCTAGCACTCAGAGGAATCTAGCACCCAGCCAGAGGAATCGAGAACCCAGCCAGAGGTTCATGAGGTGCCCAGCACTCAGCTTAAGGATCTGGAGGAATCCAGCACCCAGCTTTAGGATCTTGAGGAATCCAGCACCCAGCCAAGGGGTGCTTGAGGAATCCAGCATCCAGCTTAAGGATCTTGAGCAATCCATCACCTAGCCAAGGGAGTTTGTGGAATCCGCCAAGGGGGCTTGAGGAATCTAGCACTCAGCCACAGAGGGATTTGGAAAATGCAGCACCTAGCTAGAGGAAACCGAGAGATTCACGCCCCTGGGAGAGGGGGTTGAGGAATTCAGCACCTAACCACAGCGGACAGACCTAAGCCCTTCAGCGGACCGCAACTTTCAGAACCCACCTGGGGTAGATCCCAAGATTACAGCAGGGTCAAGTCAATGAGGATTGCCAGGAGACCTGTGCCACCCGCGGGTGAATGACAGCTCCCCACCCCCAGTCAAGAGCGGGTTGACACCGAGCGGACACTGATCTGGGGGTCGCCGGGAGCCCAGCGCTCCCACCCTCAGAGGGATATTGTTTTTTGCTGGCTGATGGAAGGGGCTCTTGACGGATGAGTCCAGACGGCAGCGTGTGCGCGCGGGAGGCAGCCATGATTCTCTTCTCCTCGCGCAGTGTGGTGCTGTCGGTCTACTACCCGCAGATCTTCCTCATCCTCACGAGCGGCAGCTACCTGTGAGTACCCCGCGGCACTTCTCTACTCTCTGCAGGGGCTGGGGTGAGACGCGCGTCATGGGGTGAGATGATGAAAGCCAGCGGGGCAGGCGTGGGGAGGAGGGTGGCACACGGGAGATGCATGGCGGTGCGAGATAGGGGCATGGCGGAGAGAGGTAGGGGCATGGCAGTGAGAGGTATGGGCATGGCAGTGAGAGGTAGGGGCATGGCGGTGCGAGATAGGGGCATGGCGGTGAGAGGTATGGGCATGGCAGTGAGAGGTAAGGGCATGGCAGTGAGAGGTATGGGCATGGCAGTGAGAGGTAGGGGCATGGCGGTGCGAGATAGGTGCATGGCGGTGAGAGGTATGGGCATGGCAGTGAGAGGTATGGGCATGGCAGTGAGAGGTATGGGCATGGCAGTGAGAGGTAAGGGCATGGCAGTGAGAGGTGGGGCATGGCAGTGAGAGGTAAGGGCATGGCAGTGAGAGGTGGGGCATGGCAGTGAGAGGTAAGGGCATGGCAGTGAGAGGTAAGGGCATGGCAGTGAGAGGTAGGGGCATGGCAGTGAGAGGTAAGGGCATGGCAGTGAGAGGTGGGGCATGGCAGTGAGAGGTAAGGGCATGGCAGTGAGAGGTAAGGGCATGGCAGTGAGAGGTGGGGCATGGCAGTGAGAGGTAAGGGCATGGCAGTGAGAGGTAAGGGCATGGCAGTGAGAGGTAGGGGCATGGCAGTGAGAGGTAGGGGCATTGCAGTGAGAGGTAGGGGCATGGCAGTGAGAGGTAAGGGCATGGCAGTTAGAGGTAAGGGCATGGCAGTTAGAGGTAGGGGCATGGCAGTGCGAGGTAAGGGCATGGCAGTGAGAGGTAAGGGCTTGGCAGTGAGATGTAAATGCATGGCACTGGGAGGTAGAGGCGTGGCAGTGAGAGGTAAGGGCATGGCAGTGAAAGGTAAGGGCATGGCAGTGAGAGGTAGGAGCATGGCAGTGGGAGGTAAGGACATGGCACTGGGAGGTAAAGGCATGGCAGTGAGAGGTAAGGGCATGGCAGTGAGAGGTAAGGGCATGGCAGTGAGAGGTAAGGGCATGGGAGTGAGAGGTAAGGGCATGGCAGTGAGAGGTAAGGGCATGGCAGTGAGAGGTAAGGGCATGGGAGTGAGAGGTAAGGGCATGGCAGTGAAAGGTAAGGGCATGGCAGTGAGAGGTAGGGGCATGGCACTGGGAGGCAGCGGCATGGCAGTGAAAGGTAAGGGCAAGGCAGGGAGAGGTAAGGGCATGCATTGGGAGGCAGAGGCATGGCAGTGAAAGGTAAGGGCATGGCAGGGAGAGATAAGGGCATGGCATTGGGAGGTAGAGTATTGTGATGCAGGTGCTGGCAGGGCTTGTGATTGAGCCAGGGCGGTTCTAGGCAACCCATTGATGGGCAGGAGGCGAGGGACAGGGACTGGGGCAAAGGAGTGATAGGCAGTGTCCTGGCGAGAAAGGGTGGGACACATAGGGCAGTGAGATATCAGGCAGTGACACGCAGGGTTGTGATGGGCAGGGGAAGGACGAGAAAGGAGTGATAATGTTCAGCAGAGCAATGACCAGCAGGGCAGTAGAGTGCCAATCAGACAGTGCAAGGCACCGAAGTGAGAAGCATGGCAGTGAAGAATAGGGGAGTGAAAGGGTTAGATTCAGGGGATGCACAGCAGGGCAGTTATGGAGAGGACAGTGAAAGGCAGGGGTGAGTGGGAGAGTGAATAAGGAGAGGGTCAGAGGAAGGGAGTGTGCATCATGGCTGGGTAGAACAGAGCAGTGATGGACGGGGCAGTGGAGTGAGAGGCCTGGCAATGACGGGTGGGGGAGTGCAGCAGGGCAGTGACGAACTGGGTAGTGGAGTGTGAGACAAGGCAGTGGTGGATATGGCCAGGAGAGGCTGTGATGGGTAGGGCAGTGAAGAAAAGGGAGTGCAAGGCATGGGTGTTGTCGTGGGGCAGTGAAGTGAAAGGCAAAGGCATGCCTTGAATCACTGAGACACACAAGAGTGGGAAGCAGAGAAGTGGGGGAAGCGAGGGGCAAGGGGGTGAATGGCGGAGGGGGACACGGGAGTGGAAGACGGGCAGTGAGAGGCAGTGGTGGTGTGAAGAGGAAGAGCGGACAGAGAAGACTGGAGAGCGATAACAGAAGGTGTACACCCGAATGCGGTGTGCCGGTGGAAAGTGCAGGGTGGTGTGACCGAGGGGGCATTGACACTGACGGCTGCGGGGGCAGAGAGTGGCAGGGGGTGAGAGGCAGAAGAGGAAGTGTGGCACCGCCATAAGTGGGAAACAGGTGGGACCGGAGCCGGACCTGGGAGGACAGGAGTAGGAAAGGCGGGGTGGGTGAAGCGGCGAGGGGCAGAGCTGGCAGAGGCTGGGTGTATGAAGCGGCGAGGGGCAGAGCTGGCAAAGGCTGGGTGGGTGAAGTGGAGAGGGGCACTGATTCCAGAGGCAGGGTGGGTAAATGAGAGGTGGGGCTGAGCTGGCAGGGCCAGGGTGGGTACATCGGAGGTGGGGCACAGCTGGCAAAGGCAGGGTGGATGAAGCAGCAGAGAGGCAGATTTGGCAGAGGCGGGTGGGGTGGGCGAAGCAGTGTGAGGTTGAGCTGGCAGAGGATGGGTAGGGAAATCGAAGTTGAGGCAGAAGGGGCAGGGTGGTGAAGCAGCGAGATGTAGAGGTGGCAGAGGCAGTGTGGGTGAAGCAGCAGACAGGTAGAGGTGGCAGAAGCAGGATGGGTGAAGCAGCGAGGGGCACAACTGGCAGAGGCAGGGTGGATGAAGCAGCAGAGAGGCAGATTTGCCAGAGGCGGGTGGGGTCTGCGAAGCAGTGTGAGATGGGGTGGCAGAGGGTGGGTGGGTGAAGTAATGAAACGCAGATTTGGGAGAGGCAGGCTGGGTGACTCAGCAGAGAGGTAGAGGTTGCATTGGCTGGGTGGGTGAAGCAGCGAGGGGTGCGGCTGGCAGAGGTGGGGTGGGTGAAGCAGCGAGAGGTAGAGGTGGCAGAGGCTGGGTGGGTGAAGTAGCGAGGGGCACAGCTGGCAGAGGCAGGGTGGCTAATCAGCAGAGAGGCACAGCTGGCAGAGGCTGGGTGGGTGAAGCAGCGAGAGGTAGAGGTGACAAAGGCTGGGTGGGTGAAGCAGCGAGAGGTAGAGGTGGCAGAGGCAGGGTTGGTGAAGCAGCGAGGGGCACAGCTGGCAGGGTGGGTGATCAGCAGAGAGGCACAGCTGGCAGAGGCTGGGTGGGTGAAGCAGCCAGGGGCACAGCTGGCAGAGGCTTGGTGGGTGAAACAGCTTGGGGCACGGCTGGCAGAGGCAGGGTGGGTGAAGAGCAGAGAAGCACAGCTGGCCGAGGCTGGGTTGGTGAAGTAGCCTGGGGCACATTTGGCAGAGGCAGTGTAGGTGAAGCACTGAGAGGTAAAGGTGGCAGAGGCTGGGTGGGTGAAGCAGCGAGAGTTAGAGGCGGCAGAGGCAGGGTTGGTGAAACAGCAAGGGGCACAGCTGGCAGAGGCCGAGTGATCAGCAGAGAGGCACAGCTGGCAGAGGGTGGATGGGTGAAGCAGCCGGGGGCACAGCTGGCAGAGTCTTGGTGGGTGAAACAGCTTGGAGCACGGCTGGCAGATGCAGGGTGGGTGATCAGCAGAGAGGCACAGCTGGTAGAGGCTGGGTGGGTGAAGTAGCCAGGGGCACATTTGGCAGAGGCAGCGTGGGTGAAACAGTGAGAGGCACAGCTGGCAGAGGCCGGGTGGGTGAAGCAGCGAGAGGTAGAGGTGGCAGAGGCTGGGTGGGTGAAGCAGCCAGGGGCACGGCTGGCAGAGGCCGGGTGAGTGAAGCCGCCAGGGGTGAAGCGGAGGTGAGGCAGAAGGGGCAGAGCATGAGCGGGAGATGCAGGGATGGGAGAAGGCTTGAGGTGTAGGACAGGGAAGACACGAGTAGAACAAACGGAGGTAGGACAGCGTGTAGTGTGGCTACAGGTGAAATGTCAAGATAGAGGAAGAGGAGCGAGGCAGGCGGGACACAGCTAGGTGGGGAAAGCGAGAGAGCCCAGGAGGGCAGGAATGAGAGCCGGGTGTCAAAGGGGCAGGGGTTTTCAAAATTATTGTTGGAGGCAGTGGTCAGAGAGATATGGAGGGCAGGACTCCCTGTTCCAGGGCTGGGAGAGCAGGTTCCCACTCCTGTTTCAAAGGTGAGACAGGAAGTGGAGGCGGGACTGCGTTCGGCTTCTAGAAAGTCGCCTTCTGAGAGAAGCGCAAGGTTATGGGAGAGCACCGCTCCCAGCTACAGCCTCTACCGTGTGATCTGAGGAACGCCTGACAGCAGCTAGATTTACAAAGCGCAGCTTCCACACCCTTTCCCCGACGGACATGGCGGTCGGGTGACCAAAGGGCCACAGGAGCGTCGCATGGCATGTGCACCAGGAGCATTCCTCGCCTTAGTCGTAAATCAGGCGCGAGGACCTCTCGCCTCTGCCCCCAGCCCCCCTCCCACCCCCCCCCCACCCTGCTCCCGGCAGACTGTATTTAGTGCACGGCTAGTCAAGCTACTGTACTGCTCGCTTGCTGTTTTTTTTAACTGCACATTTGTAAATTAATGTCATGAGCCACTTCCCCTCACATTTGTCTGTTATTTAGGATATTCCACGTTTTAGTGGAACCTGTTACAAATTAGCATGCTTTCAGAGACAAAGAGTGAGAAAATATGTGAGACCACCTGTCTCTCTTAATAATAGCTTATTTATACGGCGCTTTACACCACAGTTCTGCTGTTTCTAAGCACGTTTAAATAACAAAGGTTACTATTACCCACTCATGGTACTCTATGCACCGACCTTCAGGAGAATGGAAGGTTGAGTTAGCCGAGCTAGGATTAAAAATCATATGATCTGCTGATCACCAGGTTGCTCCAGTGCCAGTGTTCAATTTATGGACCTCTCTCTTTCTTTCTCTATCTCCCTTTCACTCTCTCTCTCGAAAGCATTGCGAGTAACTGTGTAATACGCCCAATAGTGCAACTGAGGTGATGTAATCGTTATATATTGTTCATATTATATGTTTGTTTGGGAGTAGTTATCTTGAAAAATCGGTTTACTACAAAATGATGCTAACAACTGACTGATTGGAATTAGAATATTTAGTCTTTGTTTACCTTTTATAAATACGTTGTTGACAAAACAATGGACAATGGTGAGGGCCAATAAATTAACACAATCTGTGGCTATATATTTTACTGCATAAGTATGAATCTATTATATTTGTAACATAACTTAACACATTATTAGTACATTTCACAAAAAAAACGTTGTTTATAGCTCAAATGGATGATAATAATGTTGTCAGGGAATGTGGGGCATACTTTGCATTTTTGCTTAATATTTTAGATAACCATGCCACATAATTTAGTCCACTATACCGCACAGTCCTTTAGCCCTGACAATAGGTAAGGTTTGCAGAGTCGTTTGCGGCTGTCATTATGATGATAAAACCCGTATTTTCAGAGATAACCAGGAACTATTTCAATATTTCATGGTTTCCTGTGAAATACGTGTTATTATACCACTGCATTTGTGCAATAAATGCACCAAAGCATGTAACATGTACGCGTCTGTGCATGCGTCATTTCAATCAATCAATCAATCAGTGTTAGTTAAGCACGACTACTCACCCGTGAGGGTCTTATTTGCCCCCTTGAAAGCATTTAATGGCTGGGAGCCATATTTGACTATAGGATAAGGAAGCTGGCAAAGGGCTTTGCTATTAGGGTTGGAACAGGTTCTATGAGTCACCACCTATGCTTTCCACGGGGTCAATTTAGCACTTCGACTGTTTGAAATGTGAGAGTAAATACATTTAGGAAAAACAATTACTTTTGGACCGAAACAATCAGCACGATAACACAGGATAACAAACAATATAGAAATAGCACATATGGTACTTGATAAACAGCCAATGTTATGTTTAACGATAAAAGAGCAAGTTTCAGAATTTATTTGGATTGTTTTTATAATTTTTTTAGTATAAAGATTCTGATAACTATATTTCTAAATCTTAATTACAATTCAAAATGACTTGGAGAGTTCATTTAATCAAAATACACATTTACAGTATATAAACAACAGTCAATGATGTCATGGCTATACAATTTAATAGATCCACTTCTACTGTTTGCACATGTCCGTGCGATGGTATTTCTGATTAAACTCTTCACACTTTATTTTCTTCTGTAATTATGATGACTTTTTACCCAAAAAAGTCATCGCACATTTCCAGGAAATATAAATTCACATAGTGCAGAATGGCTCTTGGTTTTTACAAATGTTAAGCAACAAGGATGTGTGCTACAGAATAGGATGTTTTTTTAATCAGCTGTTTACTGTCGCAGTTGTATGATGTGTTAATTACTTTGAACTATTTTGCATTTATCTTGAGCCTTTATGATTGTCATCTGACACTCAGATAAAGATTGATTGATGATGATGAACACAGTAGGATCAACTGACAAACTATTTGGTCTGCTTAAGAGCTCCAGTGATCCTCATTTGGAGGGCCTGATTCTTTATTTCACCCCTATGTTATGTCTTGATGTGACAAACCTTTTTTCTGAGCCTCAAAAATAGCCATCGACTCTACTCCACTTTAACAAGAGCCTACTTACGTCTAGTTTTGGAAAGTTCTTGTACTTGCCATCTATAGTTATGCCTTTGTCTTGAAACAGTGGGGGCAAACTCTTTCAAAACTGAACATTACTCACTCTCTTGAAATTATGGACGGACTATTGTAGAAAGTACTAGTATTTATTTAATTTCCGGCTGCATACTCGTCAAAAACAACGTAGGACGGCAGCAGTTTAGCCTTCATGAGCCCACCTAACATAGTTAAATTTTAAGAAACGTGGTAATTACATTCAAAATGTCAAGGGTCTGAGCTACAGTAGTATTTTTATGTAAGATGGTCGGTATCCCAGTGGGAAATTTTGACTGGCCATTGTTGAAGAGGAATAACTCAGACTGACTCGTCACCTTGTTACATACCACCTGACACCACCGTGCGCAGAGAATTAGAAAATTACACGGGTGGATAAAGTTAGATACCTGTGGTTTGACAGAAAGTACATATAACCCCCACAAAACACCACACAACTATTCATCTTAAATTATACACCCAAGGAAGGTTATGATAAATGGAGTGGTTATTTTGACATCATAAACACGAATGTGATAGAATTCCATCATAAATGATAACCGATTAATGAGTAACTGGTGGCACTTTGCAAATTGATCAGTTCCTGATGGAACTTCATTGGCTCTCCTGGGTGGCCCGCACCCGCTCCAAAACCGACTGCATCATTTCCAAAGCCATCCGGACCACCACCTGTATTTATCTTGTAGACAGGCTCACAGTCTCTGGTGGTTCTCAGCACACACAGGGCCAGAATGCAATAGGCTGCAGATTAAGAACAACAGGCCTTTTTCATCTATGCATCTGGGATCTGGAATAATATCCCTGTGTGCCTCGGGACCTCCCCAACGCTGCTCCAGTGCAGGAAATAATTTAATACTCACTGCTTTGAAGAACACTACATCACAATGCAGTAACCACCCACAACCCAGCTACCTCTACTCTCACTTGTTGACTTTATGCTTCATGTTGAAGCTATAGAGCGCTCTGCTGCCTTTTGGCTAGGTTTGCTAGGTTCACTCTCTATAAATACAATATCCATACATATATAAATGTATATATACATTCATAAATTTTAAAGTACTTTCTGCTTTATTCTGTGAGATGCTTGTCTGTAGGTTGTGCAGCATTTGTCTCAGTTCATTTTGACACATCTTTCTCAATCAGTCATTGTCACCATTCTCAGGTCTTTTCCATGATTGGACAAAATTTGTCTAGGTGGACAACATTTGTCTAGGTGGGCAGCACACAGCAATGTCAGAATGAAGACAAAAAAACTGTTGTGAACTTTAGATTTTGCCAACTTCTCACAGACTACCAAAGTGTTGGGATGCCATACTAATTGTTAAGTGCCTTAGAAAGGGACACTCCAACTATCTCCGTTTTTGCCTGTGGTATGGGAAACTCCCTGGGGTAGCCATAGTGTTTTACTGTATTTACTGTATGGAAGAAAAAGTGTTTCATAGAAGAAGTTAAGAGCTAATGTGGCAAAAAACCTTTTGGCACACACTTATGTGGAATGTCAAAAGTTGAAGAATATACTAGATGCAGAACTGCCTTCATGAAAAGCTCAGCATGTGTGGATCATGCTATATAATTCTCTAGATGTTCTTGAAGGTGCTGGAAACCATGAGTAGAAAGACAAAAATGCTGAAGAGGAGGTGACAAACATGATGAAAGCAACTCACTGACTTCTACTGCACTATAACTTGGGTTCCATGCCATGCACTGTGCTATCAATGATGTAATTTCAGATGCAATTAGTGATGTTAGTTCAAAACATTTTGTTTAAACTGACATTGCCACCTACCTATAAAGCCCCTTTAACCTTTGTTTTTTTCAGTGTAGCTCAAACGTTGTTTTTACTGTAAAGTACAATGGTATTGCCATACCTAACTATTATGTCACTTCAAACTTGTTTATCATAAAGTCACCATAAAAATGCAGTCATTTTAATTAAGGTGGACTTACTGGCCCATCAGAAGTACAAAATAGAAAAGGCAGGCCTATTGGCTTTATCAGGGGGTCAGCACATAAACATATATGAAGCAGATCTATTGGCTTTGCCAATAAAACAACAAAATAATTTATCAATAACTATATTCCTATGTATTACTTTGTACATGGCTGTGATTATTAATTACTGTCACAAAATTATTTAATATAAAACATTTTTATTCAAAGCAACCAAATACTTGTTGAGTCTCTTTTTTCTCACTCACCAGGCCACAAAAGGCAGTTATAGAAACAGCAACACAGTGTCCAAACACTCCAGTTGAAGAGCATACAGCTCCAGCTCAGAGTGCTTTAAAAAAGATGACAAGCTGTCCTGCGGTCAGATATTCAATGAACAAGGAGACTCACTGGCAGGCATTTTTAACATGTTCTTAGAGGGGCTGCTGCACTACCTGCAGCCCCCACATCATAAAAAAAAATTGATGGTGCCCCTATCCATTCTCCGAGGCAACACCAGGATCAAAAGAATTAAAATAAAACGATCCTGCAGGGCATTATGGGGTGATCCCTGGCGGAAGTAGTGACTATGAAATGAGCGGCTACTCTACTCATTTCATATTCACTCCTGAGTTTTTTTTTAATGTCTTTTTTTGGTTGGGTGCCCAGGTCCCTCCTGGGGCACCTAACAACTTGAGGCAATGTTGAGGGCGGTGGGAGAGACTCATAGCCCCACATACTGGACGCTCCTCTGCCAGTACCAACTCTGGATGCCGGCAGGTGCTGGTTCCATTGGTTTGCTCCCACCTGGCAGGAGCAGCTTTTGTTTCTGCTCGCGCTAGGTGGGAGCAAACCTATATTCCATGCCCGGAAGGCACAGGCAGACATTTACATTTCTATTCCCTGCCTGCCCTCTCCTGGGCATGAAACAGTACAGTATCATGGTGGGATGAGGTCCTCTGGGACACTGGCAGGATTCAGGCCCTGGGAGATGGGGTTCCAGGGGCCATGTTATGCGAGGCGGGTCCGCACCCCTCTCCTCAAATATATATATATAAGGTGTACCCCAGGGGATGAGGTCCACAGGGCTGTTAAAAGGCATGGGGTGGGGTCACACGCATCCTCCCCTATATTTTTAAATGCGCCAACCCTCTAGGCCCTGGCCCGACCTGGGGGACTTAAAAATTAAAATGGCAGGGTTTTATTTTTAAACAGTGCAGCAGATCCACTGTAGTACTGCATGTCTGCGGTACTGTTTAAAATAAAAAGCTTTTTTGGTCCCCACCTGGCAGGCAATGGGGGGCGGAGGGAGTCAGGGTATCCCTACATTGCCCACCTATATGTTTTTTTAATACTTTTTTTATGACAGTGGCTGAGCCCCTGATTCCTAAAATGGTCATAACAAAATCTTAGTTGATGTCGCAGTCAGCCAATCAAATCTGATCTGTTGGGTCCACAGATCCTCCATGGCCTGAAATATACATACAGTTTGAACCTTAATTTCTCAAACACAACTGAACAGATTTACAACCAAATCATAAAAAGAGCACTTTCTCGGTAAAGATCTTCCTTTCTGCCAACTTTGGTGTAATTCCGATCAGCGTTTTAGCTGTAGCTGTTCCTATGGATAACTGCATGAGGAAAATGTATTTAGGACCCTCCTTTTTCAGAAGGCCTGCTTGATAGATCACCCCAAAACTTTCCAGGAAGGAGCTGATATGGAAAGCTTCGTCAAATGGTGGCAACATTATTAGCAAACTGAAGACTGAATTTGTATGGAAGTGTGCCTAGTCCTAACTACAGCTGCCCAATGAAGACTACCTGCTAGGTAAGATATATATACTGGGACACCAAAATGAGTAATAAATGAGCGACAGTAGCCACTCATTTATTATTCACTGGTATTTGAAGGAGCATCCCATAATGAATAAGGCCCTGAGACAGCTTTTTTCTTTAATTTTTTTTTTTTTAGCTTCGTGGTACCCCTAGAATAAGGGGCACCACGAAGCCCTTTTTAATGTTCTGAAGGTGATGCAGGAAAAGAAGCAGCCCCTCAGCAGCAAAAACAAATAGGAAGTCCCCAAGGCCATTAAAATCATGACTCAAGATGGACTTATCATATGTTTTTTAAAGCACTCCTAGCTGGAGCTCTATGGTCTTCAGCTGTAGTGCAAGGCGCTCTTTTTTATAATTTCATTTTGTGAGTTAAAAAATGTGAAAAGAATGACTCAGAGACATGTTTAGTGTTATTGAAAAAATGGTTTTGTTTCTGAATCTTTCTTTTTTCAGCTCACTAAATGCAATAAAAACTTTATTAAAATGAAGACTCAGATTTCTTTTAATAAAAACTTTATTAAACATTTTTATAATAATCAATATTATTAAACATTGCATTGTGTGAATTCTCTCAGAATCACCAATATTTTTAATCTAATGTATATTTCCACATCTGTCAGCTGTTGTTTCTAAATAATGTTTATTGAGAAACAACAGCTGACGGATGCGGAGTAGCACTACCATACTAAGCTTTAAGACCCTATCACATGAAGGGCATACAGGAACCCTGTGATATATCATTCAGGCCTTGGTAGGCAGCATTATATCAACATTGGAGGTTATCCCCTAATGGTGCTGGAGATTCCAAGACGAAAGAAGGACAGTGAGGATAGCTGTTGTTCAAATCTGCATTTCGTATTGATCCTTATACAAGGATTTAAAAAAATATATTTTCTGGTGTTGGGAGAAGCATTTTATATTCCCCGACAAGGAGTTTCAGGATAGATGTGACTTCTGCACTTTGGTCAAGCTACTTTTTAAGATATCATCAGAGAGTAATATTTTTAGTCTTGATAAAGATGGTTTAAATCAAGATAATGCCATTGAAACGCGTTGATGCAACAGAACCATAGATATTGATTGTCTTTTGTACATCAGGGTCCAACACCAACGTTACCTCATACAGTTATGGTACCTTTATGACAAAGTGTAGTGTCTTTTTAATACTCTCATCTAATTGTCTTTGTTATTGAGTCTGTTCATTTGTTTATTTATAGAGTATGTTTTTTGATTTTTAACATTAACTATGTATGATTAACTTTTTTAATTTGCTACAATTGTTTCATATGCTTTTAATAAATTGATACATAACATTTCAAATATTTTTCTTGTGTACTGGCACACTGCTTTTTCAATTGGTACTGTATCCCCCATGATTGAATGTGTGTGATTTAGGTGAGTAGATGAGTGAGAGTTCTCTCAGTATTTGCCAACCAAAGGATATATTGTTATTTTGCTAGCTTGAACCCTAGTCCTTTGGTGCACCAATGGTCTCTCTCATTTTTTCAAATGAATTACTTAAATATACATTAGATTAAAAATATTGGTGATTCTAGGAGAAAGATGATAGATATGCTTCATATATATTGATATGCTCAACTCTTGACAAAGCCAATAGGCTCACTTTTTATATTTTGTCATTGTGACTCTGACAAAGTCACTAAGTCTGCCCGTGTACAGCCAAGAACTGCAAGACCAATCGCATGCTGAGCATGCGAGAAGGCCATGCGTGGAATGTGGTTGCTTGCCTGTGAGGGATTGGACCTACAACCAATCTCATGCCAAAAGACTGTGCTTGGCGGGGCTGGCTGCCTGCGAGAGTGGTTGGATGCAGGGCCTGGCATTTGGCTAGGTCCAGCAGGCCAACCCCATGTTGGACACAGGCAAAGGCTGTGTGGCCTAGTGTTGCTTGCCTATGTGGTGCTGGACTTAGGGGCTACCTGGAGGCCATGCACAGGGCCATGATATAATGTGGCACTGTAGTCAATCCATTGTGCCAAAATAGCGTTTTTTAAACCAGTGTCACGTAAATATATGAAAAAAGTGTCACATTTCCAGGTGCATGCTGCTCAAATAAATCGCACAATGCATATGCTGTCACGCTTCTGCTTAATACTTGCAATGCGGCGTTCTCAGAGAGAGGAAGACCTCCTCTCTCCTCCCCCTTTCTCAACCCCAGCACCAAATCTCCATGGCAATCTGGTGGCTGGTGCAAGGTTAAGCGGGTCATGCCCCTCCGTCAACATCACAAAGTTCCATTTACCGGAGGCCCCCAACCCTGCAAGGGGGGCTCTGTATGCAGGAATGGAAATCCTGTAGAAATGAATTGCAGCAAGAGGTCAAAGCCACAACGTCAACTTGGTTGCAAGAAGACTTTATTCGTCTCGTGACACAGCATAGAAGTCCACTCAATCTCCTTACGCGTTTGTTATGTTATGTTATGTTATGTTATAAAGCTTTTGTATAGCGCACGGCTACTCGAAAAGAGTGTCCCGGCGCTTTCCACCTGCAACTCAAGATAAAAATAACACAACACAGCAAAAATAAGAAAAGATCTAAACAGAAAACGGTGAGAACAGCCTAAAGATTAAAAAGCCAGGTCTTCAGGCTCTTCCTGAACTGGAACAAATTGGCAGTGCTGCGAAGCGTGAGAGGGAGCGAATTCCACAGCTGAGGAGCTTTGCAGCTGAAAGAGCGACCTCCCGCGCGAGCCTTCCTCACCCGCGGGACCACCGCTTTATAAAGGGATTCTGAACGCAATGAGCGGACTGGTCGATAGAAGGCGAGTCTCCGGCGCAGGTATTCGGCCCCAGATCCATACAGGGTTTCCGAGGTGTACCGCCTTGATCACAGGTGAGTGTAGTTTATACCCAGTGGTCACATGGCCCTAACTTGCAACTACGGGCCCCAGAATGCACCGACACTGCCATTTGTTGATGTGGCACTGTAGTCAATCCATTGTGCCAAAATAGCGAGGATTCGTCAAACGACGTCAAAGTGATTGGAAAATGAGAAAACGCCTGTCCTATGGAAACTAGGTCCTAACTATACCCTATAACTACCTACTGGCGACTGTATGCTCCAAGCTTCCCAAGCTATGGGCTGCACTCCAATGCCTGCCAGAGACTTCAAGCCTTCGTTTGGTATGGACAGCAACGAACCTCTGACACCAAGCGGCAAGTTCGTCAGCTCCTGACGCGTTTCGAAGAGAAATCTTCTTTATCAAAGGTTACTGCTGGCAAAAAATTATGACGTGCCCCAGGTCTTCCTCCTAAGTACTGCTGGATGCCACGCCCCCAAATGGGCTGATTACATCACGTGTGGGGCATTATGGATATAGAAGTCCTGGTTCTTTGAGCCCGTTGCCGTTGGTCACAGTAAAACACCCTGTATGGGCCCCAGGGACAGTCGCTGTCCTTATTCGTAGCCGGCACATTCGAGGCTCGTAAAGATGAAATACCAAGCCTATGGGCCCCCTGGTATGGGGTGGTGCAAACCCGGTGGCAGGGAAGGCCGCCCGGTAAATTGTATGCTCCAAGCTTCCCAAGCTATGGGCTGCACTCCAATGCCTGCCAGAGACTTCAAGCCATCGTTTGGTATGGACAGCAACAAACCTCTGACACCAACCGGCAAGTTCGTCAGCTCCTGACGCGTTTCGAAGAGAAATCTTCTTTATCAAAGGTTACTGCTGGCGAAAAATTATGACGTGCCCCAGGTCTTCCTCCTAAGTACTGCCGTATGCCACGCCCCCAAATGGGCTGATTACATCACGTGTGGGGCATTATGGATATGGAAGTCCTGGTTCTTTGAGCCCGTTGCCGTTGCTCACAGTAAAACACCCTGTATGGGCCCCAGGGACAGTCGCTGTCCTCATCCGTAGCCGGCACATTCGAGGCACGGAAAGATGAAATACCAAGCCTATGGGCCCCCTGGTATGGGGTGGTGCAAACCCGGCGGCAGGGACGGCCACCCGATAAATTGTATGCTCCAAGCTTCCCAAAATATGGGCTGCACTCCAATGCCTGCCAGAGGCTTCAAGCCTTCGTTTGGTATGGATAGCAACGAACATCTGACACCAACCGGCAAGTTCGTCAGCTCCTGACGCGTTTCGAAGAGAAATCTTCTTTATCAAAGGTTACTGCTGGCGAAAAATTATGACGTGCCCCAGGTCTTCCTCATAAGTACTGCTGTATGCCATGCCCCCAAATGGGCTGATTACATCACGTGTGGGGCATTATGGATATAGAAGTCCTGGTTCTTTGAGCCCGTTGCCGTTGGTCACAGTAAAACACCCTGTGTGGGCCCCAGGGACAGTCGCTGTCCTTATCCGTAGCCGGCACATCCGAGGCTCAGAAAGATGAACTACCAAGCCTATGGGCCCCCTGGTATGGGTTGGTGCAAACCTGGCGGCAGGGACAGCCGCCCAATAAATTGTATGCTCCAAACTTCCCAAGCTATGGAGCTATATGTATCCAAAAACACGATTGCTGCATTTTAGATCAGCCGGCACTCCAAAGGGTAAGTCACTCAATTATTTATTCAAGTGATGATTACATCAACACGTTTCAAAAGCTTCTCGCTGCCTTGTTCACGATCTTTTTTTATGTTTGCTTTTGGCAGGTACTAGACATGCCAATAATTCTCACTGTTCTCAACAGTAAAAAGTGCAAGTGCTTATTAAGTGCAATTGTATCTCAAATTGCCTCTTTGTTTGCCTCAACAATTCTAGAAAGTGCGAGTGCTTATTATTTCACAGTACTAGATCTCATATTTTAATATCTTTTCTTAAAGTGCTAGTGCATTACAGTATATTATTCCTGTTTAAAAACCCAGAATATAATCATATAATAAAAAAGAGAAGAACTCCATATTTTTTCTCTCTCCCTTATAACAAAATTTAAATAAATATATCTTTATCACAAAATAAAAAAGTAAATATATAAATACCCTTCATTCTTAAAAATCAGTATATGGAGGGATTAATTTGCACTTTTACAATGTACTTTTTTAAACTTTCATCTTTGCTTCATGACTTGCCTGCTCCATCCCATGCCAACCTTCTATAATAACATTTAAAAACAAATTCTTCTTTCTCATGTGCAGCAATTTTACACGGTTTCCAATATCATCTTTCCTCTAATTCAGGCACGTATACAAATCTTCATCAATATTTAATCCATAGGGCTCTTTACTATTGAATTCCAAAATAAAATAGGTTTCGAGTCTCCTAAATTCCTTTTCCCTGTCTACCCCTCTCTTCTTTTTGAGATTTCTGCTATACAGCTATACTGCAAGCTAGAGGGATTACTTTCATGGAATGTTTCTAGTGCCTAGCCACCGGGTATGTTCTATCCTTGTTAATTGTAACAAATATACTACAAAACTAGACTTGCAAGTTAGATAGCCTTTTACCGCAATAGTTTTGTTAAAAAATGTTTTAAAACACGTGCGGTTCAGCCCATGTTGACACGCCTTACACTTAAGACATTTCTTAAAACCCATTTTTTGTTGGAGCCAAGTAGTATTTCCTTTCTTCCTTTCCTGAAACTCACTCCTCACCATCAGATCTTTCAATGATTTTGATTTTCCAAATGTTATGTCAGTGTGTTTATTCATTTTCTGGCCCAGGACCGGATCATCCCTTATCAGATACCAATGTTTGTTTAGGATTGATCTAATTTCCTTGTGTGTATATATATATATAGATATATATATATATATCTATATATATATATATATATATATATATATATATATATATATAGATATATATATATATATATAACAAGGTATTCCGCTTCAATTGCGTAGTCCTACGCAAGCAAACAGACGAATACGGACCACAGTTTGGTGCTTGATTTTTATTTTGTGCAAGAGGTCGCCATAACGCATTTCAGCCCCCCCCACGGGCCTTGATCGCATGACACAGTGCAATCCTATACATTGGTTTAAATAGTTTGGATATATATATATATATATATATATATATATATATATATATATATATGAGGTATGTTGGATTCCCAACACCAGCAAACGCAGCAAGGCAGCCACGCACGCAAGCAGGAACCAGCGAGACCCTTGAAGGTGCAAAATTTTCTTTATTTAAATATAGCCCAGCACCAGTCCACCATGACGCGTTTCGGCTAGGGATAGCCTTGATCACATGTCAGCGTCAAAGGGGCTGACCACCTATTTAAAGTGCAAAAGGTGCCATCACATGTCATGGAAATCAAAGAAATACTCTTGATTTCAACGCCTCTTAAAACAATAATCACGGCATAAATGCCCGCGTAAGCACATGTAATATATACAGCAAATGCAATCATAATATAATATCAGTAAAATACATATTACAAATTACAAACACAAATTGTAGAAACCTCAGTGAATAAAGATTAAGTTGAATAAATATTCATGGCAACGGCTCGAGAAAACGTCTAAAATTTATATAAAAGTTAAAAGCCGAATAAATATAAATAATCATATTAGTACTTAAAAATCCAAAAAGCCACAGTTATGTATATGAATTACGACAAATAACTGCGGAAGTTACACCAGAACATATCTCTAAATTACTGTTGTCATGGATTTAATGCCCTAAATAGGTTGAAAGCTCAAATGAGCTATTATATTGACACTGAGGTTAAAAAGTGCTAGCTGTAATGTGCAAATAAGCAAAGAGTGCAAAAAACTAATCTGTGTGGCATTAAAGTGCTACCAAAAACAGAAGTGCAAAAAGGTCATTTCATAGATCTAAAAGAAGATCAATATACGAACTTTTGAGTCAAGGAGGGTCCAGGATGCAAGTTTAAAATTTCATATCTCTGGTCCAACTACAGTGCAAACAAGGCAATCACAGTACTGATAAGAAAAAGTGCAAATGCAAAGCGCGCACCTGGCATTCAACAAAATACTACAGATATGTGTGACAATCCTCCCCGATATTAAGCCCCTGCGGTGACTTGGTGTCAAGTGTTATGATATAACGTGTCTCTAATCTGCGTAACAGGGACTCTCTATCTCCTCCCCTCCTCTGGGGAGGAACACAATCTATCACATAGTATTTCAAAAGGGAGGCATCTTTCCCATGTGTTTTCTCAAAGTGCCTGGCTACTGGATAAGCCGCATCTGCATTGGTGATAGCACGCAGATGTTGAAGAATTCGTTTGTGGACTTGTGGCCTAGTACTGCCCACATATCTAAGCCCACAAGGGCACTCTAAAACATACACAGCAAACTCGGATTTGCAGTTGAGTTTCTGCTTGATTTTGATAGGGAAAGGAGAAAGTGGTGTGTTAAACTCACTTTTACTAACGCCATGTTTACAAGCTTTACAGGTGGAACACCTAATGAATCCCTTGCTACTTTCCAACCAGGAACCCGTAGATACCTCTGGGCTGCTGGAGACCAAGCTGTCTTTCATTGAGCGTGCCTTGCGATAAGTAATGCTGGGATATTTGGGCATACTAGAACCAATAACAGGATCGCTGGCTATTAGGGACCAGTTATCCTTGATGATTTTTTGGATACTTTATTGCTGATTACTATATCCAATAATCAACCGTGTCTCTTCACATATACTATGGGCAAGTGGCTGCTCACGTGCTACTCCTGAGCCCAGGAGTGCAGATCTTTCCATTTTGTTAGCCCTGAGTGTAGCACTATCTATGATTTCAGGTTTATAACCTCTTTGAAGAAAGCGAGCCCTACAGTGGGATTGGGCCAAACGACATTCCTCATCATCGCTGCAAATTCTCCTGATACGGAGCATCTCCCCGTAGGGGATACTCCATATCAAGTGTGCTGGATGATGACTACCAGCATGCAGCAGTGTGTTACCCGCTGTGGGCTTTCGATACAACTTGGTGTGGAGGGTACCATTCTGAACAAAAATTTCCACATCTAGGAACACAATTGAATGCGCACTGGTATTGCTAGTGAAGTGAATATTAAGATTATTTTCATTCAATTCTTGTATGAACTCATTAACTTCACTCTCAGTGCCATCCCAAACTAAAAACAAATCATCAATATATCTATACCAGAGTTTCACCTTGGTGTTCATGGTGGCTGTGTGGTTCTTCATGAGGACCTGCTCCTCCCAGTACCCCATGTGCAAACATGCGTAACTTGGAGAGAAGCAGGCCCCCATTGCCACCCCCCTGGTCTGCAAAAATAACTGATTGGCAAATAGGAAAACATTGTTCTCTAAACATATGGAAATCATATCAAAAAGCATTTTCGAATGTTCATGAAATCACGCTTCTCTCATTCCTAGAAAATGTTGGGTTGCTTTCAAACCATCTTGATGAACAATACTGGTGTATAACGAAGTAACGTCCATAGACACCAGAATGTAGTTAGAATTCCATTCAAAGTCAATGAGTTTCCTAAGTAGATCACAAGTGTCCAGGATAAAAGAGGGCAAACCTTTTACATGGTCTTGTAGAAAGAAGTCGATGTACTTGCTCATATTTTCCAACAGACTGTTACATGCAGAGATGATAGGCCTCCCAGGCGGCTGCAGGTAGTCCTTGTGCACCTTAGGAATGAAATAAATTACAGGAGTGACAGGATGTTCTTTCTTTAGAAATTTATATTCATCCATAGTGAGCAGGCCTTTGCTCCTCCAGGCCGAAAGTTTGATGTAAATTTCATTCCTGGCTTTGAGAGCATCTTGCACAGTAATACGCCTGTAACAGTCTCTGTCATTAAGTTGTTTGAGCGCCTCTTCCATGTACATCTTACGTGGCCATAAGACCACGTTGCCCCCTTTGTCCGATTGCCTTACCACCAAATGTTTGTTGGCTTTAAGCTTCTTTATTAATTTGTGGTACTCATTATCCTTGTGATAGTAACGTTTGGTTGCATTTGCATTCCTGATCTGTAAGTGCTTTAATTGTGTAGTAACAAGTTCATGGAAGGTATCCACATTATCCTTGATCATCATAGGGTAAAATTTAGATTTGGGTTTGAACGGTGTTTTGCACAAAGGCGGTACTGGTTCACCTCCTAAAGCTGTCTGACTGTTCATGTGCCTAGGGGATTCTTCCTCTTGGAGCTCAAATAGCTCTTGTGTTAATGCCTCACCTCTAACACCTGCTGCATTATCAATACTCGAATTGGTGCAAGCAGGGGCAATAACGTCATGAGTAGTGATTGGATTGGACAGTTTGCGTGTTGCATGGAATTTACGCAATTTCAGTTTACGCACATATTTAAATATGTCAATATATATATATATATTTTCAATAAGCAGTGGCCAAGAATTAGGACTGATGCTATTTTGTGAGAGTGTTTACCTTCCAAACCCACATTGACTTTTAGATGGGCTAAATAAATGAAAAGTGCTCTAGTAAGGAGTAGTCCAGAGGTAGCACCCTGTAAATCTAAAACGAATTGGCTTACCTTAAAAAATGGCTTCTACAAGTGCAGATCTTGTAGAGCATGTACGTTTGGTATTAATACATTTGAGTATGTCTCTGCTTTCATCCCCAAATTTATAATGCTGAATGGTGTTTATAAATGCAGGACCAAATTTGTGGTATACGTTCTGACTTGCATCTGTGATCTCCGGTATGTTGGGAGCTCTATGCTACAGGTGCTTGTAAGAGTTCGCAGGCACTTGAGGGCAGTAGTCAACTCTGACACAACCTACCCTGTAGCCAGGCATTTTAAAATGGAACACAACAATGATCTTAGTTGTCTTAAATACTTTGTAATAGGAGCCGTGCCACCTATGAGAACAGGAGGCAATAGGAAAAATTACTTCGGCGTCTAGACTCCAAGTTCATTTTGGAATTAGATTCCAAATCATGGGGAGGATTTACACAACTTCCTGTAAGCCCTTACTTTTTAACGTGATCTGCAACGATTAATATCGATCCATTTGAGGACTTTTATTAAAACCCTCATGTTCATCCAATGTCTAGATAGTTTAATGCTGTAGAGTTAGATTTTTTTAGCCAGTTTTAAGCATGTGCTTAATGGCTGTGTTGATACAAGTAATACGTTCTTTTCCCTCATTTGTATTATATTGAATTTATACCACTATGTACCATGCACGTTATGATATTCCCACCAATGCATTTTCAATTGACTTTTCAGACAGATGTAGCAGCAAAATGGCTGAACGGATTTACATGACATTTGGTAGGAATATAGATTATGGTGTGGAAAGGGTCCTTTTTGACATTTGATCTGAATTTGTTCAGTTGTTTTTTCAGTAAAAGGGACAAAACCTACTGGTATACTAGGCCGCAGTGTACTGCTGTAACTTATTGGTATACCACGGTACATAGCGATAATGAAACACAATATTGTTGGTTAATCATAGCCAGTGCAAATTGAAAAGGCAGCCATATTGTTTACACCACACTTTCTATTTGTTCTGTGGTTTTACGTGAAATGTAGCTTACTACTCTTTCTGTAAAAGAGGAAGAATGAGGCAGTTTAGGAAGTCTGTAGCGTTAGGGAAAAGGATTTGTATTGCTTTACACATTGTAAAAAAGGTTTATGATGTACAGCGGTACTTTTGCAAAATTACCGAGAAAGTACAATGTACCTATTGAAATCTAAAAAAAACTAAAAAATAGATATGAAAAAAGACACTCTAGAACACACCATTCCTCTCCATTCTAAGACACGTCACTCCACTCTACTACATGCTATTGTACTCTCCTCTCCTCCACTACCCACTCCTCCACTCGAAGACACTCTATGACATGTCACATGTATGACATGCCACTCCACCCTATACCCCTCCACTATACAGCACTCTACTCCACTGTTATCCACTAAAATACATGCCCTCCATTCGGACACACCATTCCACTATATGACATTTTACTGCACTCTATGATACGCCACTCCACTCTACTCATTTTTACAATACTTTACTGAGATCAACAACTAATATAATAGTATATAGTACATAAAACATCTTTTAATAATGACATCTATAGACTCAAAACAGTTTCAGAAATGAGTTAAAAAATGTAAAATCATTATAACAAACAAATTGAATCAATCAAAGTGTTCCAATTAATTATATTATATTTAAAATCTAAAGGCAAAATATAGCGAGTGCGAGGTTATGCAATCGACGGACAAATAATTAAAACATGAGTTAATTCTTGGATCCCATAGGTCACAGAGACCGATCTCCACTTTCGATTAAGACCAGTGCCTTTTATATGCTTTCAAATGTAATATGCCTAACCTGAGTGCTAAGATAGTCTGCCTAACTCCATGATCAAGTGAAAATGAAAGATACTATTGAGGGAGCATAAACTCAAAAATATTTAGTACGGAGAAAAATAACTTTAATGATTTACATTTGTTACTATCCTCCATAAAACGAAGGGCCTGAGTTTGGCAGTGTAGGAGCAGGCCGCCACGCCTGCGTCCCGTTGCCACACCACCAAATTTCACTGCCGCCCACCCAGGCCCGGACTGGCCGTTGCAGGCACCGGGCAATCCCCCGGTGCGCCGCAAGGGTGGGGGCCGGTTTTGGGTCCCTGGGGGACGTTTTTGTTACAGGGCAGTTTTTTCAGCGTTGCTGCAAAAACGGCCCTGTAACAAATTCGGCCGAAAACCGGCCCCGGCAAAGAGTGCAGTCGCACCCCCACTCCCCCTGTGGGGTGGGGTAGGGGCTGCCGAGCACTTTGCCAGGGCCGGTTTTGGTTCCCAGTCCGGCCCTGCTCCCACCCCCCAGATTGGGGTGTCTCCTTGTCTGGCGGGTGGTGGTTTGGTGGTCCCAGGGGTGTGCCTTAGAAAGGCACTACAATATGAATGCCAAAGCCCATTCCTGCATGACAGGGGGTGCAGGCATACAGGGGGCACAAAATGTGCACCCCAGTATGCCTGCAACCCCGTTCCTGCACGACATGGACTGTGAAGTCCATGCCATGCAGGAACAGGGGGTGCAGGCATACAGGGGGGCACAACAGAAGCCCCCCTTCGTATATCTCCTGGCCAAGAGGCAACAGGGGGCCCTGTTTCCTCAATGCCACAGTTTTCATGGCAAGCTCACCACCAACATATTAGAGCCTCAAACCACTGTGCCTCCGCCGCAGGATTCTTGATCCCTGGCGGTTGCAGCAGGCCTGTGACGGTGAGACCGCCACACTCGCAATGCATCGGCTGGACTGCCTGTATGGCGGTTCCCGACACGCCATCGCGTTTAGTGGTCCAAACTCATTAACAGTCCCTAAATCTTTGGGCACCTTTTAAAAGAAATGCTTTTAAGTTGCCAAGGAGACCAAGTATAAAGATATTCTAACTTAAACTGTAATTTTTCTTAGGACAAACCGAAGGTTTCTAGTCAATGTAAAATTCGTACTAGAATTTAGAAAATACTCTTGTTTTATCAAATCTCTAAGTGTACCTTCCAAAGAATGACACAAACTGTAGGTCTAACGTACAATGCTAGCCATGGCAAATGTGACAGAACAAATTATTGCTAATTTGAGATGTGAAGCCTGGACTGGAATCGTCTGGCTAACAGTTGTGATTTACACAGGGCCTTCCCTTTGTACAGGTGTAGGGAGGACCATTTCTCAATAGGAGTATGCTCTAATGAGCAAGTGAGTGTAGGCAAAAGCTTAACTTTAAAACATTTCCTATAAAAAATTAAAATGTCTCCTGCAGGAAACTATATAGAAGTTATTTAAAACAATGACCTGTGCTAGAGCCCTACTAGCTAAATGAGAAGGATGGGATTTGCTATCAAGATTTTGGGAAAACACCATTCCAAGGTAAGTGTATGCTTTAACTATTTCGACATTGTTTCCTCTGACCTTCCAAGAATAGGGACAACATGATTTTCTACCCTTAAAAACTAGAACTATCGTTTTAGATATATTAATATTTAAAATATTCTGCCCAGTAATGCTTTCCAAGTTACTCACAAATAATTGCAGACAAACTGGGTTTAAATCAAATAAAACCACTTAGTCAGCGTACATTAGTACGTGAAGGTCACAGCGTAGGGGAAAGCTTCTTATGTCCAAAAATTGAGCTGGTAGGTCATGTAAGTAGAAAGAGAAAAGAAGAGGAGTGAGGAAACATCCCTTATTAATCTATTCCCAGTACAGATTTTTAGGGTGAGCTCTTTGTTCCCCCCATCAGTACTCTACACAATGTATAGGAATGGAGTGCTATTATCACTCTCAGCAGCTTCGGTGGAACTCCCAGCCCCAGTAATTTTTTCCAGAGTAGGCCTGTCCACTTTATCAAAGGCAATGAAGTCTTTAAATGCAGTAGAAAGAATTTGTGACTTTCCAATTACGTACTTATAGATTAAAGTTTGTATGATCGCAATATTGTCTGTAACAGAATGTATGGGATGAAATCTGCTTGTCTGCACAGTATATTCCTTTTTGCAAAAACCTCGTCCTGCAGTTGTTCTAAGATACAACCCACAAAGGTTTTCTCTGTTGCATCAAGTACAGCAATCTGACTGAAGTCACTGGGAAGGGATTGTGAGCCTTTCTTATGAAGGGGAATATGATGCTGCCTTTCCAAGTATTCAGATCTTGAAGAGTTATTAAGCAGTACATTAAAAGATGAGTTAGGAATTCCCTCCCATCCTTTTTTATAACAATTACTGGGCCCATAGCTGAAGAAACTCTTGCTATTTTTTATTTTTACAATCACCATATCTTATGTTGGTAGAAAGACCTCTGCTGAGTTGTTCATTGTGGTCTGAAAAGCAGGTCGATTAATTTCTGTGCGAAATAATCTATCGCAAACATGTGTGTTCCTGTTGTAGATTGCTTTACTTTTCTTCTGCAACTATCTACCTATGTCTTCCACAACCCATATGTAAAGCGCTCTGATACCCGCTAGATTCATGTTCGCGCTATACAAAACTTTAACTAAATGAATAAATGAATAAATAAATCCAGACTGGACTGAAGATAGAAACTGTAGATGGAGGTTGTTTGGAGCACGTTTGTGCAGCAATCAAAGACCAAAAAAGTTTGGCATTCTTAGTTGCAGCTGCCTCCAAATTTTATAAGCTATTCTCCGATTTATGGAAAGGCATGTCCTTTTCCTTTCTTTCCAATGCATTTAGATTTCTTTCTTTCTGCAGCGGAGTAGTTCAGCAATTGGAGAGGAGGGAGATAATGTATATCTAGAGAAAAGTTTCTTAATAATGGAATTCAATTGGATAAAAACTACTTTTTTATCGAATTGTTATAGTTTTTCAACTCACTTACCACTGCTGTTATAAGAGATTCTTATTGGTTACTTTGATTTGCCATTTGGGGATTCGTTGAGAAATAATAGTTGTATGTCATAACTAGCAATTATAAAATCAAAAATGGAAGCACCAGAATTTCCTCTTCTTGTGGGAGATGCTGGAAAGTCCATTCAACCCTCCCATTCATTACGAATGCATTTATTCTGGCGAGCGATTCTAGCAGGATTATCCCACACGTACCTGCTTTGTATTTTTGTGGGGGGGGGAGGCTTTGAGAATATTCCAGGCTTGTTCCAGATCTTTAACCCTGGTCGATTTAATAATGCGCTCAAGATCTTTGCGTTAAAATCCCCCAGCAAGAGAATATTGCAATTATTACCCCCTCAGGAATAGAGTCTACCAATCAATTTAAAATCTTGTTATTTTACAGTCCAGGAGGAATATAAACATTGAAAAGGAAAAGGTATTTATGCTGCTTACAAAGAGAATTAGGAAAAGTTATTCAGGCACACCTTGTACATTGTTAGAGGGCATAACAAGAATCCTGTATTCCCAGTAAAGGCTAGTAGATAACAGAATGGCAAGACCTCCTTGTGCACGTCCTTTGGTGACGGGTTCAATGGGACCATTTACTATAAAGAATGAATCTAAAGTAAGATTTCTTGTAAGCCAGGTTTCCTGAAGACAAATGATCAAAGGATTCAGGTTGGGAAGAGTGGCAGCTTTTCCTTCAGAGAAACCAACCATGTTCCAAGATAACATTTTGAGGCTATTGCTAAAATGTTTTAATTAATTGCTCTAGTAAGCCAAGACCAATAAACGCCCTCATTTCTAGTTAAAGCTGATTCTCTTCTTTAGTTTTTCATTTGTCTACCATTTGGGCTGATGTGCACAATCAGAGTAAATCTTATGGTATGGACAATAAAATGGAGTTACTAAAAAGGCATATTTAGAAAATTCAGTGTCAGTGGATGTGAGTTCAAAGTTCAATGTGAGTTCTTCAAAATTGAATGTGGGATACTACGAACTTCGAAGCCCTTTTTATGTAAAATGTCGCTGTTTATTTAGATTATTGAAGGAATCAAATTTGTTTAAAATTCTACTTGCTCTAAAATTGGTTTATTTTCCAGAATAATCAGACATTACCATTGTACGACATTCTATGCAACTCCGTCTATGCCACTCCATGACAATTTACTCCACTCTACTATGTGATACACTACTGATTTTTCATATTTATTTGTATAACTATATAACTATATATATATATATATATATATATATATATATATATATATATATATATATATATATATATATATATATATGTGTGTAAATATATATATATAAATATGCACACATATATATGGGTATATATAGATTTAAATATATATATATATATATATATATATAAACATCTTTGAGTGTAGTTTACTGATCTAATATATATTATATTGAATGGTATTGTGAAATATACTCACTCATTGGTATTTTAATATTTATTCATTTATGGACGAAATATTTTAAAAGCAGTAGTTAAATTATTTCGCTATTTTTAAGTATGTTTTCACTGTCTATGCCTGGGTGGGAAAAGCCTGTGTGGACTTTCTGCATTTAAACTTGTAGATCTTTGAATGCACTATGTGATCAAGACCGGGTCTCCCGACAACAAAACAGGAACAGACCACTCGGGTGCATTTCAAATAAAGGTGCTTTATTCCTCTTTACTCCGGCAGCATGCCGCGTTTCGACCGGGGCGACCCGGTCTTGATCACATAGTGCATTCAGAGATCAACAAGTGTAAGTGCAGAAAGTCTGCACATGCTTCTCATATATATATATATATATATATATATATATATATATATATATATATATATATACATATATATATATATATATATATATTTTATTTTTTTTGCCAAAATCCGGAGTACACCATCCTGGATATGGATATATATATATATATATATATATATATATATATATATATATATATATATATATATATATATATATAACACAAAAAGGGGTAGCCCCTGTGGAAAGGACGTCCAGCAGACTCGTAGTTCAGTTCTTTATTGGCAGAGGCTTGCACACAGTCTGCAGTGAAAGATCGAGCATCATAAAATAACTGCAAAGCCAGACGCGTTTCAAGACTTTCATCTCTTCTTCAATGGCATGCTTTGTGAATGAAAAGGACAGCATTTTCCTGCACGTTTAAATAATCCATTCAGAACCTGCCCCAGTGGGCGTGGCAACTCCCTTGGCCTTTTGGTTCCTGTAGTGCAGGCAAGTTCAAACCCCAGTGGGTGTGTCCTTTGTCAAACAAAATAAAGTCAATATTTCCCTGTTGGTTGATGTGAGCAAACGCTGCATCACTGATTTGTTTTTTAGCCTTTACCTCTGAAAGCTGCTTTCCGATAATCACTGACACCATCCAGGTGCTCAGCTCGGACCCGCACAATAGCGGTGGTTCCTTTCCGCGGCTGAGCTCAGCCGCTAAATACAACACAAAAAGGGGTAGCCCCTGTGGAAAGGACGTCCAGCAGACTCGTAGTTCAGTTCTTTATTGGCAGAGGCTTGCACACAGTCTGCAGTGAAAGATCGAGCATCATAAAATAACTGCAAAGCCAGACGCGTTTCAAGACTTTCATCTCTTCTTCAATGGCATGCTTTGTGAATGAAAAGGACAGCATTTTCCTGCACGTTTACATAATCCATTCAGAACCTGCCCCAGTGGGCGTGGCAACTCCCTTGGCCTTTTGGTTCCTGTAGTGCAGGCAACGTTCAAACCCCAGTGGGTGTGTCCTTTGTCAAACAAAATAAAGTCAATATTTCCCTGTTGGTTGATGTGAGCAAACGCTGCATCACTGATTCGTTTTTTAGCCTTTACCTCTGAAAGCTGCTTTCCGATAATCACTGACACCATCCAGGTGCTCAGCTCGGACCCGCACAATAGCGGTGGTTCCTTTCCGCGGCTGGGCTCAGCCGCTAAATACAACACAAAAAGGGGTAGCCCTGTGGAAAGGACGTCCAGCAGACTCGTAGTTCAGTTCTTTATTGGCAGAGGCTTGCACACAGTCTGCAGTGAAAGATCGAGCATCATAAAATAACTGCAAAGCCAGACGCGTTTCAAGACTTTCATCTCTTCTTCAATGGCATGCTTTGTGAATGAAAAGGACAGCATTTTCCTGCACGTTTAAATAATCCATTCAGAACCTGCCCCAGTGGGCGGGGCAACTCCCTTGGCCTTTTGGTTCCTGTAGTGCAGGCAACGTTCAAACCCCAGTGGGTGTGTCCTTTGTCAAACAAAATAAAGTCAATATTTCCCTGTTGGTTGATGTGAGCAAACGCTGCATCACTGATTCGTTTTTTAGCCTTTACCTCTGAAAGCTGCTTTCCGATAATCACTGACACCATCCAGGTGCTCAGCTCGGACCCGCACAATAGCGGTGGTTCCTTTACGCGGCTGGGCTCAACCGCTAAATACAACACAAAAAGGGGTAGCCCCTGTGGAAAGGACGTCCAGCAGACTCGTAGTTCAGTTCTTTATTGGCAGAGGCTTGCACACAGTCTGCAGTGAAAGATCGAGCATCATAAAATAACTGCAAAGCCAGACGCGTTTCAAGACTTTCATCTCTTCTTCAATGGCATGCTTTGTGAATGCAAAGGACAGCATTTTCCTGCACGCTTAAATAATCCATTCAGAACCTGCCCCAGTGGGCGTGGCAACTCCCTTGGCCTTTTGGTTCCTGTAGTGCAGGCAACGTTCAAACCCCAGTGGGTGTGTCCTTTGTCAAACAAAATAAAGTCAATATTTCCCTGTTGGTTGATGTGAGCAAACGCTGCATCACTGATTCGTTTTTTAGCCTTTACCTCTGAAAGCTGCTTTCCGATAATCACTGACACCATCCAGGTGCTCAGCTCGGACCCGCACAATAGCGGTGGTTCCTTTCCGCGGCTGGGCTCAGCCGCTAAATACAACACAAAAAGGGGTAGCCCCTGTGGAAAGGACGTCCAGCAGACTCGTAGTTCAGTTCTTTATTGGCAGAGGCTTGCACACAGTCTGCAGTGAAAGATCGAGCATCATAAAATAACTGCAAAGCCAGACGCGTTTCAAGACTTTCATCTCTTCTTCAATGGCATGCTTTGTGAATGAAAAGGACAGCATTTTCCTGCACGTTTAAATAATCCATTCAGAACCTGCCCCAGTGGGCGTGGCAACTCCCTTGGCCTTTTGGTTCCTGTAGTGCAGGCAACGTTCAAACCCCAGTGGGTGTGTCCTTTGTCAAACAAAATAAACTTAATATTTCCCTGTTGGTTGATGTGAGCAAACGCTGCATCACTGATTCGTTTTTTAGCCTTTACCTCTGAAAGCTGCTTTCCGATAATCACTGACACCATCCAGGTGCTCAGCTCGGACCCGCACAATAGCGGACGTCCTTTCCACAGGGGCTACCCTTTTTGTGTTGTATTTAGCGGCTGAGCCCAGCCGCGGAAAGGAACCACCGCTATTGTGCGGGTCCGAGCTGAGCACCTGGATGGTGTCAGTGATTATCGGAAAGCAGCTTTCAGAGGTAAAGGCTAAAAAACGAATCAGTGATGCAGCGTTTGCTCACATCAACCAACAGGGAAATATTGACTTTATTTTGTTTGACAAAGGACACACCCACTGGGGTTTGAACGTTGCCTGCACTACAGGAACCAAAAGGCCAAGGGAGTTGCCACGCCCACTGGGGCAGGTTCTGAATGGATTATTTAAACGTTCAGGAAAATGCTGTCCTTTTCATTCACAAAGCATGCCATTGAAGAAGAGATGAAAGTCTTGAAACGCGTCTGGCTTTGCAGTTATTTTATGATGCTCGATCTTTCACTGCAGACTGTGTGCAAGCCTCTGCCAATAAAGAACTGAACTACGAGTCTGCTGGACGTCCTTTCCACAGGGGCTACCCTTTTTGTGTTGTATTTAGCGGCTGAGCCCAGCCGCGGAAAGGAACCACCGCTATTGTGAGGGTCCGAGCTGAACACCTGGATGGTGTCAGTGATTATCGGAAAGCAGCTTTCAGAGGTAAAGGCTAATAAACGAATCAGTGATGCAGCGTTTGCTCACATCAACCAACAGGGAAATATTGACTTTATTTTGTTTGACAAAGGACACACCCACCGGGGTTTGAACGTTGCCTGCACTACAGGAACCAAAAGGCCAAGGGAGTTGCCACGCCCACTGGGGCAGGTTCTGAATGGATTATTTAAACGTGCAGGAAAATGCTGTCCTTTTCATTCACAAACCATGCCATTGAAGAAGAGATGAAAGTCTTGAAACGCGTCTGGCTTTGCAGTTATGTTATGATGCTCGATCTTTCACTGCAGACTGTGTGCAAGCCTCTGCCAATAAAGAACTGAACTACGAGTCTGCTGGACGTCCTTTCCACAGGGGCTACCCTTTTTGTGTTGTATTTAGCGGCTGAGCCCAGCCGCGGAAAGGAACCACCGCTATTGTGCGGGTCCGAGCTGAGCACCTGGATGGTGTCAGTGATTATCGGAAAGCAGCTTTCAGAGGTAAAGGCTAAAAAACGAATCAGTGATGCAGCGTTTGCTCACATCAACCAACAGGGAAATATTGACTTTATTTTGTTTGACAAAGGACACATCCACTGGGGTTTGAACGTTGCCTGCACTACAGGAACCAAATGGCCAAGGGAGTTGCCACGCCCACTGGGGCAGGTTCTGAATGGATTATTTAAACGTGCAGGAAAATGCTGTCCTTTTCATTCACAAAGCATGCCATTGAAGAAGAGATGAAAGTCTTGAAACGCGTCTGGCTTTGCAGTTATTTTATGATGCTCGATCTTTCACTGCAGACTGTGTGCAAGCCTCTGCCAATAAAGAACTGAACTACGAGTCTGCTGGACGTCCTTTCCACAGGGGCTACCCTTTTTGTGTTGTATTTAGCGGCTGAGCCCAGCCGCGGAAAGGAACCACCGCTATTGTGCGGGTCCGAGCTGAGCACCTGGATGGTGTCAGTGATTATCGGAAAGCAGCTTTCAGAGGTAAAGGCTAAAAAACGAATCAGTGATGCAGCGTTTGCTCACATCAACCAACAGGGAAATATTGACTTTATTTTGTTTGACAAAGGACACACCCACTGGGGTTTGAATGTTGCCTGCACTACAGGAACCAAAAGGCCAAGGGAGTTGCCACGCCCACTGGGGCAGGTTCTGAATGGATTATTTAAACGTGCAGGAAAATGCTTTCCTTTTCATTCACAAAGCATGCCATTGAAGAAGAGATGAAAGTCTTGAAACGCGTCTGGCTTTGCAGTTATTTTATGATGCTCGATCTTTCACTGCAGACTGTGTGCAAGCCTCTGCCAATAAAGAACTGAACTACGAGTCTGCTGGACGTCCTTTCCACAGGGGCTACCCTTTTTGTGTTGTATTTAGCGGCTGAGCCCAGCCGCGGAAAGGAACTACCGCTATTGTGCGGGTCCGAGCTGAGCACCTGGATGGTGTCAGTGATTATCGAAAAGCAGCTTTCAGAGGTAAAGGCTAAAAAACGAATCAGTGATGCAGCGTTTGCTCACATCAACCAACAGGGAAATATTGACTTTATTTTGTTTGACAAAGGACACACCCACTGGGGTTTGAACGTTGCCTGCACTACAGGAACCAAAAGGCCAAGGGAGTTGCCATGCCCACTGGGGCAGGTTCTGAATGGATTATTTAAACGTGCAGGAAAATGCTGTCCTTTTCATTCACAAAGCATGCCATTGAATAAGAGATGAAAGTCTTAAAACGCGTCTGGCTTTGCAGTTATTTTATGATGCTCGATCTTTCACTGCAGACTGTGTGCAAGCCTCTGCCAATAAAGAACTGAACTACGAGTCTGCTGGACGTCCTTTCCACAGGGGCTACCCTTTTTGTGTTGTATTTAGCGGCTGAGCCCAGCCGCGGAAAGGAACCACCGCTATTGTGCGGGTCCGAGCTGAGCACCTGGATGGTGTCAGTGATTATCGGAAAGCAGCTTTCAGAGGTAAAGGCTAAAAAACGAATCAGTGATGCAGCGTTTGCTCACATCAACCAACAGGGAAATATTGACTTTATTTTGTTTGACAAAGGACACACCCACTGGGGTTTGAACGTTGCCTGCACTACAGGAACCAAAAGGCCAAGGGAGTTGCCACGCCCACTAGGGCAGGTTCTGAATGGATTATTTAAACGTGCAGGAAAATGCTGTCCTTTTCATTCACAAAGCATGCCATTGAAGAAGAGATGAAAGTCTTGAAACGCGTCTGGCTTTGCAGTTATTTTATGATGCTCGATCTTTCACTGCAGACTGTGTGCAAGCCTCTGCCAATAAAGAACTGAACTACGAGTCTGCTGGACGTCCTTTCCACAGGGGCTACCCTTTTTGTGATATATATATATATATATATATATATATATATATATATATATATATATATATGTATGTATATATATATATCCATATCCAGGATGGTGTACTCCGGATTTTGGCAAAAAAACTTTGCCAGCTGAGCTTAAACATGTGCTTGCGTCTCAGCCCCTAAATGTCTTATAAAAAACATACCCATCAGGATAAATGACTAGTTACTTAAGAACAGGTATGCTTCCAGGAGGAGGAGGTGAAAGAAATAGCCTGGGGCAACTGCCTGACAACAGGGTCATTCAGGCCCTCGTGGAGCAGGAGTATGGTGCTCCTGGCAGTTTAACCAATTTAAGCAGAGGTTGCTGCATCGCCTTGGTTGACCTGAACTTCCCAATTCCATCTAATGGCTCTGTTATCCTAATGTTTTATGGCGCTTTAAGGTGATAGTTTTCCAATCTTTTCTTTTTTGGTACGATGTTTGTGATTTTCCATGTGCTGTGTGGGATTGTTATACAGAGTGCAATATGCGGATGTGTGTGTGTGTGTGTGTGTAAGGCTCGTAGACAGAGCAACCAGAGTCAGAAAGTGCATCCTGCCTGCCAATGACTGAACGTCTGGAGCCAGATTCATGCAAGGTGGAGGCGGAGGAGAATCGCCACACTGCTCAAAAGAAAAAAGAAAATGATAATAATGTATCGTTATTATCATTGAAGTCTGTGGCTTTCGGTGCGGGCTGGCCAGAGCAGGGGGAGGTTTGGTTTGCACTCCTTAAGTGTGCATTACTTCTTGGCTGACCGTCTTGGCTGGCAAAACAGTCATGTGCACTTTGCATGTTCCCCACCAGGCTGCATTACACAGCCTGGTGAAGAACATGCAAATCCTCCCAGTCCTCATCTGAGCGCCGAACGACCAATCACAATGCTGCAATGCAGTGTTGGGGTTGTCTGAGGGGAGCTGCCACTTCCTGCTACCATCGAACAAAGGGAAAAGGAAGAGGACTGATGAGAGACGGCGGCCGGTCGGCCAGCCCAGAGAAGTATTCTTTTCCATTACCTCCCCTGCTCTCGACCCATGCTCCAGTCTGGTAGCAGCTGCTACTGTGGGCTGCAGCTCTGCCTGGCTGTCGGGGTAAAATGGGATACCACTGGTGGTGTGTGAAACTTGCGAGCAGAGGTTTATGGGGGCTAGATGGGGGGGGTTTGAGGCTAGTGAAGGAAGGCACCGCTAGTTGCTGCGCTTGCTCACTTCTGTGTGTTCCTGATCTTTGGCCTAAAATTTTATGTGCTCCATCCACTCCGTATGCTATCTCTGGTTTAAAAGGAGAGAGAAAACACTTCCCAGACCGAACTCAAGAAGACTGAAAAGAATCATTATAATTTTAAACTCCGTACTGTAAGCAGTTTCTGTACCATGATACTCTGCTGAGTACCACTCAGTGTTTTTCTGCATCACGAGTATGGGACCTTTGAAGCTGGTGTAGTAATACTCCGTGGAATTTCACGGGGTTACTACAAAACTCCGTGAAATTCTGTGGAGTAACATGGCTGGTGGAGTCACATATCCACCCGTGCCCCTCCCGCCTCCCCCCTCTAAACCCCTAGCCTGCCTTTCCGCTAACATTCCCCGGCCACCCGCCCCTCCCCCGCTAAACCCTCTTTCTCCCGCCCCCCTTCTCCCACGTAGTGTAAGGCCTGCACTGCAGTAGTGCTGGCCAGGACACTTATCGTGGCTTCTTCCTAGCCCAAGGTGTCCTGCTCCTGCATACTCATGTGGCTTCACTTGTCTTCCGCTGCACTGCTCTGCCGCTCTGGAATTAATTAACAGGAAACCAGGAAGAACTACAGTAAAGTCAGGCATGCCTTCACGAAGTACGACATGCGCACTGCAGTTCTTCCTGGTTTCCTGTGAATTAATTCAACCAGAGAGGCAGAGCAGTGCAGCGGAAGGCAAGTGGAGCTGCAGGAGCAGGCAGGAGCAGGACACCAAAGGTAAGTGCTACTCCGCTCCGATATGATTGCAACGGAGTGCGGAGTTTTAAAAATCCACAAACATTGCTGGCAGAGCAGATTTATCCACCCAGCCTTAATAATTAGTACCGTGCTGCACCCGCACGCGGAACTCTGTAGAATTCCACAGAGTTTTTCAGCGGCCTCTGCCCGGGCCTAATATATGTATGCTAGAAGGCTCAGTTGAAGGTTAAGTCTGGCTCCTCAGCCATTAAGGTCTCAAGGCGCTTGCGGGGAGGGTGGGGGGGTTTACAGGTCAGATTCAGAGCCAGGACTTGAGATACTTCCTGAATTGTGTCAGAGACAGGGAGGTCTGAGGTGGGGGGACATGGTGTTCCAGGATTTGGCAGCAAGGTAGGAGAAATATCTTCCTCCGTTCTTTGTCTTGCAGATCTGAGGGATGGTGGTGTGGGCCAGTTGGGCTGAGAGGAGGTGCCTGGTGGGTACATGGGATGAGTAGGTGGTTCAGGTATGCCGGTCTGGCATTGTGGAGGGCTTTGTAGACATGTGTGAGGAGCTTGAACGTAACTATTGTTGACAGGAAGCCAGTGGAGTTCTTGCAGGTGTTTGTAGATGTGGCTGCAGATGTTGAGGACCAGTCTTGCAGCAGCGGTCTGCATGTTCTGAAGTTTCCTGAGGAGTTTCTGGGTGGTGCCTGCAAAGAGTGCGTTACCATAGTCAAGTCCGCTGCTAATGAGTGTGTGGCCTCAGTAGGGATCCATCTGAAGTTCTTCCAAAGCAGGCGAAGAGTGTGGAAGCATGAGGAGGCGACAGCGTTCATCTGGTGGTTCATGGTGAGTGAAGAGTCCAGTATGATGGTTTTGTACATGGACAGTGGATGTGGGGGAGTTCCTAGCTCGGTGGAACACCATGCGTCTTCCCAAGCGGAAGTGTTGGGACACAGGATGAGGACTTCGGTATTGTCTGATTTGAGCTTGAGGGCAGCTGTCTATTATCCAGGTGGCGACAGCCTTCATCCCGTTGTGAAAGTTGTTTCTGGCAGTGGTGGGCTCATTGGTGAGGGAGAGAATCAGCTGGGTGTCATCGGCTTAGGAAACGATGTTGAGTCTGTGGTTCCTGACGATGGCTGAGAGCGGCGGGCTCAAGGAGGAGCCCTCAGGCACTCTGCAGCTGGCCTGGTGATCATTAAATACATTTTCATCACTTTGCCTAACCAACCCCGGTGCGGATGATTCTGTGCTGTGTCACCACATCAGTAGTCATTGAGTAGGTCTCTGTGGATATATAATATATATATATATATTAACCCTGGGTATAGTACTACGCTACGCTAACGGAGCATACATAGTTTGTACTAATTCACATTCTGCAAATTGCACATAGCACAGTACAAAAACTGTGCTTAATCACGTAGCGTAGCAGCTAAAGTAACACCATCCTCAGATGCTTTGATAAAGCAATTTTACATGCTAAAAAACATATAAACAATACACAAAAGGGAACTTTTTTAATGAAAACATTAGGCAATGAGAGAGGTGATGATTTTGGGGTCCCCCCTAACCTAGGGGGAGGAGCAGGCAGATGCCTTGAACACAAAGAGCATAAACAAAAAGCACATCTTGTTGAACTTCGGTGGTGGTCCCATCCTCTTAGGACCACCCCTAGCACTTGGCAAAGACCAAAAAAAAATCCCAACGAAAGGCCCTGCAAAGCATTATGGGACGAGATTAGCAGTGGGCAGTGAATATTATAGTATCCAATATCAAAATAATTCTACAAAGAGCTGCAGTTCAACTAGTCGTTACTAGATGTCCCTCACAAGTCAAATGCAGAAGCATTGAAATTATTCTTACATCAAGCTGCAGTTCCACTAGTCATTACTAGATGTCCCTCATGAGTCAAATGCAAAAGCATTGAAACCCTTTCATGAAGCATTTGCATTTGACTCGTGAGGGACATCTAGTAACGACTAGTTGAACTGCAGCTCTTTGTAGAATTATTTTGATATTGGATACTATAATATTCACTGCCCACTGCTAATCTCATCCCATAATGTTTTGCAGGGCCTTTGGTTGGGACTGTTTTTTTGCCAATAACTGTGATTGGGGTGGTCCTAAGAGGATGGTACCACCACTGAATCGTTCAACAAGATGTGCTTTTTGTTTTTAAGGCATCTGCTTGGTTCTCTCCCTAGGTTAGGGAGGATCCCAAAGTCATAACCTCTGTCACTGCTTGCTAATTTTTCAGTTTCACTTTTGTGGAAGTACTATATGCTCTTTAGCATATAAAGATAGAGATACTTATTTTATTATAACTGGCACTGTGCAAGATGCCATTTGCAATTATTTCACAAGTATACTACGTGCAGCTACGTGTAGTGCTATTACGCAAACTACGCCAAGGGTTAATATATATCTATATATTTCTGTTTCTGTTTACTGACAGAATATTGACCACAAAAATATAGAATACAAAAAAATGGACTCCCTATACTTAAAAAGGTAAGTACAAAAATATTGAGAACAAAAATATTGTTTTCAATAATATAGTTGTATTAAATATTGATTTTAACATATAATTTAAAATAATAAAATAACTAAATTAGATTCTAACATTTATTTATAAAAAATATATATAATTAAATGTATATTTTAACTAATACAACAAATAAACTTCCTTTAAAAAAGTAAACACACACACATACATATATATCCAATTATACATATATAAAAAATATAAACTATGTTAATTAATTATATAATTTTACAAATCTTAAATAGCATAATATTATCAAAAATATATGTAAACATATTAAAATATACCAAAACCATAACATTTAAAAAGGGAATAAATTTAAAATAAAAATTAAACACGTATTTTACAATTTAATTACAAATAAGTTACTCCAAATTATAATATGATTATTATAATAAATCAACCATATAAATATATAAATTACATAAAATAATTTATTACAAATTAAAATAAAAACATATACATTTCCCACATTAAAAATAATTTTTTTGTACTAAATAAATATAAAAATAATTACTCCCACCTAACACAACAAAAGTAACAAAATATTTTAAACCACACAAAAATAAGATTTACTATTCTGACTACAATAAATATAAAATTGCATAAAGTCCATTACAAAATACTACAATTTACTATTCCCACTAAATTTAACACCACAATAAAATGTATAATTAAAAAAAGCAATTCTTACAATGTAACAGTAGGCAAAGTGTTGGATTACGGAGGGGTAAAATTTACTATTCCCACTCCAGTCAGTTCAACAGAAGGGAAAGCGGTGAATTGTGAAGGGGTAAAATGTATCATTCCCACTCCAGTCAGTGCAACAGTAGGAAACACATTGGATTACGGAGGGGTAAAATTTACTATTCCCACTCCAGGCAGTGCAACAGTAGGAAAGCACTGGATTGCGGTGGGGTAAAAATTACTATTTCCACTCCATTCAGTGCAATTTTAGTCAAATCATTGGATTGTGGAGGGGTAAAATTCACTATTCAAACTCCAGTAAATGCACCAGTAGGGAAATGGTTGGATAGTGGAGGCATAACATTTACTATCCCCACTCCAGTCAGTACAACAGTAGGGAAAGTGTTGGATTGCAGAGAGGTAAAAATTAGTATTCCCACTCAAGTGAGTGCAAAAGTAGGGAGATTGTTGGATAGCAGAGGGATAAAATATACTATTCCCAATCCAGTCAGCACAACAGTAGGGAAAAGTTGGATTGCAGAGGGATAAAATGTACTAGTCGCACTCCAATAAATGCAAAAGTAGGGAAAGTGTTGGATAGCGGAGTGGTAACATTTTCTATTCCCACTCCAGTCAGTTCGGCATTAAAATCAAATAAAATATTGTCAACAAAATACAAATATTGTAAGAACAGAGTAAATAAAATATATACATATGCTGAAAAAAATAAAAAATGTATATATTTTGTTTTAAACTAAAAAGATATGATATAATGTTAAATACATATCACAAATACAGACAAATATTATTATAAATAAAATACAAACATTATTTTCCTACAAATAAATATTTTTATTTAAAAATCATTTATTGACAAAAACATTAATTATTACATAAATGTACTTCAGTTACTTCCCACATTATAACCACAAAACTCAGAACCTGCACCTAAAAATGATTTACATTATTAATATAAATATTCATCAACAAATAAATTTTCATTATTTCAATATTTATTATTTAATTATAACTAATATACTTCCCACAACATACGTCCACAAAACAAACACAATTAATTATTAAATTGATAGTGATTTAGTTCCCACCCAATACCCCTACAAAACCCACAACCCACATCTAAAATGTAAAAAAAGGTATTTGCCCAATTTTCATAATTATGAATTCAACAAATATTATTAATTAAAAAATAAATTATAATTCATTAAAATTAAATAACTTCCCGCCCTTTACGCCTCTAATCCCTATAATCCACACCTACAATTGAACTTTAAAAACACCTAATTATAAATAATATAAAACATTTTTACTTCCCACCCTTACCCCTATCAATCGAAACCCACATCCAAAAAAATGTACTTAAACAATTAAAATAATTATTAATTAATATTCATTATCAACTCATTATTAATGAATTAAAAATAAATTACTTCCCACCCTTTACCCCTATAAACCCCACAACCCACACCTAGAAAAATTAGACAATTACCATAATTAATTATCAATTATTTATATTAATATTAATGAATGATTCATTGAAATTAAATTAAATTGCTTCCCACCCTTTCACATATTAACTCCATCAAGTGCACCTGAAGAAAATGACAATTACCATAATTATCAATTAATGTATTAATTTTAATTAACAATTATCAATTACTTAAAAATAAATTACTTCCCACCTTTTACCCTTATAAACGCCACAACCCACACATAAAATGTACCCCCAAAAAGTTAAAAGCACTATTAACACTATTAAATATCAGTTAAATAAATCTAATAAAATAAAAATAAAAATAATAATTTATTATAATTGAATGACTTCCCATCCTATTCCCCTCTAAATCCACAACCCACTACGGAACTAAAAGACGCAAAATTAAAATAAATTAAATGTAATAACCACTAAAAATTAAACACATATATTAAAAAACATAAACAATACTTATATGAAAAATATTACATCACATACTTTTAAAATATACACTACAATACATAACACTAATTGAAAAATTCGATATTTTAAACAACTATATTTTGGCACAGATAATATATATATATATATATATATATATATATATATATATATATATATTTATATATATATATATATATATATATATGTTCAAGAATCCAATCCAACTATGTTCAGTTTGTTTCACTTGGAATAAATTATTGAGACTGAATCGGTGTGCAGCTTCATCCTCCCAGCTGGATTGGATTCTTGAACATTTTCGAGGGTGTTGTCAACCCCAGCTGGCAATGACACTTCAAGGGCAGGCTACGTAATCATCTGGTGTTTCGATATATATATAAACATACACACACACACATATATATATATATATATATATATATATATATATATATATATATATATCGAGATGCACCGCTTCTGGGAGAAGGGTAAAAGTAACCTAGAGGCCTGAGAAAAGGTTGATGAAACACTAGTATGACCAGAAGGCCACACTGGTGGCGTTTCAGCCTGCCCAAAAGGTATAGGCCATGGAACCTGCAGAGTCCAAAGCTCTCCAGGACCGCTAGACTGGCCCATGTGAGTTCAAGGAGAGGAAGGCAGTACACCTACCTGGTGTACCTCCATACCCGTAGGTACCAGCTAATGGTTCTCCATGTGAAACAATTGAAGCCTCACTTTGAGAGGTCCGAAGCATGAGTTTTGGTCTTGTTGAGTTTATATAAAGATACTTTATTTTTCTAAACAGGTGTGGTATCCATTTGTGATGTTATCACTGTATTGCTGTGTGTTTTCAGTACAAATACTTTACATGTTGCTTTTGGGATAAGCCTGTCTGCTTGTGCCAAGCTACCAAGAGGGTGAGCAGGGGTTATCTAGAGTGTGTATCCCCATACCCTGACGAGAAGCAACGGGTCCCTACTTGGACAAAGGTATACCTATCCTGAATGTTTTGGGGCAACATTTTGTCCCAACCCAAAGGCACAGCTTGCTGCATACTTATGCCAGCTAGAGACACCCAGTCACATGCACTCTCATGGAATGCTATTTTAAAAAACAAAAAATTAAATTCTTTAATTGTGAACAGTGGAAGGATATAAGTTATCCAGAAGAAAAATATGATAAAGAGGGTATGCTCCAGGGAAAGGACAGACACGGGAAGAAGTTGAGAAGCCACTGAATAAGTTCAAGGAAATGAGATTGACAATAAATGCAACCCATGATAAGCAATGCGTGGGCTCCAAGACCACTGTACATTTTTGGTATGGTCCTCAAGCGGTGTTTTGAGAACAGACAGCTAATATTTGTCTGCCGCTGGCATCACTTCATTTATGACCCATGCTGAATTTTAAATAAAAGTAATGTATTCCGAAATATAAGCTTAACCCCTGTGTCAGTATGATTCTATTGAGTTGCAGCTGGTCTAGTTCGAGCTTAAATTGAGTGTGGGGTGAGAAAGGTCGGACTGGCTTATAGGCTAATCTGGCAGTCCCCAAAAAGGCTAGCCTGACAGATAATGTGTGTGCTGTTTTTTTGGCTGTTTGTGGGCCTGTTTTATGATCTGGTGGTCCAGTTGTTTATCCCACTGGAAAAAGCGTGCCAGCATAATTTTGACACATTTTACATATACACAGTGGCGGCTAGTGAACTTTTAAAGTAGTGAGGCGTACTGAATTTAGTTACACAGCTGAGGGAAGGGAATTCACCACAGCGCTCATGCGTGCACCAGGGCCCGGCGGAGGGGGCATGAGTTACTGCTTCAGATAATCCATAGTTTCCTAATCAGAGCAGAACCATCTCTGGAACACGTGAATCATTCACGTGTTCCAGAGATGGTTCTGCTCTGATTAGGAAACTATGAATTATTTGAAACAGTTATTCATGCACCCTCCATAGGGCCCTGACCCCACGGCCGGCTCCCATTATCAGAAATTAGCACTGCACTGACCCGAGCGGGGACTAGCATGGGCCCGGGACTGTCACGGCCAGCATGACGGGAAGGGATCGTGCAGGGAGGGGGTGGGTGGGGATTCATTTAATTTAAATAAATGAAAAAAATAAGAAAATCTGACCTTGCCTCCGGGCCGGACTCCTGTGTTGCGCCACCCGCTCTCTGAAAACACGAAGCAGTAACAGGCAGCCTCCCTCCTTCCCCTAAGCCAATCACAACGCTCCAATGGCAGCGTTGTGATTAGATAGGCCGCCGTCCTAACAGGCGTCTTAGGGGAGGCCGTTTTTTTCATGCAGGCACCTACATGAAGAAAGTGGAGAGTGCTATGACTGGTTTGGCCGGCCCCAGGGTCGGCCAAAGAGTCAGCGTCCATAACATTGGGCTAGCCACTCCTCTCTGAAACGCCCACCTGCCCTCCCACAACCCGGCAATCAGGCATACGCTTCTGCTTTCTCGAACTGCACAAAAGCAGTGGGGCAACGCCCTGACACCCATGTGGTGGAACCGCCACTGCATATACATATGTTCTCAAAAGAATCACAAAAACGTGATGTTCTGCTAAGGGAGAGAACAGGGAAATCCAGAAATGAATATCCAGTGACAGAAATACTTAGAACATACCACCTCAAAGACACCACACCTGCGCCCAATTCAATCAAGCACACTCATCCTTAAAGCAGGCATTGCTCACACCACGGGTGCTTGTGTGCTGCGCGGGCGTTCTGCAAAGGGTCCACCTCTGAGCAGTACTGCGACCCTCGTCTGCCAAGTGAACACTAGGCAGATTTTATTTCCAAACGACTTTAATATCTGAAACTTAAAAAAATACGAATAAATGTAGCCATATTTCTCCAAACCCAGTAGGAAATTGCTATGCTGAAAAAACTAATACTAAAAATAGAGCAGCTATTGAAACAAAAGTTTGAAACCACACAGCAGATGCCGGGATGCTGGCGGTTTCCCTCGCTGTGTGACATAATTATAAGTTAAGGAGGCAGAAGCTTTGGAAGCAGAGTAATATTCATGAAAAGGCAGAGGGGCTGAAGGGCATGATGGGAAACGAAAAACGAATTTATGAGTAAAGGCCTGCACACCCTGTGCCTGCTGATCGTTCAACCTGCCCCTGGCGAATAACAAGGAGGCCAGGCTGCAGGTGTCAGCCTGCACCTATCCAGCAGGGGGAAGATGACCAAAACGTTCTACATGTACAATAATGGATTTATGCTATATGCAAGAGAAATAATAATTTAGCCCTTATTACAATTTTTTTTTTGCTTTAGTGCAAACCATTTACCAAAAGATTTGGTTTTTCTGCTGTGTTTACCAAATAAGGTTTCAAAATATCATCATCAGGAGTTTATTTCGGATTCAAAGATCCTTTAAAACTACATACATACATAGACTAGGCACATTAAAAGAAATAGTGATGAGCAGCTTTAAAACATAACACGTTAATAACATTTTGGAGTTATTTGTACAAACACTAAAAAAATAAAAATACAAAAAGTAGTTTACATTGCATAAAACATGTAAAATAGATAAGTGTAAACAGTGAATGACATTATGATAACCCTTCAGTCGAAGACGACAACAAATATATAAAATGCGTTAGCTAGTACTGTCATAATCTCTCTAGTGGCACCATCATCATATCAACATGAAGAGACCTCTACCTTAGCAGCTTGTGCCAATGAGGGCCTTCTAATGCAACACGTTACTTACTAGAGCATCTCACCAACCCCTGAAAGTGCCTGAACAAGGAGTATTAGATTTAGTACTCCAGAATAGTGGGGCAAATGTGACCTGATCAAAATAGCTGCCTGTCCGCTAAACACTCATGGTCGGTTGCCTCACTATGGTCCTTTTATAGATCAGCCATGCAGAGGCCAGAAATTTTGAGACACCAATATAGATTATCTGATCAGCGTACAACCTCATCAATCTTAGTGCGTGGTTGATTTCCTGCATGCCCAGCAGAAGACACATAGGTTTAATCTATTTCCTGTGATCAAAGACATAGATAGGCTGGGCAGAAGAAGAAGAAATATAGGGCTCCATTAGGATGGCAGGCGGACCCTAACAGGATGCGGGGCCGTCCACCAGGGGTGCGGTGGTCCCGCTTTTCCGCCCGGTAGGCAAACGGGCAGATTGCCTACCGGGCGGAAAACCGGCAGACGGTCTTTCCATCCGCCTGGGTCCCCACCGCCATCGTAATATGGCAGGGGTAAATGTTAGGCGGGCACTGGAGAATGGCAGGCGGATCACCACCGCCATATGGGCGGTGGCGATCCGCCCGACCTCCTAATGGGCCCCATAGTGTTTTTTTCTTCATGATTGCAGACTGGACATTGGGTACTAGTGCAATAGTGAGTACCCCATCTGATGCATAAGCAAATTATTTGACAGTGTACAGCTCCCCAGTTTGGTTTTCCTAATCTTTTCTTCCCAGAGCAAAAATTTCAGTTTCTCTTTAAGAGTAGGCCTGGCGATTGTGGGTGCCGAATCGGGTGAATCCCAGAGAATGGCCAGGTTTAGTTTGTAGAGCATTTCCTTAATGTGGGTAAGCCATGGGATCTTTCTAACAAGGCTAGGACACATAAGGTCTCTCGAGGTGATTCTATAGTGAGCCTATTCCTCCCTGGACCACATTCTGTGCCAGTACATTACAGGCCTTATTTTACAGAGCAAGGCAATTGGGAGTAGACCTGCATCTATACATTTTGGAAGGTCAGGGGACCTCTGAGGAAGGTTCAGCACAGATGTTACAAATGTAATTTCTACTACAGAGAAATATTTCTCTGATTCTTGACCACAAAGCTCCACGCCATATACTGCTGTACTCTTGGCCTTTGCATTGTACACTTCCACAGCTGTATAAAGTGGCCTAGTTGTGGTCCTCTGGAGCATCCTAAGAATCACCTTTGACTCTTGCTGTAATTTTAGGGAGCTCCTAAGTATGTGTGCATGCTCTGAAAATGTATTAGTGGGTTTAGCCCCCAAATAGGCAAATTGCTGCACTTGTTCTAGTAAAATCTCCTGGGCACTTATGTTTCTAAATATAATTTCCCCACTGCTCAATCCTGTTCCATCCATAGATATTCAAAAGTGTAGTAGGGTACCCGAATGCAAATAAGGTTTGACATGTCATTAAGGTGTAAATTAAAGTATGGTACAATACAGTACTAACAAGCATTTGCAATGCAATAGGTCTTGCATTTACTCGAGTTTAAGCTATTGGCATTGTAAATTACAGTGCCTGGTATTTTTGTTTTGGTTTTTAAAAAATAAATAAAAGGCATTGTCATTTACAATGCAATACCAAAGGGATTGATGGACGGAGTGTTTAACATTGCAAGCACTCACACCCAGTCAACTGATCTGGGTTTAATCCATCATCATTCTTTAGCTCGCTCCGCCACACCATTTCAGACATGGCCATATGCAAATCAGTCTGACCCTGTGCCTCACCAATCAATCAATCACCGCATTTCTAAAGCGCGCTACATACCCGTGGGAGCTCAGCTCGTCATGAGCACCTGAGCACCGTGCCTCATGACGAGCTCCTCATGAGCACTTAAGGTGTTAACTAAATGTGAAGAGGAGTAGGATTGGCAAATGCCTTGTAGTGGCTTGATAGCACCGAGGACCGCATAAAGCCGATAAACTGTTGCTGGCCCGGACCGCACCCTGCTACACCAATGACCACAGGGCATCGGCCGCTTGTTTTATTCTGCTACCACTGCAAACAGTTAGGGGAAGAGAACTCGTTGGCAGGCTGGCTCGACCCACGAGAATCTATGGGTTTAATCAGAAACATGCGGGGTGTTAATCTTCTATGACGACCTAGTGTGATTGGATCCCGTGTAGCGATATACACAGAGAGCGACTAGCGCAGCGGTAGAAATAAAGTAAACCAAGCACGTGCTCCAGATTCAAGTTTGACACCCTTCTAGGCAGCGCACTGGCGTCGGTAGCCTCACACATCAGGGCAGAAGGGAAGCCCATCAAAAGCTTTTGCAATCAGCGATTATATTGTCATGAGACAAGGTCTGCCATCGACAGCACACCATGCTGGACACCCCAGTCACTGTTAATATTACAGGACAGAGAGCATGAGAATGCAATGTAGATACAATCTGAAGAAGAACACAGTACAACATCAAGGCACTACACCAGGTTTTGCCAACGTAGATTCTACGACTATTCAGACAGCATTCACTGAAAGTTGGGACTTTAACATGGTGTGGGAGGGGGGATGGGATCGTGTACGAGTACAGCCAGATCGAGTAATAACTGCACCCCAGTACTGTTTGTATGGGATGCACTTTGAGACAGCAGAGGTTACCTAGCCTGTCAGGTCACCCCTCAAGGACGGCAATTGCAGCATTCAGCGTGGCACTAACCTAGGCCAGACTACCATCGCTTGCAAAAGTAACAATTAAGGATGCTAGCTGCCAGAGAGCCCCACAAACAACATCAGCATCACGAACAGTGGGCGTTGGGAACAACTAATCCTAGCTGTACCTGTCACCTGAACCATAGCACTTCCGTCATCACTTTTGGTTATATCAAATCCACACGTTATACCTTCAAAATCCAAGCGAAATGATGCTTCTACTGAAGTGGCAGGTTGGCATATACGACATACTCCTACAGAGCAGCAAATCCCTTTAAGGGAAAAAACGGAACTGCCAACAGTATGCTACTTCTACCTGCATGGTAAAGTCGGAAATCTGGAGTGCGGAACACCTCCTCCGTATTTTAAACATGTTTTCCCCTGTGTGGTTTTATTAAGTGTGTATTTGATGAGTCGCCTGGCCATGCTTTGCTAAGAGGCAATGTATGATTTGGGGAGTAGAAGCAAATTACCCACGGGTAACCACTTGCATGCCAAGGATGCTTACACTTTTGACAATCCCTGAAGAACCAGTCCCAATCACCGAACGCAGCAGATCCCACCCCCGATGGCGATAAGGCTGACAATTTCCTGGGCCGTGGGGATGGTACCTTTGGGTGTCCCCTCTCCCAGAGTCCGCTGTTTGTCTAGAGAGGCCAGACTGTAAGTAGCACGGCCCGACCGCCGCCCAACAAAGTTTCCTGTGTCTAGACCCCGCCTCTTCCTGGAACTTACTGATTTGCAATCCTCTTGACACCCCGGGGGACTGTCGAAGGAGCAATTCTTTCATAACACAAAATGGGCGCCCCAGGGTTAGAATGAGATGATTTTGCTATTCGTACTATGCCCTAATATTTGGGTCCTTGGACTACAATACTAAGACGCCCCTTTCTTTCTTCAAGTATTGGAAGGCGCCATTGACGTGTGACGAGACAAGCCAATGCTGTTTCCGATCCTTTCCCATCCCCATTTGAAACTATAAGCACCAAGTTTTAAATAAGCATTTGCAGTGCAATTGGACTTGCATTTATGCGAGACCTATTGCATTGCAAATGGGAGTGCGGGCAGGCAGGGGGGCGAGAAGGCACGAACAACTGGAGTACGGGGGGAAGGCACAGGAAGAAAATAGTGCTCATGCAACACTCGAAGTAAAGGGGCCAGTAACCATGGAAGGATACAAATGGCATAATGGAAGTCATAAGGAGGGACTAACAAGCCTATAAATCAATCGGAATGCAGCATTTACAATGGACAAAGATACAAGCCAATGAAAAAGATGGGTGGGGGAGTGGGTGTGGCTTCTCTCCTGTACTCGACCTAAAAATGAGAAGGATAAAATTATGTTTGAGGCAACATCTATTTGCTTTGTTTTGTACTGAGCAAACAGCAAAACAGTGAAGACATTAACTCCCTTTGTCACACAAAACTACTGAAAGTCGATCACTTTAAATTTGTTTCCAACCGAATATCACACAAAAAGGGGTTGCAAAGTAAATGTTGGACAAAGTTCCACCTTGCAATAATTTTCTAACATCAAGCTTCCTGGGGGACAACTGATTATATGTCTGGGATATTGACCACTCTGAAGTAACTACAATGAGATACCCTGGGCCTGATTCTGAAACTACACTTTGTAGTGCGAATAATAGTACTACAAAATTTATTTTTTGCCTATACTTATGGGTGCGAATTTCTCCAACCGACTGCTTTGTCTCAGAACACGTAAGTATAGATGTTAGTAATAAATGTGGGAGGGACACAGTTAAGAGTTGGTGAGAAAAGGGGTAGGCTTACTATTAAAGGGGATGGAGGGACATCAACGACCCACACAAGAGTAAGCTAATTACCTTGCTCTGGATGTTGGGACATGTAACTGACACTTTTGTAGTAAGTTTACACTCGGGAATTTATGAATACCAAAAGTAGCAAACTTACTAAAAAAACGTGCATACTTCTTCAAAAGTTTAACTTATATTTGTGAATCAGCCAGATAGCGTGAAACAAAACTTCCAGATAAACAAATCAATAAAATGGTGAAAAATAGCTTTTTCTCCTTTCGAGACCAGTGCAAATAACCTTACCCAAGGCCTGCTGAGTCTTTCTAGAAGAGGCACATAAATTAATCTACAAAGGTAAAAGATTGATTATGCTAACCCATGTTTTGGTTGGTACTTGCTATTTTGAGAACTGCTTCCAACACTCACCTTGACATAGACACTAATCTCCTTAAATCCATTCTACTGCTGTATTCATCGCCTCTGGGTGCGTGGGAGAATTTAAAAGTGCAGACTTTAAATGCGTTTTAAGTGAAGAAAAAGTCAAAACATAAATGTCTAGTTGCATATATATACCATCCCTCCTCCTGCTATGGCTTTTCCAGGCCTCAGAGAATGTTAAGATACAGGCCATTTGTCAAGGAAACTACTGCTTTATATTTTGTACGTTACAAAATATGCGGAAAAATATTCAAATTGAATGTACCTGTTTGACTCATTTTTAAGGGAATCAGGCCTATATAATCTGATGGGAAGTATGGCTGGCCCTACAGGATTAGCTACTTCTTGCAAAGGCAGAGCGAAGAGATAGACTGAGCCTACAAAGTTGAGCGGTGTAAGGGAACTTTGCAAAGAAGTGTAAAGTTCTCCAACGTTACCTCAGAACTAGTTTCACCCTGCCTGAACCATTCCGTGCAGACGTGTGTCCCTGCCTGACTAACGGAGTATCTTAGAGGAAATATCGCCCTACGAAAAATATCATGCCCAAAACACTGGTGACCAATATATCACGAAGGTAAGTAATCATAGGTTTACTGTACCCACCTCCACATATATGCACACAAACAATATATATATACAATATGACGATGCAGAGTTAAGAATCGTAAATCTACAGGTACATATTGAAACTTATCCTTCACAATATGTAGGTTCCTGATATTTAGGTCACACTATTTTTGTAGGGCAAAATTTCAGTCCTCAATATTCTAACATACAACCAGATCTAGGGATATGTGTTTTTCCTGTTAGACTTGCTTTATTCATGCATGGTAGTGGGATAAGACTGCTGTTCACATCCTCGTTGCATCTTTATCCTACTGCTAGTAGACTGGCAGCGGGGGAAACGAGAAGTACTTGGCACAACTAAAAAGAATGGGAACATTCCAGTTGTCACTAAAGGCCTCTTTTTGCCCCTTTTTTTTACTTTGCCAGCGTTGTGGCTTGCAAAGTTGGTAACATTTAAAAAAGATTGAGAAGATACAAGGCCTAGAACTTCGCCACATTGCACACTATTATCCCTGCATGGTCAGCAAGGCCGGTTGTGCTTGTTCTGCACCACAAACGTTGCACTTTCGTTTCCCCTCCCTTTGCCATCATGGGTTTACACATTCTTCTGGAAAGCTGTTTAGTCCAAAGCCTGCTTCTTTCATACACTCATTTTATCAATCTACTTATGGGATTAATTTCTATGTTTTCGTTCTTTCCTTATATCATCTGTCCACCCTCAACAAGTCACACCTGTAAATCGCTCCTTAACCAAACAACATTTGATTTTGTCTTTGGATCTTTTCAGAAGCTCCTCTCAGAAGTACTCCTGTTATGCTCTCAGAAGTAACCCTTGCATAATTTCCACTATTACGATGTCCTGTTAATTAATTTACACATGGCCTCATGTATGCATGCCAAACAGGTGACAATGAATTTTAGTTGACATACAGCCTCTGTTAAATGTAGTTGCTTTTCTTGTGATTTTCATCAATTCTGGGCGATCCACCAATGGTGCCAGGATTTTCAGTGCTCCAACCCATATATAATTTTACATCTAATAGACTGAAAATGGGTTTTCTAGGCTTTGTGCTGTAATTTGATACCACCACTAAGTGGTGCCCAAAAGTTCTTGTCTTATGCCTCCTTTTTTGAGGAAATGCTTTTGAGCAACATTAAATAAGCCTAGGTTCCAGCCCTTGGCACTACCCTTCCACTTAGTTCATCTCTCTTAGATAACTTAGAAATGATAGCTGAAAATGCTTGCTGGGTCTACGTTGCTGTGCAGGGGCATCTGGCTCTTGGTCTTAGAGTGAGGCATGTCTTGCTATTACACTATCGCATATGTTGTTGATGATGAGGGCCAAAGGGGGCGCTTCCCCCTGTGACCACTGTTCTGCAAAGAGAAAGCAGGAGCTGATGCTGCTCTCCAAAGAACTATGATTGACACATTTTCCAGCTCAGTGATTAACCACAGGCAACAGCCTAAGATTTGCAAGCCCATTAGCCAGCTTTCTATCTAGTCTGTCTATCTATCAAATCTTTCTTGAAGTTGGAGAACATTGAACTGGGCATTTGCCCAAGATCTGACCCCCTGCTTTGAGTACAACGGGGCTCGATCTGATGAAGCTGGCATGGTCTCTCTGTGATGAAAGCCTAGTGCGGGTCTCCTGTGATACCCCTGTTTAAAGATATCTATTGCACAGCGATTTCCTTGACATGTGATTCCATTCAGTTTTTGTCCCAAAGTCCATACAGTGCTGACAGCTTACTCCTGTTCCTGCTTTGGTAGAGTTAACCTAGAGCAGTACATTCATGCTGTGAATTCACTCTGTGTCTAGTGAGTGACTATCACTTGTCTCGTGAGGGATAATCACTTGTCTCAAATTAGTGTCTCCCCGGTGCGGCTGCAGGCCTCTTTCTCTGAATACTTAGATTGCTCAAGGTGCACACCCACCGACCGTACTGGTTTAGGATTTGTTTCTCAATCAAGTCAATGTCTGTCTGCCTGTCTTTTCTAACCCCAGACCTACGCGTGTGTTTGCTGAGCTGCTCCATTTTTCTGGCATCACAAATATAGAAGAGGACTCACTCACTATTAAGGAATGTAAATATCTTTCAAAACGTTGGATCCTACTACTACTAGTTTGTGTTTTTATATATTATGTGATTGTGAAGATGTTTTGATTGCGATGATTTTTATTCATCACGCAATAAAGAATTTACTACTACTACTACTGCTCCTGCTACTTCCACTACTAATGCCACTACTACTAATAATAGCAATGATAACAATAATAATAGGAATACAATCCAATAAGAGAGTTTTTGGAATCTCAGAAAATACATTAACTTTGAATGCCCCTGTCAAGCAGCAGCTTGTTGAATTGATAGCTCATAGCATTGCTCTTTGGGTTCTTGCATTGGCTGCAGAAATCTGGCTGTTTCATGTACAGCACTGTTTCAGACCAACTACCCAAGCTTTGTGAAGGGGGTAGGTATGATCTGGTAGATAAGTGGTGCTCTCACAACAAAGAGGCCTGAGCCAGTTTCACCCATGCTTCCCACTTGACTAACTGTGTGATTCTGGACACCGCACTTTATTTGGGTATGCCTCTGTCGCTTTCCCTGAAATCCCAAAATAACTCGATTAACTCATTGGTGCAGACTGCAAGCACTTATATTATAAGGTTTGTTATGTAACAGTACACAAGTCTTGTCACTTATTCATTCATCCTCAAGTTTAAAAACAATGATCCGATAGAAAGACTCTGGGGTTACTGAGAGGTTGAGAGGTGAGAGATGCACTCGCTGGCATTGGGAGGATACATAATGGGGCAAGGGTGCCTGTGGAGTATGTTTTGTTCAGTACTTTCCCTTGCAGTGTCAGCAAATGTTTATGGAGAGAAGAGTGCTTAGATAACAAGCCTTGGCTAAGCCAACAGGTCTCGGCAATGCATGAGCTATTGGCTTTGTCAATGCCAATGTGTTTAGGCAGGCTGCCTGAAGTGTCCCTTTGCAGTTTCTCGCCTCTATGCCCACAACACTGACTACAATCTGAGTGTGCTCACCTGAAAGTAGTCTGGAAGAATCTGTAACCAAGCTATCTTCTTTAGCAGCCGTAACTCTAAAACACCAGAAAATCCGGCTGCTACTGCGTGGCGATAGAAAGAGGACAACAGGTCAGCATAGGCTTATGAAGAGGCAGCCGCCATATTGGATTAGTAGTTAAGTCCTTGTCCATTTCATAATTCCTCTAGCCATTTATGATATTTTTTCCAATAATATTTATAAGAATTGATGAATTATTATATTATGCATTCAGTGCATATTTTTTCAAAAAGTAAATGACATTTTATCATAGTTTCGACCATACTAAAAGTATACCCCTCAATAAAAATCAGTAAATATATGTTAAAATCTAAATTGTATTTCAGTTAGAATATCACTGTCCCATTGGTTCACCCCTCAAGTTTACATTGAAATGACCTCTTAGTTTTCATCCAAAGTGGAGGATGAGCTCCTGCTGCTGTACTTTTGGACAATCCTACGCTTGTAGTCTATTCATACCGAGCAAGCATCAACACCAATCGGTGTTGCAGAGTCTATGACTCATTCATGACACAATTTTGCGCAGATGCTGGTGCACAAATGAATGTCAGCCCTTTCCCTTAGAATGTCACATGATTGAGGAATAAAAAGGAGTACAGCACCCACAAGCCCATGCAAAAAAGTAGAAACAACAGCAAGAACGATATATCATTCATTGAACATAAAATTTATCATAATATTGAAACACTGGCATTTCCAGTTCAGTTAAAACAACCAGCGACAGGGAAAGTGAGACGGGGCAAGCAATGATGGACGGAGGGGGCAAGCAAGGAGGGGGACAGTATCGACGAGGGAGGGGGTAGAGGTATAGGTCAAGCAGCGAAGCGGGAGGGGTTTGTGGGACAGGCAAGCAACACCGGGACATTAATAAAAAAAAACCTCTCACTTTGAAGTCAGAGAAAGAAAAGTAAACAGGACTCCTCGGAAAACAGCATCTTATATTTGACCGGGTCTTTGAATGCACAGCAAATGTGACGAGATAAGAGCAAAATTTACAGGTCTGTCTACAGAAACGGAGCTCAGAGTGAGTGACAACAAGAGCGCTCATGTGAAGTGCCCTTAAACAAAAAAAAAATAGTTCCTAAAATAGTTCCTAAAATGGGAAAAGTGGATGGATAGTAGAAATTGGTCCATGTTCGCTGGGAAGGATAAACACATGAAGAGGCATGATGCATGCATGCCATGGGCAAATGTGGAGTAGGAATATGAGAGCGACAATGGAGCCAGTAAATGTGAAGCCTATGGGCAGGCTGAAGCACACATATTGAATATAACAGTCTCTGCGCGACAGTGTATGCTCTCTCTTGCTGAGACTTCAAAATGCATTTGGAATAACTAGGGCCCACTTTCCCAATTTTGGTGTGGACATTCAAACCCTTTTGCCCACCCTAAAAGTGAGAAATGTGTGGATAGCCACAAATGAATTCAGTGGAATTTTTAGACTTGGAGGAATACAGAAAATCATTCCTTGAAAAGGCGGGAATGTGTGCTCCCAGTGCAAGATAAAGAGTAAACCCATATTTGAAGATGGTGAAGGTGGAATTCTTCTACAGAGGGGAAAAATGTTTCCCTTAATTAAACTGAGTGCTGCGCTCATATCTTTCCTGCTCGCAAGACCCTAAAATTGCTTAGTGTCAAGGAACGATATCAGTTCAACATGTATCTTGCCCAGAAAGTGATGCACTGGGTAGCTGCCCGCTCGAATACTTGCCCTATATCTCCTAGCCGTGCCATACTTCCAGCAGCCTAAGGCCATCCAAACCCTATCTTCTATCTTCCCAGCCTCATAGACGCAAACATTTCCTTAATGTGCAAGATTCCTAAATGTAGAACAGGCAGCCAATGCATGTTATACTTGAAAAAAGCATTTCTTGATGTTTTGGAGAGGTCTGAAGGCTTACCTCTACTGTGCTGCCTTTGATTAGAACTGCACTTCAGCGTTGCACTCTTCAATCCTATGCTTTGCACCTCAATCTGATCACACATTCAAGACCAGATCTACCAAATAGTCATTTAAATAGTGGTGAAGACTTTTCTTAATCCTTCACAAGACTTTGTCATTACATTTCTGTGAGCTGAATAAAAGTTGCAATTCTACACAAAACATTCAAGTATATAAGTGCCCAACTTTTTCTGCTGTTTTAAAAGTTGTCTATGATTGAGTCCATATCTTCTGCTTAAACCTTGGGTACGAATAAAAGAGGAGGATTGTTCTAATCATGGGTATTGGAGACATGAAAGCTGACCAAGACGCCTGTGAGATTATTACACTCTTTCCATATTTCTCACCCCATCCCACGTATCTCCCTTGCCTTCCTTTTTTATCTCCACTCCCCCTTGTTGCTCTCTGCTCCTCTATCTACACACATCTTCCCCCTCCTTCTACACCTTGTTTTTCTACCTTCTCTCTTTATTCCTCTATGTGAAGTCTGGGGGTGAGCCTGGAGGAGCAAGAAAGCCTTCTTGCCTCTGCATGAACCAAATACCATCCAGAGGTACATCCCAAAACATGGACTGCAGTATGGCAATTAAACAAATAGGAAAACATCTGCGGCAACGGACGGTAGAAATGGACTTTTTTTGATCATCTGTGCTTCTTACAGTCCTTTATCCAGCTTATACTTTAGAGGATGTGGCCTAATGGCCAGAGCTGCTTACTTTGGAGCTGGGGAACCAGGTTCAACTCTCGGCATCGGCTCAACATCCTGTGATTCTGGGCAGTTCACTTTATCTCCCCATGTGTACCAAAAAAAAAAAAAAGAAGAAGAATGTGTCCTTGTGTAATGTAACTGGTGCTCATGTAATGTGCTCCAATGCCTTCAGGTCAAGTTTGCACTATATAAAACTGCCAAAAAAAGAAAAAGAAAGCAAGAGGCATGCAGCAGCTTTCATACATACGTTGCACTGTTAATTTCATGCTAGCTCCCCGATTAATTTCACAAATTCAGGGCAGTGGTATTTTAACTTTGATTTGATTGACCAAAGAGCGAAAACCACCAGAGCGTATGGCAAAGCTATAAATGCTCTGTCCTGAGAAAAAAACGAAAATATCAATTCTCACAACCGAGAGGCACACATTCAGAGTTTTTGTTGCACATTTAAAAAATATCCCCAGTAGTTTTAAGATAAGATTTCAAGATGGTCCAGTGAGCTTGGAGCTTTCTGTTGACTTTGGGGTGAAAGTGTCCCAAATTATCCATTCTCTCATCTCCTTCTATCATCCTAGGATATGCCTACACTCTGATAACCTATTCCTAACCTTTGTCCCTAAAACAAAAAGGGCTAGATATAACACCGCTGCACTGTGGAACACCCTCCCCCCTTCCCACCTTCGCTCAGTAGTAACCCAACATCTCTCCTTCTGGAAGCTCCTAAAAACCTGGCTGTTTCAGAATGCGTCCCGATAGCCACCTTTTCGGCTTTTCTGCCTGATGCTGCTAGCGCTGAGATGGCTCCGGGTAGCCAGGAGTTCAACAAATGCCGAATAATAATAACTTCTGTGCGCGACTTTCAGCCTATGCATTTGAACATGGTCGGCGACTGGCTGCCGCCCCCCCCCCCCACTCACCACACCAAACGCAGGATAGAGGCTCATGAAACATGGTTAACTTTTTGGAAGGCGGGGGGTCGCGAAACCCCCGGCCGTATTTATTAAGATATAAGATCATAAAATTTTTAATTGCATGATAAACGTTTTATACAAAAATCATCAAGACATTAGATACAATATTTGTCAACAAATGTGAGAGCCTAACCTTAACAGAGACTCTAATACAGCTTGTTTCCTAACCGAATCTAACATCCTCATCTAGATTTTTGTATACTACATTTTTGGCCATATGGCAAGGTCGCTAACCGGTGTCAGGTCCTACAAGCTGCGCCTAACCTAGAGATGTGCGCATGCGCAGCCGAGCCCGGTAATTACCCGGTCCACGCCGTGAACTCCATTTACCCACTAAAGGAGGGCCCTTACTCTGCGCCATACGGTGACATCATAAGTATGCGCGCGCGGGGTGGCTACCAGCCTAAGGAAAGCGTGACTACTCCAACCCGCGGCCCTTTGAAGCACCAGTTACCTTGCCCCTGAAGTTCTAGGAGGGGCCAATGGCCCCTCCCCCTGGGCGGGAACCTCCATGGGATGATGCCCGCCCCCTCAGACCTTAAAATTAGCTGCTCACCGGTCATGACCTTACCGCATGCCCTACACCTAATAAATACGACGACCTATAGGAAAAATTCTAATGGACAACTGCTCTCAGCTAAATCACATCCCGCATCAACGTACCTACAAAAGGAAAAAAGGCCTAGACATAATTGGAACAACAAAAACATATTTCAACACATATCCGAAAAAAGGGGAAAAAATTTCCTAAAGCAAGCGTCATCAGCAAAATATACAAAGCACATACAGTTCGCTATGCCTGGAAAATCGAAACAATCACCTACAATTTTACACCTAAATCAAACTAATACAGCATTGACCATTTTTGTTCCAGGGATGGTGGGAGGGAAAACAAGAAGCCCCCGAGCGCGGGGCACGACACGCTGTGGGGGAGCGTCCAGGGAACAAGAGGGTCTCCCGGGCGCTCCCTGCCTCTTTATTCCTAAGGGGCTCGAGGGGGGGGCGGCTACGCCCCCCACCCGGCCCCTCCTGCGGCCCGCCCCCCTGACCCGGAAGTCCTATAATGACATCCGGGCCAGGGAGGGTGCCACCCAATCGGCGGCGAGGAGCGCCCGGAAGGGCACGCCCCACCACCGAGAGCCTGGAGGGGGAGGCGGTCGCCGCGCCGCCATGCGGGCGGGGGGGCCAAGAGCCCCCCCTTTTCACATGGTCGGCAACTGGCTGCCGCCCCCCCCCCCACTCACCACACCAAACGCAGGATAGAGGCTCATGAAACATGGTTAACTTTTTGGAAGGCGGGGGGTCACGAAACCCCCTGGCCGTATTTATTAAGATATAAGATCATAACATTTTTAATTGCATGATAAACGTTTTATACAAAAATCATCAAGACATTAGATACAATATTTGTCAACAAATGTGAGAGCCTAACCTTAACAGAGACTCTAATACAGCTTGTTTCCTAACCGAATCTAACATCCTCATCTAGATTTTTGTATACTACATTTTTGGCCATATGGCAAGGTCGCTAACCGGTGTCAGGTCCTACAAGCTGCGCCTTACCTAGAGATATGCGCAGCCGAGCCCGGTAATTACCCGGTCCATGCCGTGAACTCCATTTACCCACTAAAGGAGGGCCCTTACTCTGCGCCATCCGGTGACGTCATAAGTATGCGCGCGCGGGGTGGCTACCAGCCTAAGGAAAGCGTGACTACTCCAACCCGTGGCCCTTTGAAGCACCAGTTACCTTGCCCCTGAAGTTCTAGGAGGGGCCAATGGCCCCTCCCCCTGGGCGGGAACCTCCATGGGATGATGCCCGCCCCCTCAGACCTTAAAATTAGCTGCTCACCGGTCATGACCTTACCGCCACAGGCCAGCATTGTTAACCGACGATCTGGCCTACCCCTGTCATGACTCCCCTAGAAAGTGCTCACCTAGCAAAACCTTCCAACCAGGCCCAGACATTATTAGACCACAGGACGTTCCCTGCTTCAGTCAAGTGTACCCCATCCCCCAGGTAGAATTGTGGTCCCCAGATACACCCATGTGGAATTGTCTGCAACCGGGGGGCTCGGAATAGTTTGTCCAACTGTGTGTTGATCCTCTTTACCGAGTGATTCAACGCCTTGACCGAGTCCCCCCCTCGCCACTGCCACCGAGGGATAAGTTGAGACCATACTACTGTGCAACCCGGGCAAGTCCGGGACACCCACCCTGCAGTGGAGATGATCTCTTCAATGAGGATGCGTCTCCCCAGTTTGGCCAGGTCATTCTCCCCTAGGTGAAGTATCACCACTGACGGGGAGTCGGGCTGCTTAGCTAAGTGTCCCTGAAAGAAGTTCCTGAACTGACCAAGGCACAGACTCCCCCTCCCTAAGAATGAGATGTCTAACCCCTTCAGCGCCGCCCTTCTCTTACGGTCTCCTGAAAGAAAAACATTTTGCACCCGCCTCACATAAGAGTGGCCCACAATCCAAATCTTCATTGTCCCGCGTCCAGCATGGTGCTTGTGCTGTGACGGTGTAGCTCCTTTCCTCCTGGTGGTGAGTTCCTCCCCTGCGTCACAGGTTTGAGAAACTGCAAGAACCAGAAAACATACCAAGCGTGAGACTCATCCTGTCATAACATGTCAATCCGTACATATCGTTTATAACAATCAGATGACCATCTCCCAATTTTCTTCACACTCTCAGCCGAGAGACCCCCTAGCGCTGCTTTAGTTGCCGCCCCTATCCTAAAGGAGTGCGTGCCAAATTCCTTGAGATCTAACCCAGCCTGTCTCACCGTCAGTTCCAGGACCCGCCTAAACTGGTACCTAGTCAATGGTGTCCCATCGGCATGACACAACAGTGCACCCCCCGCCGTGCCCTCCCGTTGCCTGTGGAAAACCTCCACATGAGAAACCGGGCAGCAGGGGTTGGTCCCGGCCCGGTGGAGCACTATGGTGTGACCCCGAGATTCCTGATCAGTTTTTGACCTCTGGATTGTCACCCACATAGTATCTTCTCTGATCCTAACACTAGCCAGTTGTAGGTCGCCCAACTTATCCCCTTTTGACCCTGCCACCAGTTCACCAATTCTTAGAGCCCCATAGAAAGCAAGGGAAAAGGCGGCTTTGAACAGATGTATCTCCCATTCTGAGCTACAAACCTCGTGCAATGCCAGCAGTAAGGCTGCCAGCCGTGCCAATCCTATGGGCCTTCTCGTATCCGCTGAGTGGCCCTGTAACCGGCGCCATCCCCTCATGGCCTTGCGCACCACAAAATTATTGGTGGGATCTCGCATGCCCTTAGCCTGTGCAAAGAAGGAGACCGCCGCCCTATGTCTGTTTGCGGCTGCCACTGATCTCCCTTCCCTGTGCATCCATTCTAAATAGTCCGCAAAGCTGTCCTCCTGTGCCCATCTAACCTCCCAATCCTGCCCTAAGAAAGCGTGGTAAGACAAAAACGCCCCTTCGTAAGCTGTCTTGGTCCTGGGGGCTAGGCTAGCAACCACGAGGTCCTGTAATCTAGGGCACCAATCTGCCAGAGTACTGCCGGGAATTGTGCTGGCGAGGGGTCTGCTGCCGGAAGATGTTCCCTGAAAACCTGCATTTTAAAGCGAGAAAGGGAGTCAGCTGCATTGTTGAGGACGCCTGGGACATGCTTGGCTCTGAAGATTACATTCCATTTTAAGCACTGCAGCACAATCTCTTTAATCAGGCGCAAGATGAAGCACTGTCGGGCAGCCTCTAAGGCCAGGTTGGAAGCAGGATTTCTTTTCCCCTTCAAGATCAATGACGAAATAACATCAGCCCAGTGCGAATGGGGACATGTGTTCCAGCTGACTTTGTGGCAAAGTCCAGAAAGCTTGGCATGGTTTACGGTGTGGGTAAAACCACCGAATAGTGGCAAATGCTCATGGCAGTTTGCCATGGAAAGGAAGCACCTAGGCCTGTTTATCATGACCAATTCAATGGAAACGAGGAGTACCACTTTAACTTGATTTGCATTTAACAGCCTTCTAAAATGAGGTCCTGGAATTGCGTTAAGCTATGGGCAGGGCCAATGTAATTATGCGGCAGAGGAGGACCAGGGAATGCGGCAAGAAAGGGCAAATTATGCAATGTGATGCAGCACATTTTGTGAAAGTATTCAAAATGTTTTCCTTTTTACACCGTAATACTGTCTGGGCAAAGGTTGTACCTCATTAGTACAAGTTTAACACCCAAGTATAGCAATAAGCAACTGAAAAATGATCAAACTTTGCTTACGGCCTTTCACTATACAGCAACATGTGTCGGCCCAATTTTAGTAGCTATGACCCGTTTGAGCTTGAAAAGCAACTTTTCTTTGTTAAAAGCGGCAGATTATACATATTATGTGGCAAATGGCGCAGATCCATAATTATGCAGCTCAGCTGCAGACTCGAAGAATCCAGTCTCCTGGCTATGGGTAATTTACGATTGTGAATAAATGTCTGGGTGCAAGTGCTTAGGAAGCGCTATCCACACCAGGGACAGAACCCGGTAAATTCAGTTTCACTTCTGCATCACCTCTGCTCGTACAGACCGATTGAATACACCCTTCACATGGAGCATTATTCCTTCAATCTTTACAATATAAACGCATCAGGAAATACACCCATGCTAATGGCTAAACAAGGTTTAGAAGTGGATTTATTGTTTCAACATTGTTGCTATCACTGAGGCGAGATAAGCTATTTAGTGCTACAACCATATTCATAACTTGACTTAATTGGATTTTAGATGCTATCACATAACTTGAATTCTGAGACATCAAATCTCCCTGAGATACCAACCTGTAGGGCACATTGTTTCATCTCCTTAATATCAATCCCCTCTTCCACTTGTGGCTGCATCGGCCGCTCGAGAGGTGCATTGTGAGAGTTTTGAGGGTAATTATGCTATTGACGGATCTGCTTTATTAATCTGGCAAGGAAGCGTATTAATAGAAGTCATGAAAAATGATATGAGCATAGTTGGTAAATGGAATGCTGGAGAAGGGGGTGGCTCCGTTTTTTGGCAAGTGATTGGAAGGGATTTCGAGTCCAGGTTGCCAAGATTCATAAAGTTAAGCCACATTACCAGGAAGCACAAGGCAACAGTTTCCAGGGATCTCTTTTTTGTCCCAAGTGTTGACAGTACCATTTTATTCAAAGTGAGCCCGTGCCCACGTCACACAAATATCACACTCTCCAGGGCTCCAGTGGGGGTACCACGCGGGTGGACGGCGTCCTCCCACTTATTTTACCGGGAGCTCGATAACTGGAGCAAATGGAGCCACACATTCACTCTTTGGCCTCTCTGGGGCGAGATCGGCGCTCATTCAGAACGCTGCTCACACGCTGGTGAAAGGGCGAGATTTTGATCGATACCTTATATCTATTGATCCAAACCTCGATCTGGTCGACTGAACCTTTATTGCCTGTCTTGGAAGGAAACGGTACACCTATCTGCAAATTAGTTCACCCAAGAAAGGACTCTACTCTTAAAGATCACGGACAACTTCTAGGTTTCAAAAGTTTATTGTAAAGATATAATGAGCTGCAAATACAAGCATCTCAGAATGAGATTCACGAGATACACAGGTCCAATTACATACATGTGCTCTCGAAAAGCCCTCAGACGAGCAACAGAAATCACTAACACAAGTTCTAAAAATAGCAAAGCTATCAGCATAGACGCATATCTCTCCTTCATTTAGGTTGGAGGAAAACAAACACAGGTTAGGCGTCCCTACCCTGTTCTAGATGGTATCCCTACTTAACCAAGTCCCAACCTAACAAAGGTGTCAGCAATGAATGACCCCCAAGGGAAGTCACCCACTCTAAGTCTCTTGGTGAAAACCTAAAGTTCTCCAGTCATGACCCCTCACTGCCTACCCATCCGCTCTCTAAAGGGTCCTCAGGTCTCTGCTCTAACTCCACCCAGGGGTGCTGTCCCTAATACAAACAGTCAACAACATTTGAGACGCCCCTTGCGAAACGCCTCTCACGTGGTGCAACTTCAGGCTTTTTCCATGATGCTTTGTATTGGGCCTCAGACGTTAGAGTTGACCTTGCTTCTCAGTCTCTTCTCCGGCCCGCTGATACCCCTTAAACATTCCAGAACCCTCCTCCATGTCTGGGCCGTCTACTGAACAGGCCTCTATTCATTCACTTATAATTGGATCCCCCCTTTCCTGTTGCAGACAGATATCTGCCGCCAAGAACCCAACTCTCATAGACTTCTAAAAAGGCTTGCAACATTTCTCAGCCCAGACATGTACGTGTAAATCAATGCTAAAACATTTCAGGCCTACAATATTTCACATTATGATTATAGCATTCAATTTCTTCATTTAATTAAAGCATGTTAAAACTCTTATTCTATTATTTAGAAAACATTACTCTAAATCATGGCCCATTAATGCAATGACCAAAAACGTTAAACAATCTGTGTCGTAAAAAGAAACACCTTCCCTTTTAGCTCCAGCTCTGGCCCTGAGGCCTACCACGTTCTGCGTTTTACCACAGACCATCTTATATGTTAACAGCTACAAGACATAGATTCAAAATAATCACATCTACTAAAATCATATAATGTCACACATTTCTGTATTAATTCCACTTCTACTTAAATCTCTATATTAGCTATACATTTAGAATATAATTTCAGATACTATTAGCACTCATGGCATTTCTCTTCATGAATTATGCTCTCTATAGGTAAGTGTGATGTACTCATATATTTATATCAGTTTGCGCTCTCTCAGTTCCCCCCTTTGATGACCTCTCGGGGTCATCACTAACATTTAAACTGCAGTTATTGCTGGCATTCTCTGCGCTTCCAGAGCTCTCAGGCTCCTGTACTGATTATCTTGTATGGCAGCCAATCTCTGCAACTGTTCTCTTTGGGCCCTTTCTGACCTTCTTGCTCTGTACCATTTGAATACCCTCACCAATCCCCACAATATTATCCCACAGATCAATATTATGATGATAGGCTTTAGGATATACCAAATAAAGCTTTTGCCTAAGGTGGAAAACCACCCTCCAACTGTACTCATTCCGTGGCCCACCTTTTCCCAGACATTTTCTCTACTCAAGTCTTCGATCTCTTTGTGTATATTAGTTATGTTCTTAATAACTTTCTCAAGGGGTTTTGAAAGGTCTGGAATGTAAGTGCAACATTCCTGAACCTTCAAAGCCTTACAGACTCCGCCCTCTTTTGCTAATAAGACATCTAATGCAAGCCGATTTTGAAGAACCATAGCCCTTATCGATTGCATCTCTCCTTCTACCAGCATTAAGGACTGAGCAGTGCTGGCAGACAACCTGTCGACAACTGTTGCCAATCGTCTAATTTTAACATCATTAAGGATTATTCCCAAAAGAGGGAACATAGCTCCAAAGACATCTCCAACCATTTCTGCATCGCCTAAATCCCTCCTTCCCCTCGATGATGTCTGGCCCTCAATGATCAATAAGTCTTGTGCATGATATATTTTGGGGAAGACAATTGCCAAGTAACATGATCCATACCAGTTGTCAGGTAGTCTCACGTAAGCATTTCTTCCACATACAAAATACACATTTGGAATCACTTGCATTCCCTTCAGGAAATCCTTAGTGTAGTACTCTAAATTAAAAGCATGTTCACAGTCAACTTCACCCACGTATACATTTTCATAATACGTTTTGGCTCGGTGAAGACATAACTTTCCTTTCTGTGCTTTATCTAAAGCTATTGGACCACTACTACCCTTTCTCTTATGTGACTTCTCTTCCTCGGTCCAATCTAATTTCCCTTGTCCTGATTTTTTCAAAATCTTTTGTCTCCTGTAACGATCATCCACCTGCCCTATGAATTTTTTCTCGACTTCGGACACCTTGCATGTCAGATTATTTCTACGGGCATGTGAAGTATCTAAGGTAATCCAAGGAATGAAGAATTTGGCCAATCTGTCTTCACTCTTCCAGTAATCCCATTTATTCATCTGCTTATAATTCGGGACTTCTGGCAACACAGAATCATAATTGGAGAAATAGTATTCAAAACTATCTCTCTCATAAAATATACTAAGCAATAAGCTACATGTAATGCCATATGTCAGAGGGAGGTGATGATATCGAATTCCTTCATCTACAGACGCAGGCAACTGCATGCAGACGTAGCAATCCTTAACCTCCATGGCATCCACGTATTCATACAAAAGTTTAGCATAAGCATTTGACCTAAAGTCTCCTTGGGACTCGTCTACATGTAACCTGCGGGCTTCTGCAGCCAATAACGCTTTCTCTTGAGTGTTTTCCCTTTTCTCACCTGCAACAGTGGGTGTAAGTGTTACTACAGAATTCGCATCAGTTACCTTTACCTCTTCCTCATGTCCCTTTACATAAGAAATTGTTACCACTAAAGCTATTAATATTATCACTCCTACTATTAGTGTACCTATTATACATTTAGCTCTGCGGTTCGGGGTGCCGGCCTCCATTTCGTCAGACTATATAGTTCTCTCTTTATCTCCGCAAAAAGTTCTTTTCCTCTCGTTCCTTTACAGTCTCTTTTCAATCCTTTTTGTCTTTAGAATCCACACAGTTGGAGGCTGACAGCCTTTTTCGCAAAAAGTCCTTTCACAGTTCAAAAAGACAACCCTAGCCCTTCTCCATCCACTCAAGGGGTTCCCTAAAATTCTCTGCTTCCTGGGCGCTAGGTAATCTTCTTTCCTTCTGCTTGCTTTATTTACAAAGTCCTTTAACAATCGACTATTAGATTTGTAGTTGCAGCTTCAATAGCATAGTTCAATATTTCCATGCGAAGAGTATGCTCTTCATGTGCTGTTATCGTGGTACCAAAGTCGGGGAATTTCAATTCTGTAAGAAACATGTGTTTTAACTTGCTGAGGCGGGGAGGTCTGGGGAGCACGAATGTTAGTGACCCTTCTTGTTCGACACCGGGTACCAACAGTTGTATTTCCACGGTGATAATGGGCTCAGAACTGGACACCACCACCGCTCGGATCCTCCCTGTCTCCGGTTTCACAGACATTTGTCGCCAGATATGTCCACTCAGGTGTGGAGTATCTTCTGTTAGGCACACGCACTCTTCTTGACCTTCTTCGGTCCGGTGCTTCAGCGCCCTGAGCACCTTCTTCTGGGTCTGAGTCTTCTGATATCGGAGGAAGGGTTGCTTCTGGAGTTGACCTCAGGCTAGAACTTCTTCTTTGCGGCCAATTTGCTTCTCCACGTGCCCTTCTACTCCTTCTCCTTCTGGTCTGTTCTCGCTCTCTTTCAGACCTGTCAGGGTCAGACTCGTACTCCCAGCTGTCTTCTCCTTCTGTAGCGTCTTCTGTTTCGCTGTTGTACTGACCGTCCTCAGCTTGGTCAGACTCGTTCCCTGCTTCCACTGGCACCTCTACAGCTTGGCTAGCCCCCTCTATGGCTTCTTGGTCCTCTGCTGGACGTCCATCCGAGAGAGGAGCTGTTTCCAGAGGTGCTGGAACCCTTTTCGTATGCGACGCGTGTATCCAGTTGGGCAGGCCTCCCACCTTTACAGCTGTACTTGTGATCAGGATGACCTGGTAGGGCCCACGCCAACGAATATCCAAGCAGCTTCTTCTCACATGTTTCTTCACCAGGACCCAGTCCCCAGGATACAGGTCATGGCAAGGGCCCTGGCACGCTGGAACCTCTGCAGCCTGCACCTGAAGGGACACAGAACGCATGGCGTCAGACAGCCCCTTACAATAGTCCAGGATCATATCATCTGTGATATTTAACAGTGCAGTAGCTGGAATAGATGGCAGTCTCATTGCTCTCCCCATTAACACCTCATGTGGTGACAACCCTGTTCTTCTGTCTGGGGTACTACGAAGGCTCATGAGTACTAATGGCAGGGCGTCAGGCCAATTCAGGGTCGTTGAGGAGCAAACTTTCGCTATTCTGGACTTGATCGTGCCATTAATTTGTTCCACAATTCCTGAGGCTTCTGGTCGGTAACTGCAATGGAGCTTCTGGTCAATATTCAGTGCAACACAAATCATCTTCACAAGCTCGCTGTTAAAATGTGTTCCCCTATCTGATTCCAAAAAGGCCGGCACCCCGAACCGAGGGATAAGTTCTCTAAGCAGTAACTTAGCCACTGTGAGGGTGTCGCACCTACGTGTAGGGTATGCCTCAACCCATCTGGAGAACACACAAACAACCACCAGGACATAGCGGAGGCGGTTGCATCTTGGCATTTCAATGAAATCTATCTGCATTCTGTTGAATGGACCTCCAGACCTTCCTATGTGACTTAGTGCAACTGGTGTTCTTTTCCCTACATTCAGCTGCTGGCAGGTCACACAACGCTGGCACACTGCTTCTGCTGCTATTCTAAACTTAGGATTGTACCAAGTCTGTCTAAACACTCTCAGCATAGCATCTCTCCCTAAGTGTACGGGACCATGTATGAGTCTAGCCATTGGACTCACCATCTCATTGGGCAACACTGCTCTGCCGTCTGCTGAGACCCAAAAATGAGTCTCACCCATTACACATCCTGCCTTTACCCATGTTTCCTTTTCTGAATCAGGAGCATTTTCTTGCATGGTTGACAATTCATCCCAAGTATCAACAGTTTCCAGTATCATGGCTAATTCAGTTCTTACATTTATTCCACCCACATCCACCTCTGTGAAAGAGTAACCTTGTTCTGCGCAATACCGCGCAACTTCATCAGCATATCTATTGCCTTTTGAAACAAAGTCCTCATTTTTGGTATGTGCGATGCACTTTACAACTGCGATACTTGCTGGACATTGCAATGCTTCTAACAACAAGCGCACAAACTCTCCATTGCGAATGGGAGAGCCTGAAGAAGTCATGAACCCTCTTTGAGACCATAACTGCCCGTAATCATGAACTACCCCAAACCCATATTGGCTGTCGGTGTAGATGGTGACTCGAATTTGATTGCCTGCTAAGCAAGCACGTGTTAGGGCAATAATCTCGGCTACCTGAGCGGAGTGTACTCCTTCCAGGCACCCTGCTTCCACAACTCCTTCAATTGTACAAACAGCATAAGCTGCTCTCAACTGCCCAACTTCGTCTCTTACACATGAGCCATCGACAAAGAAAACTTCATCTGGGTCGGTCAGTGGCTCATCTACGATGTCGGGTCTGGGTTTGGTGCATAGTTCAGTCACATCGAGACAGTCATGGTCTGTATATTCATCATCATCATCAATATCATTTGGAAGTGGCATTAAGGTAGCAGGGTTCAAAACAGAGCATCTCTTGAGGGTCACGTTCTCTGCAGCAAGAATAACTTGCTCATAGCGCGTGAGCCTGCTATTGGTCAGATGCTGTGTTTTGGTCCTGGTCATCAACAGTTCAACAGAATGTGGCACGCACACCTCTAACGGGTGCCCCATGACGATATTTTCACATCTCTCAATGCTGACACCCGTTGCAGCAACGGATTTGAGACATCCGGGCAACGCTGCGGCTACTGGGTCTAAAGTAGCCGAGAAATAAGCAACTGGTCTACGGGCATTCCCATGGATTTGGACCAACACAGACAACGCACAACCTTCTCTCTCACAACAGTAAAGAAAGAATTGTTTATTGTAATCAGGCATTCCCAATGCCGGAGCACGACACAGGTCCTCTCTCAGCTGTAAGAATGCCATCAAACAGTCTTTGTCCCATGGTACCGGATCACTCACCTCTTTGTGCGTCAGTTTTTGCAAAGGTTTTGCTTTCAGTGAAAAGTTCACGATCCACTGTCGGCAATAACCCACCATCCCTAGGAACATCCTGACCTCTCTCTGGGTCTGAGGCGCATTCATTTTCATGATCGCCTCTATCCTATCTGGTGACACTTTTCGTTTGCCTTTCTCAATTCTGTGTCCCAAGTACTGCACTTCTGTCAGGCAGTACTGCAATTTTCCCGGGGATACCTTATGCCCATTGGCAGCTAGGTGATTTAACAAAGCAATGGAGTCTTCCCTACAAGCTTCTTCTGTTTCTGACGCCACAAGGAGGTCGTCTATGTACTGGACCAGAACTGACTTCTGGGGCAGCACTAGACTTTCAAGATTTTTCTTCAGAAGCTGGTTAAAGATCGATGGACTCTCTGTATACCCCTGAGGGATACGACACCATGTTAGGACGCGATTTTCCAGCTTAAATGCGAAAAGAAAATGGCTATCTTCGTCCAAAGGGATCGAAAAGAAAGCCTGACAAAGATCTATCACAGTGAACCACTCAGCTTGGAATGGAATCTGAAACAGTATCACTGATGGATTCGGTACCACTGGACAACATGAAACGACTATGTTATTAATCTTTCGAAGGTCCTGCACTATCCGAAATTTCCCATTTGGTTTCTGCAGACCCATAATCGGGGAGTTACATGGACTACCCACGATTTCTTTCAGTATTCCCTGTTTAATCATGGACTCGATCACGGGTTTTATGCCTGCAATCGTTTCTGGAGTCAGTTTATACTGGGGTGTTCTTGGGAACTCAGCATGCGGTTTCACTACAATTTTCACTGGGTCCACCCCTTTGACCAATCCAATCTCTTCCCCAGTGAAATCCCATACCTCTGATGCCACTGTCTCTCTCAAATCCCAGGGAAGCTCGTCTACTGTCAAAGTAGGGTACAGCTCCACACATATTCTTGAGTTTGCAACTTTGAAATCTGCATCATCATCATTAGTCAATACCTCCACTCCCTGGGGTGTACAATATATAGTACAATTCAATTTGCACAACAGGTCTCTTCCTAGCAGACACACAGGGCTTGAATCGCAAACCACAAATTGGTGCTCATCGCTGTACTTCCCTATTTTCACCTGTACCGGTTCTGTCAATTGGCTGGTTATTCTCCTGTTTGCGACCCCTACCACCTGTATGGTCTCTCCAGACATGGGCAGGTCTGGAACTGCAGCTGATCTGATCGTGGATCTAGTGGCTCCTGTGTCCACCAGAAATGTCGTAGGGCACCCTGCTACTTCTGCTTCCACATAGGGTCCCCTCTGATCTACCTCTAAGGCTGCCCCAAGGGTGCAGTCTTCTCTTTCCACTCTCTGTCCGGTTAATGGGTCCACATAATAGCATTCTTCACCTTCCACAAACAGGGGCATTTGTCTATAGGTCTTACCCATACTCCCTACTCGAGGAGGTTGCGGGAACTGGGCTCGGGGAGGAGCCCCCCCCCCTTTGAGCACCTTTCCTTGGTATGGCGTCGCCCCTCTCATAGGTGCGCTCTGAACCTCTTCCTCCTCTATCTCTTGCTCTCCGATCTCCACATTGTAAGGGCACTCGCGTTTCCAATGCCCCAACTCGTTGCACTGGTGACACCTAGTCGTTTTCTTCAAGGTAGCTATGTCTACTCTGGGTCTAAAGGTAGTACTCTCCTCATTACCCTTGTTCTGACTGTACTGCTTCTTACCTCCTGTACCTGTCCCTTGCTGCTGTTGTTGCGGTCCCCCCTTTCCTGCTGCCTGCAATTGTACCACCATCAGCTTCTCTTTTAGTTTCTTAGCCTTGGAGTCTACCTCATCACAGCAGTACCTGGCATATCTCAGTATTTCATCTAGGGGTCTACTTTGCCAACAAATCGAGTGTTGCTGAATCATCAAACTAATATCCGGTCTCAGTCCCAGGACGAACTTGGACACGAATTGCCCTATGTCCTTTGGATCCATTACATCCAAGCCGCTATACTGTTTAAACGCCTTCAGCAATCTCTCGTAATATTCATGGACTGTCTCTTTGGGTTCCTGTCTCGTTCTGTCTATTCTGACCCAATCTATGTCTTGCATAGGCACTTTTTCTTTCAGCCAAGTCATCACTCTCTCGAATTTTGCCATCACGATCTCGGACGGCCCATTAGTCCTAGCATCTCTCTCTGGCTCCGTTGTGGGCCACTCAGCGCTAACCTTGCATGCTGTCCACAGATCTCCTGGTACTACAATGTCAAACAGCGTGTTCAGATCTATCCATAGGACTTTTGAGATCTTTACAAACCTCTCGACTTGCTTGTACCACTCCACGGGGCTCTCTCGTAACTTGGGGAAAGATGTGGTAAAAGCAGCTAAATCTCCCCTACTCCAAGGGACATGTACATAGCTCCCATTGGCAACTTCACGCAAAGGGTAAGCTTCTATTCCCTGCTGTCCTGGTGTTATACCAATCATGCTTCTTCTGCCGGTCCCTTTCTTGGACCACCTCTCTTCCCACTTATCTAGTGCCCTCCATGTCCTTATTCCAGTAATCAATTCCCTTATGTGTGTTTTCAGCCCAATCGTTCTCCTCTCATCTAGATCCCGATCTGAGTAATGTAGCCTGTGGTTACCCTGTAATGCTTTGGTTCTTGACAAGTCCACCATATATTTGCCTGCTAGTTCGACTAACTTCTCATGGACTGCTCTCGCCTTTCGTGTGATGTCCTTTGCCATATACAGTATTTCATCCTGTTCATACATTTCCATTCTTTCCAAAGGCAGGGTACCATCTACCATGTCATCCAGATCTGACCTTAAGCTGGAGACATCAAGTCTCTTGGCTTTTATCTCAGCTCGCAATATGTCTTTTGAAGGGGGCTCACTGGTCTCCCTACCATCCCAACTTCGAGCTCTGCGTTTGGGCTCGGGAGAATTAATGGGTGGCCTCCCTTGCTCCCATCTCTCCAAGTCCCATGCTCGGCCATCCGATCTTGGAAGGTGATGGAACACGGGCCTGTTATCCCTACTCTCTCTCTGCCCACTCTCGTCTTCCTCTCTCCTCTCACCGCACATCTCTCTGTTATTTTCCCTCTGGTCGCTACACTCCCTTTGCCTCGTATCGCTCAGTATCCGATACGATCCTTCCTGGTTCCCCATATTCCCTGGGCTGCGCTCATTTCTGTCATCACAGGGACTATGGTGCGACCTCTCACAACTCCCATTCTGTTCTCTGGTGCCAGGCACACAGTGTGGACACTTAAAGCTGTTCCTGTACTCTTGCGCTCTCCTCTCCCCTTCACTGAGTATTGGGCACGCCACCCCTCCATTCCCGGGGCCCCCGTTTTCCAGGTCTGTTCTACCTCCATTCCGGGCCCAATGGGTGACTCCCCTACTCCCTCTACAGTCCCACTCCGGGCTACTCTCCCCAGCCCCGCAGTGAGTTCGTGCTCTGCTGTCCTGACTTTCCCTTTCTGCTTCTGCAGCATTGATGCACTTTTGAGCCTTCACTGCCTCATCCCACTGCTTCATGTACTCATTTAGCTCTTGAAAGGATTTTCGTCCAGATCCCCTCAGATCCATTGGCCATCTAGGGCCCCCAGGATCTCCTCCTGGGTCCCCTGCTGTGTGCATCGGGGTGCTCCACTCTCTGGGTATCGGCATCTGACTTGGTGAATTAGTGGTATCGTTCCTCCTTGCCTGCTCTGCTCTTTCTCTGTCTTTCCGCTTCCGTTCTTCCCCTTTTGCTCTCTCTTGGTCATATATCGATATTATAGGACCTATGGTAACAGGTACCTGTAGTGCATCTGGTAATGGGTAGGATGTGGCGCTTTCCGTTTCCGGCGCTCTTTGTACCACAAACCTACCGACTACCTGTTGCACCTGACTAGGCTGGAGCAACTCTTTCTTTGGCTCAGGATCCCACTGTGAACTGGGAAGCGGTCTATGCTCTCCTGCAATGCCCCCCTTTTCTCCTTCAGTATTCTCGACCTCTCCCCCTGCTCTATTATACGGGGGTGGCCTGTCTGTCAGTAATCTGTTTATCAGGCTGTCCTCTGTTTCGCTCTCATCATCTTCTTCTAGGGGGCTTTTATTTACTGGCGCCTCTAACACTGGGTACAGTTTATTTATTTCCAAATTATGCACTCTCCATCTTTTAGCATCCGCATCCCACCTGGCATCCTGTACTGCCCTTACCGAGCGTTTCACCCTTTCTTGTCGTCTGTTCATATTCCTTTCATGCGCTGCCCTAAGCCATGCTTCAAGGGCTTCAAACTGGGTTGGTCTAGGCAAGGGTCTCTTTGAGGTCATGACTGATTTCAATCGATGTAACACCTCTAATCTGAACGTCCCGTACTTCGGGAACGTCAGTTCCTCGTTTCCTTCAGTAATCTTACTCCACTCTGATATCCAAAGGATCGTATGCAACCCAACATTTACTGCCATATAACGAGCTGGCGTACCCTCCGGCGGGGCTTCTTCCCCTTCATACGATCCTCGCCTCTCTTTCTTAAACAGCGCTTTCAACCATTTAAAACACTTCATAATTATGCGCACAAAATCCAGCCTCGCTACTCTGTTTACTTCCTGGTGACACTCCACCAATCCTGTCGCGGCTTTTCTAGCTTGGCCTATCACAGCGCGGTCTTTCTCCTGTTGGCCAATCACGTCGCGACCCTGTATGACGTGTTCGCTAGCTGGCCTATCACAGCGCGGTCTTTCTCCGGTCAGCCAATCACTGCGCGACACCACCTGACGTCTCTTTTCTCCGCTTCGCAGCAGCACCCCTCCTTTCTCAACTCGTCTCCCGGTTATGCATGCGTCCCATTCATACACTGAAAAATGACTACTTCCGACCAAGCGGTCACTTCTCTCGACTGTACGTCCACAGTCTATCTGTAATTGTCAACACAACTGACGAGATGTCTATCGTCTCTCTGATAGGTTACTTACACACACAGTAACTTCCGACCAGCGTCCGTTACTCACGCACTCACTCTTACGTTCCCCCTATCTCGGTCTCTCGGGCGATCAATGGTACCTCATGACCCCCTTCACTCTAGTTGACAATTACTCTGGGTGTCCGATACACCCGAACCACTTAAGCTCTCCTTGAACTTAAGATTTCCACCGGTTGCGCGCGCTCACAACCTGTTCCACAGTCACTCTACAAACATTCAACTCCGCCAGACATTACAACATAGATACAATACAAAAACACCGCAATCTAACACGCATAACCCTTTATACTCACTCTCAACCGATACTGCTGCTTTTTCTGTCTCACGTCATCCGGATCTTCATCTGCGGGCTGTTCTTCCGATCATCGATTTCTAGGGGCCTTGGGGTAAGCTAACCTGGCCTAGGTCACCGTCCTCAAGAAGGCAACCATCCTCTATAGCTACCAACTGAAAGGGCGAGATTTTGATCGATACCTTATATCTATTGATCCAAACCTCGATCTGGTCGACTGAACCTTTATTGCCTGTCTTGGAAGGAAACGGTACACCTATCTGCAAATTAGTTCACCCAAGAAAGGACTCTACTCTTAAAGATCACGGACAACTTCTAGGTTTCAAAAGTTTATTGTAAAGATATAATGAGCTGCAAATACAAGCATCTCAGAATGAGATTCACGAGATACACAGGTCCAATTACATACATGTGCTCTCGAAAAGCCCTCAGACGAGCAACAGAAATCACTAACACAAGTTCTAAAAATAGCAAAGCTATCAGCATAGACGCATATCTCTCCTTCATTTAGGTTGGAGGAAAACAAACACAGGTTAGGCGTCCCTACCCTGTTCTAGATGGTATCCCTACTTAACCAAGTCCCAACCTAACAAAGGTGTCAGCAATGAATGACCCCCAAGGGAAGTCACCCACTCTAAGTCTCTTGGTGAAAACCTAAAGTTCTCCAGTCATGACCCCTCACTGCCTACCCATCCGCTCTCTAAAGGGTCCTCAGGTCTCTGCTCTAACTCCACCCAGGGGTGCTGTCCCTAATACAAACAGTCAACAACATTTGAGACGCCCCTTGCGAAACGCCTCTCACGTGGTGCAACTTCAGGCTTTTTCCATGATGCTTTGTATTGGGCCTCAGACGTTAGAGTTGACCTTGCTTCTCAGTCTCTTCTCCGGCCCGCTGATACCCCTTAAACATTCCAGAACCCTCCTCCATGTCTGGGCCGTCTACTGAACAGGCCTCTATTCATTCACTTATAATTGGATCCCCCCTTTCCTGTTGCAGACAGATATCTGCCGCCAAGAACCCAACTCTCATAGACTTCTAAAAAGGCTTGCAACATTTCTCAGCCCAGACATGTACGTGTAAATCAATGCTAAAACATTTCAGGCCTACAATATTTCACATTATGATTATAGCATTCAATTTCTTCATTTAATTAAAGCATGTTAAAACTCTTATTCTATTATTTAGAAAACATTACTCTAAATCATGGCCCATTAATGCAATGACCAAAAACGTTAAACAATCTGTGTCGTAAAAAGAAACACCTTCCCTTTTAGCTCCAGCTCTGGCCCTGAGGCCTACCACGTTCTGCGTTTTACCACAGACCATCTTATATGTTAACAGCTACAAGACATAGATTCAAAATAATCACATCTACTAAAATCATATAATGTCACACATTTCTGTATTAATTCCACTTCTACTTAAATCTCTATATTAGCTATACATTTAGAATATAATTTCAGATACTATTAGCACTCATGGCATTTCTCTTCATGAATTATGCTCTCTATAGGTAAGTGTGATGTACTCATATATTTATATCAGTTTGCGCTCTCTCACTGGCTTCTCTGATGCAATTGCATCTAAGGGGTGAGCGAGGGGAGGCAATGAGTTTGATGGTGCGAGCCACCTTTCGTGACGTCACTTCCTATCGTGACATCAGCGTCCCCCCAATTCTTTATTTAGGACTTGTGCCCTGACACTCTCACACTCAGCAGTGAAGTTACCAATTTCAGAAAAGTGGCCAAAAAGGGAATGTGCTGGTGAGATAAAGCTGCCCATTGAGTGGTACCTCTGGAGGACAGGTTGAGGCATGTTTATGCATATGTAAAAATATGTATGAGATTCATTAAATGTGTACCTGGCTGTCAATGGTATAAAATATGAATCTAGCTACATGGAGCGCTGTACAGGAGTGTGGTACAAGGAACATTTGCGGTAGCGTGGGTGAGAGGGATTTACAGTAAGACGAGGGTGAAAGGAACAGGGAGGTGTCTAGCGAAGAGGGATAATCGGATTGCCCAGGGGTTGGGAGGAGTCACGCGTGAGGATGCTGTTAGGGACAGGGGAGGAGGCAGCACTTGAGTGGGATGAGGCACAGAGTTTACAAAACGTGTGAGGGTGAGGAGAAGGTAGGTAGGCTGCAGCATGGTGTGGGAAACAGTGGTTCAGAAGTGAAGATGTTAATGTTCCTGTGGCTGGTCGAGACCAGGGCTGTGCTGCGGTCAGGGTGGCGCTGACCCGACCATGTGGCCACGACTCGGTAGTATTCCTTGAGTTTAAATCCATGGTGGCCTATGTGACATTGCCCAGAAACGTCACAACATTGAACCCAACTGGAACGTGTCAAGCTCTTTTGCTTTTCTAGTGCTCTTTATGTAATATGCACGTAAGAGTGACTGCCCCAGTGGCGAGCTGTTCTAAACCGCAGGCAGCTTCCTCAGAACACACGCAAGCTAATAAACTGCTTTGTATGAGATCCAATTTTTCCCTAAGCGGATCCTATATCCAGTGACTCAGTAAGTCACACAGAGAGCGAGTCAAGATGGTGATCAATCATGGGTTTGTGCTGTTCATCATCCAAACAGAGGCCGTTTTCAGGCACATGCTCACTCCAATAGACGCGAAGCAGCCGCAGACTACGTTGCTTGGTTGGCTCAATGATTGGCCGTGTTGTTGGCTCGGCTCATCTGAGAAGTGCTGCTGTTAGTGAGTTCCCGAATGTCAATGGCTGGCATCTGAATTCCTCTGCTGATTTCAGTTTTAACTTAAGCAGAATCTATAGTTCCTGGATACCCTTGCAGGTGATTAGCCATGCATTATAAATCCTAATTGCTTGATTGAAATATCATAATATCGAATGTAGAACTCTGTCATGCATTAAGTCTACATCCAGAATACACGAAGACACAGTATATTAAATTAAAGTAGTCGTCTCTTTGTGCCTGTTATCTGCTCTGCTCTGCTCTTTGCAGCTTCCATCTCTGTTCTCTCAGACAGCTTCTGGCAGGGGTTGGCATATAGGAACTCTAAACTCCATCAAATTCACCACCCTGACTCTAAGCACAGGTCCTTCCTAAGCAACCCACCTCTGAGGTTTTGCTAACTATCTCTTTTTACAAGAACAGGGCTACATTCTTATCTTTGTGAAAGTGTTTGCACAAGGATCAATATTACAATGTTCTCTTAATAAATTCTGGCAGGTCAAACCCGTCAAAAGGTATGAGGATGAGGCCAGTAAAATGGCGAACATGCAGAATTCAGAGTGAGCAATACCAATTCTGCATGTTATGCCTCATTTGCAAGTTAAAACTACAAATAGGAGGTATTTAGCCCACATGACACATGCTATAGAAGTGCCCTATACGTTCATACATACGCACATACATGGTAAATACTTCACCTCATACCAAGGGTGGTAAATGTTTCAACCTGTTCCGTCTAACTTGTAATGAGGGCCTGAGTGTCCTTCCTGAAGGAGAGTGAAAGAGGGCCATCTCAATTCTCGACTGTTGTCCTTAATTTGCATCTATGTTTATTCTGACCCTTTCAATATTTTGATGACTAGATACTTTGGTTTTGATATCCTCATTATCTCGCGTCTTGGAATATTTCCTTACAACTGGTATGTACGACACATCCACATTTTCGGCATCTTTTAGATTTGGCTGGATATTTGTCAGTAATCCCGGATTCATAATAAATGTTACCACACCAGATATTTGGGGTGTTAACATAAATCTATCCCATAATAACATGTGGAATCAGCCTTTACGCTTATATGTCTAGATTTAAAGAAGGTATAATCTTGGCATTTGCTTTTTGTTGTAGCTACTGCACGCTGCTCTCTTGTGCTGTGATGTGGTATTACCACATTTGTTTTGTGGTCCTGCAACCTCACCTTAAATCTCAAAAGTCATGTTATGAAGTAATCATAAATAAACACATCGCACTGCCAAAACTCAGAAATAAGTAAATACACAAATTGTGCGGTAGTAGCTACTACTCGTATATTTAACCTTATTTTAGGTAATTCCAACTTTTCTCCAAACAGGGGTGCAACTAGACCCAAATTTGGGGGGGGGGGGGTAACTCTCCCAGCCAGGGCATGCCATAGCACTGGTCGCACACGGTGCAACAGTCTTTTTTGGTGCCCCTCCCCCATTTCCTCTTTCTCCCTGAATTCCCTCACTTCCACTCACCAACAATGTATCTCATCTCTCTATAGCTCTGTAGGAAAGTAGAATCTGCTTTCATGGTCACCCTCACTTTTTCCTGGTGTCAATGTTTTTCTGACTAGTTTGACTGCGATCCTGCTAATCAGGACCCCAGTCTCTGTACTTCCTCTCTAAATTGGACATCGTTAGTACTTGGGTAACCCCCATATTGGCTACTGATGTACCCTTGTAAGTCCCTAGGATATGGTACTAAGGTACCCAGGGCATAGATACACCTGGGGTCCCTCATGGGCTGAAGCATGTATCATGCCACCCGTGAGGGACCACTCAAATTGTATCTACAGGCCTGCCATTGCAGCTTGTGTAAGCTGGTACTACCACCACTTACAACAGATATAGGTTTATCTATATCTGAGGTCACTGCACTTAAAACCAATAAGTCACCCCTGAAGGCAGGCCTTACAATCCTGAAGGCAGGGTGCTCGATTCTAAGTGTGAGGGTGCTTCTGCTTGAGCAGGGCACCTCTACAACCTTCGGAGTCCATTCTCCTGGGTTGTGAGTGCATCAGCCATTCCGATACATAGAGTGGCCATGCATCATTATGTGGTGGCCATCTCTAACCTGGCTGTAACAAACCCTGTTGTGTTTGGTATCAAACATGTTGGAATCATACCTCAACACTTTAAACACATGTCAGGAGTATGATTCCATGCACTGTAAAGCTTCTCTGGGAGGCCCTCAGTGCCATTCGTACCAGTCTTCTACATTCGGCAGCAAGCTTTGGCTGCTGCCAACCAGAGACAAAATTCGGCCCTCCCTGCTGCTCTGCTGAGCTAGGGCCGAGCAGGGTAAGGCAGGGCATTAGGTTTCCTGTCACAAGGAGGTGTAACCACCTCCCAAACAGGATTTACTGTATTGGGACAGGCTGGGGGAGGGGGCTTGCCAGCACCACTGAGACTGCTTGATGGGCACATTTGATGCCCTCCTTGCATACTCCAGTTCAGAACAGCTCAAGGAGCCGTTGGCTCTCGCTCTGTCGTGAAATTTGACAAAGGACATGCCCCCTCCTCTGGGAGGGACCCCTGAATCTCTCCAACCCTCTCCTTAGGGTACTTAAATGCTTACCTGTGGGTGGGTCCCTCGATTCATCGTGGGACAAGATTCAGATCCAACTCCACTTCATCTTCGACTTTCTGGGCAGTCTGGACTTCGCATTGGGAAACAAGACTGCAACTGGGAAGACTCCTGCTGCTGATGGTCTCGTTGTTTTGCAAGTCTTCTGCAACATCTGTGCCCATGCTCCATGCAGGTTCTTCACAGGGCCTGTGGACATCCGAGACACCCGAAGGAATCTCCCTTGGAGTCAAGGAGTCACTCCCCTGCATATGCAGGCACCACAATGCAGCTGGCCGGTCTGCTGATCCTGGACTCAGAAAGGCTCAGAAACACAGGTGGTGGTTCTGCAACTCCCTCAAGGCCTGACCTGTCTTCACAGCATGTTTAAAGCCAGTATCCCTCATCAGAACCGCTGGAGCAGTACCCTTGTGCACCGCGTTGACATGCCCTTTCTGAAGCTTGTTGACTCTCCTGCAGAGATCTTCAGGCTCCAAGAAGCTCCAGCCTCAAGCATCTCCTGCAGCCAAGATCTTCGTCCTCACTGCATCCTCTGCACTGTGGCCCTTCATCCCTGGCAAGCTGTTAGAGGTCCACATGTGACTAATGTGCCTCCGGCCTGTGGGTTTCTCGAGGGTCTTCTATGGCTCTAGTGGGCTCCCCTGCTTACTTGGGGCCTGCTCTGACTAACCTGATGTGGTGAGTCACTTGAACCTTGCTGGACCCGACATTGAACCTTTTTCGAATACTGCGCCTGTTGCCGTTGCCAAGGCTTGTTGGTGCCCCCTGCAGACACTGACCTCCTGGCTCTCAATACCAGATGTGGGACAGCTTGTAACTGGCTCCTGGTCATCCTCAGCATCACCTGGTCTGCACAGCTGCAACTTCAACAACACCGCCAACTCTCCTGCATCTATCGACATTGGTGGGCATTCGCCTTCCATACCTTCTGGTCATTCCTTCGTGGCATCAGAGTGGCATAGACTCTGTCCCTTCTGCTAGCAGGTTCTTCTTGCCTTGAATCCACCTTTGGGTTCTACCGGACTCTTTCACCTTCTTCACCAGCGGCATCTTTACTTAAGTCCTCCATTGTTGTCTACGGCTGTTTCCATTGTCACTTCACACCTATGTACCCGGCTTCCCTGGTGTAGGTATCCTGTTTCCTGGGGTATCCACAGGTGGGATGACTCTCCAGCCTTCCATCTTATATGGGGGTTTCTTCAGGGTCCACTGGGAAGGGCCCTCCGTCATTAAAACTGCAACCGCGACTTACCCATTGACTTGTATTGAGCACACAGTTGTGTTCCCACTCTGCACACGACCTCCGTGGGGTCCCTAGATACTTACCTTGGGTGGTTCCTTGGGTCCCAACTCTTCTATGTCCTCTGAGTCAGTCTCAACTTAGGTTGTGGTTTGCATTCTACTATTTTAGCATATGGTTTACCCCCCCCCCCCCGTGGACCACTCTGTATTTGTACTACTTACCTGTTCTATTACTGAAGTATTGTGTGCATTGGGGTTATATCACCGGATAGAAGATATTGCAATGTTTTAGTGAGTGATTATAATATATACCTACTTTTGTAAGTACACTGCGTGGTTCTTTTATCACTTAGCTCACACCATAAGATTACGTACTGGTAAAACAAGCTGCTTTACACTCTTTCGAGACTAAGCATCAAGGCTGCCCTCCACAACTCCCACTTGAAAAGCTTTTTATGGTTGTCTAAAACCACTAAAATCACCATATGGGTTGTCTGGAATAGTGCAGGGTGCTACATTTACATAAGTGAGCACCATACACTAAGCCAGACTCCTACAAGCACCTTTCTGACAAACATTACATTTTTTTACAGCACTACTTATAGTTTACTCACACTCAGTTTTGTAATCTGCATGGTACACATTCTTTGCAGCAAGCATATTAACCCTCTGCGCTGTGTGGGTGGCAGGAGTGCCAATGTAAGTGCACGGTGAGCAATGCAACAGTGTGAGAGTAGGGTAAGAGAAGTGACTGCAGGGTGAGTGAGGTGATCATATCAATTTGGGTGCAGATGTAGGTGCAGAGAGGGACGAATGAATGCATGGTTAGTGATGGGCTTGTTTGAGTGAGATTGCAGATTGAGCAGTGAGGGGGAAAGGCGAGTGAAGTGTCACATGAGTTTTAGGGTGAGTAGTGTGCTTGTGTGATTGCAGGGTGAGGTACAGGGTGAACAGAGCAAGTGCATTGTGAGTGCAGAGTGACATCGGTGAGTGTAGGGTGAGCGGGTGAATGGTGTGAGTTCATGGTGATTGGTGTGATTGCATTGTGATAGCTGTAAGTGCAGTGTGAGCGTGAAAGTGAAGGTCGAGAAAGAGGAGTGAGTTATCTGAATGCAGGGTGTATTCCCAGACACTTGAACAAACTCAACATGTTATTGACAGCGGTGTAGGATTTACGATCTAATTTAAACTATTGCTAATATGGCATTAATCAGGGATTGAGGGTGGAGGAAATAAATAATGTGCTGATCCTGCAACAAACTTCCAGTCTTATAATTAGGGCTGCCAACTCATTATTTTGATGTCCCAGATGGTACAAAAGAAAGCAGTCACCTAAAGCCGTATTTTCAGCACTTATCTGTACCTACTTCAAACAGCAAATATAAATAGAAAGCACTTAAAATTGTATTCTAGGGCTGCCTGAATGATCCATTACTGATTATTAAAGGAAACAAAGACAGAAAAGTCGTATTACAAATGAATACATACTTTTTTATTTATAACCCCATTTAGTATTAAGACAAGGGCTTTGCAAGCTCTTTAAACAACACTTTATATACCTTGTCATACAATGCCTTCTCACACTACAGCAGAAAATGAAAAAAATACAAATGTAAGGAATAGGCAGAGTGGGGCCCATGGGGTACTGAAAACAGAAAAAAACGAAGCCTCTGTAACCAGTTTACAAAGATATGTAAATATGCCAATGGACTTCAAAGACCTGTGAACAACTCAGGCGTGCCAGAGATAAGACTCCAGACACTGCCCAGCCGAGCCCACAGCAGCTTGAGCTGCAGCAGCCTGGGCAGAGACAAACGACGGGGTGGGGGGGGGGGATGAAGCCCTTTTAGCCCTATGGGAGTTGAGCGCCTGTCTCCAAATGATGCAATTTGCATTGCCTGACAGTTCCATTCTGTACATGTCCCAGCAGCCCTATGTTTTGTGGAATTATCCTCCTTTTTAGGTCTCGGCCTGCGAAATACTGCGCACATGCGCAGTCAAGCTGGCGAGATTTAATGAGATTCAATAAGTTTCACTAGCGTGGTTAAGCCCCGCCCCTCGTTTCCATTGGCTGGCGTCGCCGTTCATGCTAAACGGTGGCCAGCCATTGGAGAAGAGGTCCCAGTGACGGTCTTCTTTCTCTTTTAGCCCCGTCCCTTTCAGACTGGGTTCCTTGACTTTCTGCTGTGGTAAAAGGTTTCTTATCTTCTTTATGGGGCCATCTGCCTTGCCCCATAAAGAAGATAAGAAAGCTTTTACCACAAACGTAAGTCAGGCCAAGCCAGTCTCAAAGGGATGGCAGAAAGAGAGAAAACTGTCTGTTATGGCGAGCGCTTATTTTCTCCAGTGAGAGAGAGGTTTCAGAGCCCGAATACCTTAATTCCCTTAATATTTGGTATGTATCCCGTGTGACAGTGTACCCATGCTTCTGTGTTTATGTGTTTGTGCGCACTCATGCGCGATTGTGTGGTTCATGTGCATAAACAGGTTTATTTTCCGTTCTGGCAATGTTGCCACTTTTCTGAAATATTCTTTTGACACCTGATCGTCTATGGTTTAGTTAAGCTGCTGAAAGTGGTAAATACAGCATATTATACTGCCTCTTTCTGAGAGGTGCTTGTGTGCCTAAAACAAGCCACAATTTGGGCTCTCTCCAGCGTTGGCTGAGAAAAGAGCGCTCCAAGCAGCTTGGCATGGATGCGGGCTCTGTCAGCTGGTGTCACTTGTGCATGGAGCAGTCTGGTGGCATTTCTTATCACCGCTGCCTGTGTCTTACACTTGCTTGAAAGTCTACTGCAGTGGAGCTTCTGCTGAGAGAGTGAATGTCTCGGCAGCCGCTGCGCCACATCCACAGATGCGGCTTCACTGTACTACGCACACGTCTGCAGTGAGTTCCCTCCTTACAAGACACGATGGTAGCACAGTTCCAAGATACTGTGATGCAGGCAGCGCCTTAGAACACCTGTGATGCGAGCAGTGCCCTTTTGAACGCCTAAAAGTGTGCACTTCGTGACTGCACCGTCCTATGATTGGCAGCACAGTCTCAGTCTGGCTGCCTGCCTGTGCCGAACGCGGGAGTGTTTCGGTGCCGAGAGCTGCATGGCTGACGAGACGGCTCACAGGGGTGGAGAGGGCATCGATCGGGGGCTGTGCCCATGGGTGGGCGCTCTCTCTCAGGGTGTGCGGTGGGGTGATGGAGCACACGGGGCGGTGGCACGCCTGCCGTGTCGAGGCTCCAGAGAGAGGTAAACGCTGCTGTGTGAGGCGGCGACATGTGAGACAGGGTGACACACAAAGCCGCCAGCTCCAATCTCGGGCAGGGCTGGCAGGGCGCGTGGTGCTTTGTGATAAACGGCACATGCTTGTAATTGGTTTTCGGCTGGGAGGGGAAATGGCGCGAGCCTCTTTGAATCTCAGCTTTTAATCATTTTTTTTACCTTTTACCAAGCTGGGGGCAAGCAAAGTCCGTTCAGAGTATTTATCACACTCACTGCGAGGGGTTGGGGTGCACAGTTCGTATTTGTATTTGCCCTTCCGGGGGCGGGGATGGGGGCTGGGTGGCTGGGTGTTACTATCATTTATTACACATACCTGTGAAGGAGAAACTGATCTGCTAAACCAGATATTTATTTAATTACATTCATTGCATCCAACTCTCTCTATCTAAATTTCGCTAGTGTCACATACAACCAGGGTCCCTCTGCACGTTTGGACCAGAGACCCATACAGACCCCCCACTGCTGCAGTGTGTAAGTCCAGCCGCCCTCCCGAGGACTGACTGGGTCTATCTCGACAACAGGCACAGCTCTTTAGCAGTGTTTCGGGTGTTCCGATTGGAGGCGACTGATTCAAACCATGGGGGCTAGAGATATCATGTCCCTGTCATAACCCCTTCTCCCCCAACCCCCGCCCCACACCGCTTTTGGACTTGCTCTGCATGCGAAAGACTGCAGCGTGAAGTTGCTTGAAATACACCTCCCCTTTGCATGCTGAGTCCTACCAACAATGTGCCTGCTGGGGTTTCTCACTATCCAGCACTGTTGATTAAAGCCTGCTAGGGTCCTCCCTGGAATGTACATGAAAGGGCTCTCCCTGGAAAATGTCTGATGAGATCCTCCCTGGAATATGCCTGCTGGTGCCCACCACCCGAATGTGCCGGTCGAGGCCCTCCCTGGAATGTGATTGCTAGTGGCCTCCCTGCAATTTGGCTGATGGTGGCCTTGCTGGAATGGGCCTGCAGAGCCCTCCCTGGAATGTAGTTTTAGAATCCTCCCTGGAATGTCTGGCGGGACCCTCCTTGGAATGTGGCTGCTGAGAAATGTCGTTGATAGGGTCCTCCTGCAATGTCGGATGGTGAGTGTGCCTGCAGTGTGCGTGAGAGAGACAGCAGTGAGAGATTAAGCTATTGGCATTCTAAATGACAACAATGCCATTTATTTATCTGTTTTCAAAACCAACATATAAATAAAAATGTTGTCATTAACAATGCCAATAGCTCGTTTCGTTTCAAAAACCTTTATTTCGGTCACTAGGACCATAAAAAGTATACACATTTCACAAAATAACAGACATACATGAGGAATTCATACCACTAGCTCTAACTTTTGAAAATGCGATAGTGTTGCATTGTAAATGCTTGTTTTATAGGATAACCGGCAAACCATGTGAGGTTATGGATCCCATTCCGAATGGCCACTTAAATCCGACGGGGCTACCTCGGAATCATGAGATCCATAGGAACAGTGCAGGGACGTTAAATTTCGGCTGAAAGCATCAACATTTCCTGCTGAAAGTCTGAGGCAAACTGAGGCATTCCTGGGTGATTCTGACTCGGTAGTACCAATTCCATGTTAATTCTTAATTTCTTAAAGGATGCTGACGATTCAACCCATAATTGGCTGGATGTTACCTGCCCCTAGAGTTACCGGTACCATCTGTATTGGGAACTCCGGGGGTTGGGAAATACTGCCTCATTTTCGGATCGTCTCTTAAAGAGGACCTATGTGTGTCCCTTAGTGATCTTTACTATGCACAACATGGGCACAATATGGAAAGAATACAAAAAGAACCTCATACATTTTCTGTGTAGGACAAGTCTTGACCATGCCCATCCACAAGATGGAGAAACATTTTACAAAATGGAGGAGAGAACGGAGGCGTAGTGTCCAATGGGGGTCCCCATACTGCCTCTTCTTTCATGAACTTGGGCGGGCCCTGTATCTTGCAAAACCAGTGAGCAGTGCAGCTGAGCTCTTAACACCTGTACAGATAAGCACACTTTTGATGCCCTTTTGCAGAGTAAGAAACTGTCACATTAAAAGAGATTTAAAAACATGGAATTATTTTCACCTGAGCTATGCAACATCATTCAAGAGAAGTAAAAGCAATGCTGGGGTTAGACTTTTATTGAATAAGAGTACAACCTATACTTTTGAGAGCTCTTGCTTTCCTAACTCATGCATGAATGCTCACTGTGAGGTCCCCTGGATAGACAGTGGTACAAGTGAAATCACAGGAGCTAGAAACGTGTGCCCTAAAGTCAGGGGTTCATTCTCAAGGAGCTTCGAACAAACACACACTTCTGAATACATTTTACAGATATGGTCATTAATGGGGAAAGATGGCATTTTGAAGGCAATGTGGATTAAATAATGTATAATGTGGATTAAATAATGCAAATATGATGTAGCTTTTTTAAACCAGTGGGTATATTGGATTTTTTTAACGTAAAGTAATTATTGCATGGTTCAGGCAGCCCTGAATTTGTGTATGGCTGACCAATGACCGGTTGCGAGGCTGGTTCCATGAATCTGTCGTAGACTCACTTGGCTCGCGCACGTCTTCCGTTTCCAATTCATATCCATTCTGCGCCCTCTAAGTGATTTGTCTCGTGGAAGCCCGAGAATGTTCCTTGAGAGCTGACCGCAGTAAATGCATGTTCAAGCACATTTCAAACATTTGTACCCTAAATGGGAAGGCACACTTGTAATTACGTAGCTGGGAAACTAATTATGGTCGAATTCCATTTAATGCTGCATACATAAAAATGTATTCGAGCCAGCATTCATTAATTTGGTTTTCTTTACTCTCCCTTATTCACCCACTCGAAACAGCAGAAACTGCAGGGGATCCAAATGCAATACCCTCACGTGCCATATTCTAGCCGCGACCACAGGCCCCTCCCTACCTTAAAAACCTCTGAACTGAATAAAAAATATGCAAGGCATACCCCTCTTCCAACCTTACCACTCCGGGCAAGAAGTGGAAAAACGAGCAGACACCTTGGAGTACTTGCCTCATACCTACCACTCCAGGCATAAGTAGGATATGCAAACACATCATCTACTAACACTTTTTTGGCATGTCAAGTCAGGCAGGCATTGCCAAAGCAAACACACTGAGTGCATCAAGTAGTCCAGAGATTACAGTAAAGTTCACTGCAGGTTCCAAGCCGCCCTTTCGGGGGTGTTGTTTTATGCTCTCCGCCTCAATTGCGTGCGTGCACAGACACATTTCCCGGCTTCCTTTGCCGTCCCACCTAGCACCCCAGCGACAGATGAGAGAAATTCTTCCCCACTGTGCTGGCAGCGAGTGGCGAGGTCGCTGTTCCATGTGTATATTGAAGGGCAGTGTAAAATGAAGCCATTTGTGGTTTCTTCTGATCTCGGGAAATGTAGGGAATCCAGGCCCGCTTTTTGCGCCCACCTGCCCCAGGTGTAAATGGGATAAAGGTGCGACCCTAAATGCAATTCTATGGGTGATGTCATGCTACCACTCTTAAAATGCAAGGGTGGTGTGCACTGCCGGCGTTCCTAGGAGCCGCTGCCAGTGGTGCAATGCCACCCGTGACGGGCAACCCAGGTGGGTTTATAGACCCCGTTACGAATCGCCACTGAATCCTGATGGGAGCTCATCGGAATTATGAGATCCATTGGAAATGTGCAGGAGTGTTACGTTTCGGCTGAAAGCATCGACATCTCCTGTTGAATGCCTGGGCAAAATGAGGTATTCCCTGGGTGAATCTAACTTGGAAGTACCAAGTCCATGGTCATTCTTAATTTCTTCAGGGATGCTTAGGGTCCAGCTAGAGGGCCTCGTTTACATGATGGAATACCCTAAGTTAAGGACTGATACCCGATCCCTCCCTGGACGTGTAATACACACCAGGATTATACACTCAATGGACGCAAAACAAGAAGCCTCACAGTAACAGAATGATACATCACAAACATCATCTACCATTAGGAAAACTTTTTTTTAATAAAAAGAGAACTAATAATGTGATTGGGTTTCTTTCGTAAAAACGTTACTGTGATTTAAATGTATGGTGACCGAAAGTGCTGCACTCATTCCTGTTTTTAAATGGATCTTAACTATAGCAACATTGTATATAAAATAATTAAGTAAATAGAAAAATCATTTTTTTAAATATCATTTTTGCCCCTCAATGATAAATACTGCCATTTTTTTTAGATTAATTTGTAATCCCGTTTGATTTTATTACCTGTTATCGCTTATTGGCCGTTTCATTTGTTGGTGTTGGAGTTTTAAAGTACAAATACAAAAACATGAATGAACGAATGAGATGATTTTTAAAGTGCAAACAGATGTATCACCGGGCGTCCCAGGGCTAGCCAAATAACTAAAGATATTATTAAAGCATTCAATTACACTGAGGTGAACAACCAAGTTTTCAGAAGCTTTTAAAAAGTATTCTCTGGTTTGATGGAATGAATAACGAGGAAGTTCATTCCAAGGTTTGGCTGCTTGGTAAGAGAATGACGTTCCTCCACTTCTTTACCGTTTAAACATTGGGATTTTAAATAATAAGGCCTTACTTGATCTTAGGAGTCTTCTTGGAGAATAAATAAGAAAGCTGCCCTGGAGGTAAGTTGGACCAATACCATAATATGCTGAGTAAACCAACATCAGTGCTTAAATTGAATGTGTTTAGCGATTGGTAACCAGTGAAGCTGTCTGAGATGATGTGACATGGAGAGCGCCGTGGCAGTCCAACCACCAAACGAGTAGCCAAATTATAGAGTCACCTGTAGTTGACTAAGGAAGACTTTATGGAGAATAAAGTACGGGCTGTTAGTGTAATCAAGTCTGGGCGTAATTAGAGCTTGTACCACTGATTTATTCACCTGCAGTGGGAGAATGTCAAATAATATTTTTTTAAGCATTCAGGATTAAAAAACATGTACCTGTAACTGCCAGCACTTGGGGACGAAAAGACAGCTCATTATCACATTTGAAACACAGATTTCTAGCTGTAGATACTGGAGGAGGTGGAGTATCCGTTTCTTCCAGCCACCAATCACTATGTGAGAAGGTGGAAAAATCGTCTCTAGGCTCTTTGTTTTATCTGAGTTGCATTTAATGAAGCTATTATGCATCTACTCAATGACATTTGTTAAACACATTTTAAAGGAAGCAACCAGAATGTTGGTGGAGCAGTCCATTGAAAAGAAATCAACTGAGCGTCATCGTCATTAAGTGTGGGCGAATTTAGCGAATTCGCGTTTCGCAAAAATTTTTTGTGAAATTGCGGATTTTTGGGCAATTGCACTATACTCGACTGGAGTACTTTCTAATCAGTAAGTGCTACCTCGTTGGGTAAATGTAACATGCTTTTCCGGCACTACAGCTGCTTAAAGGCCCAGAAGAGTTGTCTCCAGTGACCCCATGTGTCTGTAACTTTGCCACCGCAGCCATAGGCGCTGAGGTCCCTCGAGTGAGCTGTCCATCACAGTGGGGGGAAGGGCGGGAAGAGGTTGCATAGCCTAGTGTGTGTAGGGCCGGGCTTCTGTGCAAGTTCACATGCCTCTTGTTTATAAAGGGTCAGACACCGATCAGAGCAGCAGATGAGGAAAAAGCAGTAAGTGCTACCTCATTGGGTAAATGTATCGTGCTTTTCCGACACTACAGCTGCTTAAAGGCCCACCAGTGACCCCGTGTGTCTGTAACTTTGCCACCGCGCCCATAGGCGCCGAGGTCCCTCGAGTGAGCTGTCCATCACAGTGGGGGAAAGGGCGGGAAGAGGTTGCATAGCCTAGTGTGTGTAGGGCCGGGCTTCTGTGCGAGTTCACATGCCTCTTGTTTATAAAGGTCAGACACCGATCAGAGCAGCAGATGAGGAAAAAGCAGTAAGTGCTACCTCATTGGGTAAATGTATCGTGCTTTTCCAACACTACAGCTGCTTAAAGGCCCACCAGTGACCCCGTGTGTCTGTAACTTTGCCACCGCGCCCATAGGCGCTGAGGTCCCTCGAGTGAGCTGTCCATAACAGTGGGGAAAGGGCGGGAAGAGATTGCATAGCCTAGTGTGTGTGGGGCCGGGCTTCTGTGCAAGTTCACATGCCTCTCATTTATAAAGGGTCAGAGACCGATCAGAGCAGCAGATGAGGAAAAAGCAGTAAGTGCTACCTCGTTGGGTAAATGTATCGTGCTTTTCCAACACTACAGCTGCTTAAAGGCCGAGAAGAGTTGTGTTCAGTGACCACGTGTGTCTGTAACTTTGCCACTGCGCCCATAGGCGACGAGGTCCCTCGAGTGAGCTGTCCATCAAAGTGGGGGAAAGGGAGGGAAGAGGTTGCATAGCCTAGTGCGTGTGGGGCCGGGCTTCTGTGCGAGTTCACATGCCTCTTGTTTATAAAGGTCAGAGGCCGATCAGCGCAGCAGACGAGGAGAAAGCAGCCTCCTGGTCACTGAAAGTACAGGGGGATTGCGCTCGAGAAACTTGTGGATGCCTAGACCCCCATCACGGATTACAGTTAATTGTAGACGTTAGATCTGGGGAGAAAGCACACCTGCCTAGCATCGGTGCTCACTAGATTCTTGTATTTACAACAAGGGGTGGTGAGGGACAGAGTCTCTGAATTAAGCAGAATACTCTCACCCAGTCAAGAGATCAGGGCTAGATCCAACACCGTTTTTTAGCTCATTGCACCATCCCAGTTTCAGAACCTGGCTGTATGCAAATTAGTCTGTCCCTGGCCCAGTGCATCATGGGAACAGGGCAGACCAGACTACAAAAGCCAATTCTTACACTGGGAAGGAAACAAGCTTCCGGGGACCGGTTTCTGGCATTACAGCCATCTTCGGCCCGGCTTGCTTGAATCCTGATGGTGCAATGAGCAAGGGACTCATGTCTGAGTATACCCTTCCACGCTAAGGGTGGACAAAAATATTTACAACAAGGGGTGGTGAGGGACAGAGTCTCTGAATTAAGCAGAATACTCTCACCCAGTCAAGAGATCAGGGCTAGATCCAACACCGTTTTTTAGCTCATTGCACCATCCCAGTCTCAGAACCTGGCTGTATGCAGAGCAGCAGATGAGGAAAAAGCAGTAAGTGCTACCTCGTTGGGTAAATGTATCGTGCTTTTCCAACACTACAGCTGCTTAAAGGCCCACCAGTGACCCCGTGTGTCTGTAACTTTGCCACCGCGCCCATAGGCGCTGAGGTCCCTCGAGTGAGCTGTCCATAACAGTGGGGAAAGGGCGGGAAGAGATTGCATAGCCTAGTGTGTGTGGGGCCGGGCTTCTGTGCAAGTTCACATGCCTCTCATTTATAAAGGGTCAGAGACCGATCAGAGCAGCAGATGAGGAAAAAGCAGTAAGTGCTACCTCGTTGGGTAAATGTATCGTGCTTTTCCAACACTACAGCTGCTTAAAGGCCGAGAAGAGTTGTGTTCAGTGACCACGTGTGTCTGAAACTTTGCCACTGCGCCCATAGGCGACAAGGTCCCTCGAGTGAGCTGTCCATCAAAGTGGGGGAAAGGGAGGGAAGAGGTTGCATAGCCTAGTGCGTGTGGGGCCGGGCTTCTGTGCGAGTTCACATGCCTCTTGTTTATAAAGGTCAGAGGCCGATCAGCGCAGCAGACGAGGAGAAAGCAGCCTCCTGGTCACTGAAAGTACAGGGGGATTGCGCTCGAGAAACTTGTGGATGCCTAGACCCCCATCACGGATTACAGTTAATTGTAGACGGTAGATCTGGGGAGAAAGCACACCTGCCTAGCATCGGTGCTCACTAGATTCTTGGGCTGATTATAATGCGTTAATGAATTTTAGCTTCAACCCGGCCACCTGCTTTTCTTTATCTGTAAGTGCTTCCTGCTGAGGTTTAATTGTTGGGACAGGCGCCTCGTTGCCTAATTGTAACTAATCTCTGACCCTGCTTCGAGGGTCAGAGCAGGGTCAGAGAATAGTTGCAAGTAGGCAACGAGGCGCCTCAGGAAGCACTTACAGGGTTACAGTAGGTGGCCAAGTTGAAGTTAATTTCTTTGTAACCATTTTGTAAAGGGTTACAAAGAAATTAGCTTCAACTTGGGCACCTGCTATAACCCTGTAAGTGCTTCCTGAGCAAAATTTGTCCCGCTCGCGGATTTGGGGATTTTGCCGCGATTTCGCAAATCGCGAAATCGCGGAAAATCCACAAATTCCGTGAGTGGAACACATTTTCCGCCCATACTTAATCGTCATAAGAGACTGCTTTCATTCCAAATGATTTATTCAATGTCGCAAGAGGGGACACATAAACATTGTATAAAGTAGGACTCAGTGATGATCCCTGGGGAACACCACATTTGAGACAGTTGTTGCCTGAAGAGAGATTAGCTAAACTAACAGCTTGCTGTCTATCAGACAAAATGACTGAAACCATCAGAGCCCCATGCGGCAAACGCCCATCTCAGACAAGCGTTGAAGAAGTAAAGAATGAGATACGCTGTCAATAGCTGCAGACAAATCAAGAAAGAGTCCAGCCAGGTATTGAGAGTGATTTTGATGTAGTTAGAAACTTCCAGCAGTGCTAGTTCTGTGCTCTAATGCAATTTAAAGCGGGACTGTGAAGGATGCTGGAGACCCGCTTGTTCAAAGTAGTCAGATAGTTGGGCATTACTAATTTCACCAGCATCTTATAGGGGCTGGAGCCAAAGATATAGGGCAATATTTTGATAAAAGTTCTGGGTTGGCAGAAGGATTTTTTAAAAGGGGTGCCCTCTTGCCTGTTTTAAATAGCTTGGAGAGAAGCTGATTCTAATGAGATGTCGAGTAACCTATTCATCACAGGATTAATTATATCAATCGCTTTAGCCAACCCACTCAAGGGTAGGGATCTAACAGTGAACCTGATTTTCTGCTAATAATAGCAAGTTTTGGTTGTTGATGAGAAATTTAATTGAATTGATGAAATGAAGAGTTGAATGAAGAGACAGTGGACCAGGGAAGCGCCTCACTAAGAATGTCCTGAGTAATAGGGCTACATTTAGCTTACATTTCTAAACTGTTATTCTCAAAGAAATCCAAGAGAGCATTGCATTGCTCTGCCGAAGGTATAATAGCTAACTTGCAGGCTTTAGGCTGTAAATAATTTTGGCAATTTTAAAGATCGCACAAGGCTTATTACCAGGTGAATCAATATGTAAGGCAAAACATTCAGGCCGAGCACAGTTAATAGATTTCTGAATGCTCATTTAAGCTCAATTAACTTTTTCTTTATGTTTGGGTAAATCATTTTTAGCCCAAGGTCAAGAAATAAAAATCCCCTTTGGCAAAATCTATCACTTCACTCTCATACGTACATTCCATTGAGCAAACAATATCGCCAAACCATAAATTGAAATTAAAATGAGTAATAGATATACTCAGTGTGGGCCAAATTTCTTTCAAGGGTTTAAGTAAATTCTTTAAAAACACAATTCAAACAATTTCATTCCTAAAAGCAATAAGTGGTTGCATATAATTTAAAAAGGTATAAAAACATTTAATTTGACAAATCACATTACATAAACAATCAATGAACCTATAGTAGACAAACAACACAGCGGGAGAACACAATAGACAATTCTCTCATGTCATTAAAAAGACACTAGTCTGTAGATCATTTGTTAACAATTCGGAATATTTCATATACTTAATTATCTTTGACTAATAAAAGTCCCAAATATCTAGTGCAAAAAAGAGTTTGTATAGCGTTGACACGTTTCGGTCGATACTAGCATTTGACAGCCACCTTGTTCAGGAAAAGCGATATCTCCCAGCTACAATTTGTAATCTTAATTTTCTATGAGTAAAAACTCCTGGACAACCTTAAAGGAGTTTAGAGAACCCGGGGATGGAAATGGAGATTCAACCGTATATTTATATGTCTCCCTTCCAACCACTCCACAGAGACCTGTCTCTGTTGTGCAGACAACCCCTGTCACATGGGTGATGTAAAGAAAGATCCAGCACCTTCAGAATTGTTAGAAGAAAGAACCCCTCGGAAGAATTATCGATAGGGGAGGCCCTGTTTCCAAAGATTCCAATATGTAATAGACAACTCCTAACTCTCCAAGAGGCCACTGTTGCCTTTCTATTTTGGCAGAATAACGGGGTAGTAGCCTCCACATGGTTGCACAGGAGGTCAGCCACCTGACCCTTGGAGTCATTCAGGTAGCCTGAGATGAAGAGATAAGGTCCTGTCTTCCTTCTCAGAGAGTAGGCCAGTCCTCAAGCAGAAGGGCAGCCCTGTGGGGATCAAGGCAGTCCTCAAGCAGGTGATCAGTCCTTTGATAGCAGCAGGTCAGTCCTCTGATTAACAAGGCAGTCCTTCTGCTGTAATGTCTACAGGTCCAGGAGTGTACTTAAGAATGGCTCTGGAGGTCCAATATTTAATACTTGGTGCCAGCCTTTGAAATGGAGACAGTTCCTATATTCCCTCACATCTAGTTCCAGAAAGTTCTTCCCTTCCCCGTTTAAGTCATCAAGACGTCTGGGGTGACAAAAGACACTAGGCAGGTTCCTTTGTGTGAGCAGGGGCAACGCCCATTGAAATGCAAGTGGGGCTGGGTACATCTCCACCCCCAGCCATTCTGGAAGGATGGCTCATCCTGTCCTTACCTAGTTCCTTTTGTGTCGCTATCTGGGTGGAACACACAAACTCCAACAGCAGAGCCATTCATAGTAATGTGGCTCAGGACACTGGCAGAAGGCTCAAGTGGCATTTTCAAAATTGAGACTTGAAATCGAACATTACCATTAAAGGTGATTTTAAATTTACATTAAATTTAAACAATAATTCATTTGACTATAAAGTGTAAACACCGTATTACTGTCTGCTCCCAATCAAAAGTGATCACTTACTAAATGTAAAAACATAACCCTGTGTTAGTCAATGGGAGATACTGACCTTTACCGTAGTGAAACATTACTTTAGGAGTTTTTCATTGCTAGGGCATGTAAAACTTAAACTCACATGCCCTACTTTCTAAATACAATTCAGCCTGCCCTATGAGCCTTTACGGCTTAGTCTAATAGGTGACATATGTACAAAATGGATGTTTTAGGCCTGGAAAAGAGTTATCTTGCCAGGTCGAAATGGCAGGTTTAAACTGCACTCCAGGACTTCAAAAGGGTATTTTACTGGGTGGCACAATGAGTACTTCAGGCCCACTCACCGCATGTCATTTACAGGCCCTGGGTATATGTGATACCAATTTACTAGGGAACAGCACGTGAATTACATGTTCCAATTCGGTGTAGTCCAAATTTACCATTTTTTGGGGAGAGAGCACAATCACTTTAGCGCTGGTTAACAGTGGTAACAGCGGTAAAGTGCACAGAATATTAAAGCCAACAAAAATTAATTCAGCAAACAGAAGGAGTGAGTGAAAAAAGTTTGGAGGAATACCACGTCAACGATGCCAGGTACTTGGCATTTGAGATGGGAGATTGGACCTTAGCCTATGCCGACAGTGACTATAAACAATGTTATGTTCTCGAAAGATGGAGTTTAAATGGTAATGTGAAATAAACAATGAGATTTGTTTTAATACAAAATTACCAATAAAATTTGCTTTGCTTCATCTGCTTCCTCCTCCACCCCCATCATACACTATGTGAACTTTGTGACGCGCTCTTATTCCTCTTTTCCAGAATCCTTATACATTCCTAGCCTCTAACTTCTGCATCCTAATTCAGGCTGTATCCTATCTTAACCTGTTAATTTATGTTCAAAACAAGTTTCACCCATGAAATCATTATTTTTGTTTAAGCAAGAGGGTAATCATTAAAAAACTGTAGTGTAGATATTGCAAGAAGTTATCTTATTATATGGCGGAGGTGACTACCTACCTTAAGCAATAATCTCAACCCTTGACAGGGAACACCATTAAAGTCACTAAATTAAACTGAGTTTAACCCCACAGTAACAACGGCACAGACAGACGGCTTAACTTAGCGCAATATGTAAAGTATTTATGCAGGACCAAAACAGTAATAAAATTGAAATGCAAAAAAATAAAAATCCTAAACTGAAATTAAAAAAATACTGTAAAATTGAATGAACACAATGACAACAAAATGACTAAAATCCAATAAGGATAACCGGGAATATGAATTTTTAAACATACATTGGACTAGCACAAAGTGCCAATGATATTCAAAGGTTATGGTGGTCTGACACCTAGGCGCAATTGGTGCAAACTGCGATGAATCACGGGTTGGATATACCAACCACGTTTGTCTTGGTCAAAGATTTTACTTTCTGACTTAGAGGTTGTTTTATATGTTGGCGGAAAGTCTGTTGCTCTGGCAGGGGGACAGAGGAAATTACTCTGTCCCCCTGAAGGAGGGACCACCTGCCAAACTTATAAATGACTGCCAAGCTGGCAGTCATTTATAAACATTGGCAGGAATGACTGTCACAGCTGTGCTTGTCAATGCATATCACTATTTGGTGCAGGGTTGTGTCAACATGATGCAACCCTGCACCACATTTTTTTTTTCATTTTGAAAAAGAAAATCCCAAAATAGAATTTTCTTTTCCAAAATAAAAAAATAATGCTCCCGTCGCCATAGGAGTCATTTCCCCTGGCAAGAGGAGCACTATATACATTTTACTGCTCCTCACCACCAGGATTTGCCTAGCAGTGATGAACAGTAAAAAATGACCGCATGTCCACCCATCTCAATTGGATAGGCGGACATGTAGCCATATCTCAGATGCCCCTTACTCCACAGGGCCATCGAAGAGGTTTGGCCATGTGGAGAAGGAGCAGTCTTCGCCATAGTCAAGTATAAAGTCCACCCGCATAGAGATCAGGCGGACAGATCACTATGTTGGGAGGGAGGGAACTCCACTGCAGCTGCAAAAGAGTTCCCTTCAGACTAACATATAAATCAGCCTCTCAGTCCTCCTAGTCCAATCCACCACAGGAGTCCACTTCTAAAGCCTCCAAACATTATGGGAGGCAATCAGGGACTCGTAGGGTGTCCAGCAGAGGCCACCAGCAAGGTCAAGGACAGGTACAGTTGCCACTGATCAGCCTGGCACCTGCAAGAAAAGCCTCTTGTAGCTTGTTGTATCCCTGCAGCTTGAACAGTAGGTCAGCGTTATGACCCTGGTAATCCACTTCTTTTTGTCCTGGGTGCAAGAGAGATCAGGTTCATTCCTTTAGGCCTCTTCTCAGGTCACAGATAGCAGGTTCAATCCCCTTCTGGTCTTCCTTAGGTCCAAGGGTATTCTGAAGTGGGTACCTGGAGATGTCACATTTATGCTTGGCATGAGTTAGTGGGTGGGAATTTCTCCTGGGCATACCTTAACCAATTGAGTAAAGTTCCCAGAGCCAACACTACCCACTCTGAGTACTTTCAAGATCAACATGATGGAATCATTTGGCCACACTAAACTTGGGCTCTGAGGGTTCGGGTGTGTGTGTGGGCAGTGTACTAAGGTAATCTTAGTGCCCTACAACATTTAACACTAACTTCCAGTTTGGGGCAGTCACTGTACCCCGATGAAACACAGAGACAGAAGTCTGGTAGAACAATGTAGGGTGTTCTAACAACCAGGCAGTGGATCCACAAGAATTGTTTTGGCATCCTGTCTCCCTTTCTTTCCAGTGCATCCCCCAGTGTTATATGTAAAACCCAACAGACATATGAAGCAGGGTTTGATACAAAAGCAAGGTTTGACACTATAATGGCAAAAAGGATGCTCACATTACTCTCGCTGCATATAATGGCAAAAAGGATGCTCACATTACTCTCGCTGCATATGCATATTCTATCAGGTTCAGAGGAGTCATCTTGGCCCATTCAGGACAGCCTATTGTTTCCTAAAGGAAGGCACTTCTCATCTTTCAAATGCCAAATACTGGCTGGCAGAAGTGGGAGAGCATGTGCTCATTTAGTCTCCTGTAACTTCAAACAGGAAAAAGGTAATTTCTAAAAGGTATGTTTTCTTACTATTCATAAAAAAATCTGAATTCAACATTAAATTAGATGTTTTATAACAATTAAACATAGTTGTCTAATTATTTGTTTAGCTAGTCCCATTCTCAAGATATAGTACTGGGATTTTTAATAAGTACTCTGATTTTCTAGATAGGACAGCTAGGTCTGCAACAGTAAAAAATTGCTTTGGGTGCTATTCACTCGAAGGACGTGTTAACATTACATTTCTACATGTCCTTTTAAATATGATGCATCCTGTATACATACATATAGGTGACTTATTAATATTTAAGAGGGAGGGGTTTATTTTGACATGTTTAATCTGCCACAGTCAAGTTACGATGGTAGGCCTGAAACCATGATTTGCACTGGCACTGTAGTGGATGGCACAATAGGTGTTACAGTCTACTGGTGGCATTACATTTACAGGTCCTGAGTACATTTTGTATCATATACTAGGAACTTACAGGCAAGCTAAATATTTCAAATCGGAATATGCAGATTTAACCATGTTTAAAGGTGGGGCACAGGCACTTTAACACTGGTTAGCAGGGTTAAAGTGCACATAGTTCTAATGCAGCAAAAATACAGAGTCCAACAAAAGGCAAAAATATAGAGTGACCATGCAGTAAAGGTGGATTGACTACAGATATATCATAAGGATACCCCAAGCATATAAGTCCAGTGATACGTTCTTTTCAAATACAGTCCTTGTGTTCAGAATTTGAATAACCGAAGATTGTTCAACTTAAATGAATTGCTATGTTTACAATTGCATGTTTCTACTCTGTCCCTAATGTATTATGCCCAATGTATTTCAATGTTTGCCCTCATTTCTGACCTTATTGATTATTCTTTTCAAGCTATTATGGCTGAGGTTATGTCTGAAATATATATCATGATGTTGCTTTTTTAGAAATTGTTATTGGTTGCGGGTTAAGAGCATCCCTATTAAGTCTTTTTCACTTGCATTGTTATGTTGATGTTTACCAAACACAAAAGTTGCAACTACAAAATTCAGATTTGTTCATTGGGATTAAAAACGAACAGAAACAAGAAGTCCTAAAGGGTCAAGTCTCTAATCTTGCTCTAATGTAAATTGTAGCCAAAAATTAAAACGAAACGTCAGTTCTCAAGATATTTTGGGATAAAATCAAAGTAAATGGAGAAGTAACAACCCATAAATATCCATTCTAGTGTATGTAGAGCCTAGTTGGATGCAGCAGTGCCTACCTCAATGAGAGCAGAAATCTGCATATGAGTAACAAAAGAAACAGCGCAATAACAAAAAACTCCATAAGGAACACGATGGCTTTTTACTTGTTAAAGGCCATTAAAAATGTGGTATTAAATTGTTCTCTCAAGGGACGAACGTTTTTGTGAAGAGGCAGAGGTGGGGAAATATTCGTTTTCATGTTATTGGCTATGGAATGTTCTTGAGTTCTGTGTCCTTTGAACCTTAAAAGGGCTGCTGTGTGGGGCAGCAATAAAGGGATTTCTGCAAAATATTGTCATCTAGGTCTTGACATAAAATCTCAACTTCACTACTGTTAGACTGGATGCTCTAATTAGGCTCTATTTTAAAGCATGTTGGCATATGTCACAGAAGTGTGACCAATAAAACGTTCTAAAAGTAGAATCTCTTGAGCAATTGTCTGACCTAAGGAGTTCCTAAAATGTGGCATCAGTCAATTTAGTTCTAGAGACCACTGCCCATAAATGAACACTGAGTCCCCTCCTCACAAAGGAGGCTTCGAATTCGACGTTCAAAAACTTTCAAAAGCCATAAGAGAAAAGATTGTGCTTAATCAGTGAAAGTAATTGGAGTAACATATTTTCCCATTTCATTTACAAACCCGTCACCACATAAAAAGCCTTGAACACTCAAGATCTGAATCTGAGGTGGTTCGTCCATCGACTTTTGGGTACATTTTTATGAGTAAACCCCTGCTCTTCTATACAGCTTATTTTACCTAAAAACATAATGATCTCTGTGGTCAGTTTAACAGAATTATTTCCTGATTAATTGGTGTTCCCTCAACTTTAGTTTATTCAGCCAAGTCCAAAATGTTTAATAAATTGTTTACATGCATTCAGAAGATGTTTGTCAAACAAACCACGCTCTATTTATTCCTTTTTATAGAAAAGTTAAGCCAACTTAGATCAAGAGAGAGGGCTGATACGTCTTTGTTTAGTATGCCTGGCCTTGGACAATTAGTATTAAAGTATTATGGACCATCTTAGCAAAGTTCAAACAAAGCATCTCCTTTATCATCAGTGACCTCTACAGTCATATCACAATTTGCAATGTTCTCTTTGAGACAATATGAAGTGTTGTTTACTTTTTAGGTCTGGCGTTAGCCAACACTTTTTGATTTTACTAAAATAATATTTCAATATACTTACTAAAGGGGCTTTCAGTCAACTCTCTTCAACCATTGGTCTGTTGCTGTGTCATTCACATGTTGCTTCCTCCCACTATTGCATAGAGCATGGGGCGATGGGTCAGCATACTTAGGCCACTGGTTATCTTTACTTTGAGTGACTGCATTTTACTCATTCACAAGGAGCACATCCACACACAAGTAGTTCCCTTCAGTGCCAGAGTTCTTTTTGTTTTTGCTTTATAATTACTTTAGTGTTGCCTTTGTGTTTAGAGCCTAATGTGATAGCAGGATGCTTTTAATGTACCCAAGGCGCATTCCAGACTTATCAGTTCCTGTCTCCTGCCAATGGTGTTGTAAATTGCTTTCACAGTGCATTTTGTTTATCTGACTACTGCAATTTCATGACATAACAGATTGTGTCCATTTGAAACTGTTCTCTCTTAAGTTATGCCTTCTTACTTTATTTCTTGACTTCTTTCTCTTTTCCTTCTTTCTTTCCTTCCACTATTCCTTCCTTCCATCTTTTATTCTTTCTTTCCCTATTTCTATTTCTTTGTTTCATTCTTTCCTTCTTTCTTTCTTTTTCTCTTTGTTCTTTCTTCCTTCCTTTCTTTCCTTCTTTCGTGCATTCTTTCTTTCTCTTTCCCTTTCTTCCTTCTGTCCTACTATTCTTCTTTTGTTTGTCCTTTCCTTCTTTTTTACCTACTTTCTTTCCTTCTTTGATTCTTTTTGCCGCCTTTCTTTCTTTATTCCTTCAAGTTTTTTTCCTTCTTTCTTTCTTTCTTTCTTTACTTGCTTCCTTCTTTTTCCTTTCCTTATTTCTTGCCTACTTTCTCTCGTTTTCATGCCTTCTTTCTCGCATTCCTTTCTTTGATTGTTTTTCTTTTTTCCCTCATTACTTTTTTCCTTTCATTCTTGCCTTCTGTCTTTTTTCTTTCTTGCCTTTCTTTACTTCATGCCTGCCTTTTCATATGCAAGAGACTAGCAGCAAATGCCAGGCTGATAGGCTTTTTTAGGTCTGTGTTAGCCAAGACCCTTTGTTTTTGCTAATGTTTTGTATGTAGCATAGTTAACTATAGTGGTTTTCAGCCAGACTGAAAACCATCCATCTGTCTGTGGTTGGATCATTCACATTTGCCAAGGGGCAATCTATCAGCCCACTACAGCCATTGGCTGACTTCCCTGCAAGTTACAGCATGCTGCCCTATAACAAGGAGCACACCCACACACAAAGTAGTTCCCTTCAGTGTTAGGGAGCGCTATGGTGATGTATGCTTTTTTTGAGACCCAAAAACATTTGCCTTCAGCCAATGTTTAAATCTACATTGATGAGGGCCCATCAACTTCCTGAACAATAACGTTTTGCAAAAACCATGACAAAACAAAACTTGCCAAAAGGCTGGCAGGGTACACCAGACCTAATGGTTTTGCCAATGCTTATTTATTTTTAGCAGTCACAAACTACTGGAATCTTAAATTGTACTATATATCTTTTGTGGAAGTAGTATGCCCTTCATCTGAGTCTGTGGTTGTATGCACTAAGACAATACTAGAAAAAAAATCTTTTTCTCTGTCTTAAGGGGAGGCATTCTTAAATTTGGCTGCAAGACACAAACAATAAATCATGAAACACAACTAGTCCCACCTCCATCAGAGTAAGAAATACATGTTGCTGATCTGCCCTTACTCTGTGATGGCACATACTTTTTTTCTTTATGTTGTAAGCCATTGTGAATCAGTATGCAATACACCTAGTCCATTGATGATGTGGCTAGACTCAGAATAGGACTGATGCAGTTTGCTACCGCCAACAAGAAGGGTCTTTTATTGTATGCAACAGAGTCTGAGCTATTGATTAGTGGATCTCCAATATGGGCAGGGGTACCACCAAAATGTAAAAAAATTATTGCACAGGGCCACAGGGAGTGAGGCACCCCCCCCCGAAATAATTTATTAAAAGCAATCCTGTGGGTTCCTGGAGTGTACAAAACATGCCCCCAGGACCCATCTACAGTGTTTGTAAGCATTCACAGAGCTGTAGCTTTTGCTTTTCAGTTAAGAATTGCGGAGATCCCTTATGATTGGTCTTATGGCTGCATTATGTGGTCTGAGACTTGTAAAATAAAGACTCTGACAGTGGTTGCGGTTGTTAACAAAATTCAATATACTTGCTTCCATATATTGATGTGGGGACCCCTTCACAAAGCAATAGGCTTGCCTTTTATATTGATGTTGTTACCCCTTGACAAAGGCAATAGGCTTGCCCTCTTTTATGATGTGGTGACCCCTTGACGAAGCCAATAGTCTTGCCTTGTATGTTGATGTGGTGAACTGTGAGAAAACGAATAGGCGTGCCTTTTATATAATAATGCGGTGGCCCCTTGACAAAGCCAGTAGACCTGGCTTATTTAAAATAACATGCTTTTATATTGTGATGCGTACTCTCATTAGCTTGCCTTGCCTTGGAAATTCATTGAAAAAGCAAAGATTAATGTAAGGTTATAGTTAGGTCAGAATGCCGGTTAAACATACAATCTTATACAAAAAGAGCACCAATATTTGATGTGAATGTTATATGGCAACTCTTACCGTGGTCACCGAGCAAATTGAGTAAGTAGCATTTTCGTTGGCTATCACTACTCACTCTACTTTAATAGATTTTTAGGCTGAAGCCTGCCAGACAGCACAGATGTCTGGTTTGCTTACAACTTCTTGTGGACATTCTGAAAACTTCCCTGGGAATGCATTTCACTCATTGCTTACTATTGCCGTTGTGGTTTGTAACTCACAGTTGCCTGCTTTCTATTTGCTGGCTTTATTTGCTTTAGGCTTTGCTGCTTGAGTTGGTCCCTCCTGTAAGCGTCCCTTGTACACTAGGTCATTCCGAATCTTCAGTTTCTGTAGACAGGCATCATGCCTTTAAATTGTGTCCTTATCTTGTCACATTTGTTGAGCATTCAATGACAGAGTTCTAATGTCAGGCTCTGTCTTGCAATGGAGCTTGGTGATTATGTTTCTTTCCCTGACTTCAAAGTGAGAGAATATACTTGACAATCCTGCTGTGTACCCATGTGAGAGGAGAGGGTGTTATATTTTTCTAGCACACAAAAACATGAACCCTGTTGATGTTTCAGAATGCATAAGAATGATAAAAGTACAATTTTATGTAATTCTGAAGTGTGTTTAGGAATTTACTGCACCCTAATCTACCCCACCCCACTCTACCCCAATCTATTCTACCATAATCTACCCGACTCCATTTCAATCTACCCGATTCCATTTTAATCTACCCGACTCCATTTCAATCTACCCCACTCCACTTCAATCTACCCCACTCCACTTCAATCTACCCCACTCCACTTCAATCTAACCCACTCCACTTCAATCTAACCCACTCCACTTCAATCTAACCCACTCCACTTCAATCTAACCCACTCCACTTCAATCTAACCCACTCCTATTCATTTCTCTCCAATCTGTCAGAATGTACCCCACTCCCATCTACCATATCTTATCCCACTCCACCCAATTTACCCCACTCTAATCCACTCCAATCTATCCCACTCCACTCTACCTCAATCTACCCCACTCTACTGCACCCCAACCACTCCCACTCCTCTCTACCCTAATCTACCACACTCCAATCTACCCCAACCAATCTACCCCATTCAAATCAACAATAATCTACCAAATTCCAATCCACCCAGTCTACCCCACCCCACTCCGACCAATCCACCCCACTCCAACCAATCCAACCCACTCAACTCTATCCCAATCAACCCCACTCCACAATCTACCCCAAGCCACTCTAATCTACCTCAATTTACCCCACTCCATTCTACCCTATTCAACTTCAATACAATCTACCCCAATCTGCCCAACTCCAGTCTTGCTCACTCTACCCCATTTTATCCCACTCCAATGTCCCCCATTCTACCCCACTCCATCCCACTCTACTCTTCCATAATGTACCCCACTTAACTGAACCTTAATCTATCCCACACCACTCTACTCCAATCTACCCCATGCCCCCCACTCCAATCTAACGCACTCCGATCTACCTCAATCTACCCCACTCCAATGTACCCCAGGCCACTCCACACCACTAATTTATAGCTTTGCTGAATAGCTGTCACACGGGTGTACGCCATGGCTAAACACATTGCCCAAGCAAATAGCTCTCACATAGACAAGCCCTATTGGTTTTGCCAATGCTTGTTCTTCAAAGGTATCCTGGTAACTTGGTAAGTGTAATTTAATTTTCATCTTGAATGCTATTTACGTTACAGCAACACTAGGAGAATAACAGAAGCCAGTTCCCTTGCCACTGAATTGTATAACAAAGTTTGCAAACTGAGAAGTACCCTATAACACACAAAAATGCCCAAAATCAGTTCTCCCCGAAGGAGATTACCTACAGAGAGGAAAAGAGGATAAAGACTATCTGAGATTGGTTACAGATTAAAAAGTAATATGTGTAGACTAATTATTAGACCTGGCATCCTTGGCGTTTCTTCCCCGCTAAATGTTTGCCTACAAACCTCCTGTTTTGATGACCTTAGGACTCTGTGCACTTTACCACTGCTAACCAGTGTTATAGTGCGTTTACTTTCTCCTTAAAATCTGGTAGAATTGGCTTACACTTACTTGGCATATTAAAGTTGCGTGTAAGTCCCTAGTAAAGTGGCACTACCTGTGCCCAGGGCCTGTAAATTAAAAGCTACTAATGTGCCGGCAGCACTGATTGTGCCACCCACTTATGAAGCCGTTTAAACATTTCTTAGGTCTGCCATTTCAGCCTGTCTGTGCGTTAAACTGCCATCTCTATCTGGCAAGATATATCTTTTTCCAGGCCCAACCCTTCCTTTCTGGTGCATATAAGTCAACCCTTGGGTACACCCGGAAAAGCCCAGAGGGAAGGGAGGCGGTGTACCTACCTGTGATGGGAAATGGGGGGCACTTGACTCATTGGTTCGTGTCCTCACTCTGCCGACACACAGAAATTGACCTGACCCCCTGAAGCAACACTGGGAGGAAGCCTTAGGGAGAGTATTCACGGACAGGGAATGGTTGGCCGTCCGGGGAGGTCCGACACATATCCCACGTAACCAGCGCTTTAAACAAATAATTTTTTTTATATTGCACCGGGCATACCTCGCCCCATCCCAAATCAATAAGTACTTTGCTAGATCAGATGCAGCCTGCACTAGTTGCCGCCTATTGAACGCAGACATTCTTAACATGTTGTGGCACTGCCCGACATGCGTGAATACTGGGTTACTGTGATATCTACACTAGCTACCTGTACCTCTCGAGATATCTCCCTTCCCTGGGAGGCACACATACTGCATTTGTTCAGTAGGAGTAAGAAACACTGAGCAGCCACCCAGTTCCTTGATCTGGGGTTCATAACAGCTAAACGCCTAATCACCAAGAGGTGAAAGTCCCCAACGGTTCCTCACGCCATAGCCTGGTGCTGTTCCTTGCTTAACTGGGCTAGGGTGGAGGGGGTTGTATTACACTGGGAGGACTTGCTTAGGATCCGCAGGTTTCCTCTGGTGCATCACTGGGACGCTATGGTGTCAAGTTTGCAGGACATGGCTACTGTCATGGAGGAGGGCCCCAAGGCAGGGAACAAGATCAATAACTCTGAAATTAGCAATTGCTAGTAAATGCACACAGAACTGGCCTCACTTACTAACATATGATTCCACATTACGGTGATGCTGCCATTCGGCCCCAGCAAGGCCGCCCCCCACTTCTTAACACACACTGCAGCGGGCCTCAGCCAACTACCCTATCCCTCCTTTGGTTACTTTGTCCTCATTTTGTTGTACCCCAAGCCCACAGTTTGATTAAGTAACGCACCATGGCTAATTTAGCCAAGATGTAATATGTCACAAGTTCTGACATGGTACTGCCGCAGTCATTGCAAGGGCAATCCTCCGAGAACTATCACCAGTAAATCATTTGTTAACTTACCTGTTAATAAGCTGGATTGTATGCTGACCTGCATAACTTTGTCGTTGCAGCGCAGCATGCTAATGCACTGTTCATGTTGTTTGGAAATATGAAAATGGCAATAAAAAAGATTTAAACAAAAAATATTGGGAGGATGGAAGGATGGAGCTGTGCACAGCCATACTTACACTTGAATAGGCCGTGCCCTGCCTCCACAGAAAGGGCTGCATACCCCCCGGTAGTTAGTCTGGAGCCAGGGCAGGGGAGGTAGGCAACGTGCACTTCAAAGGCAAAACACTAAAAGCTTCTCCACTTCAAACGAAGCACCTGGTATAAAATATTGGACATTAGACACCAACTGTTGAGTACAATTCTGGACCTGCGGAGACGAAGCCAGGAAGAAAGACTGTTGTGCTGCTGAAAGGATTGCCACTCTGCTGGAATGATGCTGTGCTGGAGTACTGCGATACTGGACCGCTGCCTAGCTGGCTTGCTGCCCTGATGCCCTCCTGCCTGAGTCAGAAATATTGTACCTGCACCTGAACCCAGGACTCCCAGATCGACTCCAAGTTGTAGTCTGCTGGCCTACTGTTCCGAGCCAAGGGGACATAACAGCCTCCCAACTACCTGAACAAGCACCCATATCCAGCTGGAGTAAGCCACTGACCCCCAAGTGGTATTCCTCAATTCCTGGACCCTCGGTGTGGTGTCAGTGGAGATGAATTGAAGTTTTTGAGCTTGTCACTACTGGGAATGGACCTATTGGTGCCAAAACCTTATCACTCACACTGCCTGCCAACATGAAGCTCCGTCAACCCAACCCATCGCTCTACAGTATAGACCTCTCACGGGAGTGCCACCACAAAGCTTTGGCCCGACCGTCCATGATGACAACAGGATCTTCGTGCTGCGTTAACGACTGTCCAGAGCACCCAGCTTGCTCTTCGCACTAAAATCAGTGCCCATGGCGCTTCCCTGCTCCTCGCGGCTCCCTCCACTGCAAACAGTACCTTTTGCGCTGGACTAAAGAGGTAATTTTACTGTGGCAGTAAGCCTGCCTCTGTATCCGACCTGCACTCTATCATGATCTGACTGAACTTGTAACTTTCTCCTAATCTCACACGACAAGATAGCCGTGAGTGGCTTTGGGCGTTTGTTTACGTTATTTCCACTTATATCTTCAAAAGAAAACACGTTACATACCTGTATTCTAGTTCTCCAGTATTGGAAACTTTCATAGATTCACATGCTTGAATCATTTCCTGTCGTCAAGATGGGAATCCCCGGTATACATAAAAAAAAGCAATACAAACCATTACAAATCAGAAACTAGGCCTAGGCCCATTCTAGTTTTGTAACCTGTCCACCTCTTTTTGTAAAAGAGACCAAATAAAATCAACAACCAATCAGATCAGCCTCACCCTCTAGAACCCTCCTGAGGAAACCTCAGACCATCAGATTTTCATAGCTGTAGTGCCATAGGATAACCATAAAGATGCAGAAGGTCGAACTTTCCCAGGGGAGGAAGGAGAGTCGCATGTGAATCTATGAAAGTTTCCAATACTGGAGAACTAAAGTTACAGGTAAGTAACTTGTTTTATGACTCCAGTATTGGAACTTCCAAAGATTCCAATGCTTTAATCAGAGTAGCTAGCAGTCATGAGCCCATTTCTTTGTCTGTGTTACGTTAAACAGAGATCAATAATGCATCAATAAGATTAAAGAAAGAAATTAAACAGCATATTTAGCAGTTTGAGGTCACACACTTTTTTTTAAAAAGGCAGTGAAATAAAAGATATCACCAAAATTCAAATGCAAATAAAATACCCATTTATGCATACTGAAATAACTAGAAGCAATCGATTGTATCAAAGAATGTGCGAAGAAGTTATGAAGGAAAGGGAAGGAGGGGTGAGAGGAAAAGCTCACCACCTATTGAAAGAGGTTCGTCAGGACTGCTTGGCCCACTGCAGTGTCACTGCGCGACGACAAAAGCATTAATGTCTTCTGAAGGTTTGGGTACTCTTCCAGCTCGCTGCTCTGCAGATGTCCCGGACAGGTACCAAAGCAAACAGGGCAGCAGAAGAAGAGATAGCCCTCGTGGAGTGAGCATGGACTTTCCCTTCAAGAGGCTTCCCAGCTGCCTGATGACAATATTGGATAGAGCTGGAAATCCAACGTGCAATCCCCTGTTTGGAAAGGGGAAATCCTTTACAATGGGCGATGTAAGCCACAAAAAGCTAAGGTGACTTTCTAAAATCCTTAGTTCTCTGAACATAGAACTTGAGGCAACGCTGAATGTCCAGTGAGTGAAGTGACCTCTCAGCCGGAGTCGTAGGTTAAGGGAAAAACGTTTTAAGTACCACAGGTTAATTTAAATGAAAGTCCGAAGGAACCTTCGGGATGAACTATGGGTTGGTACGGTGTACTACGATTTCATTTTTAAATTGAAGCAAGGGCTCCTCAATGGTGAGTGCCTGTAATTCGCTGACCCTTCTAGCAGATGTCAAGGCTAGAAGAAGCGCCACCTTCCACAAGGGAAATTTAAAGTTCGCTTTATGTATAGGCTCGAAGGGATGTTTCATGAGTTGGGTCAAGACCAGATTAAGGTACCACAGTGGTGGAGGAGGCTTCACTGGAGGGAAGGCTCCAAAAAGACCTTTCATAAACTGTTTAATTATCCTTGCTGACCAGAGCGAAGGGCCTGAGGATGTCCTTCTGAAGCCAGATATGGCAGTGAGTTGAACCTTAATAGATGAATGAGCCAGGCCCGCCTTTGCCAAGGAAAGAATGCAAGGAAGGATTTCTTGCACAGAGGAAGAGAAAGGGTAAACTCCCGATTCTCTGCACCAGTGACAAAACCTCTTCCACTTCATCCAGAAGGTTTTGTTTGTACTTTGAGCACGAGCCTGAGAAAGGATATCTCTACATTCTGCAGAGAGCTTTAAGTCGAGAAACTCTCTGTGCTCAGGAGCTACGCATGCTGATAATTGCGGGGATCGGTGATCCGCATGCAGTACTTGGCCCTGGGACATTGTCAGTAGTGATGGAATCGGTTTCAAAGGAATCGGATGCTTCAAGGATAGGAGAAGAAGGTTTGTGAACCAGTACTGGCGAGGCCAAAACGGTGCTATTAGGATCATTTTCAGGGTTGCGCCTTTAAATTTCTGAGCAGTCTCAAGATCAGAGGAATGGGGGGAAAAGCGTAAACAAAGGCGCCTGACCATGCCATCGAAAACACATTCCCCGGGGACCCAGGATGGTGATGCCAGCTTGCGTAGAACCAGCATTTCTTGTTCTCCGGTGTAGCAAAGATATCTATGACCGGTCTGCCCTATAATCGAAAAATCTCCTCCAGAGTCCTCTGGTCCAGTTCCCATTCGTGGTTGACTGACTTTAGTCTGCTTAGTGTGGCTGCTGTCTCATTGACATTCCCTGGGAGATGCTCCGCCTTTAGTGAGCCTCCATGCAAGATCGCCCATTCCCAGACAGCTTGAGCTTCTGCCGACAGCACACGGGATCTTGTGCCGCCCTGCTTATTGATATAATGCATGGCCGTAGTGTTGTCTGTTTTTATTAAAACCAACATATCCTTTATTCTCGGGAGGAAAGCCTGTAGGGCTAGGCGAATTGCTCTGAATTCCAGCAGATTGATGTGCAACAGACGATGGTGGTGCAGCCATCAACCACTTATCTGGAGGTCCTGCAAGACCGCTCCCCAGCCCTCCAGAGATGCATCTGTTGAAAAATCTGAGGAGTTGGGGTGACCATGAAGGATAGACCTTGGGAAATGTTCTCCTCGCAAGTCCACCATGAAATGGCTTCTTTCATTGGCACAGTGATAGTGATCATGTCCTCGAAAGAACCTTCTTCTTGGCACTACTGTAAGTCCAGTTGTTCCTGAAGAGGACGCATTTGTAACCTGCAGTGAGGAATCAGAGGAATGCTGGACGAAATGGATCTGAGAAGGGCCTTGTAGAGGCGTAATGAAAGTGACCTTCTTTTTTGAAGTAGATGGGCCATCGACATCAGTTTGCCTTGTCTGTCTAATAAGGCTCCGAGGAATTTGGCATTCTTGGAAGGGCACACATTAGATTTTTCTTTGTTGAGGGTAAGACCCAGGCTTTTGAACAGCTTTGTACAAGCTGCCACTGACCTCTCGGCTGCAGTCTTGGTAGGAGCCTTTCGCAACCAGTCATCCAGGTAAGGATAAACCTAGTGCTGTTTTTTCCTTAGAAACGCTTCTATCGGAGCCTGTATCTTCGTAAAGACCCTTGGTGCCGTTCTGAGGCCAAAGGGGAGGACCCTGAATTGAAAGTGGCTCTTGGCTACTGTAAAGCGAAGGAACGTCCGGTGAGATGGATGGATGGGAACATGAAATATGCGTCCTCTAGGTTCAAAGTGCCCATGAAATCTCCTGAATTTAATAGTCGAATTATGTCCTGAAAGGAGACCATTCAGAATGACTGTTTGATGAGATAGTTGCTCGACGAGGTTTGCAACGGTGTCGTCGACGATGTAGTTGTCGCCATCGTCGGTATCGTCGCCGATACCATCGTCATTACTGTCGACGCTGTAGCCGTCGTCGTCTCTGTAGTCGCAATCGTCACCACGGCCATCATCATTCTTGTCGTCACTGTTGACCCTGCATCCATCGTCATCGCCGTCGACGATGAATGCTGCACCATGGACGATGAAGGCAAGGAAACTTGTCGACGATCCCGTCGTCTGAGTCAGAGAAGACTGAGGAGACCATACCTTTTCGCTGCACGTCGACAAAGACTATGATAGTTTCTTCATCGACGGTAGAATCTTCTTAGCATGGTTTCCCTCAGAAGGAACATAGGAGGGCTTTTTGACGTCCTTTCTTCTGTCAGGAGGAGAAGATGGAGGAACAGAGCTCGACTTCCTCACTGTAGACTCTCCTGTAGAAAGTCCTTCTCTCTCCTTTACACCTCGGTGAGGAGATTTGCTTGGACTTTGCCTGTAAGACCTACGAGAGGTCTTTTTAGAGGCTTTCCCAGGACGGTCTTCAGAAGAAAAGGTGTCAGATGGATTAGATACTTACCTGTAATCCTATATGTAGCTATATATATAGACACGTGAACAGGAGACTGTGAGGCAAGCCGGAAATGAACTGCAATCAGCCACAACACCCAAGAAGAAGGAGCGGACAGCTCTGAAACGCGTCGGTGAAAGGCTGTTAATCACGGATGAAATGCTACCTTCAACATAAAGCAATAAAGGTTGCGTGCATACCTGCTGTTGTGGAGTGCTTCTTTGCTGCAGAGCACCTTGAAATACAAAATTTACGCGACGGCTTCGGTCGCGAAAGGAGCACCGCCCAGCTAATTAGGAAGGAGCTTTGGAGGTTTGGGACCGTGTCAGCAGGAACTTTTCCAGTTGTAAAAACGGCGCAGCAGCGCTTTACACCATGAAGGCAGCAGGTCATACCGGGGCACACTGGAGTGCCTTAAAGCCACAATGAACTCACTAATCACTGTGGACCTTTTAAATATGATGGCGAGTTTGCGGCACCCACTGTGGGTTAATACCGGCAATTACTTAAACCACAAGTCCCATACTGCATAGCGCTACAAAGCGTATCACGACTACTTAAGACACGTGAACAGGAGACTGTGAGGCAAGCCGGAAATGAACTGCAATCAGCCACAACACCCAAGAAGAAGGAGCGGACAGCTCTGAAACGCGTCGGTGAAAGGCTGTTAATCACGGATGAAATGCTACCTTCAACATAAAACAATAAAGGTTGCGTGCATACATGCTGTTGTGGAGTGCTTCTTTGCTGCAGAGCACCTTGAAATACAATATATATATATATATATATATATATATATATATATATATATATATATATATATATATATATATATATATATATCCACATACATATATACATATATACACATACATATATACATATATACACATACATATATACATATATACACACATATATATATATATATATATATATATATATATATATATATATATATATATATATATATATATATATATATATATATATATATATATATGTATATATATATATACACACTAGCAGCCCGCCCCGGCGTTGCCCGGGGCAGAAGGGGGCTGGGGGCAGTATTTTTGCCTTTTGTGCAGTCCCGGCCGGGCCCCCGCCCGCCCCGACATTGCCTAGACCGCCTCCTGCCTCCCGCCCCCCGCCCGCCTGCCTCCCGCCCGCCTGCCTCCCGCCTCTGCCTTACCTGAGCCGCGCTCCGGACTTCACCGCCACTCCCGGGCCCCCGCCCGCCCCGACATCGCCCAGACCGCCTCCTGCCTCCCGCCTCGCCTTACCTGATGCGCCGCTCCTCCCCGAGCTCCGGACTTCACCGCCACTCCTCGCCGCTCGTCACCGCTCCTCCTCGCCTGTCGTCATCATGCACGTCTAGGTCGCGGTCAGCGCTACGTCGCGGCCAGCGCTAGTTTTAGAGGAGTACTTTGTTTGTAAATTTTAATTTTTTAATTTAGGTTTTATTTTTATTTTATGTCGCTTATGTCCATCTACACACCCTGAGGATTCCAACAATGTATTGGGTGTGTGGATTGGCGCTGTGATTCCTGAGTCTACCTTGCCAAAAGTTTTCTGTTCTCTCTTTATACTAGTAGTATAGATATATATATATTTACATATATACATACAATGCAGCCTTCCTTAGACATGCTGAACAATGCTGCAAGAGAAGTCTTTGCACATAAATGAAGCAGGGAGAAAGAAAGCCTTTGAAAACTGCTTTATTATACAGCAGAAAAGGTAATCCTGCAAGGAAAGTGAAAACATTGTCAGCACATAGGCTTCATTGTAGAGAAAACATCAGTGTGGAAAGCTGAAAAGCTAACCCACATAAACAGTAACAATAAACTGGCACCGTGCCTTTAAGGCAGCCATGACCCCTAGCTCCCATCATGCCTCAGGGGTGACAGTTAGGTCAGTTGTTCTTTCCGGCTCCTTCTGACAGTACCCTGGTTACTACGGCTCTACTTTTTTCTGATTTTTGTCAGAAAATACTTTCAATTTTGAGGTTAAACCTTTTTCCTTCGACATCTTTTCACTGTTGAAGTGCTTTTCAACTGTTTTTGAAGGGTTTGGGCATTGTTTTTCACCAGTAATGCCTTCCCTTTTTGATCCTTGCCCCTTCTGTGGCAAAAAAAAGGCAAAAACAGACTCTCATTCTGTCTGTATTTTATGCCTGCCTTCTGATCATGATCCACACACCTGCCAGCATTGCCAGCTACTTTCCAAAAGAACTTTGAAGGACAGAGAGAGGATTCGCCTCTATGGCCTGGCTGAGAGGAGAAGTTCTTCCTCCAGAGGCAGGTCACCGCTGAAGAAGAAGAAGGAGAGAGCATCCACAAGTAAGATTCCAGTGTGCTCTCCATCGGTGTTGGGCTCAGCGCCTCGAATCCGTTCTTCAGCGTCGAAAACGTCGACGAAAAGACCATCGGCGGCGGGCTCCCCGTTGAGAGAACACTGGTCGTCGTCAAAGATCACGGTACATCAATCCCTCCGCCGTTGTCAACCAGGCGACGATCAGCCTCGAGGCAACGATCTCCGTTGATGCGGGCTCGCCCAATGTCGAGAGACAGGTCTCCGTCGTCGCCGTTGAGGCGGCATTCGATGTCAAGACATGCTCCGTCGTCACGGCGTCACCGGCGATCGACGTCGAAGCGTAGCTCTCCGTCAGCGTCAACCAGGTGACTGTCGACATCTAGTCCAAACCAAGGGACATAGATTTAGATGTAACATACGCAAAAAATATAGACAACACATGTACTGCCGCAGGAATGACCGGATAGTATATGACTATTTAAATACAAAAAAACATTTCATATTGTCTAATATTTCTAAAATAAATATCGGCAATGCAATGTATATGACTGTATACAGAAAATCTAATGACACGCATTTATCCTTTGTTATGCATATAGAAAATATCCTATATCTGTCGAGTCCATGTGCAAAATATAGCAAAATTTTCTAAGTTACTGTGAACAAAACTGTGCAAAATAGCTTCTGAAAGTGCAAACCGTATGATAAATAACATCTATCAATCAATATCATCAACAACAATGAACCCAAATTTTGGATTAAAAATTGTTAAAAATATATAAATTGTGTTTTAAAACCTTATAACGGTAAAATGAGCGCAAAAAGGAGGTGAAATATATATAAAAAATGTATTTTGATTATTTACATATTATTTACTATCTAAACTGTAGAGAAATTGTTGCCAATAAAAACTCATCATAATTTATATTCTATTCTCATTTTGTTAAGTGCTATGATATTAGGAAACCTATATATCATGCGAAGAGATTCAACATACATCCCATAGCCAGCAGTCCATTGAGCTACGTAACTAATCTAGATGTTAAGGAGTAACAGTAAAACCAAAATATTTGGTAGATACCAGGGAACCTCAATATCTACAAGAAATTATGCAATTCTTCAGTATTATTTAACCCATTAGGTCACTTGCTGTCAAACTCTAATATCATCTTAGTCTCAAGTTGACACAACTGGCGCTCACGGTTTCCTCCCCTACACGGATTGGGGATAGCCACTACCACAAAGTACTTTAGGCAGGCCACATCATTATTGTGACATCTCTTAAAATGGCGTGCCACTGGGTAGGCTGGGTCAGTGTGCAGAATAGCACGAAGATGCTGCAAAATCCTGACGTGCACCTGTAGCTTGGTACTCCCAATGTAGTTCAATCCACAGGTGCACGTCAGGACATACACAGCATACGCCGTCCTGCAATCATAACTACCAGAAATTGCCACATCTTGAGTACTGAATGGAGTACGAAAATGAGTAGTGTTGACCCCAAACTTGCACGCTCTGCAGCTAGTGCATTTTCGAAACCCATGTGCCGGTTTAAGCCACATACTGTTTGAGATTGTTTCAGGACTATTTTTGTCTAGACTAGTCCCCATATTTCTTGCTCTTCTAAAAGTTACAGTAGGACTGCTAGACAATCTAGAACCAAGTACATTGTCAGTTAACAGAATTGGCCAGTTTTTCTTAACAATGGCCCGAATCTTTTTCTCCTCATTACTGAAAGACGTTATTAGTCTTGGACAATTCATTTTAACAATCTCTCCCCCTGTGGCTTCCTCAGATTCAGACACTGCAACCATAGGGTCTCTGTCATCAAAAAGGCTCTCTCTAGATCTTAATTCCGCCTTTTTTAATGCTTTTTGTAATAGCACATCAGAGTAACCGCGTGCTCTCAATCTATCAGTCATATCGCTGAGGCAACCTTCAAAGTCCATTTCAGTACTGCATATGCGATTTAATCATAAAATCTCTCCAAAGGGGATGCTGGCAATTAAATGTTTGAGGTGCAGACTAGTGGGGTGGAGAGTAGCATTTCCAGCCGTGGATTTCCTAAATAAAGTAGTTTCTATTCTCTCATTTTCGATGTAGATTTTCACATCTAAAAATTCCACACTAGTTTATTCAATGTGGGAAGTAAATTTCAAGTTGAGAGAATTTTGATTAATTTCATCCACAAAGACACGGACTTCTGATTCTTCTCCTTGCCATAAGATGAAAATATCATCAATATATCGGAGATAGCAGATGATTTTTTCTTGATACCATGTCTTATGCTTTATTTTTAGCACCTGTTCCTCCCACCAGCCAACGTGTAAACACGCGTAGCTGGGGGAGAAACGTATATATAGAGCTACATATATGGTTTTCACATATATGGTATATTTACCGGGGTCCCGCGCATGGGCGGGAATATTCATGTGCTTATGAATATTGATGAGGATCCCCTGGAAGAGAACTTGTCCTTTTCAGAGATCTCCTGGAAGACGAAGCTGATGAGGCTTCATCACTATCGTCACTGGCTATTGGATCCCTCCAGGACTTTAGCTTTTGGAGCCAGCTCAGGAGATGTCCCTCACGGTCTCTCAAGGTTTTGGTGGAAAAGGTACAGGAAACCTTGGAATCTTTGGCCTTGTTATCTGGATAGAGGCAATAGATGCAGTCCTTGTGAGGGTCATCCACGTAAAGCCTTTTTTTAGAGCAGGTGGCACAAGCTCTAAAAAGCCCTTTTTCCTCTTTCTCAGTCATGCTGAGACAAAGCTGAAGAAGCTGTTGAAGAAAAGCAGTTGAAAAAACTCTAGGAGTAAAAGTACCAAGGAAAAAAACAGAGCAGAGCTCAGTGGGGACTCCCTAGCACAACATGCGGTAGAAAATCTGATGGTCTGAGGTTCCCTCAGGAGGGTTTTAGAGGGTGAGGCTGATCGGATTGGTTGTTGATTTTATTTGGTCTCTTTTACAAAAAGAGGTAGATATGTTACAAAACTAGAATGGGCCAAGGCCTAGTTTCTGATTTGTAATGGTTATGATTGCTATTTTTTATATAAACCGGGGACTCCCATCTTGACGACGGGAATGATTTAAGCATGGGAATCTATGAAAGTTCCAATACTGGAGAAATTGCATATCTCCGGTTCTACTGGTCGGAGTTTTGTCATTTTGGTCTTGATTTATTTATAAAATGTTGCACTATTTTCCTAAATTGCTCTGGGATTATTCTTGTGTTGTTTTTTCACTCTATTATTGCTTGAAGTGATGCATAAATACCTTACCATTGCCTCTAAGTTAAGTCTTAATGCTCTGTTCCAGGCTATCAGAGGGTTGAGCACAGGTTAATTTGGGATTCGCTTGAAGCTCAGCCTGACAGGAATTGTTGCTACTGCTGGAGTAGGGTTTCATCCCTCTTAACCAGTAAACTAATTTCTCACACCAATCTTTAAGCAATATTATGATTTTAGTCATAATATAAGTATTTTTTGGCGGTGCCATACTAATTTTAAGAATTGTGGTGAGCTCTAGCGTGATTTCACTCTGTGAAAAATGATGATCATCTGCTGAGCTTTGATGAACATTGTTTGAGAAAAAATTTTGAGAAAAAAACAGCTGCAGCATTCGGTCAAGTCCTTACTCAGATTTCTGCTTACAGCTTCTCCACAGAATTCACTAGAATGGTAGACATCTGAATTCCATATTGTATTGCTCTGCTATGAGCTCTATAACGTGTTAAGGAGACTGCAGTAAATGACCAGAGGGAGGGGGTTAATTCAGTTGTATCTTCTCCTCTATATGAGAAAGAAAACTCATATGCTGAGTGAAATGTGTACTTGCCTAAGCAGTAGTCAGTCAGATGACTCCCCAGGTTTCTACAGTAAATACACCATAGAGTTCTAAAGAACAACTAGAACACTAACATTCTATATTCATAACAAAATGGATACCATGTTGATGGAATAGGAGATATTTATTTAAAGCCTTTACTATAGTGATACTGAAGTAAATTACCATTGAGTGGGTAATGTATATATGAAACCAGCTTTTTCAAAATGATGTCAGCCAAAATAAGAGTTTTTACTCATTTGTGGCATAATATCTTTTTAAAGGGCTAAAAGAGTTAAGGAGAGATCCCAACATAAGAACTCTCAGCACCCACTTTCCACATCTGTTTCCCTCACATTCTCCATTCTCTCAGTTGTGTAATTCTTCCTTACCTTTAAAGTAATAACATTTTGGTAGACATTTGAAAACAGGGAGTAATTTGTATTTTAGTGGTACCAGAAGCTATTTGAAGAGAGATTTTAACATGAATGTATCTAGTCTTCTCTGGGTAGTGAGACGCTCCAATTAAGCTGCTGTTTGGACATTTCATATTTCTTCTTATTCCTCCAACTTCCTTGTGCAGTGCCATTAAATCCCTTACTTTAATGTGAGTTAACCATAAGGACATTATGAAACGCGTTCAATAATATATATTGATTGTCTATAAAAATGTAACTCTGTATCTCTTATAAATGACTACATTCAAAAGCAACTGCGTAAAAATATTTTAATATTAACAATTAGACAGAACAATAAAGCAGCCTATTTAAAACGTAGTGAAAACTGTTAATGATGTTCACAGACTGAAAACATTTTATATAAGCATTTCAGCCACTGGAAAAAATAGTTTTGGGTGCTCAATTATTTAAAGAACTTTTCTTATTCTCTGTGGTTACCATTCACATTTTATGCACTAGATTATGATTTTGAAATAAGCATTTTAAAATACATGTCCTGTCTCTTAGTGACATCTCCGAGTGCGTTCTTGATTAATGAAAGAGGGTGTGGAGTTCCAATGTGTTACTGAACTCATCTTGTGGGAGTGATCATGACCAGAAAACACTTTCTACACAGTATTGCTCAGTGGGTTGTATATGGAGGGCAGTACACTGGATTTCTAATCCATATTGGCACATTGACCGAGTTCTTGCACTAAGAGGTTAGAACTCTGACCCCTGCAACCGTGGGGGAGGGGGGTTGGGTTGAGCACCCACAGAGAAAATATCATATACATATACAGCCTCCCGCGTGGCAAAGGGAGTGGTTCTATCTATATCTACTCAAGTAGCATGTCTCCCAGTGCAGTTTCATTCTGTAAGCTGGGCCAACATTCTAGTTCGTTGTTAGATCTTTGTGATGCTCCCAGGCAGTTGTAAGGGAAAGAAGGTGTAGCGATATGTGAGTCGATACTATAGTGATGCTTATCCTGGGTACTAGCTATGAATCTCCTGGGTAGATATCTACCAGCCTGGAGCAAATGAAATACATCATTCTGATAGGTACAACTGTCTCATGTACATAGTCTAGTATTAACAAACTAGCAACAGCTATCATTGCACACAAGAACTCCCTCCTACTCACCACTTCCAGCACAAATGACTCCTCATACCCCACGTAACACCTCTATTTCCTGAGCCAGACCAGCCTCAAGAACGACCCCGGCGTTGCAGCGCACGCAATGTAATTTGTTTTATTTATTTATTTAGTTACTTATCTTCGTGAGGCCATATGCCTTAGTTTACTACCCCCCACTCTGCCCATCTCCCGCCCGCCCCACCGCCCGCACCACTCCCTCCATGAGCCACTACTGCTTTCAAGTGGATCCCCCCAAAATCCAGAAAGACCGTCACCCATGCAACTCATAACTAGCAGACTGGACTATGGAAACGTCCTGTACGTCGGAATCAACAAATCCCTGCTCCGGAAACTCCCGACCATCCAGAACATTGTTGCCCGGCTCGTCCTCGGCATCCCACGGCACAAACACATCACCCAGCACCTACAAGACCTCCACTAGCTCCCCGTTGAGAAGAGTCACCTTCCAGCTACTCACTCAAGCCTACAAATCTCTCCAGAACACTGAACCCCAATACCTCAACGAAAGAGTCTTCCTCCATGCACCCTAGTGAAACCTCTGGTCCGCCGACCTCACCCTCGTCAAACCCCTGCGCATCCGCAGAGCCAGAATGAACAGAAGAGCCTACTCCTACATTGCAGCAAAGACTTGGAACAAACTCCTGCTCAGCATCAGACGTTCCCCCACTCTGCACACCTTGAGGAAAAGCCTCAAGACCTGGCTTTTGCTGATTCGGAGCTGCAGGGCCACCTCCTACCCCCACCCTCCACCCCAGCTCCTTGAGACCCTCAAAGGTGATAAGCGCGCTTCACATATCCCTGATTGATGGACTGAGGGTACATTATAAAAAGAAAAAAAACGTCAGTTCTAAGGTAATTTTGTGTTAGGGAATATTTTCATGCCTCTTAATTCTATAAATAAAATGAGTGGTAAACATAAATGACTTGAAGGATCTTCTGGCAACTAATGAACTGCACCCACACATTCCAGAGTAACAGGGCACTATAGAAAGCTCTTAAATAAATCAAATAAAAAATACACGATTTTCAATGTATTCTCTTTCAAATTCGTTTTCAATTGAAGTAGTTGCAATATTATTTTTATGTTGGCTTTTACATAATATAGAGTAAGCAACGCGTTTTTTGAATCTGTGCTACCTTTTCAGTGCCCTCCCACACTGCAGGCCTATCAGAGCTAGACTGTGTTTGTGAAGAGTCATTGCTCTACTGTCAAGCCAACTTTTTCACCACCATGCCTCATGATTCCTTTTGTTGTTACATGGGCAGATACTGTATTACGAAACATGCACATTTCCAACATTTGATTTTGGTTTAGTCTAAGTCCTCTAGTTCCGCAACGATGTGCCCTTGACATGTGGAGTAATACCACCTTCAGACGTTTGTGGGGGTAGGACCATTTGCTTACCCGGACAGATACAAGGAATAAGGAACACTATATGTGCAATTAGTTACATAGTTCAAGGTCAGATCAGTTGAGTTGCCCACGAGATTGCTAAGCCCCTTTAATTAGGGGAACCCTTCTTTTGTGGCGCTATACATCTAAGACCACGCGACTGATCCATCCATTGATTCATAATGCAGAGTTCCAAAGTAGAGGTTGTATTTTAAAACGTGCTTGCCTCTGCCTGTACACAAATAGTTCAGCATTCAGAGACGAGATAAAAAGTCAGTTGTCGGCATTGACAGGTGGTACATTTAGAGACACAGCATTCAGCGCATGGCTGAGAACCCGTGCCACCAGGGCCACCCTGGTGTATCTGCACTTGTCACCACCCTAAGGGGTGTTCCTCTGGAGTACAGGGAGAGGAAGGAGACAGTGAGATTCAAGAATACAGTGCTTGGTGAATGCTCTCAACCTTAGACTTCTTCTTTGCTTCGTAAATGAACACCATTTTCTCAAGAAGGCGGACATGGTCCAGCCTTCAAATGTGCCACTTTCAAGAATGTGTCTTAGGATCTCAATCCTAGATGACGTTTTCCTGTGATGTAATTTACTGTTCGAATCAAGCATAAAGGGGCAGATCTCAATCCAAGTTGAATTAGGTTCTACTCGCAGGTTGAAGTTAAGAGCCTTCTAGAGTCTTGGCCCTTGTGCCCCCTAGTGACCTCTGTTTTTCACCCACCTAAAGGATTATTGGTTTATCAGAGTGGCAGACCTAGAGAGAAGGTTCAAAGTAAATGAACCGAAAATAGGCGTGAACTGAAGCAGTGTTTAATTAGAGCCGGTGTTTGTTGGTGGAGCTGTATGTATGTTTGTACATTGAGCACATCAACAGACTATTTAATTAGTCTAAATACTTTAAAAGAAACATAATTCCAGCTTCTCAGGCCAACCTTATTGCTTTGGGGGCCTGTAATGGTCTGAATTATGTAGTTGTTTCGGAACAGGCCTCAGCAGCGTTGGCATGGGCAATGGCTGCTTTAAGATGGAATTGCCTCTTGAGAAGGGCCCTGGCACAAATTAAGCACTGAAATGCCTTTTTACTGATTAGGTGATCATTTTGCATATTTGCAAGATGTTAAAACTGCTCTCATGAATTTGCTCCCTGGTTATTATGCTTGCAGTTAACATATCTTCGTTCTAACCCTTGCTGTCCAATAAAAGGTGAATGCATGGATGTGAAAGGCTTCTCAACATCACATAAAGTGATCCCGGAAGCCGTTAACCTGGGCTGTAATGCCGTTAACTTGGGCTGCAATGATGCAAGTGGATTTTGAGAATTGCAGTATCAAGATGGCTCAACTCATGCCCGAGCTCTTAGAGCCAAGCTCTGGCTCGGATCTCTCTTTGATTTCCTGGCTCGCCCATCTCCAAGGTTGCTTAGCAGCCGGAACGAGAAGATCGACCTGCACAAGACATCATAAAATAACGGTTCTATGTTTGGGGCAACAGCAAATACAGTGCAATAGGTGATGAAGATGGCCCATGTATTCTGCCAATACTCTGAACATACCCAGCCTACTTTGAAATGTTCTCGCTAATGGCTTAATTAATGCCGTAGATATAGGGTAAAACAAAGAAACCAAAAGAAAAGTATGGATATGTGGCTAACAGGGGCGACTCCTCAGTAATGGTGGAAAAGTGCCCCCACTAAAAGATGAAAGATAAAATGATAATAAAAGCATTTTATTATAAGTTTATTTTTACCTGTCTGGCAGCTGACATGAGTATTCAGCAAGGTGGGGCCAGGCAATCCTGTGTGACAGGCATGGCAGTGGAAGGAGTGGTGGGCACTTTTAAGAGTGCCTGTCGGTTTGGCAGACTGTCTTATGCCAGCCAAACAGACATGTGCACTTAGGTTTCCCCAGCCCAGCTGTGGTGCACAGACAGGATGGAGAAACCCCACTGGATCCTAGGCAGTGACTGAACGGCAAACCTGGCCGCTCAGACCAATCCCAGCACTTCTCTCATACTGGGAACAGTATTTCCAGCATGAGAGAAGTTCCTTGATTGGTATCTGGGAGCCTATGCAGTGTGCAGCCGAGTCAAGGATTGGAAGAAAGTAGCAAGGCGTGGGCCGTCGGTGCGGCAGGTAAGTCCAATTTAAAGGTTTTAATTGTCTTCCTCCCCACCCCCTGAGCCACACCACTAAACAATGCGAGCAGCCACCACTGGTGGCTAACTAAGAAAACTGTGGAGGATCAACGTGCCATAAAGCAAATAAAGGAAGTTAGCTATCTATTGAGACAGGAATTGTACCTTTAATTTACTTTTTGAAGTATCCCTCAAATGAATCAGTTTTAGCTTAAATAGTAAGCAACAGACACATTAATTAAAACATTAAATAATTTCCAATATTTTCAGTATATCTGTAAATCACAACATAATAGATGCATGCATATTTAAAATATTCACCACTCTTCTGACATTGACATTTCAATTTGAGTCTTTTAGATGGATTGCAATACAACTGACGCAGACATAAAATATGCAGGTATCTTTGAACAAAAACAGCCATGCATTCCTGACTCCAAAGCATGTGCAATGACTGGCGGGAAACAGCTCAGCCATGATTCCAAGTTCCGCATTGCTGATGGGTTCTGCAGTTTGAGTTTAATTCTGTTCGTACACTGATTTATACGTACCTTATCCAAAGACATGTGCCCTTAAATGCACTTAAGCCAGTTACTAATAGGCTTGCAGAATACTCTGGATGCTTAGCTTGTTATGCAATTGGGGGAAAAGAACCTGGCACAAAATACACCATGGATTGACAAATCCATTAGGTATGGCCTTGGCAAACTGTTGCGATAATTAGGTTTTATGTTTTTTTTTATTGTAAGCAAATGCCACATAAATAAAAAGAAAAAAAAACACAAACATGGTGGCCAGATGCTTGCAATAGAAATTCTACATTAAAACAAGGTTTAACTAGTGCATACAATTATATAATAACAGTTGGTTTGCTTCCTAGCAGGCAGGTATACTTAGAACAGGTATGGAAACTGCTTCATATTTTTAATACACTCCAATGGAAAGTATGATTCTTACGGATGAAAAGAAATACCTTTTTGGGCTTGAATTACTGTAACATGAAGACCTACTTTAAATTTCCAAGGATGATTGATTACAATTAAAAAAGGATAACGAATGGAAACGTAAATAAAGCCTTGGCTTACCTGGCACAGATGTCCGCTTCCTTTTAGGGAACTGAGCTCATGTGATCAGGCTCACACATGTCTGTCACTCACTCACAGCACAAGACAGACAATGACTGAAGTTGACTGGCTAATTGTTCCATGCTGTATGCTGTTCTGGGCAGAAGCAAAATATGAAGGACAATTGAACAGACCAGTGGATGAAGAGACCTTACCAACAGCACCTCTATGCATAATATATATTTTGTATTGATCTTATACTACATGAGCTAAAGCTGTCTCCAGGCCAGACTTAAAAAACTATCATATGGAGATCTCTTTCAAAATCAAGCGTAAATAATGGATACTTATGTGCACGTTAACAGCACTGTCTCGTTAGTTGGGTGGTAAGAGTACCGTGTTTAATTTGAGCTAGTGGTTGCAAGTATGGTCCCTGGCACTTATTTTTGGAACCAACACGTATTTTACCTCGTTAGTCTGTGACCCAAAGAAAGAGAGAGAAAAAATGTGCAAGGGGCAAAACGGAGGAAGAGAAAATCGGAAAACCGTGTCAATGGATGTTGGACAGGCCACATGAAGGGCTCGCTCCCTCCCCGCAGGACAGGGCCCGGGCCACCGTCAGCACCATTGCCCGGCCCAGCCGCCATCTTGGACACGGCACCACGCGGCCGCGCGGCCTCAGCCCGACCCCAACCCTGGGCCTGGCCAGGCCCCGACATCCCGGCACCACCCTCCACCCAGGAGGTGAACGGACCACTTGGCAGGTCAATGGGAGTAAGAAGTGTCGATGGCTCTCCCCCGCCAGGTGCCGAGCACCCCCAGCCTCCTCGGGCGCTGGCTCCACCCCCCTGCTGGGTGTCTGGACTCCCTCATCCCAGACCTCCCGACCTCCAAGAGCGAGGGTCCGGACATCAAAGGGCGCCAGACCTATAACTGAGGCCGCCCCAGGACAGGAAGGCAGTTGTATCCTGGAGTCGAGAGACACCACGACGAACTCATCCTTGACGGACTGCTGGCGCTGCCACAGCCCTGCCTTGTGACCTATTTGTCCTGCCTGCTGGCGCTGCCGCGGCCCTCTGCAACCTTCATCCTCGTGGGACCTGCTGGCGCTGCCGCGGCCCTCTGCAACCTTCATCCTCGTGGGACCTGCTGGCGCTGCCGCGGCCCTCTGCAACCTTCATCCTCGTGGGACCTGCTGGCGCTGCCGCGGCCCGTTGTAACCTTCATCCTCGTGGGACCTGCTGGCGCTGCCGCGGCCCGTTGCAACCTGCATTCTCGTGGGACCTGCTGGCGCTGCCGCGGCCCGTTGTAACCTTCATCCTCGTTGGGACCTGCTGGCGCTGCCGCGGCCCGTTGCCACCTACGACCTCTTCGGGACCTGCCGGCGCTGCCGCGGTCTGACCCATCCGAACACCGAGCTCGGGGATTGTGAGCTATCACCGTTACACCTCAGTACCCGTGGGTACCAAGACTGTCCCGCTACCCCCTTCCCTTACTAGAGACTAGAATTGAGAGGATCATCGTGTCCTGATCGCCTTGTATCGTACCACTCTACTACCAGAAGTGCCTATAAAAGGTGTTACCCTGATCTTTGTGTGGTGTCCATCTGTGGGGGGGAAGTTACCTGTCTGTGCGATCACTGTGCTCGGCCGACCCTCCAGGTCCCCGTCTAACATTGGTGGCTAGCGGCGCGATCCGAACCAACGCGTACCGTACAGACAGTAACTCACCCTACGACTAAAACCCACAATGACGACCAAAGAGAGCGGATCGGCGGAGAAGTTCCAGATGGAAAAGCTGGAAGAATACAACCACCGAGAGCTTAAACAATTTTGCATGGACTTAGGCATTGCTACCACCGGGCTAAGCACAAAAGAAGACTTCAAAAACGCCCTAGAGGCCTGGACAGAGACAAATACCGCAACCCCCCGGGACCCCGCAGCCCCGGAAGTCAACACCACCCGGACGGAAGAACGGAGAACAGGCCCCTCCCGTGAAGAGATCCAAGAGCGGGAAAAAAATAGATTACACGAGTTAGACTTGGCACGACTCAGAGTAGACGGAGAATTGAAACTGGCGGAACAAAAAATAAACTTAGAACACTTACGGCTCAGAGAAGAGCGAGAGGAAAAACAGAGACAGAGAGACCTCGAAGAAAAAAGACTGGCATACGAGCACGAGTGCAAACTAGCGGAGATAGAAATACGCAAACTGAACAAAAACCTAGGGGTGCCCGAGCAACCGCACTCCCCGGGTCCTACCGAGCAGAAGGTCCACATCCCCAAGGATGTGGTCCGAGAATATCACCGGAACGACGACATACAGCAGTGGTTCAAGGCCTATGAGATTACCATGACCGCCCACCGGGTCGCTCGAAGTGACTGGGGAGCCGGTCTATGGGGGAGATTCGTCAACGAGGGTCGCGATGCCCTGCTGCAGCTTCCGGACCATCAAATGACGTCCTATGACCACATGAAGGCCGCCCTCCTCAGTCGATATGGGCTTACACCCGAAATGTATCGCCAGAGGTTCCGCAACTGCACCCGGATCCCAGGTACGACGTGGTTGGAATACGTGAACTATTTCAGCCGAGCCTTCGAGGGGTGGATCAAGGGTAACAACGTAACCACTTACGAACAACTCTTCAATCTCATTGTGTGGGAGCACCTCTCCAACAACTGCTTCGTCGAGCTCAGGCAGCACCTCCTCGACAGTAAATTGACTGAACCCCGGCAGCTCGCCACCGAGGCTGACCGGTGGGAGAGCACCCGAGTGGCCCGGAGTGGGCCGAATGAGCAGAACAGAACCAACCAAGGTCATCATCGTCCCCGAGGAGGAGGAGGAGGCCCGGGCCGGGGCCGAGACGCCGTCCCGGCCGCACCCACTAACGCCACCCCGGCCCCAGCAGGCCGGGGAAACCCCCCGATGCGCCCGGGGTTCCGAGCTAACGTGACGTGTCATCGATGCCAGCGAGTCGGCCACTATGCCAGTGACCCGACCTGCCCGAAGAACCAGGTCCCCGGGCCCGCCAGATGGCGGCCGCCGCCCTGGGAGAAGAACAAGTCTCCGAAGACACGGAGACCTATGAGTCGGAGCAGTTCGAGTGGGAACCCGCCGCCATGACCCTGGCATGCCTGGGAGGAAGAGACATGGTCCCGCGGACTCCCCTGCCCGCCAACACTCGGAAGCACAGCCAATGGGTGAGCATCAATGGGCGCAAGGCCGAGGCCCTGCGTGACACCGGGGCCAGTGTGACGGCCGTCCGTTGTCACCTGGTGACCCCAGAACAAATCCTACCAAACGTACTTTGCCCCGTCCGATCGGCAGATAACTCGGAGAGCCTGTGTCGGATGGCCTGCGTCCCCTTCGAATGGGGAGGAGTGTCCGGCATGCTGAAAGTAACTGTCCGCGACGATGCCCCCGTGGACTGCCTCCTGGGGAACGATCTCGAGAGCTCCCCGTGGGCCGCTGTGGAAAGAAGAGAGCATCTGGGGATGTTGGGTCTCCCGGACTGGGCGTGCGTAACCACCCGGTCCATGGCCACCCGCACCATCCCTAGACCAGAAGAACCAGAATGGGCAGCACCTCCGCCCTCGATCACTCCAGAAGAAGACTTCCTCCAGACCGACCACCCGGACCCCACCACAGAGGGGTCCACACAGCCCCCCGAGCTTCCCGACCTGGCTCAGTGGCGTCAAGAAGGGGGGCCCACCCAGGAACAATTCCGGCAGGAGCAAAAGACCTGCCCCTCCCTCGAGGGATTGCGACAGCAAGCGCTCGCCCAGAGCCAAGGAGACACCACCGGGGCCCACTGGGTTTATTGGGACAATGATCTCTTGTACAGCGAGCAGAAAATCGCAGAACTGGGGGCCGGACGAGTGCTGGTGGTGCCCCTCCACTTCAGAGACTTCCTGTTGAACCTAGCCCATGATGTCCCCCTGGCCGGGCACCTGGGCCAAGACAAGACCTACCACCGCCTGGTGACTCACTTTTTTTGGCCCAAAATGAGAAATGACGTCTCCAACCATTGCCGGTCCTGCCCGACCTGCCAGGCCAGCGGGAAGAGCGGCCGCAAACTCAAGGCACCCCTACAACCATTCCCCGTGGTGACCACCCCGTTCGAAAGGGTGGGAATAGACATTGTGGGGCCCCTGGACCCCCGAACAGCACCGGGGCATCGCTTCATCCTGGTCCTGGTGGACCACGCCACCCGCTATCCTGAGGCGGTCCCCCTTCGTACTATAACAGCCCCAGTAGTGGGTCGAGCCTTGATGGGGATCTTCTCTCGAGTGGGCTTCCCCCGGGAAGTCATCAGCGACAGGGGTACGAACTTTATTTCAAAGTATATGAAATCCCTCTGGCAGCAGTGCGGAGTCACTTACCGCTTCACCACCCCCTATCACCCCCAGGGGAACGGACTGGTCGAGCGGTTCAACCGCACCCTCAAGGGAATGATCATGGGGCTGGAAGAACCCCTACGCCGCCAGTGGGACGTGCTACTACCGTGCCTCCTCTTCGCCTACCGAGAAGTCCCCCAGAAGTCCCTCGGCTTCAGCCCCTTCGAACTCCTGTACGGACACCCCGTTCGCGGGCCTCTCAGCCTAGTGAAGGAGGAATGGGAAATGGCCCCCCTAAAGACCCCTCCGGACGTCTACAAATACCTCCTGACCCTCCGAAATCAGACCCGGAAATTCAGGGAGATCGCTAAAGCCAATCTGGAGGCCAGTCAAGAGGACATGAAGAAGTGGTACGACCAACATGCCTCCTCCATCGAGTTTGAACCGGGTCAGCAGGTATGGGTGATGTCCCCCATCGAACCGTGTGCCTTGCAAGACAAATGGACGGGGCCCTTCAAGGTGATCGAGCGCAGGAGTCCCGTCACCTATCTCATCGACCTGGAGTCCCCCCGGAACCCCCTCCGGGTCCTCCACGCCAACAGGCTCAAACCCCACTTCATGCGCTCAGAGCTCAGCCTGCTGATGGCGACCGACAGTGGCACAGAAGGAGACTCCGAGCCCCTCCCTGACCTACTGAGGACTCGGGAAAGAGATGGCTCGGTGGACGGGGTCCGACTCTCCGAGGCCCTGACCCCAGAGCAGCGCCAAGATTGCCGGGCCCTCCTGCTGCCGTTCGCAAACCTGTACTCCCTCGCACCCGGAGTCACCTCCTGGTGCCTGCACGACGTGGACACGGGGGACAGTCCTCCTGTCCGACACCGGGCGTACCGAGTACCGGATCGGGTACGTACATGCATCCAAGAAGAAGTCTCCAAGATGCTCGCCCTCGGGGTCATCGAGCCTTCGGACAGTCCCTGGGCCAGCCCGGTCGTCCTGGTCCCCAAGGCCGCGGCACCGGGCACCACGCCGGAGCTCCGATTCTGCATCGACTATCGGGGGCTGAACGCGGTCACCCGAACCGACGCTCACCCTATCCCCCGAGCAGATGAACTAGTCGACCGCATGGGGGCAGCCCGCTACCTAAGCATCTTTGACCTGACAGCGGGCTACTGGCAGATCGGCCTCACCCCCAGGGCCCAAGAACGTTCCGCTTTCTCCACCCCGGACGGGCACTACCATTTCAGAGTGATGCCCTTCGGCATGAAGAACGCTCCAGCCACCTTTCAAAGACTGGTGAACCAGGTATTGGCGGGCCTCGAAGAATTCAGCGCCGCCTACCTGGACGACATCGCGGTATACAGCCGCCACTGGGCAGACCACCTCCACCACCTCAGAGCGGTCCTGCAGGCCCTCCAACAGGCCGGCCTCACCATAAAGGCCAGCAAGTGCCAAATCGGCCAGGGGTCCGTGACCTACCTCGGACACCAAGTGGGGAGCGGTCTGGTGGCCCCCCTCCAACTCAAGGTAGCTGCCATCCAGTCCTGGCAACCCCCCGAAACACAAACAGAGGTCCGAGCCTTCCTGGGGCTCACCGGATACTACCGGCGGTTTGTGAGGGACTATGGCAGCATTGTGGGGCCCCTCACGGAACTCACGTCTAAGAACAACCCAAAACGAGTCAACTGGACTCCCGACTGTCACGCGGCCTTCGAGACGCTGAAGGCCGCCATGTGCACCGCTCCGGTGCTCCAGGCCCCCGACTACAGCCGCGAGTTCATCGTGCAGACCGATGCCTCCGACCATGGTATTGGGGCCGTCCTCTCCCAACTGAACCCCGAAGGAGTGGACCAACCCGTGGCCTTCATCAGCAGACGCCTACTGCCCCGAGAACAGCGCTGGAGCACCATTGAGCGAGAGGCCTTCGCAGTGGTATGGGCCCTCAAGAAGCTCCGGCCGTACCTCTTCGGAACCCATTTCCGGGTACAGACAGATCATCGGCCCCTGCAATGGCTCATGCAGATGCGGGGGGAGAACCCCAAACTATTGCGATGGTCCATCTCCCTGCAGGGGATGGACTTCACTGTGGAGCATCGCCCTGGCCAAGACCACGCCAACGCGGATGGCCTGTCCCGCTTTTTCCGCCTCGACGAGGAAAGTCCCCAAGAAGATGGGTGACTCTCCCCGCCTTCAGCTGGGGGGGACGCATGTTGGACAGGCCACATGAAGGGCTCGCTCCCTCCCCGCAGGACAGGGCCCGGGCCACCGTCAGCACCATTGCCCGGCCCAGCCGCCATCTTGGACACGGCACCACGCGGCCGCGCGGCCTCAGCCCGACCCCAACCCTGGGCCTGGCCAGGCCCCGACATCCCGGCACCACCCTCCACCCAGGAGGTGAACGGACCACTTGGCAGGTCAATGGGAGTAAGAAGTGTCGATGGCTCTCCCCCGCCAGGTGCCGAGCACCCCCAGCCTCCTCGGGCGCTGGCTCCACCCCCCTGCTGGGTGTCTGGACTCCCTCATCCCAGACCTCCCGACCTCCAAGAGCGAGGGTCCGGACATCAAAGGGCGCCAGACCTATAACTGAGGCCGCCCCAGGACAGGAAGGCAGTTGTATCCTGGAGTCGAGAGACACCGCGACGAACTCATCCTTGACGGACTGCTGGTGCTGCCACAGCCCTGCCTTGTGACCTATTTGTCCTGCCTGCTGGCGCTGCCGCGGCCCTCTGCAACCTTCATCCTCGTGGGACCTGCTGGCGCTGCCGCGGCCCTCTGCAACCTTCATCCTCGTGGGACCTGCTGGCGCTGCCGCGGCCCTCTGCAACCTTCATCCTCGTGGGACCTGCTGGCGCTGCCGCGGCCCGTTGTAACCTTCATCCTCGTGGGACCTGCTGGCGCTGCCGCGGCCCGTTGCAACCTGCATTCTCGTGGGACCTGCTGGCGCTGCCGCAGCCCGTTGTAACCTTCATCCTCGTTGGGACCTGCTGGCGCTGCCGCGGCCCGTTGCCACCTACGACCTCTTCGGGACCTGCCGGCGCTGCCGCGGTCTGACCCATCCGAACACCGAGCTCGGGGATTGTGAGCTATCACCGTTACACCTCAGTACCCGTGGGTACCAAGACTGTCCCGCTACCCCCTTCCCTTACTAGAGACTAGAATTGAGAGGATCATCGTGTCCTGATCGCCTTGTATCGTACCACTCTACTACCAGAAGTGCCTATAAAAGGTGTTACCCTGATCTTTGTGTGGTGTCCATCTGTGGGGGGGAAGTTACCTGTCTGTGCGATCACTGTGCTCGGCCGACCCTCCAGGTCCCCGTCTAACAATGGAAGAAAGCAGAACCCACAAAAGTGAGATGAATGGATAGAGGGCATAGGTACGAATGAAAGAAGCATGAGGAGGAGTGAAGATTATGCGGCATCTGCATTCCGTACATCTACATTCAATAGAACAGTTCATGGGCTTCTGAGCAACATTTCGAGCCCCAGCCTTTATTCTTTTATAAATGAAGGCTGCTACCCCACCACCCTGCTAGCAGCAGAAGGTGGTGCTGCCTTACATACAATGCAATGATACTTCTGCCAGAGGTCCATCATACCTATCTTTCATAATGCTGGGTTTAAAGGGACTAGAAATGCTCCACAGCACAAACCATAGTGCCAGCGTACCAGCTGCAGGTTTCCTTTTTCTCCACGTAGATATGGGCGGAGTTCCACTGGCAATGTCAGTTGGTCAGCCCCTAGACTAATAGGGCCTGATTCACGAATGGACTCCGCACTCATGGCAGAGGCTCCGCAGTCGTGGGGTAGTCTCCGCACTCGTGGCGGAGTCTATGCAAGAAGAATTCCCACTCCGGAGGTTCCACCCCAACTGCGGAGACTCCCCCATGACTGTGGGGCCTCCGCCACAAGTGCGTAGGCCGTTTGTGAATCAGGCCCATAGAGTCTAATCCTGAGTGTCAAAGACTGGATACAGAAAACATACCTATGATCATAACTATCCTTGTCCGAGGCAATGATGACTCCTTTCAACAAAATAAACTCACAAAGAAGTACCTCTGGTGTGTTCTACAAAGACAGGGGCAAGTATATCAAAACATGAACATGTGTCAGAACTACTGAGAAAGGAATCCTTTTTTAGGACGAGAATCCTCACTCACCCAAGGGTGACATGCTTCATCATGGGTTTCCTCCTCACACCTGAACTGCAAGGTCCATGGTGTGGGCTACAACTCTCCGAACGGAGAGGAGCTGAGGTGTTTCTTGATGAGTGATAGTATTTAGGTGAGTGAGGGGCTGAGTGCAAAAAATATACAATAGTGGTTAAAACTACCCCCAGGGTACCTGATAAACGTTATTCTGTGCCCCACTGGGGATAGGATTAAAAAGAGGACCAGGGTTGTTATAAAAAAATATATAACCCTTTCCATTGGTCAAAGGTCGACATGTTTCTGCCTTAAATAGTCCCAAAACTGGGATCCTTGGCATTCATCGATACCAAAACAGTTGATATTTTATAGTCACTCTGTGAAAACTGTTGAATAATAGAACACAAATGCATTGCTTTGCTGTGATCTCAAGCGCTAACTCCTTTATATAGGAAAAACACAGCAAGTGAAAAGTAGAGGATGAGGAAATGCATAATAGCTTCACTTTCTTAAATGACTGCAGCCATGTCGAACATATTGATTAGGCAGGTTATGCCAAGTCCCCCACCCCATCTCCAGCAGACTGGAGGATTCAAAGTTGGTTGCCACTGATGTGTTGCCCTCCAGCTCCCATGCCAGCCTCAGACACCTCTGCTGATCACTGGTGGGAAATGCCAGTAAACCAGGGCGTGCCCTTGACCACGAGGAAGGGCACAGCTGGGACAAAGGAGAGAGACGTAACTATAGATTCAACCACACAAGAAGAGAACAATGCAGCTGTGTTACTATAGCCACAAGCTGCCTGCTGCAGAGCATTACCATGTTAGCCCAACGAGACAGCAGTAGTACCGCAACCACAAGTTAGTGAGGGCAAGGGGCTGCCCCAAGCAAGTGCACACCACGAGCCTCCAGAGCTGGTCTGCCACCACTCCCCAAAGGCTTGATACTAGGGGTGTATCAGAAGGACCCTGTCACTGACATGTGCCCTGCCACTGCCTTAAGGTCTGATACTGGGGATGCATCAGGACCCTGTCCCTGACGTGTACCCTGCCACTGCCTGAAGGCCTGATACTGGGGATGTATCAGGAGGACCCTGTCCCTGGTATGTGCCCTGCCACTGCCTGAAGGCCAGATACTGGGGATATATCAGGAGGACCCTGTCCGTGACGAGTGCCCTGCCACTGCCTAAAGGCCTGATACTGGGGATGTATCAGGAGGACCCTGTCCCTGATATGTGCCCTGTCACTGCCTGAAGTCCTGATATTGGGGTGTATCAGGAGGACCCTGTCCGTGACATGTGCCCTGCCACTGCCTGAAGGCCAGATTCTGGGGATATATCAGGACCCTGTCCCTGACATGTGCCCTGCCACTGCCTGAAGGCCAGATACTGGGGATGTATCAGGAGGACGCTGTCCCTGATATGTGCCCTGCCACTGCCTAAAGGCCTGATACTGGGGATGTATCAGGAGGACCCTGTCCGTGACAAGTGCCCTGCCACAGCCTAAAGGCCTGATACTGGGGATGTATCAGGAGGACCCTGTCCGTGACATGTGCCCTGCCACTGCCTGAAGGCCTGATACCAGGGATACATCAGGACCGTGTCACTGACGTGTGCCCTGCCACTGCTTGAAGGCCAGATACTGGGGATGTATCAGGAGGACCCTGTCCCTGGTATGTGCCCTGCCACTGCCTGAAGGCCTGATACTGGGGATGTATCAGGAGGACCCTGTCCCTGATATGTGCCCTGCCACTGCCTGAAGGCCTGATACTGGGGATGTATCAGGAGGACCCTGTCCCTGATATGTGCCCTGCCACTGCCTGAAGGCCTGATACTGGGGATGTATCAGGAGGACCCTGTCCCTGGTATGTGCCCTGCCACTGCCTGAAGGCCAGATACTTGGGATATATCAGGACCCTGTCCCTGACATGTGCCCTGCCACTGCCTGAAGTCCTGATACTGGGGATGTATCGGGACCCTGTCCCTGACGTGTGCCCTGCCACTGTCTGAAGTCCTGATATTGGGGATGTATCGGGACCCTGTCCCTGACATGTGCTCTGCCACTGCCGGAAGTCCCGATACTGGGGATGTATCGGGTCCCTGACATGTGCCCTGCCACTGCCTGAAGTCCTGATACTGGGGATGTATCGGGTTCCTGACATGTGCCCTGCCACTGCCTGAAGTCCTGATACTGGGGATGTATCGGGACCCTGTCCCTGACGTGTGCCCTGCCACTGCCTGAAGGCCTGATGTTGGGGATGCATCGGGACCCTGTCCCTGACGAGTGCCCTGTCACTGCCTGAAGTCCTGATATTGGGGTGTATCAGGAGGACCCTGTCCCTGATATGTGCCCTGCCACTGCCTGAAGGCCAGATACTGGGGATATATCAGGACCCTGTCCCTGACATGTGCCCTGCCACTGCCTGAAGGCCAGATACTGGGGATGTATCAGGAGGACGCTGTCCCTGATATGTGCCCTGCCACTGCCTGAAGGCCAGATACTGGGGATATATCAGGACCCTGTCCCTGACATGTGCCCTGCCACTGCCTGAAGGCCAGATACTGGGGATATATCAGGACCCTGTCCCTGACATGTGCCCTGCCACTGCCTGAAGGCCAGATACTGGGGATATATCAGGACCCTGTCCCTGACATGTGCCCTGCCACTGCCTGAAGGCCAGATACTGGGGATATATCAGGACCCTGTCCCTGACATGTGCCCTGCCACTGCCTGAAGGCCAGATACTGGGGATGTATCAGGAGGACGCTGTCCCTGATATGTGCCCTGCCACTGCCTGAAGGCCAGATACTGGGGATATATCAGTACCCTGTCCCTGACATGTGCCCTGCCACTGCCTGAAGGCCAGATACTGGGGATATATCAGGACCCTGTCACTGACATGTGCCCTGCCACTGCCTGAAGTCCTGATACTGGGGATGTATCGGGACCCTGTCCCTGACGTGTGCCCTGCCACTGCCTGAAGTCCTGATATTGGGGTGTATCAGGAGGACCCTGTCCCTGATATCTGCCCTGCCACTGCCTAAAGGCCTGATACTGGGGATGTATCAGTACCCCGTCATTGACATGTGCCCTGCCATGCCCTAAAACATAGGTCCCCTGATCCACTGAAGACCTAAGGGCTCTACATCTTCCTTGTTGCTCTACGGTCATAACTTAAAGCATCACAATTGCTGTATGTCATTTCATGTGTTGATATCCAATATGCAGTCAGAGATCATCATTAATTAAAAATACTAAATATGAATACTAAAAATGTAACTACAGTACTGACCTTCCCTCTGTTTGCAGCTGGGTATTTATAGGTTTTTGTGAGAAAAAGTTGAATCTAAGGCGGCTGTTCCTCTGAGTGACTACTTTGTCATAGGTAGTACTTATTAAGGGAAGATATAACTCAATTACACCCCAGCCTTCGGATGCCCAGGCTTTGCAGCCCCCGACCCCTCCCCTCCGGCTGCCTTTCACATCATTTACATCGAGGTATAACCTATATTTTTGTTTTGTTTTACCCTGTTAATTGTCATACCTCGAAATCCGTATATTTTGCAACAAAATATGATGACTTAAGGTTCTCTTCCGGGTATTGGGGCCTTGAAAACCGTACTTGTCATCCAGTCTGAATTGAGATTCCCAAACCCTCAGTGCGTGCTTCAGTGTGTGAGGGAGCTGGCATTGGAACTTACTGGATGCCTTGCGCCTTTCAGTAGTTGCCTGAGAACAGCTCATCTCATCCTTGATTATGGACCAGGATGCTTTAGATGAGCCTCGACACCCAGTCATGGTCCAGAGTCCGGCCATCCTTCGTCTGAATACAGTGTGCGGGAGGAGTTGTGTGGAGATCCTTTCATTTTTTCAAAGAAAGAAAGCTGCACATATATTTGTAAAAACTGATCACCCTTGTTGTGTCTACGCATGAGACATCTCACACAGACAATCTCTGTTACACTAACTACACATACAGACTGCCAGGGTTTGTGAAGCCTTGCATAGCACATGTTACGCTCATCTGTGGTCTTTGAAATAGGGGTAGAATGATAATAATAACTTGACCAGTTGGTACCACAGTTCTACTACCTTGAAGTGGGACACAAGTCGTTTTCACGGAGGTTTCACCGTCAAGGCTGCACTTCATCTTACTTAGCCCACATCTCGCCGCACCCGCTCCGTGGGTGCCGCATCGCCCAGGAGTGTTGGGGCAACATCACAAGAGGAGAGGAACGGCAAGGCGGTACCGGGCAAGAGGCTCAGCGGGGCTGCGAGCGTGCGGGGACTCCATCAACCAGGAGTCCCTGCGAGACCGTTAGGCAGCATCCGGTCCGCTCTCCCTGCGGGCCCGCCCCCCGCCTACCACGTCCACTATATTAAAGCCTCAGACTCCCGCAGCACGGGACGCAGCTCGGGGCGAAGACCGGGCAAAGAGCGGGCCGTTTGAGGCCGTTCGAGGTCTAAGCGGTCTGGTCTGGGCCCCCCCTCTTTCGCCCCTTGCTCTGTTATCAGTACAGTCCACATTGCTTCCATCTATAGCTTATGCTGGTTGCCTATTGTGCTAACATGTGCACACGAGCGACCCGCAGTAGGGCTGCTAAGGGGGGTTTGATACTAAACGGCCCCATGGATGACTTTATTACACGCACAAACATTGCTATAGACAATGAAATTACCAAATTGCAAACTCGAGTCTCTTTAGATTTGGCTGCTGCTAGAAAGTTGCCACTGGAGTTTGCTAATTCTAAGAAATCATCCTTGGGTCATATAGCTTCTGCTATTACCCCGGAGCATCTGGAGAATCAGCGCTGCGTAATTACGCAGGCGGATGTCCATCACACTCCGGTCTCGCTTGTCTCACCGTTACCCCTGTGCCCCATACCCCCGCTTGTATGTCAGCACCCGCCCGTGGATATTCTTGACCAACAATTCACCACCATTTCCCATTCCCCGGATATTTCCGATGTATTCACATGTAATAGTACTAAGGGTAATTTACACAAAAGGAAACGTCTCCCAAGGTCTGCATACTTACGCAAAAAGGCTAAAATTGCTGGGGCACACCTATTCAATGTTGGTAATATCCCCGTGTCTAGCGCCAAAGGAGGGTATGCTACCCCGCCACAGGTCCCCCGGGGAAAAGTTAGTGATGGTTCAGCCTCTGCAACCACGAAAGATAATCTAATCGCAGAGGAAGTTGGCCCTCAATCAAAGGATCAGGAAGGGAGGGATGGGGAGTTTATGGGAATAGTTTGGGAAACCTTAAAAAAGCTCCTATCTCCCCTGGACCTAAGACTTTCTCGCATTGAGAACCATCTATTAGAGATGGAAAAGAGCATTATAGCCTTGGCCACTCTTGGCCTGCGAGGTCTAGAAAACCAAGGTCTCCTAGAGGATAATATAGTCCCACAGACTCCAATCCTTCCCCCTTTAGCACCAGCTATAATACAGCCAATCCCCAAACCTCGTACCAAGGGAGTTGATTATAAAATTCCCGATCTCCTGCCCAGGGCCCCAAAGCCAAAGGACCCCACTCCTCAAGTCCCCATACAAACTAATGCGGGTGCTCCTCCAAGGCAGAATACTACGCACCGTCACACTCAGGGCTCATATAATAAGAGCAACTTTAAAGGGGGGTATATCGATCTCCCCCCAGAGGCCAATGACTATGTGGTAGTGCTGACGGGTGTGCCGGAGGTTGTGAACGGCCAATACGAAAATCATTGGTCTCTAAAGAACAAAGTCATGCACTGGCTCAACGTGCATAGACCGATTCCAAATGGTCGGACAAGTGGAGTTAATATGGTGCGAAGAGTTCCCTGGGTGGGTCCCTCACGGAAATCTAGACCTGGCGATTGCATAGTCCTGACGTTTGAGGACCCAAACACGGCCCACCATATCTGCTCATGGTCTACTGGGGGTGAGGGTTCATCCATAGCACCTAGGCCACTAACCTTCTTCTATCCACCATGTAATGCACACACTTATGGGGGCAATTGGTCATGGCACACCATCAGTCCAGGAGGGGGTATTCTACTAAAGAGCAAATTCCACCCAGTCGCTGGTTCGGGGTATCAACCTCGAACAGGTACAGTTGTCTTGAAGAAGTAGATTGACTGCTCAAGTCTTTTGATCCCCCTCTGCCGTTAAAGATCTCCTTACTTCATGTGGAACCTGACTCCTCTCTTTTGCTAACTAACCCTGACGGGACTAGCTCCGCCCCACTTGTCCAACCTATGGCACATCCCTTGCTAGTGCAGGGAGCGTTGTACACCTCTAATACTAATACTAATAGAACCCATGCAATTGTGCACGAGATAGTTGCTCCACCAACGACTTCTATGCCATTCGACCAGCTGTCCTTGCCTCCTGGCAAACGAATTACCGTCCCCAGGGCTAATATCCAAATCCAGAAAGAGGCCATTCAAACACCAACCAGAGCCGCTGAAGTAGCGGCAGCGGCTGATTGTGGCCCAAGAGTAGGCCTTGGTTCCATCATTGATCCCCCTGCTTCTGCCTCCCTGACTAGATAGAGAACCATAGAAAACCCCCAGCTGAAGATCTTAAGTTGGAATGTGGCAGGGCTTGCACGCAATGTTGACAATCCTGATTGGAATTCCTTTGTCGATCCTTTCGGGATTTGTCTCCTGCAAGAAACATGGTGCTTGGAATCCCGACACAGGGTAGGGTACACAACTTACTTCGTGCCAGCATTGAAATCACAGGGCAGTAAAGGTCGCCCGTCGGGCGGCCTTCTCATTTGGGTCAGTATTGCTTTGGGTTTAAATATAAGGCATATTAACACACAATCTCCTGATCTTTTGAGACTCACAATAACGTGCCATGGGGGTAGGAAGCTAGAAGTGTTTAACCTCTACTTAAGGGGGTCCGGGGGGGGGAAGTCATTGTTATCCTCATCCGGAGTTGAAGAGGAGCTCAGAGCCTGTAATATCGATTCCTTTGTTGTCTTAGCAGGAGACTTCAACTGCTGTTTCGAACCCCTAGCCAGTGAAGACATCCTGGACACCGGGGTAGACGATGTTAAGAGAGGCATTCCCCTGCTCTCTCTAGATCCGATTAAAAAATGGTCCCAGAGTGCCATAGATATCAACTCACTTTGTTTGGAATACGACCTTAGAGCTACTAATGGTCGTTCTAAGTCAGATTCTGGGGGAACGCACACCTACAATAGGGTGGGACACACCTCTAGAATTGACTATGTACTGTTGAACTATAATTTATGGTCGTATCTCCATGATATGGAAGTCTTAGTGACATCCGACAGCGACCATAACCCTTTGGCCCTAACCCTTACCCCCCTGTGGCAAGGCGGGAATCCAACTACGTCTCCACCTATATGGAAGTCATCCCATGAATTTGTACAATTGAAAAATAACAACCTAGGCAACTAATATTTAAAATACCTTAATGGTAAGAAATGATGAATAGTTGGCTACAGCTGACTAAAAGACATGGTTTTTTATTTAGTAATTAAAACAGTTGACAATTCATTTACATAAAACAAAATTAGAGTTAAAAATTCACAATGTACATTATCATAAACACCATAACACAGAAGTTAACAAACAGTATAAAAGGATTCTTTATCTATAGTAGATAAGTGGCAGAAAAATGAGTCTCTACGCGCGTTTCGGCGGCCAGCGCCTTCTTCCTGGAGTAGCCACGTAATATCTATAGAATAAAAATGCATATAGAATACAAAATTATATCGTTTCAAAGTCACATACTTATACAGATTAAAAAAGTCTAACATCAAAAAGATTTTCGTTTTAGTAGCTGTAGTTTAATGAATTTGTTCCTTCAAACTGCGGCAGGCGACTAAAATGGGCTAAGGTTGCTGCGGACGAGGGAAAGATGGCTCAAGCTAAGACCATAATGACAGCTGCAAAGCTCCACTTAGATACATTGGAACCCATTAATTGTGATGCCCTCACGGCCCTCACAGAAACTGTCACAGCTCTAAGTGAATTGTTCATAGTCCCACAGAGTAGGGTAAGGGCTGCTAATAGAACTGCATCGAAGGGTAGAGATAAATGGTACTCCTCTGCATGTCGTGCGGCCAAAGGTGAACTTGTCCTAGCTGTGAAAGTGAAGGATCCAGCTCGAATTAGACTCGCTAGGAAAAGTTATAAAAAAGCTCTATCCGTGGCAAGGGAAGCGCACGAAACCAACTTTTGGAGAGATCTAATGGATGCGAGCTCCAAAAAGGACACAAAGGGGTTTTGGGACTTGCTCCGAGGTAGAGATAGGCCCGTTGACTCACAATTGACTTGCAACATTACAGGGGAGGCTTGGTTTGCACATTTTTCAAAGCTCTACTCCTTGCCATCAGGCGTACTAGAAACAAACAGGGGTCCTTTGCATAGAGTGCTGGCTGCTAATACAAGCAATGTCTACCCCTTTGCTGCTAAGGAAGTCGAAGGGGCAATGAGGTGCCTTGTTCCCAACAAGGCTGCAGGCCCAGATGGCCTCCCAGGTGACCTGTTGCGGGTTAATATAGAGGTTTGGAGCGGGCTTATTGCCTCACTTCTGAACGAGGCCGTGATGGGAGGTCACCTTCCGGACTCTTGGAGGGGTGCGGAGGTCGTCCCGATTTTTAAGAAAGGCTGTCGGGACGACCCTGCTAATTACCGTCCAATTAGCCTGCTCGATTCCACCCAAAAGGTAGCAGGCAAAGTAGTCCTAGGTAGGATTTTGCACTGGGCTGAAGAAAATCAGGTTTTGTCTGACTTTCAGGCCGGATTTAGATCCGGAACTGGCACCATTGAACAGACATTTCGCTTTTTAATGATCTATTGGAAAGTGGTTGTTCTGGGCAAAGGCAGTCTGTATCTCGCGTTTATAGACTTACGGACTGCCTTTGACCTGGTCCCACGTGACCAATTGTGGAATGTCTTAGAGGGTTTAGGTATCCCTCCGTATTTGTTGGGCTTGCTTATTAAGTTCCATGAAAGCAACTTTGCTCAAATCAGGTGGGGTGATCAGGGCCAGAAAACACCTCACATTCCTGTAGATAAAGGTGTCCGCCAGGGTTGTGTGCTAGCCCCCACTCTGTTTTCACTTTATGTTAACGGAGTGGTGGAGCATCTTCTTAAACATCCAGCAGATGCACCTTCCCTGGCGGGCAGGAAAATACCCACTCTCCTATTTGCAGATGACACCCTCCTGATTTCAAAAACCCCGATAGGCCTTCAAACGTTGCTTTCTAGGTTCAAGGACTTTTGTGATTCTAGGGGCCTAGTCATCAATATAAGCAAAACCAAATTCCTGGTCTTAAACCCCCCTAGGAAGTCAGTGATTCCCCCCACCCTAGACTCAGTCCCACTGGAAAGGGTAAGGGAATTTGATTATTTAGGCATCCGACTCTGTGACTCTATGAGTTGGAAGGCTCACCACCAAAAAGTCTTTCTGACTCATAAGAGGGTTACAGGGGCTTTGCTAAAAGAACATCGTGCCTCGTCGCTTAAACCCATTGGGGCGATACTAGACATTTATAGGGCTAGGGTTGTGAGTGCGGCGCTGTATGGGTCGGAATTGTGGGGCACCCAGAGAGTTGATACACTGACCCATCTTGAAAACAAATTTCACAAAGATCTTATGAGGCTACCACACAGCACTCCAACACTCCCTCTCTTATTAGATGCAGGTACACGCCCAATAAGCGAGCAAGTAAGGTTACGTCCCCTCCTATTGTGGGCTCGAATATGGAGCGTACCAGAATTGTCGAGTTACGCAGAAGCCTTGAGTGAACTTCTCTCATCCCCTGGCTGGCACAAGGTGGGTTGGCTCATGCAAGTAAAGCGGCTTCTCTGTGAACTGGGCCTTGGAGACGCTTGGGCCAACAGAACAGCTCCACCCAAACAGTTGTTAAAGAAATTGTACTGGTCATGGGTGGCTAATGAGAGAATGAGTAATTCTAAATTATGCAGATCTGCCGTTGAGTTTCTGTTAATCAAGGACCTCCCCCTTAGAGAACTTTATCTGGACATGATCCCCAACCCGATGGACAGGTCTTTGTACTTCAAATTCAGGGTGGGAGTTCTACCATTAGGTCTATGGACAGCAAGCTGGAAGCCACCGCTGCAAACTACATCGTACTGCCCTTTTTGCGAAAAAAGGGATGAGTCCATTGCCCATCTAATGTTTGAGTGCCCAGCATATGTAGCGCCTCGGTGCAGATGGCTGAAACCACTATGCTTGAGCCTTGGCACTCGATCGCACTTGGAGGCTCTACGTATCTTGAGATCTGATGCTCGCCCTTTGTTTGCCTGTTGCCTGGCAAAATTTCTGGGTTGGGTGTGGCGGATAAGATCCGCGAGGAAATTGATTCTCCAGTAAAAAGACCTGCATTGATTTAGCTTGTTTTAATAATTTTATGGCGAATAAATTCCCTCCTATGTTATTTTATTGATGGTTATAAAAAATTGCAGAATTGATGAAATGGCATAAATTAAATAGAGGTATGAATTGTTAAATTGTATTATATTTTTAACTGTTTTTTGTATTGGTTTTATGATATGATAAAAATATCGAAATAAAGCTATTCAACCAACCAACTACCTTGAAGTGCTGTAAGAACAAACAAGTTACTTACCTTTGGTAGCGCATTATTTGGTACAGACAATATCTAGCTGCAGATTCTTTACCTTTGACGCCTGGGAAATTCACAGGTAAGGAATCTGTAGCTAGAATTCTCTATCCGATAGGGGCTTCAATTAACCAATATAGGGATACTTAATTCATTAAACTGAGAAGGATGATAAGATGAGTTACCCATTCCAGGACTCAAACTTGTGATCTGCAGATTACATACATGTTAGCCAAATGTTTAAAATGATTGAGCTACCTTGCCGATAGACAGAGGGGACCACAAGGACCACTGCACAGCCAGGCGAGGTATAATCTTTCAATACTTCTTGGAGTTACAGGAATAGGTATGCATATGTTTCAGGCCCAAAGTGCCATGGGCTGGCCCTGGTGGTCTCGCCAGTGGATTAGGGCTCTTGTGGTGGATGCAGATTGTGTCTGTGGCAACGCTTAAGATATCCATATTGCATCGTAATTTAGCACTGGCAAATTTCAGACACTGCCTCAACTTGAACCCTGTATGTGGTTTATTGTTTGATGGTAATATTAATATTTGGGCAAGAAGAACAATAGATTGCCATAGATCATGCTTAATTTGTGCCAGTAGGTGCAGGAACTCATTTTTGGAGACCATGAATTATATTTCTTTATTAGACTTTCACCAACAGAAAGTGAGAGACTGTCAAATAAGTGAGAAAGAAGGTGGAAGAGGAATATAGGAAAACAGTGTCAGAGTTAGAAGACAAGAATGAAAAAGAATAAGGATGCATTAGCTAAAGAGACAGAAATAGATGGAAGACAAAACATTTTTGACTGAGCATGTCGCATACTTTTGGGGTAACTCTAGGTAGTGCTTGCTGCAAACAACTTTTACCACAGTAGTATCAAAGAGGATTCTGGAGGTGGTAATGCGTGTATTTATTGTGGTGGTGATGTTTTTTGCTCCTGTATTTTTGTGCTCCATTATTGGAATGTGATTTAATTGTGTTGCACTGCAGTTGTGTCCTCTTTTGACTGTTTTGCTGTGATGTGCCGTTCTATTTTAACTGTGTTGCTGTGTTACTTTGTGCATGTTACTGTGCTATGGAATGTTGTTTACCTTAGATATGTCATCAAATGCTGCTACATTTTCAGTCAAAAACAGCACACGCCTTGAAGGTTCCTGTGATAAGCAACTATTTACCGCTCTTTAAGTTGGTAAAATAGCTCTACTTTCCCTTGTGAAATACGTGAGACACTAGTTCAGTCCAAAACTGTGGAAGAAACTGTGTCTTAACTTAGCACTCTCAGCACTCACTTTATGTGCTACAGCTCCCTGCGTCTTCACTGGACGCTCTATCTGCACGCTTTAAGTTATGTGCCCAATGTTTAAGGGATGAATGAAAGAACTACGAGGTGGAATCAAGACTAGGCAACTTAGGTATTTGCACCCCCACAATTCGGAAGAGCCAACTGGAGATTCATTAGTAAGATTTTAGCCCCTATGTTTATTTTTTCAACACACTGAGCACTGTCTATGGCTGTGATTTCATTGGGGTTATGTGTGATAATTCGGGTTTGCTTGAACTAGCAATTGGTAAGGCAGGTGGTGAACATAGAATGTTTATAGCTGGAGTTTAAGGTCAAATAAAGGGTGTTTAATTTTGTGTGACTTGGATGACTACAAGCGGTGTGAAGTTCACGTGCTGGGTGGTACTAAGGTTTGACGGCTCTGCGATCTCTACATATTTAAAAACAAAGAAGCCGGTTCTTCTGTGGTCGCCTTCCTAAAGAAACGATAGGGTGCCTGGATCCTCAGAATGGGTGGCCTGTTCGTCACACACAGATTTGTCAGGTGACAGAGGTTCATCACACAACGCTGTCTCTTAACACAGTAGATTTGTGACAGGAGTAAATAGGGCTTGATTCGTGGGTGACCCCTGACCCTGTAATCCGACAGCATGTGCAGGGACTACTAGGACGCACAATGCTGATTAGATGCGGATCAGTACATGGGATGCACACCGGATTAAAGGTTCAAGGAAATTAAAACGTGGCCCCAAATAAGAAGACAATTCAGCATTTTTTTGGTGCTGGTGCTTAACGGCTATGTCCTGCTAGTGATTATTCCAATCCGTAATATAAATGGCCCCAACCACAAACAGTGACACCAAAAACTTGCCAGCAAAGATGACTGGTGCAAAAGGTGAATCCAAGTGTGTTGCTCCACAAACTTGTGATTTCTTTTTTGCCATTCCTTTTCACTTGAATCTAGTTTTTTTTTATCATTTCAAACTTTGAATTACATAGATTGCATTAGTGCAGATGCCATTTTGTACCAACCTTTCCGGATTACGTACATCGCACTAGTGCAAATAGAGCAAAAATGACATCCGCACCAACCTAGCCTTTCGAAACTGTAACTCTGTACTGGATTGTTGGTTCAAATGTTGGTGCAAAATTCCCTTGGCACCATTTCAAACCTTGCAACACAGAAAGATTGTTGCAAAATTATGTATGTACCACTGCATTATATGTAATGCATTAAGTCTGGCACAAGATTGTACTGGCAAGCCTTGAATCCAGCTCAGATTTTGCTTCGGATTGGTAGTTAGTAGCTTTTTCAAACTTTTCACTATACTGTCCCACAATATACGACTGTGCTTGAGGAAACCTGCTGCTAATACTTCAGTGACAATTACTATGAATTAACCAGTTAGCACTACCACTGGCAAACAGCATCAAAAGGTATGTTTTCAGGTGCCAAAGTTGCAGTGAATGCAGTTTTTTACAGATTTCTCTCCAAGGGCGTAGCTCATTCAGAGATATACACTGGGGTGGATGAGGGAATCTCAAATTTTCCAACTAAAATAGTAGTAGGCTGCAGGCTGGAGGGATGAGATGATCAAGATTCAGGGTTGACTATTCCAATGAGTAAGGACATCTGTCTGCAGTGGCACAGTGGGCAAAAACGAAGAGTTGTAATACCCACAGCGATTACCACTACTTAGACTATTTGCAAGCATTCATCCCATCACCTTTGTGGGTTTGGTTGTCAATAGCATACCTGGAAACCTGAAACAGGTGCAGCTTTCCAAGCTTACTCCCTCAATGTTTGTGAATTCCAAAAAGTAGTAAATTTGCATCATTCAAGGAGTGCTTCTATGGGTACAGATTGACTACTTTATTGGTAAACCAGAAAATATATATATTTAAGTTTTCACTCCAAAAAATGAAAAAGCTAAAAGCGGTTAGTGAAATGAGAATGACAAGAAAAACCAACAACATCATAGCAGACCCAACTCAGGGCCCCAAGACCGAATCACCAACCCAAGAATGCATTTGGGTCTTGTCACAAGTTAAACATTCTCTCTCGCCCTTGTACCTATGCCCCCACTCATCCCACCTGGGTAGGTTGTTCTCCCTGGAACTCATGACTATGTTTACCTACAGTAAAATGGATTGGAGTTTCTCCGCTGGGGTCACTTATTTTAAATGTATTTTCAGTTCACACATTCTGCTTCACTTCACTCAGCCAGACAAACACTCAAACCCATTTTTACCTCCAGTGACAGAATCACATTCAGCCACACCACAGAACTCGCCTGGACTGACCACACCTTTGTACACTTCACCATCACCGATGCCCAGCGTACTATCACCAGGCATCACATCTCCTCCCTTTGCAGCTGGACCGAGGTCACCGAAACTCAGTGGTCAAAAGCCCTCGCCACCTACCAACTCGAGGCTTCAAGAGACCTCAACCAGGTTGTCCAGAACTTCACTACCTGGATCACCAATAGCGCTGGCATAGTCACCCTACGGAAACCTACGAAATCCAACAAGACCTTCAAAGATGACAGCTGGTACACCCCAGAACTCAGGAACACAAAACACAACTTCCATCAACTGGAGAAACGATGGAGCACCACCAAGGACCCCGCTGACAGAGCAGCTCACAAAACAGTCCTCAGCAACTATCACCAACACAACAAACAAGTCAAAATAGCAGCCATCCCCACCCGCAGCTTCTCCGCGGGCAACTCACAAAGGAACTCCTCAAAGTAGTCAAAGAATTCTCCTACTCGACAGCCATAGAGAACACCATCCACCCCTCCCAGGAACTCTGCAACACCCTCTCAGACTACTTCCACAGCAAGATCACCAACATCTACAACAATTTCAACCTCCAATCCACCACCCTCAACCTCAATGACCTCAACTAACCAGCCTACATCAGCCAAGCTATTACCACCTGGTCACTGCTCACTGCCCTGTCCACCTCAGCCATCATGTCTTTCATCCAATCTGGGGCACCCACCTACCTGTGCTCCCACCACCTCTACAACCTCGCAACGAACACAATCTGCATGCAACTCACCAGCATTCTTAACACCTCCATCAACACAGCAACCTTCCCAGACAGATGGAAACACACACACGTCAGACCCCTCTTAAAGAATGCCTCTGTCGACCTCAATTATCGTCCGATCTCCCTGCTTCCCTCCCTGGCCAAAGTACTTGAGAAAGCCATCAACAAGCAGCTCACCCAAATCCTGGAACAAAACCACCTACGGGACAACTCACAATAAGGATTCCATGCCAACCACAGCACTGAGACTGCACTGATTGCTGCCACAGATGACATCAGAACACTCCTCGACCATGGACAAACTGTGCCCCCGATCCTCTTCGTCTCCTCCATGGCATTCAACACAGCCTCCCACAACACCCTCATCAACAGACTTTACAACATAGGCATACAGCAAGACGCCCTCAATTAAACGACTTTCTTTCTTAGAAGGACGCACACAGAGCATCCGACTGCCTCTCTTCACCTCTTCACCTCCGCACCCAAAGACCTCATATGCGGCGTACTACAGGGATCCTTCCTCAGCCCCACCCTGTTCAACATCTACATGACCTCCCTTGCAGACATCGTCAGATCCCACAGACTCAACATTATCTCCTACACAGACAACACTGAACTGAAAATCTAGGTGTATGTTATACGTTTTTACATTTTTAAATTCAGCCACCATATATATATCTCGGTCTTCCTCCCTCTCTTGTTTTACATCAAATAAAACTGCTTTGGCTTTTATTCTTGGACCAGGAAAAAAAACTGACACAGATATAGCAGACCCAACTACCAAACCAAGAATGCATTTATTTGGGGGTGTCACCCCAAACACCCTCCTTGAAGCTACGCCCCTGTTTCTCTCAGCAAGTTCAACTGATGTAAAATGTAATTTGCAGAGTGCTACTAATTAAGTAGGGGTTGCTGTTATAATATGGAATCAATACCAGTTTCACTGATTGTCCAAATTGTATGTTTCTAGGCAAACATTTTATTTCACAAAGCCTCCTTTTTAAATATTTTCACATATGAAGGCATTTTTAAAATACTTGAGTTCAGGATGTGCACTGTTCAAACACCTCTTATATTTGATGTAATAAGCTATAATGTTGCTCAATGTAGAATAAGAACATAGGCTACGTTTAGCCTTTGAGTGACTACTGACTTGCCTCTTAGCTCACTAATGGCATTGCCATTGGGAGGCAAGCCATTACTTTGTAAGCTCATGTTTTCACTTTTCATACATGCCTGTCTATACCAGGGTAACCATTATAGATAATGGGGTAGCCCTTAAAGTCAAGCCGGACCTGGGCGCAATACGGGAATGAAAACAGTGGTCCGTAACCAACAATTTATGAAACTCACAGTTTCTGTTGCATAGAAAATGTATACAACTCGGTTATCGAATAACCTCCAAGAAATATTACTGCATGTACAAAATACCTATTTATGCATCTACACCAGTTAATAGACCACACAAGAAACAAGTGCCAAATTCTGTAATCAATTATAAGATATTTATTTTAGAACAAATCAAAATTATTTTAGCAATGACCATAGGTTGCGTGCAAAAGGAGAGGTGAAAGGATGAGAGGATAGTGGTGTTGGGTAGTGAAAGTGTGAATCAAAGAGTATAAAGAGAGTCAGTTCGATATTTTACAAATACTGATAACAAAGATCAGTTAACGCAAGCCTGTCCATATACGATTTACAAGTATTCTGTAAATTTCAGTGTGCATTCAATGCAGTTTCCAATGGTAGGACACGATGAAGGTACAGGTCTTGATCAATAGGAATGCGTCGATGTTTCGACTCGACTGAGCAATGAGGGATTCAAACCTTTGCTGCGGGTCTTCATCAGGACTGTGTGTTTGCAACCTATGATGGAAATGTTGAGTTAGATAGAGGGCTGTAGTGTGTGTGGTCAAGTAAGGTAAAGTACTGGTGAATCTACTAACCTAAACCTGAAGCCAGGCCTGGCTACACAGGTAGGAAATCATATACGTGCCAACTGGCTCAAGATCGCCAAGGTACGAATGTTCGGGTGTGCTGATTTACATCACCAGATGTATATTCTCCAAACATCAGAAACATGGCACCTTTCCTGAAGGTGTAAAACAGAGGAATTGGTTACTATCCACAATTAAATAAGCCAAAATGGTCTAAAGTATCTCCAAAACTAGTGCCAGCAATTCGTCATATGTTATGTGTGGCCAGGTCTAATTGTACTTCCAAAACGATTCCCATCAGTAATACGTGATGAAAACGAGGGAAGTCTGAAACCAAGAGACTCATCGCCTACATCTGCATAGTAACATGAAAGTTGCCTGGTGCAAGCGGTGCGGCGAGTATTGTGGGGAGGCACGCCCATAAGGTGCACATGTCCGTATTAAATTACACCCATGCGTCTAAAGTCGCCAGGTCATATAATCATTCCAAAACGAATACCCCCGCGATTCCACTCACAGTTAAAAGTGGAACGCTAAAGGACGCAACTGCATAGTGATATAGAATTACATGATGCCTGCGGGTCCGTGTTTACCTTAGTCCGGAGGCCTAAGCGTCTCAGTCTCAGTCTCACGCTGCCGCTCCCTCGAGATGCTGGCAAGAACTGAGTGTTCCCTCGGGCCGGTATTTGCACAAGGGAGGGAGGGTGCGTAACGTGCAAGCTACCGTCTCCAGGTGAGCTTGAGCCCCGAGGCTGCGATCAAAGGAAGTCAAAAGAAGGGGAGGGCCGAGGCAGGATCCCCTCTTTGTCAGTTGCCATGGCGATGTGTATTTGTGTGTTCGGACACTACTTAAAGGTCGAATTACACAACATACTGTAATGATGTGTTTGCACCTCACAGAGATGTCAGAATCCTCAAATTATGACTCTGAGCCTGTGTACTGGATTCGTTTATCTTTAATAGCTCCGAGCGCCAGAGAGAGCGTCTGACGGGCTCGAAAGTCGCAGCTGTACAAAATGGCCGCACTTCCGGTTCCGCCCACGGCGCCCGCCCGGCAAACACTAGAACGTCACCACATATCTCCCCCCTTTAACACGTTCACAGTAAGTTCACCTATAACATGATAAAATTCTCAGTCCTGGTGAAAGAGTCTAATGAGGAAAAAAAAGGTACAGTCTTACTTGAATTCCATGGTGAAATCTTCGAATTTCTTGGGAGCTTTGATCTCTCTGCCTGACCTTGTTCTCACAGGCTCCTGGCTGGTGTTCTCGCTTTGGTCTCTGCCTGTGCTTCCATCCATCTTACGTGTTGTTATTCTCATTCCTCGGTTGTGTCCATCTTGTCCTTGGCTCCTCTGTGTTGGGGGGTTCGTCCTTCCATCTTCTCCACCTTCCTCCTGAAGTCCCTGGTCTTCATTGCCTTCCCAACGCAGTTGGTTTCCTGACTTGTCCTCTTCCGCTGCTACTTCCTGTCCCACTTCTTCGCCACTTTCCATGCCGAGCGGGTCAGCTTCATCTGGAACTTACCACTTTAGGATTTTGCTGCACTTTGCCATACTGTCGTGCGACCATACCTTTCCATCACTGAGCAGAGCCGATCTAGCATACGGTTCTATCACTTGCAACGGTGGTGTGAATTTGCTTTCACCCTTCTTCTTCAACACAGCCACCCACTCGCCCCTTTCTAGGGCCACATCTTGGACATTTTGTCGTTTGTTGTATTGTTCTGTATAAAAGGCTTGAGCTCTTTCAATGTTCCTCCGCACCACAGCCGGGGACCACTTGCTCTGGACTATTAGATGTTTCCACGCCAGATTGTCCTTTGTGAATGGGTCTCGCCTTCGCAGTATATGGAAAGGGCTATACCCCGTGCTGGCAGGAGTGATGCGGTACATGTTCGGGAGCTCCTTCTCCCAATCTTGTCCTGCACTTATCGCCGCTTGCACTGACGCCATTATCACTCTATTGAACCTCTCTGCCAATCCGCTCCCCGCTGGGTGGTAGATTGGAGTGTGTTTGACCTCGATTCCGTTGCGGGCCATGAAAGCATCCCACTTTGTGGACACGAACTGCGGTCCATTGTCACAGGTGATCACTTTCGGAATACCTTCCCTCACGAATGTGGAGGTTAGGAAAGAAAGCACGGCCTCCGTATCCAGGGTGTCACGCACTTCCACCTCCGGCCACTTGGAGTACTGGTCCACCAGTACTATGGCATATTTCGGCACTCAGTGGGTATCCAGGATGGGTCCTAAAATGTCCACCGATATCATCTCCCACGGGCTGGAGGGGACGGCGAATTTTCCCAGGGGTGGCCTCAGCAAGACCTGTGTCTTGTCCGTCATGCTGCATGGTTCGCACATCCGGAATGTCTTTCCACTTGGCTGTCCATGGCAGGCCACCAGTACGCCTGCTGCGCCCTGGTCTTGGTCTTCAGTATGCCAAGGTGTCCCTCATGGAGGATAGTTAGGAGGTGTTCCACCAAGGTCTGCGGGGGAACTACTTTGTCCCCTCTTAGTAAGAAGACTGGATTGTCTCCTATCGACAGTTCTTCTCGAACTTCCCAGAACTTCTTCAGCTGGCTGTCTAGGTGTCTCTTGTCCGGCCACCCGTGTGTCACATAGCCTTTCACGGCCTCCAAGGTCTCGTCTTGGGTGTACGCCTCTTCCCATTCCTTCTCGCTGATTACCATTTCATGGTCTTGCGTCAGCGCCGCCATGTAGCCTTCCCATCCTGAGGGTTCTTGGTCCATCGCCCGTTCCATAGCTGCCACTCTACTTAGAAAATCAGCCACTTTGTTCCTATTTCCTGGAATGTACTCCACCTCATATATGTAGTCCAGTAGTCTCAAGGTCATCTTCGCTATGCGGGGTGTCGCATGAGTGTGTCCACTGAAGGTGAGGACCTTTACTAGTGGTTTGTGGTCCGTGCAGAGCAAGAAACTAGAACCCCATATGAACTGTCTGAAGCGCTCCATGGCCCATACTGCTGCCAGCATCTCCTTTTCTATCACACTGAACTTTTCTTCGTTGGGTGCTAGCGACCTTGAGGCAAAGCTGACTGTGGTGACTTCACCTTCTTGTGACTTGCCACCAACCCTTTGTCGCTGGCGTCCGTGGTCAGTATGGACAAGGCAGCTTGGTCGAATCCCTTGAGGGGTACGGCATTGCAGATCTCTTGTTTCAAGGCATCAAACTCCATTTGCTCTTCGTTGGACCATTTGAACGTGTTCTTCTCTTTCAGGAGTTGCCGCAGATGATGGGTTTTGGACGTGAATTGCGGGATGAATTTGCTGTAAAATTCAGCCATGCCTAAAAACGAACGGATGACCTCCTTCCTCGTTGGTGTGGGTGCATCTTTAATGGCTGCCGCATTAGCTCTCTTCGGTTCTATTCCCTTCTCACTGATCTCGTGACCTAGGTATGTCACCAATCTTACGCCGAATTTGCATTTCGGCCATTCCGCTGTGAGCCCATTTTTTTCCAGTATGGCCAACACGGTGTGCAGTTTAGCATCGTGGTCATCTTTCGACTTCCCCATTATGAGGATATCGTCTTGGAAGTATTGTATTCCCTCTACCTTTAGTTTCTGAAATACCGCTGCCGCCGATGCTAGTCCAAACGGCATCCTCAGGAGTTTGTAGCATCCAAACGGTGTTATGAACGACGTTAGGTGACTGCAGGAAGGGTGTAAAGCGATTTGATGGTATGCGGATGAGAGATCCACGGTGGAAAACCACTTTATCCCTTTTGTCTTGGACAGCATCTCGTTGATCCGGGGTACTGCGAACTTGTCCATCCATATGTTCTTGTTCAGTTCCCTTAGGTCCACACACAGACGCAACTTCCCATTGGGTTTCTGCACGGCAACGAGGGGCGCGAGCCATTCTGCACTATCGATAGCCTCAATAATCCCGCAGTTTTCCAGGCTCAGTAGTTCCTCTTGTACTGCTTCCCTACTTCGGAATGGAATGTTGCGGACCTTGTGTCTCACTGGGCGCGCTCCCTCCTTTAAGCGTATTTTGTGCGTGAATTTGGTCATCCTACCTATGGTCCCCTTGAAGACCTCCAGGTACACTCTCTTCCACACCGCTTCATTGTATTCTTGTTCGGTGTCCCTCATCAGGACTTGGTTGATTCCTCCTGGGTTAAGTTGAATACCTAGGGCGCCTTGATCAATCCATCCCAGGACCGAGGGCCCCTTCTCGGCAACGTACAGTTTTCCGGCCGCCGTTCGCCCCTTGAATTCGAACGTGAGATGACAATATCCTACCATGGGTATAGGTTTGCCTGTATACGTAACAGAACGTATGTCCGGGGATGTTAGGCTTGCCTTAGTCTTTTGTTGAAAGTCTCTTTCCCACACTGTTCATTGGATTATCGTGTATGGGGAACCTGAGTCCCCCACTATGTCGATGTCTACTCCGCCGATCTTCATTTTCAATACCGGTTTCTTGGATCCTGCGCAGTTTATTCCCAGGACTTGGTCATCTATGCACAAGACTTCCTCTTCTTCTTCTTCTTCTTCTTCCTGTGTTTCTTCTTCCTCCTCACCGCCTTGGGCTATGTACTTCACTTCTGTCTTCCTGGGCCGGCATCGGCAAACCTTTTCGTAGTGGCCCATAATGCCACAGTACGAGCACTTGGCCCTGAAGGCTGGGCAGGCCTTGTCGTTGCCTATGTGCGTTGGGCTTCCGCACCGGTAACAATTTTCCTTGTTGTTCCATTTGGGCCTTTGCATCCCCCCTGCTATCTGGGGTATCTCTTTTGGGACCGTGTGTTGGATGGTGCTAAATGTGGGGTCTTGGCTGGTCTGTTCCCTTCTGAAACTTTGCAAACTGTCGTTTTGCTGATTGTCTCCTTCCTCGCTGCTTCCGCACACCTCTTTGATAGTTCCGCCTTCTTCACGAGCGCTAATACTTTTTTGAGTGGAGCGTCGCCGTTGACCAACAATTTCTCTTGGATGGCCGTGTTGGATGTATGCATTATGATCTGGTCCCTTATCAGTTCGTCATGCAGCGTTCCAAATTTGCAGGTCAATGCTAGTTTCTGCAGGGCCGCAACGTATTCGTCGATCGATTCTCCTGCGCCCTGTTTCCTCTGGAAGAAACTGCACCTGTCTATGGCTACACATATCACGGGCCGGTAGTGCGAGTCTAAATCTTCGATCGCATGTTGGAACTCATCTGTGTCCATGGGAAGTCTGGTCTTCTTCACTAGGTTATCATATACCCTGATTCCTGCTGGGCCTATTTTGTGCAGGAGTATCTTCTTCCTCCGGGAGCTCGAGTACGCCCCTTCGCTCTCTTCCTCCAGGGCCGATAGGTAATTCAGGAAATACCTCTTCCAGTCCTCCCATGGCATCGTTGGTTCCCCTCTCTTTGGTATGAATGGGACCAGGTTGGTGAGGGAGGATGATTGCGTGCTCATTCTCCCTGCATTGCGTTGGCCTGGGTTCTGCTGTGCGACGACGCTTGGCGGGCTTCCTTGTGCTTGTCTCTCTTCCTGTCTGTCTTCTTGTGCAGGGACTGGGCTTCTTTCCTCACTACCGGACATACCTGGGGAGTCCAGTGCTGCGTTCTGAAGCTCATAGTAGGGTTTAACTATATCCCTTCCACTGTTGACTGGTTCGTGGTGGGGCCTTCTGAGGATCCTCACAATCCTATACTCTTGCTCAATGCCCCCTTGTTGGTCTCCCCCTTATGGGTGCCGTAGATAGGTTGTCCTTTCCCTCTTGGTATGCCTTCACCCGTGTCTGCGGTGGTCTCTTCTCACTATGTCGCTCTGAGGCCTTCTCGTGCGTGGTGCCTCCCCTTTCCGGTGCTCAGCGCAGTGATCCGCCTTACCGGCTCTTGTCGCGCACAATTTTCACTCTCTGGTGGCCCGGTCTCGCTCCATGTGCCGTGCTCTTGCTGTGGGTGGGGCTTCGTTTTCTTCGGGCACACACTCGTCCCTCTGCCGCACTCGGACTGATGTGTGTGGTCGGTGACACAGCATGTGTTTCAGTGCTGCTAGACCAACCCATGCCTCGTCGCCATTGTAATGATGTGTTTGCATCTCACAGTGATGTCAGAATTCTCAAATTATGACTCTGAGCCTGTGTACTGGATTCGTTTATCTTTAATAGCTCCGAGCGCCAGGGAGAGCGTCCGACGTGCTCGAAAATCGCGGCTGTACAAAATGGCCACACTTCCGGTTCCGCCCGCGGCGCCCGCCAGGCAAACACTAGAACGTCACCACACATACAAGCATTACTGTACTGCATTGTGTCAGACAAATGTTCAATTAATACCAAAATGAGTTCTATTTACACAATTGCTATGTCAATACATAGGTGAGCAACCATACATATTTGAAGAGCTGGGTGAGACTATTTACATGTGCAGTCATAAAATCACAGTAACACAGAATTATTTACATAAACACAGAATTATTTACATAATTACATATATATAGAGAAAATGTGAATACATTTCCTAGCACTGTCCTGGCTTCATGATGTGAACGGCTCGCACCATACATTAGTCAAGGAGTGACTTCTAATGTGTATTCATTGAATGCGTAGGTTAGCAGCCTGGCAAGCAATTTCTTCATATTCATTCAAACCTTTCAATATAGTATTGAAGGTGTGTATCCATTTGCATTCTCGATAGTTTAGGTTGTGGCTGGTACACCTTCCCCGCTGGTTGACGTGTACCTTTTCGATCAACCACCATTTTAAACTTTCTGCAGCGTGGCCAAATTGCGTAAAATGCTCACTTAGTGTAGCACCCTGTGTTGCGCATCTTATTTTGCTACAATGTTGCAATATTCGGCACTTGACCTTTTGGGTAGTTTGGCCTATGTACAAGAAGTCACGGGGCATTGAATAGCATATATAACTCCAGCAGAATTGCAGTTGGTATGTTCTTTGTGGGTGTGGGTGTAGTCATTATGTGTGAATGATCGAATTTCGCTCGTTAATGGGCACGTCTTGCAACTCCCACATTTATAATGACACACAATCGGAGGCATGTTCCACAGATGGGTCTGGACATTCACTTTGTTTGAGGGAAGTAATGATTTAACTAATGTGTTCCTCAGGCTTTTACCTGTGCGAAACGCATGCATTGGAGGTTCTGACATATTCAAGTCGTCGGCAATCATATGCCAGCGTTTATTGATTGTTCTCTTAATCTGGTTACTTTTGGTGCAGTAGGTGGTAACACACGTGAGTCTGTTTGCTGGGTTGTTGCCAGCATCTCGAGGGAGCGGCAGCGTGAGACTGAGACTGAGAAGCTTAAGCCTCCGGACTAAGGTAACCACGGACCCGCAGGCATCATGTAATTCTATATCACTATGCAGTCGCGTCCTTTAGCGTTCCACTTTTAACTGTGAGTGGAATCGCGGGGGTATTCGTTTTGGAATGATTATATGACCTGGCCACTTTAGACGCATGGGTGTAATTTATTACAGACATGTCCACCTTATGGGCGTGCCTCCCCACAATACTCGCCGTTCCGCTTGCACCAGGCAACTTCCATGTTACTATGCAGATGTAGGCGATGGGTCTCTTGGTTTCATACTTCCCTCGTTTTTAGCACGTATTACTGATGGGAATCGTTTTGGAAGTACAATTAGACCTGGTCACACATAACATATGACGAATTGCTGGAACTCGTTTTGTATATACTTTAGACCATTTTGGCTTATTTAATTGTGGATAGTAACCAATTCCCCTGTTTTACACCTTCAGGAAAGGGGTCGTGTTTCTGATTTTTGGAGAATATACATCTGATGTGAATAAGTACACCAGAACATTCGTACAATAACGATCTTGAGCCAGTTGGCACGTATATGAATTCCTACCTGTGTAGCCAGGCCTGGTTTCAGGTTTAGGTTAGTAGATTCACCAGTACTTTACCTTACTGGACCACACACACTACAGCTCTCTATATAACTCAACATTTCCATCATAGGTTGCAAATACACAGTCCTGATGAAAACTTGCAGCAAAGGTTTGAATTCCTCTTTGCACAGTCGAGTCAAAACGTCAACGCATTCCTATTGATCAAGACCTGTACCTTCATCGTATCCTACCATTGGAAACTGCATTGAATGCACACTGAAATTTACAGAATACTTGTAAATCGTATATGGACAGGCGTGTGTTAACTGATCTTTGTTATCAGTATTTGTAAAATATCGAAGTGACTCTCTTTTTACTCATTGATTCACACTTTCACTACCCAACGCCACCATCCTCTCATCCTTTCACCTCTCTTTTTGCGCGCAACCTATGGTCATTGCTAAAATAATTTAGATTTTTTCTAAAATAAATATCTTGTAATTGATTACAGAATTTGGCACTTGTTTCTTGTGTGGTCTATTAACTGGTGTAGATGCATAAATAGGTATTTTGTACATGCAGTAATATTTCTTGGAGGTTATTCGATAACCTAGTTGTATACATTTTCTCTGCAACAGAAACTGTGAGTTTCTTAAATTGTTGGTCACGGACCACTGTTTTCATTCCTGTCTATACCAGGGGTCGTCAACTGGGGGGTGGGGCACCTTAGGGGGTCTCAATTGATCGTAGGATGGGGGGGGCACCAGGCTCTAGCCTAAAGAAGTTTTATGCTGATAACAGTGCTTTGTTTTTTAAGCGGAAAAAAGAGCAGCAGTAAGCTGCTCTGTAATGGGCCATCACTAACATCTTTTGCAATGTATATTCTAGCTGGGAGAAAGTGTCAAAAGGGAAGGGACTCAAAATATTCTTCAAACCCTCATTTCTAATAATTACAGTGTGAATATTTGTGTACATTAGTGAGGCCTGCCTGACCAGACTAGTATGTTTGGCAATCATTCCGTTGATTGCATTTTTAATACTGCAATTTTTTAATAATTCTAGACAGATTTAAACAACTGGTCTATGCAGTAATATATCTTGATGTATTAAGGTGAAATGTTTGTGCATGTTAAGGTGAAATGTTTGCGCATGTTGAAGAAATACACTTTTTTGAATTTTCAAGAGACTGTATCATATTTTTACATTATGTTTGTTGCATGCTATACATACCAAAGATGTTCCTGGCTTGGCTCGTGCATGGACTCTTAGGGCCATATAAGAGGCTGGTGGTCCTTAGACTGCCAGACTCGTGGTGGGGAGGTGGTGGCTTTTTTACGACTGCCACATTATGACCCGAGTGGTCGTGTCGCACTGGGACTGCTGAATCCGCCAGGTTCCCTGGCGATGGCACAGTGGTCCAGGGGCATCCATATGCTAAGTGGGATCGACGGGGCCCCAGCAAGCATAATACAAGTTTCCTCTCCGCTTGGGTTTTTATGCTAGTTTCTCCTCCATGAAAACCCTGGAAGAGAGGAAACAAATAGGGTCCCATTATGCCCCACACCCTGTGGATGCACACAGAGGGGGCACAACAAGTGCCCCCGTGTGCATGCACAGAAGCTCCAGCACAACATGAACTTTTTAGTCCATGCTGGAACTTATTTTTTTGGTGTTCCCATTGCAGTATCTATTTTATAGGCACCGCCGTGGGAACGCCAAAGGAATCGCCCACCAATGACAATAAAAGTCATATTTGGCGGGCAGTTCTCCTGCTGGTTTGGCAGTGCGGGGGAAAAACTGACACAGACATAGTGGACCCAACTACCAAGACAAGAATGCATTTATTTGGGGGGTGTCACACCCCAAACACCCTCCTTGAAGCTATGACCCTGTTTCTCTCAACTAGTTCATGTGGTGTAAAAGGTCATTTCCAGAGTGCTACTAATTAGTCCACTGTTGTTTCCAAGCACTTGACAACAGATAAGAAAGAGAAACTGAAATTAAAAGCAAAAGAGACAGAAGCCAAAATGCTATAAAGGGTAGTTGTGTTAGGTCAGGAGTTGTATAATGAAAGTGTCGCAAGGGTGCAATGGGTATTTCAGCCTGCTTTTTGCGCCCCAAGTACTTTTGTAAGACAATCTGGGTTGAAGCCACTATTGCAGCCCCCTACCACAATATGGATAGTGCCGGTGCACATTTTGCATCTGAATAGCCTGTAGGGGGTGAATCCTCATTGGCCTCAAACAAATGATGGAACTCCTACACCTCTGTGCCCATGTTGTATTGTGGAGGACAGCGCTTTGGCAACCTAACTCTTAAGAGGTGCACTAACTGGGTGCCACATACGACGTGACACACAATCAGTGCACCTCGAGTCAAACTTACATGGGAAGGTACAACTTCACACATCACCCACTTGCTGGAGAATCCTTGTCCCATCATCAAAGTCACTGCCTGCAGTGTAGGCGGACTACAGTCACTGCAGCACAACATTGGCTCTTGTGACTGTCTTTTTTAAATGCCTTTTTTCTTTAGTTAGTTTGCTTAGTAGTCCCTCCTTAATCCTTTCTTTTATAATCTTGTAACATCCCATAAGGACTGCCCCTCTTACATGTGCTCTTACTCTGTGTGTTTTGTTTACAATTGCAGAGCACTACTGTTTTAAGAAGCTGGTGGTGCAGGCATATAGCTACCACTTTCCGACTGCACTTCCCCGACCCTAATGGTATTTTTAATGTATTGTATTTATTTTGGTGTATTGTGTCATTATCGGGATTTTGCCCAAAAACAGAACTATATGCAGGATTGTAGATATTTATTTTAACTAACGTGCCCGAACATGCAGTATACTTGCCACAAAAAGCAGGAAAATGCATAGTACAAATACAGTCAGCATAGCACCTAGTCCATATGTCATGACGGGAGATGTCATCATGAAAAGACAATAGAGAAAAGACAATAGAGCCTAACCTCCCTTCCCTTGATAAGAAGCAGTATTATTATATATTAGAAGATCTCTGGGCTTTGTTAGCAGACCCCATACCTTATCCTATAGATGGCAGATCTACAGTATAGGTGCTGTCTCGTTCTTCTCCCTGGAATGGTCCCTCTCCAAGTGCATGATACCTATTAGTGTATCCTAATAAAAACCAAAGTACGTTGTCCAAACAACAGCTGCATCAGTATGTTTTGTCTAAGCTCTAAGGCATGACCAGAACAAAATAACAAGGGGCATTGTTTATCCACCTTGCTCACAATGTTCAAACTAAATCCCAGGAACCTGCAGAGAGTGAACACAGCAATGAGTTCTCATGTGAAAACCGCCATTAATTTTATTGCAAAAATAAAGTTGTGTGGTAACGTGCACTAAGCAACAGGCACCTGCAGCGTACTCATCGGCCATGTGACAGTGGCATGCCACGATTTAGCTTGAAGTATGGCAGACGCAACTTTCTTTTGTTGTACACGGTGCGGCTCACCCACCTCCATCTCTTACATAATACTTTTACTCTCAGTGCAACGCCCGTTTCACAAGTGCTGCACTTTATCTTTTGCTTGCAGCTTTGGCGCCGCATCTCCCCATGCGGTGCCATCCTTCCTTCCACAGAACAAAACCCTGCTTATTCTGCACTCCTCCCACACTTCAGATGCACTGCAGCCGCCATTTTTTTCTTTTGTTGCAGCATAGTACCTTATGTGGCCAAAAGAGTTCCCAAGAAACACTTAGTTTCTTGGGAACTTACCTGTGGTACTGCACCCTTTCACTGCTTCGTGCACAGTAAGAAAGTAAATGTTACTGTACCCACAATAATATAAGGCACAGCTAAATTCTTCTACGGTCCCAAAGGCGAGACCTATTGCATTGCAAATACTTGTTTTTTGGTTCAGCCAATAAGGGTGTGCTGTGAGCCACACCAAGACAGTGAGCCCAATACATAATCGGGCCTCCTGTGTGCCTTTAAAAGTTGGCAATGATTGCTGACAGTTTCGCCACGTCATCCTTAATGCATGTCTTTAGGTAAACATGGGTTCATCCTGCATGAATCCATCTGCGAAGGCTGCATAGATGATGTCCCATGTGATGCTGTCTTTTGGAATATGAGAGTCTGTCCTCAACGCTTTTTGAGGGGAGATAACCTGGAGTTTATAACTTGTATTAGTCTACATTACTACCGTAGCATCACTTTTGCTTTCCGTGTAGGATTCACATTTGTTATTGTTACCGAGGCATCTATTAGCATGCTGGAGCACTGACATGATAATTTTCATTTTTTAAATCTTTATTTTTTTTCTTTGTGCACTATGATATGTGCTCAGAAACATTGAACTTTCTTTCATTCAAGTTTTTTTTTTAAGGAATTCCTTTGGTACATGTCAGATAATTCTTCCCCATTTGAACTTCAAATAAAATAAAGACCTTGCATGCTCTCGTTATTTTTATTGTAATGGAATCGTTGATAAAACTGTGTGCCCTTTCATCATATTTTTCGCAACTGTACCTTCCCTTCTGCCGTTGCAATCGTTTCGCTTTTCGTGTCTTGCAATTATTTAAAAAAAATATGCTACTCGTCTCAAATCGATTACTTCGTTGTTGTCAGTGAGCAGACATAAAAACATAAGGCCCAAAGTTTAAACTCAATAGAATGAACTATTTTCCCCTTATACAATACACTTGTTCCTTTACCATAGACCATCTTTTTCGTTCCATGCACTTACATATTAGCAAATTCTTCAAAAAAGGGTTATTCCTTTCTTGCGGATTTTTTGGAAGCTACATTTTTCTACATCTTCAGATTTCAAGGTGCTAATAATTCTGACCTGAGCCTAAACTTCAACTACTTGCACAACCAATAGGTCACACACTTTGCAAAGCAAAAATCATCCTCCATTCACTAACTTTGAACAAAGTAGTCAAGGATTTAGTGGTACGCAGGATGGACAAAAACCTTACATCCTATGCATAAGACTCTCCATCGGGTTTAATAGAAGGAGACTGCTATGCTACCATGTGGTAGCAATTAGTCCTTCAAAACAGTAGTCTGTCATAAAAATGTTCTACTGAACAGTGCTTAATTATTATTTTTTTTAAGTGCATTGTACCACAACTTGGACAGGAACACGCTCTCAGTGCTGCTAAAAGCAGGATTGCCAAATATCAAGGTTGCCTACTGCTTATTCCATCTAATTTCTCATGCTTACACCATCTTAGATTTCCTGTCTCTTAAATTTACTATAGGAGGTTCCTTTTCATCTGTCCTTTCGCCCTTTGTCAGCTTTCCTATTGTTCACTCCCTCCTTATGTCTGCCTCTCTCTCTTGCTCTCAAAGTTCAATTGGTAAAAATAGGTCCTAGGTCCCAAAACAAGTGCAGGTGCCCACTACCTGCAACCACCTGTACAAAATAAGCATTGCCACCGAGTTCCCTTTGAGAAAAACTTTTGAATTTAGAAGGCAGAGGTTAGTATTCAAACTCAAATCAGATAACCAAACGAAAGTAAAATTAACGAATAATTAGCTCTTGTGGTGGCTTTGGCGGACGTTTAAAAGAAAAAAGCCCTGAAGCCAGTATTACCAATCCGTTATTGCTTAGAGGGTTGTTAACTTTGCAATAAACATCACTTATTTGTACACGCATGTGTGGATTCTATGGCCGTTTATTTTACAATAATGGTGCTTTTTAAATAATCATTCAATGACCAAATAGCTCGCTGTAATCAGAACGTGTGTGTATGTTTGTGTGAGTGTTCTAGTGACCTCTAACGTGTTTGACGTAAGCTATTGTTTTTATATGCAGGTTGTGAGTACAAATTCACTTATTTAAAAAAGCTATGGTGTCTTCAAATTCTTCCAATTTACACTGGCCCTTGAAACCCCAATACGGAAAGTGAGTGTGACAACTGGGCCTGGCAAGATGAGGTGACAGAAGGGGATCCTGCAGAGACCCCTGCATTCTCCACAGTAGTAATCTCTGCCTCACCTTTAAGGGACACATGCCGAGCTTAAAGGCTTAATACAAAAAAGGAGTGTGCCGAAATATCCCCAAATCGCCTGGGCTGTAACAACAAAAAGAAATGGACGGTAAACTTCAGGGATTGATTATGACCTTTTGTACTTTTTCATCAATGAATTTCAAAATTCTCATTGGAAACCTGACTGAATGAGAAATCGCATGTTGGTCAACATCATTTCTTTGCAGTGACAAACAATAAATATGTTGACTTTTTACCTCTGTCTCGGTATAATACAAAGCATACATTCACATATATTTGACCAACAAACAACATTATTTTTGTTCCAAAATCATTTTGTCCTTTGCCTCTTGCTGCAGTATTGCATAGTACATGTGTTTAACTTATAATTTAGGTAGTCATAATGGCAAGAAGTCAAACAAGGAGCCCTATGCTACTTACTGGCTCCTTGTGGTGAAGCTTAATTAGTTGATGTTAGAAATGGGGGTCTCTAGTTGGCAATAGTTTGCACCTTTGTCCAAATAGGGACCCTTGCTTCTAGTCAGGGAAAGGGGGATACAATCCTTAAATAATCCCTGCTCACCTCCTTGGTAGCTTGGCACGAGCAGACATGGCTTATTTCAGAGTCAGTGTGTAAAGCATTTTTGTTAACACATACAGTAATACAGTGAAGATACTTCAAATGGACACCATACCAATTTAGAAAAATAAGTAATCTTTATCACAAGACCAAACTGCAAAAATATACGATACATTATCAAAAATAGGCTCTTCAATGGTAGAAATAGTTCAGTTCAATGGAGTTTGTAAATGCGATATTTTTCCCACAAAGTACCCTAGATGCGTCACGCAAAACAAACAAAAGGGTCGCAGGGAAGGTGATGAATCAGTTCCTTGCTTCGGGGGAGGCAGAGCACCTGTTACTTACAGCAGTGTAGGAGAGGCGATGCGTCTGTTCCTTACCGGAGAGGAGGGAATGCATCTGTTTCTTACTACGTTCCGGTTACAATGTGACAAGATGGCGCCTCGATGCATGGCAACAATCTGGGGCAATGCGATAAAATGGTGGCTTGATGCGATGATCCGATGCGTGAATGTTTGCAGCCGCACGGCAGGTGCTGAGACGGTCTTCTCAGCGATGCGTCGGGACTCGGTGTGGATGAGGCGCGCTTCTTCTCCGGGGCTCAGCAATGCGTCGAGACCGTATGCGGCACACGTCTTGTCCGTGACTCTGCTATGCATCGGGAATCGGTGCGGATGCAACACACTTCTTCCTCATTGCATCGTTCTTCCAGCTCCCAACAACAAACTGTCTCTAGAGGTCCTAAACAGCAGCAGGCACCTCTTTGCAGGTTGGATTTCCCAGCAAGGGAATTCAGGGGAGCTGGGGTGAAGTCTTTGTGTCCCTGAGACTTCCGACAGGAGGCAAGGTCAATTTCAAGCCCTTGGAGATCTTCCTCAAGATGACCAACCAAACAGCAAAGTCCTTTTTCTCCTTTCCTTGGCAACGAGTAAACACTGCAGGCCAACCCCAAACAGCAAACAGCACAGGGGCAGTCATTTTCCTTCAGCTTCTCAGGTACTTCTACTTGGCAAGGGTTCCTCTTGATTTCCCAGAAGTGATCTAAGTTTCTGGGTTGTGGGTCCCCCTTTTTATACACACAAATCCTTTGTCTCTGAAGGCAGTCAGTGTCTGTACCCAGCCAAAACCAGTTCTGTCCTCACTGGTGCAGCTTTCTGGCAGGAGGTGGAGACAGCATTATTGAAAGCAGACCTGGCCCAGGCAGGTGAAAGCAAATCTCCTCCCCCTACTCTAAATTTAACCCAGGTCCCATTCCGCCCAGCCCTGACTCATCAGACTGCTGGAGCCGCTGCCCTCTCCCAGCTCCTGTCACTCACAAGCCACACATGCAATACACAAACCTAGCAGAGGCACACTGGATGGTTAGGCAAGAAAATACCTACTTTCTAAAAGTGGTATTTTCAAACACAGAATGTTACAATCACCAACACTAAAAGATGCCCTTTAACATTCTGAGTTCAGGCATACTAAACGTAATGTTCCCATCTTGTTCCCTAGGTCAGTTATGTTTAGAAGATGTTATAATTAAACTGCCCATTCTGGCCTATAAGAACAGATACGAAAACAACAATTGATGGACGGAATGTTGCACAATGGCAAAACATTCACCCCCAGTCACAGATCTGGATTTAATCCATCGTTATTTTGCTCACCACACCACCCCAGTTGAGACATGGCCATATGCAAATCAGTCTTGACCCTGTGCCTCATGGGAACCATCCAGCCCGAACTGCCAAGCCATGTCTTCCCTGGACCGGAATCAAGCATCCTAGGACCGGTTTCTGGCTATCTGGAATCAGTCCTGCATTGTCTAGATCTTGAGAAACCAAGGCTCCTTCTTAAAAAAAATGATGGGGGGAATAGTAAGCTCAATAAACTACAAAGTAGGAACAACCCTGACTAATGACATGAGAGCCGATGCAAATAACCATCGTGGATTGCCGATGTTGACCAGCAAGCTTTCGGAATCAGTCAGATTTCCAATGCGAATCATTCAATTCTTTGGTGAAAGAAGTACCACAGGTCCTAATCGATCCCCAAAGTTTGCTGTTCATTTTTGGGGGAGAGGTCAAAGGCTTGGGCTCGGATTACAAGTGATGCCAAATCTTGCTGCAAAAACCGGAGTTTGTGCAGGGATTGAGATTATGAATTGTGTGATAATGAGCCAGCCCTCGGCTTTCCATCTGACATAAAATATATTGGGGAACAATGCCTGAAAAAGGCAGAACTTGCAGATTTTCGTGCAATAAATACCATATCTGAATGTTATGCCTTATTCCTGTGGAACTTGAAACTCGTCGCAGGAGGTATTCACCACACCAGGCAAAAACCTTCCCCAAATGATACTTGTTAGATGTGGTAAATAGCTGGTGTTATCGCACAATTCAGAATGAGGACTTTGATTTTCCAGATAGTTAGGGATCAATAAGACAGCATCTGAAATAACAATGGGATGTCCATATTTTCAGATTGTAGACATGAGGTAAATTTACTTCCAGTTAATCTAAATGAAAATCATTTACATATACAGTGAGTATGCAGAGATTGTGGAATGGCGCTTGCATTTGGAGACCAACACTGGATACCCCTGAGTTAAAAATATAGATTCAAAACACCCAAACCAAGGAATTATAGAGATTGTTTTAAAAAATCTGAGTTAGGTATTCCAGATCTCTTCGTCATTCCAATCACAAATGATGCACTCCCGCAGCGGCCGGTGTAGGTCAGTGTGGTGGGGGGGTGGGGCAGGTCACTGCAGGGGCGGGGGGGAAATGTCAACAGATGACAGAATAGTAGTTATTTATTTATTTAAATTGCCCTATTCAATTGTCTGTCGACATGCCCCTCGCCCCACTCGACTGCGCTTACTTGCACCGGCCACTGCTGACGCACTCACTAAGGTTATAGAAGTACACGTTTATTTTGCCACTTTGCAATCAAAGTATCCCTTAAAGAGCTTCAGTGTGGCAAGCTTTTTTCTAATGCTATCTCCATCAAGCAATGAATGTGTAAGAAAACATTTTAAATACAATACTTATGCCTAGCTAATATGCCCTAAGTAGGTCTAGAACTTGATCAAGCTTAACATGTAATAAAGCGTGAATGTGGCTAAAAGTGTTAGTTTTTAAGAAGGAGCTTCAAGGCATACACAATTGTACTGGTATTACCACCACCACTCACTTAGGTAAATCAGTTGGGGCTAGTTTGCATTCATGTTGCACTTAGAAAGAGGGCTGTGGACCAGCACCCTTCTACATGAATATAAAATGAGATAATTAGCTAAGCTGTAGTTCTCATGTTCAGGTCCTCAGCATAGCCAATAATATCCTATCAATGACGGCTGGAAAGTGGTGGTGCTCTGCCCACTATGCCCAAATGCATGGGTGATCCTTGCCAGTAGCCAAATAATAGTTTCCCAATCTTTAGGGGTTCGTTTCAAAAAGAACATTTGCAAATGAGATATTTATAATCTGTTTGCATCTTTAGGAGTGTCACCAAGGTATCAATATATCTTTCAAATATTTCTACATTCTGTCACTTTGGAGATGATGAAATATAGCTTTAATAATTAGATAGTGATTTGGGGCTATTCAAAATTGTGCTAATAATTTCATCACCCAGACAAACTTAGAACTAGTGTGATTATTGGAGGGTTAAGAGTGATTGAAGGCCATCTGCTGGAAATGATCATCCTTTTGCATGGTATTCCCCCAGACATTTGCCTTCACTACCCTAATTTTTGCTGAACCCATTTTTGTTGGCTTTAGGACTCTGCACACTTTACTCCTGCTAACCAGTGGTAAAGTGCTCCCTTTCAAACATGGTACAATTGTTGAAACCCTGAATGGTATATTTAATTTACTTATAGTTCCCTAGTATATGGTACTGTATGTACCAAAGGCCTGTAAAATAAATGCTACCAGTGCGCTACATCACTCATTGGGTCTCCTACAATAGTAGCTCTGCTAAACAGAAAGCGCTCAATTTCTCAGAATGCTTAGAGAACGTGGCAAAATGGATGTCCAACCATTGCCTGAAATTAAATGGAAATAAGACAGAGGTGATGATAGTGGGTAAAACCCCAAACATATGGTCCTCTGCGTGGTGGCCAGAAATATTGGGTCTTGTACCCACACCAAAAACAGAGGTTAAAAATTTGGGAGTATGGCTAGACACTAAACTGTCTTTTGATGCCCAGATACGGAAGGTAGTGGGTAAATGCTTTGGCACCCTAAAACCTTTGAGTAAAATACTGGACCACCTTCCATCTAGCACTAGGAAAACCATAGTGCATGCTCTGGTAACCTCCCAATTAGATTATGGGAATGCATTATACCTGGGAGAACTAAAAAGGGGCTAGCCAAGCTACAGCGAGTGCAAAATGCGGCAGCTAGGTTGGTACTGAGCCTTCTCAAAAGAGCATCTGCAAAAAAAGCTTTGAAGGACTTACACTGGTTGCCGGTAGAAAAAAAGAGTACAATTTAAGTCACTGTGTTATTGCCATAAAATTCTTGCAAAAAAAGGACCACATTACCTGCACCCTTTAATAACACATTACATTCCTGGCCGCAATCTGCAATCAGAAGGAAGGGCGCTGGCAAAAATCCCCAGAATACAGACCACTAGAATGGGGGCAAGGTCCTTTAGATACCTTGTGGCAAAATCGTGGAACAAGCTCCCTGAAACTCTAAGAATGGAACAATGTGAAACCACATTTAGGAAAAAGCTGAAAACATGGCTCTTCTTCTCTGTATTGTGATGTCAATAATGGCAGCAATATCACCCCTGTATTAGATCTGGGAAGTGCCTGTACCAATCTCTCATTGAAGAGTCCACTTAGCGCGGGGACACGCCGGTTGGCGTAACCAGGCGCTTTAGAAATGAATAAATAAAATAATAAATAAACATGTCTCACACCTGCCGTTGTATCCTGTGTGTGCAGTTTTAAAACTGCCATTTCGACCTGGCAAAATAAACCTTTTGCTAGGCCTAAATCATCCTTTTTTACTTCAAATTCACCCCTAAGGTAGGCCTTATAGGCTCATAGGGCAAGGTGCATGGTATATAAAAAGTAAGACATGTCCTTCGGATTTACATGTCGTAACCGTGAAAAACACCCAAAGCCATTTTTCACTGTGGCAAGGCTAAGATTAACATTGGTTTACCTTATTACATTTATTAAGTGATCACATTAGTACAGGAGCAGCTAGAAAAATACATAATCCCCTCAATGTAATTGCAATTTACAATCCTCGTTAATGGTAAAGTTAGATTTTGAATTACTATTTTGAAAATACTATATTTAGAAATTTGGCATGTTCATGCATAAACCAAATGTGCCTTTCTCTCAGTGCCAGGGTCACATGATTGCTAAAGGCTCTCCTGTAGTTTGATGTGTATTCCTCCCAGAAATTTGAGGAGTAAGGGAACTGAGGGCCTTCCTGACAGAATGGTTGGAGAGGAATTGTGCCCCTGCCCTGATTGCACTTCTGAGGTTGGCCTGGTGGTTGTATCTAGCCCTTTCTGACTTCAGAAGATGCCTACCCTACCACTGACAAATATAGCTAACACCTGAGCCTTGGCTCAGGTGTGTGCCCTTTGTTCAGTAGACACACTGGAGTAAAACACAGCGGAAATGTAAGAATTGACCATTACCAGTTTTAGGATTTACCAAAGAGGTGTCCTCCATCTACGAGCTAGCATTGGGGATACAATTGGCACCCTTAGAACCTGAAATTAGAAATACTCCTGGACCTGAGAAGATTGAGAAGAAGTACTGTCCTGCTGTCTGAAGAAGGAAGACTGGACCTGTTTGCATTGAACCCAGGATCTTAGTAATGACTCCAAGGATCAGTTGGCTGACCTCGTGTTTGAGCTACAGAGACATGATATGCTTCTAGTGGCCTCTCCTGCTTGTGAAGTGCTGACCCCCAAGTGCTCTTTCACAAGTTCCTGAACCCTTGGCTGGAGTTAGAGTGTACTCCTCCCTGCTCAACTGAAGGTTTCACTGGATCTGATGCAGCACAGTGCAGAACTACACAAGGACTCCCATCGCAGCTCCTGATCAGCGGCCTCACCAGATCCTATGCAGAGAGGCACAGTACAACGCAGGGCTTCACAATGCAGCACTACACATCTACTCATTGTCGGCTCACATGATCCTACGCAGATCCTTGCATCGCAGGACTGCGCAGCCCCCTTATCAACAGCTCTACGGACCCAAAGTAGCACAACACAATCCTTACATCACAGCACCACACAGGTCCTGCACCAGGAACAAAAGGCACAATTCACAGTAGGCCACACCTGCCCCTGTACCTAAACGGCTCGCAATCGTGGTTGGCCTGAACTTTTGACTTTGTCCTTGTCTGGCGTGACCAGATACCAGCAGTTGGAGCTTTGTTCCTTTTTAGCCCATTTTTACCATAAGCTATAAAAACTCATAACTGTGATCCTACTGATTGGATTTTTGTCGTTTTGGTGTCATGAGATTATTCTTGTGTGGCGTTTTCACCTTATAACTGTTTAAGTGATACATAGATGCTATACGCATTAGCTCTGAATTAAGCATGTTTGCTTTTGTGCCATGCTAGTGTTAAGCACAGGTTTATTTATTGACAGTTTTGGTTCATCCCGACAATGACTGTGATTATTATTGAGTGGGGCTCTCACCCTTCTCAACTAATAATCCAATTTCTTACAGCGTTGTACACAAATGTATGGGTACACAACAGGCAAATTAGATTTTTCACAGGGAGCTCTGAATTCATCATGTCACACCCTATGATGTGGTGCAAGATGCATCACTTTACAAATGTATAGGCAGGTTCTGTATAAAACCTTCTATTAGGATAGCCAATTGCTTTGATGGCTGGGTAATTGCTGTTAGTTGCCGGTCCCAATTTTTTTATTGTAGCTGCATTATCTCTTTAATCAGTATTTTTGTATGTTGAATAAGAAATTTCCATTTCTTTTGGTGCACTCTGTTCAATATTTCAATAATGCTATTGTGTATAATCCAGAGCACCTTCTTAAAAACTATCAGTTTGCATATTTGTTTATTTAATGCTACAGCCATCAAGATTCAGTTGCAGCTGGTACTGAACGAGGGTGGGAGGATGGGGGGGTGGTTTAAAAAAAAATACCACTTAACTAGTAGACCGCTGGCTCTTCTCCATCATTGTCTCTCATCCGGTTCAGCCAGAACAGGAAGCATACAGGCTCCCCTAAGCCAATCACAACGCTGCTCTTTGCAGCGTTGTGACTGGTCTGAGCGCCATGGTTCAAGAGAAAGGGAGCCTGTGCATGTTTCCCACCAGGTTGTGCATTACAGTCTGGTGGGGAACATGCTAAGTGTGCATGGCTGTTTTGCTGGCCCAAGAGAGCCTGCCAAACAGTCATGCGCACTTAGGTGCACATATTTCCTCCTTCCCTGTTGGCTGTGATGACAACCAAGCCCCGCTACAAAACCTGCTTCAGCACAGAAATATAAAATGATAACCACATCATACTGTTATCATTTTATTTGTCATTCTTTGCACTGCCTAAAAGCAGTGGGGCGATGCTCCTCTGCCTTAGCGGAGGAGCCGCCACTCAAGATTACAATGTATTTTTATTAAACAATTATCATTTTGGAATGTTGTTTTACTTATCCATTGCTTGATGGAGATAGTACTAATCTAGTTCTACTCAATAAAATCTTTAATATGCTCTAGCAATCCATTTATTTAATTGGCACCAAACGGCATTCGCTTATCAAATGTAAATCTGTCATATTTTAATATACCAGGACTCTTCCAAGATCACTAATATCTAACCATCTATTTCCTATGTAGCGCTAACAGTGTACTATTTTCACAGGTTCCCATTTATCTGTGTTAAGTCTCCTATCATTTGTCCCTATCCAGCTTTCTAGACTTTCTAAACTGACTTGTTTTTTGACTTACATATGCAGTGTTTGGCATCTTCTCCAGTTCCCTATCACCAGCAACATTTAAAGAAAGTAACTCACAAACCCTCTAGATCACTTCGATCATAAATTATAATTTTAACATAAGGTTTGAGCTAGGTTTCCTAAACTTGCTTTATCACAAATTGAAACATGATTGCTTCAAAAAGCATTAATGTACCGTTTTGGAATATAAATACTTACAATATCTGGTGCTTTATGAGGGTTCAGCAGTATCCCTTCTACTGGAGCTTCCCACTTTCAAGCAAGAACGTTACCTCAATAGTCGTTGTTGGACTTGGCCCTTACAGCAAGGTCATCCCCAAACTTTTTGCCTTCATCGTCCTGTTTTCTGAACCCATTTTTGTTAGCATTTAGGACTCTGCGCACTTTAGCAGTGCTAAGCAGTGCTAAACTGCCTGTGGTCTCTCCTTAACACATGGCGGAATAGCCTACACCCAATTATTGTATTTAAATTACTTGTAGGTGCTAGTAAAGTAGCACTACCTGTTCCCAGGGCATGTAAATGAAATGCTACTAGTGGGTCTGCAGCATTGGTTGCACCACCTACTTAAGAAGCCCTTTAAACATGTCTAGGCCTGCCATTACAGCCTGTGTGTGCAGTTTTAAATAGACTTTTCGAGTTGGCAAAATAAACTTTTTGCCAGGCCAAACCTTCATTTTTAATACATATAAGTCATCACTATGGTAGACTCTGGACAGCCTAGAGGGCTGGGTACAATGTATTTAAAACTAGAACATGTGCTTGTAGGTTTTACATGTCCTGGTAGTGAAAAACTGTTACATTTATTTTTCACTATGGCAAGACCTGCCTCCCATAGAATGCCATTGGAATTAGCTTATTATATTTTATAAGTGTAATTTCCAAATAGGAACAGGTAATCAGTTAATGTTTGGTGTCTCTGTAATTGGAATGGAATTAAAAATCCTAACCTACGGAGAATTTGAATTTTAAATTACAATTATGAAAATGATACTTTTAGTAAGTTGGAATTTTCTTGACTTTGCAGCCTGTCTCGATGGATGGGTGTAGGCCCAGATCTTTGTACTGGGGGATGAGTAATTGACATTGTTTAGCATTCTGTCCATCAATTGTTGTTTTTGTATTTCTCACCCCAAATGGGATGGGGATGCCAAGACGTGTGTCCTGTGCTTATCATGCCACTGGATTCAGGCTATCCTGCCTAATGAGCGGTGATCCCTCCAAAGTGATCCTACGATGCTCGTTCCGGTCGGGGAAGGACCTGGTCTGGAGCATGAGGTTGCCTTTATTTTTCCGAACGTGAGTAGGTTGGAGAAAAGTAGTGACCGTTTTGGCATGATATCAGATGAGGAGTGGTTTGATGAAGTGGAAACGGATCACATGTTGGTGGAAGATCAAGAGTATGTGAGAAAAGATTAGCCCAATGAACATTAGGTATTAGCTGACCTTAAAGTTACTACAAAATACGAGAAGAAGTGGAAAATGAAAATAGCATTATAGTTGGTGAATACAATAATTTCTACTTTCAATTTAAGAATAAATTAATGAATTTTGCTCATGAGATCCATATGGGGATGTCTAACACTAGGAGATGTGCATGAACACTTCTGGTGGCCTGGTTAAGATCAAATTTTGATAAATAAGTGAGGTTGTGTAAAATATGTTCTGGCAGTGATCAGTCGGCTAAAACTATTGTAATTCTAGTCCTGTAGAATTTGCTGAAGGTCCATGGAGGAAGTCAGGCGTTAATATTGTTGGAACATTTTCTTGGAACAAGTGAATTGTTGCACAGTAGGCATGGACTATTTCTGTAAATGGCCAGTGGTTAGAATAGTTGGTAAAGTTATTAAGACTGTTGAAGAATTTTTAGATGGGTTGTTCTGAAGAGAAAGTAATCCAGAAGTCATTGTGTCAGACATTGGCCCACAATTTTTGACAACTCTGGTTAAGGATTTCTTTGCAAAATGTGGAATCAAGCATAGAAGGATCTCAGTCTTTCATCTTGAAGGCAATGGTCAAAGTTGAGCGTTTTAACATCGTGATAAAATAGTCCATTCAGTTAGAAAACAGGCTGGCATTATTTGGAAGAAAGCTTTGCAAAGTAACCTACATACTTACGTGACTATGCCAAATTCTGTCTCTTGTTTAACTCCATTAGAGCTCCATAGTGGATGCAATCCATGTTTGAGATTAGTGCCTTGGTGGTAAAAAGATAAGAGTGGGACAAATTCAGAAATTGATTGTTGCAGCAACAGGAATGCTGTGAAAACGTAGAAACACAAGATGAAAATGTCCTTAGTCAGCAAAAAGGCAATAGGTGTCAAATGATGTGTGAGAAAGGGAGATTGACTGCGGCTAAAACGTGCTACTCATATTCGGAAAAGATCAGCATGATTGCCTGATCCTGTGTAGATTTTGGAAGTGTTGAAGCATGCTGCAAGAGTATGTGGTGGTGCTCTAAGGAATTTCAGTAGGCTTCTATGGGCAGTGGAAGTGTGTATGCCTCCACAGGTTCCTCTTTGCAAAGAAGGGTTCAATGATGGTAAACATGATGGCAATTGTTTTTAGATCCATCCGAATTGGAAGTTCAAATTGAGTCTTCCTCAGCAGGGGGGAGTTCCAATGTCAACACTCAGTACTCTGTGTCTGGATTATCAAGGTGCCATTTCAAGGTTTCAGAACTCTCTGGTGATACACAAAATGTAAGGAAGAGTTATTGTAACCGTAAATAGCATTCAAGTTTAATGATTATATTTTGAGTTAAAGATCGGCAATTTTCTTTTGTGTTTATGTTCACTGAAAGTCTTGAATTCTTATTTTTGAATTTATTGTTATTCCGACTTTTGTAAATTGTTGTGCATTCGCACCAATCATCAATGTTTGTCTCTTTTATTGAGGGAATGTTGTGGCAACTTATGCATGTGATCCATCCCCCTCTGGGTTGTTATATTTTCTATTAGAGACATAAGTAGGTGGAAGGATATGAGGTGGTGACAGCTGGAGGGAGAGGATCTACTTTCATGGTCATCGCCATTTCAGAGGTTTGAGCTCCTGTTGTGTAATCCATTAAACGTGAACAAATGCAAATGTGTTCATACATGAGTCACTGGAGTACCTTTATCTTCACATGTTACAAGCACTTTCGTTGAAAATGATGTGTCATACGAGTGGAGTACTTTAAATAAGGTGGACAAGCCTCCGAGATGGTTGGCGCATGGGGCACCTTTATCAATTCAATGGGACCACAACCCCCGGGTGGGCTCTCTCCAGTGTCTAAATGAAACTGTTTTTGTTCTCCTTATCTTGTTATGCGGTCTACTAAAAGGTGTACTTCCCTCTCTAGGATATGCTTCACATATTCCCTTTACATAAGCCAAGTTTGGTTTGATTGTCTATGACACATGTTATCAGTACTGAATAGTCAGCTGTCCTGAATCTAAGCATTTTAACTATCATTTTTTGACAAACTTTAAACCTTTTTCCTACAGACACTGCAGTGTTATTACTGGATAATGCATTGTTTGTGTAGTAAAAATTGTGAGTGTACTATATGATGAAATATCACCAAAAGAGGTGCAGATTTACTTTTGTCACAACGTATTTTAAGCCCAAAAGTGTACCCTTACTAGAACATAAGCTGATGCTGTCAGCAGTACCAGCTCGCAGGTTTGATGGGAAGGCCCCTTGATTTGTTTTCCGAAAAAATACCTTTTTCTGATCTGTTCTAAAATATTCATCAGGTTTGTGTTCATCAGTGGAAAGTTGAAAGCTGGGCCAGCACTTCAGTGTCAAGGCAGGCTCAATACTACCTCTCTGGCAGGAGGCGAGCCCTTCTAGTGCTGGTGTCTTTATTCTGATGGTGAATCAGAAGAAATCGATATTAAGGAATAGACAGACCCGGACAAAGAATAGAACAGGATCCTGGAATTCCCCAAAAAAGTCTTGCGGAACCCTAAATTTTAGTTCAAACAACTCATGATGCTCCATAGAGCATCATGTTATGTTTTTTATTCTGAGCTGCCTTGATAAAGCGCCGGGACACTCTTCGGAGTAGCCGTGCGCTATAGAAATAAATATATAACATAACATAACATAACAGAGCGTATTTGACCCCGCGGCGTCTGCACACTATGTTTCCAGGCACGACGGATGAATGCCCGTGATGTCGGGCGCCACAGCTTACTGAACATGCTATGGTCCTGTCCTAAACTGGGACATTACTGGGAAAAAGTTTGTGTCAGTCTTGCGACGGTGGTCACGTCCCGCCCATATGATTCCCTCAAATATTGCATCCTGGGATTGGGCCCCCGTGCTAAGAAAAGGAATCCCTCCTCACGTTTTGTTAATCTTGCGCTTCTCCTGGCCAAACAAACGGTGGCCACCCACTGGAAATCGACTAGACCCCCATCCCCAATGGACTGGCATTCCGAGGTACTTCGCTGGGGGGGAGCAGAGGGAGCAGAGTTTAGCATAGAGGAATACAGGGGACTGAGACACACACCTATTTCATTGGAGTGGCATGCAGTACTGAATGATTTTGCTGCACTGGATGTTGGTGACTGAAGAGCACACCCCACCTTAGAGTGCGGGTTCCATGGAGTAAGTTTGAGCCAGCGGCGCACGCCTCCGATTCCATACCATGCATTTGGGTACTAGCAGTGACCACTGACAGACCATAGGAAAATGACTAATGTTGCCACCTCACTACATACACTCGTGAACGACAGGCGTTTGTACACATTGACACAGGCTAGGATCTGAGCACAGGGGTGGCTAGGGGAGGGGGGTAAAATGTTTCGTTGCTTTCTGTTATGATTTTAATTTTCAGACACTATAGATTGTATGCAGAGCCACTAGTCTGATAATTGATGGCTGTAATGGCGTAACGGCCCGGTATTTGTTCTGGAAGTGCATTGCTGTGATATAAATGCCCGGAATATAAATATGGACAAATGGACATTTCACCTAGCAAAAATATTGGTTTTTGGGGGGGGGGGTTTCACTGTACAATCTGCATAATGTAGGCCAGGTAGGGTGAGATTCTACTGGTTGCTACGATAGTAATGATGTCCTTCCATGGTATTGTAATGTCCAAGGTTTGTATTTTTAAAATTGAAAAAAAAAATGTCCCTCTAGCACTAAGGAAGGAAGTTGGAAAGGAACTAGTATTTGATTCAGGAAATATTGAACCTATTGTATCTTCCGACAGGATCTCTCCTTTAGTAGGAGAATAGCACAACAAAGGTAAAATCAGATTGTGTATCAACCTTTGCCATTTAAATCACAAAATAATGGATGGATGCTCACATAATCAAATAATAGAGACGCTGCCGGCTCTGACAACAGGAGCAAAGTGGCTTTCCACGGTTGACCTTCCCACTACTTCTCACCCGATTTCTTTACACAAAGAAAGCATGAAGTGCACAGGATTTATTTCACCTGTGGATTGTTTCCAGTAAAAACTTGTGTTGTTTGTGCTAGCCCCAGTAGCTGCAATTTTCCAAATATGAATGTTTGAATTACTTGGAAAAGGTGCAATGCACGAATAGCTTCCAGGATGACCTATTAATCTTTGGAAAGGATAAGAAAGCCCGACTGTTGAATATTCCAAACGCAAGTTTGTGGAAGCTTCAGTGACATTTTTGGGACATGTGTAAAATGTTAACAGAGTTACGTCGAATCCAATTTTAGTGGATTAAGCTGTAAAGGTGCATGTTCTCACATTTAAGGAAAAAATGTAATCTTGTGTATATCTTTCTGAATATTACTTAAAAGTACATGAAAGTATTACCAGAGACAACATTTCACATTCTCCAAATGTAAAAAAAAAAAATCATCTTGCATGGGAAAAAAAAAAGGAATAGACAGACCCTGGGGGCCTCATTTATGAGAAATGACGCATCGCTGCGTGAAAGCAGCGATGCGTCACTTCTCAGTGCGCACTCCTTGCGACATTCCTGATGCGTCATATTTAATGTATGATGCATCATATCGCAAGGAGTTACAGATACGTCAGTATTTCTGACGTATCTGTAAGCGCAAAAGTGACGCATTGCTGGAGTGTGTCACAAAAGTGACGCAACTCCAGCAATGCGTCCTTTCACATGGGGCAAGCCCCATGTGAAAGGGCCTGCGTCAGTCTTACGCCTGCTGTGAGGCAGGCGCATGATTTTGACGCAACAGCGTCCTAAAAGTGACGCAGTGAAATCTCATAGATTTCACTGCGTCACTTCTATGACCCTTCCTTGCGTCAATACGCCCCCCTTGCATACATTATACCTGGCGCAGGTATAATGTGGCGCAGGGGTTTACAAAGTGACGCATCTACCTAGATGCGTCACTTTGTAAATATGGCGCAAAAGGGCGCATTTTTTACGCCACGGGTGCGTCACAAAAAGTGACGCACCGGCAGCGTAAAAGTGACGCACAGCCTCATAAATGAGGCCCTGAGTCTCTAACTTCAGCTGATCATAACAATATCTGGGGACTCGAAACAAGTGTCATTTTTTAAGTAATTATTAAATCAGAGCAGAAAAATGAATCCATATTCTTTTAAACACAGTTTCCTGATACTTACTTAGATAGGGAACATATACTGTTGTATGTTTGAAACCCGTGTGTCCCAAGTCTAAGTAAAATTGTTTAGTCTATATCTGAAAGGCTTTAGTATCGAAATATTTTTCCCATCCCACTGTAAACTTGTAAGGCCCACCAGCTGCCCATCTTCCTTGGTCACCTATTAGGTCCAATGGCCATGTAATATAGTATCCTGCTATCATGTCTACTCGCTAGACCTGCCAGCCATCTTGTTAGCCTGGTAGTTCGCTGAGCTAACAGTTTACTCTACTTCTGACCTCCCTCCACGCCCCCACAAATTGGATTAACCACAGGTGAGCGTTTAATCCAACACGATCAGGCTCTAGACTGATAGAGCGCGCGAGGTCACCCAGCCAATGATTTCGCCGTTTCCGGCTTCAGGGCCCATATATTTTCAATTCACACTATTCATTGACAGGGCGACTTCACGAGCTGCTACCAATTGTGTGTGTGTTCCCTACTGTTATTACTCAGTGTACCCGACTTACCATCCACCGACACGGGTACCTATGACTTCAATGGATCAGGGGCCTAGCTGTAAAAGGAAAGGCAGCAAATGCAATTTCAAATGACATTCAATACTGTTGAAAATGACCACGGACAACTGGAAGTTTTAAAATGTTTATCTAAAGTTCGTTTTCATCAAGCATTAAACTTACAAGAATAAGGCAATCAATAACCCAGATAATGAAAAGTACATAACTATAGAGAAATAAAGTCAGGGTAATCATTTAAATGCAAATATGAGATGCAAAAGAAATATGCTATGCATTCAAGGCAAGGAATTTTCAGACAGTTTAAGTAAGGCCGTTCTAGACCATATCAGAAAATGACAAACTGCAATGCAAAATATGATTTCTAAAAGGTAGGGTAACATGGGAACATATCAAGAAAAATTATATGCAATTGACTTTATGATTCAATAGTTTGCGGCAAAAGCATGGAAAATTAACATACGCAAGATGTCTCTTTATTAAAGCAAAAGATAGAAATATAGAAAGGTGCAAGTTTAAAGAATTTCAGATCAGTATTTACCTAGACTGGTGTGGAAACCAAACCCTGGCCACGGGTCAGTTAAGGACAGGAAACCCTCAAGGAAGGATACCCTCAAAAGACAGCAGGTGCAGAATGGACACCCCGGACAGGACAGGATACCCTCAGATTAGAAATCAGGACAGGACCTCAGGACAGGACAGCAAACCCTCAGGACAGGACCGCTCAGGAAAGGACCGCACCCGCAGTTTGGAAGCAACGCCTGCGCTCCACCCTCTCTGCAGCTATCGATCAAGACCCCGATTGGGTCAGTGAACTCCCAGCAAAGTGCTTCGCCAGCACTTTAAGGTTCAGTAGAACCTTAGTCTATGGTCAATTTCGGACAGAGTGCTCCGCAGCGCTCTGTATCTTCAGTCACCTATTGAGTACGATGGGTCAGTGACAGGTCAGCTAAACCAGACAACTCGGACAATTTCCCTAGGTGAACCCAGGGTAGATATACAGTTTTGGGACAGGGTACCACCCCCCAAATGTTGCAAAGTGTCAGAATCCCCAATTTCGATTGGTCCTAAGGTAGGATTTGGGTAACACACCAATCATAACACACTATTTGGATGCCTAATTTACATCTCTGGGTACCGCCTAGCGAGATTGGGGTTCCCATGAGAAACTGCACAGAAATACAATGACAATTGTACAAAGTAACAGAATAGGGACACATGATTTCGTCCAGCCGAGTTTGCAGGTCAGTTCTCAGGAGCATCTTGCCCATCACTGCCAACTGGCGGAGTTCCATCAGCCAAGGTTGTCGGTGCCCCAGAAAATCGCACATGCGCAGAAGGGACCTCCAAGATGGCTTTCGGTATAGACAGACCCCCATTTCCCGCGGTACATGAAAAGTAAGCGAGAACAAATTAATACATAGAAATAACGTTATGAAAACACCTCACAGGGTTTATACTTTCAACTTATCACTAAGAAATATACTTATGCAGTTTAAATGTTAGCTACATGGATACATACACAAGAGCAGTGGCACGAGCAGTACCACGTTGTAGGCAAAGCTATGAATTACGCATGCGCATAAATTTCCCTCCACTTCTGCAGACCCGTCAGGACACGTGAGTGTGGCTGACGCATGCGCAGTAACTAAATACAAGCGGCGGCCATATTTTACGGACACGGATTAAATTCATTAGGAATACACATAGGCAAGCTTCTTAATCCTTATTCAAACTTAATATAAACGTTAGTAAGACGTACACTTATTACCTTGTTACACATAAACGAGGTTCATGAATACGGCAAGTCGCAAAATATGCGAAGCTTTGCTTCATCAAGACAATAGTCACAAAGCATGATCCTTCATATTCATGTCTGACTTTCTGGGAGCCTTTCCCTCTTTTCACTTCTGCCCATTGCTATCTGGAGCCGTCTGCAGTCCTCATAGGGCACACTCAGTGGTGGGCTTTCTGCCAGTCCCTTGCCTAAATGCCATTTCAGACTCTGCAGGGGGAAGGAAATCCATCCTCAAGACCTGTGTGCAGCAGTGACACAACCTGCTCTTTCAATAACCAGTTAGATGGCAGGAGCTCAAAGTTAAGTTCTGTTGTGCACATTTGCAGAGTGCATTATCACCTGGGAGGATATCCTGGCACAGCCAGTATGCCCTTCTCTCATCACCAACAGCCTTGGGGAAGCAGCGGCAGCTAACCCTTCCACAGTGTTCTCTTGGCTCCATAATCCATAAGCAACTGTGTACCTTTCGTTTTAGTATCAAGTAGTAACCTGCATCAACATATTGCGTAGCTGATACCACAAAGGTAAAAGAAACATTAATTGGTTATTTGACTGTGAATAAATAGGCACATTTTCCTAACTGGGTGAGAGTAAACTTATTTTTATAGCTGACCGATGGTTGGGAAATTTTCTCCCAATCTTAACCCACATATTAAATAATACTATAACAAGCCAGTTGTTTCTCTCTGTTTCCGCAACTCACAGCTGAAAAAGTTGGGAAATGAATAGCCCATTAGAGAAAATTCATCACTGGTGGGAACATCCCACCCCTAACCAATAAAGTGTAAATAAAATCTACGAATTTTAAAATTCTCAGTGTTCCTTGCATTAGATTCCCACATAGCTATTAAAATAACCTAAAATGTCATTTATTCGTTTTTCAACAGAAAGTACCACTTTTCAAAATGGCAAAGCGGCATTTTGAATACATCAGCTCCCTTTCAATCACTCTACTTTATCAAAATCATAAACTTTTAAAACCCTTTAACTTTGGCAACCTAAATATGATCTTTTGTTTCTTTTGTCAACTACAGAACATCTTCAGATGCTGATCTTGTTTAATTAGCAAAATGCCTTCATCGCCAACATTTATTAAAATAAATGAATGTTTGAAGCTTTCTTGCAAACAATCACAATATTTTTAAGAGTCCTAGAACACTTATAAATATAATACCTTTTATAATTTAACATTATTTTTAAATATAAAAATAAGTATATTCGGTTTTAAATGAACAATGCAAATGTTTTAACGCAAAAATGTTATCAATCCATTTGTAGCGGACAAGTCAAATTTTGTATTTACTTGGTAATTTGTCTACCAAACAATTCAAACATACATTTTATAATTTACTAATTAACAAATCCCCATTTAAAAAAAACAGAGGCAACTTTTTAAAACATTATAAAATTAAATAATTTTAACTCAACGATGTCACAGTTTGTAGTTGCAATAATATGGATAATAATAACAAGAATAACAATTAATTTTATTTGGCACTTATTGGTCTAAATCTGCTGTTGCTAAATTCTGTAAATAAGACATTTGATTTGCATAATCCAATTTTTAAGGTACTCAATTTATCAACCTCAGAGGGATGGAAGATTGTGCTGAACCTGCGTGGATTTTAAACTTATGGTCTGCAGATCACAGGCCTGCAGGTGTCAGCAGCGAGGACCTAACTCACTAAGTCAACTTGGCAGCAATTTAAAAAAAGCTGGATTTAGTACTAAAGCCATTTCTTAGGTATTGCGGGATTAAAATATTTACGAGTCTTTTGGTATTTATAAGATTCACAATCCCCTGAACATGTACAGGAAGAGACCTTTTCCTTCCCTCTTACACCGTACAGGACAGGAGCAAACCTCTCGCAATGGCAAATTTTCTCTGCTTTGAAGTTTAGGGGTAGGAAAAATCCTCAAACTGTGATTTTGTGAGTTAGAATTTGGGCATGTCAACCCTAAATACAACTTTGTTCAGTCTCAAGTGTTATTCCACATTTTGAGAATCAGTACGTTCATAGCCAGTAAGCAAGCATAAATGTCCTGAGAGAACCCATGACAAGGAGGGACGAGGATACTGTTTATGGGTGTCAAGTGACAAAGACAAAGATTTTAAGCACTTCTTTTTTGTTGAGGAATCCTTTCTATTTGTTAATGCTGCATCAGTAACACTGATGAAGTACAGTAATTGCACCAGGATTGTACAACTAGTAACACATTGTCTAAGTCACAGAATGAGGACTTATCTTGTGCTTGTGTGTAATTAGTATAGTTCAGAAACGCACCTTATTGGAATAGCAAAAGATTATTGAGAGTGTATCATTGCTCATTTATTTAGCACACTCTGTGGTCTTTTGATAATCCCTGCAGAAATGACACAATCACTGGATGCCTCATAAAACCTGGGGAATTCAGATATATTTATATGTTTACAGTTTATGTAGTGCACGCAAGAGCTAATGAATGTCAGAGAGTTAGCAAAAGATTAATTTTCATGGTTGTTTTATTTATTCTTTTGAACAGTTTCCCATTCATCAACACAGATTGGTACACTAGAACAGTTTATACGCAAGAGCAGTATTCAGGTACATACATAAGAGCAGTTATTCAGGTACATAGGGTGAATAGCACACACTTGTGCTTGTTGTCCAGTAAAGTTGTTATGTTGTGCTATAATGATTCCATAGCCTCACATGTCTCATGGTTGGAAAGACATTGTGTGAGCACAATCAGCAGGTTCCAACAAGGGCCATCATCCCTTTAAAAAGCATGGAAATTAGACACTGTCTGTGCCTTACACAAGCTGCTAGCGGGTGGGAAACCATGCAGTGATGGGAGTACACTGAGTAAACCATTAAAGATTCCAACAATTGGAGTTTGGTTCAATGATTTGAAGTAGCCTTTGGGAGGAACTTCCCACGAGGATAATGAGTGAAGTGTGGCAGTATTGCCGCTGGCCTATTTCCAATATGGCCGATAGCGGGTCTCGGAGGGTTACAGACAGAGGGGCACGATCTGTTGACCTATAGCTTATTCACTCGTTTCCATTGTGAGTCTTAATAAATTTGTTTGCATCAAAATATTAAATGTCATATGCTTAAAACATACTTTTGTGTTCGTTCATGTTTATCAGACCTTCAAACAGTAACCCAATAAAAATGTATTTGTCACTTGCTTAAATAACTACAAACGAGACAATCGACTCCTCACTCTGAGCGCCATATGAGCTTTGGCCCTCGGGCTGAGTTCAGGCTCGTGATGAGCAATGCAACTAACTGCATCATTATACATCAGTGCGCAGAAGCAATGCTTCAGGGGCCAGGCAGGAGTAAAGCTGCTGTGGTATGTGGAATACCTTCTATGGCTACGTCACGGAGGTCGCTGTGTTTGGGTAACCTCTTTGGAGGTGAAGGGATTGCATTAGGTTTAAGAATTGCTTGTCGTTCTTTTAGGAAGAGGTCCCTGTAAAAACACAAAAGTACTCCTGAAAAAGAGATAGAAATGTAATCATAAAACTGAAGATAATTTCCCCTTTATGGTAACAAATATATTATCAAGTTCATGATAAAATGATATAATTGATGTGTAATCATTTTATCACACGGATAATTAATTAAACTGATATAACATCTAATCTCGAGTGCACACGTTATTTGGGCTGGATTAAAAACAATAAATACTGTGGAATACCTTGCTTTGGCAATTTTCATTCGCTATTCACATCTGATATTGGCAATCAGCAGGGCTAAATAAATATTGCCCACTGATCTGCTTCATGTCCGCTCTTATTAATGCGTCTGGAGCAGCGTAAAGCATTGTACCAAAGGTCTCGTGAAATACCCCAATCACTTTTGGTTAATTCCCCTAGCCATGAAGGCGGACCCATCATCCCCTCTGCCCTGTTATCCAGATTGCAAAATTGCACTTTAGGATAAAGATGTGAGACAGTAATTTTTCAGTCCTTTCCTGAGTCAACTTTGTGTTCTTGTAACCATCGGTTGCTGTCCTCGCCGGCCTGAGAACAAATATTCGCTGAGCTCGATCAAAGATGGAATTCCAGGGCAGCTAGAATGCAAAGTGAGAATGGGTGGCAGCTTGGTAAGGCTACTGCCGGTGCTGGGGATACCCCGGCTACGGATGAATGCCTGGAGATCATGGCATCCCGCGGGCACCCCGCCCCCTGGCACTTCACTTGACAGATGAAGGAACTTGGCTTGTTCTTGAGAACAGTCTGAACCGACATTCAGCAGCGCATCTTAATGATGAATTCACAGGGAGAGGGCACAGTCAAACTTTCAGGCATCACATGAGCGCCCCTGCCCCGAGACCGTGGTTTGTCTGCACGGCAGTCATAACACGCTCCGCGAGACAGCATCAATACCGCTTCCTTCCCTGCTGCGGCCTGCACGAGAGGGGAGGCAACATTTCAACAAGTTCGACGCGTAGGCCACACACAAAAAAACTCAAAAAACTCAAAGGACCTCGGTTCTGTGATGTTGTGTTACTGTTGCCGTAGCAACAGAGATTACGGCGCCAATCATTATCGGTACATCATGAGATGTTCAAAGAGGGACAAGGCGAGCATCACCACCTCACGGTGACGCACGGCGCTAAGCCTGCACAAATGGAGCAGAAAGTGTCAACTCAGAGATACAAATGACGCATCTAAAATACTAGAACAGAGACGCTGTTGTGTCATCCCAAAGGCACCGCAAACTGCAAACAATCGTTATATTTCAAGAAGAGACTCACTATCCCTCTTGATACTTGAGGATTATTTTAGGCCCTTCATTATTCCACCGGCCCCGTGCTTTATGAAAGAGCCCATTCGTGCTACAACTTATTTAGTAATAGATTTTAAAGCAAATCCACTCTTTATATTAATGTTGTCAGTTAACATGGCTAGTAGTACTAGATCAGGGTTCTCCAAAGTCGGTCATGAAGGACAGGATCCATGCCAGACGTTTAGCATATCCCCATTCAGATAAATGTAGTTATCTGACAAATCCGGCATGGATCCGGCCCTCCAGGACAGACTTTGGAGAAACCTGACCTAGACGGGGCTGCATGCTGTCTGCCATGTATTCTCTTTCTTTACCGGAAGTATTTTGTAAACGTTGGAACAATTCCTCCTGCCATGAAGGGCCTCGTTTCAATTTGATAGCCTAGGGCAGTGGTTCCCAAACTTTTGACTCCCAAGGACCCCCATTGAATCACCACTGGAAGCCGGGGACCCCCAAGCAATTTGTATGAGTTACATTTCAAATATTAAAACAGTAATTTGAAAAAAATACACACGTGTGCACACAAGACAAATACTCAAAGTACTAAGGATTTTAGGGCCAGATGTACGACCATTTCATTTAGCGCCTCGCAATTGGCAACACATTGCGAGTGGCAAATTGCGAGTCGCTAAATGAAATGTACAACAGTGTGTTTAACACTGTTTGGGATACCCAATGGGGTCGCAAATTGCGAAGTTCATTAATATTAACGAGCCTCTCGCAATTTGCGAACCCATTGGGAATTGCAGCCCTCCCAGGTATAGTGGCCTGCTGGGCTCTGCATGTCACCATGTCTGGAACTACTTTTAAATAAAGCAGTTTAAAAAAAATGCAGCCCGTTTACCATGCATTTAAAAAAAAAAAAAATGAAACGTTTTCGTTTCATTTTCTAAGGGCAGGCAGAGGTGCCTGGGACCACTGCCTACCCTTAAAAAATAATTTTGCATGCATTTGCAAAGGGGAAGGGGTCCCCTAGGGACCCCTTCCCATTTGCGAATGCATTACCATCTACTTGAAGTAGGTGGTAACTGCGAGGGTTTTGTGACCGCAAAACATTTGTATATGGTTTTGAGACTTGCTATTTGGAAGGGAATGCCCCTTCCAAATAGCAAGTTGCAAAACCTGTTTAGCGAGTCGCAAACAAATTGCGACTCGCAAAATAGGCAATGTACATGGCCCAATAGGTTTTTGCATGCAAAAACGGGTTCGCAAACAAGTTCGAGCATATAAAAACAGATCGTACATCTGACTCTTAGTATTTTATATTGAAGTAATAGCCCCTCTGTCACATGTATTTCATTTTATTTTATAGCACCCCTCATACCATGGTAGGATGTCAGAGCACTTTACATCACACACATATAGAGACATTGAATCATACATGTAAATCAGTGTGAATATAAAATGTTTAAAGAGTGCTTGGTCTGAAAAAGCACAAACTCAGGATTCAGAACATAACACAGTGGCTAGCACTGACTTAAATATTAAAAATGTATTTCCACCCAAAGAAATCTTTCTAGCAGCATCAGTATAATGAATAATTGGGAAAAGACATAAGTTACTAACTGGTACCATGCAGTTTGCAAGCAGCTCTTTGATGACAGTTTATAGGTCCCTCTGCTATATTACGATTGTCACTTATGAAGTGCACAGTAACGAAAGAATCTCTGTGACAAAAGCAGTAACCACGAACCTATGCACATAAAATACTGCTTTTTAAAATGCATGTTACACGTTCTTTGCAGTAGCCACATTAACCCTCTGTGCTACATTAGTTAAGTTAAAGCTGCCACTGAACAAAACTCTCCTCACGCTCCAGCAGGTTAATTAATCACTGGTATTATCTTGACACTGTTATTGTTTCTGGAAAGCTGCTAATTATTCAAGAAACTTTTCTGTGCTTTTACAACTGTTTCCTACAGACCCCCTGGGAATGTGTCACGGACCCCTGGGGGTCCGCGGACCCCAGTTTGAGAAACACTGGCCTAGGGCATTGCAAACACTTCCCTGGAATCCCTTGTGTTACTACCAGGGTAACACTTTGCTTGTGCAGCATAAGTGGCACATCAGCAGGCCACAGCAGATTGTTAAGCCTCCCACACCCCAAAAATGTCATTGTTGCTCTTTGGGGTTGGAGCTATGGTGCTAGGTTAGAGTTTTGAAGTGTGCAACTTCAACGCTGCCATAAAATGTACTCGCTATCTAAGATGAATACACCTGACATGCCTTTGAATACAAAGCAATGGAAAGTGCTGTTGGCCACATGCATTCGCCTCAAAAATATGCTGGCTGGAAATTAAAGCAAGTGACAATTGATGAAATTCAGTTTTCTCTTCACTCTAGTGCCACACTGTTCTGTAGTTGTCTTCAAACTGGCATAGTTCTGGGCACCTTGGCCCTGGAACAATCCAGAAGTCACCTAGCTCTAAATAAAGGATTGTATTCTTAAGGAAGGGAAGCCAGGATCCTGCTACCTGGTTTGTCATGCCAACACTTGTTGGCCCTAATTCTGAGGCGGCAGCATTGGTATTATCAGCCCCCTTATTTTAAATTAGTGCTATAGCAGGTATTGATCATTTTGGAATGCTGTAATACCATGGTATTGCGATTTGTCTACTGATGCTATCCTTAGAAAAATCAATAGGATTCAGTGTAACTACGCCCAATTTCAAGAATAGTTCACACTTTTTAACCTGCATCCCACCCATAATTTCAGCAGCATCTAGCAGGTAAAATGTCTAGTGGGAATACCAGGGACGTGGCATTTCTATATTCTTTGAATTCCACAGCTTGCCTGAAAAGTCAATTTCCAGTGAAATGAGCTATTACTGGCCTTCGAAATGATAATTTAATATTAAAGCATTCGCAGGATATTTGGATAAATTACACCAGTAGAACAGGTCATAGAGGGACTAAATATTTGCGATAAATTGAGGTTGGGGAGAGGGTGAGGCTTTATGGCCAGAGCTACCGAATTTGGTACTGGGGAATCAGGTTTGAGTCTTGGCATTGGCTCAAAATGCTGCGATTCTGGGCAGGTGACTTAATACCCCCGAACCTAAAAATTGTTTAAAATAAATGAATGTGTCTTTATGCAATGTAACTGGTGCTCATGTAAAGCACTCCAATACCTTCGGGTCAAATTTGCGCTATATAAAAACAGCAACAACAAAAAACCCGTTTCGCTGTTCTTCTCTGGAGCTGTTTGATAAAACCTTTCCACACTGGGTTGTGGGTCTTGACCTTTGGTGTTTTTTCATTTCACCATAGATTTTACTATCAATCAATCATGATTTGTTAGGTGCAACTACTCACCCATAAGGGTCTCAAGGCGCTGGGGAGGAGGGGAGGTGCAGGTTCCAGTCCATCAAGGAGGGGGTCTCTCGAAGGGCCAAGTTTTGAGGTTTCTCGTGAAGATGGGGAGTGATGTTGTCTGTCTGATGTGGAGCGGTAGGGTATTCCAGGCTTTGGCCACGAGGAAGGAGAAGGAGCGGCCTCCCGATCTGGTCTTTCTGGTGTGGTGGACCACGGCGTAGGAGAGTTGGGCTGATCGTAGGGTCCTTTGGGGTGCGTGAAATTTGAGTCGGCTGTTCAGGTATGCTGCTCCGTTGTTGTGGAGGGCTTTGTGTGCGTGGGTGAGAATGTTGAAGATGATTCTAGCCTAGATGGGGAGGCAGTGTCTTGGCAGGTTGAAGATCAATCTTGCCGCAGCGTTCTGGATGTTTTGTAGCTTACGGGAGAGGTTTTTGTTTATTCTGGCGTAGAGTGCATTGCCGTAGTCGAGTCTGCTGGTGACGAGGGCGTGAGTGACAGTCTTTCTGTGCTCGAGGGGGATCCATTTGAAGGTCTTACGTAGGAGGCGGAGGGTAGTGAAAGCAGGAGGATGGATGATTGATTGATTGATTGATTGATTTAATATAAACCTATCACACTATCATTTTGTCTTCACAATGTATTCCTCACATAGAAGACAAAAGTAGTTGAAAGTATTGACGAGCCACAGCATTACCTTATTAATGGAGAATAGGTTTTTGCACTTTTTTTTCCACATTGACAATTAGATATCAAGGCATTCATAAATCTATGAATGACTTAATGTGTTTGTTAATGGAAGTTTCTATCATGCTGTAAGATCTGGGTCATCCTGAGTAGATGGACCCTATGAAAGCAATCCAATATTTTGGGACCAATGTCCCATGTCTATTTCTAAATACCTGCTCCCCTGTAAAGGTTTCAGGATTCAAGTGAAAAGAATTGAAATTCAAGTGTCACCGAAAAGTGCTCTTTAGACAAAATAGAGGTCTAAATATGCTCAAGAGTGAGAAAAGAGCATGTCTTGGGTTTACGTTTTTAAAGATCAGAACTAGAGTTCTGGAGAATAGAGGAAGCTTGAAAGTCCTGAACATGGAAATTCAGCACTTTATGTTGTGAGTTCTGAAACCAAACCCAGTATATTTAGAACTGGATCACACTAATTCACTTGTAAGCACACACTGATTAGTACAAGATGGCACTTGTATACTTTCTTTAAAACTTGCTCCCTGTCCTGGTCAATCACTTGTCAATTGGCTTCTACATTCAATAGTAAAAGCCTCTTTCCCTTCTGATAAAGTTGGCTGTTGTGCATAGTGGCATCTGTTGGGAAAAATGCACCGTTTTATGCAGATCACCCGTATAAAAACATAGAAATCATATGAAAGGTTTTGTGTGTCAGCTGGTGTAAACACAGTCCTGTGTGGTGACAGGTGGCCATTTTTCTGTCCCTTATACTAAATGTGATCATTATGCTTTAAGCAATGCCCAGTTAGGGACTTCATTTTGTAAGTGATTGTACCACTGCTGAAAAAATAAGGTGAAGATCTTACGATCTTAAAGAATGATCGCCCTATATCATTGTTCCCCAATCCCGCAAAAAATATTGATGCCCATATTGCTAGTGAAATCTACTTTCATATTCGAACATCAGACTATCCAGATCCCCTGCAAGAAGACGATCGATCAGGTCACACCACTGCATCAGTGAATCTGTTGGTGGTGGATGACTTAAGGTTGGACGGTGATTCAGGGTTGACCCCGGTACTGGTGCTTATCCGCAGCCTTTGATACAGTGGACCATATTTTGCTGAAGCATGCAAAGGCTAAGAAGTTTCAAGATAGAGCACAACATTGGATCAAATCCTCCTTGGGAGACCGAGTTCAAGCAGTACAGCATTAATATTTTTTTTAACAGTTATTCCAAATACTAACTTTGACCATGGATCTTCCTTATAGCCCCGTCTGTTTAACATCTACAACAGGTCACTGATTAAGGAGTTATCTGCAAGTGGCTGCAGATTATTCAGCCACGCAGACAACTCTCAAATGCTTCTTTGCCTGGATGGCTCAATGGTAGCTCAGACTGAATTCCAAAATACCATGTGCTAAACCTGGAATTGGATGAGCAATAACAAACTGAAAATGAATGCCAACAGAAGTAATCCTTAATATTACAGTCGACCTCTGACACAGGCATTTTCATCTACCTGTATCAAAATTTATATCTAAAAGTCTCGGGTTATCATAGATGGTCTGAATGCCAAACCACAGATTGGAGCAATCACATCCTGTATATATTTATTAAAAATGATAAAGAAGATAGCTCAATTTTTCTCCATGCAGGACTCGTCATGGCAATAATCATCTTTTTTAAAAATTATATAAATGACTTCATTGTCTATATATTTCATCTTCTTCTCTAGGTGCGTTTTTTTCACATTTTAACCCCACCCCCTCCTCCTCCCTGACCTCCCACCACCCCAACCCCTCCGAGAGACACTCAGACATGTGTCTGTGTGTGATGAGTGCATCGCATATACCCAAGAGCCCATGAACAAACCATAACCTTATTTAATATATGCTGTGTAACTGCTATAACCAACCCCCCTTCAAAACCTTCAGTGTGTTATTTTCCAAAAAACAACAAAAAAGAGGGGGAAGGAAGATATCCTTGAAAAAAGAGGGCTAAAGAAGGCATTTATTTTCAATATCAATATCTTTTCATCCTTCTCACACTGTTAAGCTATCCAGGTATTCCTTGGCTTTTATCTCAGACATAAAAAAACGTGTTTGCCCAATCCAAATAACATTTACCCTAGCAGGGTTGTTCAAAAAGGCCTCGACTTTTTTATCCTGGAATGATTTGATCATCTGCCTCAGCCTCCACCGTCTTTTGACAGTGGTATGGCAGAAATCTGGGCGAACAAAATAAGAGACCCCATCCCTGGTTCGCTTTGCCTCAGGTCTTGCCTTTTCAAAAACATCAGAAACAACAGAAAGCTACCAAAGTAAACCAAAACAGCTTGTGGCAATGCCCCTGCTCTTACTGGCTACTTTTGCACAAAGGGTACCCTATGCGCCCGCTGAAACTCTAATGACCAATTCCAGTCCCTGAGCTGTGGGAGCAACTCTCTAAACAAATAAATAACATATCTATGGGCATCCTTCCCCTCCACCCCCTCAGGAACACCCAGAATTCGTAAATTGTTCCGCCATTGGCGGTTCTCATGTTCTTCCAGTTTCCACTGGATATCGGGTATCTGTGCCTACTGCGATTTAGCCAGCTCCTGGGTACTTGCCAGATCTGTCTCTGTGGTACAGATCCTTGACTCCAGATCCGTCATCCGCTCGCCAAATGCACTACATATTTTGGACAACTTTAGAACCACTCCCTGTACTTTCCTCATTGCAGTCTGAGCCTTCCGCCCATCCTGTCGGGTCTCCTCGCAGTGAGCGGATATTGCCTGAAAGATGTCTCTAATGTTGGCGAGCTAGGCTCTCCTCCCTTTTCTCCCATTTCTTCATTTACTGAGGTGCCCGTAAGCTGGACGAGGGGGTATAGTCCCATGTAAGATCTTTTTCCCGTGTTTTTCTTCTCCTCTGGATAGACCCGGGCTTTCCACGCTCTGAGAGCTCAAGCTCTATGTCACTGTCACTTGCGTCAGGATTACTGCTGTCCGTAACCCCATCTGACCATTCTCCCCCATCCGAGACAGAAAAAAATCCAGCTCCTTCTCAGAATCCTTCTCGGGTTTCTTTCCCCCACCTGTACTTTCCTCTTCTTTTCTATTTCTACTTGCGATACTGGCTGGGGTAATACCACAACTGCGTAGGTTTCTCTGGAAACATTGTCAGTATTGTCAGCTCTATCAATAGTACTGTTTTCAGGAGAATTATCCTCAACAGGGAGAGTCCCTGTCTCCACATCGCTCAGTCCTACATCGGCTCCACCCCCCCTCCTCTCACTGAGGGTGCATGCTCACTTCCAAAATTAGTCTCAGAGGCCCTTCTCAATACCTGTCTGTCCGGTAACTCCTTCACAGTCTTCACCCCTCTGGTCTCTGACACCCCTGTTGTCTTGCTGCCATTGCCTCTCAGGAGATCCACTACTGTGGGGCCAGCCATTTTTTACCATTTCGCCCCCTTTCCTCTTCTCCGACAGTGACCCGGCTCCTGTACCGGCGCCTTCTCCTCGTGCGCCCGCGTGGGTGTAGCAGCCAGCTGATCAGTTTCTCCCACGACCGTGCTTGCCGCAGTAGGGGTCTTCAGGGCGAGCCTCGCCTTTGCTTTTGCCAATGCTGCCGCAGATTTTGGCGCCATCTCAGCTACCCCTTAATCTCCATGAATACTCCTGTGTCAAGATCTGCCACAAGCGGTAGACGCTCCTCCGATGCTGCTTCCGCCAGTACTGACACCGAATCCGCCACCAGGCAGAGACCCGCCTCTACTCCGGCGTGGCCAACGTGCTGAGTCAGGACCGCCAAAGCCGCTGAGAGTAGCGGGGACGCCGAAAATGTCTTCCTTAGGTTCTGGCAGTAGCTGAGCAGCGTCAGCCCGATACAAGCCGCCACCAGCTGAACAGATCGCCCCTGCCGAGTCTGCGGAGTTAATGTAGTACAGGTAAATTCCGCCTGCATAATCCTGTCTTTATGCCTTCTTTACCAGCAAAATCACAGCATATGCTTAGGTCACCATCGGGCTCTCGGTGTAGTGCGAGCTACGGCTTCAGTCGACCGCCATCTTGCCTCTCACACCCCGGCAATAATCATTTCAAGGCTTGACTATGCCATTTTAATCTATCTGAGCCTCCCCAATAATTCCATCCATTGACTACAAGTTGAGCAAAACAAAGCAGTTTGTGTGATTCATAAACTCCCATGGAATACACATGATACATTGATATTGAAACAGCTTTATTAGTTCGCCGTAAGAGAAAGGATACAGGTTAGAACCTATGCATCAGCTTTAAGGTCTTGAATGGCATGGCCCTCCCGTGTTTTGACTAAGAGGATCAATTGTTAAGATACTCCAAATTAAACAACTTGACAATCCGTAAATACAAAAAGAAAGGTATGGTAGCTTCTCTGTACAATCTTCTGATCCGTTGAACTCTCTACCGGATAACTTGCGCCATGAAAGCAATTTTATATAGTCTAGAAAACAAGTAAAAACCTAGCTTTTTAAGCAAACATTCCACTGCTGATCATTGATGTCTACTACATGATTCTCATTGATCCCCTGGCAACATAGTGCCAAGAAACCATTGGTGAATGGACGCCTAAGTCTAATTAAGATAGCACAACAAAGAAGTCAGCTTATGTAGACAGTACTCATGTCTGCTTGATATATCTAACCGTGTGAAGGAGAATGTGCCTGAATATAACAGGCTTTTTGAAGGCCTGGCTCTTACGTTTACCATTAGACCAGAAATCATATCCAATGAATGTCTGTGAAACAATGTGTGTGTCTGTGCATGCGTGTGTGCGTCATTTGTATTGGTTTCAAGATTCATGTGCATTTTGGGTGACGAATATCTGCAATTGTATTGTAGAATGTTTAGTCTGCTCAGTGAATGGGTTTCTTCCCATTCATTGAATGAAAGGAGTGGCATTTCTCATGCTGGGGTGTTCCCCTGAGTTTGTCTGTTGCAGACAGTGATGACAAATAATTTTCTCGGTATTCTTTTCCGTGCGTGTGTAGTAATAGTGGACGAAAAAGGACTATTGCGTCCAATAACTGCTGCAAAGACTCCAGTTTCACTATTGGATAGACCAGCCTTACGCAAAGCGTACATCTGTATCCATTTGCATTTTAAATGCTGGTCATACCAGTTTCCTGGTTTTGTATTTTTTACTGGACTGGTTTCCAGAAAATGCAAAATAAAGGAAACATTTGTATTTTTATCGCAGTTGCATTTTTTCCACATAAAACGCTTTGTAGACATAGCTATGCATATCTAAAATGTTACACATTGTGAATTCAGGAAAGACTCACTTGTGTAAAATGCCTACATTTTTATCACGTAATTCTTCTAACTCAAAAGAAAATTACAAAATAAAGAAACCCTATTTTATTCGAAATGGCTAGAACGTTAACAGGATGGCATCCACATATACACATTTACACAGCAGATTGTTAGATTTTTTTTACCTGTTCTGCCTTTCAAAGCGTACAGTTTTTATAATCTGACCACAAACTACGCTACACACCATCCTTTATTTGGCGTAAAAAAACGGATTACAAATAATATAGTATCTGTGGCAAGTATTACATTTGATAATAATTGACGAGTCTATGATACAATGATTTGCGTAATGTTGCACAAAAATCAACTATGTTTCTCATATGGTCAAAATATGTGCAGCATCGTACTTCCAATGTATTGTGATCTGAATATGTCATCAACCACTCTAATGCAAATGATGCTGTGCTCATGTGAGGCTAAACACGATTTAGTATTCCGCTACTGCACAAAGCTTGCTGAGCTGTGTCAGGTGACTTTTGTACTCAAGACATACCTTCATATACCGTTATCTTCATGCAGTAGCCATCCAAGGGTAGATTATGTAATATGCTTACTTTTCACTAGTGGTACTTGTTTGTGTCATTAAACAATTACGTAATGTTACCCACCCCAACTTTTTAGGTTTCGCCCTGGCGTTGCAACTGTTATCTTAATATTGAGGATTGAAAACGCCCCTTCTTCCATTGGCTAGCTCCATAAATGGAGGCTAGCCATTGGAAGAGATTGTCCGTCAATCACGTTTTCCAGAGAAAACGCGATTCGGGGGCGTTTCTGGGTCTTTTTTTAAGCCCCGCCCCTTGTTGCCGTGTGTCCCGGGCCGCGCTGTGATTGGCTGCAGGCCCAGGACACCCCAGTGACGTCATTTCCCGGCCCGCGCTGTGATTGGCTGCCGGCCCGGGACACCCCCGTGACGTCAGCCAATCACAGCACGGCCCGGGACCTGACTTGTTGTTTCTGTATTTCGTTTTGTTGATTACACGTTAGCGTTCTCTCACCCTGAGGGCACACAATTGACCGTATCTAGGGAAACTGACTCCTTGTAACTCTGACATCACACTGCATTCCTTCATAATGGTTGCTACCGAGAGTTATCACGTAAAAGAGTATTACATATACAACCTACACCCTTGTTCTTAATAAAATTCACAGTCTATGAAAATTTTAACTTTAAATAAGATTTGTACAGATATTACAACACTATACTACTAACATTTAAAAAATACTTTTTACGTGACCTTTCTTAGATATTTAGTCCTATTAAGGAACGAAAGCGCAAGGCGTTGCATTTCCACGAGAAACCATCTTCAGCATAATTTCGAAACAACATGGACGTCACGCCGACATTTGACCACGCCTCTTCTCACGACCGCCTCCTCAGCCAGTGACAGGTGCCTGTTTCGCGAGAAGACGCGAGAGGCAGCTGGTAGCAGAGGAGCAACAGCAGAAAGTGAGGGGTCGGACAGGACCCCCAGAGCCGCCGCTGCCATGGCGGCTCTGCTCCCCGTGGACAAGAGAGCCACTGCCGCCCAGCTCAAAGCAGAGCTCACACGGGGCGATTCGGGCTCCGCTGCGCGGCGGCTTCGGGAGCTGCTGGACTCTCTGCTGGGCGCTGGGCGGCTGCCGGCTGCGGGACAGGAGGACGTGCTGGAGTGGTGCCGCTGCCTTGTAGCTGACGGAGATAGTTTTGAGGTGTTCTGCCAGAGCGTGAGAGCCTACGACAGCGCTGCGCTCTGCGGCCTGGTCTGGACCGCCAACTTTGTGGCGTACCGGTGCCGGACTTGCGGCATCTCTCCCTGCATGTCCCTGTGCGCGGAGTGCTTCCACCAGGGCAAGCATGCCGGACACGACTTCAACATGTTCCGCAGCCAGGCAGGAGGCGCCTGTGACTGCGGAGACAGCAACGTCATGCGGGAGAGTGGGTGAGTGTCTACAGTCTAGCATTGTGCAGAATAGCCTAGAGCCTGCTCACTTGCGGCCAACACGTCCTGCACACACACCTGCGCTACCACCTTCTGCCTTTATTTGGCAATCCTATAACCTTTAGTGACAGCCTCTCCTGTTTGTCAGTCTCTCCTGGTTGTCAGTGACTGCTTACAATGCTATGCCATCCCTACGTGCCTATACTTCCCTCTCTATGTGTTCCAGCCGCTGCGCCTCAACTCCTTGCTGGGGAGTACCAGCACACCCTACACTTGTGTGCCTACTCTCTCATCGTGACAACACTCAATCGGCCATACGACCCACCAGTCTTCCTGCTACTGCCTGCTTCATTCCTTTGCTTTCTGTGCGCTTGTATCATCTTCTATCTAGTCTCTACATGCACTCCAAAGCTTCCTGCAGCAGGAGTTGTGGAATTTTATAAAATATATACTTGATTGCTTCCGAAATCTACTCATCACGTTAACAAAAAAAACAACTTTTGCCTTTTGGTGTCATGCAGAGGGAAGACGAGTGAATGATGAGTGAGTGGACCATGTCCAAAAAGACTGACACTCCAGTAGGGTAGTGTGGTGCTTTCAGCAAGCGTCACCTTAATGTGCCACCCCAGCACGGTTTCACCCCCTCAGCTGTCAATTGGCCGTCTGTCACGTGACACCTGCAGACCGGACTCTGAATTTCTTCAGTGAAATCCAGTAGGGTACAATAGGTCTTACATTTGCAAGAGATTAAGCTGTTGGCAATGTAAATGACAATGCCATTTATTTATCGGTTTTCAAAACCAACACATAAATAAAAATGTTGTCATTTACAATGCCAATAGCTCTAACTTTTGCAAAGGCGAAACCGTTGCATTGTAAATGCTTGTTCTCATTGTTTCTACCTATTGTCATTTGTTGTAATAATTCTGTGTAATGCTAGGTAACACTACTTTGCCTCACTTTAGTAAGCTTGGGTTTGTGCCGACTTTTCTGGGTATTTTGTGACATTTACACCTGGTAGATGCCACCCTTTTAGTGCTGCCTTTATATTACTTTTGAAACATAAACCTTTTATATGAGTGAGCTTAGCAGCATTACTTTTGTCATCGCTTTGCTTGCCTTTGTTTTGTGCGAGCTCCTGCAAAACATTCTAGTAAATCTGGGCTTACGATTTCAGTGATGGGAAACTTGCCTATCTCTTTGTGACTGTCAGTAACGTTTTCTAAAAACAAGCATTTGCAAAGTCAATAGGTCTTGCCTATGCAAGAGCTATTGGCTATGCCAACGTGTTTTAGCCATGTTGTATGCTAGCGTGGCTGCTTTTCAACATGGCTAAAAAGTTAGTGGCATACAGGAGAGTGGCGTGGTGTAGTGAGTGAAATGGTGAAGAGTGGAGTAAAGTTAGTAGCAAACAGGAGCGTGGCGTTGAGTGGAGTGGCTAGAAGTGGAGTAGAGTATTGTATAGTGGAGTGGCAGAGTGTTGTGTATTGCACTGGCATAGAGTGGAGTCACATAGAGTGGCATACAGTCGATTTGAATAGAGTGGACTGGTGTAGAGTGCATTGGCGAAGATAGTTGCAGAGTATAGTGGTGTGGAGTGCATTTGCAAACATTGCAGCGGCATAGAATTCAGTGGCATACAATGCTGTGTCCAGTGGCGTCACTTGGGGGGTGCGGACCGCACCGGGTGACACCATCACATGGGGTGATACAGTGACAGACTATTTGCGGTCACCGGAGGTTTTAATATGTATTTGTCATTTGGAGTGACTAGCGGGGAAGCCCGGCCTGGTTCAGCAGCGCTGTAAGGCTCTGAAAGCCACCCCCGTCACACCCCATCCGCTCCCGGGCTCTGCCCTCATGCAGCCGCACAGCAGCGCCGCCTGACCTCAGCACAGGAGAGGGGCTGCGTGCACGCGTGGAGGGTGGTCATGATTAAATGTGCAAATCTCCTCGGGGGTTTGTTCTGGGCGGAGCAGCAGCCGATGAATCAATTTAAGGTTCTGAACCTGGGAGCAGCCCGCTATTCTACAACCCTGACACAACCATACTTGGCACTGCCCAAGCACCAGGAGGCCACGGTACTCAGTATCATTCTGGTCCTTGTGACTAACACATCAGTCTTCTCCAAAGGCACAAAGGACTCTTGTGAGAGGTATGATTTCCAACCCTGGGCCCTGCCTAGCTACTTCTTTTTACTTAGACACTCTAACACCTCCCTACTCTCTAATATGCTATTGGGTGCAGATACACAAATGTTTTTGCACTACCAAAGAACTAATAGACAGGCATTATGCAGCGCATTAACTCATGCGAAACATTTAGCAGTAACCCAGGTTTCCATCTGTGCCCACATTGCTCCTCTTTGAGAGTTCAGGTACTGCAGTTGTCTTATGTTGAAAGATTTTGAAGTTATCCACTACATAAAATCTTATTGCGCGAGCAATTTAGCCACTTTTTTATGTTAGGGTGAAAAGGTTGATGTCACTCCCACTGAGATATCTGAAAGGTCAGGTGGCATGTTATGTCAATTAATGTGGCACTATGATTTTGCTGCAATGATACCTGCGCTCTGCTGTGCTTATCTGTACCTTTATAAGATGTATATTTACAAAGAGATATGGTTGTCCTGTGGATATGACTGAAGGATGGGGTAGAATTGGAAAGGGGATGTGATGAAGGAGTCAGCAATCTTTCCTTCTTGTTTAAGAATGTATGTTTTAGAGTAATCTTAAAAGTAGAGAAAGAGGAGATAAGCACAATAGAGTGGGGAGTTAGTTCAAGTGATGAGATCCAAGCAAAAGAACACACAGGACCCACAGGACCCTTTGCCACTCGATTCAAGATAGCCTGGCTGATAAAGGTTGTTACCCAGAAACCGGTCCCAGGATGCTTGTATCCGGTTCAGGGACGACCTGGCTTGGCAGTTCAGGCTGGACTGTTCCCATGAGGCATAGGGTCAAGACTGATTTGCGTATAACTGGGTCTGATCTGAGGTGGCTAAGTGAGCTAAAGAATGATGATTGATTCAACCCAGATCTGTGACTGGGGCAGAGTGTCTGAAAAGTTTCAGCGCTCCGTCCATCCTCTCCTTGTGTTTGCTCTGGATTTGTATTGTGCCCATTCTGTATGACATGTAAAAGAAAACATGTCCCATCGCAATAAACGTGTTCAGGGATAAAAAGTTATCCTCAGAAAGTGCTACAAATGACATGAACATATTAGGCAGTGACTCCTCATAAGGGCTGGAGTATCCTCTTTTGATAACGCATAGGTCTCAAATGCCAGGACATGTGTGGTGTCTTAGCGATGCTTGCTGTGCTCTTGCGTTGCACTGTAGGTAGGGTCCTAGGAGTAGTTTTAATCTACTGCAAGTATTGTCTAGAGTTTGAGTTGTCATTGCAGTGCTTAGAGTACCCATTTGAGGCGTCAGTTAATGGAACTCTGCTGCTAGCGTCTAAGTAGGTAGCAGGGGCTCCTCTCAAGACGTGGCGTGGGGCTCAGGGGAGAGTGCACTGACTGGTGCCCTCTGCGACGCCAGTCTATGGTCTTCAATGAAGGCTGCAGAGGAGTCTGTCATATCTTGCAACGCTGGTCTTTTAAAGGCAGTGCAACACTGCTGGAATCAGGCAACAAATGTGTGGCCCCACCACATGGGCAGGTCAGCTGATAATGTCATGTGGGCTCTAGGACCGCCCACATGAGGGCAGAGTCCCACCAAGGTGATTCTCCGGCGATAATATTTTGCCAGACAGTGGCTGCGGCCCCTAGTATCCATGTAACATCGCCTCCTCTTGACGCCTAGAAGTCTGTGTGGTGCTAAAAGTCGTGAGGGGGTGACACCATGAGTTACCCGCACTGGGTGACACCAACCCTAGTGACGCCACTGGCTGTGTCGTAGATTAGAGTGTTGCAAAGTAGAGTGCAGTGGCATAGAGTGCAGTGGTGCAGAGTGGAGTGGTGCAGAGTAGAGTAGAATGGCATGGAGTGCATTGGTGCAAAGTAGAGTGGCACAGAGTGCAGTGGTGTAGAGAGGTGCAAAGCAGAGTGATGTAGAGTGGTGCAGAGTAGAATATAGTGTCAGAGTGCAGAGGCGTAGAATGGATTGCTGCAGAGTGTAGTGGCATAGAGTGGAGTGATGCAGAGTAGAGTGACGTAGAGTAGACTGGCAGAGAGTGCAGTGGCGTAGAGTGGTGCAAAGTGGAGTAGTGTAGACTGCAGTGGTGTAAAGTGGAGTGACATACAGTGCAGTAGCATAGATCTGAGTGGCGCAGAGTGGAGTACAGTGACAGAGTATCATGGCATAGAGTAGATTGTTTCAGAGTAGAGCGAAGTGGTGTAGAGTGGAGTGGTGCTCGGTAGAATACAGTGGTGTAGAGTGTACTGGAGTAGAGTAAAGTCATGTAGAGTGCGGTAGCGTAGAGTTCAGTGGTGCAGAGTAAATTAGAGTGGCATACAGTGTACTGGCATAGAGTTGCGCGTTACAAAGTAAAGTGCATTGCATAGAGTGTATTGACATAAGAGTGCAATGGCTTAGAGTGCAGTGTTGCAGAGTGGCGTAGAATGGAGTGGTGTAGAGTGAAGTTGTGCAGAGTAGATTGGAGTGGCCTAGACTGGAGGTGTTTAGAGTGCAGTGCTGTAAAGTAGAGTGGTTTAGAGTGCATTGGTATAGAGTAGCATAGAAAGGCATAGAATGAAGTGGCATAGAGTGCAATGGCATAGAGTGCAGTGGCGTAGAGTGCCGTGGTACAGAGAGGAGTAGAGTGCAGTGCTGCAGAGTGCAGTGGCACGGATTGGTGTAAATTGGAGTGAGTAAGTGTAAAGTGCAGTGGCTTGAGTGGTGTAAGGTGGAGTGGTGTGGAGTATGCATGGGGTGGTAGCACACTGCCATTACAGACAACACATTTTCAATTGAAATGCCCATTAGATTTGCACAAACATTCAGATTTACTACTAAAACTGGACAATGCACAAACGATAATGTGTAGGAATGGCATCACCTAGTGAATTGATCTGTTTTGATCATATTAAAGTTTTTGTTTTCAACACACTTCAGATTTACCCAAAAAATTGCTTTGTATGTTTGCACTTTTTTATATATTCTGAAATGCTTGCACAGTTCATTTAAAAGTTGTTGTGTACTAGAAATAAAACATTTCCTACTCCCAGTATCCAGCACGATCGTCACAAATTCTCTCACTTTAAAGTCCGAGCAAGAAAAGTAAACACCAAGCCCATGGAAGATACAGCCTGACATTTAACCTCGGTCTTTCAATGAACAGCAAATGTGGCTCAATAAGAACAAGATTCATAGGCCTGGTTACAGAAAAGTGCACTGACGGACGAATATAAGGGGAGCTGGTGTGAAAAGGTTCTCACCTAACGTCTGCATGCCTCAGTGAATGCCTGCTTCATAAAATTGTCTTTTTTCAGCCATGCAGTTTCCTGCAACCTTCATTGCAACCCTACTGCATAGTTCTTACCTAAACATATTGAGCTGAGGCACAAAGCATTCATTAGTATGGTTTTACATACTCTCACATCTCTTTGTGAATTAGCCATGAAATGTCCAACTCCTCATTAGTAAAAGTGAAAAGAGGGCACAGTATTTTCTGTTTGTAGATCATATACAAATCTTCTCTCAATATTCCCATAGTACTCACATGTTAGATGTTCTGGGGCCATTTCACAAAGGCTTGTAAAAGACACAGAGTATTACCGGAGTACTATGTTACCTTCTCCAAAAAGTATTTGTGAATAATTCCCATCATCATGTTCCTCCTCTGTAGTGACACTCTACATTCCACTTTCCTTCCACTGCAATGCCCAGCCAGAAAATATGGAAAGGTGACATACCCCACAATTTAAACATGACAATCTACTGTGTGAAGTTTAGAGTTGACACTTTTTTCTCAGTTTCAAAATGCATAACACTTTGGGGTTCGATTCCGATTCGGGAATCGAATCTGTACGACGATTCGTATTCGTAGCCGTTTCCGTACGAATCGTACGAATCCATCTGAATCGCGTAGTACGATCCGTTCCGAGAAAATACATCCGAATGATTGCGAACCGTACAAAAATGATGGGTAAATCTGTACGACATCGGCCCGCACAGTGAACCGTACGATTCGTAAAAATGCCGTACGACCCGCCAAGTACGAACCGGACCGGGGAATGAGTACGCGATTCGTACGATAAACGTCGCGAATGAGCAATTCATACGGAGGGCAGCACTATCACATCCGCACCGTACCCCTAAAATCAAGGGGTGTACGCACGGGGTGTACGCACCGTACACCTACGACACTGGGGTGTACGAACCGTACCCCTACGGTCCGTACACCTACGATCATGGGGTGTACGTACGGGGTCATACGCACCGTACCCCTGAAATCCAGGGGTGTATGCACCATACCCCAGCGGTCATGGGTGTACGCACTGTACCCGGGGGGGGTCCATTTCGTAAGCATTTTGAGGCGAAATCTGCTTTTACAGACATTTAAAGCTCCCGTAGAAAAAGAGTCGAACGGAGTGTTGTCGATACGATTCGTACTTGCTGGGTTGGAAAATGCAGCTTCGATCCGTACGGACATCGCGTACTGCGCGTTCCAAATGAGATTCGTACGGATTAGTGAGTTGTACGGTTTTCGGTACGATTCGTATGGAGAACTGCTTTGGGTACACATCGTACTACATCGTACGTACGGGTACGGTTCTGCATACGATTTGAACGGGAAAAATGCTCCGTACGGCTATTTGGAGGGCATTTTACCGAATCGGAATCGACCCCTTTATGTGCTTCTCTGCTTTTTGGCTTGATTTGCACTATAGAAACACCATGCATATGCATTCTCTTTCGCGCGCAGGTAATTGAAAATGTTGGCAATTAGCCATATTTTATTTTTGTAATTTTCCTCCCTAAGTTCGAGTCGAATCAGAATGCCCGTTTGTAAAAGTCATTGGGTGTATGGTTGCTTCTCCTTTATTCATACTTCCTCACAATCTTTTTAGTTAGACTATATCATTTTAGTTGTCTCCATTTTACCTTTTTTCACATCCGAAGACATATGGTGAAGCGTCACTTGTGTTTATTGTAATATAGTTCTGACCCATAGCAACCTGTGCTTTGCAGCATACTATATAATGGGGTTTCTGTTTGGAAATGGCCTTCAAAGGGCTATTGGAATTAATTTAATTGCACAGCGTTCCACTACTTTTCAGCTGGGTTTGCCCTATACAAATCCCACATTTATATGTTTCTGATACTGAGATTTTCCCATTGTTGTCCTTTGCTGCCAATCACCACTGAGACTTTTGTAATAGGAAGTGCCCAAACAGTAATCACACTAAACCTGAACGTGTCAAAACACTAGAGCAGGTAAGGAAACATCCAAGGAACTACACTTACAGAAGAGAAAAAGTCCGTTTTTAAGTTGCATATGGAACACTGAGAGAGAGTTCCCAGAGCTGCAATATGTACAGGCAGAGTGTTACATAATTTAGTCGCCGCTACCAAAAAGGAGCGTCCACCCCACCTGGATTTGTGGAATCTGGGAACAGTCACTTTCCTGAGAGAGGATGATCTGAGCAGTCTTTTCGGGCTGTACCACTGGATCGCAGTTTTTGGGAGAGCATGGCGAGATGATGTAGGATGTCACTGAATGTCATTTGTCTCTTAATTTCTCGTGATTACCTGTTTATTAATACCTTTGTTAATCATGAAGCTGACTTGAATGTATTCAACAAGAAAGAAAAAAGCATTTCAGTTTTACATTATCCATGTCACTGTGGGTGGCCTGTTCTGTTACAAGCTAGCTACCTATTTCCCAATACCAGCATTCACCAAATAATTATTATCCGATTTACTCATTTTTTTATTGCATTTTCTAGCCAGGCATCACCATAAGTGGTCTCAACAGAGTAGATAAGCGTTTCATATCAGGCCCTTATGAAAAGTACAGCTTTTTAGTTTGAATGTGTTTGACCAGATTCCAATCTAATAACAGAAAAAGGGGTGGGCATTTGTGTTGGACTTGGCTCTTTTTACACGGTCACTCCCAACCCTTTTTGCCTTCACCCTCCTGTTTTCTGCCTCGTTTTTGTTGGCTTTTAGAACTCTTCGCAATTTACCACTGCTAAGAACTTCTGAAGTGCTTGTGCTCTCAACATTAAACATGATGAACATGGCTTACGCCCAATTGGCACATTTAATTTGCATGTAAGTCCATAGCAAAGTGGTGTTACATGTACCCAGGGCCTGTTATTTAAATGCTACTAGTGGGCCTGCAGCACTGATTGTGCCACCTAGTTAGGTAGCCCTTTAGACATATCTCAGGCCTGCCATTGCCGCTGGTGTGTGCAGTTTAAACTGCCATATCAACGTGGCAAAATAGACCTTTTCCCAAGCCTAAAGCTTCCATTTTTATACATATAAGTCACCTCTAGGGTAGGCCCTAAACAGCACATAGGTCAGGGTTCAGTATATTTAAAAAGTTGACAATGTACTTTTAACTTTTACATATCCTGGTAGTGAAAAACACCTAAATTCTTTTTTTCACTATTTCAAGGCCTACCTCTCCCATTGCATAACATTGGGTTGCCTTATTACATTTAAGGGCTAACTCTTTATTGGGAACAGGTGAACATTTCGTGTTTGGTGTCTGATAAATTGCAATAAAAAATTCTCTTTGATGGTAAACTCGGATTTTAAGTTACAATTTCGAAAATGCCACCTTTCGAAAGTTGAGTGGTCCCAAGACCATAGATACATTTCTAACCACACACCCACTGCGCTATCACATTTTTTAAATGTTTTTTATATTCAATTGAATAAATTGATCATTTGATGTACTTGTACATTGATTGTTATATCTGTGGTCTTAATACCACTGTTCTTTACGCATAAGCTTATCCAAAGTCCCGGGCGACACTCTGGTTCCCTTTTTACCTATAACCTCAACTTTTAGAAAATTGACATCTTCTTGCTTTAACTATTTGGTGCCTGTAGCCTGTCCTAGGTCACATGACTGGGTGTAGTTGGCAGTTGGACTTCATTTATTCCTACCAGACAGCCACACAATAGAGGGATTAAGTGTGCCTAGATGGGCTATCAACTGGTAGGATTGGGTGAACCCACTTGCAACTAAATATGCTGTGTTCTGCCTTCACAGAAAGGACTTTTCACCACAGCATTGTTTATGCAGCCTCCTTGGACCCAAGGCAGGACAGGCAGGAAACTTCAAGGGCAAGAAATTTCAAGAACGTCAAAGGAAATTCTCTAGAAACATCCGCTACTTTAAAGCTGGTGCCAAGTGTAAACATTTGACCCTTAAACCCAACAATTAAGTACACTCCTAGACCTGTAGATACCACAGAAAAAGGACAGCTGTGCTACTGTGCTACAAGAAGGACTGCTAAATTGCTGCTCTGCTGCTCTGCTGCCCAGCTACTGGCTGCCCTGCATGCTGAGACGGAAGACTGGACCTGCCCCATTAATCCCACGCTGACGTGACTTCATGGGTCAGCTGAGCTATAGTAACATAACAAGCCCCAGAGGCTCTCTGCAACTGCCCAGCTGACCAGCAACTAGACCTGCTTAAGCCCGGCTGACCTCTGCTGGAGTGAAATCCTGACCCCCAAGAGGTAGACCTCAGGTCCTGGACCCTTGTTGTGGCATCAGTTGAGGTCCTTTACAACGACAATGAGAAAGCCTAAAGTTTTGGGCTCTTTGCAAACGTGAATGGTCCTCTTTCCGCCAAGTTCTTGCTGCCCATCTCTTAAAGCCCTGACGAACTCATCTCTTCACACCATAATGACCACCTGTGATGGCCAGAAATGCAAGCTCTGCACTTCGTGCTACAGCAACGCAAAGCTCCTCAATGCCCGACAGGATCTTCGCGCTACAGCAATGACCATCCATAATGCCCGACCCTCTCTTCACTCTACAACAATGAACATCCACAATGCTCTCTCTGATCCTCGCGGCCCCTTCCACTGCAAATGAAACTCTTCGTTCTGAACTTCATAGGTAATGCTTGCAGTGGGCCTAACTTGGGGCCCTATTATGATGGCGGATGGACTTGCGTCCGTCCGCCCCCCTGTGTAAGAGGGACCGTCCGCATGGGCAGCGGCGGTCCCTCCATGGCAATTAGCATGTGACCTCCACCCTGGCGGTCAAATCCTGTATTTTTTATATTGCGGCGGGTGCTGCTTGAAGCAGCACCCGATGCAATGTAAAAAAATGAAAGCAGTGCATTTGCATGGACAAAGCGGCAGGCACCGCACGGTGCCTGCCGCTTCGTGCACGCAAAGGCAGGGGGTACCATAGGTACCCCCCATGTGCACCCCCCACCCCTCCTTCACCCAGGGGGCCTGCTATGGGCCCCCGAGGTGAAGATCCACATGCTTTTCCTCGGCGGAGAATCCGCCGCGGAAGAGCATGTTTGCACAGCCATCCTAATATGTCTGGCGGTGACTGAGAGACACCGCCACCATATTAGGCCTTTTCCGCCGCGGTTGTAAGCCAACCGCGTCGGAAAAGCGGCGGACAGAAACCAGGACCCACCAGCCATCCTAATGTGGCGGTGGGTCTTTGGTGGGTCCGCAGAGGATTTTCTGCATCCTCCGGGTCGGCGGTGGCTTCCGCCGGCCCGGAGGATGCGGAAAATCCTCCATTGTAATGTGCCCCTAGGTCCCTGAATCTGGCCTGCGCTCCATCGCTGTTGGCCTGAATTTGTAACTTTCACCCTGTCTCGCACGACCTGATAGCTGCGAGTGGCGCTTTGTGAATTTTGGGGCCATACTTACCTGAAATCTTTCAAATTGAATATCTCCAGTTCTACGGATTGGATTTTTGTCATTTTGGTGTCAAATAATGTATTCAATGTTACTCTATTGTTCTAAATTGGTGTGGGTTTTTTCTTGGGTTGTGTTTTTACTTTAATACTTTTTGAAGTGTTATATACATTCTTTGCACAATGCCTCTTAGTTGAGCCTGACTGCTTTTTGTGCCAAGCTACCACAGGGTTAAGCACAGGTTAATTTGGGGTTGCTTGTGACTTCACCATGACAGAAACTGTGGCTGCTGTTTGAGTAGGGTTCCACCCCCCTCAACCAGTAGCCCCATTTCCAACAATCTTCTTATTCGAGTATTCAATGCAATTCTCCTTACATTGATCTTCACTTTATCTAAGTGCTCTTTTTAATCTGCTTTCATATAAGCACACCTGTTTTTCTTAAAATGTATTCATTAATGGTACTACTATACAACCACCATATTGCTTAATGGACCAACGGAGAGCACTCATAGCGATCATTGTACTTTCAGCCTTCCTGTTTAACTTCACTCTCACTTCTAATGACTGGCCCTGTAGATCAATCAGCTGATGTGATATAGGATCATTATTTTGGATTTAATGCTAAACACGCATACCCAAGAAGGTTGGCTTGTAATGTAGCAGTTGATGTGTTGTGCCCATCAATCTGAATGGATTCCTTCTGTCAATGTGGGATAAGACAGGGGCTCCTGTCACTTGTTTAAAGTCTTTAATTGGCTTGCATCATAGGGCTTAATTTTATTAAGGAGGTGCAATAGCTCAGTTTAATTGCAATGAAAATTTGGCCATTCAGTTTTCCAACTTGTCTAGAAAAATCATCAGAATATGTGTTAAGTGTAGCTAAGTGTCATCTATATATCAGTGAATGGCTACATCTCTGTTGAGTGTGAGAGCTCCCAGAGTGTCAAAGCAGATAATGGTGAGCCTTGAAACACTCCACACAACAGTTGTAAAGGTCTCTGAGTTGAAAATATATAATGCTTCATCCTTGTCTGTGATATGCAAGGCATCCCTTCCCTAGTAGTGTGTCAGTCTCTCCTCAAGCAAGAATGAATACGCTGAAATTGTGATCCTGTAACTGGCCAGGAGCCTTTGGCTAGTAATATATATAGACGCTGGATTTTAGATACTCAACTAAGGTTCATTTTATTTTTAAGTTCAAGTCAGTTTTCTTCAAGAGAGGCGAGATTTGTTCAGTTTATGTGATGAGGAAAATACTGCCTGTCTTGAAAGGCATTAACTAGTATTTCCATGATGTGTTGGCTACACCGCTGTAGTATACTCTTTGATACATATTTTCTCCAGTGGGTCATCTGTGAGTGAGGCTTGTTCAATTTGAGGAAGGTGTTTCGAGATATTTCAGGTCATTCTTTTACAAAATTACTATTGTAATTGTATATCATAGATAATTCTTTAGTTGCTCTTTTCACCCCTGCAATGCGCGAATACATTTTTATGATTTTGTGTTTTTTGGTGATTATGTTTTCTGACTCTTGCACTGCTTTTAGCTGAAAGGGAGTTCTCTATTTTCTGGGGGAATAAACACTCGCCCACACTGAAGGGTTGGATGTACAGCATGACTTTTTGCAACACTAACTCAGAACTATACGCCCAGCTACAGCCCCCAGCGTCCCGCCCTCTTGATATACGGCAGCCTTTCAAATCTTACTTGTTGGCCCAAACATCAGTGAGCTCGTAAAGCAACTGGGAGCCCACCCACAGAGCTGTAATTTCGCATTGTTATACTGTCTTTGCTTTAAAATGTGTGTAATCAGAGACACAAGATGAAACATATTGTTATATCATGGCTGATGTGTTAAACTGTAGATTTCAAGATGTATTGATTGTCTTTGTTGGGAAAAGGTTTTTTTTAAAAAAATAATCTGACCTGGTGTATTGTTACTGGGACTTTTGTAAAGCACACCAGTACTTTGGGGTCAGTCAAGTTTGCGCTCTAAAAAAATGCCCCCCAAAATGAATCATTAACACTCATGTAAAATGATCCAAAATCTTCAGGTCGCTCAAGGTCACATTATATGAACAAGTGTCAGAAAAAATATGCCAGTAATTGCCCAAGCCTTGCCCTTAACTTTGCTGCAAGGTTGGGCTGCTGAAGGTCAGGTGACCGAGACTCTCTAAAGCAATAAGCAGCAAAGCAAGAGGAGAAATTCTAACACTTTCAAGTCAGAGAAAATAAAAGAGGCGCCCTCAAAAACAGCATCTGAAGTGCCTGACATTTCATCTCGATATTTGGGCGGGATGGGGAGATTAAGTGACGGGTGCCGAAGCTGAACTACAGAAGACAGGCAAACAGTAACCCGAACACGAATCAAAGAAAAAAATAGCCCCCCAAATAAACACATAAACACAGAAGCGTAATGCTAACAGCACTTGGGCTGTGCTCTGTGGAAGGAAACCAAACACAAAGGGGAAGGATTAACCACTAGCAGACAAGCATTTTTGAACGACAATCGCAGGGACACATAAAAAGGCAGTGGATGGGCTGCAAGCCTACAGAGTGAATACAGCATGTCGAGAAGAGACAGCGCATGTGCTGCCAGGTTTGAACTAAAAAAGGAAATAGTGTGTTTCTAGTCATAATTGCTACATTCCTTTCATTAAGTATATGCTTACTTCTTATTACTACACAAGAGAGGAAATGGAGCTAGTTACTCTGCATACTCCTGTGTAGTCTACATCAATCATATCCACCAATGCCTCAAGGGCTCATCCAAAGAATCAAGTGGCTCTGAGCATGGCTGCTTGCCTTGTAGCTGGGACCAAGCACTGGATGTCAGTAGCAGTCACACTCCGCCTCACTAGCCTCCAGTTCATGCTCTTGTGAATGTGTTTTAAATGAATCCAAAACTTGCTCACTTGCACCTTCAGAAAAGGATTAAAGCTTACCCTGCCCCGTACCTCCCCTATGATTATGTTCTCCTTCTAATGCCTCACACACACCTACTCTGTGTATATATGCTTACATTCTTATTTCATTTATCCTGCTACTTAATGTTATGCCCTAGAATCAGGTCATGGTCTTATAGCACACTGCTCTTCCAGCTTCTCTTGTTATCGAACTTTTTGCACGCATGTATTGTGTCTCATTGTCCTTTGCCTATGCTGATCTAGGGCCTGATTTCGATGTTGGTGATATGTATACTCCGTCACAACGGTGATCGAGTATACATACTGCCAGCAAAATGGTTCGACCACCAAATTTATATTTTGCTGCGGTGGTGACTACTCCATCACTGCTTTAGCCGAACCTCTCTGACTGCCCCACAAAGTACTGGTCATTGGAGAAATGACTGTATGTCTGCCCACCTAATCAGGATGAGCAGACATATAGCCATTTTGTTTACTGTCTGTCAGGCCCAAACCTTCCTTTTTATTACATGTATGTCACTCCTAAGGTAAACCCTAGGTAAGCCTGCAGGGGCAGTGTATTTAAAAGGCAGGACATGCGCTTATGAGTTTTACATGTCCTGGTAGTGAAAAATACATCTTTTAGTAAAGTTGATTTATAAATTGCAGGTCTGAAAATGCCACTTTTAGAAAGTTGGCCTTTTTTTACTTTAACCATTCTGTGCCTCTGCCTATCTCTGAATACACGTCTGGGTTAGGGTGAAAGCTGGGGTTTGAGCATTCCCTCTAGTCAGTCACACAAAGGGAGCTGGGGTGTGACATTTGCATCCAGGTGTCCCATCACCAGGATGATGGGCCCTCCTGAGGTAGATTATGATGGAGGAGCTGACACTTGAACCAAACCGAGCTCTGCTTGTCTCCACACAAATAACTGCATACCCCACTGTAGGAGGTCTGGAGCCAGGGCAGGAAACGCAGGGACCTTGTATTCTTCAAAGGCCTCTTTGAAGTCACCCCCTACTTCAAAGGCACATTTTGGGTATATGTACTGGACCCCTGACACCACCAATTCAGTTCACTTTGGGTCCTGAGGAGGCTCTGCGATGAAGAGCAGCTGTGCTGCCAGAAGGGACTGCCACTTTGCTACTTGCTTTGCTGAATTGGCCTGCTGCCTGCTAATTGCTGTGCTGCCAGGAGAGACTGTCACTATGCAACTTGCTCTGCTGTATTGGCCTGCTGCCTCTTGTAGTGAGTGAAGCCTGAACCTACCTGTTACAACCCTTAACACAAGAACTCTAAAGGCTTGTTGGCTTGCCCCTGCTCTTTTGGAATAGCAGAGTCATTTAAGATTCCCCCACTCCTCCCTTTACCCACTTTCCTCTGTGGGACTCTGCAACTGGTGAGTCTGGCAGCAGGGCTTTGGGACGATCAACGTGTGTCTGATCAACCGGTGATCTGAGGATCCCTCCAGTGCTTCGCTCTGCTCAGGACCGAGCGCTCGTTTTGGGGAAAAATTGAGTGCTGCACTAGAGAACAGCGTGTCCCTCTCCTGACTCATGCTGCACAGGCAGTTCATGCCGAGCCAACAACATTCCTCCCAGGATCAGTGTGTCCCTCTCCTGATTTCCGCCACAAAGGTAGCCATGCAGAATCGGGGAGCCATATTCTTGCAAAGATGTGTTGCTGAGGCAACGCGAAGACTCCTGCCGACATCAGCGCTGCCTCAGCTTACCCCCAGGAAACTCCAGAGTTCGACAACACAGACCCCGCTTCCGAGGCCCGCCGACACTTCTGCAAACCAACTCCCTCAGTGACACCCTGAGGGTCTATTTTTGGTTGCAGTGAGAGCTCTCTCACTGTGGCCCTGCCCATACAAAGGTACTGTGGGTATGGAGGGCCCATTTAAGGCAACCAAGCTGTCCCACGCTCCTTCGAGGGCGGCTCTAGTTACATTAAAACAGGGCTTCCCAACCTCTTCTAGGCACTGCACCCTTAGGAAATGTTTGATTAATCTATTCACCACCTACAAAAGTCTTGCCAGATTCTTATTATGCATTCAGTACATACTTTCTCTCTTTGTTGCAGCCCCTGAAATGCCATCTTGCACCCCCTGGGGTGCGGGCACACCAAGTTGGGAACCCCTGCATTAAGAGAAGCTGCCCGAATGGCCCCAGAGGTCTTCGGACATGCTGTAGATTGGGAGCATCACTTGTTCTGTGTATAAAGCTGTTTGGAGGACCCAGAGGAAAGCATGTATACCACATCAGTCTCATGTGACCACCTCAAAAGTCTAAACTGCCTGAACCGTAGTAACACTGTTTACCAACGCTCAGAGGATGCTCTTGTTGATTCCCAATCAGAATCATTGTATTTGCATTACCAGGTGGACCATAATGATCTAATAGAAACGAGGGAGTTTCTGGGCACGTGGTTTATTTAGTGCATGTAATGTGGTTCTTCGGAGCTGCAGAACTGGAAAAGTACTTATCTGGTTTTTATTGTTTCAATTTTGTAGTGTATATGGGTGTCATACACATGTCCGGTGACTCGGTTCACATAGAATTATGTGTCCATGATAACCAGGGCGCCACCTTTGTCCGCCTGTTGGATGGTGATTTTAGAATTGTTTGCCAAGTTTTGTAAGGTCCAAGCACAGGACATCATAGCATTATAAATACATTCTAAACCAATACATTCTAAACCCCAACATGTCAAGTCAATACAAACCCACTATATCACCTCCCCCCTTTTTAACAAACCCCAAATTCACCAAATCCACCCCACAATAACTGACCTGAAAATCAATATCTAACAAAATCTTTGAACCTAATTGGAGGTCTCCTAACCCGTCTACCAAATTCAGAGCTGGGCAAGCTTAAAGCCAAAGCATGCCCTCCAGACTCACTACTTCTCTGAACCACAATGTCGCCAGCCAATTTAGCCCCCTCTCCAACCTGCAGCCAATGAGTCCACCCATGATCCTGTTCCTTCAAAGAACCTTTCCTATGTCTAATTAGCTCAGCCTTTTCCTACGTCACCCTCACCAACCATCTTTTATTCCACCATCCTTTTCCATCCAAGAACACTGCTCTCTTGCTCACCGTGCAGACCTACACGACATCAGAAAACACTTGAGAGGTTTTTGAACATCACCCAGTCACCAACAGATATTTTTATGTCCCCCCCATCCCCGGTGACCTTTCTTGTCAAAATGTCCTTTTATTCGCCACTGTTTCTCTCTGACTCTGTCAGCAACACCACCTGCACCCACCCCACCCTCCCCAGTCACTGTCTTTTTGTCTTCAAGCCAGGAAGAAAATAAAGTTGTGTTTGACGTTCTCCCTCTTAGTAACTCAAACGGAGTAGTTTCAGTGGTACAGTGCGGTGAAGTGTTGAAATTCCACAGCTTCTCCTCCAAATAATTTCCCACATCTAAACCGTAAGTCAAAGCTGTCTAAATTCCTTCTTTTTGAACTTTATTACCACTCTCCACAAGTCCGTTAGACGCAGGTGAATACAGAGCCACTTTCAAGTACTTTAAATCCAGCATTTCCAAAACTTTGCAAATTTTTTAAGACACAAAATGTGTCCCGTTGTCTGTGATCAATGCTCTCTGAGCCCCTTCAAACAAAAATACTTTTTTCAAAAATCCGCGTAGCACTACGCGAACTGCGTAGTACCATGTTCGCACTGTGCAAGATGCCGTTTTCAATGATTGCACGGTGCGGACAAGCATCCGGCACTGTGCAATCTTTGAAAACCGCATCTTGCACAGTGCGAGCTGTAGCTTTCTGCCGCTCAAGGAGATTTTTACTCGAGCGGCAGCTTTCTCAACGTGGACTGGTAGTTTCTCATCGCGAGTGGTAGCGAACATACGCAACCACTCGCAATGAGAAACCAGACCTCCCCGCGTTGAGAATCTTGATGTTGCTGATCGCGAACGAGGAAAAAGTCTCGCCAGGATGTCATTTTGCTTGCTCGCGGTCGCCAACTTGACGTTGAGGACCGCGAGCAAGCAAAAAATTACCGCTGCACTACGCTACTCTACGCATGTTCGCACTGTGCTACGTGCAGTTCACATAGTGCGAAGTTGCACAAACTACGCGAGCATAGCGTAGTGCTTTGCCCAGGGTTAGTCTATAGCCAAAATCAGATACCTCATTTTATACAGCCACACAATATATGGCCAGAGAAATCCAGCTCAACCTTTTCCCAAGAAGTCCCCAGAAATAATGTTGGATGCAAAGGAATGTGGCACAATTTCCAGTGCTTGTCTGACAACAGATATTCCTCACAATCATCCACTAATCTCCTGACTTGAGCATCCAAGGCAGGCCACCAATAGTGCAGCTTTATCTACTTGCACGGTTTAGTAACTCCCAAGTGACCTCTGTGTTTTACCCTAATTATGGCGTCTCGTAATCCCGCAGGAGGATTTAACTTATCACCCCTCATCACCATGTCATCTTTCACAGGGAGCTTATTTGCCACTTGAGCAAAATTCTTTAACTCACCTGTCAAACTCCGTACCTCAGGCCATTTACACGGCGAACACTCAATCACCTTAACTAACACAGCATCCTTTTTATTTGCCTCCTTATACTCATTCTCTGACATGACTAAACCCCATTCATCAATAGCATCACAATAGCGGCCACTCCACCTCTTCCTCCACCAAATCTTCCTCATCATCCATCTCCGTCAACATCCTAGATAAACAATCAGCTTGATAATTGATACCCCTGGAATGTGTTTCATTTCAAAGTTATACTCTTGTAACTTAGATACCATTCTGGTCAACCTGGCCGACATGTTGTTACCTTTAATCTTGCTAAAAATGAAAGTAAGAAGCTTATGATCTGTATAAACTTCAAATTTGTGGCACCAAATATACATTCAAAATTTGTGAGCCGCCCAGACACAAGCCAAAGCCTCACACTCTCGATAGTACTGTAGTGTCTCTCAAACTGCTTCGGAGATCTAGAGGCAAACGCCACAGTCTGCTCCCTGCCATTCACCTTCTGACTGAGCACCTCCCCCAAACCTCTCATACTAGCATCCACGGTTATGACCGAGGTACAATCATCCCGAATCGCGTGAAGATATGAAACAAATAATTCATTTACCTTAGTAAATACTCCCTCCAGTTCCTCTGACCACACAAACTTGTGGCCCTTTTTAAACAAAGTGCGCAGAGGCTTCAAAATCTGAGCATAGCTACCTACAAATCTTGCATAATACTCTACCAGTCCTAAGAAAGAGTGGTGTGTCCTTATCACTGGGAGCCCTTGGCTCTGTAAGTGCTCTGATCACTGAGAACTTAGGCTTGATACCTTCTCCAGATACTGTGTGATCCAGGTATTCCAACTCTCTCACACCAAACTTGCATTTATCCACTCTTACAGTCACACCACGCTCCCCAAAATAGACAACACCTTCTTCAGTAGATTAAAATGTTCTTCCGAGCTCTTTGGAAAAATCAGGATATCATCCAAATAAGCTTGCACCCCTTTCATGTCCCAGAACAGCATATCCAGCATCCTCTGAAATACGGTGGCTGTGAGGCCAGACCAATGGGAAGTCTCAGGAACATGTTTGCTCCAAACGGTGTTACAAACTTAGGCAATTCCTGAGAATCCCTAGCCAACGGCACTTGGTGATAGGCTGACTTCATGTCAATTAGGGAGAATCACTTGGTTCCTCCCAAGTTCGCCAAAATTTCATGGATCTTAGGAAGGGGGTGGCAGATCACCATAATGTTTTTGTTTAGGTCTTTTTGCGAGCTACCATGATGGGGCGACCCATTGAGAAGACTCATTGGGTTGTATAATACCTTGAGTGTATAAACCATCCAGCATAGCCCTTAATCCTCTCTCACATTCAATGGCACAGGCTGGACTTTATGTACAACAGGCTGAGCTCCAGGCAATAGCCTGACTTTGTGTTCCACACAACCAACCTAATCACTAAACACAGATTGAAATTCCGTCAATAATTCTTAGTATCGATTTCCGACTCCATCACATTACACACCAAAATTTCCCTCACTCTAACAGGGTTGTCATCCCCAGGCACTAAGTACAGCCCCATTCGTGCAAGGTCCTTCCATCCCACAATGTTTTCTCCTTTGATGTTCACATACACTTTAGTGCATATTTACCAGTCCATAACTTTCACTTTGCCCGTGAAAACCACCAAAATGTCAATATCCTTTCCCCGAAAGCTTTGGGGTTCACATCTGTCTAAGATAAAGATACATTTTCACCCCATTTTTCAAAAAAGGTAGAATTTCGCAGAATGGTTATGGGTGAACCAGAATCCGCCATTATTTTGATCTCTATTCCATCAATTGTAGCATCACACAAAGGACCTTTAATTTCCACGTTTTTCTCCCTATAATCCAGAATTAATAGAACATTGTTAAGAGATTCTGTACAAAAATCCACTTTTACATCCACACTGCCCACTTTCACTGGCTTCCTTTGGCTTGTACTGACTTTCTGAAAATGTCCCATCTTCTTACCAGTGGAACATCTCTTACATACAGCCGGCAAAGTTACTAATATGGAACTTGGACCCACACCTATAACAGAAACGTTGATTTTTTTTAGTATGAATTTCTGAGTTTTGTCTTTATCTGTCACTCCAATACCATAAAACCCTTCTTCACTATACTCCTCTTCTGTAGAAACCATGTTAATTTTAAATGACAAACCTGTTTGTATAGCCTTCGTTGAAATCACTGACCTTTCAGTGCTTAGAGCTAGGTCTATTACCTTCGTTAGGGTGGATTTTTACCGCTTAGAATCCTTTCTTTGATCTTATGTGAGGCACAATTGAACAGAAATTGATCTCTGATGTAATCATCTAACAACGGTCCATATCCACGGGAAGTTGCCAGAACCCTTGTTGCTGAAATATACTCCTCTAATTTTTCTTCTTTCACTTGTTTACGCTTATAAAAATTATGCCTTTCCAACATTATGTTAGGAGTGTCTGAAAATTGCTTCTTCAATCTAGCAATTGCTTCTAAATAAACATTCCAGTGTCCGTCCCCAGACTGACCCGGTGGTGGGGGACTTAGGGGCAAGCTATCAAAAATACGATGCGCCGCCTGCCCAAACCTTCCAAAAAGCAAAGCAAATTTGCGAGCAGGAGAAAACTCTGACGCATTGATGGCAACCAAGTGATTTCCAAATAACCGAACCACTCTGACCACAACATGGATGGCTTACCCGATTCTCCTAAAAAAGGAGGTGGTTATGTGATTTGATGAGTAGTTGCCATTGCTTGTGTCGAAAATTGGCAAAGTTACTTTAAATAAAGTCTTCAAAATTAATGAATCCCCCACAAGTAAAAAATGCAATACCGCAATTTTTGAATTAGGAGAATGCACTGCTCAAAGGTGTGCGTGTCACCGGCAATAATGTGCCAAACTGCTTAATAGCTTCTTTTTAATATGTTCTCTGCACAGCTTAAAAGTGTGCGTGTCACAGTGGAGCTAAAGAACCATATGGCAAGAAGGTGTGCGTGCCTCCGTGACATGCTGCTTAACAGCTTCTTTGCAGGCCGTCAATTTCCTTTGGATGATGTGAACTTCCGTAGTGTACGTGTGTGCGTCACGGCGACATGCAAATAACAGGCTTACTGAATTAAAATTGATCGTCGTATAGAAAAGCCCAAGCCCGGTCCAGATCCTGTTTCAAAATGGCCACCCAGCTTCTCCACGTTGCGTAGCAGTTAAACACTATGCTTTGCGTTCCACAGTGCTTAGTGTGCATTAAGTGTGTGATGCTACTGAGGCTGCGCGAGGGCAGCGCGAGCCTCAAACTGTCACCGGTGCGCGCGGATGCGTAAAATCGGTGTCAAACCAGCCAAGACAAAAAGAAGGAGGTCCTACAAGGCCAGTGAACCACGAATAGAAATACTCCAATGTCCCTGCAGAGCTGAAATCGCCAACGCTGAACGTCTGACCGCAGGTCCTTGTCTTCCTTTAACCATACCGACGAGCTGACCTCACAGCGTGCAGTTCTTCGGCAGATGAAGCAAACCGAATTGTTGCCAAATGCGGTAAATGTAAATGTACCACTCAGAAGCCGATCTTCATGAAGTAAGTATTAAGTTTAAAGTATCTTCATCCGTGACAAGGAGCGTGTCACAGGCCAAGGGCTTGCTCCGTAACTTACACAGCAGAACAAACCAATCGACAGTGAACGCTCCAAGCACGGGATATCATAGCATCATAAATACAATCTAAACCAATACATTCTAAACCCCAACATGTCAACCCAATACAAACCCACTACATGTTCCAATGCCAAAATGCTTCACTTACCCAGAACCTAGCTCTGTTTGTTAAAGGAAGACTTACCAGACAAAACCAAATACTTGAGAAAGAGAAAGAGTGAGAGCAACACATAGTGCGCCCAGGCCTTCTTTAGCACAACTCGCTTAGTTGAAACGTCTCTGAGTCACAGTTATATTTGGAGGCTGTCGGGTAATTGAATGACTTATTAGTCACAGAGATTACATGAAGGTTTTTAGTTCTAGTGAAAGGCATGAAACATGCACATTAATAGTTTAGCAAACGGGTATCAAACAGGTTTATTCACCTGCGAATGGTGGGCCACAGTGTACCAAGCAAGAGGGAAGACAGTAAGGCATAGATGCATCAAGCAAATTTGCGCTCACAATCACTGCGAAACAGCGATCGCAAAAGCAACTTCCGCAATGTATCAAGTGGAAAAGCAACAATTAGCGAATTCACAAAACTAAGAATCGCAAAACCCGTAGAAACCCCCACTGCGATTCCTTAAAATCGAATCTCCACATATTCTGCGAATTAAATAGCGAATTCGCATTCAAATCGCGAATGCGAATTAGCAAACAAATCGCTATTCACATGCATCAGCAATCGCAAATAGCGAAAACACCATAATTCGCTAAATAAGAGTCGCAATTTAAGGAGAAGCTAAACCAGGTGGTAACCATGAAGTCAAAGTGGAAAAAAAAATCTTTGGAAATAACAAACAGGTGTTGGCTAAATCAAACACACTTAAGGAGACTCATTAGGAGCATGAGGAAAGTCACAATGGCAGGCCTATACATCGTTCCAAGGCGGCTGAGGCTCCAGGCTTGATTGGAGAACCTGACCTTATGGGCCAGGCGGCGCAGGGCACGCCTAAGATCTCCGAGTTCACCTGCCTCGACCAACAGAGAAACGAGACACTCTGTTAGGCGTAGAAAAGTAGTTTTATTAGCTGCAGCTAAGCACAGTTATCTAAAAAGTACCACACAGGTAGGTTCTCAAGAGACTGCCACTTCAATCCGTGGCGCACAGTCTTTTATACAACACAAGTTTACAATGACAACTCCCAATATACACAAAACTGACAAATAGGAATAGTTCGAAAACAAGCTATCGGATGTCTAAAACACACCCTCCTTTCAGACCCCGTGTGCTCTCCTCCCATCAGGTTAATCAACACTAGTGCCCGTAATTCAATTTGCAGGTGGCAAAACATATGTAGAATGCTTCAAAAGAAGGGCTATGTAACAAGAGAACACACGAAGAGAATAGTGAAGGCCAGTTAAATAAGGTAAGGTAGAGAAGAATGGTGGGACCCAAACAGTGGAGTAAGTCATGGATTAATAAGTCTAGACATGGCTTTGCGAACTCGACCAGACCCTGACATCAGTATCGCACACAAGGACAAAGATTGTTCATTAGCGAGAAAAACATGGAGCAGCTGAAAACGGCAGAAAGACCATTTTACCGCGTTAGCCGTGCTGCCTGAGAGAGGCAACATAAAATGGCGACTAAACACTAAATGGCGGCTATAGCGAAGCGGGGCCGAAAACTACGTAACCTCAGACCCTCCTTTTGCCATACTCAGGCAATGCACAAAGGAACCCATTTTAGTCTGAGTCGATATCAATGGTCATGAGGTCACTGAGATGTTGTTGCACCATCATCTTAATGTGTTCTGTCTGCTGTGCTACTGGTTTGGAGACACAGATCGTGGCACAGAGTCCACAAATGGCTGGACCACACTGTAGACAAAGACAACAAGAAAAGACGAGTGCTAAAATCATTCCGAGGAAAGTTAGCACTTTCCATCCCCAAGTGGACAGTAGTCCCCAAAACCATCCCATAACAGACCAATCTCCAGTATCTTGGTGAATAGACTCAGAGATGACATGTAGTTTAGAGATGGCTTTGTATACTGTAGGGGAAATGTCAGGAATATAAATGCAACAACTAGACCCAATCAGTTTACAAACAAGGATTATGTCTAAAACCATTCTATTCTGTAAAGTCATAAGTCGATCCGCCTGAAGCTCAGCAGTCAAATTCTTTAATGCTCCAGAAGTTACATTTATTGTGGCATCAGCCACACGGATCAACTGTCTGATACTCTTGCTATTGGCCATCGGACCCCAAAAGGGAAGAAACCCTTTCAGAAAATCCCCTCCTTCTTGCCCTGCTGTATCTTCCGAATCTACAACTCCTCTACGAACTCTCTTTCTGTGATAATCAGCAGGAGCAGTGTATGTAGGAGGAAGGAGAAAAGCTATATAACACGTTCCAGAGAAGTGTGTGGGAAGCCATGTATAAGCTTTGTCATAACAGATGAAATATGTACCCTGTGATGCCACCAATGGTGCGGGTGTAGAAGGAGTATAGACATAAGTATGGGAGCAGTTGCTCCTCTCATACTTAGTTTTGGTATTCTGGCCATTTATTTGTAAGCACAAACGACCTCTTTGGAGTAGTACCCAAATCGGAGTAGAACTCTGTTGCTTAAGCTTGTCGGTGAGGCTGAGAGTATAACGAGTTATATTCCACACATCGTATGCTCTCTTCTCGTCTTTGGGAATCTTGATAATGTCAGCAATCTTTGCCATCGTCACAATACCCTTTATCAAAGAACTGTGACTGAAATCCACTCCACCATTATAGGGTCAACCAGAAGGGTATCGAAGTAAGTTCTGGTATGCATTGGAAAACATAGCCAGATAGGCCCAAGCAGAACCCTCGTATGAGAAGGGGAGGACTAGATACGGCATCCCTCTTTGTGTATTATGTGGTATGAGACCACAAACCCAACAATCAGTAACATTTACTATCAATTGATGCTGGTGTAACAGTTGAATGAACGAATTGTTAAGATATTCCATTCTTCTCATTTGCTCGTGATCTGGGAGTGAGTAAAATTTATGTGGTGAAACAGTAGTAGATGGAGTTAGAGGGACAGACACGGGAACAGGTACTAACTGCAGGACGTGAATAAGCCATCCTATGCATGCTAATAAACTACATAAACATACTAAAATACATAGTGCTACGCCACAACGACCAAATAATAGTTTCTTATAATGAGCTCTCTTCATCATTTTAATATCACTTCCTTTCCCTGTACTATCCATTACTCTAAAGGCGTTGCTCACGATAATCTTCCTTAATCACTTGGCTGTGATTGTTAGCCGTCCTATGACACTGCAAATCCTGTTGACCTAGTCACTATTCAGGTCACAGCTCATGACTCCTACCGTGACCCTGCAACTTGATGGATAAGGGAAAGAAAAAGGAAAAAAAAAACGTTTCTTTATAAACAAAAATAAAAGGAAACCAGAATTAATTGTCTTTAGGCAATTTCTTTCTCAGATTGTATCGTCTCTTTCCAGGCGTTGTTTGGTCCTTGAACAAATGTTCGGGATCTGTGGTGTTAAGTATCAGATGAACAGGTTTCAGCTTCTTGTAAGACGTCATCATCCTCCTTCTCTGAGCTAGTCCAATCCAGGCGTGCACTGCTGAAAGGTACAAAACTGGGTACCTTCTCGCACTCACTATCACCGATACCCTCTCGGACCCACTGGTCATAAGGTAAAGGCAATGGTACCCTTTTGCAATGCACGCCGTGGATCCAGTTCTTCTTTCCCAGAACCTTGACAGCTGTACGAGTTGTGAGTAGTACTTGTCTTGGCGGCCCCCAGCGAGGTTCCAAGTTCTTTTTCCTCTGGAAGTTTTTAAGACACACCCAATCCCCAGGCTGGATGGAGTGTGCGGGATCTGAGGAGGCCTCCGGTAAAGCGTTTTGGACCTGTTGACGAATAACATGCACTTTAGTGGTGAGATCATGCAAATAGTCAACCAACAGCGGGTATGGGATATCTGAATACTTTTTGGGTCTGGGGACTCCCCAGACATTAGCTGGGCGTCGGAACACAATCTCGTATGGGCCAAGCCCCAAACGAGAATGAACAGTAGTTCTAGTAGAAAGGAGTGCTAAAGGCAAGGCATCAGGCCAAGAAAGGCCTGTGCTGGCTTGAATCTTTGCTAACTTAAGTTTGAGAGTGCCATTATAGCACTCTACCAGACCTGCTGACTGAGGATGGTTTGCCGCATGGAATTTCTGTCTAATGCCTAGACCCACACACACCTTTTGCATAATTTGACCTACAAATTCACTTCCATTGTCACTCTAGACAATGCGCGGCAAACCAAATCTCGGGAAGAATTCTTTCAAAAGTATTTTTGCAGTGGACAGGGCAGTGTTGTCCTTTAGGGGGTAGGCCTCTATCCATCTGGAAAAGGGACAAACCACCACCAGGACATACTTGAGATTATTGAAGCATTCCATATGGATATAGTCTATTTGCAGTACCTCGAATGGGTTCGTAGGGGGTGCAAAATGACCTGCTGGAGTTGGAGTTCCCTTTCCTGGATTGTGCATCAATCAAACAATGCAATGTTTCACCACATTTTCTGCACATTTAGGAATACCCTCATTCTGCCATACTGGAGCTAAAAGCTTACATATACCCCGTGCATTAACATGGGCTGGTCCATGGGCCATAGTAACTACAGGAAGGACATACGCATCTGGTAGCAACCATCGTTGATGTTCTGACAATTCCGTCCAACATCCCGTACTATCCAACATTCCCGTACTTTCTCTCCACGTACTTAATTCTTTCTCAGTGGCCTCCTTCTGGATCGCTTTCACACTTTCCACTGTCTTCACACATACCAGCTTCTGCAACCCATCTAGCAGGACCTGCAACATACATGCGACTTTCAACATTCCTCGCTGTCTCCTTCGCTATTTCATCGGCAAATGCATTTCCTTGACCGATGTCATCAGTAATCTTTTTATGTGCACTGCACTTTACAATCGCTATTTGAGTAGGCAAAGCAAGTGATTCAAGAAGGTCAGTTACCAACTGACCATGCTGTATCTTGGTGCCGTGGGAGGTAAAGAATCCTCTTTCCCTCCACAAACGACCAAAACTATGGGCAATGCCAAATGCATACTGGCTATCAGTATAGACAGTCACTCTTTTCCCTTTCGCCAACACACATGCTCTTGTCAACGCAATCAATTCTGCAGCTTGCGCTGAGTTATGCGGAATGCGTGCAGTTTCTACCACTGTGTACAAAGTCGTTACTGCATAAGCAGCTGTGGTTTCGCCATTAGGAAGCTTGAAACAAGACCCATCTACCCATAGGATCCCATCCGGATCCACAAGTGGTGTATCCTTCAGGTCTATTCGACCCTTTGTTTCTTCTTCAGTGCGAAGAAAACAATCATGCTGATCTTGTGCATGGTTCGCATCCAAAGTAGGCAACAATGTTGCTGGATTCAGAACATTACATCTTTTTATGTGTATATGGCTAGCTAGAAGTGTCAACTCATATCCAGACAAGCGAGCACTCGTTAAGTGCTGAGTTTTCGTCCTGTTAAGAAGAGTATCTACTGCATGTGGCACCATAACATTAAGAGTATGATCTAGCATTAGTGCAGCAGATTGACGAATAGAAATTGCCGCTGCTGCTGTTGCTCTAAGGCAACTAGGTAATGCATTAGCTACCGGATCTAATGTTGCAGAAAAATAGGCACACGGCCTTTGTTTGTCGCCGAATTGTTGCGTCAATACTGATAATGCGCAACCTTCTCTTTCATGGACATAGAGTGTGAAAGGTTTACTGTAATCTGGAGTACCCAAGACAGGAGCAGAACACAAGGCAGTACGTAAATCTGAAAAACTCTTTTGACATTCATCATCAGTCCAAGGCAGAGGCTGGGGCGTATCTTTAAGTGTAGGTGCCAATAGAGGTTTAGCAAGTAGGGAAAAATGTGGAATCCACTGTCTACAGTAAGAGGTAATGCCTAAGAAAGCACGCACTTCTCTTTGTGTGGACGGTACAGGCATCCGTGCAATTGCATGAATACGTTCTGGAGTCAATCGCCTTCGACAAGAGATGACCTAAATAGGTAACTTCTTGTCGGCAATATTGTAACTTGGAAGACGATACTTTATGATGTAAATCAGACAAATGTCGTAAGAGCGATGCAGTTGCTGTTTTACAAACATTTTCCGAATCAGCAGCGATCAACAAATCATCCACATATTGGATAAGGGTGGCACCGGAGGGTAAAGAAAAGGTGTCAAGCTGAGACTTTAAAACTTGACTATATATGGAAGGACTTTCACAATAGCCCTGAGGTGCACGCTTAAACCGGAAGCTTCGGCCTCCGAGAGAGAAGCCAAAGAGATCCCTACTTCCTTCAGCAATAGGAATGCTAAAGAAAGCCTTCTTAAGATCAATAACCGAGAACCAGACTGCTGAAGCATGAATCATAGTAAGCAAAGCTGTTATATCTGGCACAACAGGCAACTGAGGGACAACAATTTTGTTGACCTCTCGAAGATCAATTACAAAACGGTACACAGGTGGCTGAGAGGGATCAGTACGTTTAAGAACAGGCAAAACAGGGCTATTGCAAACATTCCCTCTAGTCTCTTCAACCACACCCTTCTGAACCAAATCATGAACAATGGCCAACGAGGCTCTCTCACCATCACTAGATATTTTATATTGAGGAACACGTGGCATCTTAACATTGTCTTTAACAGTAATCACATATGGTGGAATTTGCAATAAGCCAACATCATTTGGACCCACAGCCCAAAGTGTAGCAGGAAGTGAACGTAACTCGGGTGGTAGCTGTTCTTTAGATACATACATCGGAGAAGTTAGTTTATCACCCAAAGTGAGGTGCACACCAGAGGGTGAACAATACAGGGTAGCATGTAAACGTTTCAATAAGTCCAAACCCAATAAATTCTCTCCGCATCCTGTCGTTAAAAGGAGTGGAGCTTCCAAATCGTATGGACCAATAGAAATGGGCAAAGGGCTAGAAATAGGATTTGAAACTGGGGCGCCAGAGAATCCCACAGAAACATTTGTTAAGCCAGACAAAGATGCCCCAGAGAGTTTAGAATGCATTATGGAACTTCTCATAGCACCAGTATCCAAGAGAAATGGTTCTGTAACACCTAATGCCATAACATTAACATAAGGTCCTTCCTGATCTACTGGAACTGATACGACTCCCTTACTTTGCCTACGGCTGTCCTAGCTAGTATGAAAATCAACGTCCTCATTATCGAAACAATAGTCGTCATTGTAGTATTGTGCAGATTGAGAATTCTGCTGATCAAAATAATTTGTAGAGTCCTGAGGGGGAGAGGGACATCGTTCCTGAGTCGACGCACCACGACCCCTACCTCTGGATATGGATCGAGAATCACCACGACCCCGTGGCGCTAATGGTCCACCATACCGCTGTAATAAAATTGGACAAGTATTCTTAAAATGACCATCTTCCTTACAGTAAGCACACTGATTAGGGCCCAATGGAACTCGTGGAACTGAGGGTACTGGCTTCTGTAACGACCTCTGAAACTGTGGGGGCTGTGGAAATTGGGGCTGAGCAGAACGAGGGGGATAAGCCTGTTGCAGAAGGACCTTCGATTTTAAGTCTTTAGTCTTTTTCTCCGCTTTCTCCTTATCTTCCTTATCCCTATTCTCATAATATTGAGCAGTAGCCAATATCTGAGCAGTGGAAGAGACAGCCCACGAACTCTCCGATTGTTTTAATTTATGCGATAATTCTGGAAGTAAATTAAAAATAAATTTGTCTACGAATAATCGCTGTCCACCTTCAGTACTCATGTCTTGTCCACTATGGTTGATGAAAGTCTCCTCGAAACGAGTAAAGAAGTCGGAGACACTTTCATCCGTCTTTTGCTTACACGCCGCTAACTTATCCCAGTTAACGCGCACCGCAGGCATCATAGTTTTCATTAAATCTATTATTCTTCCAGGTAATTCCGTGATCAAGACATCTGGTTTGGCACCACCTACTTGTCCTGCATCTGCAGCTGTAATGGCAGCCCAATCACCACCTAAAGCTGCCGCATGATCCTGCCTACGAATCTTGGTCCATATTGCTTGTGGGACTATATTCCCCATAAGTAAGTCAATATCTGCCAAATTCATAATACAAGCATCAACAGTCTGAGACAGCTCTTTATAATACCCAGCAGGATGTTTACGGGGGTCCGGTAAAGACTGTTTAAGTGCCAGTACTTCTGACCTTTTCCAAGGGTCATGTACCCATATACGCTGAAAATGAGCAGGAATAGCAGCATTAGCACCTGCTTGAGGAACCTCATCTCTCCATATCGGAGGAACTTCTCGCATAGGATATTGTGCCGTCTTACGACAAACCGCGGGATCAGACTCAAGAGAACTTTGAGAGAAAAAGGTGGATCGAAAAGCAACAAGCTTCTGAACAGCATGCTCTACAGCAGGACCCACAATAAGTCCCTTATCAAATTGATCCTGTATTTCGAATAAATCCTGAGGAGGTGAGTCTAGATCTACGTCGCCCCATTCTTTAATCAGAGTATTGCACATAACATTAAATACATATCTCTGTGTGGGCGCGTTCCATTGAAGGAAAGTATCTAAAATATCACGTATACTATACTGTACACGACTCATGATCCAATTATAAGCAAGGGAATCTAATTTAGTCCGTTCTTCCAAATCCGGAAACTGACTACGGGATTGTGTCCTAGACGACGCAGGAGAAAAGAAAAGAGGTCCAAGAAAAGGCGACAAAAGACCTGAAACAGTGTCGACTAAACGTCGTCGAGCTGCAGGGGAATCTGAAACTAGAACAGGGGACAACGTATTCTGTAAAACAGAAGAAGAATCTGTAGCAAACGAAACGACAGATGGAGAAGGCTGAGGAACAGGAGACTGGGGTACAGATGTCGCTGGCAAAGGGGGCGGAGCTGGAATCACAGGAATAGGCAACTGTGCAGGAACTAAAGCAGCTGGATTAACAGCAGGTTGTAATGGCGGTGCATTAGCACCTAACACATAAGGTGGAGGTAATGTCAACAAATGGGACATAAAAGAATCGTCATCAGGAGTTTTACTCTTTGATACAGTGGGTAACACAGGATATCATCTATCTATTGCCATACGATGTTGTCTTTCCGATACCTCAATCACCTGATCAGCTTCGTCATTTTTAAATTGTTGGGCCGCCTGCAGAATCGAAATACTCTGCTCTTTCTTATCTTTCTTCATTGGCTTAATTTCTTTCTGTTTGGCTTCCTTACGCCATAGGCGAAAAGAGTCAAACATTGCCGGCCGGGCTTTTCTCTTAAATAGAATCGCATCCAAATTATCTAATATATCGGGCTCAAAAGAACCATTTTGTGGCCATTGCAAAACACCATCCTTCCTGATGTATCGGATCCATGTATCGTTAAAAACAATAGGACCCAGACCATGTTTCGAATACAGTTCATAGGTAGGAGTTCCAACTGGAGGAATCGGACAAGAATCCTCCAGTCGGGAATCCCTAGAACAACCAAAACAACAACATTTCTTGAACTTACTAAATCCAGGCATTTCGTAACAAACTGGATTTCCTTCCAAGCGTCAAGGGATTTTCAGACAATAGAGTCACAGCACAAACGTACTTACCCCTTGGCTTCGGTTAGCACGCTAATCGAATAACAAATACAAAAACAAAGAGAGTGGGCGCTACCCACAAATACTTAACTAAATGCTTTCCTCACGCCAACAGATGTCCGTCTATCGTCTCGCGATACCAATCATCACCAAAGGGCCAAGGCAGGGCCACAGTCAGGGCAGCAGTCGTCAGCAGCCGTCGGGAAGGAGTAGCCACGCTTCAAAAGACCTTCGGTCCACTTCGACATGCAGGGGTCGCTCACGTGGTTCGCGAAATCCTCCGGAATTTTCTTGCTAAGCTCCTCACGACTCTCGGGCAAAACTACTACCGCTGAAGTCGCCCACACGTTGGGCCGCCAATTGGAGAAGCTGACCTTATGGGCCAGGCGGCGCAGGGCACGCCTAAGATCTCCGAGTTCACCTGCCTCGACCGACAGAGACACGAGACACTCTGTTAGGCGTAGAAAAGTAGTTTTATTAGCTGCAGCTAAGCACAGTTATCTAAGAAGTACCACACAGGTAGGTTCTCAAGAGACTGCCACTTCAATCCGTGGCGCACAGTCTTTTATACAACACAAGTTTACAATGACAACTCCCAATATACACAAAACTGACAAATAGGAATAGTTCGAAAACAAGCTATCGGATGTCTAAAACACACCCTCCTTTCAGACCCCGTGTGCTCTCCTCCCATCAGGTTAATCAACACTCGTGCCCGTAATTCAATTTGCAGGTGGCAAAACATGTGTAGAATGCTTCAAAAGAAGGGCTATGTAACAAGAGAACACACAAAGAGAATAGTGAAGGCCAGTTAAATAAGATAAGGTAGAGAAGAATGGTGGGACCCAAACAGTGGAGTAAGTCATGGATTAATCAGTCTAGACATGGCTTTGCGAACTCGGCCAGACCCTGACATCAGTATCGCACACAAGGACAAAGATTGTTCTTTAGCGAGAAAAACATGGAGCAGCTGAAAATGGCAGAAAGAACATTTTACCGCGTTAGCCGTGCTGCCTGAGTGAGGCAACATAAAATGGCGACTAAACACTAAATGGCGGCTATAGCGAAGCGGGGCCGAAAACTACGTAACCTCAAGCTGCAGCCCAGAACAGACGCAGGATCCATGAACGCATCTACCGGCTGCGGATTACACTACTGGGACGGATTGAAGATGAGATCTACTCCAAATACAGGCTCAATGGGGCAATGATCCTGCAGCTCATCACAGACCTTGAGCCCCTGATGCAGCACCCAACACGGAGGACAAATGCCGCACCCACCGACGTCCAGGTCCTGTGCTGCCTGCACCTTCTGGCCTCCGGCAGCTTCCAGGGGATAGTCGCAGTTGCAGGGTGTGTATCCCAGAGTACACTTTCACGCTGCCTACACAGTTTCCTGGACGTCATGCTGAGCCAGATTCATCACAACATCACCTTCCCAACAACCCAACAGGCCTTAATGCAAACTAAACAGGACTGCCATTTCCCCCATGTAATTGGCTGCATCGACTTCACCCACATACACATCTGTCCACCCGCAGGGACCGAATACATGTACCGAAACCGCAAGTCATATCACTCCCTCAATATTCAGGTGGTCTGCAATGCGAAGACCATCATTACAGACATTGTGGCACAATACCCAGGGAGCACACATGATTAATTTATCTTCCGGCACAGCGACAGCATACACACCCGCTTGGTCAGGGGTGAATTTGGCGAGGGACATCTCCTAGGTAAGGACACATGCCCACATACAGTATGTTAAGACCATGTTGTCGTGCATAACAGCCACTGACCCTCTGCTCCTCCCTTCAGGTGACAGCGCCTAAACCCTCAGTGAATACCTCCTCACCCCATACCTCAACCCAGCAACACCACAGGTACGGAGGTACAATGGTGCGCATATACACATCAGAAATGTGATTGAGCGAACATTTGGCATGTTAAAGAGTAGATTCTGCATCCTCCACAAGACTAGTGAGGCCCTCAAATACCGGCCCGAGATCTGCTGCCGCATCGTGGCCGTGTGCGCCACGCTGCACAACATTGCCACCAAGCGGAGGATACCTGTTCAGGTGTCTGGTAGTGAGTCAGAGGGGGACGACCTGCCACCTGCACATGTGCATCATGCACACGGGGAGAATCCTGCTGAAGGTCACAGGCGCCGCGCGCACATTACAAATAACTATTTCTAGTGCATCCATACCCCTCACACAACACTGCACTCATGCAAGCCACATCAATGATTGACATGAGGATGATTTGTTGTCAAAATAAAGCTTTTGTTTATTTCACAAAGTCTCAATGTGCTTCCATCAGCAACAAACAAGGGTACGGCTTTTAAACATCCAAGGTCATGTAACCTGAGCTCGTGTGCATGGTTGCCTCACCACGGCACAGCCTGAAATGTCATGAAACTAGCGCCTCCTGCCGCGCGCACCCTGTCGCCTCTCACCCTCCACGTTAGGCTGGTCTGTCGGGATGCAGTGTTGGGCCGGGTACTGCGCCTCCTGTCTGTTTACACCGGACTAGACAGGGTGCTGAGGCTAGATGACTCTTCGCTGGCATCATCCTCCCCCCACCTTACATTGCTATGGTCTGCCGCCTGTTGGTGCTCCACAGCGTTGGTGACCTGCTCCAGGGCCCTTGCTGCGTCAGCACAGCATTGGACCATCTGGATTTGCATGGCCAATAATCTTCACGAGAGCTGGGATGTGGTGTTCCCGATCCGGTGATTGGAACGGGTGTAGGCTGACAGCCGTGTGAGCAGCTGCCTGTGGCGTCTGCGGGTGACGTCCTGCTGCGCTACCATCAGCTGGTTGCTCTCCTTCACCACCGTGGTCAGTTCCTGGGCACTCTCTGTGAGGAGACTGATGTTGCGTGCTGTTTTGTATAGCTGCAGCTGCATTGCTGCTATGTGCTGCGCCTGTTTGCGGTGCACACGCAGCATCTGAGCCTCAATGCACAGGCCCACGTTGTGTGCGTCTTGCTCCATGGCTGCTGTGGTGGGCACGGAGCGCTGCCTTGACCTGCTGCGGGCGTGGGCCCGCACACTTGATGTGATTCGTGTCTGTCTCCTGGGTGGGGGTCGGGTCTGCTCCACTTCCATGTGTTGATACGTGATTTTGTGCTCCACATGTAGCTGCAGGGGTGGCCCTGGGTGTCAGTGCAGGTGCAGGTGCAGGCTGTCTCTCTCCCTCCGTCTCTTCAGGTGTCTCCGCGATGTGGAGGATGTCACTGTCGGACGCGTCAGTATCCACAGCACCTGTGATGTGGAAGAGTCCATGATTACTGGTATGATTCACACACCTGGAATGTTGCAACATGCACGCAGGCTCGCTATTGGTTAATGTCTGCATTCCCTGGCTGGCTTTAGGGGTCTGTGTATCTTGACTATTCTGGCTGTGTGTGGCTATCAAGGCACATTTACACACTACAGATTCCACAATGCATTTGGGCGTTTGGGAGGAGCAGGGACTGGAATACTGTGGTCACAAATATGGATTGCACGGGGGCATGGGCATTGTTAGGGTACGGGATCGCAGTAGCATGCCTCTTACCTTGTGTTTGGTGTGTGGTGTGGGAGGTGTCCCGTTGGGTAATGCCCACGCAGGCTTCAGGGTGTATGGTGTCCTCCACTAGGTCCTCCATGGGGGTGTTTTCAGGGACTGTGGAGGGTCCCCCTCCCGTATTCCTTGCCTCCCCCAGTCTATCAGCTATTCGCTCCTTGGCACGGCCTCGGAGGTCGTACCACCTCTTTTTTAAATCATCGATGGACCGGTGGGTGACTCCCACCACATTCACCTTTGCCTTGATGCGCACACAGATGCGCCTCTTGGATGCCTCGGGCACTTTCTGGGACAGCTTCCCGAACAGTTGATCGTGGTCCCTGCTCACACCTTCAATCAGGTACTCAAGTTCTTTTTCACTGAACTTGAGTTTGCGCTTGCGGGGTTTTGCACTTGGTCCTGCAGCTTCCTGGGACATTGTGGTTTAATTTCAACTCCTGTATGGGAACTGCAGGGTGTGGCTCCTGGAGGTCAGTGCTCTGCCTCCTCCTGTGTCCAGCTCTGTGGTCTGAATGAAGCATGGAGCAGGCTACTTCCTGGTAGTGATGTCATCATTTTCTACAAATGCGACTTCCCGTTGTGATTTCGGTATTTGCGAAATCGGTAATTGCGGATTCGCAATTAGGGGGTTGGAAACAGCCGACTGTGCGATTTTGTAGGAATTTTTGCGGAGTCGCATTTGGCGATTGCGGGCGGGTGCGTTTTGCAGATATTTAGCGATTTGGATGATGCATCCCATTCTGCGATTTCTAAATAGCGATTCGTTATTTTTCGCTATTTAGGATTCGCAGAATGGATGCTTGATGCATCGGGTCAGGACAGTGACCGTCCTGACCCGTGCAGAAGCGGTCGCTCCCCTCACTCCCTCTCCTCCTGGGTATCGTAGCGCTTTACCTCTGCTAGTTGTGCTTTGTGCCTTAAAATTGTTCGTGCTGTGCTTTTAAATATCGTAGCGCTTTACCTCTGCTGGTTGTGCTTTTAAATATCATAGCGCTTTACCTCTGCTGGCTGTGCTTTTAAATATCGTAGCGCTATACCACTGCTGTTTGGACTTTAATATTACCCATAGCGCTCCATTGTTCGCACAGCTGTTACACTTTGGGCCCCAATCTCACCCTGCTTCGCTTTGTTATTATTGCTGCCATTTTGTTGTTGTGCCGTCCCAGCCCATCGCTCCACCACGCTCCCGCCTCCCAGCTGCCCCTCCCACCCACTGATAGTACAGACTGACCCCGTCCTCGTGGAGATCTGTGACCGTCCTGACCCGTGCAGAAGCGGTCGCTCCCCTCACTCCCTCTCCTCCTGGGTATCATAGCGCTTTACCTCTGCTAGTTGTGCTTTGTGCCTTAAAATTGTTCGTGCTGTGCTTTTAAATATCGTAGCGCTTTACCTCTGCTGGTTGTGCTTTTAAATATCATAGCGCTTTACCTCTGCTGGCTGTGCTTTTAAATATCGTAGCGCTATACCACTGCTGTTTGGACTTTAATATTACCCATAGCGCTCCATTGCTCGCACAGCTGTTACACTTTGGGCCCCAATCTCACCCTGCTTCGCTTTGTTATTATTGCTGCCATTTTGTTGTTGTGCCGTCCCAGCCCGTCCCTCCACCACGCTCCCGCCTCCCAGCTGCCCCTCCCACCCACTGATAGTACAGACTGACCCCGTCCTCGTGGAGAGCTGTGACCGTCCTGACCCGTGCAGAAGCGGTCGCTCCCCTCACTCCCTCTCCTCCTGGGTATCGTAGCGCTTTACCTCTGCTAGTTGTGCTTTGTGCCTTAAAATTGTTCGTGTTGTGCTTTTAAATATCGTAGCACTTTACCTCTGCTGGTTTTGCTTTTAAATATCGTAGCGCTTTACCTCTGCTGGCTGTGCTTTTAAATATCGTAGCGCTATACCACTGCTGTTTGGACTTTAATATTACCCATAGCGCTCCATTGCTCGCACAGCGGTTACACTTTGGGCCCCAATCTCACCCTGCTTCGCTTTGTTATTATTGCTGCCTTTTTGTTGTTGTGCCGTCCCAGCCCGTCCCTCCACCACGCTCCCGCCTCCCAGCTGCCCCTCCCACCCACTGATAGTACAGACTGACCCCGTCCTCGTGGAGAGCTGTGACCGTCCTGACCCGTGCAGAAGCGGTCGCTCCCCTCACTCCCTCTCCTCCTGGGTATCGTAGCGCTTTACCTCTGCTAGTTGTGCTTTGTGCCTTAAAATTGTTCGTGCTGTGCTTTTAAATATCGTAGCGCTTTACCTCTGCTGGTTGTGCTTTTAAATAACGTAGCACTATACCACTGCTGTTTGGACTTTAATATTACCCATAGCGCTCCATTGTTCGCACAGCTGTTACACTTTGGGCCCCAATCTCACCCTGCTTCGCTTTGTTATTATTGCTGCCATTTTGTTGTTGTGCCGTCCCAGATCGTCGCTCCACCACGCTCCCGCCTCCCAGCTGCCCCTCCCACCCACTGATAGTACAGACTGACCCCGTCCTCGTGGAGATCTGTGACCGTCCTGACCCGTGCAGAAGCGGTCGCTCCCCTCACTCCCTCTCCTCCTGGGTATCATAGCGCTTTACCTCTGCTAGTTGTGCTTTGTGCCTTAAAATTGTTCGTGCTGTGCTTTTAAATATCGTAGCGCTTTACCTCTGCTGGTTGTGCTTTTAAATATCATAGCGCTTTACCTCTGCTGGCTGTGCTTTTAAATATCGTAGCGCTATACCACTGCTGTTTGGACTTTAATATTACCCATAGCGCTCCATTGCTCGCACAGCTGTTACACTTTGGGCCCCAATCTCACCCTGCTTCGCTTTGTTATTATTGCTGCCATTTTGTTGTTGTGCCGTCCCAGCCCGTCCCTCCACCACGCTCCCGCCTCCCAGCTGCCCCTCCCACCCACTGATAGTACAGACTGACCCCGTCCTCGTGGAGAGCTGTGACCGTCCTGACCCGTGCAGAAGCGGTCGCTCCCCTCACTCCCTCTCCTCCTGGGTATCGTAGCGCTTTACCTCTGCTAGTTGTGCTTTGTGCCTTAAAATTGTTCGTGTTGTGCTTTTAAATATCGTAGCACTTTACCTCTGCTGGTTTTGCTTTTAAATATCGTAGCGCTTTACCTCTGCTGGCTGTGCTTTTAAATATCGTAGCGCTATACCACTGCTGTTTGGACTTTAATATTACCCATAGCGCTCCATTGCTCGCACAGCGGTTACACTTTGGGCCCCAATCTCACCCTGCTTCGCTTTGTTATTATTGCTGCCATTTTGTAGTTGTGCCGTCCCAGCCCGTCCCTCCACCACGCTCCCGCCTCCCAGCTGCCCCTCCCACCCACTGATAGTACAGACTGACCCCGTCCTCGTGGAGAGCTGTGACCGTCCTGACCCGTGCAGAAGCGGTCGCTCCCCTCACTCCCTCTCCTCCTGGGTTTCGTAGCGCTTTACCTCTGCTAGTTGTGCTTTGTGCCTTAAAATTGTTCGTGCTGTGCTTTTAAATATCGTAGCGCTTTACCTCTGCTGGTTGTGCTTTTAAATATCGTAGCGCTTTACCTCTGCTGGCTGTGCTTTTAAATATCGTAGCGCTATACCACTGCTGTTTGGACTTTAATATTACCCATAGCGCTCCATTGCTCGCACAGCTGTTACACTTTGGGCCCCAATCTCACCCTGCTTCGCTTTGTTATTATTGCTGCCTTTTTGTTGTTGTGCCGTCCCAGCCCGTCCCTCCACCATGCTCCCGCCTCCCAGCTGCCCCTCCCACGCTCCACCCCCCCCACTATCCTCTTATGTCAGAACAGCTGACGCGCAGCATTCACGCGCAGCGGACGCGCCCTATGCGCGCCGAAGGTGCGCCAAAGGTAAGCCCGTCTACGCCCGTCCACGCCTGGACCGCGCCCAGCGCCAAACCCCCTGGTCCCCGCAAATTCCACTCCTCCCGCATTACGTTCGATGGCGCTTCCCTTTCAGCACTCAACCCCGGCAGACACCCTAACTGCTACCAAGCCGCCCCAGGTCACACCCATGGACCCTTCACCTGCCACTCCTGCAAGTTCGACTGCATCAGGACCCACACCAAATTCACAGACTTCAATCAGAGCTCCGACACCAACCACCTGAAGTGCATCCTGCTCAACACCCGCTCGGTCCACTGCCACGCCACTGAACTCTGGAATTTACTCGACACTACATCGCCGGACGTCACCTTTCTCACAGAAACCTGGATGAACGCCTCGTCAACACCCGACATCGCAATAGCCATCCGGGACGGCTACAAGATTATCCGTAAGGACCGCACCAACCAAACGGGAGGCGGCATCGCCATTGTTCATAAGAACACCATCCACATCACGACCAGTTCCGATGATCACCTCGCAGCCGCCGAACACCTTCACTTCCAGATCCTCACCGACCCCAAGAGCACCCTCATCTACAGGCCACCAGGACCCCGCACACAATTCTGCGAAGACATCACTGACTTCGTCAGCCCACACGCCCTTCCCTCCGAGGACTACATTCTACTAGGCGACCTCAACTTCCACCTGGAAAAGAACAACGACAGCAACACCACCACCCTTTTGGACAACCTCACAAATCTTGGACTTAAACAACTTGTTGACACCCCCACCCACGTTCGACCCAATCTTCACCTCCAGCAAGTACATCTCCTTCATTCACACCACAGCTCTCCATTGGACAGACCACAGCTGCGTTCACTTCAACTACAAAAAGACTACGACCCACAACCTCCCACAACCTATTCCCCGCAGAAACTGGAACAAAATCACCATCGACCAGCTCTTCACATCGCTCCACCAAAACCCTCCCGCCAATTCATCAGACCCAAACCAAGCAGCCACTAACCTCGCACAATGGATCACCCGCAGCGCTGACGAATTAGCACCTCTGAAAAACAATCCAACCAAGTAAGGTAACAAAAAAGCCCCCTGGTTCAATGATGAACTTAAGAAATCCAAGAAGATCTGCCGCACCCTCGAGAAAGCCTGGAGAAAAAACCCAACCACTGAAAACCTAGCCACCTTCAAGTACGCCATCCGCAGACACCACCAAATGATCCGATCCACCAAGAAAGCAACTTTCAAGGATCAACTCAACAACAACGCCCACAGCAGCAAGGAACTATTCAACATCGTCAAAGAATTCACCAACCCCACAGCCGGCACCAACGACATCACTCCCTCCCAAGACCTCTGCGACTCCCTAGCCTCATTCTTCCACAACAAAATTGCTGACATACATAACAGCTTCGAAAACCAGTCCGGAGACCAGTACACCCCACCCACCTCCGAACTAAACCCCCCCCCCAACAACCTCTGCACCTGGAACCCAGTCACCACTGAAGACACCATCCGCCTGATGAACTCCATCCATTCAGGATCGCCAACCGACCCATGTCCCCACCACATTTTCAACAAAGCAGACTCCATTATCGCACCCCATCTTCGAGACGTCATCAACTGCTCCCTCTACTCCGCTACCTTCCCGGAAAGCTGGAAACACGCCGAACTCAGCGCCCTCTTGAAGAAACCCACAGCAGACCCCACTGAACTTGAGAACTACCGCCCCATCTCGCTCCTCCCATTCCCTGCCAAAGTCATTGAGAAAGCCGTCAACATTCAGCTCGCCGCCTTCCTCGAATCCAACAAATCCCTCGACCCATCACAATCCGGGTTCCGAGCCAAGCACAGCACAGAGACCGCCCTCATCGCAGCAACAGACGACATTCAAATACTACTAGACAACGGAGAAACAACTGCCCTCATCCTACTCGACCTCTCCGCAGCTTTCAACACAGTCTGTCATACACCCTTATACAACGCCTCAGCAACGTCGGAATACAAGGAAAAGCATTGGACTGGATCATATCGTTCCTTGCCGGAAGAACTCAAAGAGTCCGCCTCCCCCCTTTCAGATCCCACCGAAGTCATCTGCGGCGTACCACAACGTTCATCACTCAGTCCCACCCTCTTCAACGTCTACATGAGCCCCCTCGCATCCATCGCGCGCCAACACAACCTCAACATCATCTCCTACGCAGATGATACCCAGCTGATCCTCTCCCTCACCAAAGACCCAAACACCGCCAAAACCAACCTACACGAAGGGATGAAAGAAGTAGCCGAGTGGATGAAGAACAGCCATCTGAAACTGAACTCGGACAAAACGGAAGTCCTCATCTTAGGATGATCCCCCTCCGCCTGGGATGACTCATGGTGGCCACCGGCCCTGGGAAACGCTCCAACACCTACGGACCACGCACGTAACCTGGGCTTCATCCTGGACTCCTCCCTCTTGATGTCCAGACAAGTCAACGCCGTCTCATCATCATGCTTCAACATCCTACGTATGCTCAAAAAAATCTTCCGTTGGATCCCCACCGAAACAAGAAAAACGGTCACCCACGCACTGGTCACAAGCCGACTGGATTACGGAAACACCCTTTACGCCGGAACCACAGCCAAGCTACAGAAAAAACTCCAATGCATCCAAAACGCCTCAGCCAGACTCATTCTAGACGTCCCCCGCCAAGCTCACATTTCCGGTCACCTGAAAGACCTCCAGTGGCTCCCCGTCAACAAGAGAATAACGTTCTGTCTCCTCACCCACGCACACAAAGCCCTCTACGACCTAGGACCCGAATGCCTCAACACGCGCCTGTCCTTTTACACCCCCACCCGCCAACTTCGATCGTCCAATCAAGCCCTCGCCGCAATCCCACGCATCCACAGATCCACCATGGGGGGAAGATCCTTCTCCTACTTAGCGGCCAAAACCTGGAATTCTCTCCCCACCCACCTCCGCCTTACTCAGAACCACCTCCCCTTCAGAAAACAACTAAAAACCTGGATATTCGATAAATAAGTACCCCCCTCCCTCAAGCGCCTTGAGACCCTCTGGGTGAGTAGTGCGCTATATAAATGCTGAACTTGAACTTGAACTTATCTATGCCTCAGTTCTAGGTTCTAGATTCAAGCATCAAGAAGGGATTCTCCTGAGAAACGACGGGAAAAGTAAAATGACAGTAACATGCCAGAGCCAAAACATAATCTAAGAGCAAGGCCAGTATAGCAGCAGTAGGTCGGATGACTAAGGAACTGCAGAGTGGAAGATTTCACAAAGGTGCGGGACGGGAAACAGTGAGCGAACTATGCAGCAAGCAGAATGCCAATGCAACATGGGAAGTTGCCAGGCAGCGTCCGTAAGCCTTCATGCTGTTAAAATAGTGCCACTGCCTGTTGTGAACCGGAAGTCTCTCCCTTGTTCCAGGCTGGCCGGCTACTCATGGTGCTTCATCAGCCAAAGGTCAGTCTGCCACAGTCTTAAAGGAACATGTCTTCTTGTAGCAGCACTCAACTTTCAAAATTGCTAGCTGATTTCTAACAGCGTGGTCACAAATGATGCACCCTGCTATTCGACCACTCACTTGCCCATGTGCATACCCCTCCCCCGCTAGCCTTCCTGCTTTACTTATTTTATTATTTCTGCGATTGTCCTGAAGACGCACACAGATATTGGGCCTCCCTTTTGTTTCTTTTAGTGTCACAAGCATACATTTTTTGTTTTTGATTTGCCATTCAAAAATATCCATTGGCCATGTAAATAGTATACATTTTGAAATGGTAACACTATATCTTATTACTGACTACATAATAATGGCAATAAATTGGGTTGCTGGTTGAGGGGGCGTGAGGCTTTTTCAAGCAAAGCCACAATCCCTGTCAGGGTGAAACACAAAAGTCACTAAATTAACTGTGCATAAACCTTTGGTAGCTTGGCACAAAAGCAGTCAGAATTAACTTAGAGGCAATATGTAAAGTATGTATGCTGCACACAAACAGAGATAAAGTGAAAACACAACACAATAAAAATCCCACACCAATTTAGAAACAAAGTAACATTTGATAAATTAAATGACACTAGAACAACAAAAATTCAGTCAGGAAAACTGAAGACATGCAATTTCAAAGTCTTAAGTAAAAGTAGCACCAAAAAGTGCAAAACACTAACTGTGGTTATCTGGGTGACCGAACAGGGAAAAAGTCAGAAGTTCAAACCTGCTTTGTGCCTGTTTCAATGGGGCATCCGGTCAGGAGCTGGGAGGTGCTGCGTCAAGTTGTATTGCGCTGCATCGGTTCTGATGAGGGTGCCGATTAGGAGTTGATAAATGCTGTGATGTGAGATCCTTCATCAAGATACATCATGCTACGTTGGCTCGAATGAGTTTGCCGATCAGGAGCTGTGAGGTGTTGTGATTGTGAGGTCCTGCGTTGAGTTGTGCTCTGCGTTGGTTCCGATGAGGCCGCACATCAGGAGCTGCAAGGTGCTGCGATGTAAGGTATTGCGTCATGCTACATCCAGTTGCATCAGTTCTGATGGGACTGCTAATCAGGAACTGCAAGTTATTGCGTTGAGTCGCGTCGCACTACAACAGTTCTGATGAGGCCACCGATGAGGAGATATTAGGTTCTGCAATGCAAGGTCCTGTGTCAAGTTACGTCACCCTGCGACGGTTCTGAGGGAAACTACAGTTGGGCCGAGAGAAGTAAACTCTGATGCCAGACATGGGTCCAGGACCCAGGGGTACCTCTCAGGGATCAGGACTCACTGCAAGAGAGGCAAGGAGCAGGGCACATGCAGGTCCAGTTGAATCTGGACAGGTTGGCAGACGCAGGAGAGGCCTCTGGAGCTTGGTATGTCCCTGTAGCTCAGAAAAGGAGGCCAGTCAGCTATCCCTTGTAGTCCCTCTTGTGGTTCTTGGTTCAAGGAGCAGGTCAAGTCTTCCTTCCTCAGGCAGCCAGGCAGTCCTTCTTGCAGCAGGGCAGTCCTTTCAGCAGCAGGGTAGTAGAGTAGTCCTTCTTGTGAGTCTTCTACAGGTTCAGAAGTGGTCTGAAGAATTGACCTGAGGGACAAATATTTATATCTGGCGCCAGCTATGAAATGAATATTCTAGACTTCCCCTTCATCTGGTTCTAGAATTTCTTCCTTCCCCTGCCCTGGCTCCAGGGGGTTTGAGGTGACAATACACTAATGTGAGGTCCATTGTAAGTGTGCTGAGGCAGCCCCCTTGAAGTGCAAGTATGGTAGGTGACAGCAAGCCTCTCCCTTTAGGTCAGGATGACCCATCCTGCCAAAACCCAGTCTCCTTTCGTAATGTTGTGTGGGAGGAATAAAAAAATGCATACTGCCAACCACACCTAATCATGTTACCCTGGATACAGGCTGCAGGCACCAAATGGGTAGGACAAGAAAATGCCAACTTTCTAAAAAGGGCATTTTCAGAAATATGACTTCAAATCTGATCTTACCATTAAAAAGAATTTAAGACCAAACTTATCGTTTTTACCTCTCCCCAATCAAAAGTTAACGCTTATTAAATGTAATAGGTCCATCCAATGTTCTCCTATGGGAAAGGAAGGCCTTGCAGTACTGAAAAACTAATTTAGGAGTTTTTCACTACCAGGACATGAAAAATCTAGAAGTACATATCCAACTTTTTTAATACACTGCACCCTGCCTTATGGGCTGTTTAGGGCCTACCCAAGGGGTGACTTATATGTATGAAGAAGGAAGGCTTAGGCTTGGCAATAGGTTTATTTTGACTGGTCGAAATGGCAGTTTAAACCTGCACACATACTGCAATTGGAGGCCTGAGACATGTTTAAAAAGTCTACTTAAGTGGGCGGCACAATCAGTGCTGCAAGCCCACTAATAGAATTCAATTTACAGGCCCTGGGTACATTTACTGCCAATTTACTAGGGACTTCCAATTAAATTAAATGTACAAATTGGGTGTAAACCAGTTGTACCATAGTTTAGGGAAAAGCACATGTACTTTAGCGCTGTTAACAGTGGTAAAGTGCACAGAGTCCTAAAGCAAACAAAAATTAGATCAGCAAAAATGGAGCAGTAGGGCAAGCAGAATGGGGGAAGACCACCCTAGGGCTGACAGGACAAACAAATAACAGCACATATTCAAACAAATATTTAATAGTGGATTCATACTGCCTTTTTCACCATGTTAATGTAATCTCATCTGTAATTTTTTTCTGATATTTATCATTATATCTGTCACACATTAAGGGTGAGGTCAATGCATTTGCTTTTGGTGTGTGAGTTATGGTTCACACAACAGTAGCACGAGTTATGGATTGTACAGCTAGAATAAAGTTCTAATCGCAGTGCCTTCTAAGTTTTAGTTCATAGACATACCTGTACTTTAACTGCCTTTATAAGTGAACGAATATGCCCATACATGCAGTGCTAAACTTGTTCAAGTCAGGTTACAGGTTTTAGTGCATCCAATAGATAACAATGTACACCCTGAGGATGACCACCATTGTGCTGTGAAACGGTGAGAGCATGCAGCATAGCTCCTACTTGACCACTCTGCTGCATATGACATTGTGGATTACCAGGCCTTCACATAAGCTATTATTAACGAATGAATTAAATACTCCAAAAAGGTGATAAACTTAGTTGCCTTTTCCGAATTTGTGCAACATCCTCCCTCTTAGTGACTTTTTCTAGTTTGAACTGCATCTTCAATCAGAGGGTATTATGTTGGATTCCTGGGTCCAGGTGTCAGTTTCTGGGTTGAAATCTTTGAATCGAATAGAGCAGGTTATTAGCCTTGGTGTGGATCACGGACTAGGATGGGAGCCTCAAAATCTGCATCCTGTTGGCCACAAAGGGCGCAAGAGAAGTAAATGGGTTGTGGAATAGCCCTGTGCCTAGTAAATTAGCTCGCAGTCTGCACAGGAAGCACATTTCATTTTACTATTTTAACATGTAAATCGCTTTCCATACTCCTAGCTCTCTGGGTGGTCCGAATAGTGCTCTATAACACTGATAGGGTCGTGATACACTCCTAATGGTATTAAGTTCCTGTATTAGGTTCCAGTGCGCCCTTCGGGGAGCATAATTGAAACATTATTCTTTGAAGTTTGTGCAACATGATGAGACCATGAAGTGCCTGTGTTTGCTGCACATAAGCACGGGGTGTAGTAGAGAGTGCAGACACTTACCATCTTTAAAACGGGCTGTATCAAGTAGAAAACCTATTGCTGGTGCACATCAGTAGGATCCACTAGAGTGTCTTGAGTTCAACCACTGTTAGCAAAACACCCATCCAATTGGAAACACTGTTAAACCACCCACGGGGTGCTATATAGTCCCCTAAGGAGTTACTGTGGTGCCACACATTAGAGCTGTAACCCCAAGTAGGTAATATTTGAAGTTTACTCGTGAGTTACAGGGGTGCCCTGACTGGTGGCACTGTTAAACCACCAAGATAGTGCTATATTGAGTCCATCCAGACGTGACAGAGGTCTAACCCTTTAGGTGCACTGTTAAATCACCAAAGGAGTACTGTATGGAGAACACCAAGTAACAACAATGGCCCACCCTCTGGAGGTGCTCTTAAGCCTCCAATGGACTGCTAAATTGATTCCATCCAGACGCAACAGAGGGACAATCTATGTGAGCCAGTTTTAAACAACATAAAGAGTGCTTTATGGAGTCCACGAGGAGCAACAGAAAACCCACCCATTGGAGACACTGTTAAACCAACAGGAGAGTGCTGTATTAAGGCCAACAAGGAGTGAAAGAGGAATCACATGTTGGAGGCTCTATTAAACTACCAAAGGAGTATTATATTCAGTTCATCAAGGAACGACAGAGTAACTATTACCTGGAGGCAATGATGGATTCAACCCAGATCTGTGACTGAGGGTGAGTGTCTGAAAAGTTTCAGTGCTTCGTCCGTCATCTCCTTGTGTTTGCTTTGTTCGCCCTAAGTTGGCAGGGCATGCCCAGACGTGGGTCCCTTGCTCACTTTGCCACTGGATTCAAACTAGCCTGGCTAGTGAGGGGTGCTACTCCAAAACCGGTCCCAGGAAGCTTGTTTCCGGTTCAGGGAAGACCTGGCTTGGCAGTTCGGGCTGGATTCCATATAGCTGGGTCTGAACTGAGGTGGCGAAGTATGCTAAAGACCGATGATGGATTCAACCCAGATCTTTGACTGGGGATGAGTGTCTGAAAAGTTTCAGCGATCTGTCCATCTTCTCCTTGTGTTTGCTATTACCTAAAGGCACCCATAAATGAGTGGGATGAGGGGAGGAGTAAGGGGGTTGGGCTTAATACCCTCTGCAGACCCTAAGAGGTCCTAAAAGGAACATAATCTGGATGTGTGAGTAAAGGTACTTTATCTTGACACTGTAGTGGAAATGTTTAAAAAATGCCTTCAATTTCTGAAATGTTTATCCATGTGGTATAGGCGGCAAAGTGAGCTAAAGAAAGATGGTGGATTCAACCCAGATCTGTGACTGGGGTGAGTGTCTGAAATTTTTCAGTACTCCATCCATCATCTCCTTGTGTTTGCTTTGTTCGCCCTAAGTTGACACAGTATGCCCAGACGTGGGTCCCTTGCTCACTTTGCCTTGGATTGGGTGGCAAAGTGAGCTAAAGAACGATGATGGATTCAACCCAGATCTGCGATTGGGTGTGAGTGTCTGAAAAGTTTCAGCACTCCATCCATCATCTTCTTGTGTTTGCTTTGTTTACCCATACACCGCCTCATGAAGATTCTATCAATGAACAATATTGTACTGGCTGCAGTATTGTACGTTACCGATTTAAGCAATTGCAACAGAAATTAGAGATAAACAAGTTATCATTTTACAGGAATTTGTCTTCGGCCAGGGGACGCAGGTGCAGTGGGTTTGGGCTATCAGATTGATGTAAAAAATAAAAGTAGCCTCTCCAACAAATATACATATTTAAGTTATTAACTGATAAAATGACACAGTGAATTTTGGGCTACTGGAAGCTGGTGTGAGTAGCATGTCACAAATTCAAATCCTGGTAGACTAACTCAGACTTTGTCCTTCTGAGGTCCATAAATTGTGTGATTTAGGATTGCATGATAGAAAGACCTATGTACAGTGCTTGGTAATGGGGACCAGTACCAGAAAAAGGGGGCAATCCTATTCTGTCACTGCTGTGCTTTTAGAGAGAGGGGTGATAGTTCTTTCTTGAACCTGGCATAGTTACACTGATCTCCAATGTAGTGGTCTAGTTCATTGCCATGGTGTGGGCCCAACACTTTCAGAGATCGTCCTCTATATTGTATTTGTCTGGGTTAACTTTGGTAGAGATTAGCACCATTTTTGAACCACAGATTTCTTGTAGGTGGGAAGTGTGAAGCTAATTTTGCTGTCAGAGAGGATCTTTTCGGGAAGGACTTGATCATAGTACACAGTTCCTTGAACTGGATATTTTGCTGTAATGGATGACAGTCGAGGTCCTCATAACAGGGGTGACTGCATGTGGTTGTTTTTTTTAGATGTTGGTACCCTGTGACTGCCTAATTCTGTTTTTTGAAATTCTTACAATTGTGATTATCGAAAGCCTACAGCGAAAATGTTTCAGTAGCAGCCCAATATAGATGTGTTTACGGGTGAATTTATAAATTGGTGGTGTGCAGCAGCCACCAAAAACAGGTGGAGTACCTGCCCACCAGCCACACATTTTCTCCACCCTTCATGGATTGATTTACGTTTTTTGAAACGTAAAAAATTACTAAAAATTCATTAATGTATTATCAACAAAAGATGTTTACGACAACGGGACGCATTGTTTCTTGTCTTGACTGTATCCAGTGCTTAATTTGAGCCTGTGTGGCCTACCAGCACACCTTTTTGGAGACTGGCACCTCATTTTTCCTCATCGGACATTTCCCAAGGTAAAAAAAAGAGAGGGAAAAACACAGAGGGGAAAAACAGAGGGGGAGAAGGAGGAAGAGAACGACGGCGAAACGACAAGAAAGAGAGACAGCAGCAACTTGCTGGAGTGACATAGACAGGCAGGGAGTCTGGTGTTCGATTAGAGAGACCTGAGGTGGATTCAATTCTATGCAGCTTTGGTATTTGGCGCACCGACATGTAATAGCGTCCCCCGCGATTCTGTCCCGCGCTCTGGGCACCAGCATTTATAAATTACCCTGAGATAGGAACACATGACATCCTATAAAGCAAATGTAAACATGAATATGTCGAAAAGTAGGTGAATGCACCGCTCTTCCTTTTGAATTCCTTTTTGTTGGATCGTTAGGCGGCCTCATGGCCTGTCAGGATTACAGCCGCTCTCCCACGTTCTGAAACTGTTTTGACAACATCCTGGCATTCCTGAAGGAGGTTTAAGTACCTTATATTCCTGGATGGGACTGACAATGTGGCTGGTTGTTCGGAGACCCGTTTGATTTATTTCCTGCTAACAGTTGTTTAGAGAGCACGCGACTGTCTGGAATGTGCCGGTTCATGAGGCGCGCGGCTGCTATCGGCTGCCCTATCAGGAGGCTGAGACTTGCACGAGGGCTCCGATCCTTCTGTTTGGCATCGCTCACGAGGCGGATCAGCCTTCAGATTGCATAAGTGGCTGGGCGTGTAGGCACATGCGGGAAGGGCTGCTGTGCGTTCTGCTCGGCGGGGAACGAATCAAGGAACCACGCGGGCCAGTGTCTTGCAAGCGGAGTCGCTGAAGCCCCTGTGGGACTGGGGGACACTGGAAGCCAGGGGAGCCACTGTAGGCCCCGGAAGGCCAGTGGGGCCACTGAAGAACCTGTGGGCCACTGGAAGCCAGGGGAGCAAGCGGAGGCCACAGAAGGCCAGTGGAGCCACTGGAGGCCAGGGGAGCCCTTAAGATCCTGTGGACCACTGGAAGCCAGGGGAGCCGCTGGAAATAAGTGAGGCAGAGGAACCACTAGGCGCTGTACGACACATGCTTTACTGGAGGGTGTGAAGGCTACTTGAGGCAGCGGACTCACATGCAGCGGCTAGTGGCCTTGATTTTGTCATCACACATTCTACTTGGACTTTGTTGGACTTGGCCCTTTTTACAGGGTTATCCCAGAACTTTTTGCCTTCCTTCTGTATTTTTTCTGACCTGTTAATGGTGGTTCTCTGACTCTGGGGACTTTACCACTGCTGATCAGTGCTAAAGTGCAAGTTCTCTCTCTTGTAAACATCGTATGATTGGTCTACACCTGTTTAGCATATTTAATTTACCTGCAAGTCCCTTGTACAGTGGAATCCCATATACCCAGGGCCTGTAAATGTAATGCTACTAGTGGGCTTACAGCGCTGCTTACGCCACCCACTGAAGTAGCCTTTCAAACCTGTCTCAGGCCTCTGCCACTCCAGGGCCCACGCGTGCAGTGTACTGCCGCCGTAATATGGCATATAAAATGGCTGCCACGTCTGCAACTCCCCTTTTACTACATATACGTCACCCCTAAGGTAGGCCCTAGCTAGCCCATGGCCAGGGTGTAGGTAAAAGGTAGGACATGTGCCTTAACTTTGTGGCATGTCTAATTAGTGACAAACAGCCTATTTGGTTTCTCACTGCTGTGAGGCTGCCCTCTCATAGGTTTGCATTGGGAATTCCATGAGATGTGCTTCAGTGGTAATTTCTGATCTGAGAGGAGTAGCATGACCATGTTTGGTATGTTTGGAATCGTAGGATTAAATCCTGCTTATGAGTGAAAGTAGATTTATTATTACTATTTTAGAAATGCCACTTTTTTAAGTGGGCATTTCTGTGTGCTTATGTCTTTTTGCCCTGCCTGGATGTGTATTGACCGTCTGTTTTTGACTGACAGGAGATGTGCATTCACTCCAGCCCATCACAAGGGGAGTTGAGGTGTGTCCTGCCTTCCCTGGGTGACTCAGCACTAGCCTTAATACATCTTGGCTGAATTTTGAGTAGCAGGAGGATTTTTCCATGCACCTGAATAAGCCTGGTCTGCATTTGGAGTGGTGGGTGGAATTGCACCTGAACCTAAATAGGGTTGTGCCCACATTCTACAATGCTGGCTCCTCCCCCCTGTGGTGTGTCTGGGGCCTGGGCTTGAAAAGTGAATGGGGTTGTTGCTTCCCCATGGTGCCAGAACAAAGACATTGGCACTATAAGTACAGTGGCAATGACCCCATGAAAGGAGAGAAGTCACTGCGTGCTCTCCTGTGTGCCAGGAGGAACCGCCATTGGGGACTAAGCTGCAGACTGCTGGGTGGCTGAAGGGCCTGCCCCTCTGCTACGGGACCCAGCGGGCTGGCCTGCCTGGGCCCTGTCCTCTGCCCCAGTGATCTCTTAGGGCCTTGTGTCTTGCAATGTCTGAGTAGCACTGTGTTATTTACCACCTGTCTTTAAAGTCAGTGCGTGTTGAGCACTTTTAATACTTGACCCAGCGTGGTGAGGAGTGGAGATTCTGAAGTCACTCTGACCCATGACTCGTGTTTCAGGGAAGCACTCCCTGTGGGACAAAGAAAGAAAGTGGTGAGCGCTGTGGTGGTGAAAGCAGCACGTGTGGAGTACCGCCCGGCTCCTGGTGCTTGGGGCAGCTGGAGGGGAGAGCTTGAGTTTGAAAGTGCTCCCTCCCCTTTTCCTTTTGCTATACGCCACTGCCAGAAAGCCTAGGTTGGAGCTCCTGCATTGCTGTGCAACTAGGGTGAGACGTGGAGACAAAACGAAAGAACTCCACCGACTAATGATGAGAGGCGGAGCCTCCCAGGAATGCCATGCCTCAGTCCTGCAACGACCAGGAAGGTGCCGGACCGGACGAAGGAGTCCTGGGCGTGCAGCCTGAGACCAGTGGGGTCCCCTGGTATCCCTGGGACCCGCGCTACTCTGAGTGCTGCGGTAGTTAACGAGGCACTCCCGCCAGCAGGTGGAGTGGGCCCGCTAATTGTTTCTGGGCAAGGGAGGCCTGTTGGAAGAGATGAAGGGGCACCAGACTTGAGAAGTTTATTAGTTCTGGCTGGAGACTGGGTGTGTGCCTGTGCCTTGAGCCAGCTCATTGGTGGTATTAGTTTGGTGGCTGCTCCACACGATTGCGGCAGCTGCCTGACTGGACACCTTGTGGGGTACTTGCCTACATTGGGGGAACTAGGTTTTTGGGAGGAAGGATGGGGTGAGACCTCTACGGAGGCCCCCTGGTTCCTGGTGATGGAAGGAATCCCCAGGGACTACTGCATTCCCTTTGGTAAGCAGGCAGCTGGCCCCCGAAGCTTCCTAGGAAGGGAACAGAGTTGCCATATTATAGATAGTACGAGCGCAGGTGGCCTGCCTGGTATTTTGCATTGTTAGGGATGGTAATCTTGATATGCGGGCAGAACTTCCTATGTGTTGTGCCCTGATATAAGGTTACATTACCAGTAACAATATTACCATAACGTGTGCACTCTACTAGTACTTACTATAGTGCACTGCTGATGATGTGGGTTATGTCTAATGTTCCTTATGATAAGTGTAATCCTACCAGTAGTTACTGTGATGTTTATGACCATGGCCCGATTGGCCAAGAGATTTATGTAATCCCTGTGAAGTCATGACGAGTGCCTGGTGGCACAGTGTAATATATGGGATTGTGATCAAATGTGTTTTTAATGGATAATACAAAGGATATTTTTATATAACCTTGTATGGAGTTTCTTTTGTGGTGTGCCTAGTGTGTCACTGCTGTGTGCGTGTGTTGCACAAACGCTTTACACATTGCCTCAGGGATAAGCCTGACTGGTCTGCCAAGCTACCAAGAGGTTGAGCAGGGGTTATCTTCAGTGTGTAACTTCCTTGCCCTGACTAGAATGGTGGGTTATACCTGGCTAATGTACCCTAGCCATCCAGAAACCCCATTTCTAACAGACTTTAAGTGCAAAAGGTAGACAAGGATGCAAAAGACCCAATTTTCCTAAATTGCGTGCAAAAAACATGAATGGAGGTGATAACTTCCACTGCAAGAACATATCCGGTCCTTAAGCTGCAGCTGGTGTAAATGCTACAGGGTGACTCCTTAAGTAGTTCACTTTGCTTTATTGGCTCCCAGTCAGTGCTTTTAATGGGTAATTAATAATTACACTTCTTTAGTTTGAAAGGGAGAGTACCTGCACTTTCTCAGCACTGCTACAATTCACTTAATGGGAGACTGAAGGCTCTTTTCGGGATCTAACAGAGTGAGTACCTGCACTTCTACATTTCCATTTAAAGTACTGCTCCCAGTAAAAGAGAGAATACCTCTTCAAACCCGGACACATTTCTTACCAATCTGGTACCACTAGGCCTGACAAATACAGTTTGATGTTATTATTACGAGTTGTTCATGAATGTATGCTGTACTTGTGTTTTGCAAACCTTACCAAAGGCATCAGAGCTCTGTACAGTATCATAGGTAAAGATGCAGTCAATCAATGACTGGTGCAGAAAATGGGTTCCAATGTTGGAGGTGGCCCAGGGCCAGCTTTGGGCATGGGTGAACTGGGCCCAGGGCACTGAGATTTAGAGGGGCACATAGTGAGCTGTCATAGCCAACTGCGTTTTGTATTTTAGCCCACCCGTAACTGTTTATTTTCTCTATATATCCTCGCTCTCTTCGTTAGTCTCCCTCAATTTACCCTTTCTTCCTCTGCCCCTCACCCCCTCTCCATCACACAATCTTTCATTGCCAATTCAGCTTCCGAATAGGTGATTCTGGTGAAAGGGGGTGGGTTTGTGTTCACAGGCAGCTCATTGCTAAGGTCATCTGCCAGGTCCGACCTATGAACACAAAAGCCCTCCCCTACTAAGATCAGCTGTGTGAGGATGAAGACTGGAGGGGAGATGAGGTGAGTAGTAGTGAAGGTGGTAGGGAGCAGACCTTTAATGAAGCTCATCAATAGCCAGCACCATTGTCCCTTTTCTCCCTGTGTCGCTCCATGGCGTCCACTGCTAGGGATCTTTTGATAAAGTTAGTGGTTGCAGCTAGCAGCAGTTACTATTTTACTCAAGACTGATATTTGTAAAGCTTAGTTACCTGCAGGACGGTCTCTTGGCGCTATACAAACATAATGGGTACACAGACAACAGTGTCAGTCATGGGTATTATATGCAGCGCTCAGAAAAGGAAGAAGTGTTAAGATAGGGGTAATTTGAGGGGGGGTTTAAACGAAGGGGTGCCAGATTTGGTTTTGCCTGGGACATTATCTGGGTGAAGCCTGGCTCTGAGATGGCCTATTATTTTGTTGTGTTGATAGCCAGACAGAAAGTCATGGTCGGTACTGAGTGTGTGTGTATGAATTCTATTTTACGCATATTAGAAAAGTAGTTGAGTTGGAGTGAACAAATAGAAGGTTAATATTTGGTTTAAAGGTAAGGAGTAGCTTGGGCATAGCAATGAATACAGTTCTGACGAATATGACAGCTGTGCCATTGGTATTACTTTGTTCAGTCCACTACTACTGTATGGGGATTATTAAACACTTGAGCGCACTCTTTTCTACTGAAGTGAAGCTATAGGTAGGAATAAAAGAGAGGTCATCATTCTAGCCTCTATTGTATTGTAGTTTCATTTATATAGTACTTACTACCCCTGATGAGGCGTCAAAGCGCTTTTTCTGTGAGTAGCACGCTATTCCGGAACCCATAAGGGATTAGTGGTGAATTAGTATAGTAAAAATATAAAAGTAATTTGAGTGGTTGATACATTAGTCAGTTTCTTGTATTGAGAAGAATAGTGGAGGTATAGAGAAGGGAAATGTTTTGGATTTATATAGTGCTTGCTACCCTTGATGGGGCGTTGAAGTGCTTTTTCAGCGAGTAGCACACTACTCTGGATCCCATACAGTGTTAGTGATTAATTAGTATAGTGAAAATAGGAAAGTAATTTGAGTGATGCATATGTTAGTCAGTTATTTGGATTGAGAAGGATAGTGAAGGGATAGAGAAGGGAAAAGGTTTGCATTTATATAGATCTTGCTACCCTTGATGGGGTGTTGAAGTACTTTTTGGCGAGTAGCACGCTACTCTAGAACCCATAGTGTTAGTTGTGAATTAGTATAGAGAAACATAAAATTAATTTAGGTTACCAAAATAGGTCTTCTTCAGTTGCAAAACAGTCGAATACTGAGTCTTTGGTGTATATTGCATTTGGACAGCATTTTTTACAATCAGACCATGGTTCTTAATATTATTTGAAATTTAGGTGGTTTTCCCCTAAGTCTTAGCCTGGGACTCTTGCTGCTCTTGCACACAATGTTGACAAATGGTGAACTTTTGTGCCCCCACTTTGCATACTAAGGTGCAGAGAGACAAATGTATTTGTTCATATGTGCAAATGTAACTTGCAGAGACATACATACAAATTGTTCATATAAAAAGGTGATTTTGTCTCTGTGCCACGGACAGATTATGTTGTGGGTTGATCAAGGGCACACAAAATTCTCCATTCTCAATGTTGCAATGCCTAAAAAGTGTATTTTCGGGAATCCCAGAAAAATGGTGTTAATGTAAGTCGGCAGTGACTTGCCAATCTTACAGACACCACGTGAATGAATGCATTTTAGAAGGACGTGTGGCTTGGCACAGATGTCTCCTGGGGTGTAGTCAAAACTGCTGAATGTAAGTTGTGCCACAACCACGTGATGCCAAGTATAATCTTAGACAAGTCACATTCTTTCCCTGTGATTTGCTTCATCAACTGTAAATTGGGCATGCTTGAAAATGATTAATTAACATGGCATTGTGCGCTCTGTATACATGTTATTCCTTCATCTAAGATGCTGCCACTGCCCAGCCAATCAATGACGTGGTTTCTGTCGTGACTCACAGTGGAAAGAATTTCCATTCTGTTCCCTATCCCCACTGTCAAGTTTCAGAAATCTCACTCTTCGGGTCTAATCCGCAGTTCCCGTTTCCATTCTAAGGCTAAGGTTCAGCAATAGCTCTTTCCAGGGACGGTGGCTGTGCACAGGTAAAATCTTACTTGGCTCCTTCACCACGACCCCAGTCCTCCATACGCAGACTCACGGCAGGGATTGCCACACGTCCGTCCACGATTGAACACCTTTCCTTGATGTTTGTGTGGATTCGTTCAATTATGTCACACTGTCCTTTAGCATTGCCACAGTGTATTTATTACTGTAGCTGCCATTCTCCCACAGACCAGCAGGCGGCGTAACGGGAAAGTTAAGTCGCCAGATACGCCCCTTACCCCTGGTTAACCTGCATGCTCCGTAGCTGATTCTTGCTGCGCGTTCCTTTAATCCTGCAGGACAGTGATGAGAAGTGTCAACGCCAATCACACTTCAGAACATCTGGGGCAGTATCATGATTGGCTGCGCTAGCTCAGCTCAGAGCCCAGAACTTGTTTGCGCCCGCAGTGTGTAAAGTGAATTCATTTAACCTGCTATTTCTCCCGGGAAGGGCTTGGTTTTCAGACAGTGCAGCTCGGAAATAGTAGCAGGGTTTGTCTCTTTCTGAGCTGAGCTGTGCCGTCTAAAATAATGCACTAACTGGGAGAAACTGAGTTCATTGGTAGGACAGTCTGCTGGTTAATTTGACTAATACAGCTTTGGAAGTTCCTGAGCAGCTGGGATGACAGACACAATCTGAAAATGCATGGATCGGAGGTGCACTAGTGCTACATTGAAATTTGAAAGACTTGATTTGCAGGTTGTGTGCTAGTGAAATTACACTGTTGAGCCATCAGTGTGACAAATGCTTATACGTTCACGCAGGCACCATTTTACTGACGTGCATGCTTGCCCTTGCACTACAAAGGGGAAAATAAACAGCAGGAAGGGAGCCTTCTCCCCCTGCACACTACCCAGCTAGGTACTTTCCAGAACAACAGCTCCGCACTGTGTTGTTCATATAAAAGATTGTGAGGATAAAGGCACGAGATATAGTTTTTCTACAGTGCATGCTCGAAGAGGCACACAACATCCCACACACAAACACACGCAGGAAAAGTAACAGACACACATGCATCCATGCGCACACCTAACAGCACACCTACAGATAGCTATGCACACACAGGACAGCACACATACACAGCCATACACAGCCATCAAAGGTGCAGGTACCCATGCACACAGACCAACAGGCCTACATACCACAGTTAAAGCTCAAACATATGCACGACTCTGAGCACACAGAGCATTGAGAGCGCCAAAACTCGAAAACACTCAAATACCCGCACATACAGGAAGGTGCCTGTAGTAGATCAGTCCACGCTGGTAGGAGTATTGCAGGAGGATTTATTCATGTTGGTTACAGCTTAGTAGTACAGTAGATATAAGCTAGTACAAAACCCCACCAGGAGCACCCAGCTAGGAGCTCAGCCCATCTCCAACTGTGAGTTCCCACTCCCAACTTTCCATCTTGTATCACTCAGGCAGGGCTCCACTGGCACAGCATAAATCATAACAACCGAGGATACTACAGTGCCTGCTCACACTGCGCACATGCAGTCACACAGAACATAGGCAGGACTATAGTAATGCCGTAATGGACTGGATTATTGACAGATAAACAGGCAGGCAGATGCAGGATTTTTAGCCCCTCTGCTGCGGAAATACAATTTGCGGTAAAGAGGGGAGTTTAATACATATTCAATCTTCTGCCTATCTTCGATTGATGTGTGATTGCTTGCTTCAGTCATTATGTTGATTCCTTAGGTTTCGCCTACACAGCACTTGTGCTCAGCTTGCACATTCTTTTGCATTAAAAAAAAATCATAAAATGCACTTACAGCCCGCCCTTACTTTCCAATTCTTATTTTGCTTGTCACTCTGTTTTCTCTGCTTGCTGTTGGTTGCATCATGATATTTCCTGTTGAGTTCGTCTTTCTCTTTGGGTGTTTTGTTAACAATGGAGCTTGGACCAAGTACTCCCTATGAATTTTCCTCCTTTCCTTATCGCACTACTTTTTTCTTTGAGAATACGCGTTTGGCAATTGCACCACCTGAAGGTATTGGAGCAATTTACATCAGCACCAGCACTTTGCACAAAGACACATACATTTTTGTAGTCATGAGGAGATTACGTGATTTTCCCAGAATCAAGCCTGTTAAACTGACGCCAAAACTTAAACCTGGTTTCCCAGTTCCATAGTTGGCAGCTCTGGCCTTTACGCCATGTCCTCTCCCAAGAGGACTCCATATTGTCTCCCTAGCCTTGGCCTCAGTTCCACATTTTGTGATTATGGCCAAATCACTTAATCTCCCCTGTGGCAGCCCGCATTTGCTGTTGGCTGCCTGTCAACCTGCCGCCCGTTGCTGCTTGTGCCGCTGGACTACGTTTCAAAGATCCCCTTCTCCACCAACCTTGCTTTTCACATTTTTTTTGTTCAGTTTTATATAGCATCAACACCACCCAAAGGTATTGGTGGGCTTTTCATTAGCACCAGTTACTTTTTTTGTTCAGTGTTATATAGCACCAACACAAACCGAAGGTATTGTAGTGCTATGAATTAACACCAGTTACTTTTCACAAGGATGCTGTAAACGTAGGCAAATCACTTAGTCTCCCCACGACAGCCTGCATTTGCTGCTCGTTGCCCGTCAACCTCCCGCCCATTGCTGCTAGCCCACGCTGAACTCCTGTTGCAGAGATGCATTTTTTTCGAGATCTTTTCCTCCCCTGAATCTGCTTTACATATTTGTGTTGGAGCACTTTACATAAGCACCAGTTACCTTTTTTGTACTGTTTTATATAGCGCCAAACTCCACCCAAAGGTGTTTGACCGCTTTACATTAGAACCACTTACTGTACACAAGGACACATTTATTTTTATAGGCTCAGGGAGATTAAGTGATTTGCTCAGTCAAGCATGTGAAGCTATGCTGAAACTCACACCTGGTTTCCCCGCTCCATAGTCAGCAGCTCTGGCCCTTATGCCACATACTCTTCCAAGAGGACGCTACATCATCTCCCTAGCCTCAGCCTCAGTTCCACATTTTGCGATTAGGAACTAATCACTTATTCTCCCAGTGGCTGCCCGCATATGCGGTTGGTTGCCTGTCCACCTCCCGCCCATCACCGCTTGCCCCGCTGAACTCAGTTGCACAGATCCCTTCCTCCACCGAATCTATTTTACACCTTTTTGTTTGTGCAGTTTTATGTAGGGCCAACACAACCCAAAATTATTGGAGCACTTTACATAAGCACCAGTTACTTTTTTTTATGCAGTTGGCTATAGCGCCAACACCACCTGCGGGTATTGGAGCACTTTGCATTAGCACCAGTTACTTTAAACAAGACCATATTCATTTTTGTAAGCACAGAGTGATTAAGTGATTTGCCCAAAAGGAGGGATGTTAAGCAGATGCCGATACTCAAACCTGGTTTACTAGCTCCATAGTTGGCAGCTCCGGACCTTACGCCACATCCTCTCCCGAAAAAAAACGCCATATCATCTCCCTAGCTTCGGCCTCAGTTCCACGTTATTATTTAGGATAAATCAATTCATCTTTTTAATTCTAAACTCAAGCTTTGGCACAGCAAGAAGGTTTCACCTGTGTGAAATCTATTGTTTTTAGGTCTCGGCTACACAGTGCATGCGCTGTCTTGAAAAGATGTGTTGTGTGCTATCTGTAGGCTTACAGACCGCCCAGCTCCTACTATTGGTAAACTTCAGCATCGCTTTAATTTTCTTTGATGCCATTCATCATGGCATGCGGGCGTCATGCCCACTTCTTGTGTTTGGCCCTCCCATAGCACATGGACCAATTACTTGTTTCCTTACTCAGCTTCTGGTTTGCGCAGCTATTTTTCTTTGTTTTCAAGCACTCCATAAGATCAATTGTGTTTTCAGGCCGTCTCCCTGTACACATACACACATACCAATAAAATGCATGACCGTGTACATAAACAAATGTATTTTTTAAACAACCCATTTATTTTTTTTGCACGATTCGATGGTATTGGAGCGCTCACTCTATCCTCCATCCTGCCATAGCTCAAAACCCAAGCCGATGGTATTGGAGCACTTAAAGTGCTCACCAGTTACATTCTACAATAACACATTCACTTGTCGTTGCTTAGCCATCTACCCATCCCCTCCTGCTTCCCTATTTGAATTATCCCCCAGTACCTCCCTCGCCACTGCTGCTTTTATTCTTATTTTTTTTTTGTATGATCGCTGGTATTGGAGTGCTCGTTCCATCCTATCTTGCCGTAGTCTCCCTTGTACACATACACACATACCACTAAAATGCATGCTCGTGTTCATAAACAAATGCATTTCTTAAAAAGATGTTAAAACATGAATAGCACTTATATACTTTTTTTGCACGATCCAATTGTATTTGAGCTCTCGCTCCGACCTCCATCTTGCCATAGTGCGAACATAAGCTGATGGTATCGGAGCGCCTTACGTGCTCAACAGTTACATTCCACAATGACATTCATTTTTGTAGCTGGCCCTACTTCAATTAAGATATTTTTCCCCCTTCTTTGTTGCTTGCTCCCGCTCTCCCACCATCTCCCGTCATTGCTTGCCCATTGTGCCATCCCCTCCTGCCTCTCCATCCCCCACTACTTCCCTCGTCGCTGCTGCTTTTATTTAGTTATATTATTTGCACGATCCGATGGTATTGGAGCTCATGTTCCATCTTCCATCTTGCCATAGTGCGAACGGCAGCCGGTAGTATTGGAGCGCTTTAATTGCCCACCAGTTACATTACACAATGACAAATGTACGCAGGGGAAGCATAAGTTATTTGCCCAGGCTCACGAACTGTCCAGCTGACACCAAATTTCGAACCTGGTTCCCCAGTTCTCCTGTCTGCATCTGTAGCCGTTACTCCACATCCACACTTCACTTCAAAGCTCAACCTTTTCTCACCATCACTTCCACATATATTCATCAAGACCCCGTCAACACTAAACAAGCATTGGCAAACCCAATAGATCTTGGCAATGCCCAAGCTATTGGCCTTGTCAATATGAATGTTTTAGCCATATTGTCTAGCAGCTCATCTGCTGTTCAGCATGGCTGAATGTCAATGAAAAAAGTTTTCTGATGCGACCAGCACCAGCCATGTCATAACACTTACATGGGGTGCGCAGACACTCAGTGTCGGCTCAACATCCTGCGATTCTGGGCTTCCATTGACTTTCAGTCTTGCTGAACAGTAGATGTGCTGCTGGACAACATTGCTAAAGACATTCACATTGACAAGGCTAATAGATTGGGCATTGGCGAGACCTATTGACTTTGCCATCGCTTGTCATTAAAACAAGTCAGTGTCCTCTAACAAAATCTTTGGGTTATGTAAATATTCTTATAGGCAGTGCCACTTTAAATGTGACTTGGACAACAAAATTATACATCTCTTAAAGATGTTTATTAATGACTGACACATTTCACCCTATTTATTTTTTGTCTTTGGTATGTGATTGTTATTTGTTGATGGTAGCTCGATGGGGAGGAAGCTGATAGTAAAACACTTCCATGACACGGGGAGTAAAAACACGCATCAGCAAAGCTAAAGAGGTTTTAGCAAAACCTATTGACTTGGCAAAGCTTGTTGTTTTTGCAACAATTTATTACTAGGAATTTTCCATGTTTTCCAAAACAAAGAAAAATAGACTATAAAACAGTCAGTTATTTATGCATAGCAACCAGTTGAAAAACCAAGAACAAGAAAAGGGGGGTAAAAAATAGAGGCAACAAAAAAAGGGTGGGAGGTCACTGACAGCAGGTAGAATCCACAAGCAACTGAGATGACCACATTGAAGAACCGGGTTTTAGAACCCAGTGGCGCCAGGGACACGCCCAAAGTCTTCGGGTTCTCCTGTCTTGGCAAACAGAGACACGGAATACTTCTAGGTGGCGTCAGAGATCAAATTTATTAGCTGCAGCTAGTAACAGTAATCCCAGCAATACAACACGGTGTACAACTCAAGAAACTGTTCAAATTCATAGAGCAAGACATCACCTTTTATACACAATATTCTCATTATAAATGTACACCTACTGCGCAAAATTCTGACCAATAGGACACATTTTCTAACTGAGTATCACATTAACAAAAACCCAATTTACAGTAACCCAACACAAAAGTTAATTATTAGGACTGTCCCAAATTCAATCTTTGCAAGCCGGACAAATTTATAATTGAAAGCACTACCCATGTAATGAAAAGTCGTAAAGAAATAAACAATTCCGATGCTGATTACGATAAGATATGTGCAAGGAAACTCAAGGTTAACGAGGTCCTGAACATTGATTGGCAATCTCAGACAACGATCAGCCAGAGAAATTGGCTTCGTGAAGGGTCAGTTTCAGGTGAAGAGGTCAGCGTCCTGCAGTTCACTCACAAGTCAGAACATGGCCTGTTTAATGCATACATGAACAATGAGGCCCATGCAACTTTGTGCGTTCGATTACCTCCACGGCCTATGTGAGGGCAGCACAAAATGGCGTCACGAACAACGCAAACAAAATAGAGTCCGGTCCCGAAAACCATGGAACCCCAGACCCTCCTTTTGCCATTACGTAGGCAATGACCTAAACTCACGTCAATCTGAATCCAGGTCTATATCTATTCTCATCAGGTAATCAAGGTGTTGCTGTAACATCATCTTATTATCCTTCGCTTCTCTCTGGACTGGTCTCCTCACACAGATTGTAGCACAAAGACTACAAATGGCGGGACCACACTGGATGCATAAGCAACACGAGAAAAAGATCGCTTAAGTCATACCAAGGAACTTCAGAATCTTCCATCCCCATTTGGACAGCAGTTCCCAAAACCATTCTATCAATGACCAGTTCCCTTCGTCTACAAGTATAGACTCAGCGGACTTATGTAACCTCAAGATGGCTTGGTACACTGTCGGGGCGTTATCTGGTATGAAAACGCAGCAACTAGACCCGATCAATTTACATACTCCACCTCTATCTACAAGTATAATGTCTAAAGCAAAGCGGTTCTGTAATGTCATAAGGCGATCCGCTTGAAGCTCGGCTGTAATATTGATAAGGGCACCTGCAGTCTCATTTATAGTGGCCTCGACCACTCTCGTAAGCTGACAAATTGTCCTACCATTAGCCATAGGACCCCAATAGGGCAGGAAACCCTTAAAGAAGTCTCCAACTTCTTGTGCGGCAGTGTCTTTCGCATCGATAACACCTCTACCATATCTTGTGTTATGGTAGTTGAAAGCAGCTGTGCATGTAGGGGGAAGCAAAAATGCCACATAACATGTGCCTGAAAAGTCAGAAGGCAACCATGTATATGCTCTATCATAACAAACAAAATACGTGCCTTTAGTTGGCACGAACGGTGGAGATTTCTGGGACGTATAGACATAGGTGTGAACACACACACTCTTACCAAGCTGAGCTCTCGGATTCTGACCATTACCTTGCAGACAAAAATGACCTCGGCGGGGTACAACCCAAATAGGAGGAGACCTTTTCTGTCTCTCTTTATCTGTCAGACTAATGCTACATCTCGTCTTGTTCCAACCAACATATGCTCGTACCTCATCTTTAGGGATAGCATTATATGCATCAATATCTCTGACCATATCTACTATTCCTTGTATTGAGGCATTATTATACGCATTATCTTTGACAGAACGTACAGGAGATGCTTCATTCGCATAGATAAACATTGACTGGAGTGCCCATACTGACCCATTAGGCGAAAAAGGCAAAACCAAATATGTCATTCCCTTATCTATCGTATGCGGCATAAGACCACAAACCCAACAATTCGTGGTATTTACAACTAGCTGATGCTGATGTAACATCTGTATAAACGAATTGTTCACAAATTCTAATCTTCGTGTCTGTTCATGTTCAGGCAACGTATGAAACTCATGTGGGGAAACAGTAGAAAAAGAAAGAGTAGGTTGGGAGGTAGATGCAAGCGTCTGTTGTGATGCATAGAAAATCCAACCCACACAAACCAATGTAATGTTCAAAAGCATAAGAAAACACATTATTAAAAAACATTTGCTACGAACCAATTAACACATTTGCACTCTGAAATCAACTCTTAACACCCTTGTCGGACTCAAAAGACTCCATCCTCTAACAGTGCTGCTCACGGCAATTTTCCTTCTTCACTTAAGTGTGCGTCAAGATTGTACTAATGACCCTAAACCACAGACCTTGTGTCAATACGCGGCTCACCCCTTAAGAACTTATACCGTGACCCTGCAGCTGAGTCCGGATGGTGACTCGAAAAAGAAAAAGTAAAAAAGTCTCTTGATCTGACAAGGTGTAATTCACTACATAAAAAATTCCAATCTTTATTTGTCCATAGCAATAGGCTGTCTTGGCCTCAAATCGTAGCGCTCTTTACCAGGTACAGTCTGATCCTTAAAGAGGAGTTCCGGATTCGTCGTGTCGAGTCTCAGAGACGGAGGCACAGCAGCTTGCAGAACATCATCATCCTCGCGTTCCGACTGAGTCCATGTCAAATGTGCATCACTAAAAGGTATGAATCTAGGAACCCTTTCACACTCGGAGTCAGTTATTCCATCCCTCACCCACTTATACGGTAAGGGCAACAGAACTTTTTTCGTATGGGTGGCATGCACCCAGTTCTTTTTACCAGCTACTCTAACAGCAGTTCTAGTGACCAGCAATATCAAATAGGGACCAGTCCATCTCGGCTCCAAATTCTTGGATCGCTGAAAATTCTTCGTCAAGATAAAATCACCAGGTTGGATCGTGTGCCCGGGATCTGCAGTAGCTGTCGGCAAACTGTCATAGACCTGTTGGTGGAGAACACGTAATTTAGAAGTCAAGTCATGTAAGTAATCCACCAACATAGGGTACTCAAGGTCACTGTATTTCTTAGGACGAGGCACACCCCAAACATTCGCTGGACGACCAAAAACTATTTCGTATGGTCTAAGTCCCACACGAGAATGCACAGTCGTCCTTGTTGACAAAAGAGCCAACGGCAAGGCATCCGGCCATGTAAGACCAGTGCTCGCTTGAATCTTAGCGAGTTTCAGCTTTAATGTGCTGTTATAGCATTCGACAAGACCTGCTGACTGGGGGTGATTCGCAGCGTGGAACTTCTGATTTATCCCTAATCCAATACACACTTTCTTCATGACTCGACCCACAAATTCACTCCCATTGTCCGACCATACAATTCCCGGCAAACCAAATCTAGGGAAATACTCTTTGAGCAAAACCTTAGCTGTAGACAAGGCAGTATTATCCTTTAGGGGGTAGGCCTCTATCCATCTGGAAAAGGCGCAAACAACCACAAGGACATACTTCAGATTGTTGCATCTCTCCATGTGAATGTAATCTAGCTGTATCACTTCAAATGGATACGTCGGAGGAGCAAAATGACCAGCTGGAGTTGGAGTTCCCTTGCCAGGATTATACTTCAGACAAATCATGCAATGCTTCACAACATTTTCAGCACATTTCGGAATTCCAGCATTCTGCCATACTGGAGCCAACAACTTGCATATTCCCTTCGAACTAATGTAAGCCATTCCATGAGCCATAGTAACCACTGGGAGCACATACGCATCAGGCAACAACCATCGCTGGTATTCTGACAACTCAACCCAAGAACCCGTCGAATCCAACATACCCGTACTCTCTCTCCAAGTACTCACTTCTTTTTCCGTAACTTCAGCCCGAATCATCTTCACACTCTCTATTGTGTTTTCACACATTCCACTTTCCACAACCCATCTTGCAGGACCTGCCACATACATACGGCTCATCATGTCTCTCGCCGTTTCCTTGGCAACTTCTTCCGCAAACGCATTCCCTCGACCTACATCGTCCACAACTTTCTTATGCGCACTACACTTCACAATTGCAATCTGCTTTGGGAGAGCAAGAGATTCCAAAAGTTCATTCACTAACTGCCCATGCTGAATTTTTGTGCCATGGGAAGTAAGGAATCCTCTTTCTCTCCACAAACGTCCAAAACTATGGGCAACACCAAACGCATACTGGCTATCAGTATAAACATTCACTCGCTTTCCCTCTGACAATACACACGCTCTAGTCAATGCAATCAACTCTGCTGCTTGCGCAGAATTCTGTGCTATGCGTGCTGTCTCAACAACTGTATGTAAAGTTGTGACGGCATATTCTGCAGTTGTCTCACCATTCGGAAGCTTGAAACACAAACCATCTACCCATAAAGTACCATCAACATTCTCAAGAGGAGTATCTTTTAGGTCAACTCTAGCTTTCATTTCTTCCTCTGTACGAAGAAAACAATCATGCTGTTCTTGAGCATCTGACTCTACAGAAATCGGCAGCAACGTAGCTGGATTCAATACATTACATCTTTTAATGTGAACATGGCTAGCCAAAAGAGTCAACTCATAACCTGACAGACGTGCACTAGTAAGGTGCTGTGTCTTGGTCCTGTTCAATAAGGTATCCACTGCATGTGGGACCATCACAATCAACGTATTATCCAATACCAAACCAGCAGACTGTCGGATAGAAACAGCCGCTGCCGCTGTAGCTCTCAGACAACTCAATACGCACATGGGCGTTGCTTGTTTCCAAACTGTTGAGTCAACACTGACAATGCACAACCTTCTCTCTCGTGAAGGTACAACGTGAAAGGTTTACTGTAGTCAGGAGTACCCAATACCGGAGCTGAACACAATGCATCACGTAATTCAGAAAAACTTTTCTGACACTCATCAGACCAAGGGAGAGGATGCGGAGTATCTTTAAGAGTCAGCGCCAACAGAGGTTTCGCTAGCAGGGAAAAATTAGGGATCCATTGTCTACAATACGAGGTGATACCTAAGAAAGCACACACTTCTCTCTGTGTGGATGGTACACTCATTTGCGCAATCGTTTGAATTCGTTCTGGGGTCAACCTTCTTCCCTCCTTCGACAAGAGATGACCTAAGTAGGTTACTTCTTGTCGGCAATACTGTAACTTGGAAGGCGACACTTTATGATGGAGGTCAGACAAATATCGTAACAAAGAAAGAGTAGCCTCTTTACAAGTCTCTTCGTTATCAGCAGCAACCAGCAGATCATCAACATACTGGATAAGAGTAGCACCAGTAGGCAACACAAAGCTATCAAGCTGAGTTTTCAACGCCTGACTATAGATGGAGGGACTTTCACAATAACATTGGGGAGCTCTCTTAAACCGGAAGCTTCGACCTCCTAATGAGAAGCCGAAAATATCTCTACTCTCCTCAGCAATTGGAATGCTAAAGAAAGCATTCTTCAGGTCAATAACAGAAAACCAGGCTGCCGAAGCAGGAATCAGAGTCAACAAAGCAGCGATATCAGGGACAACAGGAAACTGTGGCACCACAATCTTGTTTACCTCTCGAAGGTCAATCACAAACCGGTACACAGGTGGCTGAGAAGCATCAGTACGCTTAAGGACAGGCAAAACCGGACTATTACACACATTACCTCTCGTTTCCTCAACTACACCCTTCTCAACCAGATCATAGACAATCGCTAATAGAGCTCTCTCGCCATCACTAGATATTTTATACTGTGGGATACGAGGTAGCCTAGCATTCGATTTAAGGGTGACAACATAAGGTGGAATCTGCAAAAGACCATCATCATTAGGACCTGTAGCCCAAAGCGTATCAGGAAGCGAACGCAATTCCAGTGGAAGACAATCTTTAGACAAATACATCGGAGAAATCACTTTCTTAACTAGGGTAAGATGTACTCCCGAAGGAGAACAATGTAGTGTTGCATACAATCTTTTCAGCAAGTCCAAACCCAACAGATTCTCATTACAACCAGTCGTCAAAATAAGAGGAGCTTCCAATTCACAAGGGCCAATAGAAAGGGGCAAAGGATTAGAAATCAGGTTACAAACTGGGGAGCCTGAAAATCCTACGGAAACATTGGTCAAGCCAGACAAAGGTGCGCCAGGAAGTTTAGAGTGCATAATAGAACTCTTTGTCGCACCAGTATCCAAGAGAAAAGGTTCTACCACACCTGATGTAATCACTTCAACATAAGGTCCACCCTGGTCTACTGGAACTGACACTACTCCCTCACTTTGTCCTTGGCTGTCCTAGTTATCATTATAACCAGCACTCTCACTCTCGACATAATAATAATCAACATAGTACTGTGCAGACTGACCACTCGGAACATTCTGTCTGTCAAAATAATTCGCAGAATTCTGAAGGGAAGAGGAATGCTCATTCTGGGATAACACACCACGTCCCCTACCCCTAGGAGTTTGCTGGAAACCACCACGACCTCTCTGACCAGATACACCATTCGCACACTGTAACAAAGCCGGGCAACTATTCTTAAAATGACCTTCCTCTCTGCAATAAGCACACTGATTAGGACCAGGAAAGAATCGCGGAGCATAAGGCTCAGGTTTCTGTAACAATCTCTGAAACTGTGGAGGTTGCTGAAACTGAGGCTGATTCTGACGAGGAGGATAAGCTTGCTGCAAAAGAACCTTCGTCTTTAAATCTTTCGTTTTCTTCTCTGCTTTATCCTTCTCATCTTTATCCCTATTCTCATAATATTGTGCAGTAGCCAATATCTGGGCCGACGAAGAAACAGCCCATGAACTCTCAGAGTCCTTTAACTTATTGGAAAGTTCGGGAAGCAAATTAAAGACAAATTTGTCCACGAACAACCTTCGACCACATTCCGTACTCATGTCCTGACCACAATGATCGATAAACGTTTCTTCAAACCTCGTGAAGAAATCAGACACACTCTCGTCTTTCTTTTGTTTGCATGCTGCTAACTTGTCCCAATTCACTCGTAAAGCAGGCATCATAGTTTTCATTAGATTAATAATCCTACCAGGTAATTCTGCAACTAAAGGCTCAGGTTTGGCACCTCCAACCTGTCGACCATCTGCAGCAACAATATTAGGCCACGTATCTCCTAATTCTGCCGCATGATTCTCATGACGAATCTTCGCCCACAAAGTTTGAGGAACTACATTACCCATTAACATATCTATGTCAGCTAAATTCACAATACACGCTTCAACTGTCTGGGACAACTCCTTGTAATAACCAGCAGGATTCTTACGAGGGTCAGTTAAGGTCTGCTTAAGAGCCAAGACCTCTGCTCTCTTCCAAGGGATATGTACCCACACTCGCTGAAAATGGGCCTCTACAGCCTGAATACCCTGATTAACATTAGCAGCAACTGCCTCTCTCCATACAGGGGGAACTTCTCTCATAGGATACTGCTTCAATTTCCTCCTAACAGAAGGATCAGGTTCGTACAATGGCTGAGACGGGAGTCTAGTTCCGAAGGCAAGTATCGTCTCTACAGCATCAGTAACATCAGATTCCACTATCGTCCCTTTAGCAAACTCTGACTGAACATCAAGCACTTCCTGCGGAATCTGACCCAACTCATTATCTTCCCATTCCTGCCACAGAAAAGCACACATTACATCAAAAACATACCTTTGCTTAGGCGGCTCCCACTGAAAGAAAACATCAATAACTGCTGGCAAATTATACCTGGAAGCATTTAAAATCCATCTACGAGCCAACAAATCCAACACTGCCCGTTCCTCGGAACTGGGAAACTGACTACGACTCTGCTTACGTTCCGAAACAGGGGTCATACTCAGTGGCCCAAACAATGGAGACAACAGATTAACAACGGTCTCTGTCATCCGTTTACGAGCAGAAGGAGAAGAAGTAGGCGTAAAAACAGGAAAGTTAAAATCTTGAGACAAAGTAGGAACAAGAGCAGTACGAGTCTGAGATGCAGAAGCAGAAGGCAAAGGAGTTTGAGGCAAAGCTTGCAACCCTAGAGTGGGTTGCGCAGTAGGAGGCAAAACCATCTGTGGAGCACCGGGTGGCTGAACAACAGCAGGAGGTTGAACAACAAAGGGTGGAACAACCGGGGGTAATGGAGGTGCAGTAGCACCCTGCACATAAGGGTGTGGCAATCTCAGTAAATGAGACATCAAAGGATCTTTTTCAGGGTCTTCCGTCACTTTCGGAGGAGAAGACGGCAAGGCCGGATAACATTTATCTATGGCCATGCAACGCTGTCTATCTGAAACTTCACACACTCGATCTTCCTCATCTGACTTAAACTGCCTAGCAGCTTGTAGTACTGACATATTCTTATCTTTCCTATCTCTCTTTGCTTGCTTAATTTCTCGCTGTTTGGCTTCCTTTGCCAAAGGCGGAAAGAGTCAAACATTGCCGGCCGGGCTTTCTTCTTAAATAGCGCAACTTCCAGATTATCTAAAATATTTAATTCAAAACTACCATGTTGGGGCCATCGTAAAACACCATCCTTTTTAGTATAGCGGACCCACACTTCATTATAAGTAATAGGACCCACTCCGTGTTTTGAAGAGAGCTCATAAGTCGGAGTTCCAACCGGAGGTATCGGACACAAATCCTCCAATCGGGAATCCCTGTTGCAACCACAACTAAACCATTTCCCAATCTTGCTAAGACCAGGCATCTTATAGCTCACTAATCTAGCTTCAAACTTCAAGGGGTTATCAACTATCGATACACTCGTAAATATACGAGCCCCTCGGCTTCGATTTTTGCAAAAATCATATCAAAACCAAGAACCAAAACAAAGTCGTGGGAGCGACCCACTTATACTTAACCAAATATCTCTCACGCCACCAGAAGACCGTCTATCGTCTCGCTTTACAAAGGATCAATCAAGGGTCCAAGACAGGGCGACAGTCAGGGCAGCAGTCCTTCGTAGCCGTCGGAAAGCGGGAAGCCTCGCAGAAAAGACCTTCGGTCCACGTCGACATGCAGGGGTCAATGAAGTCGCGGCCTTCCTCCAGAATTTCATCACGTGGCTCCTCACGATCCTCGGGCTTGGACCGGTACCGCTGAAGTCGCCCCACCGTTGGGCGCCAACTGAAGAAACGGGTTTTAGAACCCAGCAGCGCCAGGGACACGCCCAAAGTCTTCGGGTTCTCCTGTCTTGGCAAACAGAGACACGGAATACTTCTAGGTGGCGTCAGAGATCAAATTTATTAGCTGCAGCTAGTAACAGTAATCCCAGCAATACAACACGGTGTACAACTCAAGAAACTGTTCAAATTCATAGAGCAAGACATCACCTTTTATACACAATATTCTCATTATAAATGTACACCCACTGCGCAAAATTCTGACCAATAGGACACATTTTCTAACTGAGTATCACATTAACAAAAACCCAATTTACAGTAACCCAACCCAAAAGTTAATTATTAGGACTGTCCCAAATTCAATCTTTGCAAGCCGGACAAATTTATAATTGAAAGCACTACCCATGTAATGAAAAGTCGTAAAGAAAGAAACAATTCAGATGCTGATTGGGATAAGATATGTGCAAGGAAACTAAAGGTTAACGAGGTCCTGAACATTGATTGGCAATCTCAGACAACGATCAGCCAGAGAAATTGGCTTTGTGAAGGGTCAGTTTCAGGTGAAGAGGTCAGCGTCCTGCAGTTCACTCGCAAGTCAGAAAAGGGCCTATTTAATGCATACATGAACAATGAGGCCCATGCAACTTTGTTTGTTCGGTTACCTCCACGGCCTACGTGAGGGCAACACAAAATGGCGTCACGAACAACGCAAACAAAATGGAGTCCGGTCCCGAAAACCACGGAACCTCAACATGGGCCGAGGACTTGACCGCAGGTTTCTACTGGTGTCGGAAGTCAGCCTCCCCCTAGCGTGAGGGGCATAAAGTGCACTCCATCCTGTAGCCATGGCTAGGGAGGGGTTATGTGGATTCCAATGATTATATTGGCATGTGTGTTTTCAAAAAACACAGGACAGCGAATGCATATTACAGTCTCCTTACAGGAGTGGTAGTAGAAGAATACATTTAAATATTTCAAAACATTTTCTACAACGAAACTTGGGCTCAGTAATAATGACCTAAAAGTGAAGCCCATGGAGGGATGGCGTGTCGTGAACAGGCAGTAAAATGTGTATGCTAGATGGAACTAGGAGTCACTAAATTATGTTATTTCATAAGGTGTTTGAATAGAGACACAATAAAAACATAAATAATTCCAGATTTGTAAAATGCGACTTATCACCCCTAAGGGTTGGTGGGGGGCTGGAGTGTGCTGACATCAGCAGGTCAATGAATACATTTAATTTAATTTAATTTAATTGTGGGTTTATATAGCGCTAGGAATCGACTCCCGGAGGAGTATCTCCACGCTTCGACCGCTGGGGAACCCGTCCTGGCTCACCCTGAGAGATGGTCCCTGATGGGTATCTCTAAAGTGCGACCAAGCATCCCCGGCGGTCTGGGGGGCCGTTGTGAAAATGAGGCAAGCTGATGCCCAGAGTTGCCGAGTGTGGTTTCTGACTAGAGTAGGCACCGAGGCGAGAATTATCGAGTCCACTGACCCTGGTCCACGACCCTGCCGCGTCGGGAATCGAACCCTGGTCCCAGTCCGTTCTCTGCTTATGGGTCTGCCGCCTCTAACCAGTGAGCCACACTTCTCCATGTCTTATGACTCACAGCAGCCTATGCATAATGTAACCGGGCATTGGGCACACACATGCTACTTTATTACGCATGCAGTGTTCAGTGGGCATCCTTAACCAATCCGGAGCCAACTATTGCAGGGGTGTTCATTAGCGAGGAGCAGAATGTCTCTCGAAATGTGTGCTCCTAGTTTTGAGGATCAGGCTTATGATGTTTGACACATATGGATAGATCTGGCAATCCTATTTGCGCACCGAAATGTGCATGTATTATTTTACCAAATCTAATTTCCGACACTAAACAAACATTTGGTCTCACAGTCTGCTCCCAAAGGAATAAATATCTTTTAGCAGTTTGCAACAAATCAGATGAAACTATTTCACTTCACAGGGCTATCATGTATTTTCATGATGATATATTTTCAGTTTTTTGGCACTATGCAATAAATCATTATTTGTTGGCCATGAAGGATGGAAGAGAGCTTTCTTTGACATGCCTGCCTTATTACCATCCAGAGGCAAGTACACTGATGTGAAGTCAGGACACAATCTGGATTTAAGTTCCAAACCAGCGAAAACTGAAGAGGATGTTTGGAAGATGTGGTGCAGAAGGCCCAGGCCATTCCTGAAACATGACGCTGGCTGCTCACCAATTCCAAGGCCAGCAATTCCAAACAATTTATCCCTTATTCTTGTTTTGCCACACGTAAATGGTAACATACATTTAAAAAACCGATCCTAAAAATGTCAGAGGATAAACAATCCAAAAAGTAGTTTTACAGCGGAGATTAACCAGTTACCACTTCAGTATTCCTGTCAGTGTAGTTCACAGAGGTCTTAAAAGGTGGAAAGAGTCCATTTGAAATTGTCCTTCCATGTCTGTCAGTAGAAGCCCATCCAAAATCAACCCAGCTAGGGATGAGCTCTCAACCTGAAGGATCGTAGTGGTCCAGGCGAATCTTGTGATCGGCATATGCGGGATACATGTTGATGACCTCAGCTCAGCAAATGCACTGTACCCTATTGTGTGCAAGCATTAATCTCTACCTCAATGAACAGTCCATCTCCCAGAATCCCACCAATTAGGGTGCTCAATGCTGACAGTCTATGTCACCTTCCAAACATTATGACATACCCAAATGCAACCTGTTATTATATTAACCATTCGACTATCGTCCTGGAACTTTGCAGTACATTGACAACAGATCAATGGCATGCTAGTAGGCTGTTCGAAATATGCCTAATGTAAAAGAATTTGCAATTACATCTCTATGGATTATGCCACATATGTCATTATGGGAATGTACCAGATGTATGGTGGGTATGCAACAAGCACAAATTGATAATTGTTGGGTCACCAGTTATTCATGGGAATGGAATCCTACTCCAGTAACACCAGGATCACATATGGTAGCTTACAGTACCCATACATACATTGTCCAGAAATACTTGGTGCCTCATTTACAACAATTTGGCGCTGGCCAGTGCTGCAAAACTCCTTGCTGCGCTGTCCTGATTCAAAAGAAAAGGGGAAGAAACTGCTGTATCTATGAGATTGGTGCATTCTTTTCCTCTTTTACTGCACTCGTGCAGAACTGGCTGCCTTGCACCAACATAGGCACTCTTGCACCATGGTGCAAGGGTGTCTGCATTGTAGGAATTATTATTTTTGTGCATGAAGGTCCACCTTCCTACACAAAAACAATCAACAGATGTGTTTTTCTCTTTCTATGCATGCTACAGAACGCAACACAGAAAGCAAAGAGGAGGAAAGCAAAAGGAGAAAACAAGGGGTAACAAGGTTATTACACCTCATTACGCCACCCCTGGAGAGGCGCATGATTTTGATGCATTCCCAGATGTAAGCTATGTTGCAAATGTGGGAATGTGTCAAAATCTATGGGCGTTGTAGGAGAACACCCACCGCAATGCTCCTGGCACAACTCCCTGATGCAGTGTGAGACAAGGCAGCGACCTGCGCTGAGTTGCTTTACACCATCTCTACAAGGCTGTTAAGAGCCATGCAGGGTGACTTGGCATGGCTTCGTAGATATGTGTCTGCACTATGTGCTGCCGGAGTGTCAAAAAAAGTGACTCACTGGCAGCGCACAGGGCTTGTAAATAAGCCCTGTGGTTCCCACAATGAATGACAGTGAACCCAGGGCCTTTATTTATATTCTTGGGAACCACTTGGTGTGACTCCATCTTACGGTTTACAAATCCACTCTTTTTCTAATGGAAACTGCAGCACATAATGCATGGTGTGTGACACTAGAAACCAATAAAAAAAGACTTCAACTGTGGTTTTCTTGTTCTTATTTATTTAGTTGCAAGTTCAGACATAAGGTGTGCTTCAGTAGCCATTGCAAGTGAACAAAGAAATGAGGCTGGAAATGGGTCTCTGAGATCATTATTATAAAGTCGACTGGTAAGCTGCCTAAATAGCAGCCACACGCATTACTGTCCACAGAAGCGTGTCTCTGGAAAGTCACCCTGGTGCAAATTCCAGTTCACCAGTTACAAATCTTACTACTGGATGATTCCCGAGGTTGTCTCTAATAGACTGCTACTAAGACAATTCCAGGCAAGTACATTTGCATTTTGGATCTGTTTATTCAGCTGATATTTGAATGTAAACACTATTTGCAGGCAATGTCCAAACCAACACACCACAGCTGAATCCAGAACACGCCATTTGTAACTGGTGAGCTGGGATGGCCACCAGTGCAGAGTTTGCACACTCCAAGTTAGTGACAACATACATAAAGTGAGGAGCCTCCATGGAGAGTGTCTCCTTGTTTTCTTGCCGTAGACTGTTCCAGAAGGCCAAACTACAAGCATAGTAAGAGGGAAACTATAATCTGTAGGGAATTAGGCCTGGCCTGAGTTGCCCCAAAACTCTGCCGATCTACACGGAGTGCCACAAGCGGCGGAGAGCATTAGATGATGCAGTTCAAGATGATTTTTAGTGCGGGTGTTTGTCCGGCATCAGAAATGTAAATTTCACAGCCTCTCACAGCTGTCACCATATTTTGTATGGAGCGAGGACTTCTTCTGTGTCAAAGAGAGAGGCCACTCCCCTATCTGTCAATTTATTTTTCTAAATATATTATTTGGATATTTGGCAGCTTCTAAATTCTTTGATTGTTTTGGTACAGGTGTAACTTCATGTGTGCCAGTTTCAGTATATACACTTACAGTCGACACTGAATGAAAATAATTATATTTGAACAATTATGCGTTTTGACAAGAGCAGAAAGGTTTGCAGTCTTCGAAGGTGCTATTGACGTGTAAATGGCTGGTTTAGAAATCAAGAAATCCTGGGTTCCAAATGTTTTTACTTGTCTTTCTGAATCATTGTTTTAAGAAACATCAGCAACATACCAAATACAGTCTTTGTTGTTTTAGACAGACGAAATATGAAAACAGACTTTTTCAAAAAGCTAAGTAAATTGTTGAAAGGCTGTTATGCACAAAAAACAGAACGTTCTGCTGTTATTGTGCTTTCTGCTTCTTTTTAGGTTGAGAGTCCTCTAATGGCATCCTAGTTTGTTCTCAACACATGGATCCACAATATATTCCACAGTGGGACAAATTAGTCATTTGCATATGCGCTCCGGTGGCTGATGTCCAGTGAGGGGGGTATAGGGGAGCCCTTGCTTTATGGTAAACACTACTTTTACTTGCTGGCTCGTTCTTTGTAAGGCATGCTGAAATCAGTGCTTGAAGTGGAAAAATAGAAGTGCAGGTACTCTGTACCAGCCCATTTAAAGCACTGACTGAAATCCTGATTTGGGTGGAAGCAAGTTTCAGTTTTATCGGGATTACAAGTTGTGCACGAAAACTCACACATCGGGTACTACTGACTCTTCACATTCCACCAAGTAAACCGTGGTGGAATGGAAATGAGAGAGCTCTGAAAGAGGCAACACTTGAGGATATCGATGCACAAAACAGAGATTCCAAATGTTATGCCTCATTGTAAGTACAGGGAAAACTGTAATCATGTGGTAAATACTGCATCCCACAGCAGTACTAGAGTACTACGTACTGTAATACTGCGTTGACTTTTACCCGGACACTTATAATGGAGCCATTGGAGGAACACTCTTCAATTAGTAGAGAACTGGGGAACCAACCCGGTAACGCATAATAGAGTCGGTCTTTGGTTTCCTTGGTGCTTTTAATGTATTCCCAGACTATCGTTAGCGCGCAAATGGGTTTTGAGTGTTACCCCAGAGAGCTTGAGATAGAAAAAACTGTTCTTAATATTTTATGGGGAGTTTTGGTTTTTTAGAGAGAGCATTGCCTGTGAAATAGTGTTCACAAAAACGTGCAGGTTATTTAATTGGGATTTAAGAATTTACCAATACAATATACTTAATCATCACACAGCCTTTGGTCATCTGCAAGTCAATGGAGGACAAGCCTGTGTTGTGGTTGTATTGTGGAATACCTTACTTCACTGTTGGAAGCACGTCATTTCAGCCATAAAATCTACAAAGCAACAAACGAGAGAGAAGGGAGATTAAAACAAAAGATAAGTGTTTATGTACTTCGAAAACCACACGGAAGTGTTTGTACTTTGTATACATAAAGTATTTAATGTATTTGAAGTTACATGAAAAAGAAAGTGATTAAAACAAAATACAAAAGTATAGCAAAAGAGATGAAGAGTAGTAAAAACAGGTAAGTGAATATATAAATATATATGAATTATATATTGCAATGATTCTTATAGCCGCTACCTGGAGCTCATTTTCCAGTGAGAGAACATACATTGGAGTGATTATAACTTTTGCCTTCTCTGACCACCCTGAAAACTATTTTGAAAAGGCATGTTGAGAGAGAGTGGGCACATTCTTTTTCCAGGGAGAAACATGGCACACTAGAGGGAACTACGGGTGTACGCAAATTCAATGTTAACTTGTTAAACTCAGAGTGAATGGAAATGGCTCTCTTTGGTCCACTGACTAAATTTCCGATGTACTTGAATCCACACACTTCATTTCCGGTTCACTTGAATCCAGCAGCTTTCTCTGTTTCACAGATCCAGTCAAAACAAGCATTGGAAATGCAATAGGTCTCGCCTTCGTTTAAGTTAAAGCAATTCTTTTTGTAATTAGGTGGTTCCTTAGCTTTGCTTTTATTACTGTTTTTCAAACTTTCATGTACATAACATGCATATATGCATATATGTATATGTATGCATCTATTTATATAGATATGCAGATGTATACATATGTTTATATATGTATGTGTATATATATATATATATATATATATATATATATATATATACACATACATATATATATATAAATGCATATACATATATATGTGCATATGTGTGCGCAGAGAGAGGTAGAGAGGTAGAGGTAGATAGGTAGAGGTAGAGAGTAGTAGAGAGAGGTAGAGAATAGAGAGAAGAGAGTGAGTAGTAGAGAGTGAGTAGTAGACAGTGTGTAGTAGAGAGTGTAGTAGGGAGTGTGAAGTAGAGTAGTAGAGAGTAGTGAGTGTGTAGTAGAGAGTAGTAGAGTAGTAGAGAGTGTGTAGTAGAGTAGTAGTGTAGTAGAGTGTGTAGTAGTGTGTAGTAGAGTGAGTAGTAGAGAGTGAGTAGTACAGTAGTAGAGAGTGTAGTGGAGAGTGTGTAGTGGAGAGTGTGTAGTAGAGAGTGTGTAGTAGAGAATAGTAGAGACTAGTGAGTGTGTAGTAGTGAGTTTATAGTAGTGAGTGTGTAGTAGAGTGTGCAGTAGAGAGTAGGAGAGTGAGTAGTAGAGGGTGTAGTATAGAGTGAGTAGTGGAGAACAGTAGAGAGTAGGGAGTGTGTAACAGTGAGTGGTTGGGTGTGTGTGGTATGTGTGTGGTTGTGTGTGGTTGTGTGTGTGTATTGTGTTTGTGTGTGGTTATGTGGTGTTGTGTGGTTGTGTGGTTGTGTGTGGTTGTGTGTGTGGTGCATGCGTGTGTGTGGTTGTGTGTGTGTGGCGCATGTGTGGTTGTGTGTTTGGTTGTGTGTGTGGTTGTGTGTGTGATTGTGGTTGTGTGTGTGGTTTTGTGTGGTTGTGTGTGTGTTGTTTTGTGTGTGTGTGTGGTTGTGTGTGTGGTTGTGTGGTGTGTGTGGTTGTGGGTGTGTGTGTGGTTGTGTGTGTGGTTGGGCGTGTGGTGTGTGTGGTGTGTGTGGTGTGTGGTGTGTGTGTGGTTGTGTGTGGTTGTGTGTGGTTGTGTGTATTGTTGTGTGCGTGGTTATGTGGTGTTGTGTGGTTGTGTGTGTGAGGTTGTGTGTGTGTGGTTGTGTGTGTGGGCAGTGGTGCTGCTGCGAGGGGCAGCTGGTGTGAGCAATGCCCTGCTCTCAACACCATCTCCCAACACGCGGGCCCCAGATTAGAACCCAGGAAGCGGCAAAACCCTGAAAGGAATGCGCATAGGCGTCCGTTTTAAGCAGGTCTCACTCGTTTCAGCAACACAGGTTAAAAGCTACTATTGGGTGGTAGTAAGGTGTTACTGCGGGAGCCAGCGTCAAACTCTGCTGCGCATACATTCATCACTGGCACGTCTTGATAAGCTTTATGTCTGCCGCATACTGCTGCCGAGGCACGTCAGCTCTTTGGCACATGTGTAGCAGGCTAATGCATCCAATAATGCTTCTCTTACAGGGTATTTGTGCACAGCGCGGTGATCTCATGGCGCACTACTCGAGTACGAGGCCTCGAAATGCACTGGCACCAAGCAGCTTCGTGGGGGCTCAGAGCATACATCAAACACACCAGATGCCGGCCCGGCACTCCCTGCTGCAAGGACTCCGCTACTACAAGGATATCGAACCCGTCTTTTAAACGCTCGCAGAGGCCAGAGACGAGCGAAACTTGCGAAAGAAGAGGAAGGCTTCAATGTTTATGGCTCTGTTCTTATTGCACAATAATAAAAACGCAACTACAACAAATCAAGTTCCAACGCAAAGAAAATACATACACATCAGCGGATGTATGCACCCCACCCCCATTCTCCAAACTCTATTGTTAATACAACCCCGCTTATTGAAAACAAAAACAGATCCACTAAGCTTTCTCTTCCCTCCCACCCCCTCCAAATAAGGGCACGCCAGACAGAGACTTTACTCTTTTCGAAAAGGCCCACTTGGAAGTGCTCATCTGACTTCCTTTTGGTGTAAAAGGTTTATCTTTAAAGATAAGAAACCTTTTACGCCAAAAGTAAGTCAGACGAGCCAGTCCAAGTGGGCCATCTCAAAAAGAGAAACGTGTACGTCACACAAACCTTTTTCCCCAAAGGCCGGCCACCGTTTAGCATAAATGGTGACGCTGGCCAATGGGAAAGAGGGGCGGGGCATAAAACCCGCTAGTGAACTCTCCTGAAAACACTAAATCTCGCCAGCAAGACTGCGCATGTGCGCAGCTCTAGGATTCGACATAAAAAATTATGAGGTTGTACAACCATATTGTTCACAGGAAACGGCTGTTTGCCATGCCCTGTGTGCAAAAGTAGCAGCTTCTATTTGGCAGAGGCCTTTAGGCTGTGTAGGAGGCCCGTGAAGTAACCCAAAAACTCTGCTGCGCTACGTGTAGTTCTGCAAATGTTGATTTTCAGCACCAGGTGTTTGTCCCACACTGTAAAATCAGTGTGAACGGCACCATGCGCAGGGTAAGAGGGCGTGGTTTCTTTTCTTGTTGCTCAAGTAGATTTTCTACCTCAGTGGCAGCTTTCTCAACACGAACGGAAGGTTTCTCAATGTGAGCGGTCACAACGATCCACGACTGCCTGCATTGAAATCTCACTGACGGGTGGATTTGCATCAATCATGCTCGCCAACTTGACGTTGGCAAACAAGAAAAAACTCAGCTAAGCGGAGGGGAGTTTTTCAGAACTCTGTGTGCTCCGCAAAGCGTGGAGTGTGGAAAACTCCGCAAACTCTGCGAACGGAGCAGAGTTCACCACCCAGGCCTACTCTGAAGGGAAGATCATCTGAAAGACGATATATCATAAAAGATCTATTGTACACAAAAAACCCGTCATGTTTTATATTAATTTGCATTCTATTTATAGCTCTTAGATTATGCATAAGTAACATATCCTTTGTATCACAAAGGGGTGTATGGCTCAATTGCATGTGGTAACTTTTTGCGAAAAGAAAGCAAAAGATGAAAAAGAATTTCTGAACACAGATACGTTGTTGGGTGAAAGTTGCTGTCCATTTACTTTTCTGAGACTGTGGAATGTTTTAGTAAAATAAGCAATAAAACAGTCATACAGGATCTGACTTCCTACAGCTCTGTGATCCCTCTATGCTGACATTATAGACCCCATTCATCAAATGATGGGGCTGGTTTTCAGTGCAGGTGGATGCATCATCAGTTAGTGCCCAAATAAGGTCTAAAACCAATATATCTAAAGAGGAGATGGGCACTGTCAGATACCATTTGGTTTAAAGAAGTCCTTGTAATACCCAGAGGCATAATGTGGAGCTTGCCGTATTTCATATAACCATCAGCAAATGGCAACGGCGAATTCACCAGCATTTCTGACATTACGTCGAAAAGCTTGAACATTTTCGAGGAATTCATTGGCCTTTTACGTTTTATTCATTTAGCCAGTGTTTTCACAACCTGTGGCATTATTCCTCGATTCTTTTAAAAGAATATGTCCTTTTGTTGAAAAGATACCTCAGGTAAATATTTTCATTAAAAAAAATAAAAGACTACAAATGCCGAGTGGGCCGGAAGGGCTTGAACATTACTTACCAGAGTCAACTCTTGCTCAGCTAGCGCCCTGGGTGGAAATACATGTGGTGAACTTACTGCTGCTAATAAATAAAATGAGGTGGCAGGGCTCAAGTTTTGTGTTCACAGGTCAGTCCCTGGCTGATTACATCAGAGCAGTGATTGGCCTCTGAACAAAACCGTGCACCTTCCACAACTCACTGGCGCAAAGTGAGAGGGATGTCTGCATGGCCTTAATACAGAAAGGTCTGTGCGCCCCTCTGAAGATGGCCGCCCTGGTCCTACGCAGAGTATGCCCATTCCAAAGCTGGTCCTACCACTTACTACCGCTTCATTCCACCCACACAGCTTGCTTCCATGTGTATCATAGCCAGCACAGCACGCACCAATGGGCATGTCTGACCAGATTACATATATGACCGAATGGAATTTGGGTGAAAAGGTTGAATCACAGTTCAGCCACGAAAATTCAAATGGCATGACTAATGCTACTTGGCTATGATTCTACCTCATGCCTCTTTCTTCCACCTGCCTACAATTCCAATGATCATCCGTGCTTTCTCCCTTTGCTAATCCTTTCCTGCCTTTCTTGCCCAAGGGCCAAGTCACTCCTTGCCGCCTGCCCCTCCTGATCGCGCACGCCCCTGCTGCTGCCTCCTGCAGGGTTAGTTCCCCCTGAGCCCCGCCAGCGCTCTGCTTGTGGTTGTACATTGTTTGACATTGTTTTATTCAGCCTCTAATTTAGCTTACTGTTGCTCCTCTGCCTCTTTCGTTTTTTCCTTTCTGTAACTTATTTTTGGACCGGCCACCCCCCCACCACCCTCCTACTCCTGCCTTCTGTGCCCTGGTTTCTCCCGCCGCTTCCCTGTGGCCACGCCTCCTCGCCACCCCACTCCCACCTCTTAGCCACGCCTCCTCCCCCGCCTCATATGGGGACCGCCGCCCAGACGTGCAGCGGACGCGCCTAAGGCAAGCCCGTCTGCGCCCGTCCGCGCCCAGACCACGCCCAGCGGCAGAACCCCTGGACTCCGAAGCCACCACAAGACCAGACTGCACTACGACTCCAGCACCCTCCAAGCACTCAACACCGGACGTGACCACTCCTGCTACCGGGCCACCCCGAAGCACACCCAAGGGCCATTCACCTGCCGGAACTGCAGCTTTACCGGCATCCGGCCCACTAAACAATCAACGAGAGAACCCAACCACCTCCGATGCATCCTCCTCAACACCCGATCCGCACGCACCTCGGCACCAGACATCGCCATAGCAATCCCTGAGGGCTACAAGATCTCCCGCAGGGACCGCACCAACGGAGTGGGAGGGGGGATTGTCATCATCCACAAGGAAACCCTCATAATCTCGACCAACACCGAAGACACCCTCACCATCGCCGACCACATGCACTTCCAGATCCACACCACCCTCAGAGGAACACTCATCTACAGACCACCTGGACCCCGCCTCCACGGACTACATCCTCCTCGGGGACCTGAACTTCCACCTCGAGAACAACAACGACGCCAACTCCACCGCCCTGATCGCCAACCTCGCCAACCTCGGACTCAACCAGCTCGTGACGACACCCACCCACACCGCCGGACATACACTGGACCCCATCTTCTCCGCAAGTCCCCACGTCTCCTTCAACCACACCACCGAACCCCACTGGACCGACCACAGATGCGCCCACTTCACCTTCAGGAAACCCACCACACACCACCGCATCCAACAGTTGCCACGCCGCTGCTGGGGCAAAGCCACCAAGGACCAACTGACCACTCCCCTCGCCCTGAGACCACCCGCCGACCCCACCGACCCCGACACCGGCGCCACCAACCTCAACCAATGGATCAATGACTGCGCCAACACCCTCGCCCCACTCAAGACCTCCGCAACCAATCACACCAACAAGAAAGCCGCGTGGTTCACCGAGACCTCCAGACCTCCAAGCACACCTGTCGGAAGCTGGAGAAGAAATGGCTCTGCAACAGTTCACCAGGCAGCTACTCAGCCCACAAAAATGCCACCTGCAAACACCACCAACTCATCAGGACCGCCAAGAGGACCGCCTTCAAGGTCCTCCTAGACAACAACGCACACAACTCCAAAGAGCTCTTCAGCATCGTGAAAGAACTCTCCAACCCCAGCTCCAACACCAACGACATCCCACCTTCACAGGACCTATGCGACTCACTGGCCACCTTCTTTCACAGCAAGATCACCGACATCCACGACAGTTTCAACTCCGACACCCACACATCCACCGCCGAGACAACCACCTTTGCGACCTCCACCCGCACCAGTCGCCTGACCGCCTGGACCAACGTCAGTGACGGAAGACACCATCAAGGCCATGAACTCCATCCACTCCGGATTCCCATCTGACCCATGTTCTCACCACGTTTTCAACTAAGCCAGCGCAACCATCGCACCCCATCTACGAAAAACAATCAACTCCTCCTTCGAGACAGCAACCTTCCCGGAGAGCTGGAAGCATGCCGAGATCAACGCCCTACTGAAGAAACCCAAAGCGGACCCCCAAGGACCTCAAGAACTTCCGGCCCATCTCCCTGCTCCCCTTCCCGGCGAAAGTCACGGAGAACATCGTCAACAGACAGCTGACCCGCTACCTCAAAGACAACAACACCCTAGACCCATCCCAGTCCAGCTTCCGCAGCAACCACAGCACCGAGACCGCCCTCATCGCCGCCACCGACAATATCAGAATCCTGATGGACAAAGGAGAAACAGCCGCCCTCATCCTTCTGGACCTATCAGCAGCCTACGACACGGTCTGCCACCGCACATAACAGCGCGCCTCCATGACGCCGGAATCCAGGAGAATGCATGGCTTGGACCACATCCTTTCTCTACGGCAGAACCCAGAGCGTCCGCCTCCCACCCTTTTGCTCCAAGATCACCAAGATCATCTGCTGCGTCCCACAGGGATCCTCCCTCAGCCCGACGCTGTTCAACATCTACATGGCACCACTTGCCCGCGTCGCACGACAACATAACCTCAACATCATCTCCTATGCTGACGACACCCAGCTGATCATATCCCTCACCGAAGACCCACACACCGCCAAAGCCAACCTCCACAGAGGAATGAAGGCCGTTGCCGAATGGATGAAGCACAGCAGACTGAAGCTGAATTCAGACAAGATGGAGGTCCTCATCCTGGGCTCCACCCCCTCAGCCTGGGACGTCTCCTGGTGGCAAACATCACTAGGAACACCCCCAGAACCCACCGGCCATGCACGCAACCTGGGGATCATCCTAGACTCCACACTCTCCATGACCAAGCAAGTCAACGCAGTCTCTGCGTCCTGCTTCAACACCCTCCGAATGCTCAGCAGAATCTTCAAATGAATCCCCTCCGACACTAGAAAGACCGTCACCCATGCCCTCATCACCAGCAGACTGGACTACGGGAACACCCTCTATGCAGGAACAACAACCAAGCTCCTGAAGTGGCTGCAACGCATTCAGAACACCGTGGCACAACTGATCCTCGAGATCCCACGATGCAGCCACCTCACACCCCACCTAGGAGACCTGCACTGGCTCCCCGTCGACAAGAGTATCCCCTTCAAACGCCTCATCCACGCACACAAGGCCCTCCACAACGCCGGACCAGTATATTTCAATGACCGACTCACCTTCCACACCCCCACCCACAGCCTCTGCTCTGCCAACCTCGCCCTCGCCACAGTTCCTCGCATCCGGAAAACCACCGGCCGCGGCAGATCCTTCTCCTACCTCGCTGCCAAGACCTGGAACACTCTCCCCACCAACCTACGACAGGCCCAGGACCTGCTGGCCTTCAGGAGACTTCTCAAAACCTGGCTCTTCAATCAGTAGCAGCCCCCCCCTGTCCCCCACCCCCCCCCAGCGCCTTGAGACCCTCACGGGTATGTAGCGCGCTTTACAAATGTATTTTGTTGTTGTTGTTTCTCTTCTTCCTTCTTTTTCCCTTTTCAGTTTTTTTCTCTTGTATTTTGGGTGTAAGCCTGCCAATAAAATTAAGTTCCCGCCCTCAGCCTGCCAAGACACTGCCACATCTCCCAGGATCTGTGCACACTCCACTGGCTCCCCAAGAAAGCTAGAGTCACCTTCAAGATGCTCACAAGGCCCTCCATGACACCGGACCAGTATACCTGAACAGCCTACTCAAATTCCATGCACCCCAAAGGACCCTACGATCAGCCAACCTCTCCTACGCAGTGGTCCCCCGCACCAGAAAGACCAGCTCAGGTGGCCGCTCCTTCTCCTTCCTCGTGGCCATAGCCTGGACCGCCCTCCCTCTCCACCCCAGACAGACAACATCTCTCCACATCTTCACAAGAAACTTCAAAACTTGGCTCTTCCACAGACCCCCATCCTTGTTGGCCTGAAACCTGCAAAACCCTCCTGCCCCAGTGCCTTGAGACCCTCACGGGTGAGTAGTAGCGCTTAACAAACAAGTGATTGATTGATTAAAAAACGTGAGTCTGTGCCATCAACCAGAAACTACCTGTGCAAATTAAACAATGCAAGTTCTAGAATGCTGAAACTACAGTTTGCCAGAGGTTGGTATTGTGGAGTGAGATGTGGTCGAAGTCAGGTTTTGGGGGGAATAAGGTTTTCCTTTGTTTCTCCCCATCTGGCAAAAAAAACCAAGACATAATTAGGAGAGATTGAATAAATGGAACAGATTTACAAAACAAATGAAAATATAGAAGCTAGATATTACATACAATGACGTAAAAGAGGATATTTAAATTCAAACAGAAGTAATCTAAAAGAGATTAACACAGGTGAACAATATTGTGACACTGAGGGCGAACCTTGTAGTGAGTCTTTCTGCAATTGCAACCAAACAGAACATGATGAGGAAAGAACGAGAGTCTTCCAAACTTCCTACAGTTTGTCATATAGGTATATTCCATCCTCGGGTACAATGCAACTTGCTATATAACAAGCATTTGGAATGTTTTTAGGACCTTATATGTACTTAGCTATGCAGCACATTAGCCAGGGTGCTGAAACAGCTACTGTTCTTTAACATGGAGGGAAAGTAAGCACTAAGCTGCGGAAAACGCCAGGTATGGGAACCCATGGAGAGAAATATTGCCCAACAGTGGGAAATTTTATACTCTAAAGCTCTGTTTTTAATATAAAATCTGGGCCTTCTTCAGACCACTGTGCAAAACTCTTTCAAGCAAGCACTACCCTGTGGTGTAGAAGCTCCTGGTGTGCTGTGCTGCAAGGCCTCGTCGGGGGTATGAAGTGCTTCCAACCAAGCACTACCCTGTGGTGTAGCAGCTCTCGGTGTGCTGTGCTGCAAGGCCTCGTCAGGGGTATGAAGTGCTTCCAACCAAGCACTACCCTGTAGTGTAGCAGCTCCCACTGTACTGTGCTGCAGGGCCTTGTCAGGGGTATGAAGTAATTCAAACCCAGCACTACCCTGTGTGTAGCATGGTCTGATGTGCTACAGGGCCTTGTGGGGGCATAAAATGCCTCCAACAAAGCACTACCCCGTGGTGTAGCATGCTCTGGGGTGCTAATGTGATGCAGAGCCGTGTCGGGGAATGAAGTGCTTCCAAACAAGCACTTGACTGTGATGCAGCAGCTCCCGGTGTGCCGTGCTGCAGGGCCTCATCGGGGGTATGAAGTGCTTACAACCAAGCACTACTCTCCGGTGTAACAGCTCCTGGTGTGCTGTGCTACAGGGCCTTGTTGGGGGGTATGAAGTGCTGTGTAAGTGCCATTAAATCCATACAATCTTCTGACAGTATGATTGATGAGGTGAGTAGGTGAAAAACAATCACCTCTTTGTAAACAGCTTAAAAAGTACCATGCACTCAGGCTTTTACATGCTACTCTCTACCAAGCCTGATCTCGCTTGCAACCAGTATTCTTACTATTGTCCACCAGAGAAGTCTGTCCTCTAGTCTCATCCTCTCTTGGACGCCTTTTAGTCCAAATAACAATAACATATGCCTTCTTAATGTATCTATGAGTCAACGGTAAAAAGCACCCCAACTCATTTATGTAGCAACGGTCTGACTCAACTTCACGTTCATCCATGGTCTCCAGCTTGGTACAGAGTGCTCGCACCCTTGGTCTGCCACCGCCACCACCCTGACCAGTCTCGTCTCTCTTTAGGGAATGATGCAAATCACTCAGGTAGCGTAGGGTGCGGCAAAAACAGGTGAAAAGCTGGTTTGTCAGGCCGCCCCGCCCAAACATGCAGCGGGCAAGCAGTGCCTTGGTCAGGGTGTTAATAATGCTCTTCCTCAATGGCTCACCAACGTTCTCTTAGATTATGCCGCCATGTTACCGGAAAGCTACTTCTACTAGAAACTCGCGCATGTAACCAAGAGTGCAATGGTGCTACTTGGAGGAACATCAAAGGAGGAACATCAACAGATCAATGTCCATTTCTGGTGGACACTGGGCTCCCCCCTCACCTAACATGGCCAAACCTGCACTACCCATAGCGCCGTCTCTCACTCTCTCTCTGCCTCTCTCTCTCACTCTGTTCTCACCCCCCTCCTGTCCGTTCTCTCCAGTTACGGGTTAAGATTTACGGCCTCATTAAGCCAGAGCCACCACAGAAATCTCTCATATGGCGGCCATATTAAAGTGAGTGAGTTAACTGTTTAGCACACCAGTAAGTACTTACAATAAAATGCTATTGCACGCTATCCATTAAGAACCAATAGCCCACTACTGTGCAACTGTCAGGAATAAATTAGTTTCACAATGATAAGCATCACTTCATGAAACAACTCTACAAATTCTTAGGCTGTGCTTTCAGTGTTTCGATTTATCAATATTAAATACAACACGCTGGAAAAACAAGCATTTGCAAAGCAATAGGACTCATATTTACACAAGACCTATTGCATTGGAAACTGGAGTGCGGGTGGGCAAGATAGCATGAACAATGGGAGTAAGGAGGGGCCGAGAAGGCACGAACTGCGGGAGGGGTGGAGGCATAGGATGACAATAATGCTCAGTCTAAATAAAAAATACTGTGCAACACTCAAAGTAAAGGGGCCAGTAGCCATGGAGGGATACAAATGACGACATAGGCGTCATGAGGAGGGACTAACAAGCCGAAAACCAATCGAAAGGCAGCATTTAGGAAGTAAGCCAATGAAAAAGATGGGTGAAGAGTGGGCAGAGCTTCCCCGGAGCTTCCACTCGATAATGAATGCTGCATGCCTGCCAAAGTGAGCAGCGCATGCGCGCTGCCGCTATAGGCTCAACGTAAAAAACAGCAATTTGTAAATTCCTTATATTGGCGATGTTTAAAAAAGTGCCTTACAAGTACATCGGATTTAGCAGCATTTCGCTGGACCTAGGTTAATAGGAAATTGAGGATAATCCACTGCTGATGTGAACATGTTTAACGTATTAACATCCCTAGTACAGCTTCAAATCTTGACAGCCTCTTAAATCAAAGCTATGGTTACATTAATCCTAAAGGCTGAAGGATGTATGCACACAGAGTTGAAATCCCCTCATGTAAACCATGTTTGACATCTGATAGGCAGGGGAAATGTCTAGAGCAGTCCCCATCAGACACAGTCTTAAGGGATGGGAGCACTGGATGCCATTCATGAAAAGAGCAGAATTCTGGCCAAATTTTCACCGGTGTTGCAAAAGTGCCCAGTTTCAGGGAGAATGAGCAAAACTGTGTTTCTCTCAACTCCTCTTTAATCAATTGTGAATGACTGTGGTACTCAAATTTAAAACCAACATAACCATTATTCCCTTCTACTTTATCAAATGGATTGCTTCTAAAAAAGCAACATATAGGAAGTGTTTATGGTAATTGTTTTGTGAAATGCAGAAGTCATTTGATTTCCTCCCTGCACAACAGACCTCTACTTCACTTTCCTATCAAAACAGCAAAAGAGCAGCGTGAGCAAAGCGAGCCGAGAGTCAGTTTCACCCTGAACCTTTTGCACACTATTGGTGCACACATTGGAAAGAAGTCTATTGTAACTATCTGTGCAGAGATGGGTCATGCCTTATGCCACCTAGATAAAAACAAGTGAAGCCAGTTACAAACAAATTCTGTAGGCCCTCTGGGGTGTAAACCGGTCATATCAATCACCTGGGCAACATGTAACTAACAAGACTAGGCCTAACATATTTGGCTTTTCAGGAAGCTAAGGCACATTTTACTCTCAAATGCGTTGAAAGCAATAAAGGACTCAACATGCTATTATTTAGTTTTTGTCTAATACCCCTTAGTAATGCACTTAATAATGTCACAGCTTTGAAATATATGTTTAAACTTAAAATGATAAGAGCCATCAACACTGTTTTTAAACATGCTCCTTTATTTATACAGTTCAGCTGTTTATTAAATTGGCACATTGGTTAAGCATATAAGTAACTTGTTTCTAAATAACACGTCATACTACAGTTTTTTCATTCCTATGCTACTCAATTTATTGAACTCTGAAGGATGAAAGCCTATGTTCGTGTTGTCGGGACTGAAATTAATGAGTTTCCTGGCCAAAAGCAAGCACTTCAGAAGCACGACTGTAGCTAACCCTGGGGGAATGTTGCTTACGCTGGCGTAATCTCATGTGATTTTCAGCATTTGACATTTTGATTGCTAATGAAAAGCCAGAGATTACGCTACTATGCCACGTTGCGTAATCTAGCTTTATTACGGTAAAAATCCTGTTGTGGGAGCACAGGACCAATGAAAACAAATCGGACATGAGCAGCTGTTGTTCACGTCATGCTAGATTTTTAGATTTTGTTTTAGCAAGAAATACATCCTAATATCCAAAATGGATGCAAAGACGCATTTCTTACTGAAAAATAGCTCTAAATCGACAGCTACTGCTTTGTTTACTTCTAATATGAGTGGGATGGGCAATTGGTATTGCTTAATTCAAACACAAGACGTATCTCCTCTGGTCTCCAAGTTTTTGGAGAAGATCGCCTCGGAAACCCAGTGTGTTTTTTCCCACCAAGAATGGCAGAAAATATCAACCACAGCAAAGAAGACACTTAGAGCTGCCAATTACAAAAGAATGGCTTTCCTTTCACATTGGATGGCACTCCAACGGCTTTAAACAAAATGTATCCAGAGGTGGAAAATAGGTGCTTTCGCTGTTCTGCCAGATCGGAAGGGGGCTGGAGGCATATATTTTTCTTATGTCCCAAGTTGGAAGGGTTGGAAGAAACTATTTGGGTATATTAGCCAGGCGATTAAAAAACAGTTTGATCCAATAGCAGAAGCAGCCCTCTTCAGTACAACTAGAAGGGAGGTTTCACTGTCGAAGGCTGAAGGGCTTTTTCTTGCTTCTTCAATGTTGGTTGCTCGTTCTCAAACTCTACAAAATTGGAGATCACAGGAAGTACCGGTGTTTGAGAAATGGTTTAATAAAATGGTCCGTTCAAAAAAATTCGAAGAAGCATATGCAAAACAAACCGTGTCCTTGGGATGCCTTCTGGCAGGGACACTGAGAAAGCAGGCAAGTGGCCAGCATGGGGTCAGCAGTAGCCGGTCATCGCACTTGCAACCCGGGTCGGGCCTGACGGCCACCCACACAAATTGGCGGCAGCAAGGTTAGCCTGGAGGCCGCAAGTGCCTGGCACCAAAGGAGGGAGGCCGTCACACAAGGGGCTCCCTATTTCCTGGAAGGAAACTGTGGACATGTCCAGAGCAGTTTTTTCACGTTCCCATAGCACAGAGAGAGTTGAGTCAAGTCCTTGAGATGCAAGGCCATGACTCTGCTCTAAACTTACTGGCACGGGCACAGCTCCAGAAATATGCTGCATCTCTTCAGTGAGGTGGCAGGACTCTGCTTAGCAGGGCTAGGTGATAGCTTTAGAGACAGGCAAGCTGACTGAGGCCCGGAAGGACTAATCCCTCCCCTCCTGCTCCAGATCAGGGATTACCCATGGATTTGCAGTATCAGTGCGGATAAGGAGGTGAACTTTATCCACTCACGTTAGGCTCATGCAGGCATAGAGCCTGAAGTGAAGAAGGCGGAGGGAGTAGCAGCTACCTTACGACAAGCATTGGCAAAGGCAAAAGTTTCGACATTTGTGTATGATGAGTTTTGCACAGTCCTCGTTAATCACACAGAATAGGTACAGCAGCAGAAAAAAAACATATTTCGTGCACATACACACCGAGTACTGCCACTGTATTTCTGTAGTTCTTGTTGATGAACTATGACAGCCTTGTGCCTAAACTAACTTTTCTGAGGCAGTACTTTTGTTATTGTATTCACCATTAGTATGGATACTATCTAATGAGACTACAGAATTGACCTCTTGTGCCAGACTAAGGTTAACATCTATGAGTACTCGACGATTCCTCGCAGATGACATAGATGTGGTAGTAAGACCAAAACGAGGGCGCAAAGGTCACTTATTGATTTCTGGTTTTTATGATTCCTTGTGACCTGTTCATTTACTGCAAGGAGGTGATGTCCTAATGCAACCCTGTTGATGGTTTCAGTTCCAAAATGATCTATGCTTTCTGTAAAGGTATACCAAAGGAAGCGAGAGGACTGATTCAGGTATGGAATTGGCTTGAGGGGCACACTGACAAGAGTGGGTGCATATAGAATCCCTGAGAATTAATGGGGAGCACCTGCAAGGTGAAGAGACGAAAGTTGGAAGAGAAAATATCTGGTCAGGATCTGTACCATATGAACAGGCCCATCCAATGCCTTGTCCAACACACCTAAAACGGATGAGGAGAAGGTGGGGTGATGAATGTGCCAAAAGCTGCAGGCGGGTGCAGAAACATAAGGGGCACTGCTCAATTCCTGTAAACATGAGCCTGGATATTATTCCAGCTGATGGTAATTGATGGTTTCCTTTCACGTCAAGGGCAGCACCTGGCTTGGGAATGAGCTAGCTGCTTGTAGATCTCAATACATTCAGAGAGTAGCTTATAGATGCTTTTTCAGTCAGTTTGGCTAAGAAGCACCCTTTAGCAATGTGTGAGGAACTCTCAGGTTTCTTTATGTCAAGTGCACATTTCTTCAGGAAATTCTAGATATATTGAATGCCAAGTTGTCAGGAAAGTCTCCAGATTTGAAGTAGGTGGTAAGCGTGTTTCTTGCAGCCTCAGAGGAATGGGGGGCACTCAGGAGTTTCTTCAACGCAATTAGACTGCAGGGGTCTGCAGGCAACGTGGATTTATAATACTTTCCTCTATGCTTTATAAACAGAACAGGGTCAATTACTTTAAGGAAACCAAAGGCGCTGGTGCTTTGCTAAAGGAAGCAGTCAGAACTGTATTTAAACAATCCATACTTTCACTCTTGGATTAGGTTTATGTAAATCCTTTCCCGGATGCTCCGACTGCTGAATTGGTTTTCCAAGCCGAGTTGTGGAACGCACTGACCAGCAAAGTATACACATTAGAATGCAGAATTAAGGAAAATATACAATGTCTCTTATTTTAGAAATCTAATATTTCTTTGTTAAATATACTGGAATTGTCGTGTAAAAATATTTTCCTCTATAATTTATCTGTGGAATATTTTTAAAATACTTTCTTGTATTCCTAGTTCCATATTGCCAATTTAATCTTGCGCATTTTACCTTAATTTGAGTGGCTGGTGGCACTAAACAAATGTAAATATATTTATAATGATGCGGATTTCATGTACTGTGGCTATTGCCTGAGGTGATGGTCTCAGAGAAGTCATCGTAGGACTCGATTCAAATTTCTGTTATCTCAACTCATGTATTTGCTAGAAAAGTGCAATAGTCTGTCGAAGCGCTTGACGGCATTATCAGCAGTGAGCAGCTGAATTAAAACATTACTTGAAGGGAAGATGTCTGCGAGCACTATGATGCTCACAATAATAGAGAGGTGTGAATTAAAAATAAAGCTGCTGGCGGAGCAGTATATATAAACTAAAACATGCACAGCTTCGCTCCTGGGTAACATTTCGTACAAAGAAAGTTTTTTTGTGAATCGTCTCACAAACCGTGTAGGCAAGAGAATTATCAATTCACTTGCAAAAAGTTTTAAACATTTTACTCTCGCAAAACCTATTTTGTCATTTTTGTGCTGGTTTTTTCTTTCCGGTTAACAAAACATAACTATACTCTGCTGGTGTCAGTAATCTGAGGCTGTAGGATGAAAACAAGGGCATCATTATGGTTTGACATAGTGGCTCCGCTTCCTCCTTTACAGGTGTGGAAACCACTAAGTCAGCCGCGGTCACTGCAGGTAAGAGCAGTGGGGCCGGCTGGGGGGGATTTAGAGAGACGACCACGAGGGAAAATTAATTAGGCACTAGGTGTTTGAGGATGGTACCTCAGCTGATTCTGATGCCGAAAACCCTTGACCCGGCAGCCCAACTGTGACAGGGCACTGACCATTGCCGGCATGGGAACCCAAAGCCACCCTGCCAATTTTGTAGGACCAGCACCCTTCTCCCCCCTGGGAGGAGGGATGTACGAGGGGGCGGGGGGGGGGGGGTACAAGTGTAAAGCACTGCTGCTTTTGTTTCGGGGGGCCAATATTGCAACACCACTATAAAACTGGCCCCAGTAACAAAAATCGCCCCCCACCGCTGCAAAACCGTCCCCCACTCTTCCAGCCTCCTGGGGAAATGTTTGATCTACAGCCAGTCCAGCCCTGGCACTTAGTCACAGTAGTAGTAGTCTTGCCCTATTTAGGGATGGACTATTGCCACTGATTTTCCCTACCCAAAAAGAATAGCAGACCGGGGTAGGGAAAATAAACAATTGTTCCCATGCTCTTGCAGAAAACTCTGTGCACGTCAGGGCCATTATTTAATTTTGTTTTTCATAACCAAACACTTGCTTTGGGGATTTGTTTGAGAAAAGGCAAAAGGAATTCCATAAATGTCAATACAAGATGGCCGCATGCTTGTCATTCAACTTCAAGAAAAGTGCCTCTACCAGAGATGTTGGTGCATTTTCACCAAAGAGATCCCCACGAGAAAGGTAGAGATCTCCAAATCCAGTGGACAGTCCTCTGTTGCAGGCCAGAGACCAGGGCCTCCACTGACCTGGTAGACTTGCGGGTCACCTTCCCAGTCCTAAATGAGGACCATAGTCTGATCTACTTGTCCATTAATCCATGGCTTAGTGCACAAAGAGCCAATCAGGGACAGTGAAAGTAACATTGATCTCTACTGAACTAATTTCTTATGTCAGTGCCAATTTGTGAGTCCTTAATGGAGAGATGAAGAATTCGTTCATGTGTCGATAACAACTATTTAGTGATGTTGCAAAATGTCAATCTGTTGTCATCATTTCTGTCGTCATTATTTTTGTGGGTGTTATTCTTTTAAGTGCTCCTTCTGCCTTATTTTAAGGTGATTTCTCCTGGCAATTGCCCTCCACCATTTTCATGACCCATCTCCTCTTGGCAATCCATTTTTTAGGTCAAAGCCTACCAGTCTGGTTGCTAGACATCTTGGGGAAATTCAGAATGCTTCGCCGGGAATGCATTCCACCCGTTGCTTACCATTGGCTTTGTGGTTTATAACTCATATTTTCTGGCTTTCTATTTGCTGGATTTGTGAAAAGGTAAGGGCCGATGTTCGACCAAGAACCCTTCAGTATTTGCCCGGCGTTAGCCGCCTCTCATACCATTCGAGATTACCAAACAAAGAGGCAGGCGCTGGAGACAGAAGGCAGGAAACAGGAGTTTATTCCGACGGAGCAGAACTCGTCAAATCAGACAACAGGGTATCTTCTCGAGGTGCTCTAACCGCATCTCTGAGGCCTGGCCTCTTATACACAGGTTTATGGCTTTATTACATACACTGCATCCGTAATGTTTCTTTGAAGGACAGAAAAGACATCCTCGGAATCCCCGGTCCAGGCCCGTTCCCACACACATCTACAGTAGAGTTCCCACCGCGATCTCAGCATGTGGTGGTTATCGCGCAGCTGGACATTCCGCTGGGAACGGGGATGTGTGTGATCAGCCGGATCTTCGGGGTGCGAAAGCATTAATTAATCCCCGCTCCTTTGATGTGAGGCGAGGTCCTACTGTAGGGGGCAATAAACTGCATCTGTTGGGCTAGGTGATGGCCTGGGATCAGGCCGGACAATCGGGCAGGGAGGAAGAGTTTATCAAAAAGGGCCTGTTCTTTGAATGAGATGAAAGAGCGAGGGGGTTCAGCACGGGATGTGGCTCGGAGACAGGGTCGCGTTAGAGGTGCGTTTATGGCCAAAGCAGGAGAGACCGGGGGCTGTCGGGGCCGAGGGGGAATGCTTGCGAGGCCGGGGAGTGAGGGGGAGAGATGCGCAGGCTATTGGCAGTGGGCAGAGAGGCCTCGACACACAAAATGGCTGCCACTTACGTGCATGATGGGGCCTAAAAGGGACAAGATGGGGTGGCCACTGTTTCACGATTTTCACTTTACTTTCAACAGTGGCTGTGGTGAACATAAATGAACGCCGCTTATGTATACCTAACTTTAGTCATTTTCCACAGTCCCCAGTTTTTATCATAAGTTAGTTCATTCCTGTTCATGTCACAGGTGAGGATGTACAAGCTGACATTAGTTATACAATTCGCTTTGGTAGCCCATATGCATTACAGGCAGATGGAAATAATTCTGCTATCAATGCAGACAGAATCGTACATAACCATATGTAGTCAATGTGATGGGCGGGGAGACAGTGCATACAAAATTACATTAGCTGCGTCATACGTTAGACCTTGGAGGCGGGGCCATTACTTTAGACGATGTAGGAGATTCGCCCGAATACAAACATGATGTAATACAAAAAATGTTCTGGCAGGATAAGGGCTATTATCACTTGAGGTCTGGACTCCATGGGGGTCAAAACTTAGACAGCATGTTCATGTGCATAACTGGTGTTCTACAATCATCAAGATACAGAGTTAACGCCTTCTTAGTTATCCATGTACAGTTGAAAGTGACCGATGTAAGGTTTCGAAAGCTCAATTGGGTGGTAATCAATACAAAGCGGTTGGGAGAGGAATTCAACTTAATACAAGGGACAGTCAAGGGGTGACAATGTTCAAAAAAAGGTTCGTCTTTCCAGTGTCTTATTACAGCGAGCCATCACTGGTAGGCTCTCATTGTTTTTCTTCTTTCGTTGGCACTGTTGAGCACTGGCGGTGGAGCTATGCTTCCAGCTCGGATTCAGATTTCGCGTTGCAGGGTGTGGCCACTCTTTGCTCTCGGACCACAGTCCTGTTTGTCCTGTTACCTAACTAATCTACCATAGGTACTTTAGTCGGGGGAACCCGTATCCCGTTCTTCTTTCGGGACAAACCCTATTCTATCTTTTGTGCAGTGTTTCTTCTTTAAGTCAAGTTAAAAAACTCCATATGGAAAAAGGGGTGATGGGGGCGTGCTCTGGGAGGCCGAGGGAAAAGAGGGTGGAGTGGGATCAGGTCTGAAACGGACCAAGGAGGGCAGAAATTTCAAGCAAGTGGGCCCATCAATCGGGCACAATGGGCTGGGACTTTCGGCACAAGCTCATCAACATGTAGGGGCTTCTGGACAGCCCTTCTTTCCTTCACTTTCCACGTTGAGAATGATGCCTTGTCCCGCAACTCTTTGCTCTGTGGCTCCACCTTGGTCGAGGTCATAGATATTCCCCGATCTGCAGCCAGGCTGTGTGTCACGTCCGGCCCCTCTCCTCCGACGACCGCACGTTATCTTTAAATGAGTACAAAAAAAACAAGTCTTAGAGAACTGGCAGGGGAAGATGTTTACACACTTTAATTTCTCTCCCAACCCCAAGTAGTTGGGGAAAACGCTTATTGGTCACGATAGGGTGGATGCTTAGTAACCCTTACATCGGTGTATGCTGTTAACTCATGCATCATTGCTGTGGTGCAGGTCTGCAAGTATCTTTCTATTTTCAAACATCATGTCTGTCTGGTGTTTATTCCTGTTATATTCGCGAGCGTGGCAAGAAGTCTGATATCCAACAATTACATGGTTCATCGAATTCAAACCGGCTCCTCCAGTAGAGACTTGTGTTTTTCTAAAACAAATCCTGTTGAGCTATATTTTTCTTCAAGGTCTGCTAATTCATAAAAAGTGTGAAGTGCTTACTATCATGGGCTTACAGCTACTTTTTCCAGGGAAGGACATACGTTAAGCATTTTTTTCTCTTTTCTGACAGCAACGGCTAACTTTTATCAGTTTTAGGACGATTTATCTTTAAAAACAAGGTCATCAGCTACAGTCTTTAAGATTTTCTGGGATGGCTGGTTACAGAACTGGGACCATTCTGGAAAAACGGGGACGTTTCAGACATTCTACTTTTGTGCAATGGGCGGTGGTAATCCAAATGATGAGGGTGGTGTTACTAAAGCACTAAAACAAAAGCCACTGACATATAGTTCCCTTTTAAGGGTCAGATTAGGGGACATCAGTCGTCTTACCTGTCCTTTCTTTCTCAGCCAATTAAGTTCCATCATTTTACAGAAAGGAGAGGTAGTAATATGGCAAAACACGATCGTTTTGTTTCTGTCAATTTGTTCAAACACTGTCGTGTCTAAAGCCAATTATACCTGTGCCGGCGAGGTACAGTGTCGTCATTTATTCAAAAGGGAGCAAGGGAGCCCTCAGAGGGAGAGAGCGTCGTGTGCACCAAATAGGCTATTAGTACACGTACAACATAAAGAGAGAGAGAGAGAAACGTGTATAATAATAGGTTATTCAGTGCACACATATATAGAACAGTACGGGTCGGTTTCACGTATAAAACACAAGCTGAGGGAAAACATAAATTCATAGTTTACGTACACACAAATACCAGATAGGGTGCGACAGTACATACATCAAGTACGGAAACCTAAGACAGAACACAGAGCTATTTTGGGCAAAGGGCTTTGTCATGCATGTTGCGTTTTCTCAGTATTCCCTTTAATTCATTCTGGGGGTCGAGCTCTTTGTTCTCCTTCCTTCCTAATAGTAGACAATTTTTGTTGGTAACCTCGCTTCAAAAATACTTACTCCTTTTTAATTGGTCGGACACTAGTCCAGTCGCGCTTATACTCACGGTGGGGTCTTCCAACATCTAGCAAATGATGATCCAAGCTGAGGTAAAGGAGGGGTGTCAGTCGGACGTGCGGTGGTACAATTCTGACTTTTCTATGAGGGTGGAAGAAGAAGGGGTAAATCTAAAAATAACAATATCCCTAATATCTGGGCTGAGGGGGATTTTGGATGAACCCCAACCCGGGGTACTCTTAACTTTTCTTATTTAGTCAGCACATAAATTGACTCACTGGTGCGCATTATTTTGGGTGTACATTTGGGATATCGGTTGGGGTTGGGTTTGTCGTACTGAAATAAGCCTTCGAGTTTCTGGTGTAGGCCACTCTCCCATTCGCTAGCTCCAGAGAGAGTCGTTCCTAAGTAAGGTAAGTGCTATATTTTTATTCGTCTTTCACATGCAGGTACCATGTTCGGGCTTAATTTTCCTATCCCATTAACCGGTCGATCAACGCCTCAATCATACAAAAAGCATTCTTTTATTGACACAGACGTGCGCCACACATATGCATTCATACCGTACAAATCAGGGCCCATGCGCACATTCATACCATACAATTCTTCACGCTCCCAGAGATAGCTCCTACATATAATGTACCGTCTCACAGAGCTAGCCTATTTTCCTCACGTGGAACACGATGCGGTTTTAGGTCTTCTCCATACTTCAGCCGAAATTCCAATGTAACCTGCAAAAAGAAAAAGAGGGGGGGGCAGCATTCAAAGCCCATCAGCGCGCATAAACACGAAAATGTTTTTACCTACCACGTACTTGACTTGTTTCTCTGGGATGCAGTCCCTTATGTCTCGGCATTGAAGCCCAGAGGAACTGGTAGTGGGGCAAAGATAACCAATGGTAGTCTGTTCATTACATAGATCGCCCGAGGGCAGTAGTACAGACCGCGTGTAGGAGAGGGTCAAAGGCCAGGGGTATTCAGTATAAGGTGGGGGGTGACGGATTCATGTTTTCATTCGAGGAAAAGAAAAGGTTTACGGTGGTATAGGGTCGTTCCTGTTCGCAGAGCATGGTATTTAAAAAAACAACCCTATCAATCTAAATGACTGTTACGATGCTAGTTCCATATATTTTTCTTTTAAAACCTTGATTGTAAAAATGTCAGCATTCAAATACGGGCCTCCAACCATACAGGCCGGCCACGGGGCAGACGGGAAATGCATGAGGTAAGGAGAGATTACACTGTAGTATAGGAGTACGTAACGAGCGAGCCATTTAATTGGAAAAAACTAAACGTGACAAACGGTTGCAGGATCAGTGAAGGTTGATTTTATAATTGAAAGTATAACAGGATCAGTTACAATAAAATCGTCCATACGCACACCATGGGCGAGTATCATGAGTAACATTACTTCGGAGCTTTTAATAATACAATAATCAATAGTAAAAAACCCGACATCAATAGGGTTGTCCGCATGCCCAGTCAGTACACTTCCCCGCCCGCCATGCGCACAAAGACCGCATACATCCCCCATAACATCAAGGCTAAGTAACTAGAATCGTCATAAGGAGTTGCAAGTCCCGCCCATACTGGCGCCATTTTGATCGAGGCCAGGCGGGTCCAGAGTATAGTTCAAATGCCTCCAATAACTAGCGGCCGGACCAGAATCCCTTTCGGCAGTTCAAAAAAAGTTCCGTTAACGCCAGCAGAAGAGACAGGCAGCATGAACCGCGACTTAAAGGCGAGGAAGGCAAAATCTTCCCTACCGGGTCACGCTGAGGTCCCACCGGAACTGATCGAGTTGGCAGTCTACAGTGTCTCTTAGTCATTCGGACAAAAGCTGGTGTCAGCATGAGAGCATCACCATCTTGCAACGACGTTGTGGCCACTCCGGAGAGCGGGACAGCGGGCGTATCCCTCCACAGATGCGTTGAATCAGTCTTTCCTACGGCACCAGATGTGGATAAGGCGGCGGTCGCCCGGGGTAGCGGCATATCCATGGGGGATAGTCGAGCAACAGTGGCGGTTGCCCCCACCGGAAGCCCGCAGGAGTCGAGGGCCAACGACTCTCGTAGAATCTTTAAAACTGAGAGGACGCCTTCAAGAGTGGGGCTCATGCCCGAGCAGGCAAGCATCCGAGTTCCATGGTAGCCCAGGGCCATCCTAGTGGACCAGGTCGAAATCCGGGGTGCCGGCCGCCATCTTGAGAGCCCCCCCTCCCGCAGCTGTCCTTCACCACTGCCACCGGAGCGGGTCCCCCGGCCAGTCAACCGCGGGGGCTCGTTGAGTGGAACGCTAATGGCAGTCTTAGTGCGGGAGAGGAACCTCCACCTGGGGGGGGGGCGGGGGAGAGGGGGCCGTCCGCGCCGCCTCTCCGCGGGCGCCCCACGCCATCTGCGGGCGCCCCACGCCATCTCCTGGCGCAGGTATACAAGATGGCTGGACCAGGCAACAAAGGGGGGAGCCATCAGCAAGGCATCCCCCGCACACAACTTGCTGGACATCACCTCTGGATGATCCGTGGACGGGTCTCGGCGCGTTGGGTTGCCTCCGGCCTATTTGCACAACGGTCCTCCACCCCAGGCCGCCACCGACGCTACCTCGCCGGCTGATGGCTTTTGTAGACTTTCTATAGCCCAAAGCCAACTAAAAAGTAGCCCAAAGTAGCCCAACATTGCTACTTTAAGGAAGGAGGGACAGGAACACCGTCAAGCAGAGAATGCATTGGGATTGATGTTGCAGCCGTTTGCCATGTAAATAGTTGTTTAATAAAAAGTTTTAACATATTACTTTGCTGGAGTGTTGTATATATTTGTAATATTTGCATAGGGTTTGTCGTTATTTGGGCGGGGTGGGCGGCGGAGCCGAGCTGTCTTGCAGCCATCATGGCGTTGAGCTCGGTTCTTCTCACTAGTTTCATATTTCTCATGAGGGGTTGTTCCTAAGTTTCTATTTTAGCGGGGTCAAAAGATCCCATCAGTGGCCTACTGATTTTGCTCGATTCCTTTTGTTTTTCCTAACGATTTTTATGTTATAGTTTGCTAGCACGATACAGCGGCTAATCCGTATTTTTATATATATGTCCTTTTTATTAGGGGTGTCCTCCGGTGGAGCCGGATGATCTACCTCTAATAACGGTCCGGGCTGAACCAACTACTGAACAATGGGGAGAAGATAGGCATGACGGGTTACAATGGGGACAAAAGTCTGCACTACCTATCCTTCACTACTTTGCGGAGACTAGGCAGAATATTTCTATTCTACAGTATTCGCAAATAGGGAATACCCAAAGAGAGAACCAATTCCAAACAGTCAATGTTCGGACAAACAATCAATCAAATGAGGGATAAAAATAGGCACGACGGATTACAATGGGGGCAAAAGCCTGCGTTACCTATCCTTCACTATCTGCAAAGACTAAACACAGTATTGCGACTCTGTGCTTGTTTGCAAATAGAGAATCTCTCAGAAACAATCAAATGAGTAATACTAGTATTTTCAAACAATCAAACAATCAATTTGCAATTTGTCGTGTTACACGACCTTACCCGGACCGCATGGACAGTTTCTCGTCATCCGCTTCCAGCACCTGATCGTCCTCTATTCTCCGTAATTGCTGTGGCACTCCTGATGGTTTCCAGTCAGGACCGTAGATCACTCGAGAGAGGTCTGCTCGGAACCAGTGAAGTTCGGATGATCGGCTGCCAGACGAGGGTCTATCGGGCAGGTGCACTTCCCGATCGTTGCAGTCGTTCACTCTGTCGTTGGGACCTCTCCCACTGGATCCACGTGTCGTTGATGGGCCCCACGTTTGGGACGCCAATTGTGAAAAGGTAAGGGCCGATGTTCGACCAAGAACCCTTCAGTATTTGCCCGGCGTTAGCCGCCTCTCATACCATTCGAGATTACCAAACAAAGAGGCAGGCGCTGGAGACAGAAGGCAGGAAACAGGAGTTTATTCCGACGGAGCAGAACACGTCAAATCAGACAACAGGGTATCTTCTCGAGGTGCTCTAACCGCATCTCTGAGGCCTGGCCTCTTATACACAGGTTTATGGCTTTATTACATACACTGCATCCGTAATGTTTCTTTGAAGGACAGAAAAGACATCCTCGGAATCCCCGGTCCAGTCCCGTTCCCACACACATCTACAGTAGAGTTCCCACCCCGATCTCAGCATGTGGTGGTTATCGCGCAGCTGGACTTTCCGCTGGGAACGGGGATGTGTGTGATCAGTCGGATCTTCGGGGTGCGAAAGCATTGATTAATCCCCGCTCCTTTGATGTGAGGCGAGGTCCTACTGTAGGGGGCAATAAACTGCATCTGTTGGGCTAGGTGATGGCCTGGGATCAGGCCGGACAATCGGGCAGGGAGGAAGAGTTTATCAAAAAGGGCCTGTTCTTTGAATGAGATCAAAGAGCGAGGGGGTTCAGCACGGGATGTGGCTCGGAGACAGGGTCGCGTTAGAGGTGCGTTTATGGCCAAAGCAGGAGAGACCAGGGGCTGTCGGGGTGCGGGGGAATGCTTGCGAGGCCGGGGAGTGAGGGGGAGAGACGCGCAGGCTATTGGCAGTGGGCAGAGAGGCCTCGACACACAAAATGGCTGCCACTTACGTGCATGATGGGGCCTAAAAGGGACAAGATGGCGTGGCCACTGTTTCACGATTTTCACTTTACTTTCAACAGTGGCTGTGGTGAACATAAATGAACGCCGCTTATGTATACCTAATTTTAGTCATTTTCCACAGATTTATGTTTTAGGTTCTCCAATTTCAGTCCCACCCTGCCAAGGAGCAAAGCCTTTGCACACTCTCCTTGTATTCTTCCACGAGTGCTCATTTCTGTAAACAGGCCTGTAAATCTTTTTCTTATCTTGTCACATTTTTTGTGCATTCAAAGGCAGAGGTCAAATGTCAGGCGCTGTCTTCCCTAGAAGCTTAGTGTTTACTTTTCTTTCTCTGACTTCGTAGTGAGAGGGTTTATGCAACAATCTTGGTCGAGACTGGGGGCAGGAAAGGCTTTTTATTTCAGCACACAATAACATTTAAATGAACTGTGCAAGAATTTTCATAATAGATCAGAATTTGAACAGCACAAATGAAGCACATTGTTTGCAGTGGCTCTGGAACAATTTTCACAGTGAGGGTGCTGTCATTAATGCTGCATCACTGAAGTTGTGCTCGAAATAAAAGGGCCACACAAAAAAACAAGTGTAACAATTGAGTAATTTCCATTCATTAGGAGAGTTGGAAAGGGTGTAGTATGTAGCCATGGTGCATTTCGGAGCACACTGTCGCAAACATGCAACTTAAGAATGGTTTGGTAACACACTGTCATTTTCAGACAGCATATTTTCTATTAAGTATTTGTAAAGCGTGAACAACTACCCAAGGGTGTCAAGGCGCTGGGGGCCGTCGGGAAGATTAAGCGAGCTATTGCCTAGAGTCACATGGTGCTGGACTGATCTGTCGCAGGCACAGTGGATCGAACTGTGAGCCCCAGGGTTCCGGAGTCAGCCACCCTGGCCGCTGCCCCACACCTCTTCTCTATTGAAATGACCACTACATTTTCACATGCATGCAGTTTTAAAGATTAAATTCATTAGCACCCAAATGGCAATACGTGGAAATCGTGTTTCTGAGAATATTTCTCATTTGTGCATCACTGAGTAAAGTGTCTTGATTTGTTTTGATCCTATTAAAAATCTATTTTTAAGACAATTCAGTATTACAAAAAAGTGCTTCATTTGTGCTTTCTTAACTGCTTATTTATATTGAAATATTGTTACAGTACAATTACAGGTATTTACATTTTGTTTTGTTAACAAAAGTTGATATCCTACATCCTTTCCTTTCACAATCCCTGTACACCGGGAAGATTGCCACATAGTTCACTTTACAAAATCCTCTTACTTTGAAGTCAGAGAACGAAAGCAAACACCAATCTCCCTCTTAAGTGATTAAGGAACAATTTCTCAGTAGACAAAGTCTGACAGTTGGCCTCTTTCTTTGAATGCACAGCTAATGTAGCAAGATAAAGATACAATTTCAAGGCATCTGCATTGCTCATTGACCTTCTGAACTCTTGCTTGGTTATTTCTGGGGGTGCTACAGCACCCCAGCACCCTTACTTCCAGTGCCTATGATTTTTTTGTTAATTCTGAAGTGTGTTGGAAACAAATAGTTTAATATAACCTAAACAAATCAATACACTAGGTGATGCCATTTTTGACATTATCGTTTGTGCACTGTATATTTTTATTAGTAAAATTGTATATCTGTGCAAATGTAATGGTCATATCAATTAAACATGTGTTGCCTGTAATGGCAGTGTGTTACCACACCATGCACACATCAGCCCACAGCACTCTACTTTGCACCACTCCACACCACTGCATTCTTCACCAATGCACTCTACTCCACTCCACTCTGCACCACTCCACTGTATGCCACTGCACTCTACAGCACTTCCCTCAATGCCTCTCTACGCTACTCTGCGCCACTCTACTCTGCACCACTGCATTCTGCCACTCTACTCTACATTACTGCACTCTTCGTCACTGTAATCTACAGCACTCCAGTCTAGGCCACTCCACTTTACTCTGCACAACTCCACTCTACGCCACTCCATTCTACACCACTCCACTCTATGCCACTCTGCAACACTGCACTCTGCACCACTGCACTCTACTCCACTCAGCTTCAAACCACTGCACTCTACGCCAATGCATCCTATGCCTGTTACAAGTTGAAAGTATTATGTATTTCCAGGAAATACTAGCACAATACACAAAGAGAGACCCTGGGTATTCTCTCAGTACACCTTCTCTCTTTCCTGGTAGAGTTGCAAAGAGCAGACAGGATACTTAGAGGAATATGTGTTAAGCATTTCACATCATCAACATGACCAATAAGTCATTGACATGACTCGAGAGACATCCAAAACCAAGATATAACATTAACTCTGATTTCCATATACTTTTAGACACCAAAATTAAATCAATACATACAGAATGACTGCAGTTATCAATTTTCAAGAAATAAATAAATCAATTCTTTGCAATGTGGAAATTATTAAAGTTATAGTCACTGGGAAAAATACATAAATGCAATCGATACTTTAGAGGGTGAGTTCAACAGAACCTACTCAGAGTTAAGGTCGGGAGAGTCCTTAGACCAGTTCACAACAGCTAGCACAATTTTACCTGGCTCAGGGGAGCGGGGTGCAAAGGTGCACTTTCAGCTGTTAAAAGGAGCTGTCATTTGGGATTGTGTTGATATGATTACCTTAGCAAAAAGGTACTTGTGGGATGAGACGAACAAAACCCTTTGGAAGCAAACCAAGGAGCTGGCGCTGGCGCTGGCCCAGGAGGCAGATCTGTTCTACCAGGCTCAGGGGACTTGGGTGCAGAGCTGCTCTTGGCTATCTATCGTTGGTGCTGAACTGGTTCCGCGGCCAGAGGAGCTGGCAGGTTTGCCAAGAGAGGGTAAAAACAAATGCAAGATCTTTACGATGGATCCAGAAGAGTGGTTGGTCCATCGAGCAGATGAATCTCTTCTCTTGAAGAGTTGATTAAAGCCAGTAGCAGTTGGACTGATCACCAACAAGCCGTGGTGTCTGCAGTCACTCCGGTTGAGGAAATCTTTATCCAGAGGACCAGGGAAACGTTGTAGAAAGCTGAGCTCACTGAGGTTAGGGACTTCAGTCGCAGAAGCGACTTGCACAAGTCCTTGAGCAGCCACACAGGGCAGCTCGGGTGCAAGGCTTCAAGGTTGTGGTCTTTGGACTTTGTTTCAAACATTAAAGAAATTGGCCAGGCCATTGTGGAGCTAGATATATAGGTAATGGCATAACGGCAGCCTATGGTATCTTATGGACCCCTGTTCACTTGCTGTAGAATTATGATTGGAACCCTACCACAGGGCTGTATATGTTTGAACATATACTTCCATAGATAATATAATGCACCCTGCTTCCTGGGCTATAGGAGGCCTAACTTAGGGCTGACTGACATATGTTAAATGCAGTGAGGTGACTGTCACACATGGTGTGTGCTGGGTCGAACTGGAGTAGGCAAGCTGCTCATGCAGGGCTGACATTGCAGACGTCGATTTTACTCGGGTCACTCAGGGTGGCACAATAAGTGCTGCAGCCCTCGTACTCCTTTTACATCCCTTCCCGGGATACCACTGGTACCATATACTAGGGCCGTACAGTGGTGTAAAAGTACTTGCTAATTTGGTTTATCAATCTACATTTACAGTTTGAGGGGAAAAGCACTGTTGCTGGGCCTGGTTAGCACGACCCAGCACACTTCCAGATCAATTATCATAGCATATAACAACAAACAGTGGGGGAATGACCATCCAAAAATGGCACTATACAACAACGTAACTGCACTCTATGCCACTCCACTCTACTCTGCACAACTGTAGTCTATGCTACTACTAACTCTGACACTCTACTCTGCCGCACTGCACTCTCTGCCCCTGAGCTCTATGTCATTCTACTTTGCTGCACTCTATACCAATACACTCTATGTAACTCTACTTTACGTCACTGCACTTTATGCCATTGCACTTTATACCACTGCACTCTGCAACACCCCACTCTATGCTTCTGCACTCTATGCCACTAATACTCTACACCACTCTACACCACTACACTCTGTGCAGTGCACCATTCTGCATCACTGCACTCTATGCCATTCTATTCCACTCAACTCTACACCACTGCACTCTATGCCACTCTGCTCAGCACCACTCCACTCTACTCAAATGCACTTTACTATGCACCACTTTAATCTACACCACATAATTGTACGCTGCTGAATTCTATGCTGCTGCACTCTACAGCACTATATTCTGCAACATTTTGTCAATGAACTCTACATTAATCCACTCTACGCCACTGCACTCTACTCCATCACCACCCCTTGTTGTTAAATATTTTGTCCACCCTAAGCGTGGAAGGGTATACTCAGATGTGAGTCCCTTGCTCATTGCACCATCAGGATTCAAGCAAGCCGGGCCGACGACGGCTGAAATGCCAGAAACCGGTCCCCGGAAGCTTGTTTCCTTCCCAGTGTAAGAATTGGCTTGGTAGTTTGGTTTGCCCTGTTCCCATCATGCACTGGGAGGGGAACAGACTAATTTGCATATAGCCAGGTTCTGAACTGGGATGGTGCAGTGAGCTAAAAAACGGTGTTGGATCTAGCCCTGATCTCTTGACTGGGTGAGAGTATTCTGCTTAATTCAGAAACTCTGTCCATCACCACCCCTTGTTGTTAAATACTGCACTCTACTCAGCACCCCTGTACTCAGTGCCACTGGACTCTACGCCACTCTATGCCACTCTACTCTACATCACTGCAGTCCGCCAATGCACTCTATGCCACTGCACTCTCCAACACTCTACTCTGGAACACTGCACTGAACACCACTCTACTTTGCATCACACCACTCTACATCACTACACTCTACAGCATTATACTCTACTCGCGACCACTCTATGCCACTCTGCTCTGCACCACTCTTCGCCACTGCACTCTATGCCACACTACTCTTCACAATTTTATTCTACTCCACTCCACTCTACTTTGCACCACTGCACTCTATGCCACTGTACTCTATGCAACACTCTAATCCACACCACTGCATTCTATGTCGCTGCACAATACACCACTGAATTCTATAATGCTGCACTGACAATGCAAACATGTAAACATGCAGTCATGTAAACATGACTGCAGGCCTGCTGCCTCTAACCTGGCCATTCAGGTTTAAGCTGCATATTGGACCTGTCAGAATAACCCCTTTTGACAGTCCTAAACCTTCCATTTAAATATTTATAAGTGCCTACTAGGTAGGCCTTATGGCCCGTGAGGCATGGTGCATGGCTTTTAAAAGTAGTTCATATAAATGTTTAATGTTAACCATGTGCTTACAGTGAAAATGCTTTCAATGCTCTCAAAAACTATTTCCACTGTAACATGTTTGATTGTTTCATAGGAAAACACTGGGATGCAATATTAAAAAGTTACTTGGAAAAATGTATAATTATTTTTAATAGTTATTAAAAATCCAATTTAACAGTGAAGTCAGTTGTGTTCTAAATATAATGGAAAGGTAACTTCTAAAAAGTTACATTTGCCCTGCCCATAGCCCCAGGAAGCTAAATCTGTTTTTTGTTCTCTCACTTCGGTCAGCCAGTAATTAGCATTAAATAGGTGTGAATGAGATGTAAATTTGCTCCCAGGAGCAAAACAATAGATTGACCTAAACGGGCAGAGATGGCCGCTCTGAACCTCACAGAATATGCTAGGGGGTTAGTATGATCATTGTTTACATTAGTGCCAAGTCCTGCTTGAATGTCAAATTCTGCTTGAGAGGTCTGTTGGATATTTTGTTATGACACATGGGGTACACACTTCAAAGAGGCCTCCCATGTCATAGACAGATATTAGCTGGCGCCTGGATAGGGTCCTTCTATTGTTGTCTCAGTCAGTCAGGTCCAAATTACAGTGGGCTTCTTTTGACATTACAGTTTCACAACCTATTTGCCATGTCTGCTAGATTTGCATACATTATTTGTGGTGTACTTCACAGGAGAGAAACATAATGCCAAATGTTGTGTATCCACTGTCTGGTTGCTGAAAACTCAGCTTTTTCATACCAGACTTCTGTCTCTGAGGTTGTTGTGGGTACAAAGACCTCATCAAACTCGATTTGGAGGTGGCAGGACACTGGGATTACCATAGGGCACTCCCACACACACAGCCCTCAGGGCCCATGTTTAGTGTGGCTGAAGATTTCAGCCATCTGGAAAATGCCAAAACTGGGGAGGGTTAGCCCCAGGAACATTTTAACCCTTTGGCCAGGGTGTCCTCCAGGGTCATTCCCTTCCTCTAGCTCAAGTCAGGCATAAATTTAGCTTTTCCAGGCACTCATTTCAGAAAACTCCTAGATTTGAGGAAGATCAGAAGAGGCTTGAACCTTATGCCTGTCACCTGGAAGGATCTCTAGAAGACTAGACCTGTTCTTGCTCTTATACCCAGGACAAAGATGTGAACTTCAAGAGTCGTAAGGCTGACTTGTTAAAACTACAGGGACACAACAACCTACTAGATGCATTTTACTGCAACTGCCCAGCTGCCCAGTGGCAAATACACCTGGACTGCACCCTCCTTTTAACCGTGGTCAAATACCCTTTGAGTCTCTGTGCCTGCCCTGAGGTCCTGGGGGAGGGGTGCTTTATAAGTGTTCTCGTATGGTGGTTTGGGACTCAAAGGGCAAAAGTCAGAAGGTAAAAATGTTGACCAGGGTCCTTGTTAGTGTATCCAATGCATGCTCCATCGGGGTAAGTGTTAAATTGTGCCTAGGTTCTCTTCTACAGCAACTATTGACTATCATTTGTGCTTTGTGCTTCTTGGTGCTATTTCTACTAAAAACTTTTTTTAACATGCATCTCCGGTTCCCCTTTTTGGATTTTTGTCATTTTGGTATTAACTTTTACTCTAGTTTTCTAATTTATTTTTTATTTTTAGTGCTTTGCATTTTTACTTTATTACTGTTTTAGTACTACATAAATACTTTACACATGATCTCTAAGTTAAGCTTGTCTGCTTTGTCTGATAGCTACCATGTGGTTGAGCTCAGGTTACTCTAGTGGTTCACCCTGACAAGGATTGTAATTATTACTTGAGGTGGGTACCTACTCCCCTCAACTAAAAGCCTAATGTCTTACAAATCAAAATCAATTGCTCAGAGTTAAATAGAATTGTTATTTAGATTCAAAAATTAAGAATGTATATAGATATGGTTAAGGTGGTGTAATGGAAGCACCAGTCACTCGCATGACAGGATCATCACAGGATTTAGAACTTTGATAGCAGGCTCCCTTTCATTTGTTTTATTTGATGGGGAAGTAAAACAAGCCTTTACTCTTCTCAGTCTCTGTTATTTTCTACGGGTAGCTCCTACAGCTACTGAAGAGAGGCTCTGAGAGACACTCAAGGACCTTGGGGTGTATGAATGAATAGGGAATAGAGTGCTAAAGCTAGCAAAACCTGGGCACTAAATTTGTTAAACTGAAAGAGGATGTGACGAAATTGCAGCCAGACATGGTCGAGGTCCGACTGGGAATTCTGAAGACCCTGATGTATCAAATTAATTTTGGTAGGACATACCCATAACGTACCCCCACAAACTAACTCCAGCTTTCTTTAAAGTTTCGTTATTCGATGAGCCCCTCACCTTTCCCACCCTCTCCACCATCCACTACCACCCTCCTTCATTTGCCCCTTGCACTCATATGCATCCTGCTGCTCCAACCTACATTATGACTTTCTTCCCACAAATCTGGAGGTGGACATGTCTCCATGTATGGGGTTTGGTTCATGCCCAATGCTTGTAAGAGGGACAAAGTCAGAGGCATAGAGGAAACAAGCTTCTAGCTAGCACATAGACAATTAATAAATTAGAAGAAAGGTACTCCGCACATTGGGTGGGATATTTAGTGTGATTTCTCCTCTAGTTCCAGTTGACAGAGGATTAGCTATGGTTTTTCTAATCTTTTTTCCAGTGATATTCCAAAGAGATGTGCTCATTAAAATTAAAGTGAAAAGGAATTGCTTACCTCCTAAGGAATAAAAATCAATCCAAGCGGACTATTGAGGAGGTAGGAACCTTGTTAATGTGGTCACGAAAAATTCCTTCTGCATGGAGACAATTCCATTGGAGTACAAAGATGCATTACTTTATCTGGTAATCAGAAAACATGAAATCAGGTTTGTCTTGATGAAACATCAGTTGAAAAGAAAACAAGGTAGAGAAGTGTGTTTTTACCTGTTGTTTGCTATCAATCTGCCATAATAACTGAGTTCACAGTGATTGTCAATCCGCAAAAGAAATATCAATTCTGGCTGTTACCAGGATATTCTTAGATGTGTGCTGTGAGCCACTGTAGGAATCCTCACATAGTGGGTTGAAGAAGGACTTTATTGTTACAGAATTCATAAATTCAGAAGATACCATCATTCTTTATATATTTAGATGAACCTTCCTTCTATTACATTGGTACTTCATCCAGTCGGGGTTGCTTACATTATGCAAACTACATTGTGGTGTGATTGTTATTTACCACCTTAATTTTCATATGTATTGTGATCCTTAAGGTGCTTCACGGTAGTATCAGAATAACTAGTTATTGTTATGAACATTGGGAAGAGAGCCCAAAAATGTAAATCTCTCTTTATTCAGAAGACCAGATTAGAAACTGCTAATACCTACCCCTATTTAGGTATTCTTATTGATAATCATTTGTCCTGGAAACCTGCCATATCCAGCAAAAAACTGCAGTTTCAACGCACAACATCAGCACTGACTTCGTTCTCTAGGAAACTGGGTAAGCCCGCTCCTACTGTGCTTCTGAAGATCTACCAAGCTAAATGCATGAGCGTGGCTACATACGGGGCTGGAGTCTGGGGCTATGTGTCTGCAGACGAGCTACAAACCATAGAAAACTACTTTTTGAAATACATATTAGCCCTCCCCCGTAGTGCTCCTACTTACGGTGCCCATGTGGAACTCGGTTGGGAGTATCTGACTGACATCATCAGATACCAGCCGATTCTACTATGGCACCGCATATGGACCCAGGAGCAATGTCATCTAACTAGGTCATTAATATCTGACTGTCTCACTCTGTCCCACTGGAAAAAGATTCCTTGGTTGTTATATGTATCAAAATTTTTGACAGATTTGAACCATCCTGCATATTTCACCGACCCTGAATCTCTATTGGGCATATCTAGAAAATCATTGAAAAAGCTATGTGCTGATCACTTAAGCGATCTTCGCCTGTGTTCTGAACTAGTCAAAAAGTCAAATGTTCATCTAACGATGGTCCAAAGTTCTTATGGCATTCAACCTTATTTGTCTTTTTTTCTGTCAAACCATGAGAGATATGTTTTGACCAGATTTCGGTTTGATGTATTCTATCGCCTTGTCTCACTGCCGGTGCCCTTAGACTGGTCACGAGAATTAGCAAACTGCCCCTGTGACGGTCTTACTCGCCAGTCAACACTGCATGTAACCTTTTTCTGCGCTTTTTATAAATCCCCGCGGAAACGTTGGCTGGTTCCATTGCTCCGGCATTTAGGTTTGAGAAGATGTAGACCGGCTCTTTTGGCACTTCAATACTTAGACACCCCGTACGTTGCCAAAACTGTTGCCTGCTTCCTCAAAGCCTGTTTGAAAACTCATTCCCAGCTATTGGCAACTGTCTCCTAGGATTTTACTGACTACTGTGCTACTATTCTTGTATAAAGAGTGTTAGTGATTATTTGTAAAATACCTGCCTTTCTTAGCAGCAAATGAGCAAATTGAATTTTTATTGATTATTGTGCTATTATCCTTGTATATAGAGTGTTAGTGTTTACCTGTAAAATGCCTTCCTTAGAAGCCAATGTGCACATTGAATTTTTATAATGTTGTAAGTTTTTAAAACGTACTTTTTATGATTGTAAATTCAATCGAAATAAAGTTATCTTTTGACTGACTAGTTATTCATTTGTTGTGTTATTAAACACTCCCACAGACCACAGTATCACCATTTGCCATGGTGTATTAGGCAAAAGAATCCTGGACTATGAAACATACTATGTTGTGTAACATAGAGTTGAGTATGGCGCGTCTTTTGCCTACATACATTTTTTGTATCAAGAGTCTTCTTGTTGGGTGTTGCCCCGAAATATGTTATATAAAGAACGACTACTTGGTCTATTGATGATCTTTGGAGAGGATTTTGTGTGATGTCTGCATATGTCTGCCCTTCACTGTCCTGCATGAAGTAGTCCTACTTTGACGATCAGCTGTTACTGAAGTGACACTGGAACAATTTCTTGACTTGATTCTTCCTTTTCATTTTCTTTAGAGCTTTGTCATCAGTGGTAGCTTTAGGAGCGAACATAATCTGCAACAAGATTCCAGGCTTGGCTCCTCGGCAGCGAGCGATCTGCCAGAGCCGCCCTGATGCCATCATTGTGATCGGAGAAGGGGCACAGATGGGAATCAATGAATGCCAGTATCAGTTCCGGTATGGCAGATGGAACTGCTCAGCGCTCGGAGAGAGGACCGTCTTTGGACAAGAGCTTCGAGTAGGTAAGGGTTTATCTCTAAATCATCTGACGCTGGGGCATATGCTTTTGTAGCGACTAATCCTTATCAATGTACCCGAGTACAACATTGCACCAGCTATTATGAGAAGCAGCCTTTCACGTGCCAAAATGTGGGCAGACATGCGCACCTGCACACAACTCAATTCATAAACGGTATATCTCAAGTTTGCATGTGTATGTTGACAAATGCCATGCTGTGGCGGGGTGCACACTTGCTCCAATGATATTCATTAGGTGTGTCGTAGCAAGACACTGGAGGTAGTCCTGTGATAGCTAGTCTATATATCTGCCAATTCCAATCCCGGATATCATAAGGAAGTGATTTAACAGTCATTCTCAATAATACACCAGCTACACTTGAAAAAGATACTATAGAAAAGTTAAAATGAAGGCATTGGTCATTGGTTATTGGTTATTAAGCATCCCACTCTTGCATACTTTACTGAACACAGGTTAAACTGCCACCATTGGTGTCCACAAGAAGACACGCTTAGCGACTAATCCCTAACGTGAACCCGGAAACATTTGAAAAGACTTCCAGGTCTGGCTGGCTCCTCCTACTATAAGCCCATTGTGCAGCCAGTCCTGTTCTAGACTCCTACTTTGCATCCGAGAATGGCCAGCATGCTTAGTGAATGTGCTCACATGTTAACTCTGCAAGTACAAGGCCGATATGCGCGGCTTGGGAACCCTAACCGCGTGTGCGTTTTCTCCGTTTGTGTTTCATACTTGGTTCGCCCGGCAGGTGTGGAGACTCAACAATTCCCTGGACTTCACGTTAATAGCCCGAAAAAGTACACCGTGGTACTTACGTCTTTTGTTTTTAAAACTGCAGGGCTTAATTACAAGCCTCTTATGGTGCATCACTTTTAATATGGGAAAAAGTGTCGTGCCGCCGGCGCAAGGGGTTGTAAATAAGCCCCTGAGTGTTTTTGAGCCATTTAAGAAGGGCACGGTTTGATCCAGAGTCCAGGGGGTGTCAAAGCCTGATTTGAGGAGTGGTGCAAAATCCAGATTGTGATAGCAAACAGGGACTGAGGGCCGCATTCAAACTGACAGATCGCACCTCAGAATCTGCACCACCCACCCAGTGTAACCTGGACCTGCATTTCACAGTGTTCCTTTCTTCAATTGGTTAGTGTTGCTTTCACTGCTGTTTTCACAGACCACAGCGACTATAGTTTCCATAAATCCTATTTGAAAATTTGAGGGCAGATTTCATAGATTGCACAGTATCAAAAAACATGGTGCAGACATTTGAATTACATTTGGACTTGTCGATAAGTATAAACTGAGGGGCAGATTTACAAGGAACTGACACATCTGCATAGATGCGACCGTTTCCTTACGCCTCCATGGATGCACTGTATTTATAATACAGTGCTCCATGGCACAATGATTAACAGATGCATCAGAAATTGTGATGCATCTGTTGACCCAAAAGTGACGCATTGCTGGAGTTGCTCATGAAAGTGCCGCAATGCGCCACAATAGATAGGTGAGTCCCATTCAAAAAGCCCTGCGTCATTCCTTACGCCTGGTCTGAGCAGGCTTCAGGATTTTGAAGCAGTGAAGGCGTCGAGTGCCGCAGTGAAATGTTGTGAATTTTACTGCGTCAGTTCTACATAGCTTTTTGCTTGGGAACACCCACCTTGCTTAAATTATATCTGACGCAGGTATAATGTGACGCATGACGCATCTCCCTATATGCGCCACGTTGTAAATTGGCAGCATTGTTTGCACCGCCGTTGTGTCAAAAAAAGTGACACAATAGCACCGCAAGGAGGCGCAAGGGGCTTGTAAATCTGGCCCTTTGATTTTAGACATGTCAGATGATGTAAATATTGTCCTTTTGTTTAGCAGTCGGTGCAAATATTCACCGAAAAATGCTTATCCAGAGTGCAAACTACATGATCAGGAAATGTGGGTTCAAAATTGCACTGACACCCGTGCAATCTGTATGCTGATCAGCTTTTGTTTTATGTGAATTCGGTGCTGTGAGCAAGTTAATTTACACTTCACACGGGTAACAAATACCTGCCCCAGTTTCGCTTGAACTAAATTAGAATTTAAATATATTGACTGGATCTTCTAAGTTAAATAACATTAATCGACTGGACGTTTGAATTCCATCCAAGCCAGTGTAGTAACCCTACCAAACAAACCACTAGTTATTTGCTAAGACGTTAAGTTACTTAAAGAGAAAGTATGCCGCTGTTGTGAAATCAATGTCTTCCATAACTGTGTCCAAAAAAGACTCCCGTAATAATTGGTTACTATGGTACTATCTCTGAACCAATATATCAATGCACCCCAAGCATCACTAGATCATTCAGCTCAAAATCTACCACAAAAGCTGCATTCTTTGAAAGTTTGTAAATTGTATTTTTTAATTAACTGCTGAATGCAGGTGGTTTAGCCTATTTTAAGGGCCTACAAATTTGGAAGAAACTGAAGCAGAGGCACGTGGAGGGATGCCTTAACGATGGGCACAGATTCGTTCAATTCGGCAGGCTGGGCTTCATTCATTACACCACTGAATGTCACGGAAGGGCGCCATGTTGGAGAAAATGGTCTTAAACTGTTGTCGTTGCTAGTGGACAAGTGCGAAGATAACACAATGTCAATTTGCCCAAGGTTCCAAACATCTTTGCATCTGGGCTGATTGAAACTGTGGGTCTGTCGCCATTTTCCTTGTCAGGAGGTCGAACTTGGAGTTAGGAAAAAGTAGAGAAAACTGTTTCAACGGAAGTGTGACAGGCTTGAGGGAGGCAGGATTAAGGTAATGAAAAACAAGGGTGGGGCAGGAGTAAAACAGAGCAAAGGGGAGGGGACCAGGGAAAGAAATAAAAGGACGCAAAAGAGTGGGAAGGGACGGTATGCAGTGCAGAGCACATGGAAGGAATGAAGGCGAAACCTCAGGAGCGGGAACAGAAGGCGGGCGCATCAGTGCAATACCGCCTCAGCCTGCTTTAATAATGTATAAGTATAGGGGTGGCGAAAGCCAATATATTGCTGGGATCATCTGTGGAAAGATTTTTATCTATTGAAGACACCTGCCACCAATTTAGCGAAAAGTTGTGAATGAGGAAAATCTGATTGCACTTTCTCCGTGTTTCTTGGAAGGATCTGGGGAGCTGTGCTCTTTGGCAAGATCACAGAGCAATATTTGTGAAGATCAGGAACAGCAGCCTTGGTGGCCAGGGCAGTGCTGAAGATCGGAGCATACACTTCACACCTTCACTTTCACTTGGGCAGAGACGTCACCTGCCATTTTCGAGCTCTGTCCATTTTGTATTTCACATTAAGTTCATAATTCTTTCTCTCAAACAGGTTTAAAACTGGGTCCATACCATTTATGTATCGCTGTTGTTGTGCTTTCCTTCCGTGGGTTCCAGCCTGTCCTTCAGAAACTGATTAATACAGTAATGGCTGCCCTGGAATAGCACCACTGCCTGAAGCAGAGGGGAAAGTGGCCATGCCCAGCACTCTAGAATTTAAGCAGTATTTTAAGCAGTATATTGCCTTTCTGTGACTCTTTAGTATCTTAGGCAGTAGAATGTCTGCTAAATGTTTACTAAAACATACCATCCAGCCCATCCCTTTCGGACAGGACCGTCCTACAGGGAAAAGCAAGAGTGATTTCTCAGTTGGCCCTGTCTCTGATGGTTCAGGCGAGTAATTATCAACCAGTCCTGTTTGTCTGTGATGGTTCCGGCAAATAATTATCGATGCATTCAATTTGTCTGTGATGGTCCAACGAGTCCCATTTGTGATGGTGCTGGCAAATAATTACTAAGTCCCATTTGTCTGTGATAGAGAAAACAAGTAATTATCAACTTCCATTCATCACTTTTTTGTAGCCTATGGAAGTCCCTCCTGGCTCCGTGCTTAATTTGAGCCGGTGGTTTCTGGTGCTCGGCCCACCACTTAATTGTCAAATCCGGCACGTGTGACAGTCTGCCACAAAGTAGCTCTGTCTGGCCCATTTAGAGAGGACCACAATAACAGTTAATTATTAATTCGATGTATATAAAAAATTAGTATTACCTGCCGCAAAAGGCATTCTTATAGCTCTGGGGACCTGAAATAGTCCAAATTGTCCCACTTGTAGGAGTGTGATGGTTAGTGGATGGGTTGTTACTATCATTGGTAACGTTGCAAGAGCAATGTGTGGTGTAAGCTGCAGTCAGCCTGATGTGAACCCTGGCACTTAATATTTTTTTTACAAAATAAGCACTCTCCTGGCTTATGTCCTCACCAAAGGCATTACCAGTTTTAGCACCGGTCTCCTGTTTTGCACATACTCTTGGGACTTTCCTTCACTAGCCTTTAAGAAAAACACAAAATCTAGCCTATTATGGTGTTAACTGATGTGGCCTCTGCTTCAAGCAATGATATGCCATATTTAAACTTTTTAAGGGTCATAAATTATATAGTCAGATACTTCACAGAATATGACTAGTGCATGTCAGTGATGATGACTGATGCATGTCAGTGCCGATGACTTGTGCATGTCAGTGCCGATGACTTGTGCATGTCAGTGCCGATGACTTGTGCATGTCAGTGCCGACGACTTGTGCATGTCAGTGCCGACGACTTGTGCATGTCAGTGCCGACGACTTGTGCATGTCAGTGCCGACGATTTGTGCATGTCAGTGCCGACGATTTGTGCATGTCAGTGCCGACGATTTGTGCATGTCAGTGCCGACGATTTGTGCATGTCAGTGCCGACGATTTGTGCATGTCAGTGCCGATGACTAGTGGCTGCAACCCCTTTTGTACTGAATTGGTTTATGTTATGCTGTTAAAATCTACTTAGTGAGAAAATGACGCATGAAATAACTGATTTGAGTTCTTCTTTACACAGGCAAAAGTTATTCCCAAACAATCGGCATTTAGATCATATGGGGAGTTACACATAATCTATAATTTACAAGACTATATTTTCAATCAATCAATCAATCAGGGGATTGTAAGTGCGCTACTCACCCATGAGGGTCCCAAGGTGCGAGGGTGAGGGGGCAAGCTCCGTTCAGTCGATAAGCCAGGTCTTGTGTGTCTTCCTGAAGATGTTTAGGGAGGGGGCGTGTCTGATGTAGATCAGGAGTTCGTTCCAGGTCTTGGCCGCAATGTAGGAGAAGGCTCTTGCACCTGTTCTGGCTCTGCGTATGCACAGGGTTTCGGCGAAGGCGGCGGATCGGAGGTTTCCCTTGGGTGCGTGGAAGGAGATTCTCTTGTTGAGATATTGGGGGCCGGTGTTGTGGAGGCATTTGTAGGCGTGGGTGAGTATCTTGAAAGTGACTCTTCTCAATGGGGAGCCAGTAGAGGTTCTGCAGGTGTAGGGTGATGTGTTCGTGTCGAGGGTGAGTCTTGCTGCGGTGTTCCATATGGTCTGGAGTTTGTGGAGCAGAGACTTGTTGATCCCGGCATAGAGGGCATTTCTGTAGTCCAGTCTACTGGTTATGAGTGCGTGGGTGACAGTCTTGCTTGATTCGGGGGGGGGAGGGGATCCATTTGAAGGTCTTTCGGAGGGTGTTGAAGCAGCTGGAGGCAACAGCGTTTACCAGGCGGGTCATGGAGAGGGAGGACTCGAGTACGATTCTAAGATTTTGGGCATGGTCTGTGGGGGTGGGAGGGCTGCCGAGGGAGGTGTGCCACCAGGTGTTGTCCCATGCACAAGGGGAGGGTCCGAGCATAAGTACCTGTGTCTTCTCTGAGTTGAGCTTCAGGCAGCTGCTGCTCATCCAGGATGCAATGTGCTTCATTTCTTCCTGGAATTTGAGGCTGGTGTTGATGGGGTGCATGGTGAGGGAAAGTATGTGCTGGGTGTCGTCAGCATAGGATAATATGCTGAGTTAATGCTGTCTGACTATGGTTGCGAGGGGGGCCATGTAGATGTTAAAGAGCGTGGGGTGTAGCGATGATTCTTTTAGGACTCCATAGTTGATTTCCCTGGGTTCAGAGAGGAAAGGTGGTAGTCTGCCTCTTTAGGTTCTGCCGGTGAGGAAGGAGCAGATCCAGTCGAGAGTGGTTCCCTGTATGCCGGCGTTGTGGAGTCTGGCGGTGAGTGTGCGGTGGGAGGCAGTGTTGAATGCTGCAGAGAGGAGAGTAGGATCATGGCAGCAGTGTGTCCTTGGTTGAGGAGGGTGCGTATGTCGTCTGTGGTGGCGAGTAGAGCGGTCTCGGTGCTGTGGTTGCTGCGGAATCCTGGGATGGGGCGAGGATGGAGTTTTCTTCGATGAATTTTGTGAGCTGGGCATTGAAGGTCTTCTCGGTGTCTTTGGCCGCGAAGTTGAGAAGGCAGATGGGTCGATAGTTCTTGAGGTCCGAGGGATCTGCGGAGGGCTTCTTGAGCAAGGGTCTGACTTCTGCATCTTTCCAGTCAGGAAAGATGAGGGTTTTGAAGGTGGCTTTGATGGTGCGTCCTAGTTCTGGAGTGATGGCACTAGCGACTCTGTGGAAGATGTGCAGAGGGTAGGGGTCCATGGGGGCTTATCATGGTCAAAGTGATGTCTTCGGTGGTGACTGGGGTCCAGGAGGAGATGGTGAGCTGGCTGGTGTTGCTGGAGAAGGAAGCGGTTTTGGGGTCAGATGTCTGGTCATTGAAGTTGTCGTAGAGGCCTTTTATTTTCAGAAGGAAGTAGGATCCGGGTTTGTTGCAGAGGCCCTGGGAAGGGGTGATGACTGTGGTTTCGCTGGGGGCCTTGGAAAATTCCTGGATGATGTTGAAGAGTTCCTTGGCGTTGCTGAAGTTGGCGAGGATCTTGTTTTGGATGAAGGTCCTTTTGGTGGCTCTAATTCGTTGGTGGTGTTCCGTCATGGTGCTCTTGTAGGTGGTGCGATCTTCTGATGTTTTGCTGTTTCTCCAGTTCTTCTCGAGATGTCTGCAGGTGCCTCTGGATTCTTGGAGGTCAGTGGTGAACCCGGTGGCCTTCCTGGGGCACTGTCTGTGGGGGTTGGGTAGAGGTGCGAGATCGTCTGCGCAGTTGGAGATCCATTAGTGGAGTTCTTTGGCTGCGAGGTTGGTGTCGGTCGAGGTGGTGGGGGCGTCGCAGTTGAGGGTGGAGTTGAGTTTCTTCTCAGTGGCTTTGCTCCAGGTCCTTCGTAGACGGTGCGGTGCTGGTTTAGGCGGCGTGGGTTTGTCGACATGGAAGAGTACGCAGTGGTGGTCTGTCCATGGGGGTTGCGTGGTATGGCTGAAATGGATGTTGTTACCTCCTGCGAAGTCTTCTAAGTGATAATACTTAGTGAAAAGGTAGGGACTGCCAATGAAAATCTCTGAAAAGCAGAAAGAAGCCTTGTATCTAAATGTATACGTTGATACATTTTAGAGTGAAAACCTAGGCCAAAGGAATGGAGCCTAGAGGGATGGGCCCGGGATGATACAATCATTGGGTGAAGGTCTAATCCATCAAGTACTTTTGTCAGATTTTTAATGGATGGCGGGCACTGTAATGCATTGAACCACTTGAAGGTTTTGGGGGCTCACAAAAGTAAACTGTTTGTTATTGGATGAAATATAAATATCACACCTATGAAATAAATGGGGAGAAGAAAGATAAAGGCGCAAAAGATTGTCAAGCTGTTGCAGAAGTCGTCCTGTAAATGGAAATGTTTTAATTTCTTCAGAAAACTCAGCCAGGAGAGGGCAAGATAAAGATTTTTTTGACGCATGGGATTAACCAGAGTGCCAATGGGGTGCTTTACGCAAAATTCTAGATTGAATGAACCTTTTTTAGGAGGGAGAGTGCAGTACTACATCTCCCTCCCAACAGGTCTGCCTTTAACGCTGCAGCCTGCACTCAAAAAGGCACACCGCTCACCGTGAGTTGACGTGAGCACACCTCTTACCTTGCACTTATACAGACACACTCTTCACCCTGCAATCACATGATACCACCAGTGTGCTGCAGTCACTGGGAACATTGCTCACCTATCAATCACACTGGCACACTGCTCACCCTGCAGTCATAGAATCTAACCCCTCCCTGCAATCTCACATGCACCCAGCTCACCTTGTATTCACACAGGTGCAATTCTTCCCTCATACTCACACGACCATTAAGACTCCATTCACACAGGCACAACTCTCACACCTTGCAGTCAAACGAGCACACCGCTCAACCTGCAGTCATGGGCAACCACTCACTGTCCACTCACATTGGTACACGTTTTTATATATATATATATATATATATATATATATATATATATATGAACTCGCACAAGGAAGCAGCCGGACTCTGCTTTACTTTTCACGTCGTATTTTATTGAAGCAATCAGCAACCAGTGTCCTGTTTCATTTAAAGGCCTACGCGTTTCGGAACATTCTGTTCCTTGATCACGGGCGTTGCGTGCAAAAGCGGCAAAAACAATGAGGGTAAGTGGCTTGATGCTATTTAACATCCTCTGGTGGAAATCCCTCAAGTGGGCGTGTCTGACCGCTTGGTGCTCTGGGATTTGTAGTCCCTTCATTGTTTGCTGCATTCGCCTAGATTGGTGCAATTTCCTGGCTCTCCAGTGAGCTACAAGATACATGCCACCGATTCATTGTTGTCCCTCTGTTCCTTCTGCCAATTGTGCTATTGGTACAGTCCATGTGCACAAGGCAGTCCACTTTCCATTATTTTGGTGGCGTCGCAGTTCTCCGGACCGGACCGGACGGTAATTATTCACAAAATAGAGTTGCCCCAATTGAGAACGCGCACAAGGAAGCAGCCGGACTCCGCTTTACTTTTCACGTCGTATTTTATTGAAGCAATCAGCAACCAGTGTCCTGTTTCATTTAAAGCCCTACGCGTTTTGGAACATTCTGTTCCTTGATCACGGGCATTGCGTGCAAAAGTGGCAAAAACAATGAGGGTAAGTGGCTTGATGCTATTTAAAATCCTCTGGTGGAAAGCCCTCAAGTGGGCGTGTCTGACTGCTTGGTGGATTTGTAGTCCCTTCATTGTTTGCCGCATTCGCCTAGATTGATGCAATTTCCTGGCTCTCCAGTGAGCTACAAGATACATGCCGCAAGCCACTTACCCTCATTGTTTTTGCCGCTTTTGCACGCGGATTGCTTCAATAAAGGACAACGTGAAAAGTAAAGCGGAGTCCGACTGCTTCCTGCACATGGACTGAACCAATAGCACAATTGGCAGAAGGAACAGAGGGGCAACAATGAATCAGCGGCATGTATCTATGTATATGGTAATATCAGGGAAATCAGCAGTAAAGTCTGACACACCTGGCCATAAAACAGGTCAAAGGCCAGGCTGGGAACTCAAAGCAGCCCTGGCAATTCTGTCAGACCATCCCCGGGAAGGTGGTGGGGGGTGCAAGTGTGAAGAAGCACTGCTGCTTTTGTTACTGGGGGCCGGCATTGTAGCACCACTGAAAAACTGCCCCTCAGTAACAAAACCGGCCCCGTTTACTGTCAAAACTGGCCCCACCCTTCCCGCCTCCTGGGAAATGTCTGATGTCCTCTAGGGCCAGTTCAACCCTGAACAGGCCCTCAAATTGCTAAAAAAAAACTGCCCAATGCACTGATCTTTCAGTCCAGCCTGCCTGATTGCCCTACAGGCCGGTCTGACCCTGACTCACATTGGCACACTACTGACCCTGCACTCACACATGCAACTAATTCAGTCCACACTTGCACACTACTCACTTTGAACTCACATACTGCTCAATCAATCAATCAATCAATCAATCAATCAGGGGTTTATAAGCACGATACTCACCCGTGAGGGTCTCAAGGCACTCTGGGGGGAGTGGTGCAGCTCCGGATAAGTCGAAGAGCCAGGTCTTGAGGTCCTTTCTGAACGTGTGCAGGGACGGGGAGCATCTAATGTTTACAGGGAGCTTGTTCAACGTCTTGGCTGCAATGTAGGAGAAGGCTCTCCCGCCTGCTCTGTTTATGCGGATACGGGGGTACCTCTGCCAGGGCGAGGTCGGCGGAGCGGAGGTTTCTCTTGGGTACGTGAAAGGAGAATCTCGCGTTGTGGTATTTGGGTCCGATGTTGTTGAGGGATTTGTAGGCGTGGGTGAGGAGTTAGAAGGTAACCCTCTTCTCGACGGGGAGCCAGTGGAGGTCTTGTAGGTGTTGGGTCATGTGTTCGTGATGCGGTGTCCAGAGGACGAGTCTTGCCTCAGTGTTCTGGATGGTTTGGAGTTTGTGTAGAAGAGTTCTGTTGATTCTGCTCATCTTACACTTACAAACCACTCATCCTGCTCTCATATAGGTAGAAGTCTCACTGTGCACTTGTATAGACATCACTCACCCGCACTCACTCAGACAGACCACTTACTATGCACTCATATACTGCACACCCTGCACTTATAGAGATGCTCCCCTACCTTCACGCTCTTCTCAAACTGCCCTCACAAACTGCATACCACTCACACTGGATTTGTACAGACCCATCCTCAGACAATCGGACAGCTACTCAGTCTGCACTCTCACACCACTCACCCTGCACTCATAAGCCACTCATCCTCCACTCACATAGGCACACCTTGCACTTACACTGACCCACTTCTGCAGGTACACAGGAACAACTCTTATCCTGCACTCAAACTGACACACCGCTCACACAGGCACACCACGATACCTGCAGCCCTCCCACATTACTTACCTGGCACTCACATACTGCTCACCTTGCACTCACACATCTCTCACACACACTCACCCTGCACTCACACACCTCTCACACACACTCACTCTGCACTCAAACACAGCTCATTGTACACTCATACACTTCTTAAATAGCATCACTCTACAATTTCACACTGGTCACTCTGTGCTCATACACTGCTCACCATAGAATTGGCTCAGATGTAAAGAGTGTTTCCCTGTACCACCATGCAGACTTTACATGATCCGGATGATGTAATGGTCAATCAGAAGCTGTCAATGAGCAATATCTCAGTAATGGGCAAGTAAGCCATTGCCTTTGGGATATGGAATCTGTCCCAAGCTTGGCAGCAACACGGACCAACACTGCAGTGTATGTAACTTAACTTGACAGGCAGGTCAGCTAACTATCGAGGAGTGAATTCCTACCTCAAAGCTACTCCCAGTGAAAGGTACCAACAGATGCCTTAGAGAGCTGCCTCACCCTACTCTGCCAGCCCATTGCCACACCTACTATCACAGTCTCTGAGCTAGCCTGCACTTCATAAACATGAGCGCCACTGTAGGCAGAATACCGGTGTCCTTGGAGTGTCCTCGTGACCTGGGTTTGTCCATCACTCACTCTCACCACTCAAGGCTACCCAGGCTTCAAGCTGCTGCATCACCAATCTACCCTCAACCCCCTCTTTTCACATCAGAATGTAGGTGGGAACAGCATCAGAGAGTGCCAGGGCTAATACAGGCGGTTATGGCCCCACTCCAGGTCACTCCGCAGGACGTAACTAACTCACCTTGGGTCATCTGCCAACAAAATTCACCCATAGCAGGGCCATGACAATGTTTACAGACTGTAGCAGGACTTGTGGAATTCACAGCCAATAAGCATTTTGAAGTTTTATGCAGTGAACACTTCTAATGATTTGTTGGCAACTCACTATAAGTAAGTCTCAAGAAAAAAGACTTTCCACAAGTCTGGCGCAATCAAGGAGTAATCCATCTGTCAAAGGGGGAAGACCTCTTTTAGGACAAGAACCCTCTCTCACCTGAAGGTGACATGATTCATCATTGGTTCCCTCCTGACACCAAGGCCGCAAGGTCATTGGTTTGGGCTACAACTCTCCAGGCTTTGAAAAGGAACTGAGATTTTTTCAGGGGAGGATCTGAAAGAAACAGTGGTGAGGGCCAGAGTGTGAAAAAGAGGGCTATACAATAAAACGGTGTACCTTCATTTCACAGTCTTCTGGAGGGACTAGGGATTATCAGCAAATATACCCCTACAGTAGGTCAACATGTTTCTGCCCTTTAGTGACCCCGCTCGGGGTTCAGAGGCATTCTTCAGGACCAAGTAGCTTGTGTCTTTGCACCTTTTTTCTCGCCAGGACACCCACACCAGTTTAGACAAAGACTCCGTACAGCTGTGCAAATAGTGTTGTCACCAGCAAGGCCGGAGAGTGGACCCATTTCCCCTACAAACCAGGGCCATCGCTAAAACTGAGGCTACTGAATCCTGGTAGCCAGTATATTCACATACATATATATTCTTATGCAGAGTGACTAGCTAGATAGGGAGTAGTACGTTCTCTCTATTCAGGGCCTCACCCCTCGATCCCTAGTATGTTTTTGGATGATTAATTGGCAAACATTATCTGTTAAAAGTTCAATAGGGGTCAACATGCAGGATGAATGTATGGACAGTGTATGTAAGTAGCAGTGATATGACTACCTTAAGTCACACATACAGATGGACAGACCGCACTTTTGGCAGTTAGCTGAGGCAAAAGCAATAGTAGCACAGCCAGTACTAGGGTAGCATGATGCATATCACATTTCAATGCCGGAGCCAATTTAAGGTAATGGGAGACATACTCTTTCATGGTCCCATATACATCTTCCGCCCAATCAAATGCTGCACTCAAGATAGCTAACATTTGGTTGGACACAAATCTAATCTCTCAGTAGTGCTTCTTAAAGTACTTTTTCTGTTGATCTCATAAGTTCTGTAGACAAGGTGCACTGTCAAGCCTAACCTAAAGAGACAACCGCTTACTTCCGAAAACCAACTTTAGAACAACACGCCCAGTCTGTTATTTTGTCACATCTGCTCAGTTTTCTACCTGAAAATCATCCTCTTCGCTCTAACACTGAAAAAACTACACTGGTTCCACTTACACGCCCGCATCATCTACAAGACCTGCTGCATCGCCTGCAAAGCCATCAGAAATGCTACCCCAACTTACCTGGCCAAGAACCTAACCATTTTAAGTTGACAGAGCTGTACCAGAAGCTAGCACATCGCCATCCTGAAGGGCTAAATGTGTAGGAGAAAAAATCTCCAAAGGCATACTCCTTTGCACTGAGGATATAAACATCTCCACTGAAACCCCTACAATTCAGAAAGAAGCTGAAAACGCATCTCTCCAAAGAACACTACCATATTTACGTGTTATCTGCTCTCTGCAAATGAACATTAAATAATAACCCCTAAGCTGTGCCCTCATTCAGACACCCATTGCTTCCTTGTTAGGTTGCCACACTACAAATACATTAACATACATATATGCATACATTTCTCATTATTCCCAACTACTAATCCGTGTAGCCAAGGACTGTTTTAACACCTGTTCTGTCTTCCAGCATATGCTTCCTCACTTGCAATTACTGTACCAGTAGAATGTTGAAACCGGAAGTAGTATTCTAAGGCTAACTTAAATGAGAAAAAATGTTTGTTATTCTTTAAAAATAGCAGATCCTCCACATTTCGGGATGACAAAGGGTTTGACTGTTATTGACAATGTATCCCGTTCCATTAAAAGCCCTCTCAATCCTGACATTAGCTGGCAAGCTGCTGAGTATGTTTCTGTGGAAAAACAAGAACATCGAGCACAGTGTGTTTTACCTTAAAATGGCATGTTTACTCTAGACTAACAAAAAATGCATTTAATCTAAATATAAATTACTGATACACAATAAATATAAATATAAATGGTTTATTATTTTATCATTGAGTCTTATATTTTTTTTGTATAGAAAAATATTTGTTATAAATAATGTATACAAAATGATGAATGAATTTTACTAACTATAATATTCTAAGAACCACATCTATTCTCTTCCTTAGACAGTAGATACATTTCGACTTTCAATTCATTTGCATGCACATTATTCGTTTCCTTTTTTCTTTTTTTCAATTTACTAATTTGATCAAAAGTAGAAAACTCATGTATCACGAATAACTAAATGTACAGAGACTGGCGGCTTGTTGAAAAATGAAAACGCGTTTCGGCTAGGCCTCCATCAGGACAACGTCAGTGGTTACTAAACAAAAAATATAAACATGATTATAGTCTAGAATTGACATGCCCTTTTCAATAACTGAAAACATAAGTTAAAAATCAAGGCACCCAGTTGGTAAGAAGAACTGATCAAGATGTTTCTTTTCTCGAGTCAGTACACAAAGACGACAAAAATTGTGACAACTACGTGAAATTAAACGTTAAATTGCCAGCATTATCTAAAGCTCAGTTTACATGCTGTTAGCGTGATAATAGAGACCAATACCACAACTTGGAATTCATCCAGGTGTCAATAGTTAGTATTAGCAGTGGTTAGAACCAAACTTCCCGACATCAGTACATTAGGTGAATGAGATAGAAGAGAAGTTTCCTACTCGGATTTATTTTTAAGGTACCCTCACATGCTTGTGCAGTTGTCAAGTGAGCACAAAATGTTACATTTCATAAGCCTACCTTATGGGTGTCATGATGACACTGTCCACAAGTAGTTAAGAGATATGAATGATCTCTATCTTAGGTACACAATAACTGTATAAGGAAAGTGAGAGAGGCAACATTATAACCTCTTCGTATACTATTAAGTTCTGAGTTGCAGTATAATATCATGTAGACTTAATCTACTAGTGTAGCTTTTCTTAGGGCTCAAATTAAGCACTGACATAAGGTTAAAGACTTGGCCTAGCAGGGCATGAGTAGGAACTCCCAGCACCTTCTTAATTATTCCTCCCCCAATCAACCGATTTAACCATATTGACTGGTAGGTCAAATTGCTCTAAATATAATTAACCCTGTACAGCTGCCTGACTTGGTTTGAGCTATACAAAGACCACATGCATACAAATTACTATTATCATGCTGCCTAATTGTTGCCACATTTAGCAACGGTTTTGTATCGCTATTGAGTCACACAAGAAAATGCAGGGCAACGCAAAACCTAGCGTGGCCCTGCGTGGCTTTGTAAATCTGGAGTGATGCAAAGCAGCACAAGCCACTGCCTTGCATTACTCTGTCCCAGGGAGGTGTTTCATGGGTGGAGTATGGGTGTTCCCACGCATCCATCCCTGGATTTTGGCACATTCCCAGATTTTCCATGAGTGGTAGACCTGGGAATACATCAAAATGCTACGCCTTCCCAGGGGAGGTGTACCAAGGAGAAATATCTTTATTCTAGTTTTTTTCCTTTTTCTACGTGCGCTGTATTCTGCAGCACATGTAGAAAGAGTAGAAACCCTCAAAGGATTGTCCCTTCGTGCACTGAAAGAATCCTGCCTGCAAGGCAGGCACCCTTGCACAATTGTATAAGGGAGCCAAAGTCTGCCATTGCAAAGGAGAGTGCAGTAATGCAGCATATATTTACAGATATAGTGCATTCCTGCTCTCTCCATTTCATGCAGCACAGCACAGCAGGGTGTCTTGTTGAGCTATATCAAAAAATGATAAATATGCCCCTTTGTTTCAGGATAGTCTTTTTGAACTCCTTTGAGAGACTACACATAGTTCTGCTAGAACTGGGATGAAAATGCATCTTTCCTATAGCCAGAAACCTGTGTGGGCCTTTAGGCCAACGTACAATTACATCTCTGCATAACATTTATTTGGTTCCATGGAAGGGATCACAGTGCTCCAACAAAGCCAGTTGTGCATCCTCACTATTAGCATCCCCGTCATTTTAATTTCTTGGTGACCACAGTTATTTTTTCAGTTCATTTCCAAATGTAGGGCTGACTGTTACAAGCTGCTCAGAAAAACCACATATCTGAAATGCTGAAATGAAATCCAGCTTCCAAAACATTCTGTCTCGAAAGGCAAACATTGAACAGCACCCACCGGAAGTTGCAAATCTTTGCTACCAGGACACAGCCATGGAACTAAATGTGTGTTTCCCTTAGATGGGAGGACGGTGTGTATATAGGCGTGCAAGGAGGACCCCATGCTCATCTGGCAGGAAGATGTCAGATGAGACTGAGGTTCAGCCTAGACATGTGGAGGGAGGCTAGAGGGCAGCTTTGGAAGACAGGGCTGGGTTTGTGACTACTAGGGAGAGGCCCTCATTAGCTTACTGGAGCTGATCTTCTTGGAGCTTCCCATTAGTGAATGACCCTCGGATTCTGGTGTGCAAGTGAACACACTGCTAACTTGTGCAATGACATGCACTTTTTTTACCCACGCTCCACCCTTTTTTACCCACCCTCCAGAAAATGAGACAGAAAATAGGCCTGGGCACCAAAATAAAAGTGATCCACATGAGTGAATTCAAAAGCTAAAAAAGTGACCCGTGTTGGCAAATTAGGGCAGCTTTGGACTCATAAAGACATACTGTATAAGCGTTTTGCAAAATATGGAAGACGGCATGGATTTAAGCTTGCTACAGACATTGTTTTAATATCAGGGGAAATCTACAGTAAAAACAGGTCCAGCTGATCCATAAAACAGGCCAACAAACAGTCAAAATCTGACCCACACACTGACCTGTCAGACCAGCCCATTGGGCACTGTCTGATTGCACTATAGACCTGTCCGTCATTGCCTCCCCTCTTGCCGAAAGTATTGCAAGGCCTCAGCAAAAACCCTATCCGCAAACATTCTCATTCTGGAACTAGTATGGTAAACTGTTCTCTCCTCAAATGTTTGGCTTATTGCTATGCCTTTCTTCTGGTTTTGCAGGGATGCAAAAAACTATAGCTGTTTCCAGGATGCATGGACAAATATGGGAGCTTAAATGATGTAGGGCAACTTCAAGGGTGAGAACACCAAGTACAGCTCAATAGCTCATCTCAGAGCCAGGGCGAGACAGGGACCAGACCTTGTAGTCTGTTCATTCCATGGAGACTGACACCAGTCTGTGAGGAAGATTTATCTTAGAGCTCCTACTGAGTTCCAAAACTGCAGTCCTTTCCAGCATTCATTGTTAGAATAATTGTGATAAGAGAACAATTGATGGCCAGAATGCAGAACAATGTAATGCATTCACCCCAGTATAGAGATCTGGGCCTAAATCTGTTGTTTTTTGCTCACCATGCCATTCCAGTTTGGACCGAGCCATATGCATATCAGTCTTGACCCTGCACCCAATGAGAACAGTCGAGCCCGAACTGCCAGGCCAGGTTCTCCCTGGGCTGGAAACAAACATCCTAGGACCGGTTTTGGGCTTTCAGCCCTCGTCAGCCAGGATAGCTTGACTCCAGTGGCACGGAGAGCACGGGACCCACGTCTGGGCATACCTGTCCTACCCGGGTGACAAATGCAAAAAGAACAATTGATGGACAGAATGCAGAACAATGTCATATATTCATCACAGTATAGAGATCTGGGCCTAAATCCATCGTTCTTTTGCTCACCATGCCATTCCAGTTTGGACTCAGCCATATGCAAATCAGTCTTGACCCTGCGCCCAATAAGAACAGTCCAGCCCGAACTGCCAGGCCAGGTGCTACCTGGACTGAAAACAAGCATCCTAGGACCTGTTTCAGGCTTTCATCCCTCATCAGCCAGGATAGCTTGACTCCAGTGACATGGAGAGCACGGGACCCACGTCTGGGCATACCCGTCTCACTCTGGGAAACAAATTCAAAAAGAACAATTGATGGACATAATACAGAACAATGTCATACATTCACCCTAGTACAGAGCTCTGGGCCTAAATCAATGGTTTTGTTGCTCACCATGCCATTCCAGTCTGGACCCAGCCATATGCAAATCAGTCTTGACCCTGCGCCCAATGGGAACAGTCCAGCCCGAACTGCCAGGCCAGGTCATCCCTGGACTGGAAACAAGCATCCTATGACCGTTTTCGGAATTTCGGCCCTCATCAGCCAGGATAGCTTGACTCCAGTGGCTTGGAGAGCACAGGACCCACGTCTGGGCATACTCGTCCCTCTGGGGGTGACAAATACAAAAAGAACAATTGATGGACACAATGCAGAACAATGTCATACATTTAACCCAGTACAGAGATCTGGGCCGAAATCTATAGTTTTTTTGCTCACCTTGCCATTCCTGTTTGGACCCAGCCATATGCAAACCAGTCTTGACCCTGCGCCCAATCGGTAAAGTCCAGCTCGCACTGCCAGAATAATTGTGATGTCTCTGAGTTAGAAAAGGGGGTGGTGATGGACAGAGCATCTGAATTAAACAGAACACTCATACCCAGTCAAAAGATCAGGGCTTGATCCATCACCGTTTTTTAGCTCACTGCACCGTCCCAGTTCAGAACCTGGCTATATGCAAATTAGTCTGTCCCTGGCCCAGTGCATCATGGGAACAGGGCAGACCAAACTACCAAGCCAATTCTTTACTGGAAAGGAAACAAGCTTCCGGGGACCGGTTTCTGGCATTGTTCCCATGATGCACTGGGCCAGGGACAGACTAATTTGCATGTAGCCAGGTTCTGAACTGGGATGGTGCAGTGAGCTAAAAAACGGTGATGGATTAAGCCCTGATCTTTTGACTGGGTAGGAGTGTTCTGCCTAATTCAGATACTCTGTCCATTACCACCCCCCTTTTTGAATCGTTTTGGCCACCACAAGTGTGGAAGGGTATGCTCAGATGTGAGTCCCTTGCTCACTGCACCATCAGGATTCAAGCAAGCCGGGCCGAAGACGGCTGTAATGCCAGAAACTGGTCCCCGGAAGCTTGTTTCCTTTCCAGTAAAGAATTGGCTTGGTAGTTTGGTCTGCCCTGTTCCCATGATGCACTGGGCCAGGGACAGACTAATTTGCATGTAGTCAGGTTCTGAACTGGGATGGTGCAGTGAGCTAAAAAACGGTGATGGATTAAGCCTTGATCTTTTGACTGGGTAGGAGTGTTCTGCATAATTCAGATACTCTGTCCATCACCACCCCCCTTTTTGAATCGTTTTGGCCACCACAAGTGTGGCAGGGTATGCTCAGATGTGAGTCCCTTGCTCACTGCACCATCAGGATTCAAGCAAGCCGGGCTGAAGACGGCTGTAATGCCAGAAACCGGTCCCCGGAAGCTTGTTTCCTTTCCAGTAAAGAATTGGCTTGGTGATTTGGTCTGCCCTGTTCCCATGATGCACTGGGCCAGGGACAGACTAATTTGCATGTAGCCAGGTTCTGAACTGGGATGGTGCAGTGAGCTAAAAACGGTGATGGATTAAGCCCTGATCTTTTGACTGGGTAGGAGTGTTCTGCTTAATTCAGATACTCTGTCCATCACCACCCCCCTTTTTGAATCGTTTTGGCCACCACAAGTGTGGAAGGGTATGCTCAGATGTGAGTTCCTTGCTCACTGCACCATCAGGATTCAAGCAAGCCGGGCCGAAGACGGCTGTACTGCCAGAAACCGGTCCCCGGAAGCTTGTTTCCTTTCCAGTAAAGAATTGGCTTGGTAGTTTGGTCTGCCCTGTTCCCATGATGCACTGGGCCAGGGTCAGACTAATTTGCATATAGCCAGGTTCTGAACTGGGATGGTGCAGTGAGCTAAAAAACGGTGATGGATTAAGCCCTGATCTTTTGACTGGGTAGGAGTGTCCTGCTTAATTCAGATACTCTGTCCATCACCACCCCCCTTTTTGAATCGTTTTGGCCACCACAAGTGTGGAAGGGTATGCTCAGATGTGAGTCCCTTGCTCACTGCACCACCAGGATTCAAGCAAGCCGGGTCGAAGACGGCTGTAATGCCAGAAACCGGTCCCCGGAAGCTTGTTTCCTTTCCAGTAAAGAATTGGCTTGGTAGTTTGGTCTGCCCTGTTCCCATGATGCACTGGGCCAGGGACAGACTAATTTGCATGTAGCCAGGTTCTGAACTGGGATGGTGCAGTGAGCTAAAAAACGGTGATGGATTAAGCCCTGATCTTTTGACTGGGTAGGAGTGTTCTGCTTAATTCAGATACTCTGTCCATCACCACCCCCCTTTTTGAATTGTTTTGGCCACCACAAGTGTGGAAGGGTATGCTCAGATGTGAGTCCCTTGCTCACTGCACCATCAGGATTCAAGCAAGCCGTGCCGAAGACGGCTGTAATGCCAGAAACCGGTCCCCGGAAGCTTGTTTCCTTTCCAGTAAAGAATTGGCTTGGTAGTTTGGTCTGCCCTGTTCCCATGATGCACTGGGCAGGGACAGACTAATTTGCATGTAGCCAGGTTCTGAACTGGGATGGTGCAGTGAGCTAAAAAACGATGATGGATTAAGCCCTGATCTTTTGACTGGGTAGGAGTGTTCTGCTTAATTCAGATACTCTGTCCATCACCACCCCCCTTTTTGAATCGTTTTGGCCACCACAAGTGTGGAAGGGTATGCTCAGATGTGAGTCCCTTGCTCACTGCACCATCAGGATTCAAGCAAGCCGGGCCGAAGACGGCTGTAATGCCAGAAACCGGTCCCCAGAAGCTTGTTTCCTTTCCAGTAAAGAATTGGCTTGGTAGTTTGGTCTACCCTGTTCCCATGATGCACTGGGCCAGGGACAGACTAATTTGCATGTAGCCAGGTTCTGAACTGGGATGGTGCAGTGAGCTAAAAAACGGTGGTGGATTAAGCCCTGATCTTTTGACTGGGTGTTCTGCTTAATTCAGATACTTTGTCCATCACCACCCCCCTTTTTGAATCGCCTCTGTGAGTTAGCAAAGCCGCTGTAGACAGAGCAGCACAGAAGCCCTGAGCGGATCTGGTAATCTACCTTTTCACGATGCAGTTCTGTCTGCAGCTTCTACTCCAGGAATCGCAAACCTGTTCTGTAATAAGAGCTACTTAAGTTCAATAAAAACCATCCTGAGCTATTAACATTATCAATGTTGTAATGGCGAATCTATTTGATAAGATTACATAAGTGGGTCGCAATATGCAAGTTAACCAGCAGAGGTTACCTCAGTGCATCACGCACGTTTGCACTGAGGAAGGTAAAAAATGCTTTGTCACTGTGCAATGCCTCTACTTGAGCGCTACGTAACAACCGTAGCTGCAATGCCATGGCACCAATAATAATATCACCAATAATGCTCTCCGGCACGTACAAGGTCAAAGAATACACGGTACCAGGGAAAACAGAAAAGTGCCGATTACCAAACTCCTCAATTACAATTCAGACCACACAGTCTTCTGTTTGATCTGTCCGTGCGGCAAAAAATATGGGGAAGTACGATCCATCCCACCAAAAAAAGAATTCTTGATCATCTCAGGGCCATTAAGAATAAAGATCATAATGACCCTGTCGCATGTCACTTTGAGAAAGAACACAACAGTAACAGTAGCCTCCTTACCTTTTTCTGTTTGGATCAGATTGTTAAATCCGAAAGAGGAGGAGATAACATGAAAAAACTACGTACATTAGAGTCTAAATACATAATTAAATTGCAAACAAAGGTACTCAAAGGGCTTAATAACGAGGAAGAAATGTGGGTCCATGTGGGCTAAGTACTGCATATAATCTGAAGCTGAGATTTTGACCTTACACTGTATATTAGTTACGGAATTAGAGTTGGTCCTGACTCTCTGTGTAAGAAAAAGGAAATATAAATACTACATAATAGACAATATGTTTTCTTACAAACCAAATCTGTTTGCTGCTAACATCAGCCCATCCAGGGCGCAATTAAAGACCTAGCGGTCAACAAGTAGTCAGCTGTAGAACGATAATAGCTGATAGTGTAAATATGTATTTTTATTTTTCTGTATATATCAAATGCAGAAGATATCTATAATTTCATATATGGCATACATTGAAATCAATATGAATCATATGTGTGATCAAATTGCAAATGAATACTTTTTTGCCGTTTTATTAATTCATATATGATTTTAATATACGAATATGTAATCACAAAAACTAAATATTTTGGTTCGGATCTGATTGGGTTCACTGCATGATGGCCACCATGGTTAAGTCCATTGTTTATTTTGATTAAGTTGCACGCGACACTTTCTATGTCTATGATTTATGAGCACTGTTTTATTCAAACACCTATGAGTAAAGTTGTTGTTGACACTGACGAAGGAGGAAACGCTGAAACGCGTTTGTCAACTTTTGCAGAAACGCAATAAATTTAATTTCATGCTCTGACCCCCCCTTGATGGCTCTTGTGTGCACCCGATTGAAAGCGGTTCCTAGGATTGAGGACCGGTGTTGTGGAATATATATATATATAAATATATATATATATATCTCCAATTACCGCTCCGGTGCTTGAACCCACCAAAAGAGAACAAGCATTTGCAATGCAATAGGTCTCGCATTTACACAAGTTTGAGCTTTTGGCATTGTAAATGGCAATGCCTTTTATTTATGTTTTGGTTTTTAAAACATAAATAAAAGGCATTGTCATTTACAATGCTAATAGTTTAAACTTTAGCAAAAGTGAGACCTATTGCATTGCAAATGCTTGTTTAAAGGACGCCTCAGACACTACTTCCCCAACCTACCAACCTTCAGCGATAGGACAAAACTGCAAGATGCCAAAAGTAAGTCAAAAAATGTGATTCAAAAGCATCACAATGTTATATTCGTCTGGACTGTGTAAAACTTAAACCTCAATCAGAAGGTTTCTTAGTCCTTTAAAATTATCAAAATTGGTGAAATACAGACACTGGCCTGGACAATTTAAGTAGGCCTCTAGTGGCAGCAGAGTGCTTTTAACCACTAGGAATCTTAAAGATTTGCCGCGGAAGAGGTATATAGAACCTGGAGAGTTGAGAATTAATTGGAGAGCTGGAAAGAGGAAAGGCCATTTTAACGACACTCCGCAGGATGAACTGCAATTTAAAAGGAAAATTACGTATTTTCCTTAAACAAAGAAGGGATATTCTGGGAAAAGTAAAGGGCGAACCAGCACTTGCAAAAATTTGGCATACATCGCTATTTATAGTACTCCCCTCATGCCAAACTCGGCGCAGCCATTTGCTGTGTTGCAACGAATCTGAAGAATTCTGCGTTGGCAGGTGGTTCCACCAATACAAAAGACTGACATGGTGGAGTTACCAAATACTGACTGCACCACTGAGGTACGAGTACACAAAGGCTCGGCAGAGGTAAAAGGAGCAAGTTGTTAGTAGCATTTCAATCTAAAACATGCTGCTCAACAAAAATCTCTTAATAATGCAATGCCTTTAACACAGCTCCGATCAACTTGGCTTACAGCACTATTTTTTAGGAAAGACCAACATAGCGCACCAAAAGTGCAATTATCCCAACTCGAAAGTTCTAAGCGTTGGTATTGCTTTCACCTGCTTTGTAGAGAACGTAACTGACCAACACGATAATATAGCTGGGCCTCGCACTGTCATCAAAAACCGACACCTTCAAATAAACTTATGTAGGGAGGCCTTCGGGAGATCGTAATAGCATTGACTGGAAAAAGTATCACAATAACAGAACAACTATTAGTGTACCCAGTAGAATGAAGTACTTGTTACACTTAAGGCTCACATTGACAACGCAGGGTAATGATCCTATTAAGAGCAGTCGTCTTTTCAAAAGCTCCCTTTCAAAACAAGGGCTCAGCTGTTGGACCGAATGTTTCATGAATGATGACTGGGCACATAGGTAACATACTGCTAGGACCAGTTCTTCCTGTTACAGCTACAGTTTACAGAACACGTATTCAGCAAATCCTTTCAACATTTAAACCAGCGTGATCTGCGGCTCGCGCACTCGCTCACAAAGGTGATGCGCGCGTTCACAGCCCGTGTCTCCAAAAGTGCGCGAGCAGCCATTGTCTCCTATGTGCCGGAAGTCCCGCCTCCTCGAGCACCCGAGAAGGGAGAGGAAAAGTCCTCCCGCAGCCCGGGGCTCCCGTGAGCTGTGGAGAGCCCCGGAGCCGCCTGCGCAGAGGAGTAGCCTTTTGTCCCGCGGCCCCGAAGAAGAGCTGCAGAGGAGAGGAGTCACACCGGGAGAAAAGAGAAGTGCTGCGGAAAGAGCCCCGAGGAGCGGGAGCTCTCGTGTAGCCCCCGCCAGCAGAGCCCGGTGAGTGTCGTGAGGGGGGGAGGAGGGGGGAGAAGAGCTCCGGACCTTGCCACAGTGCCACCGAGCGGCCCCACCTGGTCAGCAGGGCCGCTCCAACGGGACCCCCAAGAAAACGCTGTATTGCCCTTGCAAGCCGGTCCTGGCCTGCAAGGCATTATGGGCTGCGCCGCATATTAAATGAGCGGCTCTCCTGCTGCTCCGGGAAGAGCCACGCTGGCGCTTTGCCGCTTCCTGGGCCCTAGGTGGGGGGTCCGGTGATTGACTGAATATAGAGACACGCCGCACGTTCAAGACGCGTTGACGCCAGCCCCTTTTAAGAAAAAAAAAACCCGAAACTGACGATGTAGCGCGCGCACCGCCAAGCAGCCAAGGCGCCAAAGCGCGCCCACGAGGTCAAATCTCCGCAGGAAGGCAGGAAAAGCGCGTGACAGTCAGCTGTCCACATTCCCCCAAAAGTGATAACATTAGTTGTCTCGCCCTAGACAGCAAAGCTTCGCTTTGCTTTCGTCTAGGCTCGACCTAAAAACGGACTCTTCAATCGCTTTCGTTCACTGCTGGCAACAGTGACTTTTATTAATCCATATACACACAATTCATGCGGACAAGATGACGCGTTTCGGCCAGCGGGGTGGCCTTGCTCACATACCCGCGTTGCTTGAAAAGTGAATTTAAATACACAAGTGACAAGTTCACGTGATTGAAAGAACTACCATCATAATGGACAGTGAAGAAATACTTGTTACAGGTAAAGACTACAAAAGTCGAACTAACATTCATGTTTGTTGCCAAATGAAATGGTTCAGAGCAGAAAAATGAATTGAATTATGCATGGCTATATATATATATATATATATATATATATATATATATATATATATATATATATATATATATATATATGTATATATATATATATATATATGTATATATATATATATATATATGTATATCGTCAAGGTATGTATATGTGGAGTTTAGAATAGTAAATCTATACTTACCAAATTGCACTTACTTTCTTGATATTTTGTCCTCAATATTTATTTTTGAAACAATATTCTGGCCACACAATAGTTTTGGTTTCAATGTTGTGTCAGTGATTCACAGAGATTCTACCTTTCCTGTAATGACTTATAGCATGGAAAAACAAATAAACACAGTGCCATACATATCTCCTTTCTGTTGAACATTTTAATTTTAACAAACATATCAGAAGTAGGAAAATGCAGTTCCCGTTTTCCTTGTTTAAACTGCAGCTGTCATTTTGCTGTTATCTGCCTTTTGTCCGAGTCACCAAGATGCTATGCGGAAGTCATCAAAAGAGCCAGTTGAATGATTAAACAAGAACTTATTTAAGTCTCATATAAAGAAAGACAAGCCCACGACTGCTGCTCACATCACCGGTATGTTCATGAAATGGATAGCTGTTCCACAGAATACCAACGATGGGAAGCACAGAATGTGAGGCTAATATCAAATAAACACATTCTGGTTCCCGTGGCCTGGCACGGGAGATATAGTAATAGATCTCACATATAACACTGAGCCTCTAGCATGGCAGCAGGCATTTGGACATAAGAACTCAGATGTAATAATTTATTGCATTTTAGCAGCTAGGTCATGCGATTAAATGTGTCACAAGTCACCTGTAATAAGGAAATTAGAGACGTGTTTTATAAAAGGATTTCAGGCTGCCATATTTTTAAAAGTTCTGTAAAAAAAGTAGCAGCAACCATTCTAATTGCGGTAGCGTCTCAAACTAAGAGCAACTTTATTAGTATATCTCAAACATTGCCAGTGGAAGCCTTTTCTGCCAGAATCACTAGGCTAATGGATAAATGGAGTTCCTTTGGAATCGTGAGATCCCACCTTGTATTGATATGTAAAGAAAAGTTTGGATTCAAAGCTATGATAATGCAGCCTAACATGCCTCTACCAGTTGTTCCCTTTCCTTCATTAATCGCTGCATCCGTTTTGGGTGTTCTAAGTAGAAACTAGAGTGCTGATTGCTTGTTCTTTCTCTATTTCTGTTTCTCTCACTCTGTCTCTCTCTTTACCTAGGGCTTCAGGGAATATTTAGTCTCCTCGTCACTCTTACCTGTTAGTCTGCTCAGTGTCACTACTGCTGGTATGTTACCCAACTTAATTCAATGTTCTAGACTCAGTTTCCATAACTTGCACATGCACATTTCCCTTGTTTTTGTGTTTCCCAAAACTTTTCTGCTTCTTTAATTTCTCAAAAATCGAAATGTTTCTTATAATTCATGGGCTGCCAATGTAGGTCTAGGATGCAGGATACATGCTAGATATTCAGCATATATACCTAATTGAAATGTATATACAAAGAACACCCATAAGAAGGGTATGAGATTGAGAAAATAAAATACAATGATAGGAGGCATTAGAAATTGTATAAAAAACACAGATAGCTGCACACTTAAAAATAGTGACACGGAAGTGGTAAAAGCCCATAATAATTGCTTCGAACCGAGATTGTTATGAAATTTGTCTCAAATTAGACTTGTAATGCATTCAAGAAACGCAGCATCTTTAGAATTGATTATCGGGGTGCTTAGTGATGAGAATGTAGCAAGCTCTTTTCGCCCGTTAAGTCACAAATATCCAAGACTGTTATCTTTGGTGAGGAAAGGTATATGTTAGGTGGTAATTGACTCCTGAGGAGCCATACCAGGTCCAATAGGAATCTCCCTACTATTGTTTTGTCCATGAAGAGCAACTTTTTATCTGAATCTCTTGCCCTCCATTCAACTATGACTCTCCAATCGGCGCCTTTTAGTCGGTCACTCAATCTTTATTCAGTTATAAGACAGTCATAAAAGAACATATAAACATCAAACAAGTTCCAGTAAAATATACCGTAAAATGTAGACCAAATACAAAACAAAATGTAGGTAATACAATAAATTTTAAAATCACAAACTAAAACATTATAAAATGCACATTCCTGATTCATATTTCTTTCTAACGGTAACGGCTCTCTTTAAAAAGTTTAAACGGCAAAAAAGATGTCTGGTATGTCTATTTTCTGGAGACTTATCAGAGCTAGGTTATATGACAATATGCTAGTCAGGTTAAGAATTGGGGAGTTGAATATGAAATGAAATGAAAGTAAATTTATAACGCGCAGACTAAGCCCAATGGGCATCAAGGCGCCTAACTCAGAATTATTTACATGTCCCAAGAGCTGATCACTGGTAGGCTTTCTTGAAACACCATGTTTTCAGGGCCTTTTTAAAAAGGGGCAGTGAGGATAAGGACTTAAGTTCTAATGGAAGTGCATTCCAAAGACGTGGGGCAACTGTAGAGAAGGCTCTTCCTCCCCATCTGGTCTTCTTAGTCCGAGGGATCACCAAAAGGTTCTGTTGTGATGAGCGTAAACATCTGCTGGGGACATAGCCGGAGAGAAGTGATCCCAGCCCCACAGATGTTCCAGCTTTCAGAGCCCTATGCACTAAACAGATGATTTTAAAGGAGATACGGTGCTCTATAGGAAGCCAATGTAGGCTCTTTCTGGCTAATGTCGCAGAGGAGGAGCGGGGAATATAAAGTGCAAAAAAGCATAAAGTGACGTGCTTTGACTAGAAAAGCCATCACATAGGGGGCAGTGTTCTAAAAAAGGCCCCTGAGTAGGAAATGCAGGAATAAAGTGCACTGTGCTCATCTTAAAACGAGATAAGAATAAATGCTGACTAGGTCTGGTTATAAGTGTTAAATAAGGTTCTAGTCCTGTGGTTGTGCAAATAGCAGAATATACAGGAATACCTGACATGGATGAGGCTCGTTCCCTTCTTTGCTCCATACAGCGATCTAAAAAGCGCTGTTTGTTTTTATCTTTACAGCAATCGACCAGGGGTTATCATACATTTCTGGGATTCCCCGATCGATAGAACATTCTCTTAGCATATGCCAGCCACGGGATATGTTGCACATTATCTAATAATAAACAGTCTGCTAGAAAAGCTCTGACTACGCCTCCTTCCTGCTTGGCCCAACAATTTATCCAAAGAATCTGCAGGGCTAGACTGGGCACGTCCGCAAAATAAGTTAGGCCTATTTCCTCATGTCCAGTGACAAAAGCAGTGCTTTTAGGTAGGGACAATATTCTACAGCTAAAGCTGTTCTCTGTGCGTTGGGGAGTGTCTGAGTTCGAGTAGCCCCAGATACCCGCCTCGTATTACCCCACAAGTAGACACTTGCTCTTATAGATAGTGATTATTTCTTTAACTGGTTTTTGGCACAGTTTATGTGCAAATCTAAACACTGCATCACTAGCTTTATTAAAATATTGGGTTCTTTGCATAATCATGGGTGACCAAGTCAGGGAGGAATTAAATAAGATCCCTAAGTAGTTAAGGGTATTCGTTTTGCCCAGCCTCGTCCCCTACAGCCAGTGGTTCCAAATTTTTGTTTAAGCTGAGCCACAGGTAATTACAAAAGATTTGGTATCGTTTACTTTTAGGTCCGGACTTTTCATAAGGACAAAAAGGAATTTAGTAAAATTTGAAGGGCATTCACCGTTCTTGTCAGTTCATAAATTATAAGATTGGGATAAAACGGTTTCCCATCTTCGGCATATCAATGACCGTTTCAAGTAAACGTTTGTTTAAGTTATTTATGTACAACAGAAAGAGGAAGGGTGCGATAATGCATCCTTGACGGACGCTTCTATGTGACCCAATAGGTGAGGTTAACTCTCCTTTAGCTCCGTATGGGATTAAGACTAATGTTTCAGCATGTAGGCTTTTTATTAATAATGGCAGATCTTAATCTATCTCCAATTGGTCTATTATGCCCCATAGCTTTGCCCGATTTACCAAATAGAATGCACTTGAGCGGCCATGACTGCTAAATGAAGTGTCCCCTTTTTTGCTAACATATTTTCCTGTCACCAGGTACACATTTAAACATTGTTCAATTGTGCCAATCCCATGGTGAAAGCCGAAATGACCTTCAGTAAGGATCTTAAGTTAATCAACCCATGCTTCGCGCCATGACAGGGTAACCTGTCTGAGAATCTTAGGATTTGAATCTAGTGATATTTCAGTATGTTTGGCCACACCAGTCCCCCTTTTGCTCTAGGGGCCACCAAATGTTGTTTTATAACTCGTGCTCCTCACCCATCCCAGATGTAATCTATTAGCTTTCTCTGATGCTTTTCTAGTTCATCGATAGGGATGGGCAGGGCCTGGTAAATATATAACAGACTGGGAAGCACATTCATTTTTAAGACATTGATTCACCCTATCTAGGATGTGTATTCATTTTACAATTGTCGGAGGTCTTCTAGGGTTTGATTTTGAAAAATGGGGCAGTTTGTTGTAGCCCAATTCAATATGTCAGTTGTATTCCTCAGTATTTAATTGAAGTGTGTGCTCATCTAAACAGGCCTTTGCCACCCATTTGTTTCTTCAATGTCTCTTTGATTGAGATATGCAACTTAATTGACTTAGATGCATTAATTTGAAATCCCAACACCTTTTCAAAGTGATTGAGTTCTTCCAACCTTAAAAATTCATGTGATCTGTTAGTATTCGCATGATGTAATCTGCAAAGAAATATATTTTGTGCTCTTCCAAATCAAATGGGATACATCTGATTTTTCGCTCTAGAGACTTTACTGGCAAAGCAAAAAGTAAGGGTGAAAGGGGGCAACCCTGTTGTGCTCCCCTTTGTAAGTAAAACTGTTTTGATTGTACCCCATTGATGCATACTGTTTCTATGAGGGGGCTTTATAAGTTAAAAAAAATCCAATTGCACATTGTGGTGCCAAGCCTAGTACGATTTAATGTTTCAAGATGGCCGACGGGAGAGGAGCTCACTAGGAGAGCTCCGCTAGCTTGGGATCACTATGCTGGATATCCCTGTTTAGCTCCATCAGATGACTAACCAAACTAAAGATAAGAGGAATTATTACTACAAGTAACAGGATTATATACATTGACTACCTCTACAACACTGGGGCAGTTTGCAAGGTCCGGAATCAGCGTGCGTCTCTCCATCTTGCATCACCACAGACCACGGAGCCCAGAGCCATCACTGTCGGTGCTGCTGCTGACGGTCCCCACCAGAGTGCTATTGCAGAACGCTGCATGCTGAGGGTGAGCCACTTTCAGGTGCTGAGTCGTCAGTTGTGTGGGAATCGAGGGAGCTCACTGAAGAATGGATTGCCCCCGCAGGATCGTAGTGCACGAAAACGGAGCGGTCGATGACTGCAGGCACCGGAGAGGGAGCTCACTGAAGTCCGGATCGCCCCCCGTAGGATTGAAGTGCACAAGAACGGAGTGGTCGCTGACTGCAGGTCCCGGATATTGAGCACTCTGAAGAACGAATTCGCCCCCCCCCGCAGGATCGAAGTACACAAAAACGGAGCGGTCGCTGACTGCAGGCACTGGAGAGAGAGCTCTCTGAAGACCCGATCACCCCCTGCAGGATTGAAGAGCACGACCTCTGAGCGATCTCGATTGCAGGCACCGGTCTGAGGAAGTCTGCGTCAGGTGCTACGACCCTTGGGCTAGATCCCTCCGTGATCCCCCTCTCATCGCGGAGTCCAGAGGAGAATATGAGGAGGAGGAGACGCTGGGAGGAGGCTGCCCGAAGGCCCCAGAGATCTCCCGGACTGGCACCCAGCCGCGATCCCCCCCTGCTCAACGTCGCTGGTCCTAGCACTGAGCTTGTGCCCCAGATCACGACATCGCCGGTTAGTTTCACAGCGCCCGCTATAATATAAACCTTTTTTCATGTCCACGCACCTGCCACATGATGCGTATGCAGCCAGAATATGTTTAAGGGGCCCAGGGGGGTCCCCCAAACCTCATCACTTAGACTGAGGACTGCATTACATTCCGTGCATTATCCTTATTCTATTCACTCTTGCCACATTGCTTCCGTTCACTCACAAGGTCACTTATACTACTCCTGACTGAAGGCATGCAGATCCTCCACAGCCTGATGGGTATAAACTAGGAATACTTACCAGCAATTCTAATACCTGGATAGGGGAAGAACATCAGCTGCCTTTACAGAATACACAAAATGGCCGCAATAAACAAAGAAAAAGGACTGCATCCCAAGAGGACCTTTAACGGAAAGAGATAAAGGACTACATTGCAAGTACTGATCTAGACAGTAAACATGGTGGCCATATTGGACTGATACATCCGTAATGGGTGGACATCCATAGAACACAGTCAACAGCCGCATATCACAACCTCATCTGCACATCAATCCTAGCAACACCCCCCCAGAGTGCAGCCTACTGCCAGCTCACCACACTGATCGTTCACCTCTTACAAAAAGGATCCTTTCTTGAAACTAATTCCTAACCTAGCTACACCTTCCCCCAAAAGGGCAGTACACCGCATGCACACCACCCCATCAGTCCCCCGCTAACAAGTGTTACCCCCCACTATGGAGCGCACCACAACCTTTCAAAAAAAGCAGCTAAAGGTATTAAACACAACTTTTTAAAATCTCACCCTGAAACCCCAATCTCTGATCCATACTTCTCAATAAATAAAGGGCGCATTACTAATGACATCATCTTCTATACTAAAAGAAGAGCTCAATGGAGAAAAGCCTTTCTCACTCTCTTTAAGGTCGCTAACATGAGGAAAACAGCACACGGATTCACGCTAGCTATCCTCTCATCCCTATTCTACAATGCAGCAGCCACTATCACTATCTATCTTAATGGTATCATCCTCATGCAATCATCTGACCGCAACTTAAATCTTCTAGATCACATCTTTCCGCTCATCAAGGAAAGAGTTATAAGAACACACTCCTTCTCACCAGTCAATCACAGCGAAATTATCAACTCCCAACCTTATCTCCAATTAAGTCAGGATACCCAGTTGTCCCCGTCCGCACTTACACCAACTCTAGACCTAACCGACACCCTGGCTAACACATCCCACCCTAAAACTGTCTCACACCTTAACACCACCAATACACACACCATCCCCCTCACCCTGCACTACCACCACCACCATCCCCCGCTCCATTACTCCCAGCACCCCACTCACACCCCTTAGCCTAGCCATCAACCATCCTCTTAGCGCCATTCATCTCCCCTATTCCTACTCCTCCCCCAACAACAACACTAATCATTCGGCTCTAACCTCACATATAACCACCACCTCCCATCAGCCCGACATCCCTACTGCCCCCTCTATCCTCACCTACACCACTACAGTAACTGATATAGCAGACTTTCAGACCCCTCCCCATGCAGCATCTTCACTCCCGACCTCCTTTGACATACACACAGAAAGAGATCAACTCAATGATCTCGACCACGACTCCCCCATAAACAGTACAAAAGGCGCAACCACTTCTCCTGCACCCACAATCCATCCATCTAATACGGCCACTCTCACTCCAGACTAGACATGATATTATCAGCCCTTCAGCAAGTCAAAGCTGACATCCAAACCCTACACGACCTGATTATACAGCAACCCAAGCTCACACGCACTAAACAGGAATACAGATCATTCCCACACATCAAAAGCTCTAGTCGCACCCAACATCTACTCGTTAGCTCCCAAGATCTTGTGTCCCCACGACGGAGCACAGTGCCTTTCCCCAATGCCTTATCCCACCCAATCTGGATGAAAAACCCCTTATCAGCTATAGAATTAGGGGTCCTACTTCACTCTTACGAGCTATCTCACCTCCCACATAGCGCTGCCCACCCAGGTAACCTACATACCGACTCCCTAAGCCAGTCTATCCCGATCAACACACACAGAGCCACTAGGCACAACTCCAGAGGCATAGTTCAAAATAACCTCACGAGAATCCCGCTCACAATCGAACCACCATAGTATCTAACAAGATGCAGCTAAAATGTATTCTCCTAAACTGCAGGTCCGCATCTAGACATGCTACCAATATAGCTGACTTACTACTCACTAACGTACCAGACATCCTAATCCTGAAGGAAACATGGCTAAATTAAGCATCTACTCCCATTATGGACATTCTGCTTCCCCCTAACTATGACATCGACAGAACTGATAGGCCAGGCGGTAGGATACCGTGCATAACTCAGAGCAATCTTACAGTGACCAACTCCAATGCCCCCGCTGCATCCTCCTGTGAATACCTCTGCTTAAACATCGCTAGTTTACCCTCCAGGAGATAACTGCAAATTCATAGAACACCTCATAGATATTCTAGCGACAAATGAAAATAAGCACATTTTCCTAGGGGACTTCAACCTTCAGTGGGATGACCTGAACAACCCTGGGGTAAAGAGCCTCAAAGCTTTCCTCTCAGACCTTAATCTTAACCAAATATGTAACAGCCCTACACATGACAAAGGCGTAACCCTCGACCTAGTAATTTCCAAAGCGTATTCCACACAGCTCGACTCAATCCTTCCATGCGATTGGTCTGACCATCACGTCATAACATTACAAGTCATGGAATCAGTTAACTTTCAACACAACCCCTGAGAACAAAGATCTGGAAGAGAAATCTGAAAAACGCCGGCTTCGACCTTCTAGCATCCTCTAATGCAAACTTACTATGTCCCCCGGAAGACCTAGCCGATATTCAAGGGGTGACCAGTCATTACTTTCACTCCATGAACAACCTACTAGACAAAATAGCCCCCTATAATTGAAAAGAACTACCACTAAAGACACAAAACCCTGGTATGATGGCAGGCTAAATGAGGACAGATGTTCACTTAGAGTAATTGAACGACATTGGAGATCCACACCCTCAGCAGACTACCTTAAGCTAGTAAGAACAACCAGAAACTCCTACTTTAGAAAGATCAGAAGATCTAAAACAGACTTCTTCAGGATTCAACTAGACCAAGCCAAAAACTGTCCCAAAAAACTATTCGATCTAATCAAAGCTCAAACCAAGAGCGCACCCATTCACCCCAAGGCTATCCCAGACCCTCGACCCAATTGTGAGGAATTAGCCTCCTTCTTCACCTCAAAAACAGAATCCATAAAAACAAACCTACTCAAGGACCTCCTATCTCTCTCCGACATGCAAAAGAACTCATCACTGCCCCCGGCAGGTGCCCAAGCTAACTACTCCACAAAATTCATTCTAAAAAATAAACGCAACTTGGTCCCACTTCAACACTTACATTGAAGATACCATAATAAAAACACTAACCGCTCTGAAACCCTCCAACCATTTCACAGGCCCGCTTCCCGCTAACTACCTAAAAGACCTAATTCCTCTGTTACTACCACTCTGGACCAAGATTGTAAATACCTCCCTCCTTCAAGAACCATTCCAGACATCCTGAAAACAGGTCATGTATCCCCCATCCTAATGAAACCTACAGCTGACCCATCGGAATTAAATAACTATCGTCCAATATCAAACATACCTATGCTAGCCAAGCTCTTGGAAAAATGTGTTCACATGCAGCTGATCAGCCACATCGAACAATTCAACCTGCTTAACCAATACCAGACTGACTTCCGAACAGGTCACAGTACTTAATCAGCCATGACACACAATTGACGGCACTCTATAAATCATGGACCAAAACGAAGCCTGTTTACTAATCTTACTCGACCCGTCATCAGTATTTGACACAGTCAAACACGGCAACTTGCTAGAGCGCCTGAAACACAGAATGGGATTATCCGGAGCTGTGTTTAACTGGTTCGCCTCCTTCCTCCAAATCACATCTCAAAGGTTCAAGGTCAATCAATCCTTGTCCAATCCCATGCCTGTCACATTAGGAGTTGCGCAAGGCTCCTCCCTCTCACCCACTCTTTTCAACCTATTCATGGAACCACTCACCGAACTTCTCAGTCTCTCCAAGATTCTCTTTCATATGTATGCAGACGACACCCAAATCTACATCAAGATCTCCTTTTGCTACGTTTGGAGGGTTGCTGTTGTTCTCGACTTCGCTGTTTGTTTGGCCTGTCTGGCCACTTTGCCATCTCTCGCGGCCCCCGCTTCGCGGGAGCCGCTCGCGGGTCACTGAACTTTGTTGTTGTGACCGTGCTGGGACCCAGAGGACCGTGGACCAGCTTGGAACCATTTGCTCCACTCACGGACAGAGGCGGGACTGCGAGGACCAGCCTGCCCAGCAGCGCTGATCGGCCGCAGCTGGTCCTCTTCCCACCCCCTCCTGCATTAAAGATCTTCCAGCGAGTGCATCAAGTGGGAGCCTCCTTTTGCCACGTTTGGAGGGTTGCTGTTGTTCTCGACTTCGCTGTTTGTTTGGCCTGTCCGGCCACTCTGCCACCTCTCGTGGCCCCCGCTTCGCGGGCGCCGCTCGCGGGTCACTGAACTTTGTTGTTGTGACCGTGCTGGGACCCAGAGGACCGTGGACCAGCTTGGAACCATTTGCTCCACTCACGGACAGAGGCGGGACTGCGAGGACCAGCCACCCCAGCGGCGCTGATCGGCCGCAGCTGGCCCTCTTCCCGCCCCTTCCTGTATCTTCCGCTTATTAGGAGAAACTACAACGCGCACGCGGGACGCGCGCGGGACAAAGCACGGGGCTAAGCCCGGGCCAAGGGCGGGCCCGTTGTAGCCCGTTAGAGACCGCTAAAGACTGGACCGCCCCCCCCCCCTAAAAACTTCTACTGCTCAGAACTGGCTTCTAAACTGTATGTACCTTCTTCCTGTTGTAATCCACTGTTAGGGTCATTTGTAATTCTTATTGCCTGTTTATATTGCAAGTTTAGTACACTTTAAACCCTTCACTATGTCAACACGAGGAAGCAGAAGCAAAACCGCTGCTGGGGAGGGTCAACTTATTGGTCCTCTAGATAGCTTCATTATTAGGGCTAACTCATTCATAGATCAGAGTATCTCTATCATGGAACGTAGAGTGTCCAAAGACCCAGCCCTCGCAAAAAGATCCTCCATGGGTCATCTGGCAGATGGAAGAACACCTGAGCAGCCTAGGAACCCTGGACGAAGCGAAGCTTGTGGTCAAAGGCATAGTCTACCAAATACAGTCGATTTATCGGCTTCACAGCTTTCTGACTTACAATTAAGTCTGGACCTAGAAAAGACTCCAGACTTAGTGATTCAAACTACCCCAGAAGAGATAAGGCAGTCAAGGGGGAGGCGAGAGGGTGCAATAAGGAAAAAAAAGAAACAAGCAGCAGGCCCAAAAACCCCTAAAACTAAAAAGACCAACAAAGTCTCTAGCAAGACAGGAGAGAAACGATTATGTACCCCGACGAGAGGAAATCAGGATGGCCATGTGGTGATTGTACATCACCACATGATATCCCGGGTACTATCAGTTCACAAATTCTGACTGATCCACCATCAAAAAACGAGCTAGATGATAATATTAACACCCAACTTCTAACGAAAATTGGGGACCTACTTAAGCTATTTTTTACACCATTAGAAGCCAGACTGTCCCAAATAGAAAAAGATCTAGCTCAACTGACAACTTCTGTAAAAGTCAAGCCAAATCAAGGGGCACAAAAGACTGGGGGAATTAAACAGAATTCCTGTAATTCCACTGCCCAGCAAATCAAAAAACCAGTACCCCTAGGACCAGTAGTTAAACCAACCCAAACCACAGTTGCAAAAAGTAATATAATAGAGAAGCCATTAAATCAAACCCTAAAAACCACTTCAAATAACAATCTGGAGGACAATAATACGGTCCTAAAAATACCAGCCATCCATCCCAATAGAGGGTGGAATAGGGGACCTTTTGACGGCAGACTTCCTGTCAATATGCCACCTGAAGCCAGTCCCTTCGTAGTCGTAATGACCGGAGTACCAGAACTGGCGGATCAAAATTCAGAACCTACTTGGTCTTTAAAGAACAAGGCCCAACACTGGCTTAGTACGAATCGGCCACTTCCGCCCTTTTGGCCAAGTAAGATCTTGACGGTACGAAGGCCCCCTTGGGTAGGGCATGGCAGGAAATCAATACAGGGAGACTGTGTCCTTATTACCTTTGAACACCCTAGTCCTACTGGTGGAATAGTACCAAAGCGTCTTTCTTTCTTTTACCCCCCGAGATATCGTAATGGCCCCCATTATGATGGATCCTGGCACACAGTGGGCCCTCGGCATCGGGGTGGAGATAGGGAAGAGTGGGGAGGACATCACCATAGGGAAGAGTGGGGAGGACATCACCAGAGGGACTATTACAGAGAGTCACTGTGTTGGGAGGGCTGGACTGGTATTCCAACGATGAATAGATACAGCTGTCTAGAGATGGTTGATTGACCACCACTGGTCGAAGACCCCTCTAGACCCCAGCCAGCGGAGCCAGACACTAAACCTCAAATAGTTGACGTTGTCAACAAGGACCTTCAAGCTCTAAGCGCTGTTTTTTGGAACATCGCCGGCCTTCGCCCCAAGATCGAGGATGGGAGCGCCATGAGCTTCCTGGGGAGACAACAAATTATTTGCCTCCAGGAGACATGGTCGTCGACGGAACTTCACCTCCTCGGATTTAGGACGTACTGTTCTCCAGCCCTGGTAGGAAGCATGGGTAGGCCTAAGGGAGGATTGACCATCTATATAGCGAATACCATCCAGAAAGTAAAAGTATTCATTGTTGAACTGGATGTAAATTTCCTGCTTCTCTCCCTCTCTTTTTCTAACAACGAGATCGTCCTCCTTGTTAACTTTTATAACAACCTAGAGGAAGGAGAATTCCTGAGGGTGATATCTAACCTCTATGAGAAACTCTCCCATTTCAGACAGGCTAAAGGAGAAAAAGGCACTGTGTACTTCCTATGGGGGGGGGGATTTCAATCTACATCCCTGCCCACATGATGGAAATAACTGTGGTGGGTTGGTGAATGAACATGATACCCCCCTCACTCGCTTTAGCCATACTAAATCGGGCACAGCCATGAATGATGTATTATCAGATTTGGACCTTCTAATAGTCAACAACCTGATCTCTAACACCATCCAACTACAACCAACATATTTGGGGAGGAAACACCAATCAACAGTGGACTATATCCTCCTATCGGACGGTCTGTCACATAGAGCTAAGCACTTTGAGGTACTAGTAAACATACTAAGTGACCATTCGGCCCTCAGGATAGAACATAATTTAATGCACCAACATTCCCTTACCCAAACCATAGCAAAAGCCCTGAGCCAGAACAAACTACATATAGCTCAGTCAAACGGGTACACTCTAAAATGGGGAAAGACAAACCCTGGGCAAATTACTGAAGAGCTGATAAAAGCAGCCTACCCCATATTATAAAATGCTTAGATCTAACAGCAACAGAGGAGGTAGTCCTAAGTAATTTCACTATAATACTAGCTACCATTAAGGGGCTTCTGACAGCAAAGCCGAAAGTAGAACAACAAGTAAGAAAGGCTGGTTCAACCATAGCTGTACTGTGGCACATTCTAAGCTAAAAGTGACACTGAATAACGAAGCTAGAGATCCACAGTTAATAGCCAGACTGAGAAAAGAGTACATGTCTGTACGCAAGCAGAGAAAGGCTGATTTAAAACAGGCCCTGTGGGATGAACTGCACAAAATTGCCTTAGACAAAAATAGCGAGGCCTTTTGGAGGGTAGTCAAATCCCCATTTCTAGCTGACAAAAATCTTCCTAAGATTGAAGTGGCCATTGAAGAAGAAGTTTGGGTGTCTCACTTCTCAAAATTTTTTCAGAAATCATCATGCACAACAGGGGTAGATGTAACCCACCCAGTGGTCGTATATCCTATTTCTATAGAATTCGACATTTCTGAGGTCCTCCTTGCCCTAAAAGTAAGCAAAAACGGTAAAGCGCCGGGACCTGACGGGGTCCCGGTGTATATTTTTAAATATAACGTGGATCTTTGGGCTCCCATACTTACTAGGGTTTGCATGGCGGTCACAAAAGAGGGGTTGTTGGATTCCTGGACCAAATCCATCATGGTCCCAATATTTAAAAAGGGGGACCGCCAGGAGGTTTCCTGTTATCGCCCTATCTCACTGCTGGACTCGCTGGGCAAGGTAGCCGGCAGGGTTATCCTTGAGCGACTCCAGCCGTGGGCGGAGGAAGGGGGTGTTCTGTCCGATTTGCAATTCGGCTTCCGGGAAGGCTTTGGCACAGTAGAACAGGCCCTAAACCTGTCCATGATGTTAGGCAAATATATCAATGCAAAACAGGACAAGCACTACATGGTTTACGTGGACCTGTCCGCTGCTTTTGATTGTGTGTCCCATTCAAAGCTTTGGTCAGTCCTGACACAAATGGGAGTGGATCCCCCTCTTTTAGATTTTTTTAGGGAGTTATACTCCAAAGCTTCCGCGAGAGTCCGCTTTGGTGTGAAGGGCGAGTTGTCTGCACCTTTTGTAGTAGAGCGTGGAGTTAGGCAAGGATTTGTCCTGGCCCCCTTCCTCTTCTCCTTGTATACAAACAGTTTGGAGGTGGAGTTGTTGAGGGGGGCCCAGGATCTCCCGCAAGTAAAACAACGCCTGATCCCCGCTCTGCTCTATGCAGACGACACCGTCATACTGGCGCGTACCCCGCGTGAACTACAGAAGGCTCTGTCCAGGTATGCAGATTATATGGGCAGTCTTGACCTTCATATAAACATTAAGAAGACCTTTGTAATGGTGGCAGGCAAAGGGAGAAAACGACCAAAGGATATATTCCTCAACAACCAAAAACTTGAAGTGACAGCCCATTACCCTTATCTAGGCATCACAATAGACGAAAAATTAAACTGGAAAGCAGCAGTCGAGGCCAGAAAACACCTTTTTAAGAGAGCTATAGCCGCCCTGATAAGCTTCTCACAAAAATTGGGCAAAAGGTCGCCTGTGGAACTACTAAAAATCTATAACGCTAAATGTCAGACAATAGCACTGTATGGGGCTGGCGTTTGGGGGCATGCAGATGTTAGTGCTCTACAGGTGGCAGAAAACTCCTTTCTAAGATTCCTCCTTGCAGCACCCAGACGAATTTCTACATATGCATGCCACACAGAATTAGGGATACCACATATAGAGGATTTGGCAAAAATTCAACCATTGCTACTTTGGAGGCGTATTTGGACTTCGGAAAAAAATATGCTGACCAAGGGAATCGTGGCAGACTCAATGGCATTAGATTACTCGGCGAAAATCAGATGGATTCTTTATATTAGAAACTTTCTCACTGACCTAGGCTTAGAGTCATACTACATAACACCAGCCAAGATCAGTGAGATATCTAAGAAGGATCTGAAAGTAATGGCCTTGAGCCATCTAGATGGACTAAGGCTTGCTAGTAAGATAGGCAAGGCCTCTGTCCTCCATGCAACCATGGTTCAGACTACCGTCATGATTCAGCCCTACTTAACACTTGATATTAGTATCTTTGATCGATTTCTACTAACGAGATTTAGATTAAATCTCTTTCATCGGTTAGTAGCTTTTCCAATGAGGAACACTTGGGAGCCAACTCTTGGACTTTGCCCCTGTGACGATACATCAGTACAGACCACCATGCATACTGTACTGTTCTGTAAGTTTTATCATGCCCATCGCACATTTTGGCTGCTATCCCTGTTAAAGTTGTGGGGCCTTAGACAGTGTCGCCCTGCAATGTTGCGTCTCCAGCTTTTAGAGTCTGAACGTACCTGTTATCATATTGTTAACTTCCTGAAATGTATCTTTAGGCATAGGAAAAACTTGTGAGGAATATGTCTAAATCATAGAATAATGATTTTAATGAAATGTACAGAGATTCACTTTTAATTATTTTTTATAGGAACTTAGTTTTATTGTGTAATTGACTCTCCATTCTGTAACAATATGGATAATGTTGCTTTTATGGATTTCTATTATGAAATACCAAATAAAGAAATTTATATATATACATCAAGATCTACTCACTTGAAGACATCAAATCTCTCAATGCAACACTACAAAAAACCCAAATATGGCTGGCCGAAAACCATCTGAAACTAAACGCCCTCAAAACTGAGTTCCTCTTAATCACTCCCCCTAACAAAGCATCCACTATCCGGGACTGTATGAAGCAACTAACAGCTCTCAAAGGACAACCTCCCATTGTCGAATCAGCAAAATCGCTAGGTGTGACTCTGAACAGTAACCTAAAGATACAGAAATATATCAGCGCTTCCACAAAAGGAACGAACTTCCACATGAAGACCCTGCGAAAACTGTAACCCTTTCTGCCAGCTTACGACTTCAAACAAGCAATTCAAGCCCTAGTAATCCCAATAGTGGAATATGGGGCTGTAAACCTTATGCGGCCTCCCAAGAACGTCGACAGCCCCACTGAGAGTCACAATCAACTCAGCTGCGAGACTCATCCCTGGCTCAAAGAGAACGTCTCACATCTCTCCAGACCTTAAAGCCCTCAACTGGCTACCGTTTGAAGCTAGAATTCAGCTGAAAATTGCATGCATGACGCACAAGGCCTTACACCAAAACTCTCCGAAATACCTAGCTCAGAAACTGGTGCTCTCTGCTGGTAATAGAGCCTCCAGGAGTGCCAAGACACTTTTTTTTTGTTTTTTTAGATCTTTATTAGGGCATCAGACATGGATACACAATATAGAGGAAAAAAAAACATATCCGATGACCCGATTTTTAAATTATTTTACACCCCCCAACCAAGTGGATCCCCACGGGAAAAAGAGAGAAAATAACAATAGAATTAAAGAGGAAATACTTTCAATCACACTAAAAGTTCATCCTTCTTTAACCATTTAGTTAAAGATCCCCATACCTTTCCCCCTTTCGCCCTGGCCCTACTTCCCCTTCTCCTAAACACAGAAATCTCCCAATTATACTCAAATAATAATTTGCTAAACCAAACATGTATCGATGGGGGATTCGGATCAAGCCAGACCGTGGCCAGTCAGAGCCGCAAAACAGCCATAGCTACAAAAACCATTTTGGGATCGGCTTCCTCCATGTCTTGGTTGGAATTCCCGAACATGATGACCTGGGGGGCAATAAAACTAGATATCCCAAAATGTGTTCTAACCACTGTTCAATTTTAGCTATCAGTTGGAACAAGCTAGAACAGGTGGCAAACATATGTGTACTGTCCGCAGCAAGCAATCCACAGCAAGGACAATTTATCCTGGAAGTCCCCCCCATCTGTAAATACGTGCCGGGGTTATATATAAGTTGCACCAGGTCTTAAAGCATTGTACCTGTAGATTTGCAGAAATATACGCCGTTTGACTAAACAGAAGGGAGTCTTCAGACTCGCTTTGCCCTGCTTGCAAAATCGTTTGCCACCTATCAAAATGTTTAGCTAAATCGTCACCCAACTTCTCATTTACCAGTTCATATAAAGAAGATGTTGTAGATTGACCCCCATTGATCAGATCAAGTAGCGGGATACGCACCCAGATAACAGATCATTTACTAAGGAAGTCCCTGATCTGTAGATATTTGAAATACTTGTTCTCGATCCCAACTCTTTCTTTAATAGCATCAAAGGTCATTATTCCAGCATCAGATATAAGATCCCCTATGCACTGAACCCTATTATCCATCCAATTTTTACAGTACATTTCTCGAAATATTTCCGGAAGTAGAGTATTCCTTACAAGGGGGGAATATAAATGTAGCCGCCCGATTTCAAACTTTTTTCTAACAGCTGTCCAGACCCTGTACTGTAAAGACACAGGTTAACCCAATAAGTCACTGGGACCTGGGTGATTAAGTGATACAAACAAAGTGGTCCCAGGTACTAAGGCAGATAGGCCCAGAATCAATAATATCTCAAATGGAATCAAAAGGATACAACAACATTGTTTTTAATCACAACGCGTACAGTAATATTCAATAAAACACTCATTTATAAAATACACATCATAATTGGTGCCCCTAATAGACAGAAAAGGGAAAGATAATAGTTGGGAAAATAGAAAGACTATACAGATGACAGAACAGTGGTCAGTACGACCTCAATAAAAAGTACTCCTGAATCGATAAAACTAAACTAATGATTACAATTCATAAATTAATATAGCAAACTCATGCCTCACAAGACAAAATCACAAATGATAAATCAGGGAAAAGGCTGAGGATAGGAAAAGAGTGTCAACGTTTCGACCCAAGTGATGCAGGCGTGCAGTGGAGCCTTGCTAGAGGGTATATCGGCCCGTATTCTGAAGCTAAAAAAATCCGTAGCTTGGACTATTTTGAATTTACCAGACCCCCCCGTTGAAGCTCCAACGCTACTTTTCCAGAGATTGGACCGACTTACTAACGCGGAGCAACAAGACGCTTCACAGACTCCCGAGACAGTTTGATAACTCCCCTTTTAAGAAATTGGATTTCTTGGCTGCCATCACTCTGACCCCTCCGCATTTGGTTAACCGGATCCCCTTGCAAGCTAAGGATTTTTCTAGCTTCAGAATACCGGCCGATATATCGTTAGAGATATCATCTCCTCTAAACACCCCCGCGGCCAGCGGCCCGACCGTTCATTACAGGATCCTGACTCAAGTGGCGCATTATCTAGCTACCATACGATCATGTTCGGCTGATGAGATTCATTGCCCCTTACACGTCCTTGTCCTGATGAAGACCCTCTAGCAAGGCTCCACTGCACGCCTGCATCACTTGGTACTGACCACTGTTCTGTCATCTGTATAGTCTTTCTATTTTCCCAACTATTATCTTTCCCTTTTCTGTCTATTAGGGGCACCAATTATGATGTGTATTTTATAAATGAGTGTTTTGTTGAATATTACTGTACACGTTGTGATTAAAAACAATGTTGTTGTATCCTTTTGATTCCATTTGAGATATTATTGATTCTGGGCCTATCTGCCTTAGTACCTGGGACCACTTTGTTTGTATCGTCCAGACCCTGTAGGCACTGAGCAAAACTTTGAATTTGACCCTCTCAAAATAAGCAAAATCTATATGGCGCAAAAGGAGTCCCCTAGCCTCTATCCCATAAATTAAATGATAAATCGATGTTTACAAACTACCCGAATTTCCCCCGTTTAATAATTCCCCTATCTATTTCAACACAATCACCCAATAATAAATTTGAAAGTTAGGGACGGACCACCCTCCCCTAGCTCTAGGAAGAGTCATAAATCTGAGAGCCCATCTTGGGCGTTGTCCCGCCCATAAAAACCATGAGACTAGCTGGTCCAGCTTTTGAAACCAAATTTTGTTATTCTCCAAGGGAATTGCTCTGAAACAGTATAACATTTTGGGGAGAAATATAATTTTGACAACATTACATCCACCAATCAATGTCAGATGTAAATTATTCATTCTGCGAGAGTCTAAGTTAATTGTTTGTAATAGTGGTTTAAAATTAATGTCAACAATTTCTTCGGATTTAGAACTAATTTCTATGCCGAAATATTTAGCATTTGATGCTATCCGCTGATCGACTAAAGTGACTTTATCGTTACAAACGATTTGAGTTTTACCATCATTTAGCTGATAACCAGAGATCTTACCATACTGTGAAGTTTAAATGTTTATTTCAGCTAAAGCCAGACGTGTAGTACCTGTTAGAATGGCTAAGTCATCCGCGTAACTCAAAATTTTGACATCTCCCCCTCTAGCAAGGATAGGTTGAATTATTTGATCATCCTGGATCTTCCTAATTAAAGGGTCAATGTAAATAGCAAATAACAAGGGGGAGCACGGACAACCTTGTCTTGTTCCTCGCATTACGTTAATTACACCAGACTGTGCTCCCATCACAGTAACTTACACGGTTGGGTCTTTATACATGCTTTGGATTGCTCTTATAAATCTTTCCCCTACACTGTAATTCTTCAGAACAGCCCATAAAAAAGGCCAGGAGACCCTATCGAATGCCTTTTCTGCATCCAGCAGAATTAGGGCCATAGGGTCTCCTGTAACCTTGGTATAATTGAACAATGTTATTGTCCAACGAATATGGTCAATAGTTTTCCGCTCTGGCACGAAACCATGTTGCTGGGGAGATACATTTTTTTGATGACTGATGCCTATCTATTTGCAAAGATCTTAGAGTACATTTTTATGTCACTATTTATCAAGGTGATAGGCCGATATGAGCCTGGATCGGTTGCCACCTTCCCTTTTTTTTTAAACGTAACAATCTTTGCTGTCCTCCAAGACTCTGGAGGTGTATCTCCGCTCTGAACTAAGCAAAACATCTCGAACATTATCGACGCCAGCTGAGCTTGAAAGATCTTATAGAATTCCCCTAGTAAAAGATCTGGCCCAACAGCTTTACCGGATGGAAGAGAATCTATGGCACCCAGGTTAATCGGAGCATCGAGCATATCCTGATCTACAGAAGTCAATTGATCCAATTCTATCTCTTTGAGATACCTTTGAATTTCGGCTTGAATCTCACAGTTGTCCCTTATATCCTCTAGATATAACTTTAGATAACATTTCTGAAAGGCCAAAAGAATTGCACCTTCATCAGTAACCAAACCAATATCTGTATCCACAATACTGGCGATCCGCGTTGATGCCTCTTTTTCCCTAGTCCGTACAGCTAACATATGGCCCACCCTTTCATTGCTTTCGTACAGCTTGGAACGCCAAGCTAAGTATTTACCCACAGATTTTGCTAAAGAAATTTCCGTCATGGCAGATTTTGCTATTGAGATCCTAGTTTGTGCTATTTCGGCCTCCCCACCCTCCGATAATACCTTGACAAGATTAGTCTCAGCATCCCGCAGTGATTTATACACCTCCAGAATCTTGCTCTTCACTTCCTTCTGAGTCTCCCACCCAAACTGCGTGGTCTCGCCCCTAATCCCTGCTTTGAGGGTATCCCATATGTTTTGTATACCGGTGCTACCCATATTCTCCTTTAAGAATCTAGTTATCCACATCGCCATATGTTCTATATATGAGTTATCCCTTAGCAGACCCCGGTTAAAAGTCCAGCTAGCCCGTTGTTTCTTGCTTTTGATATTTACTTCCAGAACGAGCAGGTTATGATCAGACATTACTCTGGGGAACTTGGTTATTTAAGTACCCTGTGCCAAACATTGAGAAATAAAGAAATAGTCCAATCTTGAATGTATTCTGTGCGGAGCAGAAAAATAGGTAAACCCAAGATCGTTGCCCTATGCTTGTGCCCACATATCAACAAGCCCATGTAGCTCCTTAGCTCCTTCAATTGGGCAAGAGACATACAAACATTCAGTTTCCGCCTTGATACCCTAGTTCCGGGTGATTAGCAACCACACAGTCCAGATTAATACTAAAATCACCGCATAGTATAATCGGAGATGGCCAACACACCAGCTCTAAACTAACCCAATTATACAATTCGGGGTCATCCAATACCGGCCCATAAATGGAACATTGTGTAAACATATTATTATCAATAGAACATTGTATACTAGCCCACCTGCCGTACTTATCGGCAGAAGAGCGAGTTATGTTGGCCAACCCCGACGTACAAATATGGCTGCACCTTTAGTCTTAACCTCCTGCTTTGTACATGAAATTAATTGAAACCCATTGAACTCCAAAATGTTATTTCTGCTAGCTTCAATATGTGTTTCTTGGAAGCAGATGCTATCTGCCTTCAAGATTCGAATATCTTCTCTTATCCTGCGCCTTTTTACTGGATCATTTAGTCTGCAAATATTGATAGAGGCTACCCTAATACCCCTCATTTTTTGTAACAGATAGCTCTAGATACATTAGATCCATAATAGTCAGAAAAAAAACTTCAAAAACACTCCCATTTAACATAGTATACAGCCATAGTAACATAAAGCCCACTTTTCCCCAGAAAGGATCCACCACCCTCATCCCCGCCTACCCTCCACATCCTTCACTAAGGCAAAAAGGTCCTCAGACCCTTGCGATGCCTCTCATGTTCCTTGTCACTCCCTGACCCCAGAAAAAAAACCACCAAGGAGAAAAAACCAGCCCCATTGAGGTTAGAAAACAGCCCAAAAGAGGAAAAATCACCGGTTTACTTAACCGCTCCTGAGGCGAAAAGCCGGGAGTTGCTACAGCCTGCATTTTTAATGATTGTTGTAATACTTTGTGATTTAAAAAACTTACTCACTTCACGAGAGCCTGCCTCTGCACCCATTGACACCCCGCCCAGCTGATCACTAGCTGTCGCGGGTGAGAGTCGATCAATTCCTGCCGCCATCCCGGGCCCAGCTGACACGCCCACTCGTGCTGGATACGCCCCCTTTCCTTGGCATTTAAACGCGCGCTGATCGAGAGCACAGCGTTTACTTAACCGCTCCTGAGGCGAAAAGCCGGGAGTTGCTACAGCCTGCATTTTTAATGATTGTTGTAATACTTTGGGATTTTAAAAACTTACTCACTTCACGAGAGCCTGCCTCTGCACCCATTGACACCCCGCCCAGCTGATCACTAGCTGTCACGGGTGAGAGTCGATCAATTCCTGCCACCATCCCGGGCCCAGCTGACACGCCCACTCGCGCTGGACACGCCCCCTTTTCCTCCTCCCCTTCTTCCTCCATATAACATGTGTGTTCACCGGAAGCGCAGCGGACGAGCGCAGCGGGCGCGACGATTGCGCGCCGAAGGCGCGCTTAAGGCAAGCTCGTCTGCGCTCGTCCGCGCCGAGACCGGGCCAGAGGCCAGTCCCCCTGATATCGACGTGCTGTACTCACTTCCTAAATCTTCTATTCTTACCTACACTTCCGAACAACTTCGTAATCTGAACTTTTCAACAGATGTGCTGCACCCCCTACCGCACCTACTTCACTCCGATCTCAATATAGGTCCTTTCAAATGTCCATCTTGCACCTCCCCCATGCACTCTTCTACCCCCACCCCCACGGTCTCAGCAGCACTTATTAATGTACGTTCAGTCCCCAAACATAAAGCCGAAATTCTGGACTTTATCGAGTCACACAATGTAGACCTCTTTTTCACTACCGAAACTTGGGGCGATGACTCTTCAGGCCCAGACTTCAAAGCAGCTATTCCCGAGAACTACTGCATCTGCAGATGTGACAGGAAAAAACGGAAGGGGGGAGGAATTGCCATTATATACAAAAACCACTACAAAGTCAAGTTTACCGACTCTAACCACAGCGACTGCGAGGCTTCCTCTTTCTCCATTGGCATTTCCGACACCCAATCATTCACAGGCATCCTAATTTATCGCCCCCCGGGGCCAAGATCGAAATTTCTTAACAACCTCAACCACCTAATCGAGGCCTCTGCAGGCGCAACACATTTCACCATACTGGGAGATTTTAATTTTCATCTTGAGGCCTCATCCGACCCTGACACCATGGCGCTATCCAATGATCTAGCAGCTGCCGGCCTACAGCAAATTGTCGCCCAGCCCAGTCATAAAGCCGGTCATACCCTTGACGGGCTATTCACCAGCAGCCCACATATTGCGGTGTCAAATGTGACCCCCCTCATATGGACGGACCATTCAGCAGTCCATTTTTCCCTAAAATTGACAACCTTACCTTCCCACACTTCTTCCCATTCTCCTATCACCATCAGAAATTGGAAAAATATTGACCCTCTTCACCTCTCTGCTTTACTGCTCGACAGTATCACTACCACTGAGCAGGACCCCTCTCTGGCTTCGGTCAACTACCTTCACAGCCGGGGGCGCTAGGGGGCGCACACGCAGAATGGCCGCACTGTAGTGAGGCTCCTGCTGCCTGTTTCATTGATCCGTTCATAATCCTCTACCACCGACACCAAAATCTTTGAAACTCTGCACAACTGCGTGGTGTACCGTTCTGCAGACTCGGTGAGATTTTTGGAGCGATCGGACATTCTGCCGCGGAGATACGGCCGTGGGAGTGCGGGACCGGGAGAGCTGCTGGAGCCTGCATGTCCGCGCTGCCTGGGACCTGTAACTACGCTGGCCCGGGGTGGACCACGAGGCGTGCAGGCCGCGGTGGATGGGACGCCAGCGCGCCTGAGATTCGCTGTGCGGCTGAACAGAGACACCGGCGCTGAGGCATATTCAATCAACGTCCAGCTCCTGAGCATCGGGTGGGGGTGAAGACGCGACCCCCCTGGACTGGTCGGAGCATCGCTGAGCGGTGTACCGGTGAGACACCGGGCCTGCGGGGGATCGTCCCGGGCTGGGGGACTCGCTGACTGGGTAGCAGGCCTGCTTCCCCCCCCCCCCCGACACCGCCATCGTAGGGGGCGAACTCTACCTGATGGACCCAGCTGCCCTGTGAGTAGCGGACGCCTCCATTGCGCGGCCTGTGTTCGCCTGCACCCATTGATCGCTGTTGGGCCGAGACGGAGTGGGGGTGACCTACGCTGCGGGATATTGCGCTATTTTCGACTGCATGCGCCCAATGTGAAATAGACTACCAGCACTTGCGTAAGGCTTGCTCGAGTGGAGCGGTGACTAAACACAGCACGGAGGCGACTCGTGATTTGGCAAGTACGCGGGCGGCAGGATATATGTTGTAGGCAGTGTGACTGTGCGTTGCGATTCTGGGACTGGAACTTACAGGCTGCAACCAGCGGAAAGCAACTGTGCAAGGCGGGAGTCCTATCTGTAGGGCCAGGGTGCGACTCCTCACAACACTGCATTTATTGGTCGGACTGCGTCACAAGGCGAGGCTAGACTTGTGAGAGTCCGGAGATCGCACGCTATCGGACTACTGCCCCTTATCGCCGTTCTTGGTGTCCCACTGGCCCGTCCCTGATACCGCGTTGCTGTGTGTTTATGTAGCTGATTGCCGGCTGGGATACCTGCTTCCTGTACACGAAGCTCCACTGAATCCTCCGCTTGCACATACCCCCCACATTTAGGCCTCCATTATCACCTGGAGCTGAGGACTAACGCATCAGAGGCCTCCTTGCTAGACACCCCTCAGGGCTACGCGACATTGATCTCACTTTGATGCCTGCAGAGTGCTGGGCCTCCCCTCCCGTCGACACGCAGCGGGGGGGCATTGTTTGATAGGGTTGGCGCTCCAGTGAAAGTGCGACCTACAGTTCTGCATTAGGCTCATGTGCGCCTACCTCTGATCTCTCTCTGATACACCCTTGATTTGTGCACCTCACTTGCCCAACGCACGATATTGCGTCTTACACAATGGGGAAACCTGACAATCGGCAATCGAAGCTGTCATTCGACTCAGCCGCCTCCAAAAAAGGTTTGCGCAATGGGCCGGACGCGGGGGGGGCCCACAGCCCAGTGAACTCCGGAGCAGGCTCTAGCTCCCCTCCAGCGGACATACAGCAATTAATGCAAGAGATGAGACAGGGATTTGCCACAATAGTAGACAAGGTGGATCGGATCTCGTCAAGAATGGACGCCATTGCACAGAAGATTGATGTCCATGAGGAGCGCATCACGGCAACGGAACGGAGAATATCTGGCAATGACGATACCACGGCCTCTCACACCGCACAGCTGTCACGGATGGACAACGTCCTCAGAATCATAGCTGCCAAAAATGAGGAGTTGGAAGCGCGCAGCCACCGCAACAACATCCGCGTCGTGGGAGTGCCCGAATCCACCAACACAGGGCGAATGGAAGAATATGTGGAGAGGATACTATTGGCAGCGGTTGGTCCCGACGCATTCTCCAAACAATTTATCGTTGAAAGAGCGCACAGATCACTTGGCCCTCAACCCCAACCTGGAGCCCCACCGAGACCAATTATTGCGCGGCTTTTAAACTATCGAGACCGGGATACTGCTCTGAAAGCGGCTCGCACCAACCAAAATCTATCGTGCGATGGTGTCAGCTTTTCCATTTACCCGGATTTCACGCCCATCGTGCAGGAACAGCAACGCAAATTCCTTGAAGTCAAGAAGAAACTAAGGGCACTCCAAATCGACTACGCACTGCTGTACCCTGCCAAGCTCAGAGTGACCCACCAGGCAAAGCAGCACTTCTTCACCAATCCGCAGCAGATGCAGGATTTTTTGAAAACTCTACGACATGCACGAGCTGGTCATAAAAGGAACGATGACGAAGAACAAGGTGAAGCACACTCGATGAATGGAGATGGCTAGGCATGAGATCTGCTTGGCGGAATGCATTTATGACTCGCTGGCACTGGCCGGAGGGCCAATACGAGTACTTCAATTTGACATGCTCGCTGCAGCTGATCGAGTGGACCATGGACACAGACTGTACTGTTGGTGGTAAAGTATTACAGGCACCTCCCCTTCCCTTGATTGTGCCCGCTTGAGGCTGCATAGGACGAAGGGCAAGGTGTGGGGGGTGGCTTCGTGTCTCCCTAGTTGACCCCTACAGGGTATACCCCTTTGGACATGTTTACTGCACTGCAGTTGTTGGGGTGGTTGCTAAATGTTGGGGGTGGAGGGTGGGATGGGAATTCTGGCACGTTGGGGTTGCTTCAGTGGGAGTTGGGTGGGGAAAGGGTGGTAATGATTGACCTGAGGCCTTCTGTTTCCAGCAGTGTTTTTATGGTATTACTGGCCAGTATGCGTGACTATGAATGGTCCTCAGTTGATGACTGTAACCTGTTAACCTATGGCCTTTGGGTACGCTCTTCGCAGGTTTCATTTGACAGGTTTACTCCTGATGACACTGCAATATCCCCTGTTTTGAGTGAGGTAGGACCTATTGTAGTATCACTTGGTATAGTACTTGAGCCTTCCCCCTTTACTATGTTGGGGTTGTTCAAGGGGCGGGGAGGGAGGGACTGTTTGTTTACGGACTGTGGTAAGCAGTTCATTGTTATGACTGTCAGAGAGTTGCTACACCTAGATCCGATGGGATTTCGTAAAAGAAATCTGTGGGAATGTATTCTCGCAAAGCATTTTGTACACACGATCATTGCGCTACGATGCTGTATTAGCATGTATGTTGGGTTAGAGACCAGAGTATTGGCTCCTGGGCCGGTACCGCATAGGACGCCTTGTGATAAACCAATGTATTGATTATGGGGGACACTGATTTGAATGTTTTGACGTGGAATGTGAGAGGTTTAGGAGACCATAGGAAGCAACGTCAGATATTGTCATATTTGGACCGCCATTCCGTGCACATAGCCTTTCTACAAGAAACCCACTTTAAGGTGCAGCCTTCCCAGACATTCGCCAAGAGATGGGCAATTCACACGGTATTTGCATCCTACTCTACATATGCTAGAGGCACAGCGATCCTGGTAAAGAGGGGTACGCCCTTTGCTCTGGTTGGAACCAAAATAGACCCCCAAGGGCGATACTGCATGATGTGGGGTAGACTAGGACATATTGCAGTAACGCTAGTGTGCTGCTACGGCCCCAACATTGACGATCCCCATTTCTTCACGGACCTATGGGCAGCAATTGTGGGAACTGGTCCGCAACATATCATTTGGGGGGGTGACTTGAACACTACACTAAACCAGATACTAGATCGATCACACCCTTCCCCTCACCATTACACGAAGGCAGGGGCAGCACTGCGTTTGGCGCTCACAGATCACAATCTGATAGACACCTGGAGGCACTTGCATGCTGACAAAGGCTGGAGGGTACACACTTCACGGCACAAGCACGTTCATGGGCACGGCTCGATTATATATTTCTGACACCGCAACTTTACACCTCCCTCGTTAACTCAAAGCATCTCCCCAGAACATATTCTGATCACTCCCCTGTAAAGATCACCCTGCGCGCGACAGATTTAGTCCCCCCTGCGACTGCTTGGCGTATGCAAGCTACCATGTTACTAGACACGGCCTTCCGGGAGGAACTACGAACTGAATGTTTAGATTTTTTTCAGAGGAATAAAGATTCGGTTAATGATGTAGAAACGATCTGGGACGCATTCAAGGTGACTTTGAGAGGATATTGCATTGCTAAGGGGTCCGGTGTTTTGAGGAGCATTATGACAAGATTGACGACATTGGAGGCGGAACTCACGCGCCTTGAAGCGTCTTTGGCTACAGGGCCGGATGATGCTACCCTATTGGCATTACGTGAAACAATCTCTGAATACACGGACGAAGCCGCTAGGGAAACGAAGTTTCGGGGCAAATATTGGAATGCTCGCCGCTATGGCGAGGGCGAGAGACCGGGAAAGGCTCTAGCCGCTACAATTAAACTGGCAAGGACGTCTAATGTCATTTTAGAACTTGAAAGTCCGGAGGGGACAATGTTGATAGACACTGCACATATCCTCAATTCATTTGTGCAACACTACAGCTTGTTATACACGTCCACCAGGGCAGGAGACCTCCACTTACAGGATTATCTGGCCGATGTTACACTTGGTTGGCTTAGTGATGCGCAAAGAGCGTTTCTGAGTGCCCCTTTCGAGCTGGACGAGGTGCGTGATACAATCATGAGCATGCAGTCTGGGAAAGCCACGGGGCTCGACAGGATCCTGATAGAATTTTATAAGACATACATAGAGTTCATGGCCCCTGTCCTGCGGGTAGTCTACGAAGACGCCCTTGAAGTGGGACACCTGCCACCCTCTATGCGGGTAGCACTGATTACTTCGCTACTTAAGCCAGGTAAACCAGCTAATAAATGTGATTCTTACCGGCCTCTCTCCCTGTTAAACTGTGATGTGAAAATACTTGCCAAATTGATTGCCACTCGCATCAGCCTCTTGCTTCCTACACTGATATTGCCCGACCAGTCAGGTTTCGTTCCGGGCAGAGCAACTTAACACAATTTGCGTACTTTTTTTTCTATCCTCAACTCGGTACACGATGATCAGCCAATGGCTGCCGTCTTCCTTGATGCCACTAAAGCCTTTGACTCCTTGGAATGGGACTATGTGTTCCGGGTCCTGGAGCGGATGGGCTTTCCCGCGATATTCATATCGTGGATACAGCTCCTGTATGAAAGACCTGTGGCTCGAGTGTTAATTAATGGCAAACTTTCTTCGGAATTTCCCCTTTCCAGAGGAACTAGACAGGGCTGCCCACTATCGCCACTTTTATTTGCTATAGCAACAAAACCCTTGGCTGCAAAATTGCGACAACATCACAGAGACAGTGCGCTGCGCTGCTTTCAGAGGCAGGTATTAATATCATTGTATGCAGATGACATCACTTTGTATGTGCGTGACCCGAGCGAGAATTTGAACCCAATTCTTAGAGAGTTTATACGCTTTGGTAGGCTCTCCGGAGTTCAAATCAATTGGGGTAAATCGTGCATATTTCCACTCACGGCATCCACTGCGAGGTTCGCGCTGGATTACCCCATCACTTGGTGCGAGGGGGATTTTAAATATTTAGGTATCAACATAGAGAGGGACAGAGATGAATTACTTAGGGCCAACTATGGCACCACGATGAATCGCATTACCGATAATATAACGAGATGGATCACGCTGCCACTCTCTATGGCTGGTAGGGCGTCCTTAATTAAGATGGTGACCCTCCCCCAACTGTTATACCTATTCCTGAATATCCCTTTCTACCCTGGCAGGTTTTTCTTTCAGCAGCTTAGGACGGAACTCATTAGACTTGTCTGGGGTGGGAAGACGCCTCGGCTACGGTGGGACACATTGACTAGACCCTATAATAAAGGCGGGTTTGGCATACCAGACTTCGAATTATATTACCAAGCGGCCCAAGCTCACTATGCATATTTTTGGGTGCATCAGCCCAGGTATATGCCTCAACTAGCGGCGGAGCACTGGCTCGCCCATCCGATCCCCATAGAGGGTGCATTTTAAGCCTTGATTCCAGGCAGGGATAAGACGCCCACGACAGTGATGAGCACGGTTACTGCGTGGTCCCGACTTGCCACTAAGATGGGAACAAGCATGATCTATGCACCTCTATTGCCTCTGGCCTACCACCCCAGTATGCCATTACTACAAGAAGCGGGATTTCGGAGGCTGATCCAAAGTATACGGGTTGCAACATGGGGAGACCTATACCATGAGGGGACGTTTCGCTCTATGGAGCACCTCTTTGAAGGCATACAGCCGTCTCCGCTGGATGTATTCCTGTATCTTAGACTGCGCCAAGGGCTGAGGGCCCTTACCCCTGACTTTCCACATGAACCCCCGACTCTCGCCCCGCTGAAACTCTTGCTGCAAAATGACAATCCTTGCAAACTGGTGTCGTCAATATATAGATCAGTACATACACACATTGACTACCAACCGCTTGCAGCTAGACTACGCTGGGACCAGGAATTAGAAACACCAATTTCGGACAGGCAATGGGACTTCTGTCTCCAGCAAACGGAGCGCATCTCTGCTAGCAGTAGATATAGAATAATACACTACAAATTCTTACACCGACTATACTACACCCCTGTGCGAATGTGTAGATTTAAACTACGTATCACCGATAACTGTGAGAGATGCCAGGCCCCGGGGGCTGATTTTCTGCATCTAGCTTGGGGGTGCGAAGAGGTCCGACGTTACTGGGACCAAGTATTTGCAGCATTATCCAGAATGATTCATGTTGAGTTGGACCCCTCCCCTACTCTAGCTCTTCTGGGATACGTGGAGCCCCTACAGGCGGCACACCGTAAATTTATTGCTTTGGCCCTTTTGGTAGCCAAAAGAAGGGTTGCGTGTAGGTGGGGCAGGGGCAGAGCCCCTAAATTCAAAGATTGGATCCACGACCTTGCTTATTGCCAGGAACAGTTAAATACATACTCTGAATGGTTACCAATAGCGTCACGGCCCAGGGATATAAGGGCCCCATTACAATGTTACCTACTACAAGGGAATGAGGATGCCACTGAGGAGGTGACCACTTAGAAGACCCATGGTCTGCCTTCATTGAGATGTCTTCCACTGCATGATTATGTCCTGAAGCAGCGCAGGAGAGCCTGAGTTGTGGAAGGGGGTCAGCGGCACTGTCCTGCCCGGAGAGGGATCCTACGTAGCTATACTGGCAGACACTGCTTTGACTGTTCTGATGATATGTATGCTTTGGAATGGATTACAATGAGCTATTCACCTCGATACCGCGCACTTGTAGATTGTCTCCTATAGTGGCAATGTGTTATTGATGCGAAATGTAGAAGAAATGCGTTACTTACCTGTAACTGCAGTTATCCAGTATTAGTGTATTTCATAGATTCACATGCCTGAATCATTCCCCGTCGTCGAGACGGGAGCCTCCGGTATATAAAAAGTAATGTCCTAAAGACATACATAGAAAAGAATAGGCCCAAAGGTCTCACCTTAGTAGCCTATCCACGTCCTTTTGTAGAAAGGACCAAACAGAGCAGGCCCCAAGGGTCCCACCTTGGTGGCCTATCTGTGTCCTTTTGTAAAAAGGACCAAATAAAGTACAACAGCCAATCAGCTACCACCTCCTTCTAGAACCTTCCTGCCAGGAGCCCAAGTCTCTCAGATTTTCGTACGCACCAAGCTAGTTAGGCGTAAACTCATTAGAGAGAAAGGTGAGCCCTGCCAGGGGAGGCGGGAGGGTGCATGTGAATCTATGAAAGACACTAATACTGGATAACTGCAGTTACAGGTAAGTAACGCATTTCTTATCCAGTATTTGGGTGTCTTTCATAGATTCACATGCCTGAATCAGAGTAGCGAGCAATACATTATACACATTCTGTATGAAGATCAGGTAAGAACATGTGGATAAAACATATCACATGACTACAAATCACAAAATGCAATGGCATATAAATACAGTAAGAGAATGTGCATACCCGTAAAGGATGGAGGGATGTAGTAGGGCTCACCTCACTGGAATAGATGGCGAAGCACTGCTCGGCCCACTGCTGCATCCTTCATCAGCTCAGTATCCAGGCAGTAGTGCCTGGTGAAGGTGTGCGGGGACTTCCATGTCGCCGCTCTGCAGATGTCCAATATCGGCACTCCAGCGAACAGCGCCGCAGACGTGGACATGGCTCTAGTCGAATGAGCTTTGACTGGTGAGTCTAAAGGCCGTCCGGTCTTGTCGTGACAAAAGGTGATCGCAGAAGAGATCCATCTTGAGATGCTCTGCTTTGTCAGGGGCATGCCCAGTCTTGGTCTACTAAAGGCAATGAAGAGCTGGGATGACTTTCGAAAGTGTCATGTCTTATCGATGTAGAATTTAAGACATCTCTTTAGATCTAGAGAATGTAGAGTTCTTTCAGCTGCCGTGGTAGGATTCGGAAAGAACGATCTAAGCACCACTGGTTCATTAAGATGGAAGTCCGAAGGGACTTTTGGAATGAAGCGAGGGTTAGTCCTCAGAATGACTCTGTCCTCTCTGAATTGAAGAAAAGGATCCTGGATGGATAGAGCCTGCAATTCACTGACCCTCCTGGCAGAGGTTAGTGCCAGGAGGAGGGCCGTTTTCCAAGAGAGGAACTTGATCTCAGCCTTATGGATGGGTTCGAAGGGATGATTCATTAGTTGATGAAGAACCACATTGAGGTGCCACGATGGAGGAATAGGCCGTGGTCGTGGAAAGGACCTGAATAGACCTTTTAGGAATTGTTTGATGAGCCTGTCCGCCCACAAAGATGGGCCTGTAGCCTTTCTTGTGAACCTTGAAATCGCCGCTAGATGCACTTTGATGGATGTATGCGCAAGACCTGACTGCGCAAGGTGTAACAGGTATGGTAGCAGCTGCTGTGGAGTGGCATGGAAGGGGTGCAAGCCTTGATCCACACACCAGGAACAGAATCGCTTCCATTTTAGTGAGTAGGTTTTGTTAGTGCTGACCGCTTTAGCGTTCGCAAGGACATCTCTGCAATCCTGTGGGATGTTCAGATGGCTGAATTCGCGGTATTCAGGAGCCAGGCTGATAACTTCAGAGAGCTCAGGTTCGGGTGGAGAACCTGCCCTTGAGACATCGTGATCAGGGCCGGAAACTGCTGCAGGCGAAGAGGGGCCCGGGCAGAGAGGCGATGAAGCTCCGTGAACCAGTGCTGCCTCGGCCAGGACGGAGCAATGAGGATCAGAGTGCAGGGTTCCGATTTCATCTTCCTGAGAACCCTGGGTATCAGTGGAAATGGCGGAAAGGCGTACGCAAAGACGTTGCGCCATGCGATGGAAAATGCATTCCCGAGGGTTCCTGAATGGTGATGCCTGCTTGCGAAGCTTGGGCATTTGCCGTTCTCTCTGGTGGCAAAGAGGTCTATGTTCGGGGTGCCCCACTCCTGGAAGATATGGTCCAGCACCTCCCTGTCCAGTTCCCATTCGTGGGAAGGAGACTTCTCCCTGCTCAGTGCGTCCGCCAAGACATTGTCCTTGCCCGGGACGTACTCCGCTTTTAACACTATGCCATGTGTCAGAAGCCAGTTCCAGATTCTTTGCGATTCTCGAGATAACGAGATGGAACGCGTCCCCCCCTGTTTGTTCAGGTAGTGCATCGTCGTGGTGTTGTCCGTCCTGACGAGCACTGGGGAGAGACGAATGCGTGGAAGAAACGCCTGTAGAGCCAGGAAAACCGCCCGTAACTCCAACAGATTGATATGGAGCCTGGTTTCCTGTGTTGTCCATTTGCCGTTGATCTGGAGGTCCTGGAGGACAGCTCCCCAGCCTTCCAGGGAAGCATCCGTAGTTATGACGTGTGGCTCTGCTGGGAGCAGGAACGGCAGACCCTTTGAGAGATGGTGGAGAGATGTCCACCATTGCAAATGATTGATAATGGGTCGAGTGACTCGTATGCGGTCCTCGAAAGAACCTGTGGCTTGAGTCCATTGCTTTGTCAGTGCCTCCTGGAGTGGACGCATTTTTAGGCGGCAGTGTGGAATGAGCAGTATGCATGAGGACATCATGCCTAGGAGAGACTTGAACGTGCGGACCGGAAGAGTCTTCCGCGAAGCCACTGCCTTGGCCAAGGAGATGAGCTTGATTTTTCTCTCCTGAGAGGGGAAAGCCTTGACACGGTCCGTGTCCAGAGTCGCTCCAAGGAATGTGATGACCTTGGTGGGTTCCAGAGTTGACTTGGCAGTGTTGAGGGTCAGTCCTAGGCGGTGGAAAATATCCAGACAGGCGCTGGAGGACGAGGCTGCGGCGGCTGCCGTCGGTGCCTTCACCAGCCAGTCGTCCAGGTATGGAAACAACTGGTGGCCTTGTTGACGAAGAAATGCTGCTACTGGTGATAGGCATTTGGTAAAGATCCTCGGGCCGATTTGAGGCCAAATGGAAGGACCCGAAATTGGTAGTGCTGTCCTGCCACCGCAAACCTGAGGAACTTCCTGTGCCCTTTGAGAATAGGGATATGATAGTAGGCGTCCTGGAGGTCTAAGGACGTCATGTAGTCCCCTTTTTCCAGCAGACCAAGGATTTCTTGCAGAGTCACCATACGAAACGATTGTTTCTTTAGGAACACGTTGAGTGCCCTGAGATCCAGGATTGGGCGCCATTTCTTTCCTTTTTGGTGGATTAGGAAGAAGTGAGAGTAGAAACCCTGATTCTTGTGGGTCCGTGGAACTCTCTCTATCGCTCCCTTCTGCAGCATGGAAGCTATTTCCTGAAGAAGCAATCGTAGGTGCCTGTGTGATCGCTGGCACGGTGGCGTAGTTGGGGGGATAGAGGTAAATTCTAGGGAATGTCCAAATCGAATGAGTTGGAGTACCCACCGATCCGTTGTTATAGTTTGCCAATTGCGATGGAAGTATTTCAGTTTCCCTCCAAGTTTTAAAGAATGTAGTGGTGGAGGGGCTAGCGAGGGAGACAAGTCATTGTCTGTTGCCAGCAGGTCGTTTTTGGCCTCTTCCTCGGTAATTGGACTTGCCGTAGGAAGACTGTCGGCCTTGTTGAGGTTGTCGCTGCTGAAACTGCGGCTTGGACTGCGAATATGTGTACGAAGACCTATTCTGATAGGAACCTTTGTATGCAGGCTGACCTCTTCCCCGGTTGCCACGAAAGGACTGGGTCCAGAATTGTAAAGTACCCAGAGCCTTGGCAGTATCCGTGTCCTTTTTTATGGTTGTAAGGGCTGCGTCAATCTGTTCCCCAAACAGATGCTGGCCATCGTAAGGCATATCTAATATCCTGGTTTGCACCTCCTGGCGGAAAGTGGCGGCCTTGAGCCAGCCCTGTCGCCTCAGGACTGCAGCTCCTGCCAGTTGCCGGAAACCAGTCATGGCGGCATCAATGGCACAATCGATGAGCTCTGAGGCAGAGGTCTGTCCTTCCAATAGAAGTGAATGTGCCTCCTCTCTGACATCCTCCGGCAGATCTGAAAGATATGGTGCAATGTCCGCCCAGAGTTGGCGATTGTAACGGCCCAGGAGGGCTATCGAATTAGCCACTTTGACCGTCATGGCTGAAGTGGTAGTAAAGCGTTTGCCAACGGCATCCAGTTTCCTGCCCTCCTTATCAGGTGGCGTCGATAGAGGCGAGGATGGATTTCGAGAGTTCTTCTGCGCCGCTTGAGTCACCACGGAATCTGGTTTGGGGTGACCTGTCAGGCATGCCGGTGCCGTGGAGGTGGCCTTGTATTTCTTATCAAGCCTGGGCACCACCACCTGTATAGAGGCAGGCGCTTGCATGATTTGTTTGCCCTGCTTCCAAATGTATTCAATTATGGGGATTGATCTTGAAGTCTTCCTAGTGGGCTCCTTGAAGTCATAAAGGAAGCATTCCGTTTCCTGAGTTTCCATGGACATATGGAACCTCTTGGCCGCCCGCTCAATGATGTTGTGGAATCCACCGATGTCTGCAGGTGGAGACTCCGAGGTCTGCGGATCCGGAGAGGCTGGAGAATGTGCCACATAATCTTGATCTGCATCCGGGTCCGACTGGTCGACATCGACTTCACCTTCCTCCTGTTCCCTCTCCTCATCGTCAGATGAGGGAGCGTCCTGAATCGGAACCTGTGTCTTCTCAATGACCAGGGGAGTTGGTCTGTGGCGAGATGAAGGAGCTGGCGTCTGTGCAGCTGGAGGTGCTGACGCAGAATGTTTCTCCGGGAACCTTTCCTTATAATCCTGTATGAGGAATTGTAGGTCCGAGACAATGGATGCGGGGAGACACATCATAGGAGTAACCTGTGTCTGGGGCGGAGGCTGGTCCTGTTGTTGTGGAAGGACTTCCTCCTCTTCAGGCTCCTCGTCTGTGGTTTGACATTTCAGGACTATGTCCGATGGACTAGTAGCCTGCGTAAAGGAGTCCATGTCCGACTCCTGACCTTGTAGTAGACAGGCCGGAGGAAGTTGTTGTATCCTACCGGGCGAGATCCGTTGCGGCGTAATAGGCCGTTTAGTAATTTTCACAGTGACATGGCTCACTTGTGGTGGAAAGGCATCCATGGCGTGGGAGAGGAGTGCAGACTCCTTCCAGGGTCCTGTCGACGTCTAAAGCGACGGTGCCGTGGTAGATATGGTCGTCGACGGTAATTTAGTCGTCGTCGACGGTGGTTGCGACGACGATGTCTTCTTCGACGTCATTTTCGTCGACGGTAAAGTCCCCACCGTCGACGGTGTACTCGTCGTCGACGGCTTTCCCACCGTCGACGGGATGATCCTCGTCGACGAGGTAGACTTCGTCGACGGCGCTGTTCTCGTCGACGGTGTCGTCGTCGTCGACGCCTTCGACGAGGGTCTCGTCGTCGACGACGAGATCTTCGTCGTCGATGGGAGTGACCGGGATGGTCGACGGCGTAGGTCTACTCGCCGACGATGAAGGCGTAGTCCTCGTCGACGAGGAGGAAGCCGATGAGGCCGTCGTCGTCGACACCGTCGTCGTCGACGTCGAGACGGTTTTCTGTGCTGAATGCACCATCGACGCCGTCGTCGTCGTCGCCGGGACCAGTGGCTGCTTCCCGGGGACAGGCAGGTCCTTGCCAGACACAGATGGCTTGCCCTCTGAGGACTTTTTAGAAGTCTTCATAGGAGGGGTGTCTGTGGGGCTAGGGGAAGAAACCCTTGGCCTCTTCAAGGAAAATTGCGACACTCCAGACACACTCTCACCTTCGGATACCAAGTCATCAGTCTTGGTCTTGAGCCTGTTGAGCCACAACAGAAGTCGACCTTCTCGGTCCTTGAGGGTCTTGTTGGAGAAGGTCCGACATATTTTGCAGTCCTTTGCCTGGTGGTGAGGGTAGAGGCAATATAAACATTTATCATGTTTATCCTCAATGTGAAGTCTTTTCTTGCTGCAGGAGGAACAAGCCCGGAAAAGACCTTTCTTCTGACTATCAGACATAACTTTAGAGAATAATTAAAGTTGTTTTTGAAGAAAAAGAGAAATTCCTGAGGAGAACTCAGGTGGAGACTCCCTAGCACAACGTGCGGTAGAAAATCTGAGAGACTTGGGCTCCTGGCAGGAAGGTTCTAGAAGGAGGTGGTAGCTGATTGGCTGTTGTACTTTATTTGGTCCTTTTTACAAAAGGACACAGATAGGCCACCAAGGTGGGACCCTTGGGGCCTGCTCTGTTTGGTCCTTCCTACAAAAGGACGTGGATAGGCTACTAAGGTGAGACCTTTGGGCCTATTCTTTTCTATGTATGTCTTTAGGACATTACTTTTTATATACCGGAGGCTCCCGTCTCGACGACGTGGAATGATTCAGGCATGTGAATCTATGAAAGACACCCAATACTGGATAAGACTGTATTGCGCACTATAGCCACCTGTGGTGCGGAGCTCAGTGAGCCCTCTAATGTGTTACGTACCTGATTCTGGTCACCTGACTTATGCATGTAATGTGGATTATGGATTAATGTGTGTACAAGTAAATGCACTCTTTGACACTGTACTGTATTTAAAAACTTCATAAATAAAGTTTAAAAAAAAAAAACTACCTTCACAGCCTAAACAAGGCCTGCCCCCCCCCAACTCCTCCGAAAACTTTGCATCGCACTAGACTTTCCCCTTCAGCCCCCTGGTTCACAGAATCCCTTCGACTACAGCGGCAACACTGTAGAAACCTTGAAAGACGCTGGCGCGCCACTACAACGAATCGGAAAAAATTAACTACAAAACTGCTCTCTCGATATACAAAGATCTCATTATTACTGAAGAATCATCCTACTACACCTCCCAAATAACCCAGGCAAAAAATTCATCTAAAGAATTGTTTCAGGTGGTCACTCACCTTTCCAACCCACCTTCCCCTTGCTTCAACGGAACTCAATCCCTTTGCGACTCTCTCGCACACTTCTTTGAAGAGAAAGTCACAGACATTTTCTCAGCCTTCACTCTTGTCCCCTCTGCTACCTCGTCCAATCTTCCTTCAAAACAATAACACACCCTGCCTCCCGTTTTTCGAAGCTGTTACGGAGGAACAAGTCCATCGACTCATCTTGGGCACCAAATCAGGATCACCTTTAGATCCTTGTCCCCCTGCCATTCTTAACCAGATCCCTGAAGCTATCTCCCCGGTCTTGACGTCCATCTGCAACGCCATGTTCACAACGGGCATTTACCCCTCAGTCTGGAAGGAGGCCATCATCAAGCCGCTCATAAAAAAAAACACTCTCGATCCCCAACTCCCTGCCAGTTATCGGCCCATCGCTTGTCTCCCCTTTCCAGCAAAAATTTTTGAAAAAGCAATGAACATGCAACTATGCAACTTCATTGACAAAAATAACTTACTGGATGAGACCCAATTCGGTTTTAGACAGGGCCATGGTACCGAGACCGCGCTTCTAAAAGCAGCAGATGAAATCAGAATAACCCGGGACAATGGAGGAGCCGCAGTATTGATACTACTGGATCTTTCTGCGGCTTTCGACACGGTCGATCACGCCATCTTGATCGACCGTGTCTCAGCCTTAGGAGTCAAAAACAAAGCGAAAGATCTCCTCGCATCCTTCCTAGCTGACCGCCCCCAAACAGTCAAAATGGCCCACTTCACTTCCCAGACTTTCATCCTTCCTTGTGGCGTCCCTCAGGGCTCCTCGCTAAGTCCGACACTATTCAACATTTATGTTTCGGACTTAGCGAGAGTAATAAAATCTCATGGAATTGCCCTGACAACCTACGCTGATGATACCCAACTTGTGCTTTCTGTACATAGTAACGGTACATCAGTGGCAGCAAACTTCCAAACTGCAATGAGGGCCATCAGCTCCTGGATGTCATCTAATTGTCTCAAACTAAACTCTGACAAAACAGAGGTGATGACATTCGGGAAGCTGGACCCCATCTGGTCCCCTCACTGGTGGCCATCAGAGTTAGGAGAACCCCCGCAACCGGTTACCAAGGTCCGCAACCTGGGAGTAATTTTTTATGACAAATTGACATTTCATCACCATGTCAATTCAGTGGTCTCTTCATCCTTCTACATCCTAAAAAGAATAAAAAAAACTGCTCCCCTATCTTCCATCATCAGCCGGCAGAACCCTGGTTAGTACCTTGGTCTTCTCCAAAACTGACTACTGTAATGCCCTTCTCTTGAATGCTCAGAAAAAAATCATTAACCAACTCCAACTAGTCCAGAATGCTGCGGCCAGAGTCCTTTTAAACGTCCCCAAATTCACTCCCATTTCTTGTCACATCCGCCAGCTTCACTGGCTACCAATCAGGAGCCGAACAGTATTCAAGGCCCTGTGTATCACCTACAAAGCAGTTAACAATGTGGGTCCACAGTTCCTTAGAGCAGCGTTTTGCCCACTCGAATACTCAAGAACACTCCGCTCCTTCTCTGAACATCTGCTAAAAGTCCCTCGAACAAAGAAGGTCAACTGGGGTGACAGGTGTTTCACTATCTCATCATCCAAACTTTGGAACACACTGCCCCTCCACATCAAAACTGCCCCGACCCTCCTCAGTTTCAGGAAAAAATGAAAAACATGGCTCTTCCCAGCATAACTTATCTCCTCAGCGATGGTTCTGTATTCAAGCGCCGAGACACCCCCGGGTATTTGCGCGCTTTAAAAATAGCACAAACATAAACATAAACATAAACATTATTCAGACCATAATCCTCATTATTACAATACAATACTGCCTTCCTGATTTAAGAGGACCAACAGAAGAACAGACACAAAAACAAGCCCAGAAGCAAACCCCTAAACTGTGAAGCTGCTGAAGTCTTTCAGCCACCGGTCAGTTCCTTTAGGTAGCTTTCTGCCTGAATCTCAGAGGTAAATACTCGAACCCTCCCTTGATAATTAACTTTCAGCCAGGCAGGGTTCATCAAGTACACTTCACATCCGCTTTTCTGAAAGCCGCTAATCAACTGCCAGAGCCGCCATCTTCTCTCCACTGTTGTGTGGCAGAAATCTGACCGTACAAAGAATGTCTGCCCCTCAGCTGATTTCTTTGCGTCTGGTCTTGCCTTCTCTAATATAGCCTGCCGCAACAGAAAGTTCCCCCAAGAAATTAAAATTGCTCGGGACTTTGAATTTGGGCCAGGATTGCTTTTTGCCATTAGGGGGAATCTGTGTACCCGCTGAATCTCAGTTTCCCAATTCCAGTATGACAATTCTGGAAAGGCAGATTTAATGAGTTTTAGCACGAACCCTCGAACATCATCCCCCTCAGCTTTTTCTTCGATGCCTAGCAAGCGTAAGTTATTTCTCCGCTGCCTATTTTTGGATTCTTCTAGTTTCCACAAAATATCTATCAATCTTGCATCATTTGCCGTTGTTTTCAGCTCGGTGCTTTCAAGACCAGCCTCCAATCCCACTACACATTCCTCTAGGGCAGTGGTTCTGGCTACTACCTCTGAGCAAGCTTTTGTTGTTTTGCGAATAGCACCCTGGATTTTCTTGGTCGCAAGTTGTGCTCTTTTATGCTCCTGACGAGCCTCTACTTGCATAGCTTTAAGTGTTGCATAAATTAGGCCGATTGAAGGGACCGGTTCAGGCTTACTGCCAGGAGCCCTTAGATCTTCCTCCTGAAATCCTAGCCCTGGCCTCCCCACCGCTGCCAGATTAGTAGTGGCATAGTTCCATTGAAGGTGGTCACTAGCCTCTGAGCGAGAGCTTTCTCGTCGTGAACCACCGAGGCTTTTCTTCCTAGATCTGCTGGATCGATTAGTAGCCCTTCTTAAGGTATCTGCTGTCGTCAGAGGGCTGTCACTATTGTCTCCAGAAGTGTCATCCGTATTATCAGGATCGCTAGTACTATTGAGCTCTGACTCCTCCGCTAGTGAAAAGAAATTCTCTCCATCTGGAGTACCTGGAGTGCCAAGACTCTTCTACTGAAACAACAACGTTTTGCCAAGAAGAAAACCTACAACCGATCCTTCTCTGGAATAGCTCCCAGGATCTGGAATGCTTTGCCCACGGAAACAAGACTGAATCCTTCCACTGCCTCCTTCAAAAATAGAAGTGAAAGTGATTCTCATCGCTAAACTCATGTCAACTTACTGACTCATTACTGTATTTTAATTACCAATCTGTTTTATTGAGCTTCGTATTTTAATCGCTAGTTTTTTATCTATATGAGTATCGTATATTTGAATCGCCTATAACTGTTTTCTATGTCTATGCTTGTAAAGAGCTCTAATACCCGGAAGGGTCTTGTTCGCGCAATATAAAACCTTCAAATAAATAAATAAAGAATGTTTCTCTCCGTTTTAGACTCGGCATCCTTGGTGTGGATCCCCTGACTTTTGCCTTCTGACCTCCTGTTTTGCTGACTTAATTTTTGCTGGCTTTAGGATTCTGGACACTTTCAACTGCTAACCTGTGCTAAAGTGCATATGCTCCGTACTCAAAACATGGTAACATTGGCTTAGTCATAGTTGGCATATTTAATTTACTTACAAGTCCCTAGTAAAGTACACCATATGTGCCCTGGGCCTGAAAATTAAACTCTACTACTGGGCCTGCAGCCTGCAGGACTGATTGTGACTCCCACTTCAGTAGCTCTTTAAACATGTCTCAGGCCTGCCACTGCAGAGCCACTGGGTGCAGTTTCAAACTGCCCTTTCGACCTGACAAGTTAATCTACTTGTCAGGCCCAAACCTTCACTTTTATTACATATGAGTCAGCCCTAAGGTAGGCCCTAGGCAGCCCTATGGGCAGGGTACAATGTATCTAAAAGGTAGAACATGTACTGTTGAGTTTTACATGTCCTGGTAGTGAAAAACCGGTAAATTCGTTTTTTGCTACTGTAAGGTCTATCACTCCCATAGATTATCATTGGGATAGCCTTAAAACAACTTTCAAGTGTAATTTCCAATTCAGGAAAATATAGAAATGTGGTGTTTGGTGTTTCTGGACTTCAAATCACATTATTATGGGGAAGGTGGATTCAAAATTGTCAGTCTGATAATGTCACTTTTAAAAAGTTGGCATTCACTTACTTTAACCAGTCTGTGCCCCTGCCTGTCTCTGAATACACATCTAGGTTGGATGACAGCTGGGCTTTGTGCATTCCCTCTAGACAGTCACACAAAGGGAGATGGGTTGTGACATTTGCATCCTGATGACCCATGACCAGGCTGACGGTCTTCCTTGTCACGTGGCTACTATATGCCTAGGAAGAAACACTGCCACTTTACATGCACACATTTAGTTAGTTCCCTTTGTTTTTGCACGATGACTTTTGACACACATTTGCTAGTGTGACAGTGCAAGATTAGCTTCTCTGAAACCACATTGCTTACAATTCCACCTCTTAAATACACTTTCACGACACCTTGAACGGTTATTACAAGGCCTGAACATACATTGTGCAAATGTTTGTAATTCGTCCATGAGGCAACATGGTTATCACAAGGGAATAAACAATGACAGCCTGGCTAAACCCTCGACACAGAAGAATGGATACTGTTAATATAAATAGACATATTTTCGTGTTCAAATCAGAGGAGAACTCTGCTGTCATTGTGAGATCGCTATGACTGAGTCTCAGCCTAGCTGATTCCTGCGAGGAGGAATGTCAAACTTGTGACCGAGATGAGGACCTGCATACACTTATCTTCAAGTAATTGAGAGTTAGATCATCCTGTAAGGGGTTTATGGCAGAACACCCTCCTAAGCACCTAGCTTAGGGAGCACATAGTAGCAGTACGCTATACACAGTAATTATATGGCAGCATATATACACTGATTGAGCACAATGGTGGAATTGTTTATCCTTTTCACTGTTCTTATATGGATGATCACTTTTGTCTGCTTCTGTCTATTAATCATTATAGTATATATATTTTATACAAGAATCACAATGGTTCATAAGGCAAGGTTCTGGGATCTTAGCATACGTGTTGACTGATAAGGCACCACCAGATCCTGCATGTAACGTGAGCCTGCTCCAGCTCTGGCTTTGAACACGGAGCACAGAGCTTTGAATTGAATACGCTTTGAAACTGTGAGCCAATGAAGCTCATAAAAAAGGCAACAGACCGAAGTGTGTTTCAGGAGCCGATACAAAATTCTAGCCACTGAGTTCTGAACTATCTGTAAGTGACGAATAGCTGTTTGATCTATACCTAGGTGAAGGATGTTACCGTAGTGTAATCCAGACAATATTAGGGCTTGGACCACAGTCCTTTGGGCTTTTTGGAAACTCATCCAGATGATCTTTTTTAACAATTTGAGCACAGAGAAACAGGTGGTGGTTACCCGGATCACATGAGGTGCCCGACTGTGGAAACCATACAACATGCCACTGTCAATTTTGGTAGATTGGGTTCTTAATGAATTAAGCGCCTGAGTAGGTCATTTTTGCATACTCAGAGACCCCCTACACACCCCCATCTCCTAACCGGAGATGTCTGTGGTGGCAGGGACTATACCCTTCAGCTAAGTAGGTAACGCCTTCCTATTGGCTGTTGATTAAGCTTGTACGTTTCATGGGATTTTCCCTTTGTATTACTCTTTCTGAATTCCATTTCTTACTATGTCAGGAACAGAAGAACTTAACATTACAGAGAACTGCAGACATGCATTCATTCAGAAGCTGCTACAACATGGTCTCACAGTTACGGGTGGAAATGTTACCTCTGTGGTGAAGGTTCACCAAAGATATAGGACAGAGGTATTGTATTCATGGGCTACATTCCCAGCAGCAGACGACACAACAAGGCTGTTCCACAACTACACACCAGCTGAAGTTCCAAAGAACTACACACCGTACAAAGAGATAGAAATTCCTTTAACTTACCAAGAATACAGAAATTGGTTTGATGATGCCCTATCACACACACAGAAAATGTTAGACTAGGTCCCATTAGCAACAAGGGAACAACATGGCCAGTCTTACCCGGATACACACCGCATTCTGATGTCGAGAATTTGACAGCAGTTCAGGTGCGTAGTCTATATAAAAATCTAGTAACAATATGTCTGACAGTTCGTTATGCGAACATTGGCATTAACTCCTGTGAGGACTGCTCAAGCTGCACAACCACAATTGACTACACCGGACAGCAATCCACAAACACTAAATGCGGTCATAGTTAAGATTCCCATCAAACGGGAGGAGATTCTGTTCTGGATTACACAAAAAACAATTCAGCTTGAAGTAGTGTTTCCCCATACAGGACCCCACTTATATTGAGGACACTGCTTCTAAATGGGGAGCAGGCGCTGGCCATGCCAGACACCACGGCTGAGGTCACAATAGTTCACTGGAACCCGATGTAGCGCTGAGTGACTACATCCAGGTGGAAACACCGGCTATACGGGTAAATGTCCAGCATCGCCTATGGGAAATGCAACTCCAGTTGGAGGGGGACATACAAAGACCATTAAAGTTTTCTTTTGGGAGAACCTGTCATTTGGCTATGACATCCTCTTGGCTGAAAAGGATTGGCCACCAGAGTTAGTCATGGACTGCCCAAATGGAAAACCAGTAATTTATCCTGCTTTCTTCAACCTTGTTCCAGAACACGTAAAACATTCATATGCCAAGGAGTAGGTGTTAGAGTAAGCTCCATAATCCCTTGTTTCCCGTGATGAAACCAGATTATTCACATCATCTAGTATGAGATTACAGACACTTAAACACAGCTACTCACACATTTGCAGTTCAAAACGCACATGATGCAGTGGAGAGGTGTGGCTCACTGGTTAGAGGCGGCAGACCTGTAAGCAGAGAACGGCCCGGGACCAGGGTTCAATTCCCGATGCGGCAGGGTCTTGGACCAGGGTCAACGGACTCGATAATTCTCGCCTCAGTGCCTACTCTAACCAGGGAACACACTCGGTAACTCTGGGCATTAAGCTTGCCTCATCTCTACAACGGCCCCCCACAGACGCCGGGGATGCCTGGTTTCACCCTGGAGATACCCAGAAAAGGGACCATCTCACAGGGAAAACCAGGACGGGTTCCCCAGCGGTCTACAGCGCCAGGACACTCGGGTAGAGTAACAGTGCGCTTTACAAGAATCCAACATTTACATTTACTAATGAACAACATAGTGAGGTATTAAATACAAAACCACTCTAGATATCACAAATTGATTTTACTGCCAAAATATGGCAGCTGGAAGCAGGAATTTGGCTGCATTTATTGTGCTGGGATCTCAGAGACAATTCTGTCTATTACCTCAAGAGTATAAAAATAGGCTTGGGCAGCTTTCAGCTTGAGTAACAGAACTTTTAGAACAATTTGATGTCCAGGCATTGTCCTATGTTGATGACATATATTTGATGGACGATGACCTTTCAATACACTTGACAAGAGTAGATCACATAGTTCTGGGATTTGCTCTCATGGGCTACATATTTAACTTTAAAAAATTGAAGCTTGCCCACTTCAATGTCCTGTTTCTGTGATATGAGTTGCCAAGTGGAGGCAAAAGCCTTGTGATGCATTTCTTTGAGAAATGTGTGCTTTTAAAACCTCCAACGGTATCATCAAATATTTACAACATTACAACATTTTCTTTCCTTTTGGACCTCCTACTATGGAGGGACGCGGAGTACTCTGAAGGACTGAATCATCATATCTGGAACCGCTAATACAGGCTATATTCACTAAATATTGTTGGACCACTCTGTGGGGGCATCGCCTCTTATGGTGGTTGACCACGCCTCTCACTTAGAGACCACATAAAAATAGAAGACATTAGACTCAGCAGCATACATAATTAAATTATTTGTGATTTTATCTCAGCCATGGCTCTGCATTGACCTACACAAGATATATTGAAGGGCATACGTACTCCGTTGTTCCGGTCTTGTACTTGGAATTTACATTACAAGAAACGTGTTACCCCTTTTTTAATTTGCCTGTGTGACACTGTGCCCAATTTGGACAAGGTCCTGAAGAAGGTGGTTCACGTCTTGTGTTAACCCACCGAAAAGCGTGTCGACCTTGTACATCCAGACCTTATTGTCGTGTTTTTCACATCTTGGTGGAAATGGCTTACATCTTGTGTTTTCCCCATAAAATCCAGATGTGTATAAGTGTCTTGTAAGGATGTAAACGATTGTGAGGAATGTATGAGTTGAATAGAAGGTTTGTTATTTAATTGGGGGCCAATAATATTGTATTTAATTTCGTATGATCAAATGTTTAAATGTATACACATTATTATAAAAAAGCAAAAAAAGTTGTTTTATCCATTTCAATTTTTTTAATTTAATACATTGAAGTAAAAAAGGAAAACATTGAAGTAAAAAAGGAAAGAAGAAGTTTGTGAACAAAATAAATATGACTTGATAAAATTAAATATGTTGTAATTTTATACATATTTGATGAATGGCACATTTTGATACCCATACCAGATTTAATCTCTTGTAAAAGAAATAAAGGTCATTGGGAAGTGTTTTTCTTGTTCATTTTGGTTGGTTTAGTTCCCCTCTTACTCCCAGAACTCATTCGCCCTTTAGAGGGGGTCCCTTACTTCGCTATTGTTTACAACCTCCAACTACATCGAAGAGGTAATAATTCATATTGGGATTCCGAAATGTTGGCAGAACCTACATTCCAGATCATGCAGAAGTGGTTAAATTGTTTTATGAACTGATTCATCCAGATTTCTCGAGGACATACTGGACCACTGAACATGCAAACATACTATGTTCAGTACAAACTGGCATGCTAGCTTCAAAGCAATTACACACACATGTAAACAAAACAAACCTGGTGATCCAATTAATTGCATTGGCTTCAGGGTACACCTACGTTACAGTAAATGCAGGTGATAATGTACCAATTACATGTAAATCGCATTAATACACCAATGCGGAAATGTGTTATGCACCAACAGAAACAATACTGACAGCGGTACAGACTGCTGTGGTGAAGGAGAGAGCCCTAGCTCAGGGGAAACTAATAATTGTCGTGACACCAATGCTGGTCTTAGAGTCCATCTCAAGAGCAAGCATTCTGAATGCAAAAGCATCACGTCCACGATGAATACAATGGGCTTACTCACTCACTGCAACAGATGTAGACTACAGATTTTATTCTACACAATAAACACAAGCTTTTCTGCAATACGAGCATGAATATCCTCTGCCTATGAAATAATGGCTCTAGATCAGTACGATTACATCATACATACTGATGGTTCTGCCCAGCCTGCCGTAGGGACAAAGCACCAATATTCAGCTGCATGCACCGCCATAAAAGGGCGCATGCATGATGCAGAATTACATGCTGAAAAACCTACACGCAGTCACATGGTGACTGCACTGCGCTGTTGGCCAGACTCAGGGCTCTAAGTTTGGCACTGGAGAATACGGATCACAGATTCCTCACACTGATAGCGTGTGATTTATATTATTGTGTCCAGTCTTATAATGAGTATCTACACTACTAGAAGAGCTGCTGTGTTGTAGGAGGTGCGGCCATTCTGCTAACTGCTTTGTTGTGTTGGACTACTGCCTGCTGAATGCTATGCTGCAGGAGGGACTGTCACTTTGCTACCTGCTTTGCTGGGTTGGTCTGCTGCCTGTTGCTTCTTGACTGGGAGTGAGAAGGACTGCACCGCGCGCAGGTGGACGCCTTCGCTTAGCCTGAGTCGTGCCGGAGTCCTGCCCGTCTGCGCCCGTCAGCGTCCCGGAGGCGGCGGGGCGGCGGAGAACTTTGGTCGGCCCAGGCGAGGGAGAGGATGATCCACTACACTTCGGCGATGTTACGCGCTATGCGTACTTCATTCTGCTCATGCCGCTCAGTATTCCCGGGGCGCCACAAGGGCAAACGACGCTGTCCCTCCTGTGGCTGGGCACCTACTGGGACCTCGGGTGGCGTCCATAGGCCAGCCGAGGCGGGTGTGAAACATCTCTGCCTGCTGCTCAATACGAGGTCAGTAGGAAGCCATGCCCAGCACATTCATGATCTACTTGTTAGGGAAAATCCTCTATGTCTCCTTTTGACCGAAACTTGGTTGGGAGAGGCATCCAACCCGGACATCTTTACTGCCATCCCTTCTACATATAACATCTTTCGGCAGGATAGAGCGAAGGGAAGGGGGGGTGGAGTGGCTGTGGTGGTGAAGAAGAGCGTTGTTTGCTCTGTTCTTCCTGTGAACCCCATCGAGGGCTCGGAGTCCCTTGCCTTTTTGCTCAGATTATCTCCGGGCCAGACGTTTAAGGGGCTGCTGGTGTATAGGCCACCCGGCCCTGTGGGTTCTTTTTGGGAGGGCCTACAGACAGCCATTTTAGAGTTGGCGCTGTCTGCGCAGCATTGTCTGCTGGCAGGCGATTTTAATTTCCATTTTGATGTCCCGGACAATCCGGATGTGATTAAATTGCTGGATATTACATCTCCGCTTGGTCTGACACCGTTTGTGTCAGGACCTACACATGAGAAAGGGCATACCATCGATCAAGTGTTCTCGTCAGTTCGAATTGCTGACATTGAAACGTTGCCGGTACTCTGGACGGATCATAGACTGATTAGGTTCTCAGTATTGGAGAATGGGCGGTCCGACAACTGCGCCCCCACGGTGCCTAGATCAGCCTCGAGAGCGTTGCATAGAGTGACGCCTGTTATGTTGGAACAGGCGCTCATGGAACATCCTTGTCATCTCTCGGGGGATCCGGAAAGAGACACTGAGGCTCTGCAGCGGTGGCTGACTGAGAGGCTAGATGATCTTGCCCCGAGGGCAATCCCCCGGTCCACGGCCATACGGCAATCTGCCCAGTGGTTTACGGAGGCGCTGCGCGTGGCTCGCAGCCAATGTAAGGTTGCTGAGCGGGCCTGGCGCCTTCAATATGACGGGGAGGCTAAACTTGCCTACAGGTCGGTTGTGAGGGCCTATCACCGCGACATTCTTGGTGCTAAGAGGGAATACCTTGCCAGGAGGATTGAGGCGTCGGCGAACTCCTGCAAGGAGATCTTCACAATAGTGAAGGAGTTCACGACCCCGAGCTCCTACTCACCCCCGCTAATACCATCAGATGCGTGGGCGTGTGACCTTGCCACTTTTTTCACCGACAAGATTAAGGCGATTCAGGCCTCCTTCTTGGAGAGCTCGCAGGAGGATTGTTGCGGCCCCGGGGCAGGACACGGAACATCGTCCACGCCGACGGCAGTGCTGGCAGACTTTCCACCGGTCTCCAGTGACGCGTCCCGGGTGCTGTTGGCCAGTCTTAAATCTGGTTCGCCACTTGACCCTTGCCCTGCCAAATTCTTGGCTGGGATGGCGGCGGTGGTGAACCCTCTGGTCAACCCGATCCTCAATGCCTCCTTGAGGGAGGGGAGTGTCCCACGCACCTGGAAAAGGGCGATGGTGATCCCCCTTCTGAAAAAGCCTGGTCTTGATGCCGAGGTTTTGGCCAATTACAGGCCAATTTCACTTCTCCCGGCTTTGGCGAAGATCACTGAGAAGCATGTTCATGGCGTCTTGTCGAGCTTCCTTGAATCCAACAATGTGCTCCATCCATCCCAATCCGGTTTCCGTCCTAATTTTAGCATGGAAACGGCGTTGGTGGAGGTCTCAGAGATCATCAGGGAGACCTTGAATGTGGGTGGCAAGGCCATGTTAATCATGCTGGACCTGTCGGCGGCCTTTGACACCGTCCCCCACGAGGCGCTGTTGGCTAGGCTTCATGACATCGGCCTAAGGGGGACGGTGCTCAAATGGTTTACATCTTTCTTGGATGGCCGCCGACAGACGATCTGGGTTTCCCAGAGCTCCGCCGAGATCCCGCCATTGGGAGTTGGGGTTTCACAGGGTTCTGTGTTGAGCCCGTCATTGTTTAACATCTTTATGTCCCCTCTGGCGGCTGCGGCGGAGGCTTACGGAGCCCAGATTGTGTCCTACGCCGATGACACGCAACTTCTCTTCACATGTGGCAAAGATCAGCCATTTGATGGAGAGAGAATTCGGGATTGCCTGGGTATGGTTTTTGGATGGTTCAAGCAGAACAGTCTGAAGGCCAACTCCAGCAAGTCGGAGGTTTTATTCTTTGGCTGTACCATCGACCCCGAGTGGCGGCAATGGTGGCCTCCCACTATGTGTCCTCCGGCACAATCCTCTTTGGTTGCAAAGAACCTTGGTGTGAAGCTGGACAACAAGCTCTCATTGAGAGCGCACGTTCTTGGTTTGTCCGGCACCTGTTTCGGCATTTTGAAGATGCTCCGCAAGTTTCTTCCTTTATTATCTGCGGAGCACAGGCGGATTACGGTTCAGGCGCTCATCGGATCCAGGCTAGATTATGCCAATGCACTTTTCTTAGGCCTCCCGGATTACTTGGTCCAGCGCCTGCAGGTGGTACAAAATTCCGCAGCCCGTGCGATTTTTGGTCTACACAGGCGAGCACGAGCCTCTGGGTTGCTGCAGTCGCTTCACTGGCTGCCGATCCGGAAGCGGATCATGTTTAAATCCCTGACATTGATGCACAAAGCATTGTTTGGCTCAGGTGCGGGATATCTGCAGAAGAGACTGATTTTCTATCGCCCTGCCCGCTCACTGCGCTCCGAATCCCTCTTTACTGCTGTGGTCCCGCGTGTGAGGAAAGCCCGCATTGGGGGGCGCTCATTTAGCCTTAAGGCCCCCCAGTTGTGGAATTCGCTTCCGCTGGCTCTACGCAGTACCCCCAATTTGCTTCATTTTAGGAAAAATTTGAAGACCTGGCTTTTTAATCTTTCTGTTTAGTGGCTGTCTTCTTCTCTTGAGTTAACTTTTTCTTGTTATGTTGTTCTACACTTGAGCTGTATGTGGAAAGCGCCGGGACACTCTGTTAGAGTAGCCGAGCGCTATATAAACACAATTTAACATAACATAACATAACATAACCTGCTCTCGACATCCTTGAATCCAAGTTCCCAAAGGGCTTGCTGGCTTGCCCCCTGTTCTTGAAGTCTCAGGGCCATCAGAGACTTCCTACAATTCTGTTTCAGCTGCCTGCTGAGCCTTGCCAAATGTGAGTCTTGCCCTTCCAAGAGTTGCCAATCAAGTTCTGGGCCTTGAAAAGCGATGCAGTGAAGACTTTGCGGCAATCGGAACGGACACAGTTCTCTACAATGCCGACGCAGTTCTGATTTGACGGTGACGCGGCCCGACTGTGAGGCTTGACAACGACAAAGCGCCGATCTGAAGACATCGCTGCGAGGCTCAATAACGACTGAGCACCGATCTGAAGACATTGCTGCGAGGCTTGATAATGACACAGCGCCGATCTGAAGACATCGCTGCGAGGCTCGACGACATTTAGTTCCTGCATCTTACGGGGCTCAACGATGACGCAGAACCTGACTGCAAGGCTCAACTGATGTATCGACCAGACTACATGAATTGGAACCAACGTATCAAATTTTCATCGGCGACGTTTCAACCATCCATCCTCCTGTAGCCAGCCTGCAAATCATCGAGTCGGCCTGAAACTTTGGATTTGCCCCAGGCCAGCGTGACCTCAAATAACACCTAAGCGCTATTGACTTTTGAGCACTGTAATCCAGATTATTCTTTAAAAAATCCTATCTTGAGTTCTACCTATTGGATTGTTGTCGTTTTGATCATGTTTTAATCAGGTAAATATTCCCTAAACATTTTGTGGTGTTTTCACTCTGTTACTGTAATTTAAGTGTCACACAAATACTTTACACTTTGCCTCTTAAATTAAGCCTGACTGCTCTGTGACAAGCTACCAGAGGGTGGGTACAGGTTAATTTATGTTGTGTATCTGACTTACCCTGATTAGGACGTGGGTCTCACTTGGATAGGGTGCATACCTATGCCAACTAGAGACCAAAGTTCTAACACGGGTGATCAGTGGTGAGGATAGGACTTGTGTTTGTGCAGTACCTTACAGTAATTTGGTGTACACTACTATCCACATATAGACTTATTTGAATCAATTGTCTCTGATCCCCATTGGCATTTTTTTATACTCTCTTTAATTTGCATTTTTAACTTTTCAATTCTCCCAGATTGGCATTTTTTTAACTTTTCTATAAATCATCTCTATGATTGGAGGTTCCATATCTGCATTTGGAAAACTGGGTTTTGAGTTGTCCAGTTTGGAACGGTACCCAGTGCAACAACTCAAGGATTTTTGCACAGAGTTGGGTCTTTCTACCAAAGGCTTGACCAAGAAGGTGGCACTGCAAAAGGCGCTGAGGGCCTACATAGAAGCCAGGATGCAGCACATGGGATACCTGAGGAGGATGAGGAGATAGAGGATGATTACGAGATGGACCAGGTTTCAACGGAGAATCTGGGATTGCCTGTGGGACAGGGGGCAACCAGCCTGCAAGGAGAGATGGTCCCTCCTACGGCAGTTAGCAGTGTGCCCTCTAAAGGTTTGTCCCCAGGGGAACTGAATAACAGGAGGGAGAAGAGGAAATTAAAATTGGCTAAACTTAAATAGGACAAAGGGAGAGCTTTAAAGGAGAGAAGTCTGGCTGTAGTGGAAAAGGAAAAGACAAAGAACGGCCGTGGAGGAGAAGAAAATAATGTTGCCTCAGGACCTGAGCCTGAGAGAGCTGGACATCAAAGCCAGAAGGGCTGAGTCCAGCCAAGATGTTGGCAGCATCACTTCAGTGCCTTCTGGCAGGTGGGTTTACATGGTAAAAGGTTTGATGTCTGATTTTGTAGTGGGAGTCGACATAGGCAGATGGTTATAGGTCAACAAATTTATTTCACAGAGCTATTCTGTGGAGACATATCTGTTGTGAGGGTCACGGGGGACTCTACTAGCCCCAGCAGTTAGTGACAGGATGAGGTATCACACCCATGAAAGAAGCCCTGATCAGGAAGTTTGGCTTGACCCCAAAAAAGTATAAACAAAAGTTCAGGGACAGTCAGAAGCTATCCCAACAAACCTGGGTGGATTGAGTCGATTTATTTTGCAAGGCAGTGGAAGGTTGGGTAAAGGGCACTGAGGTCAAAGAATATATGGGGCTGTATAATTTGTTTGCACTAGCATATGTTCAGTCTTTGCTTTCCAGATCTGCACCAACACCTTGTTGCTAGTAGGCTCACTGACCCCAGAGAGTTTGCAATGGAGCGGACTTCTGCATCAGCACCAGGGTCCACAGAAAGGTAGATGACGGTTCACCACAGGGTTGGACAGGGTCCTCTCTAGAATAGGGAAGGGGGACAAAAAGATTAAGAAGTTCTCTAGAGAACCCCAAACTAGTTCTGTAGGTCAGTGTTCCCTTCCCCCCTACTGAGAAGAAAGAGAAATGGTTCCCTGAGAGTAAGTCTGCAGGGAAGGCTCCAGTGAAGTGGTACGAGTGTCAGCAAGAAGGCCACCACCAATGGGATGCCAAGCGTCCCAAGCGGGCATAGCCCCCTCCAGTGGGCAGTCATTGGGTTTGGCTAATGTTGCTCTTGGGGAGGAGATTGCCCTAAATCGTTTTAAGGGGAGTGTAGAATTGACCCAAGTCTCCCTAGATAATGGAGGGATGGTACAGATACCTGCGAGTCCGTCCATGCCTGTGGATTGTCTGCTGGGCAATGACCTGGAGCATACCATCTGGGAGGAGGAGGAGCTCCGGTCACACTTGTTGATAATGGGGTTGTCTGAGTGGGTGCCCCTGACCATACGGTTCATGGTAGCTCAAGAGCATGATCAAAAGGGCATGGAGCCTGGATGAATGGCCCAGGTAGCTGCCAAAATTAGGAAGGGCAAGGGGTGTAAGAAACCTGCTTCTGAGATTCCCACGGTCAAGGAGAATCCGGAACCTGAAGGGGACACTGCCGTATCTACAGGGGAAGAAATAGCTGAACTGGGTAGTCTGCCTGAGCAGACAAACTGGCAGCAGGAAGGATATCCCACCAGGGAAGTGTTCTGCGTGGTGCAGAATGAGTGCCCTTTTCTTGTGGGTCTATGGCAGCAGGATGAGGCTCAGGCAGCTGTGATGCCTCTGGCAAGCGCCCGATCTACTGGGAGAATGATCTCCTGCATAGTGAGCCTAAAGGCTCCTGAGCCTGGGGCAATATGTGTGTTGGTGGTACCCTAGTGCTTCAGGTCCTTACGACTGGGTCTGGCTCATGACGTACCACAGGCAGGTCATTTGGGGGCAATAAAAGACCTTTGACAGGCCTGCCACGTCTGTTGGCCTCAAATGAGGAAGGCTTCAGAGGCGTTCCATAGGTCCTATCCTACCTGCAAGGTGGGAGGCAAGTCAGGGGGGACGTGCAAGGCCTCCTTACAACCTTTCCCTGGCATTAGAACCCCTTTTGAGTGGTTTGGCATTGACATTGTGTGGGCCTCTGGATCCCAAGACAGTAAAGGGCAACAGATTTGTTCTGGTTTTGCTGGACCATGCCACCCCGGTACCCTGAAGTAAGCCTTCTGAGGACAGTCAGTGCGCCCGTCATGGCAAGGGCACTGTTGGGGATATTTACCCGTGTGGGTTTCCCCAAAGAGGCGGTATCTGACAATTTTATAAATGCCATGTGCAAGGAGGGAGGAGTTACCACCACCAAACCAATGGGTTGGTTGAAAGGTTTAACCATACCCTCAAAGGCATGATTATGTGTTTACCTGAACCCATGAGACGCAACGGGGATGCCATGTCTTTTGTTCACCTACAGGGAGGGACCACAGAAGGGGCTTGGCTTCTGCCCTTTTGAACTTCTATGTGGTCACCCTGTAAGAGGACGTCTCAGTTTGGTTAAGCAAGGCTGGGAGCAAGATCCCAAGAAGCCACCTCAGGACATAGTTAGCTACATACTAGCATTCTGCAACCAGGCAGACCGCTTTCGGGAGCTCACACCTGGAAGCTAGCCATGAGGACATGAAACAATGGTACAACCAAATTACCACTCTGGTTGAGTTTCAGCCTGGTCAAAACGTGTGGGTAATTGAGCCAATGGAGCCCCAGCCATGAAAAACCATTGGTATGTGCCTTATGAGGTGAAAGAGTACAAGAGTGAAGTCATTTAGTTGGTGGACCTCAAGACTCCTAGGAACCCTTTGAGGGTCCTGCATGCGAACAGCCTCTAGTCCCACTTTGAGAGGTCTGAGATTACCATGCTCCTAGTCACTGATGATGGGGTGGAATCTGACCTCTTAACTTCCAAGGAGCAGGATGGGTCAGTGGAGGGTGTCAGCCTCTCCCCTACTCCGACTCTAGGTCAACAGACTGCAGCCAGTTGCCGGAGCAGTTTACCTCTCTGTTCTTCCTTACCCCACGACTCACTTCATGGTGTACCCATGATATTGGTACTGGGGACAGCAAACCTATTAAGAACAAAATGTACAAGTTGTCTGATAAGGGGATAACCAGCATTAAAGGAGAGATTTCCAAAATGCTGGTGTTAGGGGTTATAGAGAACTCAAACAGCCCTCGGTCCAGCCCAGTGGTGTTGGTTCCCTAGGCTACCCCTCCAGGTGCAACACCTGAACTTAGGTTGTGTGTGGACTACTATAGGCTCAATGCAGTCACCAGGACTGACGCACACCACCACTCCAAGAGCTGATGAGCTCTTTGATGTGCTTTGAGCTGCCAAGTTCCTCAGCACGTTTGACTTGACATCTGGGAACTGGCAGATTGCCTTGAGCGACGGGGCTAAAGAGAGGTCAACGTTCTCAACACCAGAAGGGCACTTCCAGTTCTGGGTCATACCTTTTGGTTATAAGAAGGCCGCTGCCACCTTCCAGAGGCTGGTAAATCAGGTCCAGGCTGGGTTGGAGAACTTCACTGGTGCCTACATAGGCAACATTGTGGTCTTCAGCTCTAGTTGGGAGGACCACTTGAACGACCTCCAGGAATGATTCGGGCTCTGCAGAGTGCAGGCCTGACTATCAAGGCCAGTAAATGCCAGATAGGGTGGGGTTATGTGGTCTACACCTTTTAAGTGTAATTTCCAATTGGAAAAAGATAGAAATTTGGAGTGTAGTGTCTCTGGACTCAATTTAAAATCACAACTCATGATGAAGTCGCATTTAAACTGAAGGTCTGAAAAGGCCACTTTAAGAAATTTGCCATTTTCTTACTTTACCATTCCGTGACACTGCCTGTCTCTGAATACATGTCTGGGTTGGGTGACAGCTAGGCTTTGTGCAGTCTCGCTAGGCAGTTACACAAAGGGAGCTCGGGTGTGACATTTGCATCCTGATGGCCCATCACCAGGCTAATGGGCCTACCTGGGATAGATTTGGATGGAAGAGCTGACACTTGCATCTGAATAAGGCTGTGCCAGTAATTATACTGGTTCCTGTGTTTCTCAGCGCCTCCAGCCTTTGCCCATTGATGGTGACTCTCTGCCTTGGAAGACATATAGACTTTTGGCACCATCTCCCTATTCCCTATCCCCTGCTCTCACTCCAAAGCTACAGGAGGCCACCTCCTCCCCAAGCACTGCACTCGCCAACCCAGGTGTCTGCCCACCGGTGTGGGGTTGTACACTCTTGGGACATTTGGTGTCTCCCTCCCATACTTGAAGCTCTCAATACACTGGGAGATGAGCCTCTGAGTGTATAAAAGGATCCCTTTCTTTTTGGCTCAGACTGGGACTGGTTACTATTGTTTCCTTGAAAAAAGGTTTGGGGTCTGTTAGATTTGGGGTTTCAATCTGGTGTAGGCCTTTAAGCATTTCCCTATGCCCCCTGCTTCTTCTTGAAGTTTATAGTTGTTGTCTGTTAGAGAACCCCATATTTTTATGTCCCCCCCCTCTTTCTTCTGGAAGGACCCTGGCAATCCTTCCAGTGATCCCCGCCTCCCAGGTACCTTTCTGGACACTCTGATGTTGATCCAAAGGTCCACCTCTTTAGCAAGCTCCCTGGGCTCAATGATCTTACTATCAACTAGGTGCTGGCACATCTCTGTAAACAAATATTGAACATGTATCAGATTAAACAACCCAGAAAAACCATCAACTTTGCTGCCCTGCACCCAACCATTTAGTGCCTTGCTGACATAATCCAGAAAATCCACCCAACGGGTTCTTCATTTTTGGCTATCCCTGAACCTAATGCAATACTTTTTGGGTGTAATCCAAGCAAGGTATCCTTCACCAACAGATGCATGGGTTTCCAGAGAGATGCCCCCCAAACTGTTCTGGGACCCAGTACATGTTAAGGGCCACATTATAGGCACAGACCATTTTTCTATGTCATCCCCTACCACATAATTGTGCACGAATCTTTGGGTATTCAAACTTTCTTGTTCCCTTCAGACACTGTGGGTATGCTGCCATGATGGTTGCTGGACTCTGCTTGTCTAGCTCTGATGTCCGACTCTCTTTCACTTAGCTAATGGGCCATTCTCCTCTCGTCCATGGCAAGTTTCTTTCCCTCCATCTTGAGCTTTGCCGTTTGCAACAAATTCCCTCTCTGCCTTCCTGCCTGCCAGCTTCTCTGGAGACAGGCTCTGTGAAGGCACACTGCTTGCTGCTGTCAGGGAGTTCCAACTCAGGATACGAGTCCTTCCCTCCTCTGAGTGCTGCCTCTCAGGGCAGGTATCCAGGTCCTGCTCCTGCTCATCCATATCATCTTCTTCACTACGATCCTCTGTTGCTGTCAGTAACTGGTGGTCCTCGGTCCAGGCCCATAGGGCTTTCTGAAGCTCCAATTGTTTGGTATGCAGTCCCCTCTCCTTACAGAATTATTTAAGCTCAACCACAGTGTAGCTATCCAGGCTAGGCAGCTTATGCTGTCAATGAGGAGCGTATGATGCAAAGTCATGTGTCAAAGATGCGTCATGCACCAGAGGTTTCAGTGAAGCTGTGGGGCTGTGATGCGGAGTCCTGCATCGTCATCGAGGATGCCATTGACGAGCTTGCAATGTCAAGGCCTGCCTCGAGGATGCATCGTAGATGTGTTGCACATCAGCGATTCCGACAAGACTGCAGGTTGCAATGCAAAGCCTGGCGCTGGAGATGCGTCACACTGTGGCAGTTCCATATCGGAGCTGCAAGGAGGTGTTGCACTCTGTCGGTTCTGCTCACAGGACCACAGCTGGGCTGGCAGAGCAACTTTCGGCCCACTTCCAAGGGTCCAGGGTGGCAGCACTTTGAGGGCAAGACTCACAGCAAGTAGAAGAACAATTGTTACTTACCTGTAAACAGGTGGTTCTCCAGTATTGGTGTCTTTCATAGATTCACATGCTTGAATATTCCCCGTCGTCGAAGTGGGAGTCCCACGGTATATAAAAATAGCAATAATGCTAAAATATAACATAAATGATAACATCATACATAATAAAATAGAGATAATACAGTCTGTAAAACCTCTACAATGGTAACTTCCATAGGAAGACATTATAAAGAGAAAAACTCATTTGTAACATATCAGTGTCATTATGTTAGTCCAAACTGCAGCCAATCAGGCTCAAGCACCCTCTAGAACCTTCTCCTCAGAAGCTCAATCCCTCAGATTTTCGTAGCACTAGCAATAATAGCGCCTGAGGAGAAGAGAGCCTCTGAGGGGAGGAAGGGTGGGTCGCATGTGAATCTATGAAAGACACCAATACTGGAGAACCACCTGTTTACAGGTAAGTAACAATTGTTCTTCTCCAGTATTAGGGGTGTCTTTCATAGATTCACATGCTTGAATAGAATAGATAGCAGTAACTCCTTAGAACTGGGATTGCTAATAGATTCTTAAAATGAAGGTAAACATAGAGCTTAAAAGCATATAGCAATCACAGAAAGAAAACGAGGAGGGAACAGAGGCTCACCTTATTTAAAGAGATGGCGAAGCACTGCTTGCCCCACTGCGGTATCCGCCTCGTTGATGGAATCCTTGCAAGTGTCTGTTTCGTCACTGAATGTCCCCTCCGCATCCTTCCATATGCCACAAAAAGTTGATCGGATTTGCGGAAAGGGGTAGTTCTTGAAATGTAAAACTTTAGACAACGACTGATGTCTAAAGAATGAAGTCGTTGTTCTGCCGGTGATTTTGGATTCGGGAAAAAAGTCTTTAAGAAGACAGGTTCGTTCAGATGGAAATCAGCAGGCACTTTTGCAAAAACGAGGGATTGGTACGAAGAGACACTCCATCGGGCTTAAATTGCAAATATGGAGGCTTGATTGTGAAAGCGTGAAGATCGCTTACGCGACGAGAAGATGTTAGGGCCAAAAGCAATACAACCTTCCAGGTAAGAAATTTGGTGTCTGCCCTGTGAATTGGCTCAAAAGGAGGCTTCATGAGCTGTGACAATACCACGTTGAGCTGCCATGCTGGAGGAGGGCGTCTAATAGGAGGAAACTTTCTGAAGAGACCCTTAAAGAATTGTCGGATTATTCTGGATGAGCAGAGAGACGTCGAACCATCGTGTCTAAAACGCGAAATAGCTGCCAGAAAGACTCTCAAGGTGGCATGAGAGAGACCAGACCGAGCAAGGCTCAGAAAGAAAGGCAAGAGCTGCTCCGGAGTAGAAGTGAGTGGATGGATATCTGATGCAGCGCACCAATGGCAAAAACGTTTCCACTTCAGTTTGTACGTTTTGATGGTTGATGAAGCTCGAGCAGAAGCCAGAATGTCTCTGCATTTCTGGGGCATATCTAAGTTTGCGAACTCGAGGTATTCAGGTTCCATGCCCATAACTGAAGCGTGGTCGGGTCTGGATGGCAAATTTGACCCTCGTCCATTGACAGGAGATCTGGACGTGGATGCAGATGAATGGGAGCGCATTGGGATTACAGAAGAAGTTCTGAGAACCAAGCCTGTCTGGGCCAACGAGGAGCGATCAGTATCAAGTGGCAGGGTTGCCTGCGCATCTTCCACAACGTTCTCGGTACCAACGGTATTGGAGGAAATGCATAGGCGAACAGGCCGCTCCAATCCATGAGAAGGGCATTTCCGCTGGACTCTGGATGGGGATGCCAGCTCGCAAAGGCGGGGCACTTCCGATTCAGTGGAGTGGCGAAAAGGTCTATCATGGGATGACCCCAACGGCGGAACACCATGTCCAGAGTAGGCTGATGAAGTTCCCACTCGTGGGTCGATGACGTGGACCTGCTCAACGAATCCACTAGGATGTTTGAAACCCCCGGCAGATGGACCGCCGTCAAGGAAATTTGATGACGAAGAGCCCAATTCCAGATCCTTTGAGCTAGCCGAGACAATGGCTGAGATCTTGTGCCGCCCTGTTTGTTCATGTAGTGCATGCTGGTTGTGTTGTCCGTTTGAACCAGCACGGACTCCCCTTGCACTACGGGTAAAAAGGATCTGAGAGCAAGGAAAATCGCCATCAACTCCAGTCTGTTGATATGCCAGGTTCGTTGTGTCGCCGTCCACTTGCCCTTGATTGAAAGGTCCAGGAGATGAGCACCCCAACCCTCCATGGACGCATCTGTAGTCAGTGTTAGATCCGGAGAATGGGCCAGAAACGAAACTCCTTCGTCCAGGTTGGATGGTTCTTTCCACCAAAGCAGACAGTCCTTCATGCGAGACGAGACTCGAACTAGGTCGTTGAAGGACCCTGACACTTGGCGCCATTGCAGGTCCAGTTCTTCCTGTATAGGACGAGTGCGGAGCCTGCAGTTCGGGAGCAGAGCGATGCAGGACGACGCCATCCCCAGAAATGACTTCAACGTCCGCACAGAAACTGACTGTTTTGAACGGATGATGGTGACCAGACGTTCTATCTTCCTCTGTCGTTCTTGGGAGATGAAGGCTTTTGATAGGCTCGTGTCTAGAATCGCTCCGAGGAAGTTTCTCCTTTGCAATGGTGCAAAATGTGACTTCTCCATGTTGATGGTCAACCCCAGTGACTCAAATGTCTGCAGGCAGAGACTTGTGTCGCGAGCCAGCTGTAGAGGGGATGGAGATTTTAGAAGGCAATCGTCTAGGTAAGGAAAGACTTGCACTCCCTGAAGTCGTAGATAAGCCATGACAGGGGCCAAGACCTTCGTGAAAACACGAGGTGCCGATCGCAGGCCAAAAGGCAGCACCTTGAACTGGTAATGCATGTTGCCCACTTTGAACCTCAGAAATTGGCGATGGTGTTGGAGAATCGGCACATGAAAATAGGCGTCTTGTAGATCTATTGTTGTTAGGAAATCTCCGCTGCAGAGAAGCCGCAAGACTTCCGATAACGTCAGCATGCGGAAAGATTGTTGTTTCAGAAAGAAATTGAGTGTCCTCAAATCCAGTATGGGCCGCCACTCTCCCGTCTTCTTGGCAATGAGGAAAAAACGTGAGTAGAAACCTGTCCCTTGTTAAAATATAGGAACCACTTCGACTGCACCTTTTAGTATTAGAAGACGAACTTGATGTTGCAATTCCCTGAAATGGGGAGGTGGCGGGCCTGATGGTGGAGAATGTGGAGGAAACTCTGTGAACTCCAAGGCATGACCCTTGCGAACAATGTCTAATACCCATTGGTCCGATGTTATTAGAGACCATTGGGAATAAAACTGCGAGATTCTCCCTCCAACTCCTTGCGCAACTTGAGAGTCATTGACGTTTGTTGGTGGAACCCCTATAATTTGACTTTCCTCTATAGGGTTTCGACTGTGGTTGGCGATTAGACTGTTGGTTGGAATAACGCTGATTTCCTTGATTGTACTGGCGATACTGAGTGTGTCCTCCTCGAAAAGTGGTTGAAGACGAGCCTCGTCCACGTGCGCCACGAAAGGGCTGCTTTTTAAATTGCAAGGATCCTAGCGATTTTGCGGTATCGGTGTCTTTCTTTATTGACTCAAGCGCTTCATCAATGTGAGCGCCGAAGAGAGACTCACCGTCATAAGGCATGTCGAGTATATTCGACTGGACCTCCTGCCGAATTGAAGTGGATTTAAGCCAACCCTGACGGCGGAGCGCCGCAGCACTGGCAAGGATTCGAAAACCAGTACTTGCCACGTCAATCGCACAGTCGATCATTTCTTCTGATGCCCTCATGCCATCCTGAAGGATCTGTTGCGCCTCTGCTCTGGACGTTTCCGGTATCAGCGAAACCAGTGCAGAAATATCCGACCACATTTGCCGGTCGAAACGACCCAAAATGGCCAGTGCATTTGCAGCACGAACGGACGTAGACGACATGGTTTAAAAATTTTTCCCAATTGCGTCCAAACGTCGACCCTCTCGATCAGGCGGAGCGGTGATAGGAGTCGCCGGGTTACGGGACCGTCGCTGCGCTGCCTGTGTGACCACTGAATCTGGCTTAGGATGCGAGAGCAAACAAGCGGGGGAACCAGCCGGAGCTTTATATTTCTTCTCCAGGCGAGGGACTTGTGCCGGCAAGGAGTTAGGAGCATGCATGATCTTTATACCCTCTTTCCATACGAATTCTATAATAGGTATGGTGTGAATTTGTTTGTATGGTTGGTTTTTGAAATCATAGAGAAAACAGTCTTCCTGTTGTTGTGCTCTCGGTAATTTAAAGCGGTCCGCCGCTTTATTCATCAGCACATGGAAGCTTGCGATGTCAACCGGAGGTGAATCACCCGCATCTGCTTGCTGAGGAGAGGGTGTCTGAATCCGATAGTCATCGAATTCCGCCATATTTGGGTCCTGTTCCTCATCAGTATCCTGGGGTACTTCCCCTTCTTCTCTGTCCGACTCCTCCTCCTCTTGCGCAACAGGTTGCGGATTCATGGGGATAGTAGGACGGGGTCTGTCTGGGTGAACAGTCTGCTCCAAAGAATGCTGATGGTTTGTAGGGCCTGGTGTGTCCGATGAAGCGGGGCCTGGTGTACCCTGAGGGGTTGGCGGAAATCTTCGATTGTAGTCGTCCAGCATATGCTGGAGGTTAGAAAACAAAGATACTGGAAATGATGCCATAGGAACCTGTACATATTGTTCGTCCTGGCGGTCAATTTCCTCCTCCTGCTCGTCCTCAGAACTTGTGTCCTGACATTTAATTATTAATTCCGAAGGACTATGTGCATCGTCAAGGACATCGTCCCCAATAGATTCCGTTTCGTGATCAGTAGCCATCATTGGTGATGGGAGCTGGAGAGTAGGAGGTGGCAAGTGGAGAGAAGACTCCTTGCCCGAGGCTAAGGAAGGCAGAGGCACTAGAGGCATAGTGGCGAAAGAACCCACTCCTGACGTGGATCCTGTACGTTCCTGCCTTGATCCCTGTGAAACTGCCGCAGCTGTAGCTGTCGCCGTCGACGAGGCAGTTGTTTCCACGGCGGGCGTCGACGATGTAGCAGTAGACCTCAACGAGCGTTTCGGCTCTACCGTCAACGGTGCCGTCGTCGACGGAATCTTCGTCGACGGAATCTTCGTCGACGGTACCTTCGTCGTCGGTACCTTCGTCGACGATACCTTCGTCGACGGTACCTTCGTCGACGGAATCTTCGTCGACGGATCCGTCGTCATCCTCTTCGTCGACGAAGCCGTCGTCGACGAGCTGGTCGACGGAGCGGTCAGCGTCGACGGGACCTTTGCCGACGATGAACTCTTCGACGTCGACGAGGATTTTTTCGTCGACGGTAATTTCGTCGCAGACGAGACAATCGGGATCGTCGACGAGACAGAGGAGATAGAAGCTCTCGTCGACGTAGAAGACGTCGACACAACCATCGTCGACGACGAGGAAGCAGACGTCGTCGTCACTGAAGTCGTCGACGAAAACACCACAGCCAATCTCGTCGATGGAATGGTCGTCGACGGGCCCGTCGACGACCGCAGTGTCAGAAGTGTTACAACACTTATAGTGGGTGGAAATGACGCCTGAGAGCCAGGTCTCGTGGGCGTAGACACAGAAACCATAGGAGCTGTTGGTTGAACTTGTGCCACTGTTAAAGCCAGCTTTTTCTTCTTCAAAAAAGGAGAAGGTAATCCCTGAACACTTCCACGCTTGGAAGCAACAGTAGAACAGCCTGACTGGAAACTTTCTGCGTCTGACAAAACATCCTCTTTATCCTGAAGGCGCTTCAACCATAGAAGAAGGCGACCTTCCCTGTCTCTGAGAGTCTTAGCTGGAAAAGCTCTACAGATTTTACAGTCATCCACCTTGTGTTCAGGATACAAACAGTAAATACACTTTTGGTGGGGATCCTTCTCAAACAAACGTAGCTTCCCACAGGAAGAGCAAGGTCTAAACAAAGACTTCTTACTTGACATCTTGTAGAAAAAACAACTGAAGTGAAATACTTGAAGAAAACTGAGCAGAGCTCAGGGAGACTCCCTTCACACGACGTGCGGTAGAAAATCTGAGGGCTTGAGCTTCTGAGGAGAAGGTTCTAGAGGGTGCTTGAGCCTGATTGGCTGCAGTTTGGACTAACATAATGACACTGATATGTTACAAATGAGTTTTTCTCTTTATAATGTCTTCCTATGGAAGTTACCATTGTAGAGGTTTTACAGACTGTATTATCTCTATTTTATTATGTTATCATTTATGTTATATTTTAGCATTATTGCTATTTTTATATACCGTGGGACTCCCACTTCGACGACGGGGAATATTCAAGCATGTGAATCTATGAAAGACACCCCTAATACTGGAGAATCCAGGTGCTGGGTTCAAGATGGTTGGAGCCTTTTCTGTCCCTAAGGCTCTGATAAGAAGGCCAGTCAACTAGCCCTCTGAGGCACTCTGGTGGTCCTGAGATCAAGATGTAATGTAATGTATGTATACTTGTAAAGCGCAATGTGACCTCGTTACGTGGCGTCCTGGCGCTGTATACCGCTGGGGAACCCGTCCTGACTTTCCCTGTGAGAGGGCACTCCAAGGTGAAGCCAGGCATCCCCGGCGTTGCTGGGGCCGTTGTGGAGATTAAGCAAGCTATTGCCCAGAGTTGCAAAGTGGGGCCCATGGTTAGCGTAGGCACCTAAGCGAGAATTATCGAGTCCGCGGCCATTGACCCAAGACCCTGCCGCGTCGGGAATTGAACCCTGGTCCCGGGCCGACCTCTGCTTCAGGGACTGCCGCTTCTAACCGGTGAGCCACACTTCTCCACACTCCAGATGCAGGTCCAGTCGTTCTTACTCAGGCAGCAGGGCAACAGGGTAGCAGTCCCTCTGGCAGAGAGGCACTGCAGTACTTCTAAGTCTATGCCAGGTCCAGAGGTGTACTGAAAGTTGGGTCTGAAGGTCCATTATACATACCTAGTGCCCACTTTGATGTAGGAGAGCGTTCTGGAGGTTTCCACCCTCAGAGGTGTTTGGAATTTCCTGCCTCCCTGCCATGGCCCCTGCTTGTCTGGGGCCACAACTGACTAGTGTCAAACCCTTTGTGAGTGTGCTCAGGCAGAGTTTTTCTGATGTGCAAGTGTGGTAGGTGCTACTCCTCCCCCTCATCAAGTCAGAGATGGCCCATCCTACAGAGCAATATGCAAAGACCAATTGCTAGATGCCCCTAGTCACATGATCCCGGAACAGACTGAAGGCACCAAATGGTTGAGACAAGAAAATGTCAACTTTCTAAAAAGGTCATTTTCAGAATTATAAATTAAAATCCAACTTTACCCTTAAAGAGGGTTTTAAATTACAATTCTTTATGCACCAAACTCATCTTTTCTATCTGCTCCCAATTTAAAATTATCACTCTATCTGCTCCCAATTTAAAATGATCACTTAAGAAATGTAATAATTAATCTAATGTTATCCAATGGGAGAGGTAGTCCTTGCAATAGTGAAAAACAAATGTAAGAGTTTTTCACTACCAGGACATGTAAAAGTTAGAAGTACCTTAAGGCGGCCTGGGAGGAAGATGTTGGTCCCCTGGACGAGGATGATTGGAGGGAGGCCCTGGAATCCCCACGAGGGACTGCAATTGCAATGCGGCTTAGGTTAATCCAATTCAAATTTCTCCATAGGGCCTATTACAACCCGAGAGCGGCTGTGGAAGGCGGGACTGATTGGGTCTCCGGAGTGTCTGCGCTGTGGGGCCGCAGCGGGTACGCTGCTGCATACCGTATGGTCGTGTGCTAGACTAGCTAGTTTCTGGAGAGGTGTGTGGGACTGCCTGTCTGAAGTCCTGGGATGGGATCTCCCCTGTACCCATCGGTTGGGGTTGCTCCATATACTGGAGGGTGTGGGTGGAAACATGTATAAGCGCCATCTACTGTTGTTGGGACTTGTTGTTGCTAAAAGGGACCTGGCCCGAGCGTGGAAGGGAGAACGAGCCCCCCCCCTTGTGTGCATGGAAGGCTGGCCTGGACTACTACATGGGACTTGAGAGACCGGTGTTTGAAGCGAGGGGATGCCCCCGTAAGCATTTTAAGATCTGGAAGAGGTGGGCTGATTATAGGGAACTGTCATTGGATCCCCCAGTGGAACGTGAGGAGGACATATAGACGAGATATGCCACATGGGCCTGGATCTGTGTCATACCTATCACACTACGCCTAAGTATTGTATGCATTTTATACACACGTGCGTGGGTTAGGGTGGGAATTGGGGGAGGTTGTGGGGTAGTGGGAGTTGGTGGGGATAGGGGTGGAAAACAGGGTTGTGCAAATTGGGGTTTTCTCCTGTTGTCGATTGGACATTGTATCTGCAATATAAACTGTGCCAAGGCTCTTGGTGGTGATCTCCTGGCTGTGGGGAGCCACATCTTTTATTCTGCTTCAATCGCTCAATAAAATTTGTTGTGAAAAAAAAGTTTAGAAGTACATGCCCAATTTTTTGAATACATTGCACCCTTCTCGTTGGGTTGTTTTGGGCCAACCCTAGAGGTTGGCAAAAGATTTAATTTACTCTCACAAATAGAAGAGGGATAATAACACTACATAAAGGTGGATGAGTGTGTGGGAATGCACCAAATTTATAAAACTGCCCTCAAAACAGCAAGCTGTGTCATGCTTCGCCATAGGGCTGCTAACACACTTCCGTGCCAGCCCAACGCTGTAGGTGGAGCAATAGGGATGGGAAGGCAATACAACATACAGTGTAAGATCACAGGTGAGAAATGGTGCAGAAAAAGTGATATAAAACTGGTATCAGGGAGTCCTTATCATGGTTTGGGGAGCTTATAATGAGACGCCAACCCCTCCACTCTGCAAAAGGTGTATTTTGTCAGGTCGAAATGGCTGTTCAAACTGCACACACAGGCTGCAATGGCAAACTTGATACATGTTTAGAAAGGCTACCTAAGTGGGGAGCCTTTCTAAACATTCAGTGCTGCAGGCTTACTAGTAGCATTCAATTTACAGGCCCTGGGTAGATGTAGTTCCACTTTACTAGGGATTTACAAGTACATGAAATATGCCAATATGGTGTAAGCCAATTTTATCATGTGCAAACCCCTCCTAAGTCCATAAAAACAAGATCAGCAAAAATTGAGGAATAAGGCAAAAGGTTTGGGGGCAGACCACCCTAAGACTGGCAGGTCTACCAGCTACACTCAGATGAAACCATCCTCTCAGACCCATTTGAACTTTCACTTGTGGATTCCTGTTTCATGCTACTGCAGAGAACGATAATAAGGACATTTTGCATAATAGTCATACTCCGGCTACTCCACAGTGTTGACATCTATATTCACTTAATGTATAAATATATCCCTGACTGCCATTACACAGTTATCGTTTTTTTCCTAACTTCAGCCATGCCATCAAGCTGACATGCAGATTAACACATCCATCACTGGTGCACATCATGCTTTCTTATCTGATATTTTGTTCTCCTTGCTGCAATTGCTATGTAAATATACAGGATAGAATGTCTCTTGAATGTCTTTATTTGAGGTTGGGTTACCTCACATCACCTTAAGGGCTCAACCTGTGTCCTGATAAGCTATCTCCTAAACCTGTTTTTCACATGGTGAATCATTCGTGGTGCTATCCTCCCTCTGGATGCATATTGTACTTCCAACACTAATTTAGAGTTTGGCAGATGGATAGTCCATCATAGATGTGACGGATATCCGTCCATCTAATTACAAATGCATTACGAGGGAATTCGAGCTCAGTAACATTCCCAGAAATTCACTTGGAAACCTGTGCTTGGCAAAGCTGTCCAGCTGCATTTGTGGGCCTGTTGGTGAGTCCTGGTAAAGTTCCGGTCGTGCATTTACATTTTTTTTGGTTTTGGTGAATTAGGCCCAAATAAATGTGAAAAATTAATGTGGCTCTTAAACGGAAATTATGGAGCACAAATTTGCTTACTAAAGAATACTTTTATGGTTTGTAGATTGAAAAGTCATTTCCAGTTTTGAGTGGGGCCACTGGTAATGTAAGGTTCTTCCGAACCCTACTTAAAAGATCTGCAGTGAAGGGATGTTGTATCTGTGAAATAAGCACTTTCATCTCCGTGTCTGGACTAAGGAGTATATTTATCAAAATTTTGCATCGTCCTTGCACCATTCAAGGTAACGCAAGGGCGATGCAAAATCTAGATGAAAATTACTAAGCCACCCAAGGCCAACCTTGCGTGGCCCTTCTTTGCTTGGTAAATCTGGGGTAACACAAGAAGGGTCAAGTCTCTACCTTGCAATTCTTTGCCCAAGGAGGCATTCCATAGTTGGAGCATGGGTGTTGTATGCCTCCATCCATGTATTCGGACACTATCCTAGATTAATCAACACTGGTAGGCCTGAGAATATGTCAGAATTGTATGCATTTCCACCAGAGAAACAATGAGGAGAAATATCTTTATTTCTCCATGTTGCTTCCTCTAAGTGTGCTGCATTTTTCATCACACTTACAAGGAGGAAACTGCCTCCTAGGATGGTTTTGGGCAGGAAGGTGCTCTTCCTGCGCAAAACCACTCCTCTCTACAATGCAGGCCCCACATCACAAAGGTGCCTGCATTGGTAGTAAACAGCATATTGAGCAGGAATGAGCTTTACAATGTTAAATATGGTGCATTCCTGCCCTCTCCATTTCATGCAGTGTAACGCAGCAAGGGGGTTTGCTGCATTGCAATGTGTGAATATTTTATAACTATGCCCCTAAGTTGGCATTCCACACAGGGTGTGGAAGTGTACAGCCAATGTGTGGTCTATCAAATGCTGGTATATTTAGAAACTTGCTTCGGATGGTAACCACATTGATGGAATTAGATGAGGTCATAGACTGATGTGTGAGAGAGCACATAAGATGATGAAGAGCAGTTGATGAAGATGGATGGGACCTTTATGTAAGGAATAAAACTACAAGTTCAACTACTCTGACTGGTGGATTTTATGTTGGAGCTACCTTGTTACACTGGTGACGAGCAAGTGATGCGTCTCACATGAGAAGAAGGAATTATTCCAAGGTCCCAACATTTTAACTGAATCGACGACCTTACTTATCTTGATTGATGTAAGGAATTACTGTTGTACAAATGAATAATGATGTAATGGAAGGTTAAGTTGCTTTTTTATTTTCATTTTTTATTTAATGCGATTTTATAGAGCGCGAACTTTACCCGAAGGTGTCAGAGCGCTTTACATAAGAACCAGTTGCAAAACATTTCGACTAAGGATTACATGCGTTACATAAAAGATACAAACAGAAAAAATTACAAATGTACAAGATGTAAAGTCACACAAGGAAGAGATACAAACAGAAAGAAAAATTACAAATGCACAAATAGTAAAGTCAAGGAAGAGATACGAATGGATATACTCTAAGAGTCACATAGGAATGGTAGAGAGTACAAAGGTCTACTGCATATACTAGTGATTAGAGTTATCTCTATATACATAGGGAAGGGATACGAATGGATATACTCTAAGAGTCACATAGGAATGGTAGAGAGTACAAAGGTCTACTGCATATACTAGTGATTAGAGTTATCTCTATATTCATAGGGAAGGGATACGAATGGATATACTCTAAGAGTCACATAGGAATTGTAGAGAGTACAAAGGTCTACTTCATATACTAGTGATTAGAGTTATCTTTATATACAGAAAAGCAGAGTTCCATTTAGTGGGGTCGGAGGGGGGATGCAGTCACAGCACCAAGGGAGGGTGAGAGGGATACACGGGTTTGGAGAGAAGGCAAATCAGAAAAGGGAAAAAACATTTGAGGATCATCAAGGGGGAAACCAGGGAAAAGGTTTAAAGGACGAGGGAATGGGCAAGATGGCGGGTCAGGGTCCAGAGAAAAGTGTCTGAGAGCAGCAGCAAAATGGCGGCTAGGACAAAAGAACAATTAAAGAAGTCCAGGAGAGTCTGTGGCATAGTTTCTTTCATTTGAATGTGGCTGCAGGGCTGCTGCCTGCATCTGGTGTTTTCACTGCATCTGGTGCTTGGACCAACCTACTACATAGGTTTCTATTTACTGGGATTTGTCAACTTGCTGGAAGGGGTGCCATAATTTCAAGTCTGGGAGGAATCGGATCTTTGCTGAAACAGAGTTCACTTTAATTTATGGAGTGCTGGTGATTTTGGACTAGCGGCATGAAGCAAATTGGGTGGCCCCTGTGTGAGCAAGCCTGCATTCAATTGGTTGTGCTACAAATTGCAATGGAGTCACAAATTGTGCTCGAACTTACCGGCAAACGGTAATGGCAATGGTCCTCAAGCTGGTAAGCCCCGCGGAACTGCTGTGTGGTCCCCGAGAAGCTCTTGTGCACCTTAGGAGCGAAGCTGGCATTCTTCAAACTGCGCTAGCATTCCTCGGTCATTGTCTTCCCGGCGTCCTTCTCAAGATCCAGCATTCTGCAAACTACGCCAGCATTCCTCTATTTGTGTCTTCCCCCAAGTTCCTCTTGACATTCTTTGAGGTGCTCTGGCGCCACGTCAGCATGTTTTGACGCAACACAACGTGGGTATCATTTTGATTTTTGAAAAATCAACTACTGCATTTCTCAAGGGCAGTGATACACAGACTTTTGCGTTGTACCGGCGTTTCCACGATCCTTATTTCTAAGGAAGCAGTGATGGGCGCACTTTGCGGCACATCTGCGTGTTCTTACTGAGCGTGACATGCACACGCTTTCAACTGCCTGCCTGATTGTAATTGAGGTGTCCAGGAAAGCAGTGAGACATTTTGTTGAGCGTGGCACGCACTCTTTATTGGGTTGTTAATCATTTGAAATGATATACATATTTTTTTTAAATATCTAATTTTCAGTTTTGTGCCTTTCTATGGTACAAATCTACAGTTTTCTGTGCTTTTGCAATTTGTTGGTTGTGAAGGGAGGTAGTTTTGTTTGGGACAAACTCATTGTTTAAAATATTTCCTATTTGCAGTAAATGTTTTATCGTACAATTTTGACGCAACATTCCTGTGGTAAGGGCCAGGTTTATATCACTCGCCATGCAAAATGTCACACCACCACCATTTTTCTTAACACAAGGGGAACCACTGAACAAATGGCAAAAACAGCGCAAGGTTTTTGAAAGGTATGCTGAAGTTTGTTGAACTTCTATAAGATCCGTAAGGACTACAGCACTACTATCACATTGCCTGGGGTCCGAGGGGCTGAAAGTTTTTGACCATCTTCCGGATATTGTAGGGGGAGCTTGCATAATGAAACGATTTACCAAAGGTTAGTTCTATTCGAGGACGCTGACATTTTGCCCCCAGGAATCAAAAGGAAGGGGAGTCTGTGGAGAATTATGTCACCATTTTAAGGAAATTGGCCTCTTCATGAAATTTGGTTCTTTGGTGGAAGAAAGAATAAGGGACCAATTTATGCTAGGATGCAATATTGAAAGAGCGAGGGTTGTTTTGTGGCAAAAGGACAAACCGTATTTGGATGAAGTCATTTTGATTGCTAAAAGAATAGAACACTCCTTGAAATGCCTTTCCAATAAGGAGGAATTAATGGAATGTCTCGAAATGGCAGAGTATTACAACAAATGTGTGAAAGGGTTTGCTGAAATATGTACAAACATGAGAGGTTTACTCCGTAAGGGGGCTGAGTTTATCTGGATGAAGGGAGGTAAGGCAGAGTTTAGGGAGGTGCAAAAATAATCAAGTAAAGCTCCCAAGTTGAGACATTTTGACCCTGGTACTAAATCTGTACTTATTATTGATGCTAACATGAAGGGTTTGTGTGCAGTTCTGCAGCAAGAGACTTGTGACTCTGAGAAGGTTATTTTGTTTCTCTCTCGTAATCACCAGGGGGAGCGGGGCAGAATTGCGGTACTCAGTTATTGAGAGGGAGGCACTGGCAGTCCATTGGGCTGTGGAGAAATTGAAGATTCTGTTGTGGGGTAGCAAGTGTGCGGTCCGCATGGATCATAAACTTTTATGTGAGATAATTTCTGAAAAAAAGGGAATCAATGCGGTGTCAGGCAGGATCCCGAAATTGGTTGTTGCTCTGCAGTTGTACGATTTTGAGGGTTAATACCTACCATATGTGAGAAATAGAGTAGCGGACAGACTCTCGCGACTGGTGCAAGTGGATGAGGAAAACCGGTCTGATTGCTGCGAAGAGGACAATGAGGTAGTGAGTGAGATTGAAAGTAGTAGTCTCACAGAAATTAAATAGCGCAATGCCAGTATTCTGGATAATGGAATGCAAGAATTGTTGTGCTTGATAAGAAAAGGCTGGCATTCTAGAGTGAGAGGTGATGAGGCCTCTGGGAAGTTTTGGGATGTAAGGGATGAGTTGTCAGGGAGAATGGACTGTTATTTAGAGGCACAAGATTGGTTTCACCAACATCCCTGAGGGAAGAGCTTATAGCATTTGCACACTCTGGTCACCAAGGCATGTCAAAGAACAGAGAAAGGCTCAGGTTGACATATTGGTGGCCAGGGGCGGATACCCAGGTAGTAAGGATGATTAAGGAATAAATGTTGTGGGCGATGAATGAGAAGGCGGTTAAACCAAGAGTACAACCCATAATGATTAGGGATCGCCCAAATAAACCTTGGGGAGAGGTTGCCTTAGACATCTTGGGATTAATTCATGTAGGTGGGTGTGAATCAAATATGGTTGTACTCATTGATATGTACTCAAGATGGTCAGAAATGAAAGTCTCTAGTGCACAGCTTTCCAAACTTCATGTTGGTGACACACTTTTTGGAGATGCATCATTTTGGGACACAGTAAGGCAGTGTAGACAGTGTGGTTTGTGGCCGAGGGCCGCACCTGTGGGGGCGGGGTCAGTGGGGAAGGGGCAGGGCTAGAACATAAAAAACTGTACCCATGAGACCCGGCATACACACATCTTTCTCGCTCTCTGTCTTCCTCTCTCTCTTTATCTCTCCCTTCGTCTCTGTCTCCCTCCCTCTCTTTCTCTCTCTCTCCTCTCTCTCTCACTCCCACCCTCCTTCCCTCCCTCCCTCCCTCCCTCTCTCTCCCTCCCTCTCTCCGTCTCTCTGCTTGCATCCCTCGCCCTCTCTCCCATCCTCTCTCTACCTCCCTCCCCCTCTGTCTGTCTCCCTCTCTGTCTCTGTCTCTGTCTCCCTCTGTCTCTGTCTCCCTCCCTGTCTCTATCTCTCCCTTCCTCCCTCAGTCTTCCTCCCTCTCTCTCTCTCGCTCCCGCCTCTCCCTCTCTCCCTATCTCTCCCTCCCACTCCCTATCTCTCTCCCTCCCTCCCCTCCCTATCTCTCTCTCTCTCCCTTCCCCTCTCTATCTCTCTCTCTCTCCCTCCCTATCTCTCTCCCTTCCTCCCTCCCTCTCCCTATCTCTCTCCCTCTGTCCGCTCATCAATGCAGTGAAAAGTGAAAGTCAACGGCAACCGAGCTGAGTGAAAAGAATTAAAAAACGCAGTTAAAAAACAGAGTGAGAACCTGGAGACTGCGACGTAATTGGTGATAGAGTACCCGAAAAATACAGTGCCTATGTGCCGACAGTGAGGCAGGTACTATGGTCAAAGATGTCTGGGCTCACGGTGCTCTAAAGCGTCAATCAGCCTTAAACAGCATGTGGTACCATCTCAATGAGAAACCAGTAAAGTAAAAAGTCACCCAAATGTCGGAAGGCGTTCATTAGCCTGCAGCAGCATGTGTGATTGTAAGATGGCGAGGCCCTGTTATCTCGGTGCAGGGGTCAAAGGTTGTGTTGTTCTAACAAATAAAAAGTGTATAACGTAGCTGTATAAATGCGTTCTTAGAACTGCCACAGAAAAGAAACAGAAGGCTGTGTAGGGGCCATGGATGCAACTAGCGCCAATTATATGAGCTCACAAATTAAAAGAAGCTCACATTGCTACGTAAAACCGTTGTTAAACCTGCCACAATAAAGAAACATAAAACTCTGTGTGGGCCATGGCTCCAGCTAGTGCAACTAATTATTTAAAGCTGACTCAAGTTGCTCTATACTCGTGTTGGTAAAATTGCCACAACAGAGAAGAACCATAAAGCTGCCAGCAAGCGCACCTGATTAATCTTACAATTTCAAAGTGGCTTAAGTTGCTCTTAACTAGCAGCAGTTATGTGCTAAGAGCGCTCATCCCGCGACACACCCACCACTTGCAGGCGACACAGTACTGTGTCGGGACACACAGTTTGGAAAGCTCTGCTCTAGTGAAATAGAAACCAAACATGACATACGTTTTCTTAAAGAGTTGTTTGGGAGGGAAAGCATACCCAATGTTATTCTTACAGAAAATGGGGTACAATTGGTATCAAGAGAAATGGAGGAGTGTTCTAAGTAGTATGGAATGAGGCACAAGAAGTACTCATTATACCACCCAGAAACCAATGGCATGGTAGAACGGTTTACCACACATTAAAAGAGACGATTGACATGGCGAAGGAGGATGGTTTGGATTAGAAAGAGGAGATTGCTAAAAAAGTTGGAGCATACAGAGTCTCTCCTTATGAAGTCACAATGAAGTCTCCTTTTGAACTGTTCGGGGGAAGGCATCTCAACACTTTGGTGGCACCTTCATTGGTGAATGATATGGAGTCAAGATCAGGTGTACTCAAAACTGATAAGAGTTGGGAGTCCAGAGAAGTGAGTAAAATAGAGGCTCACAAGAAAAACTTTGAAGCAAGGAAATCTGTAAAAATAGCAAAAGTCAAGGTTGGTGATTTGGTCATAGTCAGAAAACTACAAAAACCATGTAGGAGGGGGTGCAACAGGTTTCTATAAGCACCTGAGAGTTATCTAGGTCTTGACACATGCCATTAAGACTGAGGACTCCCGTATATGGAATCTTAATAGAATTGTCATTGTCAAAGAAAATGTCATTAGAGAAGATGCTGCGGTGACACCTACATCAAATCCACCAGAAAAAAGAAAACGCCTTTGTACATGAAGGATTATTATGTCAGATTAGGAATATTTATTATGCATTATTCTGCTGTATTATTTTGTATGTGCCTAATATTTGATGTAAAATTGTAAAAATGTCTTAAATTGTTTATTGTAAGTGTATTTTGAAACTAGCATCTGATGGTAACCAAGGTCATGGAATTAGGTGAGGTGTGATGTGTGTGAGAGCAAATGCGCGGAGAAGAGCAGTTGCTGAAGATGTATGGGACCTTTATATATGGAATAAACTACAATTTCAACTACTCTGTGACCTGACCTCGGTTGGAGCTACCTAGTTACACAATGTCTATACTTTGCACTGAGGAGATAAAGTGTCCCGCATGAGTAGACATATGTCTGTATCTGGAATCTAACCACAAATTGAGCAGTACCTGGTGACTTAGATTGAGCAGTACTTGGTGAATTGTTGTCATTGTGTAGACTTTGTCCCTACAGTTGTGGGAGATGTAGTGTATAAAACCAGGAGTAGGTGTTATGTAAAAGATGTAAGAAGGTATTGAGAATTCAGTTCACTCTTTGGTAAAAATATTCCATGGGTAGACTTTTTTTGAGTGCGTAACTGTTGCAGAAAGTGCTTGTTGGTGGGATATGTTGTTTGCTTCTAACTGGTGTCAAAATTCAAGAGAACCATGACTATTGTCTCTGTATTTGCATGACTCTGTGCCTCTTCAGCAATCTAAGTTTGGCACAAAACCCATGGTCAATGGGGTATTGAAGTTATAGGTCAGTGGTGGGGGGCACCTCTCTGATGGACATAAGAATTTTATTGGGGCTACTTCATTCATATGGCTGTGCGGTCCTTTGTCTGCCTCTGCTTTGCATTACTGCATGGGGTATTAATTACTGCTTTATAAGTGTAATAAACATTATAAATTACAATGTCACAGTATATGCTTTGAAATTATATTCTCTTATTTTGGTTTGCATTTGTATTCGCTGGTTTCAACACAAATTGATGATCCGTTGCTATTCTAAGTGTTGACGTTACCAGGATGTGTTCTTTCTGTACCCTAGTGATGCAATCCCCGCACAGTCACACTGGCCATTTGAACTACACTCCACTTGTCAGCGAGGTATTAAAGCCACTAACAGATGAATGCAATGGGAGTTAGTGTTTATGATGCAAAAGAAAAAAAACATGCCCTATGTGTGAAAACACATCATATGAAAATTGTCAATGGGGAGACAACGATATTCATGACGGTAGATCTTCAACCAGAATCTCATTATTCTTGCCTCATTGCACCATGCTGTAAGGTAGATTTAAGTCTTTGGGCCAGATGTAGGAAGCCTAATTCTGATCGGTAACGGACGAAATTACCGAATTTCGGCCGTTACCGACTGGAATTAAGCTTTTCAGATGTAGGTGGCCAAATAGTAGGATTCAGTAATTTACCGAATCGGTAATTTAAGGAATCGGTAAATTACCGAATTCTTAACATACCGATTCGGTAAATTACCGAATCCTTAATGTAGAGAGCACTCAAGTGAGTGCTTTTTACATTTAAGGATTCATTATTTACTACCAACTATTAGTTGATGGTAAATAACGAATACCTTTGAAAATGAAAATCTGTGCATTTTCAACAGTGCCATGTGGCAGACATACATGCCCTTAGGGCATGTATGTGTGCCACATGTGCACACAAGCACTTTTCAGGGGTGCAACAGGGTGTCAATGTGACACCCTGCCACCCTTGAATGTTTCCCTATTTTACCGAATCGGTATTTACTGATTCGGTAATTCCCATTCATTCCTATGGGCCACCAGGCCCATAGGAATGAATGGGAATTACCGAATCAGTAAATACCGATTCGGTAAATACCGAATAGTACCGATTTACCGACTTACCGAATTTTTATCTACATTGCATTTACCGATTCTAAAATACCGAATCGGTAAAATTCGGTATTTTAGAATCGGTACATTTTCATTACCTACATCTAGCTCAAAATATCTGTTCAAGCTTAATGATTCTAGACATTGAATATTTCCCAATTTGCAGACAAAATACTTTTGTTTGATTGTCTTTTGATTTACACAGATAAAACGTAGGTTGTAGCTACTTATAGGAATAAAGGAGAGCGGTAAAAGTCTATAAATAAATTTCAGTTATCCAAATGGTACTTTCAGTTTTTGAGCCTCACCATTTGTTAGGGAAATGATGAGAGCCCAACTATCTCCCTGGTGTCAGTCCCCTGTTCTTTCGAGATTCTTTGCACACTTATGCACTCTTCAGTGCCTATTGGTGCTAATTATTAGAGATCACAAACAACTCTAAACACAAGTCAAATAATTATAGTAAGGAATACATTTGGAATAAATCATGCACAAGCAACCTGCTTTACAGAGAGAGGAGTAACCAAAGGGAATGAATAAGCCGCTAGAAATATTTTTGGTGGACTGATTTGTAGGAGTTTTTCCTTTCCTGTTGTTGGTGGAAAGAGACTTTTGTGATTTTCTTTTCATTGTATAGTAAACACAGAGAACAGTAGTTTCCAGGCTGTAAACTGTAACTGCCACATTGAAAGGGACATCACCTCCGGGCATCGGAGTCCCATCCATGATGTGGGTACTACAGTAGAGGCTCCTAAACTGTGTGCAGTTTTGTAAGCCAAGCAAGATGTTTTACACTTTTCCCCAAATCGCCAAAAGTAGTTAAACCATGATCATCTACAGGTTGTATTGGGACGTTCGCGGCCCTACGGATGCTTTTGCTCATCATTTATCTTGCTGATCACATTGTAACCATCTTGCAGTGTTTATGTATAAATAATTTCGAGGATTTTGAGGATTAGAAAGGATAAATACTATTTCCGCCACAGAGCCATGAGGAAGGCTTTTAAACAAGACACAGCACGAGTTGGCTAGAGTGGCATGAAAAGAAATAAACAAGTATCAACTGCGACGAAGATTTGGACTCTTATTTTGATGCTGGAGGGTTTATGGTGTCATCTATAGTTCACCATGTCACGTCACCTGTTTTGTTTGTCTACCATCTCCTCACAGCTGTTTTCTCACTTCCCATTTCCTCTTTATTCTATGGGGGAGCCCATATTTTTCTAGGTAATTGTTACCATCTTAACCTTGGTACATTTATATTGTGACTTATCTTACGCTTTTTTACAAGTTATTATTAATTCCCTAATTTAATTTTTATTCAAACTCGTTTCACTGGTAACCCCTTCTCTATTCACCCCAAACCTTTCTCACTGAAAACCTCCACCATTCATACTTAAACCATTAAACCTTCAACCCTTCGCTCATCAACCCTTCACCTCTAAACAATTCATTTCTAACCCTTCACTCTTTACACTTAAAGCTGCATGTCTAAAAACATCATTCTTCCCCTTAAACTCCTTAATCCCTTAAACTCTTCACCGTTTACCATCCACTCACACTTAGACCCTTCATCCCCAACCACTTCACAATTCAATCGTATACCCTTCAGCAAGCATCCTTAATCCTTCACCCATCACTCTTAATCCCTTAACCCTTAAACGCGTCACCATCCACTTCTGAGACCTTCCCTTTTCAGCCATAAACACTCCATCCTTCACTCTTAAACACTGCAAACTTAAACCCTCCACTCATAAACCCTTCACCCCTAAACAGTGAATCCCTCACACTACACTATTCACCCATAAAAATTTCACTGTTTATCTTTAAACCTTTCACCCTTAAACCTTTCATCCTTAATTTATAAACCTTTCAACTTAAAACCCTTCCTAATTCATCCCTTAATCCTTCACCGCTAAATTCTAGACCCTTCAGTCCAAAACTCCTCACCCTTACACCCTTTACTTTAAAGTCTTTGTCCATAAGCATTCACCCCATAACCCTTCAACCCTTCATGCCTAAACACTTCACAATTCCCTCCTGAGTCCTTGAGGTGACGACATCAGTGTTAGTACAATTCATGATAGATTCCAGTACTGAGTAATGATTACTGAAAAAGAACTTCCTCCAACCTGAGCTTTAAGCGCTGTAGGAATTTTGAAACAGACAAGAAGATTGATATCTGAGGGAGCGAGAAGGACTATATTTTTCAAAATGACTCTGTAAATAAATAGATTGTTGGTCCTACAAGACCCTATTTTAATTGGTATGTAATTGTAGAGCACTTTACACCAACAGGACAGCCTTTTACTGTTGCTGCTGTTTAACAGCATTAAACATTACTGTCACATTTAAGAGAATGGGTGAATGAAAGCCTCAGTGTTAGAAACGGGACCCTGGCCGGCCAAGACTCGCGTCGAGGTCAGTCAGGGATCACCATTTCTAAGGTCAGGGCTAGGGAGTCACACACCAAGATAACCCCCGCTCACCCTCTAGGTAACGTGGCGCGAGCAGCAAGGCTAATCTCAGAGGCGATGTGTAAAGCGTTTGCGCGCGCACCCCAGCGACAACAACCAAAGGCCCACCACAAAGGAAACTCCACACAAGGTTATATCAAAAATAGCCTTTGTATTATAATAATAAAAACACATTAGATAACACACACACTTTACAATGTGCCAACAGGCACGGGCAAGATTTACAAGGGATTATGTACAGGACAGGGCCACCTGGACCACTGTCAGGGGTATGCACTTGTTAGAAATAATACTTGTAGGTATAACACTTTAGCACATAAACATACAATGACTGTAACACAGAAATAGTAAATGTAGCATACAACCAGTAACTACTGGTAAAGGGAAAATACCTCCTACGCCACCCTAGTCTCTGTAGGGAAATCACGCAGGGAGCTAGGACCTATGGAAGGAAAACCTATCACCTACTACGCCACCCTAGTCTCTGTAGGGAAATCACGCAGGGAGCTAGGACCTTATCATCAGGACCTATGGAAGGAAAACCTATCACCTCCTACGCCACCCTAGTCTCTGTAGGGAAATCACGCAGGGAGCTAGGACCTATGGAAGGAAAACCTATCACCTACTACGCCACCCTAGTCTCTGTAGGGAAATCACGCAGGGAGCTAGGACCTTATCATCAGGACCTATGGAAGGCAAACCTATCACCTCCTACGCCACCCTAGTCTCTGTAGGGAAATCACGCAGGGAGCTAGGACCTATGGAAGGAAAACCTATCACCTCCTACGCCACCCTAGTCTCTGTAGGGAAATCACGCAGGGGGAAGGAAACCTAAAATAATCACCTAGGCAAGTAACATTTAGCAAAGGCAATCAAACATCAACATTCCTCTAAGCAGGTTACTTTTAGCAAAGGGAAATAAAAGAACAAGGCATTACCTAAGCAGGTCACTTTTAGCAAAGGTAAATAAAAGAACAAGGCATTACCTAAGCAGGTCACTTTTAGCAAAGGTAAATAAAAGAACAAGGCATTACCTAAGCAGGTCACTTTTAGCAAAGGTAATGACACCAACAATCCTCTAAGCAGGTCACTTTTAGCAAAGGGGATAAACACATAAAGAATTACCTAGCAGGTCACTTTTAGCAAAGGTAATAATAAACAAGAATTGCACATGTAACATTAAAACACATTCAGAGGTGCAGGTTAGAACTTTTGCGCAAGAATCATATAGCAAAGAAATCACAATGCGCAGGGTGCATGTAGCACAACACTCAAAATGTCCCTCAGGCCAACTGGCCTCGAAAGGGGCGGAATGCCCTGAGTCTCAGTGTCAGGGAGGTCTGCGCAGGCAGCACAGACACAAAAGCCTAAACGTAGCAACTGTCCACTAAGTGCTGGACAGTTGTAAATAGCGAGTAGGCAACGTTGGAGCCCGGTGGGCTCAAGAACAATGGTGGGGAGACACAGCGTGGGAGCCTCGGGGCTACAACCAACTAACTGCCTGTGTCCCCCCTAGAGCCTCTGTGGCTCGCAAAGCAAATGGGCAATGTAGAGCTTCTGCGCTCTAGAACCATTAAATGCCCCCAGAACCTCCTGTGGGCTCTAACTAAATAGGGGCGAGAGCCTCGTGGGCTCAAAGAACAACTAGGGGCAATGAGCCTCGCCGGGCTCGCAGAACAGAATGCCCCCTCAGAGCCTCATGGCTCTCAAAAACGAATACTGCCCACGTTGGAGCGGCCCTCTGCCAACCGGGGCCGCTCAGAGAACCAAGGTAAGCTGCTTTGAAGCCCTCGTGGCTTCACTCCATCAAATGGCGCGAGATCGCGCTACCGGGGGGAGAGGGGGCGGACACCGACAATGTGTCCCGGCGCCCCTCCCTCCTGCCTCACTCACCGGCTATCTCAGGGCGGGCGGGGCTCCTCTCGTCCCGGGGCTCCTCTCTCCACTCGGGGAGCCTCGGGGACACGACCGGCCGCCTCGTTCGTCTCCCGCCTGGCCTTGTCTCCTTTCCCTCCGCCTGACTTCCGCCGGGGCCGCCAATGGCAGCGCGGCCCTGGGGGTCAGGAGGCGGGACTTCCGGGTCGCAACAGGCAGCGGCCCGGCAACGGATTTCAGGGCTCCCGGGCTGCGGCGGTGAACACGGGACAATGCGGCGTGGGCAGCCGCTCTTAAACAAATAAATACCACGGGGCAATGCCGGGTGGCACCGGCCTTCAAAATAAAGGTACAGCGAGGTAGGCACTCGCTATGCCTGACAAAGCGCGCCAAAGCGCTATAATCAAAATAAAGCGCACCCAGCGCTTAGGGGGAAAATAAAGCGCTCTTCAGCGCTAGGAGTAAAACGAAGCGCTCCCAGCGCTGGGGACAAGGGAGAGCGCTCCCCCAGCACAGCAAAGCTCCAGCAAGGTCTGGAGGCAGACAGGGGGGCAAGGCAGGGCCAGAGCCAGCACACTGGGTCTCCAGGCAGGGAGACAAGCCAAGTGGCGGTCCTCTTGGCCCCAGCAGCAGCAGCAGCCCCCTCTGGCAAGGATCCACAAGTAGAACCATTTCTGTGGGGACACAGCCCCATATTTATACAGAGAAATCCTTTGTTAGGAGGTGCAGGGTGGGGGGAAACCAGTTGCAGCTGGCTTGGGAGTACCCTTGATGGCCCAACCACCCCTTTCATTCACTGGGGAGGCTAGGGTCATTAGACAAACCACAGGGGGGCGGAGCCAGCATTGTGTGGGGAAAACCCAGCCCATCCAGGACACAGATCTACTCCTCCCACACATCACTCAGGCTGATCTCACACTCACCACCGGGCAGACCCATCCAGACTTCCTGGAGCCTGGCATGCCAGCCAGCTCCAGCCAATCACGCTCCACTATCCTCACTGCACACATACATCAATGTCCAGAAGTAGCACTTCCCTTCTAGACACACACAAGCCGCACATACCATTGCGCAGCATTCGCTCTCACGAGTTCATACATACTAAACTCGAGCCTGCACTCCCCACACATCAGGAACTACCAGGGCACACACATTCCCCATGCATTCCTATGGGAGAGCAGGCCAGCCATACTACACGCACGCACTTTCACTCTGGGACACAGGAAAAAAGTGCGCCAAGACCCAAAAATCACTACACAGGGTCACAAATAAAGGCAAAAAGATTCGGGGTGAACCTGCCCTAAGGCCCAAGTCTAACACGACCCCCTTCCAGCCAAAACGCAGGGCAGACCGATCACCACCGTGATGGACTTCCCTGCTTGGGGCGATAAAACAAGGACGCGGGCCCACAACTGCAGGGACACCTTCCTGTTTTACGCCACGGTGAACCCCTAGGGTTCCTTCTAAAACTACTGTAGGGACTAACTGGGGTACCCCACTGATACTCTCCAGCTGCCCTCGGCCAGGACCAGGCCCTAGGCCACCCAGGTACCACTGGATCCTGTATACTCACAAAGTGGGGGGTAGTAACCCCTGGCACATAATAGCCATGCTCCACTCTTCCTGTCTGTAAGACAGGGCTAGACTTCCACTGGTTCTCCAGCCTAGGGTCTACAACCTTAGGTGGACCAGGAGTCTCAGGGAAGGCTCTCCTCCCCTTACCTCTTCTCCTAGGGTTCCTCCTCCTCCTGCGAGGGGTCCCCTCTAAACAACATTCTCCCAACCTAGGGTTTAACCCCTCAGGTGGTACCGGGGTCAGAGGTGGGCTCTCCCACCCTCTGCACCCCCTTCCAGAGTCCTGCTCCCTCCCAACCGGGGCGGTACCTCTGGAGAAAGAACTGGTTAGGACACTGATTACAGTAGTCCCACCCTTCAGGTCAGGCTGATCCTGAACCTGGCCATCCAACCTCTGGTCTAAAACCTTCGGTGGAACCAATGCCTGGCACTCCAGGACTTCTGGGGACTCACACACCATCCCCCTGAGGCTAGCAAATGACACATATGTTGGGTGACTGTCTGCCTGGCGCAGATCTCCCGCCTCCTGTCCACCTGACAGTGCGCAAAGATCCCCCAGCACAGAAGTGGTGTCACCATGGTCACTACACGGGATCCTAGCCCCACTGGGTAGTCCCTGACCCCCTGGTTCTTCCACTGGGGAACTCCCCCAATCACTCCTCACGCTGGACTCCTGTACTCTCCCTACTGGAGCAGTACTGCCAGACTCTATAACCATGGAAGCTCCGCTTACAGATGCTCCAGGTTCTCTACCCACTAGGAGATCTCCCTCAAGTGAACTAACAGGCAAGCCTAGGTTCCCTTCCTGGTGTTCCCTAAAGAAACCATCCAGGCTCTGTGACAGGGCTTCGGGCGTCTGGGGACTCTCAGTCACACACTCACTCCCGCTCCACTGAGACAGGCAGTCAGCCCCTACACCCTTCTCACTAACCAAGGACCTAGCTGGGCTACTCTCACCCTCCTCCACCACACTGGGCTGGAAGACACCTGACCCACTATTGTTGGAATCACTCACTAGTGACTCAGAAGAACCTCTCGCACTGTCCCATCGCTCTGCTTCCGCTGCCAGCTCACATGCGCCAGACAATCCACACCCCAACAGGTGTGTGCGCAACCCTGGGGAACAACAACTGAGCAGGTGCTCTTTGACAATCAAATCAAAAAAGATGTCAAAATCATCTTCCGTGTGAACCTTTACCCAATCAAACAGTGTCCCACAACATTCGTCCTCAAAATCTTCCCAAGACTGGTGAGGCAGTTTTCTAAGATTCCTGAATCTCAACCTTAACTCCTCTTCTGGGAAAACAGGCACCATACTCGGGGAACTGAGAGTGGGACTGTCTACACTTATATTTAAAAAGCTGCCACCACTGGACTCCACCCTCTCTGGGGAATCCAGACAATTACAACTGTGCGCAGGGGAGAGTCTATCCTCTAGGGCTGCTCTCTCACGGATGATGGCCCTTCTCTCCACCTCTATCCTCTCCTGCGCTAAGAGTCTTTCGATCTCTAGCTGCGCCATAGCCTGGGCATGCTCTAACATGAGCTGTTCCATCGCTAACTGGTGCTCCCTTTCTTTCTCCCTATCTTCCCACTCTTCTGGGGACAGGACAAGGGATGGGGCGCTGGTACTGACACTGGGCCTAGCAAGGGACTCCCTATCTATGGGGTCCTCACTATCTGCTGGGGCCCAACCACTGTCATCATCCAACTCACATTCTTCATCAGAATCTTCAGGGCTCCCCACAGACTCACCACCCTCATGGCATGTGGCCTGGTCCCTTTCCTCGCTGCGCTCAAGATCCCTTTGATCCTTATACCATTGGATCAGGTGGTTCCTAAGTTGGTTCTCAGTATCTGACTCATCCACCCCTATGTCTCTCTCTCTACAGAACCTTTCCAACTCCTGCATACTGTACCAAACTAGATCACTGAGATCAAAAACAGGCTCCATTTTGGCAGACGTTCTAGAGACGAGATCACACAGGGAACCTGGGGGTCTGAGCTAAACAGGAGTACACAATTAACACAATTCAGCAAGATTCCTATCTCAGAACTTGCACTCCACTGTCCAGCGTAACACACACTCATTCACACACAACCCTCCCCTCGGACTGGTAAGGCAGTTTCTACCACCCCTGATTATCTCAACCTGACCACTAGCGACACAGGTACCAAACTCTGGGAGCAGGGCGGGGAACAAGGTACTGGACAAAATACAAATGACACCTTTCAGGAGAAGCAAAACTGAACTTCCCTAAAAAACAATAATCCCAAAAATGTGGTTATCTAAAATTGCAGAGTTTTGAAGTGTGGCCTGTCGCCACTGTGGTACAACGCAAACGCAAGTCCAATCCGCACCGCTAGCCACCAATGTTAGAAACGGGACCCTGGCCGGCCAAGACTCGCGTCGAGGTCAGTCAGGGATCACCATTTCTAAGGTCAGGGCTAGGGAGTCACACACCAAGATAACCCCCGCTCACCCTCTAGGTAACGTGGCGCGAGCAGCAAGGCTAATCTCAGAGGCGATGTGTAAAGCGTTTGCGCGCGCACCCCAGCGACAACAACCAAAGGCCCACCACAAAGGAAACTCCACACAAGGTTATATCAAAAATAGCCTTTGTATTATAATAATAAAAACACATTAGATAACACACACACTTTACAATGTGCCAACAGGCACGGGCAAGATTTACAAGGGATTATGTACAGGACAGGGCCACCTGGACCACTGTCAGGGGTATGCACTTGTTAGAAATAATACTTGTAGGTATAACACTTTAGCACATAAACATACAATGACTGTAACACAGAAATAGTAAATGTAGCATACAACCAGTAACTACTGGTAAAGGGAAAATACCTCCTACGCCACCCTAGTCTCTGTAGGGAAATCACGCAGGGAGCTAGGACCTATGGAAGGAAAACCTATCACCTACTACGCCACCCTAGTCTCTGTAGGGAAATCACGCAGGGAGCTAGGACCTTATCATCAGGACCTATGGAAGGAAAACCTATCACCTCCTACGCCACCCTAGTCTCTGTAGGGAAATCACGCAGGGAGCTAGGACCTATGGAAGGAAAACCTATCACCTACTACGCCACCCTAGTCTCTGTAGGGAAATCACGCAGGGAGCTAGGACCTTATCATCAGGACCTATGGAAGGCAAACCTATCACCTCCTACGCCACCCTAGTCTCTGTAGGGAAATCACGCAGGGAGCTAGGACCTATGGAAGGAAAACCTATCACCTCCTACGCCACCCTAGTCTCTGTAGGGAAATCACGCAGGGGGAAGGAAACCTAAAATAATCACCTAGGCAAGTAACATTTAGCAAAGGCAATCAAACATCAACATTCCTCTAAGCAGGTTACTTTTAGCAAAGGGAAATAAAAGAACAAGGCATTACCTAAGCAGGTCACTTTTAGCAAAGGTAAATAAAAGAACAAGGCATTACCTAAGCAGGTCACTTTTAGCAAAGGTAAATAAAAGAACAAGGCATTACCTAAGCAGGTCACTTTTAGCAAAGGTAATGACACCAACAATCCTCTAAGCAGGTCACTTTTAGCAAAGGGGATAAACACATAAAGAATTACCTAGCAGGTCACTTTTAGCAAAGGTAATAATAAACAAGAATTGCACATGTAACATTAAAACACATTCAGAGGTGCAGGTTAGAACTTTTGCGCAAGAATCATATAGCAAAGAAATCACAATGCGCAGGGTGCATGTAGCACAACACTCAAAATGTCCCTCAGGCCAACTGGCCTCGAAAGGGGCGGAATGCCCTGAGTCTCAGTGTCAGGGAGGTCTGCGCAGGCAGCACAGACACAAAAGCCTAAACGTAGCAACTGTCCACTAAGTGCTGGACAGTTGTAAATAGCGAGTAGGCAACGTTGGAGCCCGGTGGGCTCAAGAACAATGGTGGGGAGACACAGCGTGGGAGCCTCGGGGCTACAACCAACTAACTGCCTGTGTCCCCCCTAGAGCCTCTGTGGCTCGCAAAGCAAATGGGCAATGTAGAGCTTCTGCGCTCTAGAACCATTAAATGCCCCCAGAACCTCCTGTGGGCTCTAACTAAATAGGGGCGAGAGCCTCGTGGGCTCAAAGAACAACTAGGGGCAATGAGCCTCGCCGGGCTCGCAGAACAGAATGCCCCCTCAGAGCCTCATGGCTCTCAAAAACGAATACTGCCCACGTTGGAGCGGCCCTCTGCCAACCGGGGCCGCTCAGAGAACCAAGGTAAGCTGCTTTGAAGCCCTCGTGGCTTCACTCCATCAAATGGCGCGAGATCGCGCTACCGGGGGGAGAGGGGGCGGACACCGACAATGTGTCCCGGCGCCCCTCCCTCCTGCCTCACTCACCGGCTATCTCAGGGCGGGCGGGGCTCCTCTCGTCCCGGGGCTCCTCTCTCCACTCGGGGAGCCTCGGGGACACGACCGGCCGCCTCGTTCGTCTCCCGCCTGGCCTTGTCTCCTTTCCCTCCGCCTGACTTCCGCCGGGGCCGCCAATGGCAGCGCGGCCCTGGGGGTCAGGAGGCGGGACTTCCGGGTCGCAACAGGCAGCGGCCCGGCAACGGATTTCAGGGCTCCCGGGCTGCGGCGGTGAACACGGGACAATGCGGCGTGGGCAGCCGCTCTTAAACAAATAAATACCACGGGGCAATGCCGGGTGGCACCGGCCTTCAAAATAAAGGTACAGCGAGGTAGGCACTCGCTATGCCTGACAAAGCGCGCCAAAGCGCTATAATCAAAATAAAGCGCACCCAGCGCTTAGGGGGAAAATAAAGCGCTCTTCAGCGCTAGGAGTAAAACGAAGCGCTCCCAGCGCTGGGGACAAGGGAGAGCGCTCCCCCAGCACAGCAAAGCTCCAGCAAGGTCTGGAGGCAGACAGGGGGGCAAGGCAGGGCCAGAGCCAGCACACTGGGTCTCCAGGCAGGGAGACAAGCCAAGTGGCGGTCCTCTTGGCCCCAGCAGCAGCAGCAGCCCCCTCTGGCAAGGATCCACAAGTAGAACCATTTCTGTGGGGACACAGCCCCATATTTATACAGAGAAATCCTTTGTTAGGAGGTGCAGGGTGGGGGGAAACCAGTTGCAGCTGGCTTGGGAGTACCCTTGATGGCCCAACCACCCCTTTCATTCACTGGGGAGGCTAGGGTCATTAGACAAACCACAGGGGGGCGGAGCCAGCATTGTGTGGGGAAAACCCAGCCCATCCAGGACACAGATCTACTCCTCCCACACATCACTCAGGCTGATCTCACACTCACCACCGGGCAGACCCATCCAGACTTCCTGGAGCCTGGCATGCCAGCCAGCTCCAGCCAATCACGCTCCACTATCCTCACTGCACACATACATCAATGTCCAGAAGTAGCACTTCCCTTCTAGACACACACAAGCCGCACATACCATTGCGCAGCATTCGCTCTCACGAGTTCATACATACTAAACTCGAGCCTGCACTCCCCACACATCAGGAACTACCAGGGCACACACATTCCCCATGCATTCCTATGGGAGAGCAGGCCAGCCATACTACACGCACGCACTTTCACTCTGGGACACAGGAAAAAAGTGCGCCAAGACCCAAAAATCACTACACAGGGTCACAAATAAAGGCAAAAAGATTCGGGGTGAACCTGCCCTAAGGCCCAAGTCTAACACTCAGGATAGGGTTAAACTGAGTACTAGCCCCATTTTTAAGGTAGCCGTTTTTAAATAGTAACTAGCGCATGTGCTTTCTTCATGCTGGAGAGGCACTTCTTTTTTTAGAAATTCGTAGAGCACAACTCTTACCCTAAAATGTAGGTCCGCCTGCCTGATTTAGAGAAGAGTCACACAAGTCATGGGTAGACTTTATGGATTCATCAAGTAAGGCACTGGATGATGTGCTAAGCGTAATAAAGTAACTGATTATGATAGTTACACTTTGATCATAAAGGAGCACATACTGGGTAATTGAATTACAGAGTTATGCTAGCATCTAATTAATTCTAAGACCACTGTACCCAGAGAGCTTGGGAAGGAAGCTGACCTCTGAATCATCTCCAGAGTGTTGAATAACTTATCTTACAGTGACCTTAAAAAGGGTGGCTCAAGTCCCCCTCAGCAGAAGGAGGGGAGGATCTAAGTTAAAACAGAGAAGCTCCACAAATGACCAGAAGACTTTGGAGAGAAAGGGTTCTCATAACCCTTCTGAGGCCAAGGAGAACGTTCTGATGAAGCTCTGGTCACATGAAGTGACCAATGAACATTCTAATTTAATGCATGATCTCTGTGACAGGGTTGTACTGGCAGGAATCTTAAACAGATGGTTAGCTACAGCAGCAGGCCTTCACCACTTTAGACAGTGGTAAATGTTTTTGTCACTGGAGCTTTACAGGAATTTACTGGTTTAGCTGGAACTGTAGCAGCATTTATTGACAAGTTCTAAAGTAATTATAGACACAAAGGAAACAACATAACAGAATGCAAAATTAAAACATAATGAAAGAATAACAGGGCATAGCAGAACAGACCAGTCGAAACCGAATACAATACAACAACCACAATGTACCACAACAATACCACAGTGCAAACAAGTAACCACACAAAATCTTTTACACACATCACCAACCCCAGAAACATTCAACACAATTATGCACACATTTTCTTTTCACACATTACCCCTGCCGCAAATCTGTTTTAAAATACGGTGGTAAAATGTGTTTGCACTAAACACTACCTTACTTAGCACAACGATTTCATGGATGAGAGTCACCCCTCTATACCCAAGGGGACAGGGTGTGTTAGACCGCTCAACAAACTCCCCATTAGACTAATATTGGACCATAGAGTGTAAAATACCATATGCTGTCAAAGAATTGCACGTAATTCTAAATAGCTGTAGATTAAAAACAACCATATTTCTCATATTTACCAGAAATATACAATTTGTTGATAGAACAGACTCAACATGTTATTTCATAAAATACATTACTTTTAAAAGGCATCATGGCAAGCAATCACAACAGAACATCATAATAATATGGTATCGTATGTCTCTGTGTTGCTTTGCATCACTGTACATATCCTGAACTCTTTTTCATCCAATTAGGTATTCGTAGCGAGATTGGTGAGTATTAAAATATAAAATGCTGATTAAGCTACTCTTTTAGATTATTAGGAAAGTGAAGAAATTGAACATATTTGGTAGGCTTGAATCACTAACCTCCTAAGTTGAATTATCTAATATAATTAAACATTGATTAGTATCTGTTGAATTGCCTGTATTGATACATATACATTCGGTTATTTATGTAAGAGGGGTGAAAGTAGGTAAGAAGCTTCATTGACTTATTGGAATTCTAGTGCCTTAAAGTATGGACTTGCTAAGTGAAAGGTTTTGAATGATAGCTGTATTGTTCTTATCTAAAAGGAAGCTATTAAATAATCAGATATTTAGTATCCTTTTAAGTTAAGGCACTCTTAATTCAATAAAGATAGAATACTGAGTGGTGAAGAAGTAAGATATTTGAAGAGTAATTATGGTTTTGGACCACAAGATACCGGATGTTTGCACTGATTTATTTGAGAGTGTAATACAATGGTATTTTTCTATTTTGCATTTCAAGGTTTTGAACAATTGAGGATGAAAAGCATGTTTATGCTTTAAGGAAGTTCTTGTTATGTTTAGTCCTGAAGGGTGAACCTATAGATCCACTAAAATGCTACATCAACAGTTGTTTAGTTTCCTTACTGTTTTTAGATTGCACAACATGTGGTTGTTTGTAATGCACAGCTATTTGGAATGGCATGCAACTGTTCAGCAACATATGGTATTTTGCACTCTATGGTCCAATATTAGTTTAAAGGAGAGTTTGTTTGTTGAGTGGTTACTTGCCACCAAGCACATATAATAGTAACAGTCTTAAGTGGATATGGTCTCAGATTTATTATTTATATGTGATCACACAGCACTTTGAGGAGGCTTTGCAGCCTATACAGCAGTGCTTTTCAACTTTTGCGTGCAAAACCTTTCATGAACTGAAAGTTGACTCAACTGCAGGACCAATAATTCATCAGCCCTGCAAAGCATCTGCATACGGTAATTCATGAAACGAAAGGGTAATGGGGTGGGAACAGTGCAAACACCCATAGGTTTTTACGCAAAGCCATATCTACTAAAATAGTGTGGCACAACAATGGGGCTCATTATGATGCCGGTCAGACGAGCATCCGATGGACATCGTAGCGGAATTGGGACCAACCGACAAGTAGTCAGAGGTCCAACCAACCTAATTATGATGCAACCGCCATACAGGCGGTTGCAATCATAACTTTTTCCATTGCGGCTTGTGCTGCAGCTGCAGTATAAGCCACAATGGGAAAACTGATTTGTATTGCAAACATCCATGCCCTGTGTGCCAAGCACCACATGGTGCCTGGCACATATGGCATGGATGCTTGGGGGGGGGCACCATAGGTACCCCACTGCGTCCATGGCAGAGGCCCACGGGGACTTATCATGACAGTCGGGACACCATGAAAAGGCAGTTGAAATAAGCCATCGTAATCCCTACGGCATTGCCTGAATCGGCACTGCCTCATTGTAGGGCATTATGTTCCGACCAACGGTCGGGCGGGCTCCTTGAGACCGTTGTAAGTGCCAGTCGGTCTCTCCACCAGCTGCCTTCGACCGCCACATCATAATATGGTGATAGGACTGCGGCAGCAGACATTGGACACACTGCCACCGACAGGCCGTCAGTGGCGGCCTGTCCTACATCATAATCGAGACCATTGTGTGAAATTTTAATCCCAGACAGAAACCGGACACAAACAGGGGGGTGTGATATTACCACTCTTAAGATGTGTAAGTGTAGTGAATTTGTATATTTTAGCCGTTTACCTTGGCCAGCTGTCTTTGTGATCAGATTTGTACTGGACAGATTACCTTTAGTACATATATCAAACTAGGCATCTCTCAATAAATCTGGGGCTATTTGGCTCCTTAGCTTAATTCCTAGAAGCGTGCTTAAACATTCTTTTTAGAATGAGTGTGGATGCTGACCTCCTCAAAACATGATTCTTGTTTCTATCTTTATGCAATATTTTTATCATTCACACTGCAGATTTTCACACAACACTACTGTGGTAACTGAGTCCACGCAGATAGATGTAATTGAGGATGGGTATTAGTAGAAGGTTACAGGATATGTAGATAAATCCAGTACACGTCCTGAACTAGCTGCTCAGCCCCTCTCAACTGTGACTTTCCTCACAGACTCTCAACATTCCTAAGCGTATCATCACTGCAACATTCCACTGGCTGAACAGGAGGAGAAAATAGTATCCACATCTACACTCACAGGATACCAAGATACTACAACTACATTGCCTGAATGATAGATAATTTGGAACTAAATATGTACACTTTCAGCTATTGGCTTTTTGTGTGAAATTTAGTGCCAATTCAGAATATTGCATTTGAAGACAAGGCTAAGAAACTACATCTGTCCACTGATCAGACAGATCATGGTCAGTTTTAAGATGATCTCCCACACACTACCCTTGCAAAGGACCTAAGCCCTGATCAGCCATTGTTTCGTTTTCCTTGAGATCACCAACTATACAGCCAACATATTTCGCATAGATTCAGACTTAATGGTGGTTTGAGTAAAGAAGACTGCTGTTCATTGGGGTCTGTAGCCGAATAAACGCAAAGCACCAGGTAGCCTTACTGCAATGACCTTTGGGTGGTTACTCTGTTCTTTCTTTTCTGCTGATAACTCTGTCACCATTGGATGTTTAAATAAATATGACGATGGCTGCGACTATTCACCCAAAGGCGGTCACCATCAAGGATATATGCAAGTGCATACCATGCAAACAAGGTGCTCCCCAGAGATTCCACTCCCACAGAACTATGCCACCATGATGGCATGTTGGTGTCACCCAGTATAGAAATCAGTAATGGTGCCATAGGAAGCCTCTGCTGTTTGCGCAGTAGCTAATCCATAAGAAATATAACCATAGCAATGCACAACATCAAATACCTGAATCACTGCAGTAATCCCCTAGCATTAGTAGATGTCTCATTCTGTGAAAAGTGTGACATGTGATGATGTGGTGAAGAAAGGAACAGGATAAGTTGATCCATGGCAGCTTTGAAGCATCAATTAACAGTCTTAATCACACAAACAGTTGGAAATCCCTTGGTACAAAATGAAGCAAGGTTACAAATTGAAAGCACAAGGTCAAAGTGGCAGAGCCATAGCAAAGTCAAATACTGTGCTTCACCATTAGTGTGCGTTTTTCAAAGTGAGTGAAAACCCACAATACCTCCAAGGTATGTCAGCTGGGAGGTGGAATACGACAATTATTGTGCAATTTGATGGGGTACAGGACCGTTCATGTTTTCTTTTATACATTTATAGTCAATCTAGATGAATGCGCATGACTCATACTCTTGGCACCAGAGTACTGTAGTGAGAACAGTAAAAAAATAAATACTAACATGCACCCATCATCACACAATCCTTCAAGATAGATTGCGATATCAATTAACACAGCAACACAGAACTCATTACAGGTATATGCCTACAGTAAGACACATAGCAGTAAATACTGATCAATTTACAATGAGGTGATCTTTTTTCACTTGAACAATTAGTACAATTCCTAGTAACACAGCCACTTAGTATCTCAACAATACCCAGCTCACAAACTCCACAAAAGTCTGAAACACAAAGGTTTTTATTGTTTTCCCTGCGTCTAACAAAGCAGATCACAACATTCAGTGACATCAATTCACCAAAATGCTGCGGATATTGAAACACCCTTTGACTCCTGATGGGATCACAGGCCAAATGAGCTCGCATAGGCATCATGCTAGGAAACAGTAATTGATAGTAATTGCACCCAACTGCAAAATGTAGCAAAAGCCAAATGCATAGAAGGTCAAATTCATTGTCAGATCCAAAGGTTTCTATGAACGAAATGTATCACAAGCAGCAACATTGCAATAGATGCTGCTGCCTGTAGCTACCCCTAATTACAATACATAAGTCGCCATTTTCCGTGCTGATACTGTAGAAAATGCCTGCTTACTAGTTTTTGCTTTCTTAAAAAGAAGTGTTATCATTATCCCTGCCTTGTTTACTGATAGCCACATAGGGTATCTACAAGGAAATGGCCGAGCGCTACTCCCGTTGTGCCCCATTCTATTTGCTTTAATTCATTGCCATTAGGAATGTTGCAGGTCTGTCCAATGACTTTCAGTATGCAGCTATGAAAGGGTGATAGTCTCTGAACATCTGTGCAGCTGTACTATTCATGCTATTTCATCCTTTGTTCCCATACGTTCCCCTAGCCCTTTGCTTTTTGGCAAATATGTATTGCCCTGTGGGATCCCTCAAGTCATTTTGTGCAGGGGTGGCTCCTTCGTTTTGAGTGGAGGAGTTTCGTCCCACAAATAGAAATGCTCAAAAAAAGCCCCAGAGATAAAAAAATAAAATGGTAATAAATGTAATTTATTACCATTTTATTTTTCATTCCCCCATCCTGAACAGAGGGTCAGCATGGGGCCTGCTATGTGGCAGCAACAGGGAGGAGGGTAGGCTGACTGGGCAGATTAAAGTGTACATGTCCCTTTGACTAGCTAGCTTGCGACGGCCAGCCAGACATGCGCACTTTGAAACCTCTAACCAAGCTGTCTTAAGACAGCTGGGTTAGAGCAAGCGTAGGCCTCCAGTGCACTCGGGAGTGCTGAGAGAGGCAGCTCTCTCCAAACCTGGTGCTGCTCTCATACTGGTTAACAACATGAGATCAGCACCAGGATTGGTTAGGGGAGTTGTTGAGGGTCCCTTGCTGGAGGCAGAGCCGAGCAGAAGAAAACTGGACCGTAGTGACAAAGACTTTTGCGCAAGTAAGTGCTTTTTTATAATTATTTTCTTTATTAACTGTGTATATGCAGTCACCCACCCATTTGCCAGCCGCACCACTCTCTAGTCCTGCCTGGCACAACTGTTTTTGTGAGTTTGGTGAGGCCCTACACTGGTCTATCCAACCCGCCATCTTATGGGGATCACCCCTATGAACCACCTCTGTACATGTCCAGACTGGTGGGATCATTGAAGGTTTTGGGGTGCAGTAGCTGCATTCCTGGGTGAAGCCTACTGGTATCCTTAATTAAGTATGTAGCAATGGGGCATATTGGGAACTTTTTGTGTGAATTCTTTTGTCTGATTAGAAATGATCATACACTCTATGTGTGTAGGTTTTGAAATAATTATAAAGGAAATTAGATTGTGTCCCCATCAGAGATAGTTTGTAATAGCTATGATTGAACCTCTTGTCAGGGCTACCCTTAATAGATTCCGAACAATCTTTTTATTTTTGAGAATGGCATTTTTTAAGATCAAGGCTGAATGCAATTCACATAGAATGGGGAGAGGTTGTGGCCTTATGGCCAAAGCTGCTGACTTTGGAGCTGGGGAACCAGGTTTGAGCCTCGGCGTCGGCTCAGCTTCCTATGATTCTGGGCAAATAAGTTAATCTCCCCTTGCCTACCAAAAAATGAATGTGTCCTTGTGTAACGTAACTGGTGCTCATGTAAAGCTCCCCAATAGCTTCGGGTTGATTTCATGCTATATAAGTCTGCAACAAAAAAAGAAAAATCAAGAGGAGTTCTTCCCCTATTTCTTCTTCTTTTCCCATTGCTATCCATCTTTGACCTGTCTAGGGGTAATACATGAACATTACTACCAGAGCAGGCCCCAATGATTCATCTGACCAGCGGTCAGAGGGTAAAGAGTGCTCTTCCAAGAATCTTGATTAGATATGCGAACAGTAAAGGATGCACCAAGCTCCCAGGATTTGCAAATATAATTTAGAACGCTCCCCCCTGTCTTCTTGTGTATAGCCCTGCATGGACTCTGTTGCTGAGGGAATTCTAGATCATGACTCTAGGCGCTACCCTGTTCCTCTCGCCTGCGAACAAGCCTGAAGACCCTGCTGAAGCTCTGCTGCACTTCCATTCTGCTGACTGAGGATGTCTGAAAGACCCCAGTTGGCCCCCAGAATCCGAAGATGCAGACAGCACCAAGTGCTTAATTTGAGCAAGTGGTTACCTGTGGGGGGCTCCGGCACATGTTTTTGAGCCACCGAACTTAATTTTTCCCATCAAAGTTGGACCCATAGTACACAACACGGAGAAAAAAAAACGGAAAAAATAGGACGAATGGAGAAAGCAGCACCCCGTAAGAGAGAGATAAAGGGGCTGGGAGGGTCTGGTGATGGATTAAAGAGGCATGAGTTAGAATGCAGACAACACAGCCTTGGTATTCGGCACGCCAACATTAAATAGGTGTGCTGTGGGCTTCTGTGAAAATCTTTCGCCTCAGCACTTATTCTTTTACAGATGAAGCACTTGACAGCACCTAGAAGCCCCCTGTGTCCTTCATCAGAGACTGGAGGGGAACTGTCCAAGGTATTACTGCTACAAGTGCAGGTAATCGGAGTGGGGGCTTTGCCTAGTTAGGGACACTCCCTTACTGGACCACCTTTTGGTATTCTGCTTGCATGCTGGACCTAACAATGAATCGCTGGAATAAACTGCAAAGAGTTTTCTTCTTAGGAACCATCTGTGCATTTTTATAGCAATGTGACTCCTGTTTACATGGCTGTTACAAATAACTAGATAATGCTACAGAATAGGTTGTACAATTTCCCTATAATCAACTAATATTCTGCAAAATGTCACTTCCTTTCCTGCATAATTTGCCTTTCCTTGGTATATAATTCGATCACGCTTGCTACGTAATTTGATTGGTCCTAAGAACAAGATCACGCAACAGTAGAAATGTGTAGGAAAACATGGCGGCCGCTGGCTAGGGCGGTACGCGCGTCGCTAGCAGACCTCTCCTCTACCCTGAGGCAATGAGCGGCATCTCATCGGTATTCAGCTTTGTACCTGCAGTTTTTCCCTTTGCGAGTCCAACATCCGGCAGCCTTATTACGAAATAGCCCTCAGACGGGGTCTGCTATCCATTTGAATCGGCACCTTGAGGCGGCTTGGGAGGGAGGGGTGGGGGGGGGTGAGCAGACCAAGAGACCAAGTAGAGTGTGAAAAAGGCCGCTTTAATGAAACAGGTGCACATTTACACAACGTAACCTCGGCAAAAGCCTAACAATCTAAACCTTTACCAATTGATTGTATTGTTTTTCCAACCCCCAAAACACCCACCCCCGCCCCTCACCCTCCGTCAAACCCGCCCCCACCCGTACATACCCCATCACATATTAAAACCATACAACAGCCCCAATACAACATTATAACTTCAACAGGCCCCAAAACCATATCTCAAAACCCCACTTACAGCCAAAGCCCGACCAGATCCCCCAGTCTATGCCTCCAAACCCGAATTCCACCTGCACAACTTCCCCTGACAAAATCTAAATTCCAAAATATCAACTCCCCTCATGCCCAAAAGTGGCAAATCAAATTAATCCGCACCGCACCTGTTCCAAGCGACAAAGAAATAACAATAATAGACAAACCCCATGTCCACCTGTGACAAACAGCTGCGCCCGAATAAAGAACCAGAACAAAATAACAAAAACCCAGAAAAAACACCCATAAAATGGAAGAAGGGGGGACAAAAACATAAGGGGGGGAGGGAGGGACAAAATCTCACTATACTAACACCCGGCCACCAGGTCACCTAAGCCTAAAATGGTGGCCGGGAGGAGGAGCCCAAGACCCTTATAGGCTGGGCTCCTCCCGAAACTAAAAAGAAGCCCAAAACCAGCCCAAACAATAGCCTGCTCCAAAATGGCCCCCACCCGCCCCTCCCAAACAGCCCGGGGGGGGGGGACCTCCCGGGGGTCGGCTGCCCCCCCCAAGCCCCCCTTGGGAGGGAGGGGTGGGGGGGGTGAGCAGACCAAGAGACCAAGTAGAGTGTGAAAAAGGCCGCTTTAATGAAACAGGTGCACATTTACACAACGTAACCTCGGCAAAAGCCTAACAATCTATACCTTTACCAATTGATTGTATTGTTTTTCCAACCCCCAAAACACCCACCCCCGCCCCTCACCCTCCGTCAAACCCGCCCCCACCCGTACATACCCCATCACATATTAAAACCATACAACAGCCCCAATACAACATTATAACTTCAACAGGCCCCAAAACCATATCTCAAAACCCCACTTACAGCCAAAGCCCGACCAGATCCCCCAGTCTATGCCTCCAAACCCGAATTCCACCTGCACAACTTCCCCTGACAAAATCCAAATTCCAAAATATCAACTCCCCTCATGCCCAAAAGTGGCAAATCAAATTAATCCGCCACCCAGAAAGCAGTGGGGGAGGAACACCGAAACCCACCTTTCTGCCCCCCCAAAACCGCGCTTAAGACCTGGGGGAAAGAGGGGTAAAACTACACTAACCCAAGACACTTTGGACCTTCAAACAGCGGGACAGAACCTCCCGCAGTTCCAAAAGATACAAGTCCATCCCCATCCGGGACAAATGAACCCCGTCACTGTGGAAAAAAGCTACAGCATCATAACGGATGTCACTATGAACAATCCGACCAAACCCCAAATCTCGACAAAACCGAGACACCTCAAGATTAACCTTCCTGCGAGACTTGTCAATAGCTTTAGGTTTAACCGCATTTCGCCAACACCTCCTCGGGATCAATTCTGTCCACAGGACGTGACACCCAGCCCATTGTTGATGTAACAAAGAAAGATCCTTTTTCATGGTCCTAAGAAGAACAACACCTTTAACCGAACACAGGTCATTCTCTCCAAGATGTAAAACCAAAATATCAGGACAAACCCCATCCACTAACCACGAGTTAAGAGCTGGGATAAGATCCTTCCACAACATACCCCCCCTACCCTTCCAAACCACATTAAATAAACGTTCATTGAAGCCAAGCATAGCACCAAAGTAACTCAAACGAGCTTGAAGTTGAGCTCTTTTAACGAAGGAGTGTCCCACAATCCATATCGTCAGGAAAGCGGAACGAGGACCAGCCACAGAACCTGCAAGAAAAAGAAGTATCAGAAAGGCAAAACAGAAGAAGACGCGGGCGCATCCCCAACCTCACGTCGGACATAGCGCTGAAAGCAGTTAGAAGTCCAGCGCCCCAAATGCATTATGTCCTCCCTTGACCAACCCCTGTTAAAAGCCTCTGTCGCAGCTCCAATTCGAAAAGAATGTGTGTCATAACGAGACTCATCCAAGCCAAGCTGACGCAGCGCTTTCCGCAACACCATGCGCAGTTGATATGTAGTGACCACAGAACCATCCAGGTGTTGAAAAACATTATGCTCCAAAACCCCACCCGAAAGCTCCCACCAGCGTCGCGCCCAGCGCAAAGGGCAAGTCTCCAATGAAGAAACAGCGTCCAACCAAATACCCTTGCCTTGTTGCCTCTGATCTGTCTTTGAATGTGAAAGCCATATATGAACTCCTCTACCCGACAAACGAACATCACCCCACAAAACTCCTTTGTTAAACCGATTACCCAACAACTCAGACACCCTAAAGGCGCCATAAAACATCCAAACCATCAAGGTGGCAAACAGGCAAGCTTCATACCTATCCCTACAAACTTCCGGCAAAATTGACACTACACTTGCCAACCTCTGCCATGACAAAGGAGACCTCACCGCCTGAACACCACCCCGCTCCCGAGCCCACCCTTCCAACATTCTCCTACCCAATTCCCCCACAGACGGAGAGTAACCCCAGAACAACTTACCCATAAATGAAACTCCCGCCAACTTGCCAGCAATAGTAACTCTGGATAAACCCTTATCCATTAAACACAAAATAAACTGAACCACATCCTCTGACCTTTGCCACTGCAGTTCTCTCTTGATAGCTCCAGAAGCCAAAAATTCTTTCCACGCCAACTCATAAGCTGTTCTTGTAGAAGTTGCCAATGACCCTACCACCAGCTGAAAGACCCTGTGTTGCCTACCGTCCACAGATGCTCCGGCATGGGAGTCGGCGTCTCGTCTGCCTCCAAAGCTAGCCCACGGAATCTCTCCCACTGTGAACGAGACAAAGCATCCGCAATGTCATTGTCCACACCAGGAATGTGCAGGGCCCTAAAGCAAATATCAAATCTAAGGCATCCCAACACAAAGACCCTGAGCAATTTCAGAACTTGCACATCCCTCGCAGATTGTCTATTGATCGCCTGCACCACAGCCAGATTATCAATCCTGAAAAGAACCTTCTTGTGAGCCAAATCCCGGCCCCACAACGTAACTGCCACCACAACCGGAAAAAGTTCCAAAAAGGCAATGCTCCGGCCACCATTCTTCCAAGCCTCGGGCCACTGGTGAGCACACCATTTTCCTTGCCAATACAAGCCAAAACCCTCACTACCAGCCGCATCAGAAAAGATCTGCACATCCCAGATCCAATCAAACTCCCTGTATAGAGGAACACCATTGAAGGAATGCAGAAAGGTGACCCACATACGCAAATCCTCTTTGACACCCGCTGACAGACGAACCCGGTGATGTGGCAAGTAACGACCAGACAGAGCCCTGCCTAGACGCCTACAGAAAGTCCTGCCCGCCCTGACCACCCGACATGCAAAATTAAGGTGACCCAGTAAGACTTGAACCTCCCGCACCATGACTTTCTCTCTAGGTAACATTTTCTCCACCAACTCCAACATGTTCCGTTTCTTATCAAGGGGTAAACGGGCCTGCATGGACTGAGAGTCAATTTCTATGCCCAAAAAAGACATGGTCGCGCAAGGACCCATGGTCTTCTCCGGAGCCAAAGGAACACCCAAATGAACCATAAGTGTCTGGAATGTAACCAAAGTATTCTGGCAGTCTAAAGAATCAGCAGCACCCACAAAAAAGAAATCGTCCAGATAGTGTGTGACCAAAGTGTGTCCAGATTCCTGTGTGAAGAACCATTGTAAAAACGTACTGAACGTTTCAAACAACGCACATGACATGGAGCAGCCCATTGGCAATGCTTTGTCCACGTACCACTTCCCAAGGAAATGGATACCCAGAAGCGGCCAATCTTCAGGATGGACTGGAAGCAGTCTAAATGCGGATTTAATGTCGCATTTTGCCATTAAAGCAGAAGGGCCCGCAGCCACTACCAATGACATGGCCACATCAACAGAAGAATAGGAGACAGAAGCCGCTTCGTCATCAATAAAGTCATTCACTGAACCACCCTCTGGCCACGACAAGTGTTGGATGAGCCTAAACTGCCCCGGTTCTTTTTTGGGAACCACTCCAATGGGTGAAATCATTACGTTGTCCAAAGGCCAATCATCAAAAGGACCTGCCATTCTGCCTTCACACACTTCTTTGTTCAACTTCTCCTGGACTATATCCTTATGTTCACCCGCTGACTTAAGATTCTTCGACCACCGCCTCAAACGAGGCCCCACATAACCTAGATGAAAACCATCTCTGAAACCAGACACCAAAAACTCTCGCAACTCAGCTGACCCATAACCTTGTAGCGCTTCAGACAAATGTATCACATTAACCGGTGTATGAGCCTTTGGGCCCAACACCTGATGAAGATCTCCCTCCCCTGGGAGCCTGAGGTGTCTGTGGCGTGGCATGATGTGTTGAAGCCTGCTGTGACCACTGTTGCCCACCCGGAGGTCTAAGTCCCCAACATCTTGACAAAGGGTGGCTCTTTTTCCCACACTGCGAACATTCATGTCGGAACTTACAAAACTCTCTCGTGCATGTCCCTCTATTGAAATCCCAGCAGGTCCCAACATTAGCCTGTGCTGATGTACCCGTCCCCACCCCTCTCCGGGTGGGTCGCGCCTGAAAGGGGCGGTAAAGTAAAGGCAAACCACTGGCCGTAAAGATTGTTTTACCACTAGTGGACGCACCCATAGTGTGTTGCCAAAGGTCTGTGTCTAATTCCCCCCATTTCGCCTCAGGATCCCAAGCCATACGCGCCCTAAACTCTTCATCATATTGCGCCCATGCAAAGTCATTTCTCGTGAGTTGAGCTTTACGAATCACATCCATGTATTTAAACAGTGAAACGCAGCGCTCAGGGAACTTCTCACAGTATACACTGGCATATATCAAAAAGGCCACTGTCCAATTTTCGATGGTCAATGGGACTTTAGGGCGCTTAGCCAATTCGTATTCCTCCTCCTTGGAACCCTCTTTAGCACGCACTTCCCTATGTAATAACTTTAAGAGTTCCACAAACTCACCATTCCATATTTTTTCTTTAGTGCTCAACATTAAATGAGCTCCCAATGGCTTAGTGACGCCCATATAGGGCAACTTCTTGATTTTCAACTCTTTACTATGCAAAACCTTACCCATGTCAACTCCGACTGTAGAAGTCCCACTTCAACCTTAGCAGCCACAACCTTGGCAACCCCATCAGTACCCACACTCTGATCCTTAACATAGCGACCCTTGTGTAACCTACCCTCAGACCCCGTAGAGACTAAATCCTCCCCAGACCCCACAGACACCATTTTAACCCGAGGCTCCACATTCTCATCTGGACGTAACAAAGGAGGCTGACTCGGCTCCGCTCTCCACTCCACATGTGAAACGTCATCCGCCGTCCGAGGAGCCCTCACTGAGGGGCCGAGCGCTCGTGGTCCGGACAACTCCGCTCTAGCACGCACCACCGGTGCCTGTGAAGAACTAAGAGAGACATGAAAATGTCCCCCCCCAGACACAGTATCACGCACTTCACCCTCCTCAGGGCTATCCTCATCATAGTCAAGAATTAACGATTCATCCAACTGGGGAGGGGCAGGCACCTTCCGGACCCTTTCAAGGGTCTGCGAACGATCACGGGCCTTACCAACCCTGAAATGTGAGCGAGGCGGGGAAGCCGACTGTACTCGCCGGTACGCCCCACCACTATTACCACTCACAACACCTTTCTCCGTCAATACATTTTGAAGACCTTGCGGAGCAAGAGAAGTCGCGCCGGACCTGCTCTTGGAAACTGCGCTGTAATCCCTCGGTGGAGCCAGGGAGATCGCGCTTGACCTACTTACACCGGCTGCGCCGACATCCCTCGTTGGGGCCACTGAGGTCGCACCGAACCTGCTTTCACTGGCCACGACGGGATCCCTCGTTGTGACGGGACGTGCCGCGCAAGGCTCCACCCTCTTTTCACCTTGGCGCAAATGGGCTGCCTTCCGCCCTACCAAGTCCGCTGCTCCAGACCGCTCCCTATCCTGAAAAGAAAAAGGCCGGACTGATGTGCCGGGGTTCTTACCACATAAATAACCAGCAGCTGGGAACACGTCCACCGCCGCCCTACCAAAACTCTGTCCGCCCTCCTGAAAATCAACCGGCACAGGCCGTTTACCCTTAAGGACAGCGCTCAAACGAAGCGGAGGGGGAGAAGGGGCACAAACTTCCTCATCACTGCTGCATTCAAACATTTCTTGAACCATAACCGATGCTGGACCCTGTACCTGAGAACCCAGGGCCACGCCTTCCTGGTGCGCCCCCTCCAAAAAACCCGACGCCCTTTTCTGTCCACCAACCTGTAAACCCGGAAAATGCACAACACCAGACCTCGCACCCTCCTCACCCTGAGTCTCACCTGTTTCAAACTGTGCTGCATCACGCAGCCCTTCAGCCCAAGAGGGAAAAATATCCAGACCCCCCAAGACCGAACCCTAACCCCCGAGTGAGCCCCACCCACATTACCCACCACTGTAGAAGACCCCACCATCCCCTTGTCTGCTGCACCAGAAAAGGAAGGAACCTGAGAAAAAACAAACTCCTCACCACCTACACCTGATTGCAAAAGGGGGGAACCATCATGCCCCCCTGTCTGCGCCCACTCTCCCTCCCCCACAGAACCACTGCACACTGAAAAAACTTCCCCCCCAACAGATAACGGAGGAGAAAACAATAAGGGGCTAAAAGGCACCCTATCTGAACCTGCCACACCAACTCCCTCTGAAGAAGAACCGACCTCCTGTGCAGCTGTGAAAGAAACTCTATGGGACCGAGAAGGAGTTATTATAAACCCTCCCCTTGCCTCCCCCGGCGCTTGCAAAACAGCCTGTGTATGAACATCCTGCAAAGAAACCACTGCGTCATGCCCCTTTACAACATGCCCGCTCCGTATCGGCATATTAGACAGCGCCTCGCGCTCCGAAAAGGCCTCCACCCCTCCCCCCACAGCGACGTCACCAACCGCCACTGCAGAGGTTGAGGCAGAGCGCCGTGTACCCCCACGCTGCACAGAGGCCCGACGACCTTGCTGTGAAGGAGCTGAAGCGGCTCGCTTCCGAAAAGCCGACACCGGTACTTCAACCGGCGCAGCCCGCATGGGTTCACCACCCGCCGGCCCACCTGTTAAGCACACCCCTGAACCAACGGGCTCCGAGAGCCCCGAACCCCTCCCCCGCTGCGCCTTCACCGCCGGGGCCGCTCTGCGAGAACGAGAGCGGCCCGCTCACTTACCGCCTCATTACGACGACGCTTCGGCGATACACACGCCGCCACCACGGCTGACACTCCCGCCGACGCACGACGCTGGGGCCGCGGCTGCTCGACCTGCCGCTCCCCAATCACTAAATCCAGGCGGCCCGCCTTGCTAAGGAGGCGGATCACTTCCAGGACACGATAATCCTCGGCTGCCATCTGAAAATATAGACTAGGAATAAAACCTGACTATGACGCACCAAACAAAATCTCACTACTAACACCCGGCCACCAGGTCACCTAAGCCTAAAATGGTGGCCGGGAGGAGGAGCCCAAGACCCTTATAGGCTGGGCTCCTCCGAAACTAAAAAGAAGCCCAAAACCAGCCCAAACAATAGCCTGCTCCAAAATGGCCCCCACCCGCCCCTCCCAAACAGCCCGGGGGGGGGGGGACCTCCCGGGGGTCGGCTGCCCCCCCCAAGCCCCCCTTGTCGGGGACGGCTCACTTTTGTTTGGGGATTGGATCCGATGTGCTGAGGCCCGATTTCGACACTGCCCCCTGTCTCTCTCCCGCGGTGGAGGAAAGCAGCCGTGGAGCTTCGGAGGGGCCGCAGGGCGGCAGCGCGCAGTCTCCTGCGAGGGAGCGTCTGCATTTCGGGCGGGGAGAGAGAGTCTGGGACTGCACTGCAGACTGAGCTGAGGACTTCTTCGGCAGCAACTGCGGTAACGGCCTGTGGACCTCTTTCAGTGCCGGTTGACAATATCCCTGGAAGTAAGGAGACGGTACAGGGAGGGGGCAAACCTTTGAGCAGCTTAAACTTAAAAAACAATATTACTGGAAGGTGTGGAGGAAGGGGTAAAACACGAGGGAAAAGTGCCAGAGGAGGCTTTTCTGCAGCAGGGTCTGGCACACACGAATTGACCTCAGAAGGAGCAGGTGAGCCTGACACCAAAGTGAGGGCAGAGGCTGTGAATTTTGTGGGCAAAATTCAAGGATCCACTATAAGAGAGAGCCCTACCTGCCCCACATTAAGTACAAGTATCAGCGCCAGCTCGGGAACTCGACTAAGAGCTAAAAATAAATCTAAAGGGGCGTACAGGGGTGCAACACGAATAACGCCATCATTGTGCTCATATTTTAAAGCATTGCCCCAAGTCCTTGATATTATACAAAAAACAGAAGTGGTAGGTGGCAATATCATGAGTGACACTAACAAGCAGTCGGGAGTACTCCCCGCCTCAGCTAGCAATGAAGTGGCGCTTGTACCAATGCCTGCAGTAGATCAAGGGGTACCAAGCCTATTAACAGAAGGCGGTATTTGTACAAATGTTGGTCCCACTAGTGGCATAGAAAGTGGAGGCAACTCAGTGGAGGAACTTTTAACGGTAATGAGGGGAGAGATCAAAAATGGATTCGCCGAATCTAAGCTGAACCAAACTGAGATCAGGGCGGCGTGTGAGATCCTGGAAAAAAAATGGACGGCCTCTTTGAGAGAACTGAGTGTTTGGAAGGGTCAGTGGAGGTGTTAAAAGCTAGCTTGGAGTCCGCAGAAGTCAAAATCCAAGGTCTTAGGAGAGAAGGGGACGCAATAAAGGAAAAGGTTGAGTCCTTGGAGAATTATTCACGAAGGAACAACCTCAGGGTCTTAAAGATCCCAGAGGGGAAAGAAGGGGGAGATATCAAGGCATACGTGGTCTCTCTGCTGAAGAACGCCCTTAAACTGGACGGAGAAACAGAGGAGCTGGAAAAGGACATTCAGAGGATCCACAGAGACCCCTTTCGCCTTAACCCGGGTAGAGTGAAGCCGAGGAAGATCTTAGTGAACTTTCTCACCTACACCACAAAAGAAAAGATTTTGAACCTAGCTCTAAAATCAAAGTCGCTAAAGGCCCCCTGACTTCACTTTTGAAGTCCGCTCAGATCTGTCAAAAACTACACTAGATAGACAGTGGGAGCTGGGTCAGAAAATGAAGAACTTTAGGGCCTTAGGGGCAACTGTGCAGATGAGATTTCCCGCCTTCCTAAGGGTGATGTATAACAACAAAATGCATAACATCCGTTCCCCTTTAGAGGCTGACGAGTTACTAGCATCCATTAGTGATCACTCAAGGGGGGGTCACTAAGAGCATTAAGGTCTCTTTTCTTCCCTAGTTCTAACCCTTACATAAAGGGCACGGAATCTGTCACATTCAGTGTTATGCTTAAAAGAGGTTAAAAAAAACCAATAAAAAAAAAAACAATTTTGAGAGTAGTGCAAAACAAAAAAATCTTAAAAAACAATATATAAAAAACAAAAAAAAGGAAAATAATAAATACACATAACTAACTCAACAATTTGAGTGTGCTTGTTAGCTACACGGGGTTTTGAATTCTGTTAAAAATGTCACAATTAAGGATGGGTGGTGGGTTACCCCACCTCAAAAAAAAAACAAACACCTGCTTAACAACGATCTAGCAAACGAATGCCCGCGTCTAGCCGTATCTTAATTAGACACAGGGTTGGCGGGGAGGAGGAGAGGGTCTGTCTACAGACGCAAAGCTGGCTACCCATCTGGTCAGCGTAAATAGGGATGGGTTTTCCGAGGGGGGGGGAAGCTAAAATGTCCTTATACGCCGGTCCTCATCTTTAATACCTCGATCTGTAATTTTATTAAGCGCCCTATTAATATGGCAAGCCACACTGATAATTTATTAAACAATGTTTCTACAGGTGGGTGGGAAAAACGGAGAGGAAAAAGGAAATGATGGGGTTGCAGTTCCTGTCCTGGAATGTTAATGGGATGCGTGTCAGGAGTAGGAGACTCAGAATCTTACAATACTTAAGAGACTCCCCCGCACACGTCGTCATTATCCAGGAGACACATCTACTCAAAGATGAAGTCAATGAGATGTTGAAGAAGTTGAAGTGGGTGGATAAATATTTATGTACGGATCATAACGCTAACATACGGGGGATCCTGATTATTTTTAAAAAACAGGCAACGGTTCAAATCATAGATTATAAGGAGCATCACACTGGTAGATGGCTTCTCTCAAGTATTAGATTAGACGGCTGTCCTTTCACACTAATAGGGTATTATGGCCCAAACCTCGATGACCCTTCATACTTGAATAAAATCGAGAACCATTTGATCTCTTCCTCAGACCCAATAATATGGGTGGGAGACTTTAATATTGTTTTAAATCGAAAGTTGGATAAGACACCTAACTCCCGTGCGACGAAGCACTCAAAGTCTAGGCAAACCCTACTAGCAACAATGTCAACTCTGGGTCTAGTGGATATTTGGAGGGAGAGAACGGGGAACACCTTAGGAGTCTCCTTTTACAACTATAAATATAAACATAAATCAAGAATCGACTATGCCCTCCTCAGTTACTGTCTTAAAGACGTATTGAAGGAGTTAGTTTACCTCCCCTCGCATTTGTCAGATCACTCTGCCATCCTTTTTACCTTAAATCTTCTTCAACAATCAAAACACCCTTCCTCGTCTTTTGACCGATCAATCTTGCTGAAAGAAGAAGAGACAAACTTTCTCAAGACTGAGTCAGCCTCCTTTATGGAAATTAATGTGAACTCGGCCAAGACTGAGACTGTATGGGAAACCTTCAAGGCTTATTTAAGAGGGTGCATAACAAACCGCGCCTCTTACAGAGCAAAGGTCTATAGAGAAGCGCTCTCTAGTATAGAAAGCAAATTAGCTCTCTTGGATCGGGAGAGTAATTTTGTCACAGGACCTTCAGTCAACCAAGAGAGACGAGTGGAGTTAAAACTAAAACTAGAAAATTTACTCCAGGAAAGGGTGGCTAAGAAGTGGGCGGCAAGTAAACTCTCACATTTCGAATATGGGGAAGCAGCAGGTAAGGTTCTGGCATGGAAAATCAAATCAGACCAGGCTAAAAAATACATCAGAGAAATAAAAGTAGAAGGGGAAAATACATCTAGAACTTCCAACCCAGAAATTGGCAGTGCCTTCCACGAATTCTTCCGGAATATCTATAAAGAAGAGATTGTAGAGAATCAAATGGCTAGGGACCTGTGGTTAGACACAGTTAGTTTACCCACCCTCTCATTAGAACAGAGTAATAGTCTGGAGGAGGCTATAACTGAAGCTGAAGTCAATAACGTTATCAGTAAATTGAAGCGGGGGAAGGCTGCCGGACCAGACGGCCTTCCAGGGGAACTTTATCGAGCAATGGGTCCAGCTGTTAGCCCAACTTTGACTGCCCTTTTTAATGACATCTTTGTGAACGGAGGAGCAATTCCTGAGACGTGGAACGAGGGAACTATCGTTTTGATCCCTAAACCTGGCATAGGATCCGACTGATTGCGGATCCTATCGGCCTATCTCTCTCCTAAACATCGACTATAAGATCTTTGCTGCCATTTTGTCGGCACGGCTTGGGAGAGAGGTAGGCTCAATAATCCATCAAGACCAAAAGGGATTTATTAGGGGGCGCCAGATGGCAGAACTCACACATGACCTGATAGGTGCAATAGATATCGCCTCAGCTTTTGGTCTCTCTCTGGCCACCTTGACCTTGGACGCTACAAAAGCATTCAATAGGGTCAATTGGCCCTATCTGGGTGCAGTGATGAGAAAATTTCAGTTTGGAAGTAGGGTTTGCCGAACCATAAAACTTTTATATCAGGACCCTAGAGCCAAACTGTTGGTCATTGGTGCCCTTACGGAGTCTTTTCAAATTATGAGGGGTACGAGGCAGGGCTGCCCTCTTTCCCCGCTTCTATTCAACTTATATATTGAACCCTTTGTGCAAATATTGAGAGAAGAACACACCATCCCCCCTTTTAAATTTGGAGGTTGGGAAAAACGGGTAGGACTTTTCTGGTGTATACAATTGATCCAGATCAAACTTTCCCTGTAGTAGTAAAAAGGGCGGAGGAGTTCGGGCGTACCTCGGGGTACGAAATCAATGTAGGAAAAACCGAGATTATGACCTGGAACATTGATAATCCACAGCATGAAGTGACCCCATCCATGCGCTACTTGGGAATAAGGATCACTCAGGACATCAACACCCTGGTACAGACCAACTTGGATAAGGTCTTTAGAGAAAGCAGGGCATTGTTAAAATCTTGGTCCTTCCTCCCTTTGACTGTTCTCGAGAGAATAAGCTTGGTGAAAATGTCTATTCTTCCCAAGTTTACGTTTCTTTTTAATTCCATCCCATTAGCCTTCGACTCAAAGCAACTATACAAATGTCAGCAGGAAATAAACTCCTTCATTTGGTGCTACAAGACAACCAGGTTGGCATGGAAGAAATTAAGGAGGAGAAGGGAAAAGGGAGGACTTGCACTGCCAGACCTTGAATACTATGCTTGGGCATTCCTGCTGTCCCACTCAAGGATGCTGTTAAAAACTCCATCAGCCTCACCTAAAGGGAATATGTTTAAGGCTATGTTAAGAGGGGCGAACCTACTACTAGATGGATTTCTATTTAAATTCGGAGATCAGAAGTACTTCAAGAAGGTGAGGCTGAAGATCCTGCAATCCTTGGCGAAGGCCTGGGTACAAATTAAAAGTAAAGTAGGCTTAGCCTACTATTCAGCCCTTGCACCAATCTGGGATTCCCCAGGGCTTCCGTTGTGCTTAAGGGACAGGCTTGCGGTTCCCATAAAGGAGGCAGGAATTTTAACATGGGGGGAGTTACTAGTAGAAGGAGCACTGGTCAAATGGGAGGACTTATATGGGAAGGTTGGTCCTACCCTATCCAAATTTAAATATATACAACTTGTCAGTTGGTCTCGGGAGTTGATTAGGAAAAAGGCCCCAGTTGGGAGGAACAGCCCTTTAGAACAACAATTGGTAGAGAGGCAAGTGGGGGGCAAAGAGGTATCCTTTTGGTACTGGACTATCTTGGAGGAGGTAGATGGGGAGTTCACTCTCCCGGAAGAGCTATAGGGAGAAGCATTGGGGGTCCAGTGCGAAGATTTATGGATAAGATCATTTACTCACCTATTTAAAATAGTTAAGCCGGCTTGGTTGAGGCACAACCACTTGTTTACGTTACATCGCGCTTACCTCTCCCCACTTAGGCTATCCAAATTTCAATCCGGGAAGTGTTGTAACAAGTGTCTCCTCCCCGCAGCCTCCGACATCCACATGTTTTTGGAGTGTCCGCCCATCAAAGTGTTTTGGGAAGAAGTAAAGGGCACCCTGGACTTGATCCTTAAAACATCAATACATATTACCCTGTCCCTTATAATATTTGGGTTGGACGAAAAGATCATCGGGCCTGCAAGGACTCTATTATTCTACGCAATTCTCCTTGCGAGACGACAGATCTGTAAATTTTGGGTCGAACCAAATGCACCATCACATGCAGGCTGGTTAACATCTCTCTATGAAACATCAAGGGAGGATTTGGCCAGGTCCTGTAGCAAACGTAACCTCACCTTCTAGAACCTGTTGATCCAGCGGAGTTAGATTAGACCAATCGTTAGGTTCACCGGGGTTTCCCCCCCCCGATTAAGCTGACATACTGCTCAACCATGCATATGGCCTCACTCAGCTAAATGGGTCCAACAGGCTGTAAGATGCCTTGACAGAGCAAAGATTCCTGAAAGCTTCTCCCGCCACTCCGATATTGACAATTTGGCTTGCGATTATGGTGTCTACATTGTGCCAAATGTAACTCAAGGTGGTTGGCGCTTTCTATGGAACAAGAGTTCGGCAAATGAGGACAAAAATTCTTTTTTTTTTTTAAAACAAAAAAACTGTAGAAATGTGTAGCGATTGTTAATGGATCATCACAAATTAATCATTCACTAACCAATCCCAAGCCGAAAGGTCGAGTGGATTCGATTTTCAAACTGATACCAGCATACAGACGATTTAGAACACTGTGCGGCACAATTCGGGCCCGAGGTCTTTTTACATGAAATGCAACAGAATCTAATGTTGTAACCACGTACCCAGAGTTGCCCCACAAATGTTTAGAGCTTGGTTAGCGCGCTACACATGAATCTACACTACTGACACAATTAATAATATACTCTTTCACATTACTTCCTATCCTTCCGACTAAGCATGCCACAATCGCAATTTGAAGCATAAAAAGTCTTGATGTGGTTTGAAGACGTTCAGTGTAACAGCTGTTGGTAGTTCTGCTATACCTTATAGAAAAACTGTCACAAACACAGGGACACATGCACATACCACATACATGTATACACACTTACAACCCTTCCTTCTTTCAGGGATCAGAAATGCAGGGTGGAACAGTAACTGGGATTTCGAGAGATAAAAGTGTTCGTGAGAATGGATTGCCTTAAGGCCGGATATTTATATCGCTCGGATGCTATGACGTCATGAAAATTATCATGTTGACATGAATGGTTGACACTGTCAAGTTCCCTCATTTTATGGGACTGTTGCTATCATCAGGCTAATTTGATATACGCCCCCTTGGATATATACTGTATATTACAGTGTGCGGCTTCTGCATTGTGGAAATCACTCTTGGGCTTCTTAGTTTTTCTAATGTTATTTGAGAAAGTTGATGAAGTGTAGCCTTAATTTAATCCCTTTACGCGCTCATGACGAGCTCAGCTCGTCATGAGTGACAACGCTCGTACGCTCATGATGAGCTGAGCTCGTCATGTAACGCGTTTTTTTAACAAACTCAGCGCGCAGCGGGAAAACCGCTAGCGCGCATGCGGTTAAGGAAGCAGTGGTGAACTTTGGAAGCTGGTTATCTCGAATATGAGGTATTGTACCATTCAGCTTGTAGGATCTGTTTATGACAGAGATTACACAAATCAGGATGTAATAGTGAAGAGGGTGTGTATAAATGTGATATATATATATATCCCAGCTGCTGGGTAAAAAATCACCAGCACTCACGGGAGCAACATACCCAGTTGTTTATTGGGCATTCAGTACGTTTAGAAGCCTTTCGACTATCGCCTTTATCAATAACGAAACGGGCCGAAAAACAGCCCAATTAAATACACAAATGATCATTGAAAACAACTAAGAACAACTGACATTTTTCTGTACATAGGTGTCGGCCATCTTTAAACATGCAAATATGTCAATAAATGGAACAAAAGTAAATAGTAAAAGGTAAAGTACCATCGTAGTTCTCTCGCCCTGCAAAACAGCATGTCCTATGCACAGAAATCTTTAAGTGACGCAGTATACGTCAATCTACGGTTCTTCCTCAGCTCCCCCAACTAATCTGCAGGGGATAAAGAACAATCAACCTCCCTAGTTGCTCGGACATGGAGTTAATGGCGGGTGCTAGTCGTTATATATATATGTATATATATATATAGTCAAGTCAAAGTCAAAAAGATTTTATTTGTTTTGGTACTCAACTGAGGACCACAAATGTTACATAAAAAGACGGTTTTACAGAAAGAAAGAAAAAAGAAAAATAGATTCATTACTGGTTAATATAATATTAAAAAGGATTTTAAAAATTTATAAAAATCATAACATACAAATTCATTAGGTGGTTGTTTGCACACAAGTAACAATTCTTTTACAGTTGAAATTCTACATTTACGGTATATAGGATCAAGATATCTTGACCGTGCTGTTACTACGTTAGCATTTGGGCATGTAAATAAAAGGTGCTCAATGTTCTGATTTCCCCCCTGACAAAGAGTACATAATGGGGATCCACCTGTTGTCCATCTTGATGTGAAAGTTAACACAGGTAAAATACCTAATCGCAGCATAGTAATTGCCCTCCTTGCACCATGTGTAAGGCAAAACCCTAGGTATGACTGTACTTGCTTATACTCCAATGTCTCAACATAGAGTTTATACAAAGATAATTTACTGCAGTGGGCATGATCAAGATCAAAACTCAATTTAGGAGTAAAGCATTTTAGAAAAAGTTTTAGTTGCGAAGGTGACCAGGTTAACAAAATTTCAGCACTGATCTTAGCTATTTGAAATACCATGGTCATATTTCTAAAGAATATTTGATTAGAAGCGTCTCGATCAAAAGTCTCGATCCTTAACAAGGATCGTAGTGATCCTTCTTTTGCATGAAGAAGATTATAAGCCCACCTAATAACGTTAGCAACAGCAGTAGCATAAGAACTTGTGATAGAAAATTCAAGTCTTAGCGCTTGCACCGGTGTAGATTCAGAGACCTTCAAGAGTTTCTTCAATATATTCCCTTCTTTTTGGTCCATATAAGGCCACTGTTTTATTGGAATGTATTCTGTGGCATAGGATAGAACAGGGGGAATCTTTGCTCTATATACTTTTAGCATTGAGGAGAAATGCCTGTTCCCAGTGGCAGAATACAATCTCGAGAGGGCCCCGGCATGTAATTCGGATTTCCTTTTTAAATTGTTGATCTGCTTTATATTTTTCAGACTCTTTGAGAAGATCCTGCCGGGATAAGTGTATTCCTCGACCTCTTCTACTTTTTCTCCACCTAGCCTCCAACAATACTTAGCACTTTGTTTCCTACCAGAAAAGGAAACACCTTTTGTTTTAGTTAGGTTAGGGATTAAAAAGTTGTCTTTAGAGTAATTATATAAGATATCGAGAAGTTTTTGCAAACCGAAGGGCGTAAGGTCCAACATCACAATATCATCTGCGTATAGCAGGGCGTGTATGCTTTGTGCAGCGATCTTTGGGGGCAAACTTGAACCTTGTTGCAGATGGAGTGGTAGGTCACTAAGATACAATGAAAATAATATCGGTGCTAAAAGGCACCCTTGTTTGAGCCCATTGGCCGTGTGGATTATTTTAGTCAAACCTTTTTCACACCCCATTTGAACTTGACACCATGTCTTAGTATGAAGTTTCACTACAATCTGGAGCAGTTGTTCAGGGATGCCAAACCTCCTTAACTTGTTCCATAAAGTCGGTCTGTCAACACGATCAAAAGCAGTAGAATAATCAATAAATGCTGCGTATATTGACTGAGATTTCCCTACTGTATATTTATCAAGAATGGTCTGAAGTATTGAAATATTATCGGTGACAGAGTGGTGGGGTCTAAAACCTGCTTGAAACATTGGTATTAAACCCTGCGAAAATGCCCAGATTTTAAGTCGATCCAGTACTTCTGCGGCGAAGATTTTCCCTGTAGCGTCCATCAACGCTATTTGCCGATAGTTGCCAGCTGTGTTTCTGTTCCCCTTTTTAAAGATAGGAATAATGGTACTTCCCTGCCATGACTTTGGTATTTTTCCGGTTTTGAAAATGTAATTAAAGAGGGGTGAAAGCATCTGGCTCCACTCCTTGGGATCAGTTTGAAGGACCTTGATGGGTATTTGGTCAGGGCCTGACGCGCCAGTGCTTCTTGCTTTTCGAATATGCATAGCAATGGAGAATGCCGAGGTCTTAGTGATCGGGGTAGCATTTTTTACCAAAGTAGTATCGGAGTCCTTTCCTTCAGATTGAATTGGATTTGCTTTATATAAGTCACTCAGATAAGTTTCCCAGTCCTGAGGTGAGACTGGGATAGCTTGAAGTTTCTTTTTTGTTCCGGTCATTTTAGCGATTAAAGACCAATATTTTCGCTGTTTATGTTGTTTAGCAGCTATTTGAAGGTCTACCCAGTTGTAGTCCTGCAGCATTTTTTTATGCTTATATTTCTCTCTTCGTACTTGATTTTTTAGTTTATTAATTTCTGCCTTAGTTGTTATTGAGAAATTCGAGTATTGTGCTCTAATGAGTTTATTAAGCTTTTTTGAAGAAGATGAATTCCAGGTTTTGTTTTTATTGTTATTCTTGTTTTTTCCAGAAATGACCAGTTGTGACTTATTTACGAGAGCACACTTGAGATTATTAACTATATATTCGAAATTTGTTATTGGATCGTCTGAATATATGTTAGTTAGAAGTTGAGTATGTTCAATCAGTGCGGTTATATTATCCAAGTTGGATGAATTCCAGAAAAGCCGCCTCTGATTGGTATTGACTTCAATTGTGCTATTATGAAATATTATCTGACTTGTAGAGGAAGGGATGGCCGTCCACAGGGTGGTTAGATGTAAAAATGCATGATCGCTCTCATCTATAAAGTTGGTATGTAAATGCGTAACTGTCTCCAATAAATCCATTCCACAGATTATATAATCAATAGTTGAGAAAGTTCCGTTTCGCGTCTAGTATAAGATGCCGGTATATCTCCTTCCACATTACCATTCAGAATTGTCCCATTTAAACTTGGTAATAATGATATTAGCAATCTACCTCTCTTGTCCGAATTATTGCCTTTAGGGAATTTTGGGATGGACATTTCCAATGATTCTTCTTTGTATAAGTTTACCCATTTTCCAATTTCGATGTTTGAGATTTTTCCGTTCAGATCTCCCATGATTAAATATGGCATGTAGGATCGATATTCTAATATATGGATGATTGCTTCCATGATGTCCTCGAATAGGGCATCTTGGTTAGTACCGGGTGGGGCATATATGTTAAAGAGCAGAATTGCCTTTTGAGGAGCTGTAATGTGTGTTTTCAGTGACACCTTGATACACTGAAAGCTTTCGAAATTAGTCTCGACGATTTCTTGAGTCCATAAGTATTCCTCTCTTAACAGGATTGCCAATCCACCTTTTGCATGGCCCCGATTGGATTCTTTTGCAGGGATGTCGTAAACATAATAGCCTTTCTGGCAAAAGGTTTTTGCTGCCTACGTTTCCTGTAGAACCAGGATATCAGGATGATTTTTAGTTGCTTCGATCATTTTATTAGTAGTTTTCCCGGCCATATTCCATGAAATGATCTCCAAGCCATTGCTAAACAGTATATTGTTGGTGGTTGATGATTTTTTTACTGTTTAACGTCTCCGAAATCCAAGCCCAAGACTTTGTGGTTTTTTTGACTCCGTTTTCTTCTATGTCTTGGCTCCATACTACCCTTTCACCGTTATTCACTTGAATTTTTAAGGTGTCGTTTCCTAAACCATTTAATCCAGAATCTTCCAATTTGATAGTGTTTTTATACTGATATTTGCTTTGTATGACAGAATTTAGTCTTGAAGGGCCATTATACCTTTTATTAGATTTGTTTTCCCTTGTTTCAGGTCTTTCAATAACATCATAGCCACATTTGTGTAATATCTCCTTCTCTCTGAGAATAATCCCGGGAAGTACTGGTGACCAAAATGATACCAACGCTAGTTTGTTGTTTTCTTTTTTGGGAAAGATCACCAAGTCTATTTCATTACTTGTAAGAGACTGTAAAGACAATATTTGTTGGAGAAGATTGATTATTCTTCCTCGATTTAGTGGCACATTGTCAATGGGGAAGAGTTCTTCAATTAATAGGTATTTTGACGATGTTCCTTCCCTGCGTAAAGATATCTTATCATCATCTTCTCCTACTCCATTAATTCCCAGCCCTATTTTGGAGAGTAATGTGGCCGGGAGATATTCATCAGCTTTTGGATTCAAAGATTTTACATTCGGTGTGGTTTTTCTGACTCTAGTTGCCTCTAATGTGGTAGTATTGGGGGTAGTAGTGACATTTTGACCCTCTCGGATTTTTAGAGGAGTGATTAGTTTTTGAAATTTAAGTTTACGCACTTTCTTTTTATGAATTCTTTTTTGTGGCTTTCTTCTCCTTTTTTTCCCCCCTTCTTCCTGGGTTTCTTTTGTTTTAGAGATCTTCTCTCCTTGATCTGCATCAGGTACTTTTTTGATGATGGTTTCCTGATCATCTTTGTCGCACCCAGATTTATGTGGATCTATTTTTTTAATAGGGTTCGAAAAGATGGAGTACTGTTTGAGAGTATTTGATGGTTCTTCTCTGAAGAGTTTCTTCAGGGAATATATGGTAGAGTCTTTGTAGTTTTTCCGAGTTTCCTTTACTTTTCTTTCTATTGTTACTACTTCTGTTGTTTGTGTACTAATATCACATTTTACTGAAATCTGTGTATTTTTAGTGAAGTTTGTTATATGACTATTCTGATCTTGCATCATATCAGATGTTTGTTGTTTTTTCGTTAAATCAGCTGATTCTTTTTTTCTTTTTTCCTCTACTAGAAACTTGAGTATACCAATTTGTACATCAAGGGTTTGATCCAAGTTTGCTAGGATGTGACCTAAGAAAGTAAGGACTGATTCCAAAATTTCCTGTAGAGAAAAAAGAGCTTTTGACATAGGTGTTACAGGGTTTGTTGGGTGAGTATTAGGAAAAAAAGGGTCTGGAAAAGAATCTAATACTGGATCATGATCTAATAATTTTCCCGGAGAGCTAGTGAATAACTTCTCAGGGCTTGACTGTAGATCTGATTTATTATTCACTGACTTCATGTTGTTATCATAGGGATCCTCAATGCAGTCTTGGCTACTTAATCGTTTTATTGGAGTCAAAGATGTTGAATGAGACACCGCGTGATCCAAGGTTTGAAGATCCTCTGATGATGAGATTATCTTTTGATTATCTTCGAGATCTAGATCACTTAAGTTTTGAGTGGAGTGATGGATCGAAGAAGAGAGCTGTTTTTCCTCCTTAGTTTCCGAAAGATCAAGGATTTTTCCTTCTTCCAGGGCAAGGGTAGGTGATAAGGCAGAGAAATAATTATTTATTGCCGGGGTCCTAGTTATCCGGCCATGTTTTACTACTTTGTCCGAAGATTTCCTAACTGCGTCTTCAGTGCCCATTCGCTTCATAAATATTGTGCGGGATCTTAACTTTTTTAGTGCCATTGTACTTGCCTGGAATGGACCAGGTAGGTATGAGTTTGACTCCTTCTCCGATGATTTTTTTGAGGGATGTTTCTGTTAGAGTTTGTTTAGAATCTTCTTGAGGTATGGGTATGGATTTCTCAGGAATCGATGACAGCTCCAGTCTCCCATACCCGTGTCTTAATCTCAGTGATTCGACTAAAACTCTCCCCAACCTACCTTGCAAGTTAAGTACTTGACATCAAATTGCCCAGCACCAAGGATCCGAGATAGGAATGTAAATAAGGTGGCCCGTCCCGTCCTTGTACGTCCCCGGACGGCCACAGACTGTCCCGCCCTTGTCCCGGGCTGCTCCCGCGCGCTCCTGCGTGCGCGGGAACTACTTCCTGGTTATAGCGGGAGGGGGCGGGAAGAGGACCAGTTGCGGCGAGTCAAGAGAAGCAACGCCCGCTGGTCCTCGCAGTCCCGCAAGGGTGGGTGGCGTCTCCTGCAGCTCCTCTCAACGGGGGTGTGTCCCAAGTGTCGATGGCCTCGAGCGGCTCCCGCGGAGCGGGGGCCGCGAGGAGTGAGGTAGTGGAAACAGGTAGGGTTTGGCAGCCCACGAAGCACAAAGCACAGCAGCCACGAAGCACCTAGACCCTCTCTCGACAGCAAGCGCCGAGGTCCCTGCCCACAGTTCTTTTCTATCCAGGCGGGAGGGGGCGGGAAGAGGACCAGCTGCGGCGAGTCAAGAGAAGCAACGCCCGCTTGTCCTCGCAGTCCCGCAAGGGTGGGTGGCGTCTCCTGCAGCTCCTCTCAACGGGGGTGTGTCCCAAGTTTCGATGGCCTCGAGCGGCACCCGCGGAGCGGGGGCCGCGAGGAGTGAGGTAGTGGAAACAGGTAGGGTTCGGCAGCCCACGAAGCACAAAGCACAGCAGCCACGAAGCACCTAGACCCTCTCTCGACATATATATGTGTATATATATATATATATATATATATATATATATATATATATATATATATGTATATATATATATATATATATATATATATATATATATATAGTTCAGTTCAGTTCAAAGACCTTTATTCGAATTTCATAAAATTCATAAAAGTACCACAATATCGTTACAAATCATTACAAGTGTACATTATACAACATTTTTACAATTAATAAAATATATCTAAATTAAAAAAATCTCATACAGTTCAGCTCCAATAAAACTAATTTCTGGTTTCATGGGTTTTCCATTGTTTTACGCACTCGTGTGCTCAGTCTCAAAAAAGTGCTAGTGCGAAAGATTAGATCATCAGAATCCAAAGAAACTAACATTCTGTAAGACTCATTTAATGAGAGTGGTCTATATTTCTTAAAATAGGGAGTTATAAGCCATTTGATATATTTAAGATAGAATTTACAAAAGAATAGAAAATGCAGATCATCCTGTGAGCTGACACCATCACAGGGACATGAATTAAAGTCAATACTGTGGCGATGTCCCAATGGAAAAGACAACAAAAATTTCACTGTACCCGCTCTTAAACGGAACAAAAGTGATCTCTCCCAGCTAGTCATAGGTAGGGTGAGATACGGCGGGAGAGGTTGTCTACACAGTTCATTCCCTAGGTATTTTGCAACAGTTGATTTCTGGGATTCTCTGCTGGTTCGTTCAATATTGTAAAATGCGTAAAGTGCATTTTTAACCTCGACCTTATCCTTAAGTTCAATTACAGTAGGGTCGGTAAATAAAGTGCCCCTGTCCACTGAGCTCAGTGTTTTCGAAACTTCTTTGAGCCATGGAATCGCCATCCCATGATCACAATTTAGACAGTCTTTTATAATATTTTGTGTAAGGGAGGCAGCATCATTACTCCAGACTCTAATCCAAAAGAGTGCTGGTCTGGCTCTAATAAAATCACTGATATATGGCAGGTTTAATTCACTATGACAAATAAAATCAGAGGATGAAATCGGGGCACCCAATAATTTCCTGCAAAAACGACTTTCCTCCCGTTGTATACATTGGTTGCTTCCTGACCCCCAGACCTCCGCTCCATATGAGGCAACAGGTAAGCACTGTAATTAAAAAAAAATTAAAATGGCTTTAGTTGCACCGATTTTCTTTGGGCGAGGGAGACTCATTACAGAATTGATGGCTTTCGAGAACTTGCTCGTGGCGTGGGCTAAATGCCCACTCCACGAGCCGTTCGCAGCGAAAGTCAATCCTAAATAAGGAAATATAGGAACAGATTCGAGTTTATCTGTACCTATCTGTATAGTGTTGAGCTTCCTTTTGCCAGGGCCACAAGACATAATAAAAGATTTTTTAAAATTAACCCGTAAATCTAGACCCTCCATAAAATGTACAAAACTATGGATAAGGAGGCGAAGGGCATTGGGTGTGCGGGCCATAAGCACCGCATCATCTGCGTATAAAAGTGCTGGTAAGGGTTTCCCTAAAATTGTCGGGACATCCGTAGTGACTTTTTTCAGGCAGTTGGATAAGCCATTAATGTAAATGATAAACAACAGGGGTGCTAAAACGCACCCCTGTCTCACCCCCCTGCCTATATCAATGGGTCCTGAAACTTCACCACCAATCCCTATTCTGACACGTGCTTTCAGGTCAGTATGGAGGTAGGCGAGGAACCTGACTAGAGTGTTATCTAGCCCATTATCTGATAGGATTTTCCAGAGTTTGGATCTATTCACTAGATCGAAAGCGGATGAAAGATCCATAAAGGCGAGGTAGGTGGGAGATGATCGGGCAATGCTGTACTTATCAATTATTAATTTCAGGTTCAGACATTGCTCCACTGTTCCTACCCCGCTCCGGAATCCCATCTGACATGGGTCCAATAGGTCTATATCTACGGCCCATTCAAGCACTCTATTGTAAATTATGCGTCCCAAAATTTTCAAGGTATTGTCCAAAAGGGAGATGGGGCGGTAATTGGCTGGTTCCGACCTATCTCCCTTTTTAAAAATTGGGACGATAATACTAGTTGCCCATGTCACCGGCATAGCCGCTAACGGCAGGCTGTTAAAAACATTAAGCAGAATAGGAGCCCATAAATCAATGTTGTGTTTAATAATATCTATGGGCAGGCCATCAGGGCCAGGCGCCTTGTTTCCAAGGCTCTCTTTTATGGCTATTACAACTTCATGAACTTCAATCTGTAGACCAGCCTGATTTCCTAAATTAAAGTTAAAGTTAGAAGTGGGTTGCTCCTCTGGTGAGGCAGCGTACATTTTGGAGAAATGAGTCTCCCATGCGTTGCTGGTTATGTTGCAACTAATTGGGGAAAGCTTCTTACCCATTTCTCTTGTTTTTCGAACGGCGCACCAAAAAGGGCCACTGCCACCCAAATTTGCACTGATCATCAGCGATTCCCACTGTTCTGAAAGTAGTGATGCCTTTCTTTCTGCTAATTTGGTTTTGTACTGTTTCCTGGCTAACTGGATGGTCATTTTGCACCTAGGATTGGCATTAAGTGCCTTTCTTAATTCCTTGTTAGCCAAGGAGCAAACTGAGTCAAACCACCTTGGGTCTTTACCTTCCTTGGGTAGTGGAACCAACAAAAGTGTTTTTATAACAGAGCACAGCACTTCAAAATCTGCAATTATTTTGTCATGGTTAGCATTCATTGACAGACAAGAATTAAACAGATATGAATGTGAGGTTTGCACACTATCCAGAATTGCCCCACAGTCAACCCCCCTCCACTTTAATCGTAAACCATCAATTGATGGTGTGATATTCCTCGCACCATTCAATTTCATAAAAACTGGACTAGGTGCAAGGTTCAGGGTGATTGTGAGTGGGTTATGGTAACTAAATGTTGTCACCTTCACTGTAGACTTTACTATACAATCTAAAAAGTGTGGTGACATAAATATATAGTCAATGGTGGAGCTGCTGTCCCTACTTATAAACGTTGGGGCATGGGGGATGCTGGGACTGTGACCTATTCTCATGGCATCGTCAAGGGCAAATTCAGTTAATATATTGCCTAATTCAATGCCCCTGCGTTCCGCTTGATCGTGATAGATCCTATCCTCAATCCCATTTCTCTTTATAAGTTTTGCATTAAAGTCGCCCCCAATTAAAAATCCTGACTCTGTATCAGTTAATACGCTACTTTCCAGTTTTCTTAATACTTTTGACAGGGCCAGAAAATTCTTGTTCGGTACATGATAAAAATCATTATTATAAAAATGTATTAAATAAATCTTGGTCTTTGATTTTAACTTGTATTCAAGAATTTGAATATTCGGATTATCGCTAGACAGATCCCTAATTGAACCACCTGCCAAGATCTTAATCCCGATAAACAGGCCACCCACTGCTCGTCCAAAACTAGGTTTGGGTGATGTTATACTGAAGCAGTGGTAACCCTCAATATGAGTGTTTCCAACAGCCCATGTCTCCTGGAACATAAGGATATCCATACCATCAATTATCTCAGCCCATGCGGGGATTGAAAGCTTAGGTTCCAGCCCTGCCACATTCCAGCTGAGAATTGATAGGCCATGGGCACTACGATGCTTAGTGGGCTTACTCCCAACGCTCAACAATATGTCCCTGTTAGTATTAACTACAACAGGTGAAATACTATTAACATTCATATCAGTCACTGGGTTATTTAAACTGTTCTGATTTGTACATTCATCAACCAATAGTGGGTGCCCCTCATGTCTGTTATTTAGATCTCCACTATTGGTGATACTCTCAACCGCTTTAACCAGTCAATCCTGATCATCTAAATTGGAGAAGTATTCAAACCGGTTATGAGTAGGTATGTTAAACAGCGACCTAGTATCATTTGTTGGTATAGGTTGGTTGAAAGCCAGTCCCGGGTATGACCTTTCCCTATGATCATAGAGGGGCATGATATATATATATATATATCACACTCTACGTAAATATATATGAATTATATTACATTACACAAAAGTGAGAGCCACATCCACTTAGGCCCTAATTACCAACTCATTATAGAACTGTCTCACTTAGGATATAAATCAGGTAAAGGTTTATTCCCATAATATTATGGATGGAGGTATTGCCTTTTATCAATTGGCAGTATGCCTAATTTGGCATTCTTGTACCACCAGGGTCAACAGTAATATCAAGATATCAAGTTCCTATACACCTTGGTTGGTCTTTCTGATGTCTGGGCAGTGCTTATCCACCCCTAGATGGCTAAATCATAGGTTTAGAGGTTTTTTAGACACCAAGAGTTATGTGTACTCGTAAAGCACGCATCTCACCCGGGAGGGTATCTTGGCACTGATAAGGTGGTTGCTTGCCACCCTGTCTGGTTTCTGTGTGAAGAGGCAATTTTTTTCTGGATTCTAGAACGTAGCTGGCATCCCTAATGTGAAGGGGTTACATCCCAGGCTTCAGAAGCCAAGTACAAAATGGCACTGTTGTTCAAGTACGTGGGGCCTACATGTTGTTGTGCTTTGTATGTGTGCGTGAGTAATTTGACCTGTGCACGTTTGTGTATGTGGAGCCATTGGAGGTTTCCAAGGTGGGAGAGATGTAGGTGCCTATCAGGAGGCTGGGTGTGAGTCTAGCAGCTGTTTCTGAATGGTCTGGAACTCCTTGGTGAGTTGGGCAGAGGTCCCAACGTACTGTATTTCCATATGCTAGCTTGCTGGTGATGAGTGTTTGGGTAATTTTCGATGGGTATGAAGAGGAAGCCACCTGAAGATTAACATAACACACTTAACATAACAAAAGAAGAGGTGACTGCTATTTCATTTTGGCTCATGGATGTTTGTAGAATCTCGGCAAGTACCAGCTAGTGTCCGGACAAAGTCGAGATTGCTTTGGTGCTCGTTTCAACACGACTGTTGGATAGGAATGTTTTACTAGTAATAAAGCCTTGAAGCTCCAATCACGCCTCAGCTAACATCACAGGGACCTATCCACCTATGCCCGTTTGGTCTCCTGTGGATCAGGCATACTCCGTGCTCTTAAACATGTGCTCCATCAATGACAAATAATTGATTACTGTCCACACTTCTACCTTCCGGAATATCCGGGGGTGGGAAGTAGGGAAGCACTTCTCCAGGGGAACAGATATGGACCCTCCAGTTTTCCTCCACTTGCCCCAGTGATAACAACCAATGCAATCTTGAATGGCTAGAGTATAGCCTAGATCAGTACAATACGACCCAGGTGATGGAATTTTTTCCTGAATCTTGGCAGACGTGTCTCCTTATCTGTATGATGGCTCAGTGAGTTAACAGTTCACTGCTGACATATGATGGGATCTGAATGGATCCCAAGGTCACTCAAGCAATAGCTCACCACTGAGACTGAAGTAGGTGAAAACTGGATTGGGGTGCTTCTTTTCTGGTCTGGGGTACTTGGCCTGGCAATTTGGGCTGGGATGTTTAATTTGGAGCAGAACCAAGATTAATTTGCATGTGAAAGAATCTTTGCACTGTGTGGCATAGTGTGCAAAAAGGTGATCTCAAATGCGGTTTTTAGCGATCGCTGGTGGTTGAGTATAATTCAAATATTTGTTCCGTCATTCTCTTATTTGTTGCAGTATGCAACATATACAGCACGACTCAAAGTGAGACATACAAGATACAACTTACAAAGGGTTCCTTTTACAGAGCACAGTTTATACAGTCTTAGAAAAAAAAAATACTTTCGACATAACTCTGGACTTCTTCTTCAATAGATTCTAGTAAGGATGAATCCTCGTCTGTATCCTCAAATGTTTTGCATCTGCTGATATCCAGCAGTCATTTTGGGTAGGAAACCACTTTTCCTAAGGCTACACACCTCTTCGGTACTGTCCTTCTTCCCTTCAAGCAACGTGTGTTTATTGTATTTAAGGTATTTATATCTTAAGCGCACGGCATTAAGTGGGCCGGGTCCCACTGGTGCTGAGCACCGGCAGTTTTTTAAAGGGGGCCTGGAAACATGTCTCTATCGGGCTCTGTTTTTTTGCCCTGGCACAGGTGGTCCCTTTTTTTGTGGACTGCAGTGAAGCAGGCACGTCGATGTATGCGTGCTCACACTGCTCACTTCTCCGTAGTGCAGAAGTTACGGCAGGCATGAAGTCATGCCAGGTGAGCGTTGTAGCGTAAGGGAAATCCTTCAAAGAGTCATTTTCTCCATGGATTTCCCTTCTCATTTTGAATTTCAGGAGCAGCAACATTGTCGTGGTGTCACCAGGGCTTTAAGTGGAAGCTTTTTCAAAATTATATACTAGCCATAGTTGCTCTTATGCAACTAACAACCGTTGACAAAGGCAGTAGTCCTGACTTGTTGTATACTATACTTGTATCATATATATGGATGCAATGATAGAAAAAGCAAAGTACAAGTTGAGCAGCACACTACGCTAAGCACGGATTTTTAGCTGAGGTGTTTTTAAGCCACGCCCTTAATTACATTGGCCACACCCCTTTGAGCGACCTCCCCAGTTTTTTCATCACACTTAAGCCCTGGTTAAGCCCCATTTAGTGCTGTTCAGCTGACTCAAACTATTTGGGGGGCACGAAGAGGGTGGAAGGAGAAGACGTTCTGTAAAGCAGTTGGCAGAGCTCAAGGAGGAGCGTAGAGGAGCCGTTTCAAAGTTTAAACGCCAACCAATGCTGCACTGAGCAGCCTAATGAGTGGGGGAACTGGGGATGGAGGTGCCTCCTCCCAAAAAACCATTTTTAGAAAAAGAGCAAGATAATAATGAAACATAATAATGAAACATACAGTGCAGTGTTACAGATATATTGGCAAAAAGGTTTGCAGGCAGTTCTGGACCGAAGCTAATGAAACATTCTTATAGTTTTGGGACTTGCACAGTACTAAGGAGTCTTATTAGTTTACTATTGCAAATCATTTATGAGCATGTAAGAACATGTGCCACCTCCACTATAATGTTTTCAGGCATGAGTGGGCTGAGAAATCAGCCAATCCTTTCACGAGAGCAGCCGCTTACCTCACATCCTAGTTGGAGTTGCATAGACGTCCAACTTGGCCAGTCCATGCCTGGCAGATGGAGATGCAACCATACAAGATCAACCACACTGATAGAAAGAAATGACCGCCCAGTCCTCGGGAAGTCCTCTTTTCATATGTTGGTAAGTCTTTGAGGGAGAAGGTCTACCCAGCACCAGCAACATCCTGGATATTGTGCAAGTGGAAATGCAACATCCAAGGCAGTGTGAAAGTAACACACCATCCCAGAATGCAAGATTTTGTTTATATTTTAACTCCCTCTTATGACACTCACATCAGAACCCCATATAGCCTAACAAATCTGACACCATCCCAGAGTATAGTTGTGAGTATCAGATATTTTCTAAATATATTTGACAACGGGGGGCGTGGCCAAGCAGCATGGCAAACAGGACATGAGCTCCTTCGGCTCCCAACCAGCCAGCCACATAAATCCTGCAAAAATCCTTTTCACAGTGCTCGGGCCAGACCTGTGAGTGAGTCTGGGTCCCTACAAGTGGGGGGGAACACCCTGTAGGGAAGCAAGCCTGATTGGCGGCCTTGGATCGGACATCGAGACTCTGTGCCCATTAGACTGACGGCCAGAGCTGCGCGAGGCCGGGGATACGGCCTGTATCAGCACAAGTGGGGTCCGGAGATCAAGGCTACCGCACACCCGGCAGACTGAACTGGGCACCTTGCTGTTGCGGGGGAGGCACCCACTGTCATTGGGGGCCTCCCGTGGAGGGCTGAACCTCTACATCGCCACTGGCCCCCACGGGTGGACGGTGGACTGCGCGGGGTGCCGCGAGGTGCCCAGTGGCAAGCAATAACATATCTTCAGGCCGGAGCAGGCGATCCTCCTCTCGACCGCTCCTGGGATCCTTCCGGAGGTGTGGCGGAGAGTGAGTGGAGGCAGCGCCCTGTCTGGAGGCAGGCTGACTGACGGACGGGAACCCGGGGCCATAATTACGCAAGGTCAGGGATGCGGCCTGCATCAAGTGGGTGAGACGCGTAGGCCGGAGCTGGCGCTCTCCCGGTTGCTGCTCCTGAGCACTTGGCTGATGCGGGGGAGGTGCCCACTGTCATCAGGGGCTTCCCTGAGGGGTGCTGACTCCTGCTTTGCCCTGAACCTCCGGGGACTGTTGCTTGGCACTCGGTGCACGGTGGAGGCGCACCTGAGGGTCGGGGTCTGCGATTGCCCCCAAGAGAAGGCTTCGTCTGTGATCAGGGATTTCCTGGTGGGAGTGACACTGCGTGTACCAGGGAGACGGTGGCCTGCAGCGGAGGCCCCACAGTGAATGTGTTCTCCCCTATACTGTGGTGAATAAAGACGGAGGGGAGCAAAGGCTTCAAGCTGTGGTCGGACCCTGGCTCTTCCCCGGTGGAACTCCTGCAGTACTTCCTCTGGTTCGCCAGCGGGGCAGACATATTGTGGGGAGTGGTCCTGGGACGCTTCTGAACAGGTCAGTCCTTGCAGACCCCGGAGTGATCCTCACAAGCTAACACGATGGGTAAGGACAGGCTGCCCCGCGCCTCTCAACCCAACACCAACACGCAATATACCACACAACGCCTCCTCTCGCAGCGAATCACGTGTCAGACTGGCCTGGATGGGGAGAGCGATGTGGCCGACGAGCACTCTCGGGCAGAGCTCCTGCAGGCAATACAGGGGTCCCGCACCGCCCTGGAGAAACAAATAGAGACAGTCTCCATTGATGTAAACCTGTTGCAGGCGGATCTGAGGAAAGTAGCGGATAAAGTCTCTACTGATATCGTCCAGTTGCAGGGAGAAGTAGCTTCCCTGAAGAAAACGGTCTCGCAGCTCACCACCGCAACAGGAGCGCTGGAGCGCAGAGCGGAAGAGGCAGAAGGGAGGGCATGCCGCAGCAACATCAGGGTCCTGGGGTTTCCAGAGCGCTCGAAAATGGGTAATGCGGAACGATTCTTGGAGAACTGGCACAAAACTCTGCCCCACAGGTCTATTCGAGGTCTTCGTGATAGAAAGAGCCCACAGGGCGCTGGTCCCACCGTCACAGCAAGGGTGCTCCTCCAAGGGCCTTTATCACTAAAATCCTGAAATTTCGGAATAAAAACTGTAACCTGAAAGCGGCGAGAGAAGCGGCAAACCTCACCTTTGACAATGCCAAAGCATCTATCTACCCGGACTATACCCGCCAGATGCAGGAGCAGAGAAAATCCTTTCTTGCCGTCAAGCAGAAACTCCGGGAACTCAGCATGCAGTACATGTTACTCTACTGCACCAAACTTAAGGTCATATCCCAAAGAAAGGCACATTTCTTTGACACCCCGTAGGAGGTATGGGAGTGGCTTAAAATTAGGGGAGATGCCCTCCCGCAGGGTGAACGTTGGGGGGCCCAGAGTACATGGGGGTACCGACCGCTGAGAAGATGAGGCAACAGGCGCAGGAATCAATCAGCGGATGCCGCCCAGGGGGAGAGTCAGCTAATCACGGTGGGGGATGACGGCGCCTTCAACTTGGAGTCTTCAGAGACTGACGACCCCCCCCACACACTCTCTGTGACAGCGCCTCTGGATGAGGAACTGGTACCAGAAACTCTCCAGCCAACCACTGATACGGTTCCTGAAACCGTCATGGACTCACTTACAACCTCCTCGGTCCTGCCTTGAGGCTGATATCCTTCTTTCTTTCCTTACTCATACTGCTGTGGAAGGGGGGTCTGACATTTAAAGGCTGGGGTTTGTTAACCTGCAGGGAGGCTCGGAGTAGTCAAACCACCACAAATAACAAACGGGAAAAAAACAAAAGGGGGAGGTGTGCTGAAGTCCCAAGTCGGGGTGAACAATCCTCAATGCAATGCCCTGAGGGCTTCCTGTGTATACTCCTGGGCAATTCCAGACAGTGAGATACTCTTTAAGGCGGCTGGACTGAGTTGGGAGCTAGTCCTGGGGGGGTTTTACCTACAGTACATGCTCCTGTACCCTGCGAAGCTCAAGGTGCTCACAAATGGGAAGGCCCAAGCCATGGGCCCTTCTACGTCTGCTACGGTACCATCCTGCAGTTGATATCCTTTGTTTTTTATTTCCCACTGCTGGGGTGGGGGGGCTGATACTTAGACACCTGGCGATCTCTTTTTTTCCCTCACTGGGCTTTGGGGGCCTTGCCTGCGGTCCTTGGACTGCCGTTGTCACCATCAGTGGGGGTTGCTGGTTGCTCTTCCTTGGGAGTTCCCAGGACACTTACTCAAACAGGCCGAAACTCTGCATAATGACTTGGGGCAACTGGCATGTGTCGGGAGCTGGACTTGGGGGAAAGGGGTTCTCTTATCCACTTGTTGGGTAGTTCAGCCCGTTTGGGCTCATGGGTTGGCTGTGCACGTCCTGGCACCAGCATGGGAAGGGCATTTCTGCATGTTTTGTTGTTGTCAGTAAATTGCTCGTGGGAGGGTGTTCTTAGGGGGTGGGTTGTTGGTTTTTTCTAGGCATCGTATTTACTGCATTTTGGGCACGGGATCAGGGTGGCTACACGGGACGTGGAATACGACAAGACCGATCACTTCACCTCACATGGGGCATACATTTCTGAGCTGGAACGTGAGAGGGCTGGGTCCACGCACCAAGAGATATAGGGTCCTGTCCTCCCTTCGCAGGCATAAGGTCTCGATAGCATGCCTCCAAGAAACTCACCTCACGGACGAAGTGGCTCAGAAATTGGGGGGAAAATGGCGGGGACAGGTTTTCCACTCTTCGTTCTCCACATATGCCAGGGGGGTCCTAGTCTGGGTGGCCCCCGGGGTCCCGTTTGATGTCCAATATGTGGTACCTGCTCCTTAGAGCTAAACTAGATGGTAGGGATGTCGCCATACTGAACACCTATGCACCTAACACAAATGACCCAGACTTTTTTCAGTCCCTGCAGGAGGTCCTGGTCTCGGTGCTGGAGGTCCCGCTACTTTGGTTGGGGGACTTTAATTGTGTCCTGGACCCGATTCTTGACAGGTTCCCACCCCGTGCTGGCACGAAACCACGAATGACAGCGAAACTCCGGGAGGTAATGGGGAATATAGGAGCCCAGGATGTCTGGCGCCAGAGACACCCGACTCAGAAGGTATATACCTGTTTTTCCTCCACTCACAATACACATAGTCGCTTGGACAGGGTCTTATTTGCAAATCCAGAGGCCACCATGTCCCTTGAGGTAACCCATCAGGCGCGATTCCTCTCTGATCACTCCCCTGTGGCGTGTGTGGTGATTGGGGGGCCCATTGTGTCGGCCACGGACTTGGAGGTTACCAACAGAGATTCTTGAGGACCAGGTGGGGAAGCATCACCTGGAAACTGTCATAACTGACTACGTGGACTTTAACTGGGGTGGGAGGGATCTCTCACTGTCCACAAAATGGGATGCCCTAAAGGCGGTGGTGAGAGGGGCGTGTATGAGCCTAACCTACGGTGTTTGGAAGCAGCTCAAACGAGAGTGCAGGAGGCCGAAAGTCACCTCTTGGAACTACAGACCTCTGAGGCCCCTGACACTATGGCGAGGGAGGGGGAACATGACACTCGGACATGCATTCATGATATTCTGGACAGACTGAATAAATATACCCTCACACAATACAGGCAACGTCTTCATAGGGAAAGGGATAAATCTGATCGTTTTTTGGCCTGGATTCTTCTACAGGAAAGAGCCCCGGAAGGGATTGTGGCCCTACGGGAGCCTACGTGCGGCTTGGTCCACTCTGAAGTGGGACTGCTGCGGGTCCTTAAGTCTCAACTCCAGCGGGTGTATGCCGCGGACCCCGCCGTTTCCGAGGCGTCTTATCTCCCTTACCTTCGGGAACTGACCCTACTGTCTATCCCCAAGTCTGTGCAGGAGGACCTAGACGAAGCTCTAACGCTGGGCGAGGTACGCTCGGCCCTGCAGCGCCTACCGAGAATCAAGTCCCCGGGTAGTGACGGATTCCCTGCTGAGTTTTATCAGGCATTCGAGTGTACACTTCCCCGACTCCTATTACAGGTTTATCTTGAGATGTTTGAGTGCAGGACTTTCCCGCCGAGAAGGGCGCTGGGGGAAATATGCCTGATCCTGAAGCCGGGTGGGGACACCCACGAGCCTTCAGTGTATCACCTGATGACGATGATCAACACGGACGTTAAGATCTTGTGCAAGCTCCTGGCCTCATGCTTAGCGCCGTACATGACTCACTTGGCCAACGAGGACCAGTGCGGTTTCATACGGGGCGCAACACGGCTATGAATTTGCGGCGGTTGAATCACATTCTACATTAGGTGGGTGGTCGGGAGGAGCAAATGGTGTTGGTGTTTATTGACCTCTCCAAGGCGTTCGACACAGTCGATTGGGGTTATTTCCTCGAGGTCCTCCGCGCTGTGGGGCTAGGTCCCAATTTTTGTCGCTGGATTCGCATCTTGTATGCAGCCCCCCATGTCAGGGTGAAACTTGGGGGCGCACGGTCCAAGGAGTGGCGGCTGGGACAGGGTACACACCAAGGGTGTCCAATCTCGCCGTTACTATTTGCCCTAACGATAGAGCCCTTCGCTGTCCGGGTTCAGACAGATATGGAACATTGGGGTATCAGGGTGGGGGACACGTCCAACGTTATCTCCCTGTATGCTGACGATGCCTTTTTCTATTTGGCCTCTCCCCAGGACGCACTTCGGATACTGCTGCAACACTTAGACCGGTTTGGGGAGGTTTCTGGATTACGACTTAACTGCAGTAAGTCACTGATCTTTCCACTGGCGGGGCTGGATTAGGTGCCCTTGGGAGACCTACAAGATCTCGGGCTGCGCTGGGAACGGGAAGGGTTCCGTTACCTTGGAATACAGGTGGCTCAGATGGGCATGCAGGCGCTAGCCTGGAATGTGGATCGCATAATCACGTCCTTACAGCAGTCAGTTTCTTTTTGGAATTCTCTACCACTCTCGTTGATGGGACGGCTGGCCGTCGCCAAGATGGTAATGCTCCCTAGGACGTTATATGTCCACCAGAACTCACTATGTCCGCTCCCACCACAAGTTTTCAGCACTCTCAATACATTACTTACGTCCCTGCTATGGGCAGGCAAACGCAGTAGGAAAGCTCTTCACACCGTTGTCCGCAGCTACAGGGAGGGGGGCCTCAGAGCTCCACGCTTCGACCTATATTATTACGCGTCCCAGTTAAATTATGCGACCCGTTGGCTTACAGACACAGACAATTGGGAGACACGCCTCCTCTCTGGTAGGCTAGACATCCAGACGCTACAGGTCGGCCTGATGCAGGTTAGGGGGGCGGACAAGTCCCTTCCCTATGTTGTGCGACACACGGCCGGTATATGGCAGCGGATTGTTGAGAAGGTCTTACGGAGGGCACCTTTTCACAGGGAGCTCCCGATCTGGATACTGGCCCCCTTCATCAACATGTGGCATTCTATGTTCTTTCAATCTTGGAGGGAGGGTGGTTGCGAAGTTCTTGCAGACCTTTACCCTAACGAGACCTACCTTACCTACGACCTGGCGGAAGAGACCTTTGGCCTTGGACGGGACAATTTCTACACTTCCAGGGACTCCAGGATGTGGTGAAGGTCACCTGGCCCCAGTACCCAGACGTTCCACCACTGACCCACACCTTCGACAGTTCCTGCGGCAAGGGGTGTAAACTGATTTCTCTCCTGTACAAGGCCATGAAACAGGATTCAACCCCCCCGGTGCCACCATCCCATGCTGCCTGGGAGGTGGATCTCGACACTCCGCTGGAAGAGAGACAATGGGCATGCATAGGCTCCCTCAGGCGCAGGGTTTCGTGCAACACAAGGTTTAAACTGACGCACTTAAATTTTTTACACCGCACCTACCTAACCCCGGTATCCCTAAAGCGTATCTCTGGGGATAGGGGAGATGGATGCCCTAGATGTGACACTGAGAAAGCGTGCTTCCTACACTTAGCATGGGACTGCCCTTTGGTCAGGCAATTCTGGGTGAGGGTGGTGGAGCGAATAGTTGCAGCTACAGGCCTTCGAATGGCACTCGAAGCCCTGCATTGTCTGCTTGCATTACTCCAAGAAAAAGAAACTTTCGTATAAACTCCTACAATTAATGTTGGTACTAGCCAATGCGCAGGGTGGTGATAACTTGGATGGGCCAGAGAGCCCCAGAGGTACCCACTTAGCTAAGAGATGCCCGAGAGGGGTCCCTGGCTGAGTAAACCCACATGCAACTCACTCGGAGGGATGAGAATCTGCAGGACGACTTAATGGCTTGGTGCGGTATGTGTACGTCTGGGCTGGCAGAAGAGGAGCCCTCCCCACAGGGCACATTTGACAGTGCGGGCAGTGGGTTGGACATGTCCGTTGGGCCTAGGTCTGACGGGGAGCGAGAGGGTCGACCCCAATGATGTCACCGCCCGCATCAGTGCCATGCCTGGTTCCTTCCTCACGGTGCTTTAATGGTATGTTATTGTTTCCTTTCCCCATGGGTCCGTTCCCTCCCTGATGCCGCCTGTAGCCCTAAGTGCCACTAATAAGGTCGTCGATCTGCATGCATACACTGATTTGATGCCAGTTGTGTGTTATGGTTTATGATGTATAAACTGAAAATAAAGTTTAAAAAAAAAATATATATATATATATATTTGACAACATAAGAAATCTGAAATCTGCACCCACACATTTATTACCATACATGAGTGCAGATTTCTCTAAGCAATTCACAAAGGTCTCCATGAGCACTTGTGCAAACTCTGCGACAGCTCAAATTTCCAGGAGTAGTCTAGATAGGTTTTGTGGCTTCCCAACTGCGTTAGTGTGAAATACATTCCACATGAACAATTGTACATAGTGGGCCATATGTACGAACACATTTTTCCATAGACACAGAATGGATAAACCCCTTTGACACATCTGGCCCAATTTGCTCTTATACCTCAAACGACTAAATCACCAGCTATTTCATGGAAGAGAATGGCTCCTGGGGGAGATTTACTCATGGGAAAATCTTTTCATGAGGAAATCTTTTTAGGAGTGAAACATTATCTTTTGTGAATATCAACAGTGAATATATAGTTGTAAAAAAGGAATGCACAATTTTAGCCAAACTATCACCTAGAAAAAAACTTAGTGAATAAAGCCTTTTATCTTTCAGAATACTTAAAAATCATATGCTGGTCTTTTTTACCTGAGGTTTTGTGACACATACCGCACATGTATGTTTCAATGAGATATTTTTGCAGAAGTTTTAATCAATGGTTTGTGCCCTTCAGACAAACTTCTGAAGGTTGAATTGTCCCCATATGCTTTCGGAAAACGTGTTCAAAACCCGTACTGTACATTGTAGGCTAAGTTGCGTCGACCTCATAGGGCAGGAGCTGTTATTCCAAGTTGGGAAAATTGCTGTTCGGCTGGTTTTACGTGCAAGAGTGCATCAGTATTAAGGTCTCTACAGAGGCGTGCACTCTTCAGACAGGGACTGCAGCATGAGGAGGTGGGTAAACAGTGTGGGGTAAATAATGACGCTGAAGTTTTTAGAAGTATTGGGTAATGACAGAAGATGAACAGTGGCTTTCATACCCTCATTGAAAGTTTTCGGAAACGGTAACAGTTTGATGTTATTAATAACATTATCAGTGGATCGAATGTGTATACCATTTCTTTGCTTTGGTATGTGTTCTTATTTAATGATGTTGTGCTGTCAGGTGGACTTAGTTATTGGTATAAGTTTGATGAGGTCATAAGCATTGCATGTGTTCAGTTATGTGGACTTGGGAATTACCCATAATTTAAATCAGCTGAGTCCAGCAGAAGCCAATGGCACGGAATTCACCATTTTTGGAAGGGGCCATACTAGTAAAATCCAGTGATACATACATTGAAAAGAGCAGAGGGCAGCAGAAGCCAACCCACACACAGCAGCTAATGACAGGGACTTTGTCATCCATGGAAGCAACCATGACTATCATGTCAATGAATTGCACAAGCTTGGAAGAAGCAGAATCCAACAGAAGCCAATGACAGGGCATTAGCCATGCCTGGAAGGAGAGGCAGTCAGTGTGAGCCAATGACAGAAAATTAGCCATGCTTGGGAGGAGCTGTTGGCTAATGCTAAATGCTTAGAGACAGAATACTTGTGTGCATGCCAACATTTCAACTTAGCTAAGAGGATTTGTTCACAGCTCTGTGCCAGACCTCGCTGTGATCCAACAGGTTTTCACAGTAAATCTATCAGATAGTAATTATGTTCACAAGTCTATGGTAGTTTGTTCATTAGTACAGCATTCCAGACTTTTATGTCATTTTGCGTCATCTGCCAAATGTGTTACTTTTCAGTTTAATGTACAATGGCTCCTTGCTCCTCTTCTGTAAGAATGCAAACGTTAGACAGAAATTGTGCAAGGATAAAAAAAAATTCAGTGTTGGTTGTCATTAGATTCAGCATGGATGTTATGTTGTGGTAGTTAACGTAGCAGTCTTATTAAATTGGATATTTGTGATATGTTAATGACTGTTCAAGTGAAAGTAACCTCATGCAAATAGTAACAAAAAAGAGTTTAACAAACTTTAGATGATCCCTCCATCATTTCTTAACTCCATGTTGTAAGGGCCAGTCAAAGGTTTCAGCACTTTAAGCCTGAGCTCAGCCCCTGGTAGTTGTGGCACAGAGCAGACAGGTTTCACTTAGAGAAAAGTGTAAAGTATTTAGAAGCATATAAACAGTCAAAAAGTCGAAAACACAATAGAAATACCACTCTAATTTAAAAAAGGAGAAAAATAATAATAAGGAAAGGGGCATGAAAATTACAAAAATCTAATAAGGGGAACCAGCAATATAAATGTTTAAAGATTAAAGTGGGAAAAACGGCAAGAAGTGCAACGCGCCAATGTTAGTCAATGGTCACAGTAGAAGCGAGACCTAGGCACGTTTGGCAGCCGACTGCAATGGAGTGCGGGTCAAATATACCAAGTAAATTGGCCCCACGACTGCCCTGAAGCAGGAAGCTTGAAGTCGTGAAGCAGGAAGCTTGAAAACACTTCTAAGCCTTAATCTGAAATGGCAATATGTGTTTTTTTTAAGAAAAACTCTTGTCCACTTGGGACAATCCTGAAATTCAATCTGACGACGTGGAACTGCCAGTTGGCTATTGTCACAGTCAGTCTCCTTAAACCTGTGGAGCAAATGTTTTGAAAAAGTTCCAAAACTTATTTTGGTGCCCAGAATACAGTGTTTCTGTTGCAGCAGTAAATTACATTCTGTTTATACCTAACTTGAAGTTTATGGGAACTGCTGGTGTCCCCTGTCTTAAGACACAACCGGTAACTCGGTGATATTGTTAAATATTGCATCTAGGAGTTTTGGTGACATCATAAACCTCAAGGCTCAGTGTTTTATAAATGTTACCTGAACCCCAAGACGACAATTTAGGACCATATTACACATAATACCTGTTGTGTTTTATTATATACTATATACTATATATATATATATATATATCTCAAAAATCAATCCCAAAACTGAATCTCCAGTACACCGCTACATGCTCAAAGGAATTGTAGTGTAGAGATTTTATTTGTTGTCTACACCATGTCCATGAAGCGTTTTGGCCCCTAAAAATGGCCTTGCTCACATACGTGCTGCGTTGCTAACCAAATCATTATAAATTCTCAACCTGGGATTGACATGCAAAAACAATGGCAACTGAAAAAAGACTACTGATTTGTCGAACCCCCCCATTACTGATCACATAGGAACACCAGTAAAAATATACTGATCGACTATTAATGCATAATGCAATAATTAAAAGATTTTATATTAAAACACACCTATGTAAATCTGTTAAGGCTTGTGTCCTAGGCACATCAACCAATGTTATGAGAAGATCATAAATGATCATTCTTAACACGGTGCAATATCCGCAGGTAAAAATGTTTGATTGAGAAAAGGATCACAATTATATTCAATATATACATATATACTCATACCTGTTTACATGACAGATAGCTCATAGAAAAACGAGTCTAATTAAGCCCGTAGTGAGCTTACTATGCATACTCCAATGCAACTTCGGACTGTTTGAGACCATATTAGGAGCATCTGTTGTAATGCTCCTATTTTCAAGTGCTTCTGTAATACAAAATAGTCAATAACCATATGTTTGGCCAATATATTACTTATTCTATAAGGAAGTTCTTGTTTCATTGGACAAAGCCTGTAAATTAAACATATGTATATACAGAAGTCTAGAAACCATTGGTTACAAAGACAAATGCTTATTGCCAAAAAATGAAGTTCTGAGTGTTTAAAGTGCTCAGTGTTTGAAAGTGCATATTTGTAAAAGTGCAAAATCAGGGAAGTTACACAGCAGCTATATGTATATATGTGCTAAAACAATTATTGATTCATACCTAGATCTTACTAATCTTAAGAAATCTAGTGGATTTCAATATACTGTAACTATAATACTCAACTATAATTGTATCATATTTTTAGGAAATTATGGAGATCCGCTCTGGCATTGAGGTCTTTGGGCGCTTTAGAATCCAATTCTAGAAGGAAGCGGCTCTAATTGACCTAACAGATTTTCACAATTGCCTCCTCTTCTCAAAACAGGTATTGCGCCTATAACATAATTCTTCAAACACTTGAGTTTATTGTCATGCACTTGTTTGAAGTGACGCACCAAAGGGGTAGGTAGGGTCTGAATTAACAATTGCCCTCAGATGTTGTAAAATCCTCACATGCACTTGTAGCTTGGTGTTTCAAATGTACTGAAGCCCACACGTGCATTCTAAGACAAACAACACAATCTGTTCCACATGTATAGAGACCTCGTAACGCAACCTGTATAGGGCTAAATGCTGTGATGTCATTTGAAATATTGACCCAAACCAGCACGCTCTCCAAGAGCTACATTTAAAGAAACCCTTTCTAGAAGTAAGCGAGTTAGTATTTTCAATTAATACAGGGCTGTTCTTGACTAATGCATTCTTCATTGAAAAAGCACGACAAAATGTTACATTGGGTTTCTTAGGGATTATCAGGTCTATTATAGGATCAGTTAATACTATTGGCCATTGCCTGTTACAAATTGATCTGATTGATATTTCTTGTTTGCTGTGGGTAGAAATTAATCTGATGCCGAACTCATCATCTTGACTAGTCAAACTAGGATCTTGCCTGTGGTTATTGTTTGTTCTTGCTTCAGACAGAATGGATTCCCTAGTCCTATCATTTGCTGTTTTTCATCGCCCTTTCAATGGTGCTTCTGGTGTACCCTTGTTCTATAAATCTTTCTCTGGCCTCAAACTGGCATTGGGCTAAATTACTCTCTGAGCTACATTTCGAACATATTCTCAACATCTCCCCACATGAGATGCTGTTTTTCAAATGTTTGGAATGAAAACTAGATGCATGGAGTGTGGAATTGCCCGCCGTACCTTTACGGTGTAATTTGGATTCAAGTTTGTTATTGTTGGTGTAAATCTGCACATCTAAAAAATCAATAGCTTGTGCATTAATGCACAAGTTACTTAGCTTCTGTAACGATATATCTGTAAGAAACAGTATTTCGTGTGAGATTCCTTACCTTAGAATATCCCCAGGCATCTGCCTGGATCCAGAAAGTTTTTGTCAGCAGTACCCTTGCGCGTCGGTAGGCGTTGTCTGCGACTCCGTGTCCGTCATCGGCATCGCCGGGATGACGTTGGAGTACTTAGACGGCGCCCTTGCGCGCTGACATCAGTTCTGTACATAGCTTTCCGCGCCAGGAACGTAGAGCCCTGATAGAAACCGGCACTGGTGCCATGAAACTAGGGCCCTCAACTCAAAGGGAGATACCGTAACCCTAAATATCGGTTTGCAGAACGGGGAGGATGGGTGGGGCGATAAGAAATCTAACACTAACTACTGTTTCTTACAGATATATCGTTACCAAATGTAAGTAACTTTTGCATCTGAAAGAAACAGGTTAGTGTTAGATTCCTTACCTTAGAATAGGTACCCCAGCAATACCAACCCCGGTGGTGGGTCTGCGAACCAAGATCACACCAAAAAAGAACGGACCGGCTGAAAAAGCCATCTCTTCGGACTTGGCTGTCCAGGCAGTAGTGCCTAGCAAGCGTGTGCAGCGAGGCTCACGTAGCTGCCTGACAGATGTCCTGCAAGGGGACTCCCCGACCCAGGGCAGTAGTAGCCGTCGTGGACCAAGTGGAATGGGCGCGCAGCCCCACAGGAGGCTCCTTTTCGCCAAGGAATAGAAAACCTTGATGCACAAGACGACCCACCGAGATATGGTCCGCTTGTGCACCGTCGGTCCCTTCTTAACGCCCACGTAACCAACCAATGGTCGTCCACCCAGAACTGGCATGTGCGGTCTAGATAGGAGAGAGCACATTTTGGGTCCAGACGGTGGAGCCTCTCTTCCTCTTTCGAGGGATGTGGAGGCGGAAAGAAGGTGGGCAAGGTGATGGACTGCCCGATATGAAAGGCTGTAACCACCTTGGGCAGGAAAGACGGACGAGTCCTCAGAACAACCTTGTCCGGATGGACAGAGAGGAAAGGAGGTTTAGAAGATAGAGCCTGGAGCTCACTCACTCTCCCGGCAGAGGTGATGGCAACCAGAAATGCAGTTTTAAGAGTCAGAAGATGTAGAGGACAGTTATGAAGTGGCTCAAAGGGAGCGCACATCAGATAAGTCAGTACAAGGTTCAAGTCCCACTGAGGCATCACGAAAGGAACAGGAGGAAACGTGTGTGATGCCTTTTAAGAATCTATTTACAACAGGGGACTTGGAAAGAGAAGGCTGATCAGGAAGCCTCAAGAAGGCTGATATGGCAGAGAGGTAGCCCATGGTAGTGCCCAGAGCAGAGCCCTGCTGGGCAAGAGAAAGAAGAAAGAGGAGAACCTCTGAAAGGGGGGAAGAGAGTGGATCCACAGCCTTCGCTGTGCACCATGCCACAAATTTGTTCCACCTGCAGGCGAATACAGATTTTGTGGAGGGACGCCTGGCTGCCAGAATCACATCACAGACTTCAGGAGGCAAGTAAAATGGCCTCAACTGTCACCGCTCAATCTCCATGCATGTAGGTGGAGACTGGACAGGTTCGGGTGGAGGTCCGTCCCTTGCTGCTGCGTCAGAAGGTCCTCCTGAAGAGGCAGACGAATCAGGGGATCGACTGACATGCTGAGTAGCTCGGGTACCAGTATCTTCGTGCCCTGTCCGGAGCCACAAGGATGACTTGGGCCGGTCTCGCCTGATCTTCTTCAGCACTCTGGGCAGAAGTGGTATAGGCGGAAAGGCGTACAACAGACCGCAGCTCCACTTGCGACGAAAAGCGCCTCCGAGCGAGTACCGCCTTGGAAGTTCCAAGGCGCAGAACTGATGACAAGCTGTATGCTTTGTCGCCAAAGAGGCCATCGAAGGGCATGTCCATGAGCGTGGCCTGGACATCACCCGAGAAATTGGCGGACCTCAACCAGGCATGGCGGCGAACCGCCACAATCGTGGAAATCACCCTTCCCAGAGAGTCCGTGATATACTGTCCACACCTGATGGAATAACGCGCCGCATCCCGCACTTCTGCAAGGGCTTGGGCGAGCCTGGCCCGGGCCTCCTCCGGGCACTGGGGCAGCACGTCCGCAACCGTGTCTCACAAAGAGTGGGTATAACAGCCTAAAAGGCAAGCGGTGTTAATAGACCGCAACCCCAAACTCAATGAGGAGAACAGTTTCTTCCCAAACTGATCAAACCTTTTGGATTCCCGCTCCGGGGGAGCGGTCAGGAATGTGGTCTGGGACATAGAAGCCTGGATCACCAGGCTGTCGGGGGTGGGGTGGACGGACAGAAAGCTACGGTTGCCCGGAGCCGGGCGGTGGCGTCAGACATTGTTCCGATCCACAGGGGGCATTGCAGAGGGCTTGGACCAGGTGCCCAACAGAACGTCCGTGAGGGCCTCATTGAACGTGATGAAGCAAGTTGAAGAACAAAATTTTGTTCTAACTTGCGAAGTTAATCTCTCATAACCTTAATTGAATTAATAAGCTTGTGGTGAATTTATTAATCAACTTAGTTTAAAGAATACATTATCAGTACACGCGGGACAAACTAATGTGCTATTTTATATACAGATTTGTATATGGCCTGAGACATGAAATTGGTGAAATGATAAGAACTGGAATAGTTGGTTGGCAGTCAAATTCGGTAGATGAAATCTTGAGAAAAGCAAAATATTGTAGTGATGAAATAGATGCTAAACAAAAGAAGCTGAAAGAAAAAGCTATGTGGGCACAGGTAAAAGTGGCTGAACAGCAGATAACAACTTTAGGAAATAAAAATTTTGATCAGAATCAAGGGAAATTTAAAGGTAATTATGCTCTAAGATGGCTTGATTCATTCTTGCACAATAGATCCTTCCAGATCTTCGACGGGGACACAATATCAGCCAGGAAACCCCTGAACTGTGGAGTACCGCAGGGCTCCTCACTAAGCCCTGCGCTCTTCAATGTCTATATGCAACCACTGGCTGGGCTCGTCGAACCTTCGGGTATAAAAATTGTATCATATGCTGACGATACCCAGCTAGTGGTTTCAATGACCCAGGAAGGCGCCGGTCACACCTCAGGAAGTCTGATGAACTGCCTAGAGGACATTAAAAAGTGGATGACATGCTCCTCTTTGAAACTTAATGGAGACAAAACCGAGCTCATGCTCTTAGGCCCCGCATTACCCACGTCACTTCCCTCCATGTGGCCTGGGTGTCTGGGCACCCCTCCCACTCCCAAAGAAAGCGTAAAAAGCTTAGGAGTATGGCTGGACAAAAACCTCTCCTTCTCCACCCAGGCTACTAAACTATCCGCCATCTGTTTTGGCTTACTTAGAACTCTAAGGAAAGTCCTCCCCCTCCTCCCAATGGAAGCCAAACAAGTGGCAGTTCAGGGCCTGATTCAGTCCCGGCTGGATTCAAACAACGCCCTGTATGTGGGAGCCCCTGAGACGTCCATGCGAAAGCTACAGGTGGTCCAGAACTGCGCAGCCCGCGCCCTGCTTCAGATTCCAAGGACGCAGTCTGCTAAACCCGCATTGAGCAGCCTACACTGGCTCCCAGTGAGACAGAGAGTGGCTTTCAAGGCACTATGTATTGCCCACCGAGCTTTCTGGAAGTCGGGTCCAGCGATCATTAACAAACTGATCACTCAATACCACCCTAATAGAACCCTTCGGTCCACGGAGGCCTTTCTGGCCGTAGTCCCAAGAGTACGGAGAGCTAGGACCGGAGGAAGGATGTTTTCCTTAAAGGCCGCTAAAATGTGGAACTCACTCCCACTACAAATCCGGTCCAACCCTAACCTACTCTCATCCCGCAAACAACTAAAAACCTTTCTGTTTGCCAGGCCCACTTAAATCTCAGTCTCCGCCACCCTCAGCTCTGTTCTCCATGCTTAGCGCTTGGACGCCCATTGGGCAGCAATCGCGCTTTACAAATCACAATACAATACAATTATAATAAGCCAAATTTGATGGGAAATATAGAAGAGTTAAAACAGAAACTCCCATGTTTTAATTGTGGTGAAATTGGACACTGGAAGCGAGAATGTAAGAATCCGCCCAGAAATTTTAAAAATGCATCATTAAATCCACAGATGCAGAATGGGATAAATCAGCAGCAACAGCTACAGCGACAGGTAGTGAATCAGCAAAGTCAGATACCACAACTGCCACTTCCAAACTGTGTAAATGTGCAGAGATACAGTGCAGAAACAGGATTCAGCGGAGGTGACCAGGTAAACAGACCGCCAAGAGTGAATGTGTCGAATGTGTCACAACAATATTGGTTGAAAGAAGATGGTAGGAGTGAATCTGATGAATACTTCTGACGGTGCCTGAGAGAGGAGGAACAGTGTGTGCTTGGAGCCACTCTTGAGGTAGATCAATCTGGTCCATTTGTAAATGGTAAAGCGAATGATGTAGAAATTACTTTCCTAGTGGATACAGGTGCTACCCGTTCTACTGTTAGATCAGTGGAAATAGAAAAGCTACCTCTCTCTGGTGAAAAGATCCAAGTAGTAGGTGTAGCTAATCAGCAAATTAAAACAGATTTAACTGAACCAGTTGAAGTTGAAATAGGTAAATTTAAATACATGCATAAATTTGTAGTTTGTAATAGCAGTCCTGTAAATCCTTTGTAAGATGAATTGTAAAATATATTGCTCACCGGATGGTATTGAGCTACAAACTCCAGAAGAAGATGGGCTGTACAAATTAACAATGTCAATGGTTGAGGCAGAGGAAAGTAAATTATTTCCTGTGTTTGATAAGAATAATCTACCTGAAGAAGTAAAAGACACAGTGAATGTTAAAATTTGGGATTTCACTGGAGATGAAATGGGTTTGATGAAAAATGTAGATCCAGTAAAAATATCAGTTAAACAAGGAGCAGATTATCCAAACATTCCTCAGTATAGAATGAAAGCAGAAGTGAGTGAAGGAGTTACTCCTGTAATTGACAAGTTCATAAAACAAGGTGTTCTAAAAGAAATTGAGAGTAGCCCATGTAATTCACCGATTATGGGAATTAAAAAGCCAAACGGAACTTTCAGGATTGTTCAAGATCTGAGAAAGATTAACAAAATTGTTGTTCCATGTGGCCCAGTTGTACCAAACCCAGCGGTAATTCTATATCAGATTCCGCATCATGCAGAATGGTATACGGTTATCAATTTATGTAATGCATTCTTTACTGTTCCATTGCATCCAGAGAGCCAACAAATGTTTGCGTTCCGGTTCAAAGAGCGCATATTAGCATGGTGTCGTATCCCTCAAGGGTATTTTTAATCAATTGTTAAAGAAATCCTCGGAGAATCTAGATTTACCTGGAAAATCTACGTTAGTGCAGTGTATTGATGATCTCCTTGTGGCTGCAAAAACAAGAGATAATTGCGTAACAGATACTATTACTCTTTTAAATCATCTGGCAGATGAGGGACATAAAGTATCACCTGCAAAATTACAGTTTTGCAAACAAGAAGTAAAATATCTTGGTCACAGAATTGCAAAAGGAGTCAGACAAGTGACAACAGAAAGAATAAAAATGATTCAAGCAATGCAACCTCCAAAAACTCAAAGACAGGTTAGAATGTTTCTAGGAATGGTAGGTTATTGTCGCCAATGGATTAGTGGATTTTCACTAATTGCAAAGCCACTGCAGAGACTGACAAAAGCAGACATAAAGGACACGATTAGCCTAACAGAAACTGAATTAGAAGCTTTTGAACAGTTGAAGAGAAGTTTGTGTGAAGCTCCAGCATTGGGAATGCCGGACTATGAAAAAGAATTTGAGCTGTATTGCAGTGAAAGAGAAGGATGTGCATTATCAGTTCTGATTCAAAGACATGGAAGACTGAGAAAGCCAATAGCATATTTCTCAGCTGTTCTTGACCCTGTTGCAAAAGCATTACCAGGTTGCTTAAAAGCAGTAGCTGCAACAAGTGTAAGCTTGGAACAAAGTGAAGGAATAATAATGGGATTTCCTGTAAAAGTATATGTACCACACTCAGTTGATATTCTCCTCACAAGAAGCAGAACACAACACTTGACAAATAGTAGGTTAACTAAATATGAAAAGGTTATTCTTGGCTCAGACAATGTTTCAATGGCGAGATGTGTGAATTTAAATCTTTCCACATTACTACCTGATGGAACTGAGACAGAAATCAGGGATGAGGTTGATCATGAATGCCTGGATGTGTTAGAATATTGTTTGTTGATGGTTCATGCTTAAGAACAGATGAAGGTGTTCTGAATGCAGCATATTCTGTGTGTACAGTTGCAGATGTAATTGAAGCCTCCTGTCTCAAAGGAATTCGTTCAGCTCAAGTAGCAGAATTGATTGCTTTGATTCGTGCATGTGAATTGGGAAAAGAGCTAAAAGTTACCATAGTGACTGATAGTCAGTATGGATATGGTGTAGTCCATGACTATGGCCAGCTCTGGTCTCAAAGAGGTTATTTAACTTCTGCGGGATCACCAATCAGAAATGCACAGTTGATCAAAAGACTGATTGACGGAATTCAGTTACCAGAGAAAATTGCAGTTGTAAAGTGCACAGCACATAAAAAAAGAGAAGATTACATAACAAAGGGAAATTCATATGCTGACAATTGCAAAATTCTGTGCTAAAGAAAATATGGCAATCAATCGGGGAAAAAGAAAATGAACATGTTTTGAACTCACTTATGCTAATATCTGTAGTTGAGACTTGGTAGGGAGTAAAACAGTTGCAAGATGAAGCAGATGATGAAGAGAAAAACGCATGGTTAAAAGCAGGATGCAGACAGAGAGAAGAAGATGAGGTTTGGGTTTACAAAGATGACAGACCAGTAATGCCAGACAGTATGATTTCTGACATGGCACGCATGTACCATGGTACAGGACATATTGGAAGAGATTCAATGATTAGATTATTTAGACAGACATGGTACAATCCAAAATTCAGAATAATTGCAGAATCCCTTTGTCAGAGGTGCCTTATCTGTCAACAGATTAACCCAAATTAAAAAAACGTTGTGAGCTTGGGAACAATAGGGCGGGATGGTGGTCCATTTACCAGAATACAGCTAGACTTCATTGACATGCCACCTCACAACAAACTCAGATATGTCTTGGTGATAATCTGTCTGTTTTCAAGATGGGTAGAAGCATTCCCAACACGTCGCAATGATTCAATCACTGTGGCAAAATTGCTTTTGAGAGAAATCATACCAAGGTATGGATTTCCTGTGACGGTCGAGACAGATCGTGGCACACATTTTGAAAACAGATTGCTACAATTGGTTTGTGAGGCATTGGATATAAAACAAAAGTTACACTGTGCTTACAGACCAGAAGCATCAGGTGTTGTTGAACAAGTGAATGGTACAATAAAAAACAGAATAGCAAAAATGTGTTTAGCTACAGGAATGAAGTGGACTGATGCACTTCCACTTGTTTTGATGTCTTTGAGAAGCATTCCAGAATGAAAACAGGTTTGAGCTCTCATGAAATTTTAATGGGTAGGGTAATGAGGCAAGCATTTGTTCCAGTTGATAAACTGTTGAGCATTAATGATAGCATCATAATGGATTACTGCAAAAATCTATCTGATGTGGTGACTTCTGTGTTCCATCAGGTGGGTACTGAAGTCATTACAAAAGAGAAAGAACCAGCTCATGATCTGTTACCAGGTGACTGGGTGAGGACAAAAGTTCACCGAAGAAGAAACTGCCTAGTACCAAGGTGGCAGAAGGCAAGACAGGTGATATTAGTCACAACAAATGCAGTAAAGTGTAGGGGGTTGAAGAGATGGATTCATGCTAGCCACACTATTCGTGTGCCAGCTCCTGAGAATCCTCACGAAGGTGAAACAACAGCTGATTCAGATTCAGAAGAAGAACCTGAAAGAAATCCAGATCCTCAAGATCGACAAGAAAGTTGACTTTCTTCATTCAATGAGGCATTGAATGAAGAAAATGAAGAGATTGTGATACTAGATTCTGAAGAAAATGATGAAGATCTGCTGGATCAAGAAGCAGAAAAAGAGACTGAACAAGGAGTGATCCAAGATCAAGATCAGGAGAGTATTGAAAAGCAGATTGGGAGCTCTGGAAGAAGGAACGAAAATTCTGAAACTGGAAAATTGGAAGTAATTGAAGAAGAAGAAGAAAAAGAAATTCCAAGTACCAGCTATAAGGATGATGTTCCTAACAGAGTGAAACTGCCGAGTAAAAACGTTCCTGTATCTAAAAATCTGATTATTAATGAATCAGCTGACAACACAGAAAGTGAAACAGATGAAAGTGGAGATGAATCGAAAGAGGGGAGTATGTTCAAGTAATTTTTCCTTTTTCTTTTTTGAAAGGCTGTTGTTTGTAAGTTAAGATGCCTTCTTATAATAATAATTCGAGATGCTCAATTTTTAAAAGATGTTGCAAATTGTCTTCAATATGTGTAATCTTGATTATTTTAGTTTGGTTAATTTTAGCTGTCATTTTTCCTTTTGGAATAGATAAAGAGATGTATAAAACTAATATGACTAGTAAAGTTGTGGTTAATCATGATAAAGTTGATAAAACTGATAACATTATTGTGCATAGACCAGAGATTTATCAAGATAGATCTGTTGGAGATTTTTCTAGTAATACCTTTTCTAGACTTTTATCTGAATATGTTAAGGTGATGGATGCAAAAGATTGCTACATTTGTGTGAAATTACCTACTTCTGTCTTTGAAGGTGTAACATATAATCTGCTTCCTCTTACTTATGGCATAACCTGCAGTGTAATAGCTAGCTTGTTTTATCAAACTGGTCGTCTGGAATATTACTACTCTGATTTTGACGACATTTTTGCAAACTTAAAAGTTGTAGATAGCTTGAATAAAGTGAAATATGCTAAACAGATGAGGGAATTTTTCTTAGTAACCAATGAACTCACTTATGAGTATGCTTTTAGAAATAATTTAACATGTAAATTGAGATCAGAAGAAAAGACGTTCTTAAATATGGTGGAAGAGGGAAGGGCAATTTACAAACGAAATGAGATGATGAAACATACTAAGTCTAAATTTTGGCAGATGGAAGATGATAAGCTCAATGGTGGAAATGAAAATGTTGCAATTCACATAGATAAACCTGTTAGTGGAAAATTCTGCATTAGAAGAGATAATACTTTGTTTCATAATTATTTTGTAGGTGCAAATCAATTGAAGACACTTATCGTATTATAGGGGTTGGGGATTTAAAGGAGGCAAAGATCCAATTTTTCCTGGAATTTTATTTTATTTGTGGGAATAAAGCTTATTACAATCTCTCTGACCACTGGTATGGGACTTGTTATGTTGGTTTAGTTTTTCCAAAATGTTTTCATGTAAATAGAAATGCAAAAGGTCCATTTGAAATTGGCAATCACCTGAATAGATTTAGAAGGGAAAGCTTTTCAGAAATAATGGGTGACATATTTGGAGCAATAATACCTATGGTAGGAATAACCCTGAATGCAAATAAAATCAGAAAAATGTCTACAATTGTTGATAGATTGTCAACTGATACTGCAAGTGGATTTCAATTAGTGAATACAGAGCTTATTGCTATGAGAACAATGGTAATGCAGAATCGTCTTGCTCTAGACATTTTGCTAGCAAAAGAGGGTGGAGTCTGTGGAATTTTGCATGTTCAACATTGCTGTACTTTAATCCCTGACAAGAGTCGAAATATAGGAATGTACATTAGAAATATTACAGAATTACATGATGAGGTAGAACCTTTAGAAGATGATAGTTTTTCAGAACGTTTAAGTAAAAGATTTACAGCAATCAAACACTGGTTTCAAGAGATTGGTAGTTCAATTATAGGAAAAAGAGTTTTTCCTTTAATAGTCATAGCTATAGTGATACTTTTGTTAAAAATTAGTTGCATGATACACAAGAGAAGAAAACATGTAATGGAAAAGAAAAGAATTTGCAAACTTAGAAAGGAGAAAGAAAAAGAAATAGAATTAGAAGAGTTTCGGAGAACTCAATATGAGAGTTGCAGAAAAGTAAATGAATCTAAACTCTAGAAATACTAATATTAAGAAAGTCCAAAACATGTTCAAGGGTTGAAAAATGTATAAATGTTTGGGTATTGTTTGGTGATTTTTAAATCACCAGATGAGGGAGTTGATGAAGCAAGGTGAAGAACAAAATTTTGTTCTAACTTGCGAAGTTAATCTCTCATAACCATAATTGAATTAATAAGCTTGTGGTGAATTTATTAATCAACTTAGTTTAAAGAATACATTATCAGTACACGCGGGACAAACTAATGTGCTTTATGTCGCAAACTTAAAGAGAAAAATAATAAACTAACCTTGTCTATTGTCTTTGTCAGTATTAAATGCGGCTGTTTAACTAATGGCATGTGCTTATTTGTGTGCTTATGTTATGTCTTTCTGTGACAAAAGCATTAAAGAGTTCGTGTGGTTCCTGAAGGAAAGGTAGATATAATGCTGCTTATTTGTGCTTCAGCTAGGTAACATAATTAACAGGATTAATTAGCAAAGGGGGTGGGTAACAGAATGGGTCTCAATTATTTAATTAATTGATGTCTTGTGTTTGTTTAATAATAGTTTCCAAAGTGAGGCCTAAAGGCGGTTCAGAAAAATGGTTGCAGACGCTAAACTTGTCCAGAGTGGAGCCTTGCACATGCGCAGCTGTGAAGATTTTTACTGCATCGACATTAATAATTGAAAAAGCAGTTCTCTGGCTGAGTTGAACGTGCTCAGAAAGTAAAGGCTCAGGGACAGGAACTTAATGTGTCTGCCAAGGCTAGGAAGTGATATGTTCAAGACTCGGGAAAAGTATCAATCTGAGGAAGCTGAAAGACGTGGAAGTGAGAGACAATAGGGCTTATGTGAAGCCTGAACTTGGTTAAGAATTGGTTAAGAATTGGTGATGATTTAATTGTGGACTGACACAGGTCAACCAATGGGAAGCGTGGATTTCTTCGAAAGTATGCAAAATGTAGAAAGTTTAGTTAGAAAGAAAGGTATAAAACCTGACACCATGAGCAGGGAAAAATCCCTTGCTGCTTGCTGATCTGATTCCTGAATGACGTGACATGCTGTTGGACTTTGGCGCACGTAAGGACAGCAGACTTTAATGATTTTTTCCTTTCTAGGTGATGATGCTAATATTTCATGTTTCAGGTTTTGCTTTGAAAATGTCAGTTTATTAATTCATTTCCTCACTAAAATGCTGCTTTCTCATTTGCTTATAAAATAACGATTTTAAAACGGAAATGCTTTTTCCTTATGAATAATAAAGTTATTATTATTCATGATCTAGTTACCATCAGTTGATTCAATCGCCTTAGTGGCTTGTTTAATGATAAGAGATGTTTTAAAACCATGGTGAAAATAGTTAAACTGCAGTTGTATATAATAGTGTAAATAATTATGAGTAGTTTTCATTAATCAGGCCACATGATTCAGTCGCTCAAAAATTGTCTCATTGGTGTTATGGGCCTTTATATGTGTTTCATGATTAATGGTGAGTATTGAGGTGATAGATAGAGTTATTAAGACAGTTTTTCAAACGGAGCGCTGGATCAAACGGCAGTAGAGGCTCCGAGGAGCTTACTGGCAGCTGAAGCACCTCAGTGAAGAGGTTAGTCCTCGCGGTCGCAGCTGGGAGCTCAAGAGCCAAGGCCTTACACCCTCCTCCCTAGCCACGGAGGGAGGAGAGATGAATCCAGTGTCGGGGGATGTATCCAGACCACTAGCCTCCCCTAGCTTGTCTGCCCAGTCCTGGCTCAACTGGCACTACTGTGCCAGAGGGTCCTCAGACCCCTCCCAGTCCTCCCCTTCATCCGTGTCCTGGTAAACAGGCTGGAATGACGGAGCCGGGTCCTAAGTGAAGGCCTCACCGATTGATGCCTGAGATGGCGCCGAGCGGCGCCGTTCCGACGCCGGACCCGGACCGGGGCTGAAACTGGGGCCGACGTCATCCGAGGATGGTGCCGGGAGCGACACCATGGGGGTCGGCACCAGCGGAGGGGTCATGCAGTCAACTGGCGTCGACCGGGATCCAGGCACGGATTCCACAGGGGTCGGCGGAGTCAGGACCGAAGTAGACGATGGCGCCGGAGCCCCGGGCCGCCTAGGCCCCAAGTTGGGTCTGCGGTGCCCGAAGGCGCGCCAGCAGGCCTCAGTGGAGGGAAGTGAGTCCTCATGGCAATGAGGAAATCACGAATCTCCTGAGGCATCGCTCGCAGGCCAGGGACCGGAGGGTATGGGCCTGAGGCATCGCTCGCAGGCCAGGGACCGGAGGGTATGGGCCTGGAGGGTATGGGCTCTGATGGAGCCGCACGGGCAGTGTCGCCTGAACCCGCGCGAGAGGGGAGTCAGAAGAGCGATGTCACCTCTTCGACTTCTTCTTGGAGTGCCTCGACTTACATTTGATCTATCGATACTTGTGCATTGCTCTCCATATTCAAAGTGGTATCCATTTGTGTCTCAGGTTGAGTTTTGTTTGCATGGATTTTTGCCAATTTTAACTTCCTAATGTACTTATACAAATCAATGCGTACGTGAGTGTAATCGAAATGTGCTTCTGGGCAAAATGACAGTCCTTTATTTAAAAACAACAATGCAAGATCTCAAAAACATGTTTGACCTCATGTATGGAATGGAGGATGATGCAATGACTGAATTAGAAGTCTTAGAGCAATTGGAAATTGATACCAGCAAGCAAATGGACACTGGATTAAGAAGGAAATCCAGATACTTTCCTGCACTGTCACCAGGCAATAAAATCGATTTGTTCTCTGGTGCAATGATAGAGGAGCTCGAAAGGCTGCCCAAACAACGAAACATCAATCAAAGGGACAATCTAACAACAAAAGAAAGAGCCGTAGTCAAAAAATTGATGGAAAATGAATACATAACTATAAAACCCGCCGACAAAGGGGGAAATATCGTAATAATGGATACGAGTGACTATGTCGGAGAAGCCTTAAGACAACTAAACGATGGGAACAACTATTGCAGGTTGAAAACAAATCCAATGGAGAAAATGACTAAAGATCTAAAAGAAAAATACAAGGATGGTATGAGGAACAACTATTCAATGATGATGAATGCAAATTTTTGACAACTGAATTTCCAGTCACCCCATGTATTTATTTTCTCCCGAAAATACATAAGACCATGATCAATCCACCGGGAAGACCTATAGTATCTTCCTGCAATTCCCTATATGAAAATCTATCCAAATATGTGGACACATTTTTAGCTCCCATTGCTCAAAGTATGAGTTCATACCTGAAAGTTACGGGAGACTTCCTTAGGATATTAATGGGAATAACATGGGATCCGAACTTTCTCCTGGTTACCATCGATGTGGTATCATTAAACACATCCATCAGACATGATATCGGAATGACAGCGTGTGAATATTTCTTAAAACAACGGAGTATCACATTACTGAATCACACTAAAATGCTTCTTAACATGATTAATATTTGTCTTACAAACAATGTCTTCCTATTTAATACAGAATTGTTCAAACAGCTGTGTGGAACAGCAATGGGAATTTCATTTTCCCCTAACTATGCCAATATCACCATGGGGTGGTGGGAACGAACCATTGCTTGGGACACAAAATATCAACTTGAGATGGACAAGGTAATTTTATGGGTACGTTATATCGACGACCTATTCCTTATCTGGAATGGAACAGACAAAGATTTCCAGGAATATTTTGCTAAACTGAACCAAAATGAAGTGAGTTTACAGTTCAGATGCACTACCAGCAAGAAACAAATTGATTTCTTGGATACTAAAATCTTCATAGAGAACAACAAAATAGAGTCCACCTTGTTCAGAAAGAAAACCGCGACGAATGGTGTCCTACACGGGACGAGCTTTCACCCCAGGCAACTAGTGAATAGTATCCCCTATGGGGAGTTCATTCGAATAAAGAGAAACTGTTCAAAAGAAACTGATGCGGAAGACAAAATTCAAGAAAGTAAAAGCAGATTCAAAGCACGAGGATACAATGAACGGGTACTCAATAAATGTAAAAAGAGAGCTGATCAAAAAAACAGAACTGAAATACTAACGGAAAAACCAAAGGACACGACAGAGAAAAATCCTCCAAGATTCATAACAACTTATAGTAAAGAAAGTGGAAGCATAGTGAACAAGATGAGAAAGTATTGGCATTTGATCTCAGGGGATCCTGATATCGGAGAATTAGTAGGTAATAAACCAACTGTAACCTACCAAAAAAACACCTCACTAAAGGATATGCTAGTTAAAAGTCATCTTCAAACAAAACAGAAGACAGACTGGCTCACGAAGCAACAAAAAGGATTTAAAGCATGCAAATCTTGTAAGGCCTGCAAAATAGGCAAAAATATGACAAACATTCAAGAACCAAATGGCAAAATCATGGCAATTGAAGAGAACATAACATGCACATCAAAATTTGTCATCTACATGATAGAATGTAAGTGCGGTAAAAAATACATTGGAAGCACAACATGCATGTTAAAAAAGCGTATCTTGGAGCACATACGTGCAGTAAAGAATGCAAATATGGCATATGCTACAGCCAAACATATGATGATATGCCAAAAAGGTGATTGGAGAGCAATGTGCTTCTACGGAATCAAAATGGTACCAGAAGGTAACCGTGGAGGGGATCATGTCCGAAGGCTACGTCAAGCTGAATCACTACTCATCATTAAATTCAGAACTAAACAGCCGGCTGGTATCAATAATGATGAGGAACTTTATGTTCATTTGGAATAAGTGGTCTCAGAGAAAATATGAACTAAAATGAATGCGAGATGGGTACTACACCATCACTGAAGCAACAATGATAAAATGGAAGTATGATGCCGGGTACTAACCCAGAATACTCCGAAAAATGAACGACATTTAATACTATAAGACTCATTAAAAAGCGCAATTGTCTTTCTGTTGTGTGTAAAGTTTTGATAACTGTCAAACTACATATCCCACAATGCCACTTAAGGGCAGAGGTGGGTATATAAGTAGAAATTGAAGAAGGACTTACCAACCGTGAGCAAAGCCTTGTTGGCTGAAACACGTTGGTGGGGGAGAGCTTGCTATTAAAAGAAGCAAAAACCATTTGGTGTGCCACATCCTTTGTCCTGAATGATTTAAAAAACTGACCTGGACCCGGTCCCCATGACGAGCACCGGCTGTGGAGCGCCCCTGAGCGAAGGGGCACTTTGGAGGATATGGATATGGATATGGATATGGATATATATATATTTCTGCAGATCTGATGCTTTCAGCACGGCTTGCAACAAACAAATGACCTGAATACAATAAAAATAAAATAGTAGATTACCAAAATCGGAATAAATCATAGCATCTTTCCAACTATCTGTGCAATGGTCAAGTTTTTCTGAACAATGTTGTCCAGTTACAGTTAGAGAAGAGACTAATCCCCAGGTAATTGAACACACTTATTTTAGGATACAGTACAATGTTAATAATCTGTAAGCCATCGGTCTTGTACCTGAAATGATAACCTTAGATTTGGTAATGTTAACAATCAGTTCTGCTGCTTTGCATACATACTGAAGGACTTCCCATTAGTTCTTAAAATACCTAGTGCAGCGGAGGGGAGCCAGAGTGCGGGACCGGATAATGCGACACTTATGGCGGCGATCACCCAATCCAGAGACATGCTTGACGCCAAGATAGGTGCGGTTGGGGCGGATGTGACCTTGCTGTGCCAAGACCTTCGCAACGCGGTGACCCGCATCACGGAGGCGGAATCCAGGCTTTCGACAGTAGAGGATGATGTGGGGACCCTGAAACAGAAAGTGGCCGCGATGGAGAAGATTCAGAGGGGCCTGGCGCTACGGGTGGAAGATGCCGAAGGGCGGGCGCGCAGGAATAACCTCCGCTTTGTGGGATTTCCCGAGGGCTGCGAGAAGGGGAATATGGAAGGCTTCTTGTCCCAGTGGTTGGAGACATGGTTACCCCCTGACGCGCTGTCACGGTGCTTTGTGATAGAGCGCGCCCGTAGAGCCCCGACGCAGAAACCGCCAACAGGTGAGCGGCCCAGACCGGTGATTGCACGGATTTTGAACTTTCACGACAGGGACACCATCTTAAGGGAGGCGAGGGCGAAAGACACTGTCATGTTCGACAATCAGAAAATCATGATCTTCCCGGATTATACGAATATGGTGCAGCAGCAACGACACTCCTTCTTAGCGGCTAAAGCGAAGCTACGCGACCTGAAGCTCCAGTATTCTCTACTCTATCCGGCCCGCCTTCGAGTGATTTTCCAAACGCGGACCCACTTCTTTGACTCCCCGGAGGACGTCTTCAAGTGGACGGATGAGACGGTGAGGGTTCGGCCGCATGCTCAACCGGGCCTGAACCCGGGTCCATTCAGGAGCTCCTCACCGGAGCAGGCCGACCAACGTATCCGGGGAAAGAGACACAGAGTTCTAGGTCACGGCAGCACTCCTCTTCTCATGCTGGGGCGAGAGATTGTGCACCTACAGACTCGGACCAATCTAACAAGGACAATTGAAGGACGTTGGAGTGTAAGGTGACTTATTGCTGTGGTAGATCTTGGCAGTGTGTGGCTGATTAGTATGTCCTGCTGCTCAACTAGTTTTGGAACTGGATACCTTGACACTGTTCGCTATACATGTTGAGGATGATGTGGGGCTGCGGGGTGGGGTTCGGGGTGCTATATTTTAGGGGCTACATCCCTCCTTCATAGGCGGGGTTTGGTAAGGGGGGGTTTCCTAAGGGTTGAGTGGGTAGTTGGGATCCATTGGTATGGTCGGCTTTGGGCGCTCTGTTTTGGGCCCGAGGTCGCCCATGCCGCGACAGATACTTCTGTGTTCTATGAGGTATAGGGGTGGGGGGTGGGGATTGAGAGATGGGAAGTTCAGGGGGGTGTTTTGGGGGGTGCGGGTGGGGGGAGTGGGGGGGTGTTCAGTTAGTTGTGCACGTGATTTTCATGCTGAGCTGGTGCTACGTATAAGGGCCTGCTGTTGGGAGCTTTTGCTTTGTGTTCCCTGGGATCATGGTTGATGCACTGCCTCCGGGGCCCCATGGGGTGTCTATGCGCATATTGAGCTGGAATGTCAGGGGAATGCTGGATAAAATAAAGAGGGGTGACGTTCTGCGATGGGCAAAGAGGGAGGGAGCGGATGTCCTGCTCTTGCAAGAAACACATATGATGGGGACGAAAGCACTTTGCCTGCAAAGATTTGGCTACCACCAGGTTTTCCATGCCGGCTTTGAGGGGCTCTAGAGGGGTCGCCATCTTGATCCATAGACGACTTGCATATGTGCATGAGAGACTCTGGTTTGACCCGCAGGGCAGATATATTGTTGTGAAGGGAATGGTGGGTGCGGAGCCGGTTGTGTTTGGGAGTGTCTATGCCCCTCCCCCTCTGCAATGGTCTCTGGCTGAACGGCTGTTTGCGGTATGGGCGGAGGACCCGGAGTCCCTGGCTGTGCTTGGTGGAGATTGGAATGAGGTGCTAGATGCGACTGTGGACCGTCATCGGTTACGGGAGCGCCTGTGGTGGCCGCCCCCTCTCGATTGCGTGCGATGGTAGATGGCCTGGGCTGGGTGGATGCTTGGCGACATCTGCATGCTGAGGCCAGAAAGTATACGTATGTTTCGGCAGTGAATGTCTCCTTTTCACGGCTGGATTGTGTGTTTGTGCCCAGCGGGTACTTGAGCAGAGTGCGAGGGGCGGCCATTCTGCCTCGTGGGTTGTCCGACCACTTACCCAGTGGCTGTAGATGTTGAATTGTGCAGGCGGAGGCAACCATTCCGGTGGCGAATGTCCCCATGGCATCTCCAGCAAGCTGACTATGTCCATCATATGAGGGGGGTGATAGCCCACTATTGGCAGGAAAACCTCGGCAGGGACACTGAGGTGTCATTAGCTTGGGAAGCTATGAAGCCCACGCTTCGTGGAGTAGACATAGCGTGGTGCGCGGCGGCTCGCCGCCGACGCAGGGAGGCCATAGTTGCGGCGGCGGCGCGTGTAGAGGTCCTCGAGAGGCGGTGCCAAGGGAGGGAGGTGGCGAAGCTGTGCGGTTACTCCTGCAGGCGCAACAGGCCTATGCATATGTATTGCTTGATGAAGCTCGACAAGCATGGCTCGCCACCCGCAGTAGGATTTTTCAATGGGGGACAAGTCGTGCACTATGCTCCATCGACTGTGTCAGAATACCATGCAGCCAATTACGCTGCCTGGACTTACGGATGATGCTGGAGTTACTATGACGGATCCGGTAGAACTGGCGGCTAGCTTCGCGCGATATTACGCGGAACTTTATGCGCCGCAGGACTGCCTCCCGGCCGACGCAGCGGACAAGTTTATTGCTGACCTGCCCCCAAGGGCTGTCTCTGACGAGGCGCGGGCGATCTTGGACCTTCCGATTACAGGGGAGGAGTTGGGAGACGCACTGGCGCAACTCAACACGGGAAAGGCGCCCGGGCCGAGTGGTTTCCCGTGCGAATTCTACTAGAAGTTCCAGCTCCAACTGGGGACTCACTACAAGGCGGTCCTGGAGGCTGCACGCGAGTCGGGTCGGTTGCCCGCTGATTGGCGACATGCTGAGGTGGTGGTGTTCCAGAAACCGGGTAGGCCGCCTGCTAAGCACGACTCGTATCGCCCCATATCGCTGCTTAACATAGAGGCTAAACTACTGGCAAAAGTGCTGGCGAACCGGCTTCTCCCCTATGTAGCGGATCTGGTTCATCCGGACCAGGCAGGCTTTATGCCGCACAGGGCGACGCGACACAATGTTAGACGGGCACAGACAGCCATAGATGCGATGGGGGCCACGGGTGAGCGGGCTGCCCTGTTTCTAGCAGATATAGATAGGGCGTTCGACTCTGTGAGTTGGGCCTACTTGTTTGCGCTCCTGCCTCACCTTAATCTGGGCCCAGTCTTTATCTCATATGTTCGGCTGCTTTACACTGACATCACGGCAGCTGTGCGGGTCTCGGGTGCTGTTTCCGTGCGGTTTCCAATCGGACGGGGGACCCGTCAGGGCTGCCCACTGTCCCCTTACCTGTTTGCGCTAGCTATGGAACCCCTTGCCTCCTGGGTGCGCATTGATGCGCAGTTGTAAGGTTTCAGATGGGACGGGGGACGCACTGACAGGATTGCGCTGTATGCAGACGACGTCCTATTCTTCCTTACAGACCTGGATAGGTCAGGCCCGCGGGTATTAGACATTATGCGCATCTTCGGAGAAGTCTCGGGTCTGTACCTTAACCCGCGTAAGTCCACCCTATGGGTATTGGGCGATGGAGCGCGAGCGGGCCACTGGGCGTCGGCCCTGAAGGTGGCGGTTGGAGGCCTGTTGTACCTGGGTGTGTTCTTGTCCGAATCTGCGTCGATTTCTTGGGAGCGGAATGTGGTGCCGGTCTGGGATAAAGTTCAGTCGGACCTTAAAACGTGGGCGCGGATGCCCCTTACTATCTTTGGCAGGTCTGCGATATTTAAGATGGTTGCACTTCCGCGCCTTTTATATCAGCTACAGAATCACCCACATCCGATTGTACCCCGGTGGTTTCGGCAGGTTAACTCGGCATTGGGACGCTTCTTATGGGCTGGGGGCGCCGCCAAAGTGGCGCTGCGTACGTGTTTTCTATCCACTTACTGTGGTGGGCTTGCGACATCGGACGTACTGTCCTACTACCAGGCCTCCCACTTGTTAGTCCTAAACGAATGGTGGTACGGAGATAGAGGGGACCCAGCATACGCCTTGGAGCACTTGCTGATGGGGGACCACACCTTGCATACGATTCTATACTCGGCCACACTGCGGCGGCGGCTGCCCCGTGCCACACAGGTGGTATTTACGATATGGCGACAAGCGCTGTGCCGCATGGGTTGGTGGGGCAGACTGACGGCCGAGACTCCACTGTGGCATAATGGACAACTCCCCGCATTGGCCACGCTGTCGGGGTTTGACGGATGGGATTCAATTGGGATCTCATCGCTAGGTCACGTTGTGTCCGGCACGGCACTCAAGTCGTTTCAAGAGCTCAGAGTTGAGTATCATATGCCCAACACCCAATTTTTTAAATACCTTCAGCTCCGCCACGCGCTTGGACCTAGTTTGGTGGGCTTGGAGTCGCTGCCGGAGTTCAGCCCTCTAGAGGCGAAGGTTTTTATGGGAGACCTGGGCGATAAGAAAGTGTCCCGCATATACCAAACATTGGTCACTCACTGCTCCTCCCCCCTCCTTAAACTGAAGGAGGCCTGGGAGCGGGACATTTGCCCACTAGATGAGGATGATTGGAGGGAGGCTCTGGAGACCCCACGGGGTGCAGCTATAGCGGTGCACCTGCGGCTGATTCAGTTCAAATATCTACATAGGGCCTATTATACGCGAGAGCGATTGTGGAAGGCGAGCTTGATTGGGTCCCCGGAGTGTTTGCGATGTGGTACTGAAACGGGTACGCTGCTGCATACTGTGTGGTCCTGTACTGGTCTGTCCCGGTTCTGGCGGGGTGTATGGAGCTGTCTGTCGGAGGTACTGCCATGGGATCTTCCCCAGACTCATCGTCTGGCCCTTCTCCACATACTAGAGGGTGTTGGGGGAAACATTTATAAGCGTCATCTGTTGCTGCTGGGCCTTGTCGTTGCCAAGCGGGACTTGGCGCAGGCGTGGAAGAGTGAGCGGGCTCCCCCGTTGAGTGCTTGGAAGGCAAGGATTGATTATTGCATGTGGTTGGAGCGCCCGGTGTTTGAAGCAAGAGGGTGCCCCCCTAAACATTTCAAGATCTGGAAGAGGTGGGCGGAATATAGGGGTTTGACATTGGATCCCCCGGTGGAACCGGATGACGGAGAAACAGATTTGATGGCCGGGCAGCAGGCCTGAGGAGACGCTGGCTCTCTTACTAGATACGAACGATTATTGGTGACCGGTGATGAGTACGTGCACGGGGTTAGGGAGGGATAAGGGGTGGGTAGTGGGTTCGTTGGGGGGTGCTGGGTGGGGCTGTTTTTGAGTGGGGCTTGCATTTTGCTCCTGTATGCTTATCATTGTGGCAGGATTCTCCTGACTGTGGAGGACTGTATTTCTGCTTTACCTGATCGATAAAATCAATAAAAATTTGTTGTGAAAAAAAAATATACCTAGTGCATCATCTTCAAATGTTAATATCAGGACCATTTCGTGCTCCACTGGAGCGACAGCCACATTCAAAATCTAAACTTATAAGTCATACATGATCTCGGCCTTCATGCAGACCTTTCCATAGATGTGCTATGGAGAGAACAACCTCCCTTAGGGCAAAGCATCAATGAATCAAAATAAATCAACAGTCACATTAATGTCTTTAAACCCTGGGTAGAGTTTTCTCTTTATCCTCCTGTATGGTTCATAGTAACCAAATTAAGATACAGACATTACTTCAGAAGACCTCCTCTCTAATAATACCAGCTTGAGTGTGGTGGGATGATATCATTTTATTCTTTTCAGGACTTTAGTGGCTTAATTGTACACTTGCATTACCAATTGGGGAGGTCAGTCGGAGGTCAGTCTACAGCTGATTGTGCTATTAAGCTTGCTTTTTTTCCGAAAATCACATTTATGTTTATTCCTTACAAATAAGTGAAGTATCGTCAGTGCTAAGAATGGTATTTCATATACAAAGTAGTATTGCACCTCACCCCGTTGAATAAGACTTATACATGACTATTAAGCTTGCTTTTTTTTCCGAAAATCACATTTATGTTTATTCCTTACAAATAAGTGAAATATCGTCAGTGTTAAGAATCGTCAGTATACAAAGTAGTACTACACCTCACCCCGTTGAATAAGACTTATACATGTTGACAGAAAGCAAACCCAGTCCAGCAGTTTTGCGTGCTTTTAACTACTTGAAGAATCTAGAATGACTGCTATATTACGCAAGGGAATTGCAACAGGAAACGATCAAACTATGGCAGCTATAGCAACTGCTTGTGTCTGATTAAGACATTTATGTATCAGCTATGTATCAGCTATATATAATTTATGATTCTACTACTGAATATTGCCATGAAGAATATCGACATACATGAATATCGAGGCACAAAATATTGAAAGGTAAGTGTACAGGGAAATACAGCTTTATTATTTCTTAACTCCACATCTATATATGTACCACTTAGGGACATAAATGTGGAGTTAGGTATAGAAAATTTAGAGTTACTTATCAGTGAATATTTGTTTTCAATATTATTTCCCCTATATTTAGTATTCTTACTTCGATATTTAATATGCAAATAGTCACTAATATAGGAGTCAGTTACTTACCAAACTGACTGAATCCTGAGTGCAAAGGGGCTGCTTTAAACATAGAGTACAGCTTCACTTGCCTGATCTCACTTCTCGCGATTCGGAATTCAACCGCCAAATTTAGTATTATTCGACACTCAGGCTGAGCTCTCTGTGTCTTCGTAGGAGCCACTGGCATGACCGATCCTCAGAAGTCACTGAAGCTTTGCTGTGCGGGTGCTGTGTTCAAATCACCCACAGAACAAAGATTTTTATTTTTACAAAAAGAAATTCTCAAAGCATGAATGTGTTGAAAAACAAAGAGTATGGCATTGGGTGTTTTTTCTTACTGTTTGAGAGCCATTCCTATTTCCTGTTCAGGACCACCAGGCTTTCCCTAGCAGTCCAAAAAAAAAAGATGTCAGTACATCTGAACTCAATAGGACAGACAGTCTGGCGTCCATTGAATGCTGGCCCAATGTTAGTCACATCATAGGTCAAAGGTTTCCGCCCGCTAAGGTTCCACAAGCTGAAACACGGCAATTCCCTGACCTCTACATAGGGTGGGGAAACCCTTGACTTTGTCAGACAGGGTACTCTGTCATATTTGTGGCAGAGCATCCTGCCTGCCAACTTCCAAACAACCCTCTATGTCTGTAGAAACTCAATTTAGTATGTTGAACTGAGAAAGGGGCATGTGTAGATGGCTGCCCAGAGCCGAATTCAAGAAAAAAAGAAATGTTTGTCTATCAACCCCAAAAGATACAAGGAAAAATAATAAAGTGAAAGCATAGAAAAATAGAAATCAAGCTTCTAATGTGCCAAATGAATAAAGTAGCTTAGTAGAACCATTGAATAAAGTTACCTTTAAAATGAGGTGTAATATCAGAATATTGTTGTCGGAATATCATCTACAAAATAGTGGCTAATGGGCTGGTAATAACAGATATGTCCCCAAAGGGATGACTTTATTGCAAACGATACTTAGCACACAATATTCTTACATAGAATCTGGAATGGATCTTACCTGTAGAGGGTAGTGGTATAACAGTTGAATGGTAAAACTTGGGTTTATTCAGATAACATACATTTTTATTGTTACTACAAATTTTGATCAGTGATCAAACTTACAGACTAGGTTGCCAATAGCCTTGTTTAAGTGAGTTACTCCTGTTTACTGCTGGGAAGCAATATCCAGCAATAACATATAATAGTAACATAATTACTGCTGCTGGGCAATACTGCTCGGCTTAGAACTCAGTGATTCATGAGGTTCTGAGCCTTTTACACTTCAGCAGCAAAATGGGGACCCAGACTTCATCCAATAAGAGTTCTATGAGGTCAGATGTGCTGTTTGAATGATTAGGATGGAGAATCAACCAAAGATCAAAAAGATCTAGGTGGTCTTACTCATCCCTTAAGGACCAATGCAATGTCAGCTGATGTAATGTTGACTTTTCTCGTCAATTTTCTCTTTGTCACTTTTACAGAGCGTCTATTACTTTTGGGTATTTGATCTGCAGGCCTCCACTGGACAAAGCATGCAAATGCGTATGATGAATAGATTTGACAGAGTTCAAAACCTCCAGCTGAATTGTAAAACCTGGGGAGATTGGCCAAGTTCCATGATAACTGTAGGCACTTCTCCCTTCACAGGGCAGATGACACACAAAGAGATTCTTAAGATGTAGAAGCTTCTGCTGAAGTGTGTGACTACTTGGATCTCCTTGGGTCCAGCACCTACCTAGTCAAGGCATCAGGCTGAGTACCCAACTGGCTCCAGAGGAAAAGCAGTGCTGTCTGGTCTATCTCTGATTCCGTCCAATAGGGTGTCAGACACAAAAGAACAGGCTTTCTCTTCTTTTTTTAGGAATCAGGAAATGTGTCAACTGCTAGACTGGCTACAATTTTGAATGGTTCCCAGAAAGGCTCAATACGGGGAAGAGCTAAGATTCGTATTCATGCGTTTTATAATGTCTAAAGTGAACTTGTGAAAATGTGTCCCAAACCTTATTTATACCCCTGTTTACAAAATATTAAGTTCATCTTCATCGTGTAATAGTCCTATACATCACAACAATATGCTATTTGGGGCTAGTTTCATTCAAAGAATGGATAGCTTATAAGTAATTTCCAAGAGCTTCCCTGTTCCAGTGTTCCTGTTCTCCTGAGATCCCACATGGTGAGGCAGATGAGAAACTGGAAGCCCCTGCTTGGGTTGGAGTCACCAAGGCAGGTGCATTCCTCCTCCACCTAATCAGTGGAAATAGCTTTTGTGTGCGAAGACAAAGGCATCATGTACTCTCAGGGAGCATTATGAATATTCAATAATATCCGGCAGCCATTACTGAAGAATAAAAAATGGAAAAATATTTACATGCGCATTTGTTTATAAAATAAATATGTACATACACATTTGTTTATGATACTTTATTAATTTCTAATGCACATACAAATTAGTAAACAATTCACATTTTCTGTTATAGTTCTAAAGTTTTCAAAGTAAGCTCCAAGACTGGAATATGACCAACTCACACGACATGACACTTGAGCAGACCACCACAATTCACTTTTACAATGCTAATAACCTCGAACTAAAGATGCCTATGTGCCTCCATTTGTGCGGATCATTGTATCTGCAGACGAGATGAACAAGAGCCAGGAAGATCTCTCTTTGTCAGGCGCCTGCCACTCCTTCATCTGCTTGTCTCTGCTTTCTGCTCTGAAACTGAAACGGGTGCATGTTCCTTTGTTTATCCACTTCTGATTTGACCCCTGAACATGTACCTATGCTTCCTTTAACCAAACCCAAACTGTGTTCGAAACAGTTGGATATGCTCAGCAGGAATAGAAATGACTCACAACTGCATTATTAGAGGAAGCAATTAAAATACCCCCTTACTCCTCAATGGCACAGAAAATGTCACCCTTGACTTTGCAGCCACCACTCACTAATTATGATCCACATGAAATACTCAAAACATATTATATATTGGTAAAAAAACAAGGACACAATTGGCAAGAAAAAGCAAACACAAAACGGCTCCTCTGCCAACTAAAAAGCTGGGAAGGTCATGGCAGGGGTGGAAAATTGTTTCCTCAGACGTCTTCTTGCTCTCCCGCAGGGCACACCACTCCTCCCCTTAAGACTTGACCTGGGCCTCCCGTCAATTGCAGAGGACTTGCGGACGAAACCGGTGAAGTACTGGCATCGGTTATGGTCCACTGAGGAGCTGCACCACTATAGGCAGGACCTCATACATGTCTTGAGGCTGGATGTCAATGGTAAGATCCCTTGGCTGGCACTTATCAAATCGGAATGTTTCAGCCTGAATTTGCCAGACCTATGGGATGACCCAGCGCAGGGATGTAGAAGGATCTCGCGCAAAACCCTGGCACAGCTCTATAAGAACAAAACCCTTGCTGATATGGATAGTGCACATGACAGCGGCACCCTGACCGGATGTTTTATTGTATCCAAAAATTCTTATGCTTTTGAACCTTTTATGGATTTTATTTACCCTCTTTTGGCGAGGAAATTGTTCCTGCAATGGAGGTTTGGTACGCTCCCTACTAAAGTTTTTACCCACAAGTGGTCGCTAGGGGGCGATAAGCTTTGCCCATGCTGTAAAGTTAAGGAAGAAGATGACTTGCACATAATGTTCTGTTGCCATGTCTACAGGAGTCCGAGGAGGCGCTGGCTAGCCCCTCTATGTCGGAATCTTGGCTTCAGTAACTATTTACAAGCCTACAGGGTGCTGAAAACTAATACCCTGGGCCACATTGTGTTTGCGGTTTCCAAATTCCTAATGGCAGCATGGATAATAAGGAAGAAAATGTCTGGTTAACCTATTTTACCACGCTTCTTTAAACTCTGCAGGTTCAGTTGGTTTTACTGTATATATTGCCTTTTATCTGTATGTATTTTTATTGCTTCTTTTATGGTCCATGAGGCCGAAATAAAGAATTTTTGGATTGGATTGGAAAAGGCTGATTTCCAATATCATTTATGAGCATGTGAAGTATTCTTTTATATACACTTATATTTGTAAATTGGCCCTGAAATATCCGACTCCCTATTAGAAAAAGTGCAAAATGAACACCATCCTTTCTACTTGTACTAATGGTATATGGATATTCCCTAAATATTCACATTTTAGATGTTTTGCAGCTAATTCACAAAAACATTGAGGGGGTTCTACTTTACGTATTCCAAAACGCCTTCATGATAGAATCCAATGTTTTTCCTAATAGATGCGATCCCAAAACTTCCGATGTCAGGATTAAATTGTGCAACTCCTTTGTTGATCACTAATGGTCTATTTACATAACAAATGTGTACAGCTAAAAGATATTACAATCTATTCCAAAAAGGGTCAAAGGCAGTAAGAGAAAATGAAAAATATTTTCACTAGGGATATACTGATGTAAACCTCAAAATGTACTTCAACAAGTAAATGTTTAACCATTCATCGCAAAATCCCAGTTTTCTACAATCTACACGGTTTAGGCATCCAACTTCTGTAAAGGACAAGCATTTTTTTATTGCAACGTCCACCATATTGGGCAAATCGGAAGGGGTTAACTGGCACTGTGGTGTTAGGATGGCTCCAGAAGGTAAATAATAATGTTGCATAGTTTGATGCTCTTGAAAATGGTGACTTGTGATGATTGCTGGATCAACCTTACTGCATTTCCTCACTCTGAAGAAACACTGCCCCAGACTAATTATTTAAATATGTCGGAGGAAATGTGTTTTTTTACCTTAGTTAACCAAGCGTACTGAAAGATTTGAGAAGCATTCAGGTTACTCTCAATGAAATCATCTGGCCTTTAATGATGGTATAGGTTCATTGTCCTCTGTTTGCAAGATGAGATAGTTACAGAAGTCCATTCTGTGAATAGCAGTTATTTTGTGAAAATAGTACTCAAAGGCACTACACCATAATGCTGTCTGCAATGTGTCTCCCTGTAAGCTCCTCTTTAGCAGTATCCAACGGCGCAGTGTGGGTTGACAATGCCTGGGGCAAGGCAAGTATTGCGTGGTGCAATTGTACGTTTTCACCCCCAATTTTGTGCCCGAAGAGTTTTGTGCCCAGGGCAGCTGTCCCTGGGGTCCGTCCACTCTACGCCACTGTCAGTATCACCAAGCACACCATTGTTGCTAAACAACGGTGGGACTTAGTTAAAAAGTCATCCTACAAACGAAATCTCTTTTGTTCACATGCTCTTGAAAGCGCACAGCTTGGCAAATTCTCCCAGCATTACTGTATGTAACTTTGTTATTCTGAAATTGAAAAATGGTGGCATAAGTTAGCCACTGGATATTAGGCGTTACACCATCTAATGCAGTGAAAAGCTCAAATGAATTCTTAGCTCCTATGATAGCAAAAACCTCATAAAATATGGTGGTCATTACTTGGCTAATTTCTGTTGCTATGTTTTACCATTTATTGAGCCTTGCCTTGTTTCCTACCCATCAGTTTTTTAATTTTCTCCACAGGAAGTAGGGAAGCAGCTTTCACCTACGCCATAACTGCTGCCGGGGTCGCGCACGCTGTCACCTCTGCCTGCAGCCAGGGCAACCTAAGCAACTGTGGCTGCGACCGCGAGAAACAGGGCTACTACAACCAGGAGGAGGGATGGAAGTGGGGAGGCTGCTCCGCAGATGTCAAATATGGCATTGAATTTTCCAGGAGGTTTGTCGATGCTCGAGAAATCAGAAAGAATGCGCGGAGGCTGATGAACTTGCACAACAATGAAGCTGGAAGAAAGGTACACTAACAAAGGCGTGGATGCAATGTGGGTATTTGCAGGGACATTTGGAGTCATTTATTTTACATGAAATGCAACAGACGTAATGATAAAATGCATGCGGTTATCTAACTGTTCATATGCATGCCCCCTTTAGCCCTTGAAAATAAATTGTGGAGGGCCATAACAAAACATCTGTGTGTTCACTGCGAGGATCCATCAGCCTCGACTCCCCTAGACAATTTCAAACACTCCTAAGTAAAGGAGAAACACGGGTAAAAAATCCAAGTTTCTCTTGCATTCTAGGACAGATCAAAAAGTACAGAACGAGCTACTTTCATTGACTTTTTTTTTTTATTGATCAAATCCTACAGAACTGACCCTCGTCCTCCCCCCCCATCCTTCTCCCTCACCACCGGAAAGAACCGAAACTCCTTTGTGAGAAGCCGTATCCCACCTTGCTTTTCATGACTTGGCAGTTATGGTCTGCTTTGGAACCTGTACTCAGCCTACTCTTGAAGATAAACACAGAGTTCTGGCTAACTCCTGCTACACCTAAAAGGGATGCGATACAGTAAGATTGAGCAAACTATTGTGGAAAGGGAAAAATGCAAGTTAGGCCCGAATGCAGGTTGTTGTCTTCACAAACTGCACAAACATGTTTAAAACATTTATCTTTGTTGTGATGCATTGAAGAAAAAAGAATCAAGAGATTAAGCAAGGATATCTCCTAAAAATCAATACATTTTCAGTGTTACTTGGCTAATCGAGTGGACACGGAAGACGATCAGAAAAGATGAGTTTTCGTTATTTATCTGAAGAACAGGTGCTTTGTTTTGGTAAGGAAAGCAATTGGAGCTTTTTCTCAGTGTGTTCTGTGGATCTGAAGTAAGCTTTAATTGGTTGGAAGCATAAAAAATCTAGGGTTTTGTTTTGTTGCAAAGGGCATCCAGAGGTTGAAGATGTCCTAATGCCTATTTGTGCCAATTTTCTGGGGCATATTGTATTGTACTTCTGTAAAATACTGAACAATTTGCAGGTGTGATACTTAATGTTTTTGCATTCCTTTATTAAATTTGGGGTTCTTGGCATAGTTGGTTTAGGCACGGATTGTTCCTCCTGCTTCCAGATGGCCTCCTGGGAGGCTATAGAGGTGTGATGTGCAAACATCTGATTAAATGTGGGCAAGAGTAGGGATAATTAGGGCATAGCAGGTATTTTCAAGCCAAGTGTGACTCCTAGTCTTCTGGTGCTAAGCCTTGAAGTAGTTTACTATACTAACACTGGTAGAGAAGTTTAGTCTGGTGCTCTGCTTTGCACTGGGAAACAATAGGTTAACATTGAAGTAGTTTCAGAATGCTGCTTGCCTTTAATAAGTTGCTGATATATTTCTAGGCTTTGGTACCGGTCTTGCTTGCTGGTGATGTAGCTGGAGTTGGGTGATGTCAGTGGTGAACGTTGTCAAGGGTATTATTATCAATGATATTCACAACCGCGCAGAATAGCATGGTCAAAAGTTAGAGGTATGAGCTGACTATCAATGGACAACATGCAGGACATCATGAAGCTGAGCAAGACGGGTGCCTCATTTTCAGTTGCTATGATCAGCTAAATAAGGAATTCCTTAATATCAATGTGTGAACTGGTGGTTTATGCTGTTAAATGTTGTCCTATGTTCCTGATCTATAAGCATCAGGAAGCATGTCTTACCCTCAATAAGATACTTTGACAGCCTCTGTCAATTTTGAGCTGACCTGTTTTTGGTCCTCTCGCAAGAAACAAAGCCGGACTGCGGCAGATATGTTTGTTGAATTGACCTACAAGTGTGGATCCCACCTTTTTAAAGTAGGTTTGAATATTATGTGGAAGTTAGCAACAGTTTGTAGTTGTTGGTAGTGACCGCATTAAGGCTGTTGCTTTTTGAGCAGGGACATAATGATGTCTTAGTTGACATTACCCAGTAATGGTACATCTTTGAAGAATTGGTTACAAAATCTGTTGTGGGCAAGGATAAGGTTTTTTGACTTTTATTAAGGGGTTTGGTTAGTTCCTGTATAAAGTGTGAACTAGTCTGGGCATGTTCTTGGTGGTGTTTTCAGGGATTGTGTCAATGAGAAGGCATGGTTGGTAACTGGGAACCTCAGGGGCCTTTTGAATTTTGTCATGAATTGTATTGATTCCATGTATGACTATTTTATGCACGAGTCTTGGTGAGCTGCCAGTCGAGCTGTTTCATTAGCCTGGAAAGATGACCATCTAATAGGGTGGTACACCCAGAATCTCTTTGGTTATATAAACTGAACAGTGTGTATAACGGCATGGTCCAGTTCTAGAGTATCAACATTATGGGGCTTCTTTTAGCCCCAATCCAGTGGCGTCAGCTTTTCATTCAGCATTTGCATCTGCGCTTAATCCTTAATTATCTTTGCATCCTTATTTAATGCGCAATAATTCATCCTTTCTTTTTCTTTTTGAACTATCGTCATTCAAGGGACTGCGAATTTCCCAAGTTTCTCATGTTCTGGTGGGCCATCCGAACCTCTCTTCCCAAAAACACGTACTAAAGCAAGATTCATTTCAAGCGGTTTATTGTCACCAATGCATTTCGTGCCCGTCGGGTACTTCATCAGGGTAACTGTAAATAACAATAGGTTCTAGAGTATCCCAATAGAGGGATAGTTTTATCTTCCTCAAGAAAACCACCATGAAACGATCTGCCCCTTAATTTTTGCCCCTACTCAAACTGATGCTTCCTGGGAAATCTATTTTTTTAAATCAGTCACTATCCAGCTCCAGCTAATTATGGAGTAAAACAACTCACTCATTTTCATGCTGTGTTTAGACAAGAGGGGAGCTCAAAGACAATCATTTTTAAGCAATGGATAAAGTGGGACATGCAGTGGACCACAACTGTGTCAGAAACTTAATTTTGTTAGTAGTGTTGACAGAATAGGATACAGTGGATCATAAAATCCTGTTGCAGTGCATAACTTAGACTGGACTTGGAGAGATTGTAAAATAAAAATGTGTTCCTTTGCCCCATGCAACTTTTGATGTGTACTGTACATCAGAGTTTGTCACTGGCAGACTTCATTTCAGAATGATGTCCTCATTTCTTTACCTCTGCTGAGGATATCCAGATCCTGTTGTAACTGCTACAGTAGATCAACCTTCTCTATTGCTTAGTGGAGGTGAGCCTATGAATGCAGTAAAGTGTTATGAAGATCACTGGAGACAAATCTAAGGTGTTGATTATGGTCAGAAGCAAAGACTCTTGCACCAACGCCATATGTTGTAAGCTCTGGTCCAACTCTCGAACCAGTATCTGTTAAGAAAATCTGGTGTTCTCATGGGCAGTGAGTCGTATCTTTGACCACTGTGAAATGTGTGGAGAATACCCATTAATTTACAACTGAGAAGTCAGATGATGGTGTTATGAATTCCAAAGACATACAGAGCAAGCGCGGTCGCCTCTAATTTCTTCATGCTTGGACTGCAGCAATGGCCATTAGCTGGGCATCCCCAAATATTTAGCTGTCATAACTTCAAATAACTCGAAATATCACAGCCTATTTAATGACACGAACTCCTATTTGACACCATCTTTTTGAAGGTACTACATGGTGAAGTGTCTGCCTGGTGAATCTAGACTTTGTTTAAATGTCTTTCTGTAGCTCAAAGGCTTTCTATATGGCAACTCATTGCTCAGTCCATGCTTTTTTCCTTACATGACATATCCTTCTTCCACTTTGCAGTCAAATGTTAGAAGGGTCTCCCAATAATGCTTCTGTGGGAAATAATTTGAACAAGGTTGAAGGCGAATAGCTGAAGATTTGTTCAAGTAAAAAGGGTATGTACAGTAGCAAGGAGAAAACAAAGCATTCATAACAGACACTTCAAGCAACAGTCGCAACTAATCAGGCCATAGTCTACAATCTAAACATTACTCCACAACACGTGAACTATTTACAATCTACAACATCACATGAGCCACACAGCTACTGCTTGTGCAATGTAACACCTACCATACACCTTCACCCCATAAAAACACAAACAATATTATCACAATACAACCCATACAAACTATTCTAAAATAAAACCATTAACATTTTAAGTATGCTCCATCCATTGTCATCTGGGGCAGAACACCACCAGCAGCACCACCCATAGTACCATCACATTCATTACCGCTTCCAGCAACACAGTTTCAATTCCAATAGTACCGCCACCATTCTCGTCAAGCAACACATCATAAATGCATTGACCTTATTATTACTATTCCCATTGTTCCCAGGACTTAAAAAACCTCTTTAATATGAAATGTATCCCCATAGTCACAAACAAATCCTCACTAAATTCCAAACACAATGCCCTGAAGCCCTTACCATTTTGTTTAAACCCTCTCCAACCTTGATGACATTAGACTACAAAGATCCCACCTTTCTTGATACTCCTTGGTGACATAGTGCAGCCCAACATCCCACTTCCATCATAGTATCCCTGATCTTCCCTTTCTGATGATGCATGGACACTACCATAGATATTCCCTGAAAAAACAATGGTTAAAGTGACATTATTGTCAGGGGAAATTGTCAGTTTAAACTTAGCATTTTACACTAAAAAACACTGAAATGAACCAGTTGTAGTTACTTCAAGAAACTATAACTCAAACCCATGCCATGCAAAGTGTGTCATCAATGATGGCATTTCAAATGTCATAAGTGATGTTATCAATGATGTCATAGAACATGTCATGATTGATGTAATTTGAGAGGTGATATAAGCAGCGCATCCAATTACAGCATGCATATATTTACAGACACACACACACACACACACACACACACACACACACACACACACAATGGAAGTGACAAAAAGTAAATGTTACTTGGAACAGCAGCACTAATAAAAGCACATTAACAAATTTAGTCCTGTAGTGCAACCCAGTGCAAAGGTCAAATTTGACTTTATGACTAGATTGCATTTTAGAATTGCGTTACAGAGGAAAACTACTCTTCTAATATGCATGAGGTGTACTCAGTGAGATTTTACAATACTGCACAGATGTAACACCTTGCATTCAGGTTTTGGTTAAATAGCTTTTGAAAAAAAAGCAGACATTAAAAAATACCATGCCATAAACCATATGTGCAGATAAATCATAAGTGCAGATTTACAAACGTTTCTACTGGGTTAGGGCAAACCTGGAGTCTAGGTTTGGGGTGAGATTTACTAAACATAGCACACCAGGATTTGCATCGAAAAGTATCTCAAAATAACACAAAGTTGCACTATAGTTTACTCTGCACCACTTTGTGTCAATGAGGCATTCCATAGATGGTACTGGATTGTTTCCATGCAAGCACATATGGGTTTTGATGCAAATTCTTACCTACAAACATTGATAGACAGGCAATTGCACCAAAACTTTATGCCTCCTCAAGGCAGAAGTAAGGAAGATAATTTTTTTTATTTCTACAATTTTTTCTTCTACTTTGCGTGCATGCTGCATTGTGCAGCACACATACAAAGTAGGAAATGTATTAAAGGATAGTTTTTGTACTGCATGTACAAAACCTATGTTTTAGAAAATACGTATAACTTGCGCTATGGCGTAAGGGTATGATAGTTGGTGCATGGGAGCCAAAAGTGCTGCAGCCCTGGCGAAGGAGAAAAAATGCATCATGTGTTAGATATGGCATTTTTTCTCTTTCCCTTGACCAAGGCAACGCAGCAACTTTGCTTGCTGCATTGCCTTGAATCAAATATTATTAAATCTGGGCTCCAGGGCATAATATGCTACCTCGAAAATGTAGGGAAATATAGGAATGGCCATTCCAGATTTAGTGCACCTTCAGGTTCACTGTTTTGAAAGACACAACAAAGCATATTCAAGCATTCTGCAAAAATCTGATTCATTCAAAACAAAAAACATTCACCTGAACCCACCAAAGAATCGTACAGGTCTTTTTTTTGTTCAAAACAACTTTATGAAAAATTGTAAGTTAACAAAAGATTATGACAGTAGGATATAAAATAAAACCAGTACAGGGAGTGTATCTAAAATTTACTTTGTCCTGTGAAATAAACATACACACTCAGAAATAAAGTCAGAACTAAAAAAGATGTCATCTGGAGCAAAGAAAATCAAAGGAAAAAAGTAGTTGGATCAGCAGTTTAGTATCAAGGTCACTATGTCATATCTGAAGGAGGAATAGTTCCCAACCTGGAACAATCAAGAATGTTGATTATTGGAGTATTTCCTTATGTCACTATCTCTTAGGATACACCACAGCCGATTAAGCTTCAAGGTGGTTCTGTGCAAGCCATGAAGTTATCTAACGTGTACCAAATAGGTTTGCCACAGGCTCTCTAAGGAGAGACTTGTAAAGAGATGTTGTCTGCACCCCTAAAGAAAGAAATTACATTTTTCTATGTGACAAACCTAAGTTTTGGAGTGTTTATCCAGTTTATAAGGATTAGCTTATAAGCAAGAGTGATCAGGAGATCTAAGAGGTGTCTATCCCTCTCATGAAGAATGCATCTGTCGAGGGCGTCCTTGTTGAAAATGAAAGCAGATGGCAACCCGAGCAACCTGAACAAACCATGTAAAAATCTGAGGCAACGACCAATTCACTGTCACCTATGAATTTCGGTGCATCTCTATCTGATAGTGAACTGCACAACCCTTATGTGCGCAGATGTAATCTCACAGTAGGCCACAAGAAATAGCTCAGAAGCTGCCAGTCAGTGAATTTTTGGGCCCTGCACGAAAACCCAAATAAAGTAGCTAAATTAAATTCAAATAATCACAAGTGCCTCTGTAATTTGTTTTTTTCAGTTACACTGGCATCTGCTGCAGGCCTGTACTCAAAATGAAGAAAGTGAGGGCTCCTTGTACCATTGACGACACTCAAGTGCTCAATGGTTTTGGGATTAGCAACCTGTGGTTGACACTTAGGGCCTGATTAACATAGGTAAACTTTGAATTTTGTTTGATTTAAAGTTTTTTGTCATTCACAAACTACAAGTAGTTTACATAGTAGGTTTGGAACTGCAGAGACTCAGCAGTCAGAGCGGAGAACTCCACACAAAAAGATAAGACAGGCCTATCTTTTTATTTGAAGAGTTGTCCGCCCTGACTGTGGAGTTTGCTGAATTATATACTCACTTTTAACTCATAGTTTGTGAACACAAATTATTTATTTTACTTTCACAAAAGTAAGTTTGCCATTGTGAATCAGGCCCTCAAATCCTTGATGTTCATTGAGCAAATCTCAGTGATTGATTTAATAATGATTGTGTTGCTGTTAAATGAACAGGAAGTAGCAGACTTGTGTTGTGGGGTGAAAATACATAATTGAGGTTTGCAATGGGGCACAAGCCAGCAAGTTTAGCTAGGTCTTTGTGCCACAGTGACTTCAGTTTCTAACACCTATTGGCACAAATTCATATTGACATCGCTACACACTGCCACTGGGTGTCCTTTAACTCCCGGCTGTGGGTGGTTGATCAAGCAGCTGCTATTGATGGAAAAATCTTAGAAAATAGACATGCAATTTTCTACCAGTCTATCCCTAAAAATACAATGTATAAAGCCAAGTTAGTTTCTGACATGCTTCAGGCTAATAGAAGTGAACAGCTTGGCACATGGGATAAGATCCAGCAGAGAAATCCAAATAAATATATTCTCTTTCCCTATCCCAATTTTCATATTAGGACATATTACGTGGCCTCATACTAGCATATTTCAATAGTGTAATTCATATGCAGTTGGATGCTTAACATGGTATCTTTGAAAATGGTACACTGAAAACTTCACTGGTCAGTGAAGAAGAATGGGATGAATGGGATGAGACAAGGCAAAATGGGGTATGACAAAACTTTGACTACGACGGTATGCAATGTTCACAAGAATGCAAAGTTTGTCAACTTCACTAAAGTTTGCCTGCAGCCAAAATCACTTGCAAAAAAAGATGTGCCATACTTTCTGAGTGACAATCAAACTTTTTTAAATTTCAAAGAATTGTATAATCCTGGCAACCTGTGCCAGTTGTAGATTCTCAGCTATACATGCAAGCACAAATATTTTTGCATACAGAAATATCACGTGGATATATCTTCACACTTTGGGCCGTATTATTAAGGACGCTGCAGTAGTTTATCGCCGCTTTACCAGCAGGAAACTGCCGATAAAGCGGCGATAAACTACCGCAGCTTCATTGATAATATGGCCCTTTGTTTCTATTTTTATTTCTTTATTTCTTCTGCACCGAAAATATTTTCCCCCTAGAGAAACCCTTTTGATTATATTTCTTTCGGTTAGAGGAGAATGTCATACCTGCACTCACTTTAAAAATATATTTACTTTTGCCCGTACCAGAAGCAAATCTTTAATTATTTTCAGGCTGGAAAATTAATTTCAAAAGATTTGTGTATATCCCAAAACGTGTGAGTTTGTACCTGTTAAACCATCTTTCCGTGAGTTCCACATTTTAACAGTCACAAACCTGCCTCTTTGAGGTGATCTGCCCCTACAACTTCACATTTTATGAATAACTTTAGTGAATTTGCACTAGTAACTGAAGGCACTGGGCAGACAAAATGAACTTTTTAGGTGTTCCTCCAGTAAAACCCCCAAACTTACAGGCTTTGGGGTATTCGCATTTTTTTTTTTTGCAACAATTTTCCACTGTAAAAGTGAATGGCATGTATGATTGTCAGTGTCAGGGGAATAGTAAATCCCTTTTCAGAGCGGGGATAAGGAGGGAACGACCTCAAAAAGGGGGTTGGAAGCAATTTCTTCATAGTGTAAAATATTTTGCATGCGGAGAACAAAGAAAAACTAAGAAAAACTAAGAAAAACTCACAAGAAGAACAGCTGTAGGTACTGCTGTAAATCTGTGAGAATGTCTAGAAAAGTCATAAATGTACTCCAAATTTAAACTTATCCTACAAAGGCAACTATCTTACATTACGTGAAACATCCTTTTCGAGTTTATGTACATGTTATCATGCTGTTACCCTTGTCGAGGACTTTCAAAAAATGAAAAATACATTGATGCATTAATAATATTACTATTATTATTATCAGTAGTAGTAGTAGTACTGGTGTTGTGTTGTACTTGTTATTGTTAGATATGGGTTCTCAATTTTGCAGTGGTTTGCACCCTGTCCAAGTAGGGACAAACACTCTAGCCATGGTAAGTTTAGTATACACTAAGTTTACCTGTGATCACCCTCGAGTAGCTTGGCACAGAGCAGTCAAGCTAAACGAAAGAGTCAATGTTTAAAGTATTTGCACACACACACAGTAACACAGTGAAGACTCCACAAAATTAATACACAAGACTTTAAAACATAGCCAATATTTATCTGAGTAAAATAAGACCAAAATGATAAAAATCCAACATACACCATTCAAGATACGATTTTTTAAAGATCAAATGCAGTTAGAGCACTTAAAAGCACAAAACCTCCGGTCGTGGCTATCACAACGTGCTTGACGAAGTTGAATCCACAAGTTTGGAGCACGGGCAGGCTATAGAGTTGTACAGACCCCCCGCTACAGTACCTTGGAAACGATGACACAACTAAGAAACTGCGAAGCGCCAGAGGTGAGGCTACGCAGAGGCCGATGTAGCTTTGGTTCCTTACTGCTATACAGGTCGTTGGCATGTTGGCGCTCAGGTGGGTGCATCACTGCAGCCAGTTAGGCATTGGTTCCTGGAGGCGGTGTAGAGTTGTTGGACCGCGGACGCTCAGGGATATTGCAGGGTGCGCGGGAGGTGATGCGGCATTGGCGGCGAGGAATCAGCAGACAGCAGGCCAACACAGCAAAGCAAAGAGCAGAGTGGCAGTTCCTCCTAGTGGCCCAACAACTCTTCTTCCTGGCAGTGTCTCCTCACTCCAGAAGTGTTCTGAGTATATGGTGTCGTAGAGGTCCAGTCCTTATACCCATTTTAGCCTTTGAAGTAGGGAGACTTCAAAGAAAGGTTTTTGAAGGTGCAAACTGTCTTTGGCTCCAGACACACTACAGGGGAGGGGTATGCAGCTCTTTGTGTGCGGATAGGCACAGCCCTATTTGGTTGCAAGTGTCAACTCCTCCTACCACTCTAGCTCAGGATGACCAATCAGCCTGGTGATGTGCCATCAGGATATGCAGGGCACACCTCAGCTCCCTTTGTGTGTGGCTGTATAGAGTGACTTCACAAAGCCCAGCTGTCACCCTGACCTACACGTGTATTCTAGGGACATGTAGAGGCACAGAATGGTTAAAGCAAAATAAAATGCCAACTTTCTAAAAGTGGCATCTTCAGACCTGCAATTTAAAAACCAACATCACTAAGAGATGTGTTTTTAAATTGTGAGACCAGAGACACCAAACTCCAATTTTCTATCAGCTCCCAATTGGAATATACACTTGTATAGTGTTACAAGACAGCTCTAATGATAACTTATAGGAGAGATAGGCCATGCTGTAGTGAAAAACGAATTTAGAGGTCCAGCTCTGCAGTGGCTGGCCTAAGACAGGTTTGAAGAGCTACTCGTGTGGATGGCACAATCAGTGATGCAGGGCCACTATTAGCATTTGATTTACAGGCCCTCATCACATGTAATGCACTGTACTAGGGACTTAGTAGTAAGTCAAATATGCCAGTTGTGGAGAAACCAATCATACAATTTTTTAGGGGAGAGAGCATAGGCACTTTAGCACTGGTAAGTGGCTAGAGTCCTAGAGCCAACACATAATTTTTTTTAAATAGAAGGCAGGTTGGGATAACCCTGAAAAAAGGGCCAGGTCCAAAGGTTATTTAAAGTGTACTAATACCAACAATAGGAATAACAGTAGTAACAATTGTACCATCATTAGAATCATCATTAAGACGAGTGAATAGATTTTGACCCAATATAATGTGTTGGATATGAATAGCAACAGCCTTACAAGGTGTTCTTGTGAACGTATCATGAAAAAAGTGTAAAAAGATACAAGCCTTTAACGTGTTATGGACACCCTGAACATATTAATGCAACATCAATCATAGCGCTCTCTCTGCCTTCCTAGATATCTTAACATGGTCAATACTTTATTACTCTGCATTTATGAGGAAGTAAGTAAAGGCTTCCAGCAAATTTTGATTGTATGACTTGGCATCCTTGGCATGGTTTCCTCCTAACATTTTACCTCAAGTTTTTGCGGACTTAGTTTTTGCTTGCCTTGGGACTTTGCGCATTGCTAGCCAGTACTAAAAAGCTTGCTCTCTTTCCCTAAAACACAGTAATATTGGCTTATACCCAATTTGCATACCTAATTTACTTATAAGTCCCTAATAAAGTGTAATACTTGTGCCCAGGATCTGTAAATTACATGCTACCAGTGGGCTTGCAGCACTGATTGTGCCCCCCCACTTAAATTGCCTTTAAACATGTCTCAGGCTTCCCATTGCAGAGACTGTATGTGCAGTTTTAACCTGCCATATCGACCTGGCAAAATAAACTTTTTTCCAGGCCCAAACCTTTTTTAATACATACAAGTTACCCCCAAGGTAGGCTGCAAACCGCCCTAAGGGCAGGGTGCATTGTTTAAAAAAAGAAAAAGTTTAATATGTTTATTTATCTTGATTTTGAAGGTTTTAATAGCGTGGACATGACCCTTGCAGGTATCAGAGCGCTTTACAAGTAAGGTAGCTGAACAAAAACAACAATGTATTTCCAAAAGTGATGCACGTCTGTATGTACTTTTATGTTTTACATGTCCTGGTAGTAAAAAACTCTTCAATTCATTTTTCACTACTACAAGGTCTATCTCTCCCATAGAGTAACATTGGAGTTGCCTTAATACATTTTATAAGTGTAATTTCCGAATGGGAAGTGATACTGGTTCATGTTGGGTGTCTCTGGAATCCTAATTTAAAATCCTAACTCATGATTACGTTGGATTCTAAACTACAATTCTGAAAATGCCACTTTTAGATAGTTGCCATTTTCGTGCAGTAGCCTTTTGGTGCCAGAAGACTGTCTCTGGTCGCATGACTGGGTGTAGTTGGCAGTTGGGCTTTGTGTATTCCTCCAAGACAGCCACACGCAGTGGGAGCTTAGGAGTGACTAGATGGGCCATCACTGACAGGATGGGAGAAAGGAGCAGGGCCCAGCCTCACTTTACATCTGAATAGGCTGTATCCTGTCTCCACAATAAGGGCTGCATACCCCCTGTAGTTAGTCTGGAGGCAGGGATGGCAGTGAATCTGTGTACTTCAACGGCATGCCTCAAGAAGCTTCTCCCCACTTCAAAGGCACACTGTGTATAAAAGGGGGACCCTTAGACACCACCACTTCAATACACATTTGGATCTGTGGATACTCTGCCAGGAAAAAGGAATGTAGTGATGCTGAAGGAATGCTACTCTGCTAGACTGTTGCTCTGAAGGAATTGTTGCCCTGCTTTGCTGCCCTCTTGCCTGGATGAGAAGGACTGCACTTGCAACTCAAGACCTCAGATCCCAGAGTGACTTCAAGGCTTAGTTGGCTGGCCTCCTGATCTGAAGCCTCAGGGACATAATAGGTTTCCAACAACCTTCCACCATCTGTGAGTCTACCCTGACAAGTAGTGCCACCCCAGTCTTGAACCATTGAAGTGGGTCTCAGGTGCTTGCCAGAGGAACCAATGCATTTTCTCTGCTGAGCAGTGCATACCCGAGCAGAACCAATCCATCTTCTGTGCTGTTTGGCGCATCCCCAAGCAGACCTGATGCATCTCCCCTGCTAAGCACTGCATCCCCGAGCAGAAACTACGCATCGTCACTGCTGCGTGGAGTGGACTGTTTACAAAGACCCGCATTGCCACCACAGTCCTCGGAACAGACGCATTGCCCTTACAGCGGAGCATCCATGACCCAGCTCCTCACATCTCTGATCGACTGTAACCTCCACGACGGACTCTGCAACGCAGACTCGCAGCTTCTCGGAACCAACGCATCACCAGCGGTGTGCCGCATCCCAAACACTGGATTTCTCATAGCAAGCCCATTGAATGGCATCCTCCATGGCAATATAACAGGACCTCTCACTGCACCCTCCCCGCATCTTAGAACCAAAGCATCTCTTTGGCTGCGTGGCTCATCTTCGACAAGGATACACACATCTCTCCGCAACCAGGATTTAAGGCACTTTGTTCAACAGGCCTAACTGGGTGCCTGTATCCGGCCCGCGCTCCACCACAGTCGGCCTAAACTTGTGACTTTGTCCCGGTTCGACCAGATATCCACAGATGGCGCTGTGTTCTTTTTGGCACTATTTTGACCCTAAACATTACAATTGAATATCTCCAGTTCCACTAATTGGATTTTTGTCGTTTTGTTTTTGTTTTATTTTTTAAAGAAATCTCTATTTTTCTAACTTAGGGGCCGATTAGGATGGCGGTTTTTCCGCATCCTCCGGGCCGGCGGAAGTGTCCGCCGGCCTGGAGGATGCGGAAAAACCGCGGCGGAGACTCCAAAGACCCACCGCCAAATTAGGATGGCTGGTGGGTCTGGAATTCCGTCCGCCGCTTTTCCGCCGCGGTCGGCTTCCAACCGCGGCGGAAAAGCTATAACATGGGAGGCGGTGTCTATGAGACACCGTCCGCCATATTATGATGTTTGTGTAAATATGCTTTTCCACGGCGGCTTTTCCGCCATGGAAAAGCATACGGACATTCACTTTGGGGGCCCGTTGCGGGCCCCCTGGGTGAATGGGGGGTGGGGGGTGCACATGGGGGGTACCTATGGTACCCCCCAGCATTTGCGTACACAAAGCAGCAGGCACCGTGCGGTGCCTGCCGCTTTGTGCATGTAAATGCAACACATGCATTTTTAACATTGCAGCGGGTGCAGCTTGAAGCTGCACCCGCCGCAATGTTAATAATAGAGGATGTGACCGCCACCCTGGCGGTCACATCCTAATCGCCATGGAGGGACCGCCGCTGCCCATGCGGACGGTCCCTCCTACTCAGGGGTGGCGGACGGACGCAAGTCCGTCCGCCATCCTAATCGGCCCTATAGTGTGGGATTTTTTTTATGGTGTTATCACTGCTATACTGTATGAAGGGGTGCCCAAATACTTTACACATTGCCTTTAAGTTAAACCTGACTGCTCTGTGCCAAGCTACCATGGAGTTGAGCAAAGGTTAATTTGGGGTTTTGCTTCTTGCTCTGGCTAGGATTGTGGTTGTGACTTGGCCAGGGCTCACACCCCACTCAACCAGTAACCCTACTTCTAACATTGATAGTACAGTAGAATAAAGGCACAATGTCACATGGACTGTGTTGACTATGCGGTCAAGACATGGTGACAAAAATTACCACATATTTGAGGTGTCCTTTCTTGAAGTCTTTGGACTGAAAGATTATCTTCTACAAAGTGCCAGATCACCACTGACCACATGTGATTGCTCTATTAATTAAACCTACATGTTTTTGTTACAGAATAATTCATATTATGCACATGCACAGTAAAATGAGCACACGTGACAATCTATATAGTCCTTAGTTTTAATTCCACTTTTGATTTCAGTGCTTGCTTCAGTGCTTATATATGCATGAACAATGAATGAACATGATGACCAAAGTTTTAAAACAAAATTTTACAGATACATCCAGAAAAAAATATTGTTCACATTCAGTTAACAAATACATCAAGCAATGCTATGACAAGTGTACAAAGGATCCTTGCAAGCTCTTATGGTGATTAAAGGCCATTTTAAAAGGCTGTCTTTCTACAGTAAGGTGGCAATGAGGGGACACTGAGCACTCAAACTTTGATTAGATTTTCAAAGCTTTGGAACTAAATGGTCAAAAAAATTCTGGGATATCTGCAATTGCTTCAAAAGTGGAGCAGGCCAGACAGCACCCTCAATATTGCAGTAGCTACGGCTGGAATGTGAAACTTCCACCTCTGCTACCTCCTCATCTCCTGGATTAGTAGGATTCTATAATAAAGAATACGAACTACAGCATGCAGCAATGGAGCACCACTGAGATATCTTCCAGACATCAAGCTTACACTATCATCTTTGTCTTTGAAGGAATCTGCGTTCCAATGCCACGATGCTCTTGCCACAAAACCGGTGCTTCAGTACTGAAAACTTAACCCAGCTAAATTGAATAACTTCATGTATTCATTTAACAACTTAATCTAGCACTCGGGCATTAATGAAGCACTACAAGGGAGGTCTTCACCACCTTGAACAACAGATACAATAAAGCAAGATGTTTATACATAGATGGGTATGGGGTGGGAAAGTAGGGAAATAGAATGACACAAGGAGGATAGTCGATTTCAGGTACAACCAACACAGGAGAGCATTTAATGTTGTCTGAGTGACACGAGCAATGGTTTGGGCCTCATTCTGCAGGGAGAGAGAGCAAAAAGAAAAGTAAATTGCACCTCCTGAAGTGGTTTGGTGCTGGTCTTGGTCAGTTCAGAATCAAGGTTATTCAACAGGTATCATGTTCCTGCTCCTAAGTCATCTTTGATGACCCCACCAGCCACCATCTTTCTGGTGTCCATGTTTCTTTGTTCCAGCTGCAAGCCTAAAACGTGTATGCAGAAAAGTAAATTTGGGCGCTGCCTTCACATTAGTGATACTTCTGCGAAGAGGCACCCGTTATTCGAATTTTTTAATTGTCATTAATGATGTACAGGTAATGTCACTTTCGTTGCAGTTACAGAAGTTTATATTGCATAGCAATATTGGATAGCAAAATATGCTATTACTAATATGCTACTTGCAGCTGAAACAAAAATGCATTAGACAGGGATAAAACAATGCAGATTAGGCAAGAGTAAAGATGGTCACAGGAAACTGGACATTGGCAGCCGTAATCTGTCATCTTTTTTAATGGGTCAATGTTAAACAAAAAATAAAGCCATCCCGTATAGGACTTGATCGAACATTTTTATTAAGGCAAGACAAGGAGCAGGGCTTCCGCACTAACGAGAAAAGTAAATATTAGGCCTGGACGTAGTTCGCGTAGTAGCGCTACGCGTAGCTACGCAAAGTTCACTACGCGAGCTGCATAGTGCACTGTGCAATATGCTGTTCGCACTGATTACACAGTGCGGACAGGCATCCGGCACCGTGCAATCAGTGCAAACCGCATCTTGCACAGTGCAAGCGGTCGTTTTCTGCCCCTCGAGTAGATTTCTACTCGAGCTGCAGCTGTCTTAACGCGGACTGGTAGCACTCGCAATGAGAAACCTGACCTCCCCGCGAGGTTTATTTTCCACGCTCGCGATCGGCAACTTGATGTTGCTGATCACGAATTAGGAAAAAGTCTTGCTGGGAGGTCATTTTGCTTGCTCGCGGTCGCCAACTTGATGTTGAGGACCGCGAGCAAGCAAAAAATGACCGCGGCACTACGCTATGCTATGCATGTTTGCACTGTGATACGTGCAATTCGCGTAGTGCGAAGTACCGCAAACTTCGCAAACTACGCGAGCATAGCATAGTACTTCGCCCAGGGTTAGTAAATATGTTAGAGGCAGCGTAGTAGATTGCATTTTATCTACTATTGTGGCAGCTTCCCATAGCAAAAAAGGGTTGATCTTCATGGCCAGTGGAAAATAAAGTGGATTCAAAAACATGCATGAAAATTACCAAATAAGATATTCATTTATATCTCACGTCATTTTTCACAGACGACCTTGAAAATGAAATACCAAGCGTTAAAGCTGTAATGTCCTGCGAGACACGTTCTAGTGTGTCGACAGGCATAGAGTTAATAGCCACTCCCCTATGGGAGTGGGCACACTTGCACCCCACATGCATCCCTCACAGGCGTAACGAGTGGCGTGAGCCTATTAATAAAAGGGGCCCGAGTGCACGTGCTCGTGGCCAGTTGAATAATGATAGCCAGTGTGTCCGTGTCAGTTCTTCACTCAGCAAGTGGGCCTAGAGCCCACAACATTTGGCGATGAGGCGGATCTGACCCTGCGTGCCTGAGAAGGGGTAGACATCTCTGCCGGAGCGCTGCTGTAATCGCCTGCCTGTGGGAGGGGATCGGAGGCGCGGATGCCGCCGCAGCCTGCCCCAAGGACGTAGATCATTTGCCCAGCACAGGAAGTGGCCCCTGTTCCTCCCCCACTACTGCCTGGTGGCTGACGGTTTGGGTGGAGAATATAGCGCAGACACGAGACATGGTGATGAGCAGTGCCATCCTGAAGAGAATGCGCTCCACCCGACAGGTACAGCCAGGCACCAACTACGCTATGCCCTCCCAGATTAGGCATCCACAAGCGACCCTCACCGGACACCAGTGAGCCCCGGCAGTAGGAGCACCTCTCCCCAGGGTGGAACAGCCGTACCGTGATGTCTGTGAAGGGAACATAAAGGTGGCATTCCGCTAGCAGAAGTGGGATGAACAAGCCCACACTAAAAGGCAAGCTGCCTGACCGAATTGGCGTGAGGCGGCGCCCGTCACCGGCAGGGGCCGTGGAGAGGCTGTCACCCACCAGATTGGTGCACACCTGGCCAGCAGAAAATCGAGGTTGCGTTCGACCGGCACGAAGCCTGCCCCTTCATGAGCTGTGACGCAGAGAAATCCCGGCAGTAAGCTCTGTGCCCACCGCGCCTCTTTCACAGCCAGCTAGCTGCAAGAAGAGGCCCCAGTGATGCCGAGTGAGCAGAAGAGGGAAAAGAGAGTCGCCGGCACCTCCCCTACTGTGCCCCCTACCTTCATCGGGCGATTAATGAGGTCCGGAGGGTGGCGCGTGGCATTAGATGGTGATTGCCAGCAAACGTTTGGGCCCAGCGCCAGGTGCCGCCACAAAACGGCTCCCAACTCCAGGGGCCGATATGGAGAAGCGGGGCAGCCCAGTGGCCATCGGAAGTTAGCCACAGCTGCGCCGAGAGCCCCAGCCTGCAGTTTCAGCCCAGCGCGCGGTCTGCATTTGAGAGAGAGAGAGACCTCTGCACTGAAGTGACACGTGGGGGCAGCGGACAAGAAAGCCCTGCAGTCCAGCCAGGAGAACGCTCCACCTGCCTTCCCAGAGCACCTGCAGCAGCAAGGGTAGCCTTCCCACGTCACAGGCAAGAGCTGCATGTCCTTCAGGACAAAGAATGAATGCTAGGACCAGGAAAACAGACGCGCTGCACTGCCACATAGTGGCCACCAGTGGTACTGCAGCCACCCTAACCAAGCACATTACAATTGAGCGCCCCTGCACCGCACTTCAAGGGCATGATACGACATGCAATGCAAAGCACCGTCCTGCGAAGTATGGCTGGCCCTGCTGCCTGATACCAGCCACAAACCCACAGGGCCCACTTCCCCGCACAATAGCTTAGCACTGGTACCTGGCCGGAAGCTACCACTGCACAAGCCCTGCCTCCAATTGGAATAGGTACAGGAACAGTAGAGCTGTGCAGGCGCCAAGCGCTGCCCCACAGTAAACACAGGAAGACTGGGTGCATTGCGCGCCACCCCAATGGGCTGCATAGACTCTCCCTAGAGAAAGCCTGCCTACTCAAGTGCCGAGACGGACTGCACCTGGCACAGCAAGACGTGCCCTCAGGGAAGAAGGCTCATAGAGTGGCCCTCTGCAGGCGAGAGCAGCAAGGATACCTTCGAAGACAACAAAGTCTCCAAGTGGTTGCCACACTCAAGAGCCCTCGAGGTGCCCCAAGCTGCACGAGCACAAACCAACACCAGCAGCTCAAGGGAGCCATCCCCACGACAGCTCAAGAAAAGACTGGTGCAGAGCACACACCACACCTGGCTGTCCAAACGCCACTGCTGGGGAAGACATCGCATCCCCTGCCCCTGCTGGTGTACAGGCACAACCGCAAGCAATGCTACAGGCACACGAAGTGCCAGAAGGAAGAGTCCAAGAAGAAGACGGATCGCGCTAAGTCGGAGACGCGCGGAAGGCCGCACCAGCGCAGCTGGCAGCACGGGCAGGAAGGAGAGAGACATCTCCACGAAGAACCATGCACAGCCCGAAGTGCGTGACACACACGCCCAGAAGAATGTCAGTAGAGGTGAACACCCAGGTGAAAAAGAAACCTCTCTGAAGAAAGAAGCACTGCTGGAATCAGCAGGGAGATCCCTTACATCTCCACTGCAGCAACAGAGCCCCGAGTGGGCCAAACACAGCACAGTGTCCTCCCTCACACTGCCTCAAGACGGAGTTGCCGGTGACCCAAGTAAGGCAAGAGGATAGTCGCACACTCTAAGTGGCCAGCCACTATCACAGCTCCCAACTGCCCATGGAAGCCATTCCCAGAAGAGGGAACACCCGGAGTAGGAGCTTCAATAAGCTTCCTGAAGAAGGAGCACACAAGACAAGTGGCTGTTCGCCAAGCAGCAGAGAAGAGCGACAGAAGTCTCGCCTGTATAGTCAAGAGACCATTGAGGGTAATAGGCCCAGTTGGCCTTCGTGAACATGGTGCATTTCACTGCCCCCGGAGAAGAAGCAGAAGAAGAGAGGAAATCGTGTCGCCCAGAAGAGCTGGACAAACGCAGGTGTGTCAAAGACGAGAGGAGTAGCACGAGGACTCATAGCACCACAAGCCGAGAACACCTCCAAAGACACCAGCCAGCCACCAAGGCGGACCGACGGCCATGGCGACAGCACCAAGGGAGAACCACACGTAAGCCGCAGCAAGCGCAAAACATGTTGCTCCCATCGCTTCACAGTGAGGCCGGCCAGCCCGAGTGTCGGCAGTTGGAGTCGAATGGCATCCCTGCCATTGACCTCAAATGCCAGAGGTGCGAGAGAAGATTCAGAAGAGGCAGTCAAGTGGCTACGATGTTCATCCAGAAACCTCCTCTGCTAGATAATCATCGCCACCTGTCGTCCAGGCCCAATGGCAGCTACGTCATCAGTGCCATGTGCATGACACCGCACTCAGCAAGAAATGTGGAAGTGTAACCCGATGGGTCTACACCAAGAATCGGACAAACAACTGAAGTCAGAAGAGGAGGTCGTGAGTGGCAGGGCCGGACGATGAAGAAAACCCAAGCTACAACAGGAGTGAGTCTTGACACACCGGCAGCAAGGGAAAAGGGGATAACCCGAAAAGGAACTGGCAATCGCACAGCGGGAGTCAAGGGGTAAGCCGCACAGCCTGCACAAACTAAGCCTCATGCCTCACGTTTCTTAGCGTGTTCATCACTCCTCCGTCATCACAGTGTGGTAAATAAATAAATAATACCTCTCTTTTTGAATGCATAAATGAGTAACAGATAGCTCAATAAATAAGAGTCAAGATTCGAGGTAGTAGGAGTTTTGCAGGTTTAATACAGCATAAAGGACAGGAACAGGACAACCTGCAAGGGAACAGAATGGTAAGCCCTGGCAGCGCTGCCAGGATCTGGACAAGAAGGCTAGGAAGGATAACTTTTTAATAACAGTACATGAGCATATATACATAGCGCAAGCACATAGCATTACATTGCAATAGGCGTAGCAGTGGGTGGAGCAATAGGTGTGACGCGTAGCAGTCGCGAAAGATAAGGGTGAAAAGAGGTGTAACAGGGCGTATACATAGACATGTGATGCAAACGTAACAGAATATGTCATGAATGGGGCGGAAACCATGGAGGGGGCTACCTGAGGAGCCGGGACCTCTAACCTGATGGTGCGCGCAAACTGGCAATGACGTATCACTAGGAGAAGCTGGGGGCTATGAACTCTGTGCTAGGAGCAGAGACTGAAGTCTGGAGAGTCAGGGCGACATGTACCTAAACCCTATCTAGTATCTGATGTTTAGGGAACATGTTGATATAAACTAGAAGTCAGGAGGGGAAAAGCTAACAGATTCTAAGACTGGAGCATGCATTATTCTACATGTAGTGCGTGATGAAGAATATTAAATGACCATTAAATGCAGTATTTCTCTTACATGGAGACGTAAAGGCTAGACAATGACGGAAACTATTGATGCGATTCAGTAGCTTTAGGAATGCAGAGGAGGAGGGCTGAACTGATAACTGGGATCATAACATACTCTTGGCAGACTCAGAGGCAGAGCCAGGCTGAACCGGGCACTGCGAGGCAGGAAGTAAGTGAAGGGTCGAGGATACAGGTGGGGGCTGTATCGCTCCTCAGCGAGGCTTCAGGAGACAGGAGCTGAATCTGGTGTCCGGGCCCTTTTGAGGCCTAGAAACGGGGACTTTACAATGGAATAACGTGCACACTGAGAAACGTGGCAACGTAGCTTTACATAGGCCTGATATTCGTAGTATTCACGAGAACTGGAAACTGACATACTAGAGGTGGACACAACTGTAATTGCGTCATTAATCGAACATAGGGAATACATATGCATATTAATCATGCACAGATAACATATGATGGAGGACTCGTAGGGACACAGAACATGGCAAAATTTACTTTTCCACATTCCCTCCTTGTCACTACGTTTCCATCAGGAAACATCAATATTCATGATACCATCTATCATTTCATACAGTATCATTTGCTCGTCTCGAATTTTCTTGGAACGGGTTTTAGAACGGGGCTTGGGACTAGGAATACAAGAGGTAGCACAGATGCCGCAAATCGCAGGGCCACATTGTATACAGAGGCAGCAGCTAAATATGACCGCTACTGCAATACCTAGAAAGGACAAGACTTTCCATCCCCAGGCGGAAATTATATTCCAGAACCAACCGGACCATGTCCAGGTGCCTGGGTCTTGGTGTAACAGATGGGCAATTTTATGGAGTCTGGTTATAGCTGAATAAACAGACGGCGCGTTATTTGGAATGAAAATGCAGCAACTAGATCCGATGACTCTACAGGCCCCGCCCCTATCGGCCAATATGACGTCAAGGACGAGACGATTCTGGAGCACGACAATTCTCATAAAGGATTGTTCTTCGGTTAAATTACTTAGAGCAGAAGTAGTCTCAATTACTACTGCTTCGAGTGTTCTGGTTAATCTACGTATCAGTTTACTATTCACGACTGTACCTAAAAAAGGGAAGACACCTTTATTGATATCTATATATTGTTCTGGAGCAGTTTCAGTATAATCGACATTGGGGGACAGGATCTCCGTTCTATGTCTAATGTGTACTAGATGTGTGTTTCTATGATAATCAGATGGGGCTAGGAAAACAGGTGGCAGTAGGAAGGCAATGTAACAGGTTCCCTCCCAATCGAGGGGCAGACGAACATATGCAGTTTGACCACAAATAAAATAAGAATGACGTGAAGCTTTGAAAATAGATTTCCCACTGTCACTATACTTGACAATAGTAGTACAATCGCTATGTCCTACATGTACGGAACCATTATTTCGGACACATAATTCGCCTTTGACTGGTAGTACTGAAATAGCAGGTAAGTCTGGAGTGGAATCAGACTGAACATTCAGGATCATGAAATTCGAAGAATAATTTCCCAAATTGTACACTTCATTTTCTAGATCTGACCCTGTTCTGTGGGGAAGACCTTGCTTGTCTGGAAAACATGTACTGTTAAGAAAAGACATATCTGTTGAGGATGACGTTAACGTGGACCATGCTCCACACGAACCATTATGTGAAAAAGGGTAAGGAAAGAGTGGCAGAACTCCCTTCGGTGTCTGAAAAGGAGGGAGTCGACCACACACCCAACAATTAGTGGCATTGCTGGTCTGGTGTGAATAATGTAACATGCGGATGAAAGAATTATTTCGCATAGCGAGGCGGTAAGCGAGTTCATGAGGAGGCAGATCACTAAACGTGTGCTCTACTGTAGCATTGGCAGACTTATTTACATGAGAAACTGGAAAATACAAGTAGATTGCATAACTGGTGCAGGAAATCATAATGCTGAGAAATAATATGAAACTTAGAAAAACGATACATCGGATTGAGTTTTGACTAACTCTCTCACTATGGGGTTCTATTTTATACATGTCAGAAACAGTCTAACCGTTTCACCTAGGGGAGGACTTAGACAATCAAACTGGCTGACTTATTTTACTAGACCGGAGTTTCAACTTATACTCCTGCTGTGGAGTTTTCTCTAACAGGGAGGGTGCAGTATCATTGTTCTTTGCGGGACAGTCCTTGAGAATAGTACTTTGGTAATCCTTCAAATCCTGGGAAATGTTCTTTGAGACGGGTTTCAGTCCATAAAATTTCTTTACGTGCGAAAGGTGCACCCAGCCTTTGCGACCCTCCAACTTCACGGCTGTACGGGTGGCGAGGAGGACCTGTCGGGGCTCCTTCCAGCGTGGCTCCAGCGGACTTGAGCGGTCAAAATTTCGCACCAGGACCATGGATCCTGGAACGATTTCATGCGGTGCCACCTCGGTATTGTCTGGAAATGTGGCGGCAACCTGTGAACGACAAGAGTTGAGGGCAGACATCAAGGAAGCTAGGTAATCTGTCAGCATATTACTTGAAACATCGGTAATACTTCGGGGTCTAGGAGTACCCCACATGTTAGGGGGGCGGCCGAAAACGACCTCATACGGGGACAGACCTGATCTGGAATGTGCGACCATGCGCATATAGAACAAAGCGACTGGCAGAGCTACTAGCCAGTCCACACCTTTCTCTTTGCATACTTTGGCGATGCGGATTTTCAGGGTCTGGTTATGTCTCTCTACGAGACCTGCTGCTTCAGGATGGCGTACACAATGGAACTTCCACTGGTATCCTAACAAAAGGGAAACGTGCTTCATTAACTCTGATGAGAATGGCTGGCCGTTATCAGAATATACGACCCTAGGGAGTCCGTAACGGGGGAAGAATTCACGAACCAACTGCTTGGCAGTGGTCGTGGCTGTGTAATCTGGGACTGGATATGCTTCTGTCCACCTGGACAAAGCGCATACAACTACGAGGACATACTTGAAACCTCGACATCGCTCCATCTGAATATAATCCATCTGGAGGACTTCAAAAGGGTGGTCAGGGGGCTGGAATCCCCCTTGTTCCACCGGGACACTTTTACCTGGATTAAACTGACAACATATCATACAGGTACGGACTTTCTGCTTGGCTGCAGCTCGTAAATGCTTGTTGAACCAAATGTTCTGGATACTGTCTAACATAGCTTTTTCTCCTAAATGTGCTGGACTATGTGCAGTATTGATAATGACTTGAACCATAGAGTCGGGGAGAAACCATGTGGCTTTTCCCTTCGTCACCCATCCTTGATCTGTCTGGACCCCTCCTTGTTCGGACCATTTCTTGATTTCTTCGGGAGTAGCATGTAACTGGATATCTATGACATCTTGAGTAGGGTCCTTAACTGTCATACATGTAGTCGGATCTGGAGTGTGTGTCATGTTAACTGGAATGTCTGGAGTCTGAGCTGTAAGCTTGGCTGTGCGATCTGCTAGATCATTACCCTGGGAAATAATGTCAGTAACTTTCGTGTGTGCCTTGCATTTCATGATAGCAATGGATGTCGGTAAATGTATTGCATCTAACAGAGCTTGAATAAGGAGACCATGCTGAATCTTGGTTCCATGAGAAGTCATGAAACCTCTCTCCTGCCAGAGCACTCCAAAGTCGTGTACGACTCCAAATGCGTAGCGTGAATCTGTGTAAACATTAACTTTCCGGTTCTTAGCGTGTATGCAGGCTTGTGTCAGAGCAACTAGCTCTGCTGCTTGAGCGGACAGGGTGTCAATACGGTGTGTCTCAATAACTTCGGTGTCGGTAGTCACTGCATACGCGGCGACTAGTTCTCCTGTACTTGTTCTCATACATGAACCATCCACATAAAGTGTCAGGTCGGGATCTGGTAACGGAATATCTGTCAGATCTTGTCTTGGCTTGGTCGTGATGTTGACTACTTCCACACAGTCATGTGTGGCAGGATTTGGATTAGCTGATGGTAACAGTGTAGCAGGATTGAGAACGTTGCAGCGTCTGATTTCTATGTGTGGCTGAAACAGTGTCAATTCATAACCTGTTAAACGTGCAATTGTCAAGTGCTGAGTTTGTGTTCGGTTTAAAAGAACTTCCACGGAGTGTGGAACTTGTACTGTCAAGGAATGTCCTAATACTATGGAATCACTTTGTCTGATAGCTAGTGCTGTGGCTGCAACTGACTTGAGGCACGCAGGGAGAGCCTGGGCTACAGGATCTAATGTGCTCGAAAAATAAGCACAAGGCTTGTATTGTCCTGCTTGATCTTGTGTGAGAACAGATAATGCTGTACCTTCGCGTTCTGTGACGAAAAGTGTAAAAGACTTACTGTAGTTCGGTGTTGCTAGAACTGGAGCTTGACATAGGGCTTTCTTTAACTCATTGAAACTAAGTGTATGTTCAGATGTCCAAGGGAGGACAGTCGATACGGCTGCCTCCTGTGTCGTTAACTGTATCAGTGGCTTGGCTAGAAATGCATACTGAGGAATCCATTGTCTGCAATAAGAAGTGAGGCCAATAAAAGCACGTACCTCCTTCTGGGTCTTGGGCTGAGGAAGACTCGCTATTAACTGGATACGGTCTGGTGTCAACTGCCTACCCCTCTTGGACAGTAAGTGTCCTAAGTATACCACTTGCTGGACACAGAATTGAAGCTTCGAAGGGGACACCTTGTGCCCCATCTCGGCTAGGAAATACAGAACCGTCAGTGACGCTCGCTCGCAGTCACGTTCAAAACGGGCTGTGATCAGTAGATCATCGACATACTGGAGCAGGGCAGTGTCAGTTGGCATGTGAACATTATCAAGCTGTCTCTTAAGTGCTTGACTGTAAATACTAGGACTTTCTGTGAAACCTTGAGGAGCTCGTGTGAACATATAGCTCCTTCCATTTAAACAGAATCCGAAAAGAAACTGGCTGTCTGGATGAATGGGAACACTAAAAAATGCGTTCTTGAGGTCGATTACAGTAAAGAACGTGGCTTCGGAATCAATGGCTGTCAATAGGGAAGAGATATCTGGAACGACTGGGTACTGAGGAATAATACATTTATTAAGTTCTCGTAGGTCAATCACTAATCGATATACTGGGGGTGCATTTGGATCAGTCCGTTTCATGACTGGAATGATCGGAGAATTGCATACATTGGAGTCAGTTTCTACAACTACTCCTTGAGCGATGAGCTCGTCAATAATGTTGGATAAGGCTGCTACAGCCTCAGGTGGCAATCTGTACTGTCTGATTCGTGGTAACACTACACCTGGCTTGAGAGTCACACGATGGGGTGTGATTTGCATGTACCCTACATCAGTTGGACCTTGCGCCCATAAATGCTGCGGAACATTAGACAATCTGGGATCAAAATCTCGTAATACATAGTGACCCTTAAAGTCACGTAGGAACAGACGTATTCCCTCTGGGGAACAGCATATAACTGCACCTAACTCTTTCAGTGTTTTAATGCCTAATAGGTTTTCTGGACATGACTTAGTAAGTAACAGATCAGTAGTACGGGACAATGGACCTACTTCTAGAGTAACTGGCTTTGATATTTCATTTACGATAGGTTTTCCTGAAAATCCAAGGGAAACATTTCTTGAGCCTGAGAGCGGAGCCCCTGGAACTTCGGCGTGACTAATTGTGGTCCTACTTGCCCCTGTATCAATCAAAAACTTTCTGTCTTTCCCTAATACTCGACTGTGAACATAGGGACCTTCTTGATCTACAGGTATCTCGATGAGAGGCAAGCCTACCTCCCTCTCTAGGCTGTTTCATGAATATGGCTGATACTCTGGATACTCAGACTGTGCATACTGGTACATCTGCTGTGTAACGTGCTTTGTTGCAGCGATGGGCTGCGGTGCTGTAACTGTCTGTGGTGCATTCTGTGGCTGAGGAGTCTGTGAAACTTGTTCTTGTCTAGGTGTACGTGGTCTTTCTTTAGTCTTACCAGTAGCTATGTTGTGTTTCAGAACTGCACACTCGTTTATAAAATGACCTGGCTGTTTACAATAATTGCAGTTCCCTTTAACGGGAGCTGCAGGATGACTGGCTTGATTCGGACCCCTCTTCTGACTGTCTTGAGGAACAGATTGTGCAACTAGTACTTTCATTTTCGTGTCTTTCATACGCTTTCTCTCGTGTTCTTGTTCTTCCCTGATTCTATTCTGGTGGTATTGGAGCATCTGTAACATCTGGGACGGGGTATTAGCTTGCCAGGTACTTTCGACTTTCAAAACTCGATTTTTAATTGGTGGACTTGAATTCTCGACTAATTTAGTAACAAAAAGATGAGGGTATGACTCACTACTTGTCTTGAGGCCACTGTTGATGCTAAAACATTTCTCAAATCTAGAATAAAAATCACTAATGTCTTCGTCTTGTTTCTGTTTACAGGATCCCAGTCTTCCTTTTTCGTTGTTAACAATCTGGGTAAAACTTGAATCAATAATTCAGGTAATTCTTTACATTTCGCTCCAAGACCGGTACCTGGTACTCGTGCCTTATCTTCAGCTTCTAGAACTGCCCAATCTATCTTTTTCTCTCCCACCTCCCATTCTTCTTCCTTGAGCTTTTCATACACCCCTGCGGGCAGCAGAACCTTTAACATTTTGATTATATCTGGATACGTGTATTCTCCCATACGGAGCATGTCTTTTAATTCTCGATGGAACCCTGCTGGATCTTTATCATGACAGGGGATTAATTTTTTCATCTCTAAGAGTTCCATCTTTGTAATCGGAGTGTAAACAAACACTCGTTCTAGTTCGCCACCCGTTCCTCTAACTGGGTGGACTTCTCGTAACGGATTCTGTCTCTCCATGTAAAATGGTTTACTTTCTGGGGGTGAGACATGAACAAAATGCAGGTTCAAAAACGTTCTATATTTGTGACGCTGTTCTAGAATGACACTAATTAAATCGGTACCTAAACCTTTCCATCTATACTGGAGTAACTCGTTCAGGATATCATGTAACGGGCCTGGATCAGAGTGCTGACCCTCATACAATGTAATGAGGTGCTGAATCATATACATACCCGCCAGTCGTTGCTCGGCTGGGGGCATTTTCAGAAACATTTGTGCCACTATTTCGTCTGGAAAAGTGGTAGAATCAGTAGTCCATCGGACTGCTGATCGGGCTAGTTCTTGTTCATGCATAGTACTTAACTCACTGTAACCGATTCGTGATTTCAGAATGTGATCGGTAGCTTGAAACACTTGTTCTAGAGAACCTTGTTCTGGTGCTGGATGATGGAAAGTTGACTTGTGTTCTAGGCGTAAATGGTGATCTGGGAATCTAGATTTTCCTACATACGCTATTCTGGCGGGATTCTCGTCGTCTACCTCTTCAGTATCAGAGTTACTTTCTTTCTCGCTTACTTGTGCTGCTTTACGCTGCTCGTGTAACTTTATTATTTCTTTACGGATTTTCTTGTACATACTTTCCATAGCACTGATGGTCTTGTGCTTACCCTCGGCTATATTATCACTCCACTTTGTCAGGGTTCTCATTTCGGCTTGATCTTTGGACGGGTAATCTTGTTCTCTTATTAAACAATTAATCAAAAACTTTAGTATCATGAGCTGGATCTCGGCTTTCCTTTGAGACATGACTTCGCCAATGCTTTCTGGATCATCCCCTGTACGGATGAAACGATATATTCTGTCTAGATCTTCTTTCATATTCGGTAGGGTGACTAGATACTCGGCCACCTTTCTTACACGTAATGAATATAAAACCATATTATCCTCGCCTGGGACTGGATCATAGCCGCATTCATTAAGGGCTTTCCTTATTTCTGCAACAGACTGATATCTGGGCGTGCGCTGTGACGCTTGAGCATGTAATTCGACTAACGTTAAACGCTTGTGTGGCGGCGGGGTCTGAGGAGGACCTCCTCCTGCGGCCCCTAAACTAGAATCGTCTACTGATGCTCTTCGTCCTGGCAGAGTGGGAAATGGAAATGCAGACTGGACTTGTATGGCGGGCTGGACCTGGGGGACCGTAGCAGGTACTGCAAGGGGTACCCCGGTGTCTGGAGGAACGGGAAGTGCCTGATTTACGGGGACTGGCGGAGTAGTAACAGGATTTGCATATTCTGGGACTGTGTCGTCCAAATAGGACGAAATAAAAATATCAGCTGCGGTCGGTTTGTGACGTAGCTTGGTCGGAACTAATGGTGGCGGGAAATTACTGGATGCCTCTGGGGTCGCTTTTGGCAAGCCCTCGGCAAGAAGAGGATACATACCCCTAATAAGAGCATGCCTCTGTCTGTCTGACTGTTCGGCTTTAACTTGTTCACCTATCTCGATTAGTTCTTTTTCTTGTGCTCGTCTTAAGGATTCTCTACTTAATTCTGACTTTCTGATTTCTTTTTCGGTTCTTTTATGAGCTTCTTTGCACCATAACTCGATGGCATCTTTCTGTGACTGTCTGGCTTTCTTTTTCCATAATGCCTCTTCTACTCTCATGATGCACTCGGCATCCCACGTACCTGATACGGGCCACCTATACTTTTCCTCTAACTCTTTGGTATACTCTACCCATAAATCTAGATATAATATGGCACTTATGCCATGCTTCTGATACATAAAATGACCTGGACTGTCCCTAGGTGGAACTGGAACTGCTGCTTCCAGCAGACCCTTTCTATTTTTAACTGACGTAACTTAGAAAACAAGGGCATGACTGGACTGTAATCTAGACACAATACAATACACAATGAACACGATACTTATTCCCCATTCATACCACGACATTAAAATACATGAAGAACATTTAGAAATAACAGTTCGAACAGAATACTACCTGGAATACGGAACACAGAATACATGAATTTTCTCGAGAACAGAAATGACTGGAACAGAAACTAGATGCACTGCTGAAACAGTACGAAACTTACCGGTCTCATAAAGAGACACGTCAGGACCCGCATCCACCGAAGTGGACACTTCGTTTGTGGGTCTGTGTACCACCAACCCACAGACCAGAGTCAATCAGATTGACCCTGTCTAGATACTACCCCAGTAACGGTACTCACCGGGCAGCAAGAACGGAAGGCCTCTGACTGGACTGGACTGCTACGACGACGGACGACGAACTTCGGACTTCAGTTACGGGTGGACCTCCGGATACCTCGGACCTTGGACTCTCGGCTTGGGCTCTGGTCGGGACTCGCCGCGTTCCTCCACCGTCTCGTCTGGATGCTGGACCGCCTCCTCCGTCTCCTCCGTGGGCCTGAGGGATACTTGAAGCAGAAATATCTGCCGGTGCGCAGAAGAGTTCCGTCACGACTGCAGAGGGTCAAGGGGTCGGCGTGGCTTCACCGACGCGTGGGGAAAGGGCAAGTCCCTGTTCGGGCGCCATTATGTGGTAAATAAATAAATAATACCTCTCTTTTTGAATGCATAAATGAGTAACAGATAGCTCAATAAATAAGAGTCAAGATTCGAGGTAGTAGGAGTTTTGCAGGTTTAATACAGCATAAAGGACAGGAACAGGACAACCTGCACGGGAACAGAATGGTAAGCCCTGGCAGCGCTGCCAGGATCTGGACAAGAAGGCTAGGAAGGATAACTTTTTAATAACAGTACATGAGCATATATACATAGCGCAAGCACATAGCATTACATTGCAATAGGCGTAGCAGTGGGTGGAGCAATAGGTGTGACGCGTAGCAGTCGCGAAAGATAAGGGTGAAAAGAGGTGTAACAGGGCGTATACATAGACATGTGATGCAAACGTAACAGAATATGTCATGAATGGGGCGGAAACCATGGAGGGGGCTACCTGAGGAGCCGGGACCTCTAACCTGATGGTGCGCGCAAACTGGCAATGACGTATCACTAGGAGAAGCTGGGGGCTATGAACTCTGTGCTAGGAGCAGAGACTGAAGTCTGGAGAGTCAGGGCGACATGTACCTAAACCCTATCTAGTATCTGATGTTTAGGGAACATGTTGATATAAACTAGAAGTCAGGAGGGGAAAAGCTAACAGACTCTAAGACTGGAGCATGCATTATTCTACATGTAGTGCGTGATGAAGAATATTAAATGACCATTAAATGCAGTATTTCTCTTACATGGAGACGTAAAGGCTAGACAATGACGGAAACTATTGATGCGATTCAGTAGCTTTAGGAATGCAGAGGAGGAGGGCTGAACTGATAACTGGGATCATAACATACTCTTGGCAGACTCAGAGGCAGAGCCAGGCTGAACCGGGCACTGCGAGGCAGGAAATAAGTGAAGGGTCGAGGATACAGGTGGGGGCTGTATCGCTCCTCAGCGAGGCTTCAGGAGACAGGAGCTGAATCTGGTGTCCGGGCCCTTTTGAGGCCTAGAAACGGGGACTTTACAATGGAATAACATGCACACTGAGAAACGTGGCAACGTAGCTTTACATAGGCCTGATATTCGTAGTATTCACGAGAACTGGAAACTGACATACTAGAGGTGGACACAACTGTAATTGCGTCATTATTCGAACATAGGGAATACATATGCATATTAATCATGCACAGATAACATATGATGGAGGACTCGTAGGGACACAGAACATGGCAAAATTTACTTTTCCACAACAGTCCCGACAGCCCAAGAAGTCCAAGTACATGAATTCAAGTACCTCCCCAGAGATCATGGATGTACCTGGCCACTCCCGGCCTCAGGTGATCGACTCCATACTAAACGCCTGCAACCATCAAGGCAAGTCATCACCCCCCATCGTCCCAATTCACCATACGGCTGGCAATGCTACCATGCTAGTCCTCATCAAGTGCATCTACCGACACCATCTCGAATACACATGAATTGGAGTCCTACACTATTGCCAATAAGAAAGCTCAGAGACTACCTGCTAACCTGATCTGCACCTGAACTGTGGCAGCAAGAGCATGTCCTGACCAAGACCCATACACCCTTGAGGTTTGTGCAAGAGACTGGCTACTGGCACCTCGGCAGTTCGCAGCTGCCCCAGCCGGCAGACACGCAGCCGCATCACAGCCTACCAGCGGTCCCGTGACAAGCCGGACGAAGTGCCTCCCCGGGCGGGAGAGATGAAGAGACATTGCCTCACCGACAGGTAACCGGACACAGCAAGGCAGCCTAAGAGAGACTTCAGGTGATCTGGTAATAATCCACTGAACTTTCACAATGGACTCCCACCATGATCTTGACGCACCCAGTTAATGAACTATTGTTACCTACCACATACAATCATCTTGGTCAACGGACGGAAGTTACGTAGGACTAAAGGACATGCTTACACCAGAACGCTCCTTCTGCGTAGATTACATATTCAAGCAAGAGTTTGTGTCCTGAACTGATCAGATCAAATGATGAACACCTGCTGAGAGTGTCCTGCCACAGTCGAATTCACCAGTCCATGTCTGCCGTCTTCCCGATGCCGGACCCGAGAAACTGATGGACCCTGTGGTGTATATTTCGATACTGTTTATTCCTACAGGTTGAACTATGGGGCTTTTGTTTTATTAAAATTTGGGAGGAATGTAATGTCCTGCGAGACACGTTCTAGTGTCTCGACAGGCATAGAGTTGATAGCCAATCCCCTATGGGAGTGGGCACACTTGCACCCCACATGCATCCCTCACAGGCGCCATGAGTGATGTGAGCCTGTTAATAAAAAGGGGCCCGAGTGCACGTGCTTGTGGCCAGATGAATAACGATAGCCACTGTGTCCGTGTCAGTTCTTCATCAGCATGTGGGCCTAGAGCCAACAACACAACAAAAGCCACAAAGTTCAAAATGTTATTGGACTTGTTTTTCATTAGCAACTTTCCTATTTCCGTGCAAGCAGTATATTTACCTCTTTTTCAAAACTTACCCATATAATATACATACATTGTATATTGCTTATTAACATATTGGAATTTGACGTGTGATGAGGCATTACACTGTAACTAGGCCACATAGACCTCATTGTGTTTTTTCCCAAACTTTATGTTCTTTCCTAAACTACCTGCATAACTCCTTACCATTTCCTGGAGCAGCTAAATGCTACAGCCACATTACACATTTCTGCTAGTGGACTTGTTGGGAGCTGACAGGCATCTTTAACCTAATAGCATGCTTCAAACTCCATAACTGTCTTTAGTATACTGAGCATTGCATTTCAAAATCCTATGTGTACCCCTTTGTTTGCTAAATCCAGACACGTGTCCATTGTGTAAGGGTCTTCTATCTGGTTGCAAAGGTTGTTCTTAGCCTTTGTCCTTCCGAGGGAGATACATTCTCCAGGTTAATCACCTTTGACCACCTAGAGACTAACTTAAAATAGTTCCTTTACAACCAACCAAACACAGTCCCTTATGTTTCTGAGGATATAAGACCATCAAAAAAATTGATCTGTTGTAAATACTTCAACAACAAGGTTCCCGCTACAGAAAAGCTACTTTTTCGTTATTTACAAATGGGTAAAATATTTACTCCTAAACTTCTTAAAAGGGCTCTTGGAGTAAATACATTTTGAAGGGGTGCAACAGAGAGATTACACCACCATAAATCATAAGGGTTGTAGGAAAAGGGATTTCACCATGAGAAAAATAAAATTTCCTTGTGGAAAATAAAAAAAAATAAAGGGTCAGTTTTAGAGTTAACAAATGGGTTACTCCATCACAAGTATGTTGGATATCCCATCCACCTTATCACAAATGCAATATATGCTGTGGCACTTGCAATAAGGCTGACAGGATTTTCATCACTTTTGTGACGGAGTAACCCATCAGCCAAACTCTGAATCAGGCCTAAAGTTTTAAAATCAAGGACCTGTGGAAATGTACATCTATCATATTTCTTAAGCAGCAAAAGTGGCCTATTTACGTGTCATGGATGAACTTGATCAGATACCCAGGAGAACTTTTAAAAAATTCCCTAAAAGACAGAATCAGGCATTTATACAATAAACGGAGAATTTTAGAGGTATGATTGTTCCTTTTGTATTTCAGCCCAGTTAAATTTCAATGAGAAATAATCTGTTATAATTATATTTCGCTCATTAGAAAGTTAGTACTTAAAAGAAGCTACTTTGAGATGAAATGATAACTATACTTTCCCTTCTGGACACTCATGCTATATCATCCATTTAAATGTGTCCCTATATGTATATATTAACAAATAAATAGTTATTCCAATGTAGGAGCAAAGAAAGAATTCACACAGGTGTAGGACTCTACCCATCACTGATGCAAATTCATGTTAATTTTGCTAGGATGGAAAGGTAAGAGGGTGATCACTGATTTAATCATTGAATCCTGATGTCCAGGCTAGATCCCTTCTGTGGTCATAGGCTAAAATGGCCTGGCAAATCCAAGTATGTTGTGGGTTGGAAAACAGCTGCAGTTGGGGCAGGTAAGTGCAGTGGGGAGGTGCGTGGTGGGGATGTCCTCAGACAGAATGGGGAAAATTAAATAAATGAATAAATCCTATTTCGCCCTCTGTCAACATCCCCCAAACCGCCCACCCCTCCCAGAGCCCCACCGCGCTTACCTACACTGGTCGCTGCTGTTGCCAAACATACGTTTGAATGGTGGATACAATATGAAGATCAATCAAAGAAAGGTATGTTACCCTCCCCCAACACACACACACGAAGGCCCTGATCTTGAGGAACATGAGAGTTGAAGGCATGCAATGCAATGTTGCCTCAGGCAAAGCGAAGGCGAGCCAGAAAACGTTGCCTTACTTTATCAACGGGTCAAGATTCTGACATTCTTTCTGATTTTGATCTTGTGAGTCAAGATCAAAGACGGCAACATAACAGCAAATCCAGGGTTGTGGTTCTAGATCCACTCTGCTGCTTAAATTATCTATTCTGCTTTAGGTATGTGATTTACGTTAGTAATTTCTTCAGCCCAACTAATTTGTAATCTTTATTCACCTGACCTTCCTGTTGCCTGAGTCAGATATCCCCCCAGGCTGTCAAAAATAGGCAGAGCTATGCCTCTGCATGAGACTGACACCGATGGACCAGAGTTAAGCATTCTAGGCACAGAACTGCCCTATCTTTCCTTTTCAAGTAACACATTGTTTTTCAACTTAGGGAGATAGTCAAACAAGTATTGGAAGAGAAGAGGCTCACCTTTCTTCTTTGATCAAAGCCAGGACCATCAATCAATCAATCAATCAATATATTTGAATAGCGCGCTACTCACCCGGAGGGTCTCAATGCGCTTGGGGGAGGGGGGTCCGCTACTGCTCGAACAGCCAGGTCTTGAGATGCTTCCTGAAGGAGAGGTGGTCTTGGGTCTGACGGAGGTGGATGGGGAGGGAGTTCCAAGTATTGGCTGCCAGGTAGGAGAAGGATCTTCCTACCATGGTGGCTCTTCGGATGCGTGGAACGGCGGCGAGGGCGTGGCTGGTCGATCGAAGCTGGTGGGTGGGAGTGTAGAAGGTCAGGCGGTTGTTAAGGTACCTGGGGCCCAGGTCGTGGAGGGCCTTGTGTGCGTGGGTGAGGAGTCGGAACGTGATTCTCTTGCTGACGGGGAGCCAGTGCAGGTCTCTCAGGTGTCCGGAGATGTGGCTGTGTCGGGGGACGTCCAGGATGAGTCGTGCGGAGGCGTTCCGGATGCGCTGGAGTCTTTTCTGTAGTTTGGCTGTGGTTCCGGTGTAGAGGGCGTTTCCGTAGTCCAGTCGGCTGATGACGAGTGCCTGGGTGACCGTCTTCCTGGTTTCGATGGGGATCCATCTGAAGATCTTTTGGAGCATGCGTAGGATGTTGAAACATGATGATGAGACGGCGTTGACTTGTCTGGTCATCGAGAGGGAGGAGTCCAGGATGAAGCCCAGGTTGCGTGCGTGGTCCGTTGGTTTGGGTGCGCTGCCCCGGGCAGGGGGCCACCAGGAGTCGTCCCAGGCAGAGGGTGATGATCCGAGGATGAGGACCTCCGTCTTGTCCGAGTTCAGTTTCAGGCGGCTGTTCATCATCCACTTGGATACGTCTTTCATCCCTTCATGTAGGTTGGTTCTGGCGGTGGTTGGGTCGTTGGTGAGGGAGAGGATCAGCTGGGTGTCGTCGGCGTAGGAGATGATGTTGAGGTTGTGTTGGCGTGCGATGGCTGTGAGGGGGCTCATGTAGATGTTGAAGAGGGTGGGGCTGAGTGATGATCCTTGTGGTACTCCGCAGGATGAGGATCTAGCTACAAAAGAACAACCTGACCAGCTGCTGCAAGACAATTGCGAGATAGGCCACTTAGATGCTGAACTAGAGGTTCTGCACTATCAAACAGCACTACCACTACCCCAAGCATCCTGACTGTTCCCTCTCAAGCTTGTTTTGGTCTTTAGGCAGCTTATGCTTTAGACTAATACGTTTGAGAAGAAGTGGAGCAAGGGTATGCCACCAAATTATGAGTGCTTCTTCTACAATGAGGGGTGTAGGAATTCCAGTTTGCAAGGAACACAGTCTTTCTGAAAGACATTCAAGATATCCCAACCAATGAACTCATTATATGGATTCTGCAAAATGAGAGAAGTAAGGGATTTCATGCAATCCTTTTCCTCCAGTGATTAGTTTCTTATGAATCACCTGAGTAAATTCAAATGCTTTGTGTGGTCAATCTCCTTTATGGTGTAATCCAGTCAATTGACCATCTGACTGTTGTCTCCTGGGAAATTCCTATCATTGACAGGCCTGCAGGATGCCTGCTTCTATGCTATCATAAGGTGGTAACAAAGGTTTATCAGGTTCCTAATTTTTGACCAATAATACTAATTCACGATTCTTCTCCCATCATACCTCCTAGTTCCAAAAATATCATGATCTTCTGCATGTGGTTCAGAGCATTGGATGGGTGCTAAACAGGAAGAGATTGCACCTTGACCAAGGGAGAGACTGTTATCTCTCCAAAGGGCACTAATCCAAAGAATACGGCCTTGTCTCCAGGCACAAAAGTGTACTCCAATGACCTCATTCAAAGTCGCATTGGAAGATTGCACATTCTTTCTCACTGTTCGTTGTATTTTTGGTACTTAAATTCTCTGATTTTAATGTTGACAAACTCAAGAGCTGTAGTTGTAGCGGAATGAGTCAAGTCTCTCGACGGTTGTGCCACTGGGCTCTCCTTTTTTCCAAACAATGAACTGAGCCACCAACCCGAGCTGTGCCACACGATGTGTCAATATCGCTCTAACATGATTGCTGGTACAGGAACATGTACGATCAGGTTAGGGCAATAGAGTCCCTCATTCTAGTTACAGTGGCTTCTTGTTCTTTTTTCCTGTAGCCAGTGAGCCCAGAGGTCCTATCAAAGCTCTGGCTTGGGGGCACAGTATCTCATAGTTTCCACTCATCTGTCAGAGGGCTAAACAGAGGATTGGAAACCCCATCCGTTTGCCCTTGTTGTTTCTGGAACTTCTTAGCCACATTCTGCAGACACTGAGGGTGGTTATTGGACCATATGAATCACATTTTTATCTTGCGGGTTTTGTTTAGGAGTGTGGCAGCTGCTCCCCAGGGGTCTAGATGTCCTGAAATCAGGTTTTCATCCATTTTTGGTCTTCAGATAAGTTCATCCAGCCACTCTTGAGTATACTATAAATAGCCTCCTGTGAGAGCACAGCGTTCACCAGCCTCTGCCTTTTTGTCCCAGACAGTTATTCAGATTGATACACCTGTGGTGTATTAAAACAGATGTGGGTGTCAATTTGTCTGCACCCTTGGGACACTGTAATACTACAGAAGGCAGCGCAGATGCTTGAGCGTCCTCTTCTTTAAAAGTCAGAGCACACAGAGGGCTGGCACTGTCTTTAGGGGGCATTCCCTCATTAGAATGAGGGTGTGGCCACATGCTAATGAAGATAACACTTTCCTTTTGCAGTGGTGCTCTATTATGGAAGCAGGTACAGAGGCAAAGAAGTGGTCAGGAAGCGCAATGAGTGTGCGCTACAAAAGGTGGCACACAATCAGTGTACCCCCTTAGTGCGACCCCTGCAAGGGGTAAAAGAGTGTCCCATAAATCCCCTAGACAACTGCTTACAGGCGGGTGCAGTCACTCACTGCATCTGCCTGCAGGTAGGATCTCTATCCCCTATTTTAATTTGCAGGTAGCTGCCACGTGCAGAAAGACAGAGCAGCTGATTCAAACAGCCTCTCTATACTTCACTAATGTGCTGCCATTGGGGCAGCGCAGGTTAAGAGCTGGCCTGGGGGCACCGTAGTACTTGTAATAGGGCACACTGTTCCAGTTTGCGCTCGGCGCACCTGTTTGAAGGTGCGCAGTGCTGTAAACAGGGGCAGGGCACCTGTTATGTAGTACGCGCACTGGGGGAGTTTCGGAGGCAAAGGAATTGCAGCATATGACTCATGCATCTGCAAGAGGTTTCTAATATCCCATCCTTCTATGTGTTCCCCTTTTATGCCCTCCTGCAACCTGTATATGGTCTAGAGGACACTCAGAATTCTACCTTTGAGCCCCTGTCAGAGAAATCTTTGAGGTTCTGGCCTCAAAAAGCTTTTCTTTGTAGTGATTATTTCTGTATGGTAAGGTGGGAGGACTATAACGTCATATTATTCTCACAGCCATATTTATGTTCCAGCTAAGAGAAATTGTCAGGCGTTTTTTTCTAAGGTTTAATCAGTATTCCACTGTTAGGAGCTGATTCTACCATCTCAGGACCCTTCAGAGGTGTCATAGAGAGAAACATATTGCACCACCATGATGTTGAGGGGAAGGTAGGGTGGTCTATATGGAGTGGCCCACCTCTTTAAGAAGAGTAGGAGCCTAATTTAGAGGTTTGAGGATGGGATACTCTATCACAGCATGACGGATATCATGTTCGTCTTATAACACATGTATTATATCCTATGGCAATTGTAATATGACAGGTAGGATAGCCATCACATTTGTAACAGTATCCCATCCACTAATCTCTGAAACAGGCCATAGATCATTACATTTAAGTTCAGACTTTATTGGTTCTACAACCTAAACAGCTTTCTTTAGTTAATGAGCCAAGCAAAAGGAAATAGTGACTAAAGAGCAGAAAAAGTCTCCTTTATCATAGGTTATTTGGGACTGCTCCATGATTGGAAGAGTGAGTGATGAGCCAACTTTAGAGGGGTATGGATTTCAAGGATATCAAGGGCAGCAATATGGCCGATCACTAACATGTCATGTCGTTCTACTGGTCTTAGATCGGAGAATCACAGTTTTTAGAGTGGTTCTTAGCTAAAATTAAATATGGATTATAAACTGTGTACAGTATTTGTGTGTGTGTATGTATATATATATATATATATATATATATATATATATATATATATATATATATATATATATATAATATATCTATTCCAAAACTACTCCTCCCAGATGAAAAGAGCAGAGGCCACATCGGGGAACAGGGGCAACACCTTTATTTCAATTGGTTTGGCGAATGCATTTCTGCCTTGTCAGGCCTTCATCAGCGCCGTGATGTGTTAGGGGATTTCTGTCGCTGTGCATTTAAATGTACCTTTCCGCACTGCAATTGGTGCATAGTCCGCTCCACCCCTCAGCTGATGGACTCACTATACATGCACAGGCCCCAAATGACTTGAGGACTGCATTTCATAGGATGCACCTGACAGCTCCAAGGTTAGTGGTGTATGGAGTTGTGCTGAGAGTAGTCCGAGTACTAAGCGGAAGGCAGGATATACATCTATATACACACATATATATACACACACATATATATATAAATATATATCGATATATACATATATCTATGTATACATATCTATGTGTGTATTTACAAAATACTGATAGGCCTTGCATTTAATGCATTTCTGGAATCCATAGTTTTTCCCTAGTGCATTCTTCTGGGCTGCTTTTAACAAGTCCACCCTCATGGATCTTGCCCTTCTGAAGATAAATGCAGGTCTGCCAATTATCATCTGACTTATTTGTGGATCATTTCTTGTAATGTGCCAGTGTTTTCATGTTATTTTTCTCATCACCCATACTCTTCACTGCAGGTAGTGTCAATTATTGACTCATTTTAGCTGTTTTTCCTTTTTGAATTCCCTCTTTCTAAAAATCTTACTACTGGCCTCTTGCGCCATTTATTCTTGGTAACTCCTCTGTAGTAATGTTTCAGTCATTTTGGTTTGTGCTTTCTTGAATTCCTCCACTTCAGTACAGTTTCTACGTAATCTAAGATTTTCTCTGTTTGGTATACTTTATATGAACTTAGATGAGTGGAAACAACTCACATGTACAATTGTGTTCCCTGCCGTAGGATTTCTGTGCAGTTTAGTTTCCATCTTGTTGTCTTTAACGTCCACTACTAGGTCTGAGAAGATTACTTCAGTGAGACTTATGGGACTTGCAAAATGCAAGTTAAGATTAATATCATTGATCCTATTTACAAACATTCTAGCACTTTCAATTGACCCCTTCCATATATAACGAGGTCATTGATCTGTATCTGTAAATGTTGGATACTTGTAAAGCGCACTGTTACTCTACCCGAGTGTCCTGGCGCTGTAGACCGCTGGGGAACCCGTCCTGGTTTTCCCTGTGAGATGGTCCCTTTCTGGGTATCTCCAGGGTGAAACCAGGCATCCCCGGCGTCTGTGGGGGGCCGTTGTAGAGATGAGGCAAGCTTAATGCCCAGAGTTACCGAGTGTGTTCCCTGGTTAGAGTAGGCACTGAGGCGAGAATTATCGAGTCCGTTGACCATGGTCCAAGACCCTGCCGCGTCGGGAATTGAACCCTGGTCCCGGGCCGGTCTCTGCTTACAGGTCTGCTGCCTCTAACCAGTGAGCCACACCTCTCCACTATCTACCAGCCCATATTATTATATGCTCAGTACAATCATTGATATGCACATTTTGGAGCTACTGCTCCCCTCACCAACCCATATGCAAATGAGGAAAAGCAGGTGCCCAAAGTTTCCCCCCAATTGTTTGAACATTTCATAATTAAGCAGATGTATTTTATCTCTTGTGGCAACCAGGAGAAAACTATGTTCAGTCCACGTATAATGTAAACAGTGACTTGATTTCATAAAGTCTTAGTGCTTCAAAGTGCAAGGAGTGGTTGCCAATCACTCATCAGCAGGAAAAACTCCCCAAAAATTCAATATTGGCCCGCTGAGCACACTTCTCTTCCAGTCGTCCAAAAAGAAATCACAGTGTAATTCACTGAAAGCAGTCTACAACCTTCTTTTATACCTCCATTCTAGCCAACACGTGTTTTATCAATAACTGACTTTATCAGGGCTTCTTTGTTAGTATACAGGTCAGTTTCTAAAATCAAACTGTTATAAACACTGCCTGTTTATATGGGTGAACAGTCAAAATATCCACTCCAAAATATCGACTGGACATAATATCGACTGGACAGATTATAGACATCAAAAATATTGTTTTTAAGGTAAGTAAAGTAATATCGACTGTTAAAAATATAGACAGTTAAAATATTAAAGTATATAATATAGGTTATTAAAATTATCTAATTTTTTATAATATTGAATTTTTTATAGTTTTTTTAATGTTATTATATGTGTGAAAAGTGTGTATTTATGTTATAAATAATAATAATTAATGACATTTTTTTTTGTTTTTATTTTTGCGTTATTTAATTCTGTAGCGGGTTGTGGGTTTATAGGGGAAAAGGGTGGGAAGTAATTTAACAATAATTAATTAAATATGTAAATGTATTTATTGTTATTAATTTTTAATTACTTGTTAATTAATGTATAATTGGTAATTAATTAAAATTTAATTGGCAATTATTTTAAATTAATTGATTAATTGTTAATTATGTTAATTTTTCTAATTTATTTTCTGTAGCGGGTTGTGGGTTTATAGGGGAATTAGGTGGGAAGTAATTTATTTATAATTAATTAAATATGCAAACATATTTATTGGTATTGTTGTAGAATTAATTGTTAAATACTTTTTTATGGGTAATTAATTAAATTAGGATTGCTAATTAATTTTATTTAATTGATTAATTGCTAATTATGTAAATTTAATAATTTATTTTTTGTAGTGGGTTGTGTGTTTATAGGGGAATAGGATGGAAAGTAATGTATTTATAATTAATTAAATAAATCAAATTCAATTTATTGAATTTAATTTGAATTTATTGTAAATTTATTTTTTAATGTTAAATTATTATTTGTTAATTTGTAATTATTTTGTATTAATATTTAAACAATTGTAATAATTAAATTTAATTTGTAATTTTAATTGATTAATTATTATATTATATTAAATTCGTAATTACTTTATTTTTGATACATATTAATTTATATTTATTGATACAATATATGAAGTATTTAATTTCGCTACTGTTGCACTCTCTGGAGTGGGAATAGTAATTTTTACCCCTACACTATCCAACGCTTTCCCTACTGTTGCACTCTTTGGAGTGGGAATAGTAATTTTTACCCCTACGCTATCCAACGCTTTCCCTACTGTTGCACCCACTGGAGTGGGAATAGTAATTTTTACCCCTACGCTATCCAACACTTTCCATACTGTTGCACCGACTGGAGTGGGAATATTAATTTTTACCTCTACGCTATCCAATGCTTTCCCTACTGCTGCACTCTTTGGAGTGGGAATAGTAATTTAAACACCTACACTATCCAACGCTTTCCCTACTGTTGCACTCTTTGGAGTAGGAATAGTAATTTAAACCCCTACGCTATCCAACGATTTCCCTACTGTTGCACCCACTGGAGTGGGAATAGTAATTTAAACCCCTACGCTATCCAACGCTTTCCCTACTGTTGCACTCACTGGAGTGGGAATAGTAATTTTTACCCCTACGCTATCCAACACTTTCCCTACTGTTGCACTCACTGGAGTGGGAATAGTATTTTTAACCCCTACGCTATCCAACACTTTCCCTACTGTTGCACCCACTGGAGTGGGAATAGTAATTTAAACCCCTACACTATCCAAGGCTTTCCCTCCTGTTGCACTCTTTGGAGTGGGAATAGTAATTTAAACCCCTACGCTATCCAACACTTTCCCTACTGTTGCACTCATTGGAGTGGGAATAGTAATTTTAACCCCTACGCTATCCAACACTTTCCCTACTGTTGCACTCATTGGAGTGGGAATAGTAATTTTAACCCCTACGCTATCCAACGCTTTCCCTACTGTTGCACCCACTGGAGTGGGAATAGTAATTTTTACCCCTACGCTATCCAACGCTTTCCTTACTGTTGCACCCACTGGAGTGGGAATAGTAATTTTTACCTCTACGCTATCCAATGCTTTCCCTACTGCTGCACTCTTTGGAGTAGGTATAGTAATTTAAACCCCTACGCTATCCAACGCTTTCCCTACTGTTGCACTCTTTGGAGTGGGAATAGTAATTTTTACCCCTACGCTATCCAACGCTTTCCCTACTGTTGCACCCACTGGAGTGGAAATAGTATTTTTACCCCTACGCTATCCAACACTTTCTTCACTGTTGCACCCACTGGAGTGGGAATAGTATTTTTTACATTTTTCTATTGTACGTTAATAATATAGGATATTATTTAATTATATTATGTTAATATATATATATATGTGTTTTAACAAATATGATTGTAAACATTTTTGTTATAACTTTTATTAAATATTTAATTATTATAATTTAATTTAAGTATTTTTAAGTACATTTTAGTAATTAATTTTACATTTTAATTTAATTTAACACTGTTTTTAATAAAGTCGATATTTTTTAAAACTATATTTTTGTTAACGATATTTTGTACTCGATATTTTTGTACTTACCTGTTTGTACATACAAACTCGATATTTTGTCTGTAGATATTTTTTCCTCGATATTTTGGGTAGTCAATATTTTGTCAGTCGATATTATTTCAGTGATCCGTTTATATGAAATCGTGTAATATCTCAAGAGAACCAAAATTCATAATAGATGGGTGGAGCATATATTACGCTACACGCAAGGAACCTATAATATAGAAGTAGTCTGATTCCTCTGTGACGACATATCTGCCACTTTGCCCAGAATACCTGATACTTATGTCTTCACAGGGGAAGTTTTTTGAGGTAAACAATTAAGAGGAAGATGGAGGGAGGACCCCTATGGAACTCCCGACTGTAGTGTACTTGGTGTGGAAACATTTACTGATTTATTAAGCATATGACACTCATATTCACTGTTACTCTTTATGTGGAGTACTGGTTTGCTACTTTCAGCATTATAAATATTTACCAAGAAATTATAGAAAGTGTAGATTTGTTGCATTGGTAGACTTTTTTCCAACCAGGTAGAGAAGCTAAGTTGTTGACGCAAATGGCTAAATACTGCACTGCAGTCAAGACATCTGTAGGGCATCACTTGCAGCGTTTGAGCCTCTTTAGAGTACAAATTATTTTTTTCAATAAATTCATACTGCAGTTACAGGTATGCAATAGAATTAATTTTATATTATTTAATAACGGGAACACACTATCAATAGTATGCTTTTAATAATTATATTATGAATACTCTCGTTTTTCCCTGAATAGTAAACAAAAGTATCAGTTTTTTTCTTTGTTTTCAAGTGTGATCTCTTTGTAGTCTGTATGATAGACTGTTCTTTCAAGATGATGATAATTTTTACATACATATGTGAGTGGGTTCCAGAGCTGTTGCTATATTTGTCCAATAGCTGGATAGGACAACCTAGATTATTTTCCTGTCTGTCAAAATTAATCTCCTCTTCATTACTTATGAAGTCCTTTGAGATCTAGTTGATGGAGATTGTACAAGTGTACATTTACTTTTTTTCGTGACATCCTCTAGCAAATGTAGGAATATTCTACTACTTTAATGAAGAACCTGTTTATCTGAAAAACATATGAAAGCTGCCCTGGTGTGTACACCTTGACCCTAATGATAATATGCTGATAGAAAATTGCATGTTTCAATAGATATGTCTAATTGTAAGGTTCTTACGCATGAAAAATGCACAAATAATGGTATTGATACCAAGAACGGCCATATATTGGATTCTGTGCAACAATAAAAGGGGAAAAAAAGCCTTCCTGAAAATTTTCCCTCTAAACAACAATACAATGGACCAACCATGTTCTTTGGGAAGACAATTCCTAGTTGCCCAGAAAATCACTGTTGCCCATCACACCACAGACAACTTTGCTGTGATCTTTCAGAATGTAATCCCCCCAGTTTGCCTTTGTCACTGTAATCTACATGAGGCACATTTTTGGTGCATGTCGCGTCTGTTTTTCACGGTTTACACCAGTCGTGTGCCACTTTCATATACAATTCAACACATGCACCATGTATCCACTGTAAATGAAGAAAAAAAGTGGAATGATGGACCGCAGATGTCAGCCTGTAAAAATAAGCAGATGAACTGCATGTATTAAAAATATGTCAGCTGCGGGTTTATGCTTTTGAAGATAATTGATGTTTACATTTAAAACATGACATGAAAGTTGCTTGTGGTTCGAATGCGTGCCACTGCTTATCATGTGCAACCACAAATTGTAAGGCAGCTCTCGCAAACACTCTAGGAACTGATTCATAAAAAAATGTGTCACGCTATACATTTCAGACTTTTAATTTGTATAGACTTACCTATTATTGATGATTATTAACATGTTTTAATAGAAATGTATGGAAAATTAAGATTTCCAGTTGTTATAGTCCTATTACTCCCTGCAAACGTCTGATAAATGTGTGTATGCACTATTTCCAGAAATATGAATAGTTTAACTGTGAAAAATATATATATTTTCTTGGAATTTTTTCTCCATGGGTGTTAGACCTGGCATCCTTGGTGTGATTTCCCCCCTAACATTTTGCCTTTAACCCTCCTGTTTTGCTGACTTCGTTTTTGCTGGCCTTAGGACTTATGGTAACACTAGCTTATACCCAATTAGCATATTTAATATACTTATAAGTCCCTATTAAAGTGGCACTATCTGTGCCCAGGGCCTGTAAATTAAATGCTACTAGTGGGTCAGCAGCACGTATTGTGCCACCCATATAAGTAGCACTCTAAACATATCACAAGTCAGCCATTGAAGCCTGGGTGTGCAGCTTTTTAACTGCCATTTCAACCTAGTAAAATAACCCTTTGCCAGGCCCAAACCTTCCTTTTTTATACACATTAGACATCCTAGTGTAGGCCCTGGACAACCCAGAGGGTAGGGTGCAGTGTATTTAAAAGGTAGAACATGTACTTTAAAACTTTACATGTCCTGGTACTGAAAAACAAAAATTTTCATAATGCTAATCCCACTCATCAAATCAGGTGCACCTCCAGACCCCTGCCCCCCTAATATAATGCACATGATCCCTGATCAAATAGCAAAATATTTAGGGCAGATATTTAATAATATGTTTGCTGAAGGGCTGCTTCCCTCTTCCTGGAAACTAGCTTCCATTCTCTACTAAAAAAAGATAATCTGAACACCCAGGAGCCAAATAACTATCGTCCAATATCAAGACTCCCTTTTGCCGCCAAGTTGGTAGAAAAAGTAATAAACCAACACATTTTTAAATACTTAGAGGTAAACTCTCTGATGGATAACACACAACACAGTTTTAGAAAAAACCAAAGCACAGAGTCTGCCCTAGTGGTAGCAACGGAGGACACATGAGAAATACTGGATGGGGTGAAGGCAGCGGCTCTGATTCTGCTGGTCCTCTCAGCTGCTTTTGATATGGTCAGCCATGAGATCTTGGCTGACCGTATGCATTGTCTGGGGGTGGGGGGGGGGGGACAGCTTTTGATCTCCTGCAATCTTTCTTGGCAAAAAGACAAAACAATGTGACAATGGGCAACTTTATTACCAGGTTTTTTTCCTTGCCGTGCAGAGTCCCCCTAGGTTCGGCACTAAGTCCAACCCTATTTAACTAACCCTGGGCGGAGCTGGGCTACACTGAGGTCCACAGAGTTTTTTTTTTTTTGCAGAGTTTTATATAGCGCGAACTAGAACCGAACCGAATCAGTTATCAGAGTGCTTTACATAGCACCAGTTACGTTACATGAGGACACACTTTCATTTTAGGCACGGGGAGATTAAGTGATTTGCCCAGAATCACAGGAGGTTTTTGGCGTCGTTACTGAGACTCGAACCCAGATCCCCAGGTCCGAGGTCGAGCGCCTTAGGCGTTAGGCCAACCCCTCTCCCCAGAGTTGGGGACAAACTCCATGGAAATCCGCTCTGCCACCCGCCTCCACCCCCTCTGTAAAGAATTAATTAAAACTACATTAAAGATTTAAGAAAAAAAGACTTATCTTCACTGCGGCATCCCCGGGCTGCCGTCCTCCTCTTCCTTGCCGTCTCAGGGTGATCTGCGCATGCGAACACCCGCACATTTCTCGCAAGGAATGTGCATGCGCGTGTCCATGCGCAGATCACCCTGAGGCGGCGAGGAAAAGGAGGACGGCAGCCCGGGGACACTGCAGTGAAGGTAAGTCTTTTTTCTTTAATCCTTAATGTAGTTTTAAATAATTCTTAATAGGGGTTGGAAGCGGGGGCTGGTCAACTCCGCTCATTAGTGTGTGGCGATTTGCCTACTCTGTGTTCTCCGCGGAAGGTGGAGTAGGCAAATCTCCGCACACTCCACGAGCGGAGTTCTCCGCCCTTGGTTACATTTAACCTTTACAGTGCACCACTCGCGCAAATAAAAAATATTCTGTTTTCTTACTGGTGTCATATGCTGATGACACCCAAACTGTGGTTTCACTGGCAAATCCTGAAAGTAACCTAGGTGCGGAGTTCAGTTCTTGTATGAGCAATGTGAGTAACTGGATGGATTGCAATGGTCTCAAATTAAATGCCAAAAAACTGAGGTCATCATCTTTGGCAACATTCCTTCTTTCTGGACACCGGACTGGTGGCCACCAGAGTTGGACTCACTACCGGAACCCTCAAACAAAGTTAGAGACTTAGGTTTCCTGGTAGAGAAAGAATTAGAATTTAAGGACCAAGTAAACAAAATAACGTCTGCTTCTTTTTGCTCTCTAAGACTAATTTAAAAAAATAGAAACTTTTTTGCCCTCTGAACTTTTGAAAACAGTAAAAATGGCATTGGTTCTTACAAGGATTGATTACTGTAACAGTCTGTACCTTACTCTTGCAATGGGACTACTTAAAAGGCTTCAGACACTGCAGAACACCGGGGCCTGTTTTCTTTTTTAAATTCCGAAAAACGAGTTGGCCAGAGGTGCCATCAGGAAACTACACTGTCTGCCAGTTAAGCAACGTTGTTTTCTTCAAGGCCCTTTGTCTAGCGTATAAATCACAGCACGGACTTGGGCCAGACCATTTTTTTTAAAACAAATTTTATTTGGTTATTGTGCAATATGTGGGGGTCGCAGCCCCACCATGGCAAGAAAGTCATACAATTAGCTTGTGACAACAACCATATTTCTGACTTATAACAATACCCACCAAACATGTAGGTGACAAATGAAAAACTTGCAGACAGGTTCCGGTCTCCATATTCGTGCAAGCGGTGTATTCGTCATAGTGTGCAACATTAAACATGTCCATATACACATTTTAGAACTATAACAGCACTTAAAATGGTAACCAACCTTTACAACACAACTTTTACATCGCAGAGCCTTTACAACGCAACCATTACAACGCAAACTATTAGAACGCATTGCTCTGGGGGGCGCTCTAGGATAGGGAATAGGTTAATTTACTATCCAATAACCTTCCCTAGTGTCCACGGGGACTGTAGTTGGAATAGTAAATTAAACTATTCACTATCCAGCACCCCAAAGCACTATGCGTTGTAATGGACTGCGTTGTAATACTTGCGTTGTAAAGGCATGCGATGTAAAAGCATGCGTTGTAATGTCATACATCCCTTAAAATAGAACTGAGCCATTCTCAGGGGTCCAACTCTGGCAAGGGGGGGGGAGGAGGTCGATACCACAATAGTCTGCCTATCGAGTCCAGATTTTGCAATGTTTAGCGGGGCACCCTCGGGCCTCAAAAACAGCAATCTTGGCCCCCAAACATTTATCAAGGTCGTGAGATGTTGCCTTCCACATTTGCGCTATGTCCCTCTTGGCCACCGTGAGAGCCAAAAACAAAAGGTGTTGCTTATACCTGTCCCCCCCAATATCCTCTGTTGAATGTAACAAGAAAAGGCGAGGGTCAAGTGGGAGATCCCATGACAGCACTTGGTGGAGGCATGATCTGATTCTGCGCTAAAACGGCTGTAATGCCGAGCAGCTCCTGACTGTGTGTAGGAATGTCCCTTCCTCCCTATCACACCTCAGTCACATGGGAGACTGAATAACGCCCATCCGCCACAGGCGAACCCTAGTGAAATATGCGCAATGTATATATTTGAATTGGATAAGCCGAAAACGCATGGAAAATGCATCACCCCTAGGGCTTGCGATGGCTTCGGCCCAAACATCATCGGTGATTTCGGGTATATCTGCCTGCCATGCAAGCCGTGTCTTGTCCAGTGTGGTGGGTGTATGGGTTGTCAGTGTCTGGTAGACCTGTTTGATCTTGTGAGGTCCTAGCTCTTCTGTAAGCAACTGGCCCTTTAGGGACTGAAACTCTGGGAGGGATTTTAATGTAGGCATCTGGGGTAGATGTGCATGTCGGAGTTGAAGAAACTTATAAAATTGTGATTTGTGTAAATCGAAATCATCCTGTAGTTGTTGAAAAAAAATTCATTGTGGTGCCACGCATTACATCACCGAGAGTTGAGATCCTGACGCGGTCCTACCCTCTAAACCCCTTTAGCGTCGTCACGGATCGGAGGTATGCAACCTGCCATAAGGGAGTCATTTGAGTAAGTGTTCCCTGCCAGCCCATCTGTCGGGTCTTAGTCCACCCGAGTTGTATCACCACCCTGCCAGCCGGTGGCAGATGATTGAGACGAACGGAATTGTACAGTAGGTGGAGGAGCGGTTCCTGATCCATTGCAGCATATTCGCCGAATATGCTGGATCCGTTGGGGAGCTATACCACCATTCGTTTGTTACCAGAATATGGGACGTAACATAATAGACAAATATCTGCTGCAGCGATCCCTCCGCAATATGTAGATCGTGTACATGTACGGAGCTGCCACTCTGATCGCCCCACCGTTCCACATAAACTTATTTTGGATGGCTGCGACTTATGCGAACCGTGAGCGTGGAATGGGGTATGAGTAGTTCTGGAGGTGATACAGGATACGGGGCAGCGACACCATTATAAAAATGGCAAAGCGCCCATATAGGGAGAGAGGACCACACGGCGGTTTCGCTGCTAAGGCCAGCCAATAGCCGAGTAATATTGCATGCCCAGGAGACTTTCAGACACAGGGAGATATATATGCCGAGATATTTGAAGCCATCAGTCGCCCGGGAAAGTTGCGATGCCCAGGTGTCACGTCCCTGATACCCGCATAACGGGAATAATATAGATTTGGTGGAGTTAGCATGGAGGCCCGAGGTTCTCCCAAAAACCCTGAGAATTTCCAATATGTGGGGTTCCGAGTACTAAGGATCTGTCATGGAAAAGAGGACATCGTCCGCATATAAATCTATACGGTCCGAGCACGACCGGGACAAGTCGAAACCCCAAAGGACCGGGTCGCTGGGCCAGACCATTTAAAGGAAAAATGTTAATGGTATATTCCAGGAAGGACACTTTGTTCAGGCTCAGCTAGGAACCTGACTGTCCCCCTGGGGTGGAAAGAGCTTCTTTAGGGCCACCGCCATGCTATGGAACAGCCTTCCACTGACACTACAAGCTGCCCCCTCACTACTTTCCTTCAGAAAAGCCTTATAAACATGGCTTTTCACACAGGAGTAGAAGACACCAACGCCTGACCCGACTGGAATATTGCTGCGGCCTAAATCAGTTCACTACAGAGCCAAGACGCCTTAGGGTATGAGTTTCAGGTTCATAAGTTATATTTACATTACTACTACAAGGCCTACCTTTTCCATAGATTATAATCGAAGTTACTTTATTACTTTTGATAAGTGGAAAATTCCAAATGGGGGTCGGTAACCACTTCATGTTTGGTATCTTTGGAATTGTAATAAAAAATCCTCTCATGGTGAAGTCGGATTTTAAATTATAATTTTGAAAATACCACTTTTAGAAAGTTGCCATTGTCCTACCTTAGTTATATAGTGCCTGCAGCCTGTCTCTGGGTCAGATGACTAGGTGTAGCTGACAGTTGCACTTTGTGTATTTCTCCTAGACACCCACACACAGTACGGAGCATAGATGTGCCTGGATGTGCCAAAACTGGGAGGATGAGAGGGAGGAGCTGGGCACAGCCCTACTTACACTTGAATAAGCTATGTCCAGCCTCCACACAAAGAGCTGAATACCCCTGTAGTTTGCTTGGTGTCAAGGCAGGAAAAACAAGAAGCCTGTGGACTTCAAAGGGAAGCTAGAAGCTTCTCCCACTTCAAAGGAAGGCTGAGGTATAAATATTGAGCCCCAGACACCAACTCTTCAGGGCTCTTCTGGACCTGTGGAGACTCTGCCAAGAAAAAGGACTGATATGCTGCTGAAAGGACTGCCACTCTCCTGGACTGCTACCCTGCTGTTCTGACCTGCTGCCCTCTTGCATGAGTAAGAAGGACTGGACCTGCCTCTGTTAATCCCAGGATCCCAGAGTGACTCCAAAGGCCTGTTGGCTGGCCTCTCGACTACAGCCTCTGGGACAAAAGCTCAAACAACTTTGACCCAGCTCCTGGACTTTGACATCTGAGAGTCCTCCTTTGCCAAGTGGAGACCTCTCAGTCCTGACCACTTGGAAGTGGGTCTGAAGGTGCTCTGCCAGCTCATCTGTGGATCCAGCAGAATCAATGCATCTCCACTGCTGCGTGGAGCAAATCCGAGCCGAACCAAACCATCACCTCTATTCTGAGGGATCTCTCAGCAAAAGGACTCACATTGACCTTGCATCGGAACCACCGATGTGGGAAGCTTCACAGACGCAGGCCAGAACATCACAAATCTCTCAATGATGGTGCTTGTACTTGCATCACAACCTCACAGCTCTTCGGGAAACGATGCATCACCTTAGCTTCACAACGTATCCTCCATGCGGGACCTCGCAAAGCAACGCAACCAGGATTTAAGGTACTCAAGTCTGTGGTCGGCCCGTGCTCCATCGCAGTCAGCCTGTAATTGTGACTTTATCCCCATCGGTCTGACCAGATATGCACAGGTGACGCTTTTTGGCTCTATATTTACCGAAATCTTAAAATTTGCGTAGCTACAGTTCTACTGATTGGGTGGAGTTCATGAAGTTCTGCAACGCGAAACTAAGAGAAGTGCAGAAAAATCTCTGCTTGCTACGTGAAATTCTGCAAGCAGTGGAGTGTGGTAAATAACGCTTCTCATGCTGGATTTTAGTGCCGGTGTGTGTCCTGCACTGTACAATCAACACAAACAGCACCACGTGCAGCGCAAGAGGGAGCTGCTTCTTTCTGCTGCTCAAGTAGATGTTCTAGTCAAGCGGCAGCTTCCTCAACGCGAACGGAAGGTTTCTCAACGCGAGCTGTAGCGACCTGCTGTGACCCCCCAGGTTGAGAAATCTCACCAGGAGGTGTTCTTGAGTATGAATTTCATCACTCGAGCTTGCCAAATTAACACTGGCAAGCGTGTGAGAGGAAAAACTTCGCTCTGCGCCGCTACAAAGAGTCTGCGCCCTACGCGGAGCATGGAGTGGGCAAAATTCCTCAAACACCACAAGTGGGCGGAATTTTACTTCCAGGCCTAATTTTTGTTATTTTTCTCTTGTTTTTTTTTTAATTAAAATGTACTCTGTTTTTCTAAATTGGTGCATGATTTTTCTTGTATTGTCTCTTTATTACTCTTTGAAATGCTGCATAAATACTTTTCACATTGTCTCTAAATTAGGCCTGACTGCTCAGTGCCAAGCCACCAGAGGGTTGAGCACCGGTACATTGGGGTTTGCTTGTGCCTCACCCTGGCAAGGATTGTGGATGCTGTTTGAATTGGGTTTCACTCCCCTCAACCGGTAACCCAATTTCTCAGAATGGCAAACTTGTTTTCCCTATGAAGGACTCCCAAAGCGTCCTTAGTAAAGATGTGGGTGTGCCCTTTCATTTCAAGTTCTGGACACGCAATTTCTGCTGTCTTTTACTTGAGAACATTAGTTGGTGTTTCTGGGATGGCAAACTTCAAGCAAAATATTCTTAAATCCCCACCGACGTAAAGTTGTATTGATGTTCAGAGCATTCTGCGTTAGCCACTGTCACCATATAGCAGCCTCATTACCCTTCCTAAGCCCTGTACCTATAATTGCTGACAATACGTGGTATTGTAAGATTGTGAGCATTCAAAAACCAATGGACGAGTGAAAATATCCACGATTCTCATTATCTGAATCATAATAAGGAAAACTCTAATGTAGGTGAATTGTGAGCTGGCGTATTCTCCCATTTAATCTTTGGCCTCTGTGTTCAATTGAAATAGTGTCTTCTTTGTGAAGTGAAAATCTGCCCAAAATGAACAGGGATTTAAGATATCTTTTACAAAGGCTTTGAATAGCCCTTTCTAACAACGTTTGAAGCAGTTTATGACATCGGTGCGTTGGCTTTGACATAAGGGAAACTATGAAAATCTGCCTTCAATCCTTCCTTCAGTGATAATAGGAAAGGGTGTTTCAATCCAGTCTCTACTAGAAGTACTGCACAGAGGCAAACTATTATGCTTCTGTTTATTTGATGTGAGGGCTGATCTCAGGCAGATTGTTGATGGACGTGTAATTGAAGTCTGCTATTGCTTTTCCGCACTGCACTTCCAAACCAATACGGGTTCTGTTACAACCAACATCTGGTTCAAAAATGTGCATTTCCACAAAGGCCCAGGCCAGCGTCACAACCCAAAATAAATAAACCCAAAAATGTTTGCTATTATTTTGTGCATATTTCAGTCAGTTCTACAGCTTGCTCCGCACCCCCCTTAGATAAGTCCTTCTAACTGCAAGGCCAGATCGGGCTTTACACACACACAGCCCTAGCACGTGAACCTCTCGTTGCCCCTGCGGGTGCTCCACTCACTCTCTACCTCCTGCATAGTTAGATCAGTGTCGTAAGACCCCCTCGGTGTCACAAACCACTTGGCTGAATGTCACCAATCACCCAGCTGCTTGCTGGCTTCCTTTCTCTAGGTTGAAAAGAGGGAAACACTGGGTACAATCAGTAGATAATTAGCCAGACCCGTATCCTGAGACCATGGTACCACAAGCACAAAACCGCAGAAGTGATTGCGACCCGGGCTCTCATCCCCAGGTCCTCGCGGCCTGCCAACCGGTCAGCTTTTGTGGTTGGCTTATGGATATGCAAATCATTTCCCCCTTTTTTCAATTAGCATGTCATTTCATCTCATGAATATTCATGTTGGATTATCTGCAACCCCCTTGAGAAGAAGTTCCCTTTTAGTGAGCGAAAGAAGTTGGGCTAGACGTGATTAGTCCTTCATCACATGGTGCCTACTCGGCTTACACCATTGTTTTCTTTTACAAAACGGAGTGAATTTTACAAGTTCAGAACCAGTTCGGATCCTTAGAGCTTATAGTCTTCTGGTGAAGTACACTAGCCAAAGGAACAAAACATATCATGGAACTTGCAAGGTTGCCAGTATGCCAAGCCCCGGGCCTAACACTGAGGCGCACTGCGCCAAAGCTTTCGGTGACCCTGGAGGGTCGCATGCACTTTTGTCTGTCAAGAAAGGATTCCCACTTGTCAGTTTTTGTCTTTGTTAAACGCTACGGCAGCATTCCTCGTATTTGCCACACCGAATGTATTCACATTACCAGTCGAAGTCGTTTTCTAATCACATTTTCCCCCACATAATTACCATTAGCAGGGGTATTGGTAAATCAGAGCGGGATACTTCAGGATCTGGATTTTGGAGAATTGTATGTGCTGTAAGTGGTGATTCTGCACTAATTCCCACACGTGAAACTCCCTAGATTAGCGGATTTTCTTAGACTTATCATAGGAAGGGGGAATTAGAAATCTATTTGAGATACAATATTTAAAAACACTTCTGAAAGATGTATTTTCCAGAAAAACAGAAGTAAAAGGCATGACAAAACAAAAAAGCTCACACAGAGCTATGTGTTTATAACAATACCTGCGACATAAAGGGCTCAAGAGTATAATTCCCATATTGTATGACAACCCAAAGTGTCTAATTTTGAAATAACACATTCAATTAAATTTCACAGCAACCCTCACAGGAACAGAATTAGATGAGTTGCAGATTTCTACTTACATGTTCCTGCCTGTTCTTGTTGCTCTCACTCTCCTTTCTTGCTCATTGTGGGTTTATAAGAAAGCAGAAATATATTCAGGTGACTGACAGCTTCTGTAATCTAGAGAGGCCAATATTGCATGATAAGGTTAGCATATTGCAATGGCTCGTTGGTTTTAAAACAACATTTAGCTTTTAGATTTATATTGTGTGGTGTTTTCTATTGCCCCAAAACAGGTTGCCTTATGGCTGTTTCGTACTGCCTGCTTGTAACTGGTAAATACTGTTACTCAATACAGCTAGATAAGGTACAGGAATGGTGTACGGTTATCGAGGGCTCCAGTAAAAATAGCATTTTGCCTATTGCAGCACTTCCAATATACTGATAAATGGCAATTTGTCAAGATATTTTCTGGTAACTTGGCACCACCACTAGGTGGCGCTTCAAGGCTGTGTACACACTTTGCCATTTGTCAATTTCCAATTGGAGCTCCAGAGTGAAATAGTAGTGGTTGCTGTGTAAAGGTCGTTAGGTGTGCAGTGAAAGGAGAGGGTTGCACACCGTTTTCTCTATGGTGTTTGTAGTAAAAGGTAGGGTCAACTAGATGTTAAGCATTCACTGACTCTCAGCACTCACAGTTAAGCTGAAGTCTTAGTAGAAAATTACTATTTTCAGCTACTTTCTTGAAAAGAAGATAGTGTGGTTGTGCGCTTGATGACAAGCCGGTCAAAGTCAAAATCGCTTTACTTGAGCATTAATTAATGATCATAAGAGCAGATACATTACATTAAAAGTGCCAAAACAGTGCAAAAAATCACCCCAAAAATAGTCTTTGAGATCTTAGGACCCATTTCATCATTGATTCAGAAGGTCATGTGGTTTCACAAAGAGCATCTTTAAGAAATTATCTGACACTAAAACAGAATAGTGGTGAACTCCGTGCCTTTAAATACCAAAAGGCTGGTTTACTCTTTGTCAGCCCTGAGTCCCTCCAGACTGGGATTAAAAAACGCCTTGTAAGACTTAAATAAAATGTACAGAAGAAGACAAAATGCAGCATAGTCTGTGGAGCTCTTTTGTCACAAGGGCCGATACGGATGGGGGAAGAATCACATTGCCCACATGGTAAACATAGCTGCCATCTAACATACCGAAGCCTAAACCTAGTTAGCTGATTTCAACATCCAAATATGGCTCCAACTCTAAAGTAGTTTGAATTAAAATATAATCCTTGTAAACTAGTCCATGACTGGCTTGATCAAAACTGGGTCCATAGATCACCCGTGTCCATTTCTGATCATACTTGATGGAAAGTCTGTGAGTGCTTTTTTGGCATCAAGACAAAGGGGTGCTTATACGAAGTGCTTGATTTTGTCATCCCTTTTCTCAGATCACCCGTGAGTCTCAGTAGCAACCTTTGTAACAATTGCGGTCTGTCACTTTTTTTGAAGGTCTGTAACCAGAGTTATGTAAATAAGCTTAGGAAATGTCCCCATCAATTTCTGAACAAAGTTGTATTCAGTGTTTCATTTGTACACTAACCTAAGTGCAGGTGGCCAAAGTTTTTCTTAGGGGCCCACCATTGATGCTGCCTTGGGTACTGAATGCGAACACGGCCTAAATATGATTCCCTTTTATGCCTCTTAATTCCAACACTCTTTGTTGCCTCTTCACCCTACTCTAGATTTTATTTCATTGCTGCTTTTTACCCATTGTTGCTGTTTTCTATTTATCTCGTAATCTCTTTTTCACACTTTCATCCTTTTTCACTCTTTCTATGGATGAAAATATGATTATGGAAAATAAAACTTGATCTCCAAAAATGAGTGCAGATGCCAACCACTTGCAACAGCCCTCACATTTCAAGTATTGTTTATATCCCTCTTCTTTCACTTCAGGCGCACATATGGAAATGCCTGTCGAGTTCTGCCTCCCCATTCGTGACTTGGCTGGGCCAAAACTAGATCATACTGTGTGAATGTAATGGTTGACAATGGAATCAAACATTTCTGAACCAAGCAAGATCAAGGCTGTCTGAAAACAGCACCCTGCCGGGGAACTCTGAAATAAGGGGCCGAAGGTTTTACAAGCAGCTCGATAGTGCCCACAAATTGTAGTCATCACCTACATGGGCCCTCCTAGTTTATTTCTGGGAGGTCTCTACTCAGGCCCTCCTAGATTATTTCTGGGAGGTCTTCTCCTTAAATCGTCTTTTAACAATTCCCACCCAAACTTATTTTTCCTCTCTGTTGTAAGTCTTCTACAATGTCCTGTGGAAATCTATGGGGTAAATTGGGTCAATGCAGACCTCCGATGTATAACCACAAGCACACTCACTCCCTGCAATATTTATAACTTCTGGGCAGGTATGATTTTGCAAACCTGCCATTTAACTCAATATGGGATGACAATAAATATTCAATGCGGTTCAATGTGCTTTCAAATGCCTCCTGTTCTTTGCACAGATGACCCCGCAACTATCATTAATGAGATGCAGAGTAGGCGTTCCCGTGCAAAAAGCAGCGACACCACTCCGCAACATTCTCAACAACCAGCCAGATTGGCGATAAAACCACAAAACAGGCGATAAGGCGCGTTAGCAGCAGGAATTTAAAACCTGCTCTGACCTGGTGTAAAGTCGGACGACAACCTGCATCAGAACAGGGAGCCCAGCCCAGAGCCACACCTGAAGAACAACAGATGGCATGGAGCTACTGATCATGCAGCTCGGAGCCACAACAGGGCCCCAACACCCACCACCACCACCCCCAGGCCCACCATCCCAATCCCCGCCACACCCCCAGACCTCCCTCCCAACCCCCTCCCCCTGGACTACCACAGAGGCAGCGCAGGCAAAGACAGCACACCCTCAGAAAACGCACCAGCCTCACAGACATAACACCAGAGAATGTCATTGCCCACTACGGGCTTAAAAGGACAACCATCCTCTGTATCCTGAACATCATTGCCCACAGGCTGATGGTACCAGCACAGCGGACAACCAACATCCCTCCGCAGACAAAGCTGCTGACTGTGATGCACCTGTTGGCCTTCCAACCAACAACCGCCAGAGTCGGAGGAGTCTCACAGCCAGCCCGATCCAAGTTCCTCACACCTGTCCTGGATGCCATCATCAGCTTGGTGCCCCAGTACCTATACTTCCCCCAAACTGCGCAGGAACAGCTGGAGACCAAGCACGGCTTCTATGCCATAGCTGGCTTTGCTGACGTCTTTGGGGCAATTGACTGCACACATGTCCTACTTGTGCCCCCTGCCGACACTGCACACAATTACCGCAACAGAAAGCACACGCATTCTATCAATGTGCAGGCAATAGTGGACCACAGGGGACTCTTCACCAATGTCGTCGCCAACTACCTAGGCAGTGTGCATGATTCCTACATCTTCTGACAGTCCATCATCAACCAGCGCTTCCAAAATGGCACCTACGGAAATGCACTGCTCATTAGTAAGTACCAAATGAACACATCACACACATCAACTCCACAATCATGCAACTCACAACTCTGGGAATGCACATGTTACAAACTCCCATATAACATGCCAAACAACATGCCCACCTACAAGACAAGATAGCACAACTTACTGCGGTAACCTGGGCTAGCCATCAACGGCATGGCACCTCAGCCACACAATAGAAGACTGTGGGGAGAGGTGGGAACCAGGTATTTGCGGAGGAGGCAAGTGACCCATGAATGAGAAGGTACACAATGCCAAGTGTGGCTTGGATGTGCTGGACAGACTGCGGAATGTAGACCACACACATATCCATGTCGACATATACCGCTGGTGTATGGAGTGTAGTGGACAGTGGACCCAATCATGCCACCCCAGCCAGTGGGGAAGGTCGCAGAAATGTAGCTTGTTACATCCCCCTGTAAGCGTAAGCGGAGTGGGCTGGCCCGGCGTACGCCAGGCAGCGTAGGGGTGTGAATAAAAAGCACGTAACTCTGCACGTTGTCCTCTTCCGGAATGCCCAATGTCTTTGCCAGGGCGGCACCACTCACCCTGCCACGAGGCCGACGCTGTTACCATGAGTTGTGTTGCCTGCAATCCTGTGTGCCTGCTGCACCCCGTGCCACTGGTCCCCGAACCAGTCTTGCCCACCCCTGCACACACAGGCCTCACTGCTCACCTGCCAACACTAGCGGTGTCAGAGGGCCCACCACATAGCCAGTGCAAGCTCCAAGCCTGAGGCCCACGACCTTGGTAGCCTCCTCAGACCATCACAGCATCCGCAACACAGGCCCGCGGTACTCTATTCTTGTTGATGTACTCTACCGGCATACACAGCTGACAAGTTGGTCACACATTTGGAACCAAGTCTTGATTACACAATGGCAGAGTACATATTTATGGCTGAGTTTATATCACTATACTCCCTTCATTGTGGTGTCATCAACTCTGTGCGTAGCATTCCAACCACACGTGTCTGTGAGCCCTTGCTGAGTTCTGCCTTCGGCCTACACTTTTTTTTTTTTTTTTTTCGGCCTACACTTTGGCACAGCAGGCCTCACACTAATCCAATACAGCCCGTACCAGGCAGAACACGGCATCGTCGCAGGCTGCACTCCCGCTCAGCTCTGGTGCCTAGACCCCCGTCGACCACAAATCATCTCCACATGCCATTTCAATGTCGTGTGTTAGAGATCCAGGAGGAGCGGTTGATCCACGCTGACCGCTGCCTCCGGCCTGCACTGCGGTTGAGGTGGTCACACAATTGGAACAGAGTCTTTATCTCTTCATGGAGAGTTCATATCATTGTATAGGCCTCATCGAAATCTGCATCCCCTTCCAGCTCTGGTGCCACTGACTCTGTGCCACAAAGTCATGGGCACTTTGTGGTTGAACTTTGGTGGTGTCTGAGTCTATGGCCTGGGGATTGTCTTCATCATCATGTAGCTGATAGTGACATGGTGGTAAAAAGGAGACCGTAGCATTAAAATTCTCCATATTGCCTGTTTCTGCTTGCTTCTACACTCTGCATCATGCCCTAAATGGACAGTTTCCACAGGCTTGTGGATATGCGCAGACAGACATGGCAATGGTGTGCAGTAGGGGTGCAAGTGATGCAACGTGCTGCGCACACTAGTGAATAGGCTCAGGGGAGGGAGGAGCAGCAGTGAGGCTACATAATACACATTGAGACTGCTCATTTGCAACATGCAGTACATGTCATACAGGAAACACTGAGTCACACATTTCACACACCAATGTACCAGTGAGTGTGCCACCACATCATGCAGAATGAACTATTGACTCATGTCTCTCTGCACTGTCACAGGTGATCAAGGATATGCACTCTGCATTTGCATGATGACAACCCTATGAGTCTTGAACACACAGGCTCCGAGGCAGTACAATGCGGCCCACAAACGCACCAGGGGCATCAAGGAACGCACATTTGGCGTGTTGTAGTCACGCTTCAGGTACCTGAACATCAAAGCTGTAAGGCTCCTGTACAGCCCAGACATCGTGTGCAAGATGATCGTTGCATGTTGTGTGTTGCACAACATATGTGTGCGCAGCAATGCCCCATGGATACAAGTGCCAGATGCACCGGACAATGATGAGGAAGAGGAGGCAGGTGGACCACACCCTAGTGCAGCCGCAGCAGGAATAGCCCATAGGAACACCATCATTGCAATTTCTTCACATGAGCACATCACATTGTGACAGTCCTTAGCAATGATGGGACAGTACAAAATGACCACAGACAGCATGTGTAAATACATGCATTCCAAGACACATTCCCTGAGTGCATGTCACTGATCTGTACAAGTACATCCCTCAAGTGTGAGTGCGACATGTAGTGCTAACAATTGTATGATTTGTTAATAGATGGTGGTTGTGTCACCTCTATGTAGAGAGGCTCTTTAGGGTGTCACGTATTCGAAATGCCAGTTCTGTGCGTCACAGTTAGTACGGAATCCCACTCTTCGGCATTTCACATGTGTCCCAAATCATTCCATTTGTGACCTACAGTGACAACACAGCTCCTTTTGGGGTCATTTAGATACCACCATGATGCAGGGATGCACCCTGGGACTCAAGTCCCACAACATGGGCAAACATGTACGTAAGTGGGGGTCACTGCCCCTACATTCGTCCATGCTTTCATAATTGATTGGTCATGGCGTTGATTGTCCCTCTGCAATGTGAAGGGGAGATGCGCTTTCACAGTGTGTTCCATGTATGTTTCCGCGTTGGCGCAGTTTACATGCAGACTGCATGTCAATGTGCATTGTGACTGTTTGTGAGGAGATGCCTATTTGATGGGAGACAATGGTCATTTGTTCTTTGTCACGGATGTGGGGTTGTGCTCGTGCATTGTCATCTCATTGTTTTTTAACTCTGCTTTTCTGGTGCATTTTCCCGCATGATGCGCGGGAATTGCAGGCCTGTCGCTGGTTATCGCTGATTTTTGTATCGTAATTGGCCTCATCTCTACTATTTTAGTGTTCGTGTTTTTTTAGCGTCGCGTTAATTTTTACACAATCATTTGACGCGTTGGCGTGGCACTATCGCATGGTACCGCCATGTTGGGAATACAACGTTGACACAGCGTTATTTTCCCGCGATGGACTGCGATGTGAAGAGTTGCGTTAAGCTAATTGTGCGGTAATTATCACACGTTCTTGAGAATATGCCCCTCAAAGTTCTATTAGTCACCAACATGGCAGAGATTTCCTTCTACATGGCTTTTATTCACTTATGCCATATAATGATTATTTAGTCTTCTAATAACTCTGGATGGACAAATTGAATTATTTAAGGATCCCTTCAATTTCCTCAGGGGTAAATTCCTGAATGAGAATTTATCCTGCTGTTGAAAACAGCTCTGTGGGAACTTATTTATCCTTTACTCTAAATAGTTTCTTCTTTTTCTTGGCTGTTAATAATAATTTGTATCACAGGTGGCATTTTTACCCCAAAATTGGATTGCGTAATTTATTTGACATCATTCCTCAGCGGTGTGTCTTCTCATTAATATTGACAGAATCCACTTTCAACATTACAGTTTTAATTAGCTTACACATAGAATTACCTGTCTTGAACATTTTATTGGAAAACAAGTTCAGTTTTTAATTTCTTAATCCTTTTTGTTCTCTTTCTTTCAATAGTAACCGTTGATATTTCTGAATTTTCACTGGCAAATTTCTCACAGGCCCTGAGAAGCACTGCCTTTATTATTTCTTCTTACTTGGGCATATCAGTCACCACAGTAGGGTAGGTCATTGTTGTAGCAGTTAAGCAAGTAGGTCACCTCTGGATGGTGGCTTTTTAAGTACTCTTTCAGCTTTGTTGAGTTAAAACTTTATCATTTCTGCACTGCTCTTTTTTCTGGGTATGGTATTTAGATCTGACCTATCCAACTCCTGTTGTAACCTGATGGGATGGGATGTGTAATTTGCAATTGGGAGCTGCAGAGGATTTACCACTTGCTGAATGCCCGGATCTTCAAAAGTACTACAGACATCTGCTGTCTGAACATCCTTGCTGTTGGTAAACCAAAGATTTAGACTTAGATCTTTTGGGATTACCAGCACAGTAAGTGGCCACATTAGAAGCAGAACTGGCTCTAACAGGTTCAGTCAATCCCTCTGTATGAGTACAGGGTGGTATGTCCTGAGACGTTTTAAGGCATGGTCAAAGTCGGCAATTGTCAAAAGCTTATACTTATGTCCCCACTTTCCAGGGGCTTTCGTTTCTGAAAGCTTAAGATATAACTAAATATTGATTGTAATCATGAGGCCTTATATTTTCTTATAAGGGGTAATACATTGAAAAGCTGGTACTAACTGTGGGCACAAAATAGGTCTTGCTGAGGTCCACAAACATTCCTGAGTTGATGCTGGGTATATTCGCATGACGGAAAGCAGCTCTGTAGAAGATTCTAGGATTTTCACAACTGAGGTCTGAATTAAAAGAGCAAACCCAATGAGTTGATGGACGGAGCACTGAAACTGTTCAGACACTCATCCCCAGTCACAGATCTGGGTTGAATCCATCATCATTCTTCAGCTCGGTTTGCCACCTCATTTCAGACCCAGCTATATGCAAATCAGTCTTGACCCTGTGCCTAATGGGAACAGTCCAGCCCGACTGCCAAGCCAGGTCTTCCCTGAACCTGAAACAAGCATCCTGGGACTGGTTTCTGGGTAACACCCTTCATCAGCCAGGCTAGCTTGAATTCAGTGGCAAAGTGAGCAAGGGACCGCGTCTGGACATACCTTGTGTTTGCTTAATTAAAAGAGGCCAGGTGAGGGAAGAGTTATTTATTAGCCCAATGAGAACCACTAACCCAGGTTTATTTGCATCAGGTTTGAAAAATAACTGCTTCCACACACTATTGGCACCAAATACGCCTCTACCAGTGTTTACTGGATATTTTCACCCTGTACATTTCTGCAGGTTTAAGTGCCAAAATGCATGCAAGGGGGGGGAATTGTAGAGGATGCTGCAAGCACCACTACAATCATAATTCCAATCTTGGGTAAAAATGTGTTTATACAGGGACTGAAAAAACAGACCACTCATAATGAGGGCCTACATTTACAAAGGAGGAGAGGTTACCTATCACTCTGATTTGGCACTGTTCATTTATGGACTATCTCTATCTCACCTTCTTTACCACTGGCACCTGCCATCTCTCTGCGTACTCCTCTGGGATGGCACGGAGCAGGATGGGACCTGATCCTTCAACATGCCTGGCTTCTGTTTAAGTATCAATTCCACACATTTAATAGTTAGCCTATTATTTCTAGAAATGCTCAGTGCACTATTGATTGTGACTTTATTATTTGTTAGACCTGGCCCTTTTAGCTCGGTCTCGCTCAGATTTTTGCCTTCTCTTGGTGAATCTGCTTTTGGATCCATTAGGACTCTGTACACTTTTCCCCCTGCCAACCAGTGGTAAAGAGCTTGTGCTCCCGCCCTAAAATGAGGTACCGACGGTATTTACCCGATTGGCACATTTTAATTTACTTACAAGTCCTTAGTAAATTATACTACATAAACCCACGGCCTATGAATTAAATGCTACTAGTGGGCCTGCAGTACTCATTGTGCCACCCACCAAAGTACTTTCTATCATTTTCAAAACAGTTTAATTTTATCTCATTTTTTTGTGATTATTTTATCAAAATTACTTTACAGTGACATGGTAACATATGTGCAAATCATTTAAAATGCAAGAATAAATCATTCCTGAACATAACCCCTACAATACACAGATACAGTAATTTTCACTCTTACCTACATTCATACATAGTCTCTCTATCATTCTAGTGGTGCTAACATACCTAACACATTACACAACAGTGAGAACAAATGAAAAACAGGTAAAAATGTCCTCTGGTGGACTCCTCAAAATGTCGTTGAGACCAATTATATTTAGATCATTCTTTTTTTGTGTAAACGTTCTTGGTCTTTTTTGATCCTTTTATTTGTTTCTCCAAAGTCTGAATTGGTTTGTGCGTGAGGGTCTCTGGTGCGTACGGCCTACGTACGTTTCGGTGATATAGTTATTTCACTTCACCTTCTTCAGGGCCAACAAAAAGACCAGACAACAAACAGGTACATTCATACTCTTGAAACCAAGGGGTTCTCTTTGTCTGTAATGGGAACATATGTACCATAGTTATTTTCTGAGCATCTCTGAAACAGTGCTTAGTCCGACAATTTCAATAAATTTTAATAGATTTTAACGTGCTTATTGCTCTCCTGTGCCGTAGTCTAAAAAGTAGTCGAGTGGGGAAGTGCAATGTGAAGTTAGATACCTTAATATCCAGAGTCATACAAAGGCCTGTGAGAGAATACATAGAATGATGTGCTTCCCAGAGTATAAGGACAATAGGCAGAAAGAAGGCGAAAAGAAGATTTGGGACCTTATATGCTTGCTGACATGTGTATACATGCAAGACATGCATAGTGGTATAGTGTGAGCTGTCTGATAGTAAGTAAGATCAAGTTATAGCTACCTTTGTCTATGTCGAAGTTTTGGAAAAATAGTATCACTGGGCGCTATTTTGTGGTCCTATTAGCAAAAGTACAGACCTGCAATTAAAAGCACGTAGGAACCTAATTAGTTATTTTGCCTGTATGTCTTATATATTAGAATATGTTCTGTAAATGGTTGGATATATACCTAGGAAATAGTAATTCCTCAGTATAGGGTCAGTTTTTGATATATGACTGTAGTGCTTTCTCCGGCTCCATGCAGGTACTTTCTAATGACTGTAGGACCTGTAATTAAAAGAATTTGACTGAGTATCAAGACCTATCTTGTGTGCCCCATAGTCCTCCTATACTATCTTTTCCTCAATTCTTAAGGCTATGCAAGGCGTGACAGATGCGGCGCGGACCTGCGAGAGGGTATATGGTATAGGATTTAGAGATGTAAATGCTCTGAGCTGTGGCTGTTATAAATGACAGGCAGTATTTTTATTATCTCTCTCCTGGTGTTGCAGCAAAGCTATATAAATCACGCATGTAGTAAGCGTGTATGCGTGTGTCCACGCTGCGGATCTAGAAAGTCCTAGGTATATATCCAACCATTTACAGAACATATTCTAATATATAAGACATACTGGCAAAATAACTAATTAGGTTCCTACGTGCTTTTTATTGCAGGTCTGTACTTTTGCTAATAGGACCACAAAAATAGCGCCCAGTGATACTATTTTTCCAAAACTTCGACATAGACAAAGGTAGCTATAACTTGACCTTACTTACTATCAGACAGCTCACACTATACATGTCTTGCATGTATACACATGTCAGCAAGCATATAAGGTCCCAAATCTTCTTTTCGCCTTCTTTCTGCCTATTGTCCTTATACTCTGGGAAGCACATCATTCTATGTATTCTCTCACAGGCCTTTGTATGACTCTGGGTATTAAGGTATCTAACTTCACATTGCACTTCCCCACCCGACTACTTTTTAGACTACGGCACAGGAGAGCAATAGGCACGTTAAAATTTATTAAAATTTATTGAAATTGTCGGACTAAGCACTGTTTCAGAGATGCTCAGAAACTAACTATGGTACATTCCCATTACAGACAAAGAGAACCCCTTGGTTTCAAGAGTATGAATGTACCTGTTTGTTGTCTAGTCTTTTTGTTGGCCCTGAAGAAGGTGAAGTGAAATAACTATATCACCGAAACGTACGTAGGCCGTACGCACCAGAGACCCTCACGCACAAACCAATTCAGACTTTGGAGAAACAAATAAAAGGATCAAAAAAGACCAAGAACGTTTACACAAAAAAAGAATGATCTAAATATAATTGGTCTCAACGACATTTTGAGGAGTCCACCAGAGGACATTTTTACCTGTTTTTCATGTTTTCTCACTGTTGTGTAATGTGTTAGGTATGCTAGCACCACTAGAATGATAGAGAGACTATGTATGAATGTTGGTAAGAGTGAAAATGACTGTATCTGTGTATTGTAGGGGTTATGTTCAGGAATGATTTATTCTTGCATTTTAAATGATTTGCACATATGTTACCATGTCACTGTATAGTAATTTTGATCAAATAATCACAAAAAAATGAGATAAAATTAAACTGTTTTGAAAATGATTGAAAATAATTGAAAGAAATAAAATATCAAGACTAAGTCTAAGTGTATGTATTCATGTTTCTTGCAGCATCATGTATGTAATTTTGAAGTAATGTTTTTGCTCATGTATAAAGAAATATAGGTCACCATAGAGGTTTTTTCTTTGTTTGCTGCTGGTTTGCCACTCCCTCCTCTAGACCTAACATAATTCTAGGGAGTACCCTTTTTCCCTTGCTTTTGCCACCCACCAAAGTAGCCTTTTAAACAATGTCTCAAAACCTTCCACTGCACCCTGTAGTGCAGTTTTATACTGTCCTTTGGGTCTGGGAAAATGAACACTTTGCCAGGCCTAAACCTGCCTTTTTAATGCTAGTAGGTCACCCCTAAGATGGGCTCATAAGTCAGGGTGCTTTATATTTAAAAAGTAGGACATGTATACTTAGGTTTTATATGCCCTAGCCGTGAAAAAGTCCTAAAGTCATTTTTCACTGTTGTAACGCATATCTCTGTCATTGACTATAACTGGGTAACCATGTTACAATTATTAAATTGCTAACTTTGGATTGGGAGTATATAGAAATATGTTGTATACACTCAAATGAATTGTAATTTAAAATCCTCTTTAATAGTGAAGTAGGATATTAAGTTAGGATTCTGAAAATGCCACTGTCTTTATTATAAATTATTTTTTCCCGTTTTGCCAGTCGATCCATCATCCATCCATCCATCCTCCATCCATCCATCCACCATTGGCGTACAGCCGCTCAACAGCATTCCGTTTTTTAGGTATATAATTCAATTCCTTCCTGGACACACTGACTGTGGTGCATATTAAAGTAGACTTTAGCATGATTCATTTGTGTAATGATGATGATTATTATTCCATTCCCCCATGGACCTGATTGCCAGCAATAGGCGGTAGGAAAGTGGGTTTCTGTTGCAGTAACCACTCCCCACTTTTTGCCAGTCTACTGATGCACTTTGACTTGATGTGCCCTGGGTCCCTGCCAGTCAGGTTCCCAGGGCCTGTGTTCTTTTCCAAAACTGTACCTTTGTACCCCCAATTGCCACCTCTAAGGCCACATATACGTCCCATGTAAAAGGTACCATGGGTACCAAGGGCACTGTGACCAGGTAAGGCCTCTAAGGGCTGCAGCTCATATTGTGCCACCCTTAGAGGCCCTGTACCATAACACACACACTGCCATTGCAGGATTTGTGTTATGGTGTAGAGAAAAGTGAAGAGTCCACATGGCACGCATCCCTGGGTGCCATGCCTACAACCCACTGCCTATAGCATAGATCAGCCACCCCTCTAGCTGGGTGCACTATGCCAATGGTAAGGGTACAGGTGCATGAGCCCCGTGCCCCTACAGTGTCTAACTACATTCTTAGACATTGTAAGTGTAGGAACGCCATAAAGAGTATATAGCCCAGGAGTTTGTGATTACAGCCTCCACAGCACCATAATGGCTTTAATGAATTCTGGAAAGTTTGGTGTCAAACTTCTCAGCATAAACCCACACTAATGCCAGTGTGGGATTTATTATACAAAGCACTCAAAGGGCATCTTAGAGATGCCCCCTGAAAAACGACCAGCCTCTGGTGGGTTCCCTGACTGGTAAACACCAGTCCGCCACCACAAGACAAGTTTCTGGACCCCTGGGTAGTGAGCCTTCCATCCCTGAGCCCAGAAACAAGGCCTTTCCTGGGTGAAGGTGTTCACATCTCTCCCAGGTCAGGGAGAGCCATCTGTGGCAGGGGAGCTTCAAAGGCCTCTCTTCCTTTGTAAGGCACCCCCCAGCCTCTCCTGCTATCAGGTGCAGGCCCCCTTCCTGTCTCCCCTCCTTTTCGGTGGGAAGACAAGTGGGAAAAAGTAAAACCCCTCAGGTGGGAGAGGCGGGGTAAAGCCCACTCTTTAGTGGGCGCCATCTTGCAGATGGCATGCACTCTCCAATCAGGATTAGGGATTGTGCCCACTGCCCCAATTGGGGGAGCACAGCAAGGGTGTAGTCACTGAGACCCCTAAAACGCCTCAAATACAGTATGTAGGGGGCAGTCCTGAACCAAGAAGACAGATTCCCACAACCTATCAAGAAGGATGAAAGAAGACGCCCAGCAGAGGAGACTGCAGAGAAGAACTGACTTGGCCCCAGCCCTACCGGGCTGTCTGCAGTTTCCAGATATATTGCTCCAAAAGTCGCATTGTCCTATAGCAAGCAACCTCCAGAACCCCTGGGGGGACTGACTGCCTTCCACAATGACAGGATCTCCTGTGACCAGCAGCTCTGTTCAAAAGGTAAAATTCAACCTTAAAAGACAGTTCTGCATTCAATCGCCCTGAACCCGAGGTGCACCTATGTCCCCGAGCCCTACAACTTACCTGCCCAGCTGTTGGCTCCTCCCGAAAGTCTTTCTGGATCGAGCCTGCAGCCAAAATCCAAAACCAGCAACTCACATTCAAAACAACAGGGCACCCGATGCCAAAACGGCACCCGGTTGCCCCTGTATTGCTATGGATGCACCTTGTGTGCTAAACTGGATCCCCCTTTGACCTGAGCTTTGCTCCTACACAAACAACAAGAAACCTGTAAGTCGAAAAGTACAGAGAAAGATACGCTGGCATTGGAAGAATTGCACAGAGAGAGTAATTAAACTAGCTATCAACAAAAGCTGTTAAAGTCCTATCAGACCACCCAAATGGCGGAGCCTCATCACGTAGGACTCCTAGACCTTGGTTTGTGTGCAAGTGCCCAGACGTATTTTGGCATTGCATCACTCAGCCATGGTCTAGTCACCAAAGTTGTTCATGTGGATGGTGTGTCTGACATGTGCAGTGCAAAAAATCAAGTGGTGTGTATAAAATGGCTGAACAAGCAAACAAATAAACTTTAATGGCATTTGCCTGAACGTCAGGTTAAAAATTAGTGAGGTGACAGTGTGACAAAATCACTGTCTAACTTGCTTGGTAAAGATCAAAAATTAGGGCCAACATGTTTCTGCCATAACGTGAAAGTCCACTGGCATTCTTCAGGGCCAAGCTGGAATGCTACTGCAAGTACACTACTAATTGTGTTCTAATTAATTGTGTGAAAGAAAATTTTTCTACCAAAATCAAATCAAATTGGTCATACAAGACCGTCCTACCGCATCTTCTTATGTAGTCCACAAGATGCAGTTGGTCTTCCCTGAAAACAATATATAAAAGGAGAAACCATGTAAATACTATACACAGGTACTGTATGAACAAAACATAAATATTGCTGTCACTCTAATCAGCACTTAGGAGATAAGTGCTGCTACTGTGCAGAAACCAATGCCAGCTCACTAAACACTGAAACACGTCCATCACCGTTTAGCGATGGCCCCATAGGGGGTGCGCAACCTGGCGTCACCAACAGATAATCTGTGTGTCATTTGACATAAGTATGAACACTTACCCATCAATTTTTGGGAAGTGAGCCTCACCTCACCCGGCAACTGCTCGGAATGATAAGGCCCCGCTCTAAACATGTAAATAGAGACAGTTCCAGGTTAGATATCTGTCCCTAGGATGTTACTTCTACATCTTGTTAAAACCCAGTCATTTTCTTTTCTGTCTGAAGAAGGTCCCCCACCAAGGCAGAACCGGTGGACGCATAGGGCGACTGACACATCCAACCCTTGGAGACATATGCTCAATTATGATGTATATAAATGTGAATACTAAACCATAGTGCTATGCTGACCTTGGCCACCATTTTATGCATGTGGTCAGTCCATAATGTTTGGTAATAGTCTTAATCAAGGGTACTGTTGTCAAATATACTAGTAAAAACGAACTCACTAGTTGGCAAACATAGGACAAGGGGCTACCTTAATACCTATCTGCCCTTGGATTCCCAATTCGACTGTACGTAAGCAGCCAGCAAAACCCCAGTGGTCTGGACACCCAACCATGACTCAACCAAGGCCCCTGCTCCTACCTTACCTGTCCGTCGGTACCTCACGGCGGGAACTCGAGCCGAAGGGGAGGCACCGACGGACAGATCAAGCACGCTTTTATACTCCCGTTGAATATCCAGTAACGAGTCTGAATCGGTTCAGCTGTGCTCAAGCATAATCAGCAGCGCATGCGCGGCTCGAACATACTATACCTCGCGCCTGCGCAATGCAGTCAAGAGACCCTCTGCACAAACATTACCGACGGCCACTAAACGCGACGCATGCGTTATCATTCAACATGGAAGCAGCTTAGCGTCACACTCCCCAAGTGTAAACGCGCATGCCCGGTCACGCAGGCACTGCCAAACACACCCATGCATGCGCATCAGGCGTCTTGGACTCACGCTTAGCTGTGCGCATGCGCAAAGACCGGAACGCGCGTTGACACCGTTCGTGATCACCATTGAACGACCCCTGCCGGTTAGCCAAATATTTACATAATTATGAAGAACAGCAGTGAAATATGTCGTTCAGGGTCACGCCTACACACTAATCTATTTATTTAATGCAATTTGATTTATGCAATTTGGAGAACAGTCCCTGGCCCAACAGTGAACTGCAGTGTCTGTATAAATACTATTCAAGCAAGACTGTCAGTGTCAGCACAGTCCGCATCCTACAACATGGTGTGTTGTGATGGAGGATATAAACCCAGTAAGTGTCAAATAGAACTAATGTGCCCACCCATACTTGGGACTTAGCAAATATTGGGGAAATACCTCCCTTTCATAGGCAAAAAACCCCATCAAGAAGATCATCATGCCGTGGAGTGGAGTACAGTAACTGAATACTACGTATGGGAGTGATGTCTGACCCAAGTGATGGAAGGAGGCAACAGGTCCCATTGTTAATAAACCCACAGTGATGATCTGTGGAAATGGAAACATCCAAAGGATGCCCTCTGGACCAAGCCAGAGATTAACTGCTAGGGAGCCCCTGGAGGCCTCATTACATACGGATGTAGCAGAGGAGCACAAGATGGCAAATGCAGCACTCAGATCGATATCCATGAAATGTTGTCATTTAGCCCATTAATATCAGATTTCAGCTTAAAGATCCATCGCTGTTCTCTCACAAACAGAAAGTGCGAAACATCCGAGATATGTGGTGGGATGTGAGGCTTTTCTAGAACCACCCACATGAGTTCCTCTGCTTTATGTTTTGCCTCAAGGAAATGGTTCGTGAGCCCTGTCGCCTGTTTCTTGCAACGGATCGTGCTTTTATGTTCGCTGATGCGGGACTTGATCATTCTCGTTGTGTGGCCCACATACTGCTTCTTACAGGGACAGGTGATAAGGTAGATCAGTTTCTCCGAATTACAGTTGGTGTGTCGCATGAGCTTCCAGGGTCTGCTTGTCCCAATGTCGATTGTAAGGGTCTTGCGTGTCTGTGGGCAGGCTGCGCAACTGCCACATGGGTAGTGGCCCTGGACCGGGTTAGTATTCCACAGGGTGTTCGGAGTTTGTCTGTTCTCGCCCCGTGGTCTGGTATGGACCAGACTGTCCCGAATCGATGGTCCTCTCTTATAGGCAAACAGGGGGCGAGGTATAGTAGCCTCACCTACGTTCAAAATCTTCCAGTGTTTCAGTATGGTCTTCTTCACTGCATTGGAAGATGTGGTGAAAGTCTGCACCATGGTCATCCGATCATTGGTGTCAGTAGACCTCTTGTGCTGCAAGAGTGCCTCCCGGTTATTGTTGAAAGCCCTCTTGCGAGCACGGCGTACAAGATGATTCGGGTATTGTCGCTCTCTCAAATTGGTAGACAGTTCTTGAGCATGGTAGTTGTAGAGACTATTAGAGGAACAATTCCGTCTCAACCTCAGAAATTGGCCTACAGGTAGATTTTCACGCAATGATTGCGGGTGGAAACTCTGGAATGAAAGTAGCGAGTTCCGTGACATTGGCTTTTTGAAGAGTTCACTTTGCAGACCTCCCTCTGCTGGAAAAATGCGGAGGTCCAAGTACGCAAGTTCTTCTTTGCTGCTCTCCATAGTGAACTTGAGGAACCGATTCCTTGAGTTGAGCCATGTGTGGAAAGACGACACTTCCAGGGACGATCCTCTCCATATCACCAGGATGTCGTCAATATATCTTTTCCACAGTACCACCTGGTGGAAAAAGGGGTTACTGTGGTTCAGAACATGGTCTACCTCAAATTGGTGCATGTACAGATTCGCCAAACTGGGGGCAAAGACGCTCCCCATTGAGGTCCCTGAGACCTGGAGATAAAGCTCATTCTGGTATTGAAAAAAATTCTCCATCATAGCGATTCTTGCGCACTCCATTATGAAGGCAACTGGTGTTATTGTGTCCATCGGTTTAGCCTCTAAGAGGGTTCTAATGCAGTCTAGTGTTTCTTGCTGGGGGATAGAGGTGTACAGAGACTCAACGTCGAAACTAACCAATAGGTCTGTTTCTGTGTCGAACTCAGCATCCGCTAGTAGTCTGAGCACATCCCCGGTGTCCTGTAGGTACGTCGGTGTTTCCTTGACAAGAGGTTTCAGGAAGAAATCCACAAAAGTGGATAGAGGCTCGAGTAACGAGCCAATACCCGAAATTATGGGCCTTCCGGGAGGAGGTCTTTGGGCCTTGTGTATTTTGGGAAGGCAATAGAAATACGGGGTCACAGGATGCGTTGCAATCAGATACCTCGCTTCCTGGGGAGTGATCCACCCTTCTGATGATCCTTCTTCCACCAGACTCTTGATGTCATTAGAGATTCTCTGTGTCTGTGTCGGGTCCCCCCATGTATCCACCCAACCCGTCATTCTACTATGACCAGTCTTTTTTATGGCAAGGCCGAGGCAAGAACCGAGGCAAGAGGAGAGGCCAGCAAACTGTGAACTGGGCACCACAGACCAACAACAAGACAGGCCCAACAACAGGAGCAGCGACCTAGTGGTGAATCTGAGCACAAGGGTTATCACACCCATTGAAAATACAGTCCTGAACAAGGGGTTGGGCTTTGTCCCCACCTACTTGGGTGATCCCTTCAACTTGAGGTGTGAACTCGAAAGTTTTTTTAGGAAGATACGACTGCATTTCTTTTTCAGAACATCCCGTTCTAACGCGGAAGAGGCTGTTGTATTGGATCAAGGTGAACTGAACACTGGCTTAAAACCCAAATCCACTTTTACTCCCTTGAACCAACACATACCAGCCAACGTCCTAGCCTTCGAACAAGCAGTGACGCATGAGGTTCTGAATCACACTCAGCAACGCAAACACTTCTTCAATATGTCTACCTTAGAGAAACGAGCTCTGTCTATTCTAGCGAACGACAGGCTCATCACCATCAAGCCCGCTGATAAGGGCGGTGCGATAGTGTTGCAAGACACCAACGTCTACCATGAGGAGTGTCAGAGACAACTCAACGTTACCAGTGCCTATCGTCGCCTTAACGAAGACCCGACACAGAGAATCTCTAATGACATCAAGAGTCTGGTGGAAGAAGGATCATCAGAAGGGTGGATCACTCCCCAGGAAGCGAGGTATCTGATTGCAACGCATCCTGTGACCCCGTATTTCTATTGCCTTCCCAAAATACACAAGGCCCAAAGACCTCCTCCCGGAAGGCCCATAATTTCGGGTATTGGCTCGTTACTCGAGCCTCTATCCACTTTTGTGGATTTCTTCCTGAAACCTCTTGTCAAGGAAACACCGACGTACCTACAGGACACCGGGGATGTGCTCAGACTACTAGCGGATGCTGAGTTCGACACAGAAACAGACCTATTGGTTAGTTTCGACGTTGAGTCTCTGTACACCTCTATCCCCCAGCAAGAAACACTAGACTGCATTAGAACCCTCTTAGAGGCTAAACCGATGGACACAATAACACCAGTTGCCTTCATAATGGAGTGCGCAAGAATCGCTATGATGGAGAATTTTTTTCAATACCAGAATGAGCTTTATCTCCAGGTCTCAGGGACCTCAATGGGGAGCGTCTTTGCCCCCAGTTTGGCGAATCTGTACATGCACCAATTTGAGGTAGACCATGTTCTGAACCACAGTAACCCCTTTTTCCACCAGGTGGTACTGTGGAAAAGATATATTGACGACATCCTGGTGATATGGAGAGGATCGTCCCTGGAAGTGTCGTCTTTCCACACATGGCTCAACTCAAGGAATCGGTTCCTCAAGTTCACTATGGAGAGCAGCAAAGAAGAACTTGCGTACTTGGACCTCCGCATTTTTCCAGCAGAGGGAGGTCTGCAAAGTGAACTCTTCAAAAAGCCAATGTCACGGAACTCGCTACTTTCATTCCAGAGTTTCCACCCGCAATCATTGCATGAAAATCTACCTGTAGGCCAATTTCTGAGGTTGAGACGGAATTGTTCCTCTAATAGTCTCTACAACTACCATGCTCAAGAACTGTCTACCAATTTGAGAGAGCGACAATACCCGAATCATCTTGTACGCCGTGCTCGCAAGAGGGCTTTCAACAATAACCGGGAGGCACTCTTGCAGCACAAGAGGTCTACTGACACCAATGATCGGATGACCATGGTGCAGACTTTCACCACATCTTCCAATGCAGTGAAGAAGACCATACTGAAACACTGGAAGATTTTGAACGTAGGTGAGGCTACTATACCTCGCCCCCTGTTTGCCTATAAGAGAGGACCATCGATTCGGGACAGTCTGGTCCATACCAGACCACGGGGCGAGAACAGACAAACTCCGAACACCCTGTGGAATACTAACCCGGTCCAGGGCCACTACCCATGTGGCAGTTGCGCAGCCTGCCCACAGACACGCAAGACCCTTACAATCGACATTGGGACAAGCAGACCCTGGAAGCTCATGCGACACACCAACTGTAATTCGGAGAAACTGATCTACCTTATCACCTGTCCCTGTAAGAAGCAGTATGTGGGCCACACAACGAGAATGATCAAGTCCCGCATCAGCGAACATAAAAGCACGATCCGTTGCAAGAAACAGGCGACAGGGCTCACGAACCATTTCCTTGAGGCAAAACATAAAGCAGAGGAACTCATGTGGGTGGTTCTAGAAAAGCCTCACATCCCACCACATATCTCGGATGTTTCGCACTTTCTGTTTGTGAGAGAACAGCGATGGATCTTTAAGCTGAAATCTGATATTAATGGGCTAAATGACAACATTTCATGGATATCGATCTGAGTGCTGCATTTGCCATCTTGTGCTCCTCTGCTACATCCGTATGTAATGAGGCCTCCAGGGGCTCCCTAGCAGTTAATCTCTGGCTTGGTCCAGAGGGCATCCTTTGGATGTTTCCATTTCCACAGATCATCACTGTGGGTTTATTAACAATGGGACCTGTTGCCTCCTTCCATCACTTGGGTCAGACATCACTCCCATACGTAGTATTCAGTTACTGTACTCCACTCCACGGCATGATGATCTTCTTGATGGGGTTTTTTGCCTATGAAAGGGAGGTATTTCCCCAATATTTGCTAAGTCCCAAGTATGGGTGGGCACATTAGTTCTATTTGACACTTACTGGGTTTATATCCTCCATCACAACACACCATGTTGTAGGATGCGGACTGTGCTGACACTGACAGTCTTGCTTGAATAGTATTTATACAGACACTGCAGTTCACTGTTGGGCCAGGGACTGTTCTCCAAATTGCATAAATCAAATTGCATTAAGTAAATAGATTAGTGTGTAGGCGTGACCCTGAACGACATATTTCACTGCTGTTCTTCATAATTATGTAAATATTTGGCTAACCGGCAGGGGTCGTTCAATGGTGATCACGAACGGTGTCAACGCGCGTTCCGGTCTTTGCGCATGCGCACAGCTAAGCGTGAGTCCAAGACGCCTGATGCGCATGCATGGGTGTGTTTGGCAGTGCCTGCGTGACCGGGCATGCGCCTTTACACTTGGGGAGTGTGACGCTAAGCTGCTTCCATGTTGAATGATAACGCATGCGTCGCGTTTAGTGGCCGTCGGTAATGTTTGTGCAGAGGGTCTCTTGACTGCATTGCGCAGGCGCGAGGTATAGTATGTTCGAGCCGCGCATGCGCTGCTGATTATGCTTGAGCACAGCTGAACCGATTCAGACTCGTTACTGGATATTCAACGGGAGTATAAAAGCGTGCTTGATCTGTCCGTCGGTGCCTCCCCTTCGGCTCGAGTTCCCGCCGTGAGGTACCGACGGACAGGTAAGGTAGGAGCAGGGGCCTTGGTTGAGTCATGGTTGGGTGTCCAGACCACTGGGGTTTTGCTGGCTGCTTACGTACAGTCGAATTGGGAATCCAAGGGCAGATAGGTATTAAGGTAGCCCCTTGTCCTATGTTTGCCAACTAGTGAGTTCGTTTTTACTAGTATATTTGACAACAGTACCCTTGATTAAGACTATTACCAAACATTATGGACTGACCACATGCATAAAATGGTGGCCAAGGTCAGCATAGCACTATGGTTTAGTATTCACATTTATATACATCATAATTGAGCATATGTCTCCAAGGGTTGGATGTGTCAGTCGCCCTATGCGTCCACCGGTTCTGCCTTGGTGGGGGACCTTCTTCAGACAGAAAAGAAAATGACTGGGTTTTAACAAGATGTAGAAGTAACATCCTAGGGACAGATATCTAACCTGGAACTGTCTCTATTTACATGTTTAGAGCGGGGCCTTATCATTCCGAGCAGTTGCCGGGTGAGGTGAGGCTCACTTCCCAAAAATTGATGGGTAAGTGTTCATACTTATGTCAAATGACACACAGATTATCTGTTGGTGACGCCAGGTTGCGCACCCCCTATGGGGCCATCGCTAAACGGTGATGGACGTGTTTCAGTGTTTAGTGAGCTGGCATTGGTTTCTGCACAGTAGCAGCACTTATCTCCTAAGTGCTGATTAGAGTGACAGCAATATTTATGTTTTGTTCATACAGTACCTGTGTATAGTATTTACATGGTTTCTCCTTTTATATATTGTTTTCAGGGAAGACCAACTGCATCTTGTGGACTACATAAGAAGATGCGGTAGGACGGTCTTGTATGACCAATTTGATTTGATTTTGGTAGAAAAATTTTCTTTCACACAATTAATTAGAACACAATTAGTAGTGTACTTGCAGTAGCATTCCAGCTTGGCCCTGAAGAATGCCAGTGGACTTTCACGTTATGGCAGAAACATGTTGGCCCTAATTTTTGATCTTTACCAAGCAAGTTAGACAGTGATTTTGTCACACTGTCACCTCACTAATTTTTAACCTGACGTTCAGGCAAACGCCATTAAAGTTTATTTGTTTGCTTGTTCAGCCATTTTATACACACCACTTGATTTTTTGCACTGCACATGTCAGACACACCATCCACATGAACAACTTTGGTGACTAGACCATGGCTGAGTGATGCAATGCCAAAATACGTCTGGGCACTTGCACACAAACCAAGGTCTAGGAGTCCTACGTGATGAGGCTCCGCCATTTGGGTGGTCTGATAGGACTTTAACAGCTTTTGTTGATAGCTAGTTTAATTACTCTCTCTGTGCAATTCTTCCAATGCCAGCGTATCTTTCTCTGTACTTTTCGACTTACAGGTTTCTTGTTGTTTGTGCATTCATACTGGGGGTATTTACCTGTTTTGTCGTTAAATAATTTCCCTCTGACCCTCCCCTACGAGTAGTTGTTATAATGCTTTGCTCCTACAACCATGTAGCCTGCTCGTGGGCAGCCACCAACCTGAGGCCCCTTATCCCCGATTGGATAACATTGGGCCTCAGCACTCTGCACCAACCGCCCTAGTGCCACTGAGGGTGGTTCAAGAGTGCATATTTGACCCTGGGGGAACCCTGGTTCTAACCCCAGAATAGTAACTCCAAAACCTAGGTACTTACAGTTAAACAGAAAACACTGTTTTCTCCCAATAGGACAGCATTGACTGTTTTTCTATGAAAAATCTTCAAGTGTGGAATTGGTTTATATGAAACCTGAAGAAAACTGCAAATGTACAAAAACTTAATTACTTACCTTTTCTCTATGAAATGTCTGTGTGTGATATCTAGGCATATCACACCGAGTAGAAAAAGTAATTTAAAAAGTAGTCTGAAAAGTAATGTATAAAGTAATCTCAAAAGTAACCAAAGTAATTTTGACTGTTGACTCACCTGTAAACAGACCAATTGCTTCCAAGTGCATTACAATTGTATTTCAAATGCAATATATCTGCAAAGTAGTATTTCACTTAACTGCACCAGGCTTAGCTTGGTTCTAGAAATAAAATAACTAAATAATATTTTTGTACAAACAAATTAGTCTGAGTTTAGTCTTTGAGTGTGTGACTTCTTTTCTTGCCAGAGTGTCTACTATAAATGCTTAACACTACCTTCCGATAAAGCCTTACGGCTTTCCCACAGTACCACAAATAGAGAGTAAGGTATTATAAACTTTAGCCTCTGCCTGCATTTGGGGATCAACTGGACTCGGTGCACACAATACCTTATTTTGGTATAGTATATACAGAGCCAGCTTCCTACAGATTACCATTGAGACATTGTTGTATGATACTGTTAGAAAGTGGACATTTCTTTTCCCAACCTTTGAGCCTTCTGCCACTGTCCAAGGTCACATGGCTGGGAATGGCCCTGCTCTTTGAGTTTGTGTATTGCTTCCAGACAGTAACACAGAGGGTGAGCCATTCTGGCAGGATAACTGCAGAGGGGATGACTTCCACCCCACTTACACTTCAAAGGGCGTTGCCTCCTGCACACTCATGGAACCTGATACCATGCTTTCCCTGCCTTTTGTCATCCCCAGAAAATGTGGATCATTGACAGGGGAAATGAAAGAACTTTCCAGAACCAGATTTGGGGGGAGGGCAAAGAGAACACCAACACCAAGGCTAGCACCATGTATAAATACTGAACCTCTAGAGCTACTCATCAAAACACTCCTGGCCCTGTGAAAATTACAGAAGAATTACCACTTTGCTGTCAGGGGACTGCCCTGCTGCTTGGGTCTGCCTTACTGTCTAGGAAGAAAGACTGGACCTGCTTATACCTTCATTCCAGGCTTACCCAGAGGAACTCCAAGGGTCAATTGGATGACATGTGTGAGCTACAGGGGCACAACAAAGTTTAAAGACCTCTCAGCAACTGCCCAGCTGACCTCCTGCAAATGTACCTGATTGGGCTTTCAACTGGACCTGCCTGAGCACTGCTGGCTCCTGCTGGATTAGTCCTTGACCCCCAAGAGGCCCCTTTCCCAGGACAAGGACCACTGGCTGGCACCAGAGTTTATACTCTTCCTGAAGAAAAGATGATAATCTTGAAGCTTGGGCTCCTCGCGAACAGGCCTGTTCACACAAATAATCCGCCAGCCTCTACGACTGCCAGCGCAAAGCTTGAGTGAGTCCTGCTCTTCGTCGATGGCACCTGCCAGCAATGACCGACAACGCAAGACCGGGACTCGTGAACGGCCCGCAATTCCAGACCAACTCTTCAGCTACAGCGGTTACAGCCTGTGATGCCTGGCCTGCTATATATGCTACAGCGACAGTGGTAGAAGTGGGGGGATCGGAAGGGCATGGCGTGCCCCTACTTAAAAAAAATATTCTACTCCGTTCCCCTACTTCTGTCTTTCAAAAAAGCATCCCGGGACGGCAAGAATAGTTCTACTTTAAAACAATAACTTTTTCATTTAGTTTCCTGTTGCGGCTCGCACTTCTCTTGATTCCAGAGGCTGCAGCCGCCCATCCCTGAGCTCGCACAGGCTGTGGGGCAGGCCCATTGTAATTGCGATTGAGGCTGATTACCCCTTTTCGAATGACAATGCGCCCGTCGCCTGCCTCTAGCATATCATGTGCCAGTGAGATCGTAGTTAGTAATTTCCGAGTAGCTTTCCCTATATTCGTTTTTTTTGGGAGGAGGTGAGGATCTTGCAAACCTTTACTACTGGTAGCTGAGGAGCCAGCCTTGCTTGTAACTTTGTATGTAGTATATTGCTACACTCTGTAACAAGTCCAGTTTTAGTAAAAAACTAAATTAATTTTTTTACCCCAATAAAACATTGGGAAAATAAACGCCTCTGTGTGCCCCCGGTTTAAATAAAGGAGCAGCGGCAGGTGAAAAGGAGTGAGTTTCCAGGATCTAAATTTGGGGACAAGGTCTTTGAGTCCAAGTCTCCTGGCTCGACCGTCTGAAGCGTGGGCAGATGAACAACTTTATAAGCCTTTTCAACAAGTTGAATTGCTGCCTCTTCCTGCATTAACAATACTACTTTACACAGCACAAATAACTCTTGTTCACTATATTACTTAAAAAAACCTATCTATGTACCTGCCAGCCGCTTGGTTCAAAATGAGGTTTAAGAGGTGATCCGATTAAGTTTCAAGGGGAATTCAACACTTTTTTGGAGGGTGATATGGGTTTGAAAAGTTGGGGATTGCATTAATATTTACAGAGGCCCCTTTGCTTGCCAAGTGGATGCACATAATTAAAAAGCGGGTGAGTTGACAGGTGCCTGGTCCCTCTCGTGGCCCTCACATTTCTCGAATGCAAAAGTGTAAATAATAAAAACACGTAAAGTTAGACGAGAGGGCACAGGGTGACAGACAGAGACAGACAGAGGGAGACAGACAGATGGAGACAGAGGGATGGGGATGGAGGGAGGGAGACAGATAGGGAGGAGGGAGATCGACAGAGGGAGGAGGGAGACAAAGAGAGGGAGACAGGGGAGACAGAGGAAGGGAGGGGGAGACAGAGGAAGGCAAGGGGAGACAGAGGAAGGGAGAGGGAGACAGGGAGAGGGAGACAGAGGAAGGTAGATGGAGGAAGGGAGACAGAGGGAGTCAGGGGGCTACAGAGGAAGGGAGGGGGAGACAGAGGAAGGGAGAGGGATGGAGACAGAAGGAGGGAGACAGAGAGGGAGTGAGACAAAGGGAGACAGAGGGGGAGAGCCCCCACCCCCCCAACCAATAAGTCATTTTTTTTACATTAATGGACAGCTGAATTTGAGTGGAGTTCTTCGTAAGTGTCCACTGTGGCACTTGGTGCTATTGAGCTAGTGCAAGCCTGTATTAATATTACGGCCCTTTACCTTATAGGCTGTTTGATGTAAATAATATGAAGATCACAGGAACAGGTAAGCTGTATGAAAGCTTTATTGCAGCACAGATACAAGTAGGTCAACCCCTCATCCGACCAGAGCTCCAACTGCCAACAAGGCGAAGGAGAACTCCAGAATCAAGAACACACAAAGAGATCTAGAGTGCTGGGCCGAGAGAGGAGCAAAGCACTGTACAACATATCTTCCCTCTTTACAAGAAAAGAAAACACAAGAAAGGAAAAGGAAATACAGGAAAGGGAAAAGATTAATGTACATAGTCATTCAGATATACGGGTGGTCGGCGAGAGCGAGGGCTTCTCAACCTGACCTCAGAAGAGGAAGAGGAAGAAGAAGAAGTGGGAACAAGAGGGACAGGAGCAGAATCAACCGAAAAACCACTATGTGTACATAAAGATGTGGAAGCATCTCCACTACCCACCTCCCCCCGTCCAGTTGGCAAAAGGATGGGAGAAGAACTACTGCCAGAGGATAAAAGATAACCATTACAACCACCAAGCCCAGTAGCAAACAGGTCATCAGAAGAAGAATCTTTCCGCTTTTGGTAGAGTGCTACTCTCCTATAGTTCCAACTTTCCCCATTAGCCAGGACAATGAAATGTGGAAAAACTTTCTTAACTCTGTAGGGACCCCTAAATTTACTAAGTCCCTTAGCATGCCTACCTGGCTTAACCTTAACAAGGTCACCCACTGAGATGGGTAAGGGAGTGTTGTTTTGAGTTAGGGGTACCTCACTGCCAGAACCCTTCAGCCAAGCGGGGGTTAATTTAGACACAGGTGCACGCCCACGCATTAGTTCAAAGGGAGATTTTTCGCCATTCCTATGTGGTGTAGAGCGGTAAGCCCAGACAAGCTCTTGAACACGTTCATGAGAAAAACTACTAGACTCTATAAACATCTGGATCACCCCCTTTATGAGACGATTCACTCTTTCACAAAGGCCATTACCCTGTGGATTGTAAAGACTAGTCTTCTGATGCCTGATGCCACATTCGTGTACAAAGGAAGTCATTTTTGAGGATGTGAGCTGAGTCCCATTGTCTGAAATAAGGACAGAAGGATAACCCTCGTTAAGAAAAACACCCTTCAAGAAATTAATGGTGGTGTCAGTGTTAATTTCCTTTACTAATTGTACACAAAGCCATTTGGAAAAGCAATCAATTATGACAATGGCAAACCGCTGATCAAAAGGTAACTCGCTCATTGGACCTATGAAATCAATGCAGACAGTGTGCCAGGGAGCATTTTCAAAGCCTATTTTTTGTGGAGACTGAGAGCCCAAAACTTTCAAACGCTTCTCCCCTTCTTTGCAGAAGCAACACTTTAACACACAATCAACCGCATCACTGTCAATAGAGGGCCACCAAAAGTTCTGTTTGACACGACGTTGAGTGAGACTTTGACCTAAATGTCCCTCGTGGGCCAAGTCAAGAATCCTACTTCTTAAAGAACTAGGAGGGATAAAGCGGTCGTCTCGCAACAAAACATCTTTCCCTTCCAAAGAAAGTTCATCCAGGACCTTCAAGAAAGGTCTGACTAAAGGATCAACCGTACTCTCTCTTCTTGTCCCTTTTGAAACAAGATTGATAACAGCCTTTAAAGCTACATCCTCCTCCATGCCCTTCGACCACTCAATGTGGGAAAACGAACCACCTCCCACAAATAAAACATCTTCTATCACAGCAACAGGAAGATCATCTAACACAGCTTCAGGATCACAACTAGTGGAACGAACAGGAAGCCTTGACAAGCAGTCCGCTTGGATGTTCTTCCACCCATGAACAAACTCGATCTCACATTGATAGTCTTGTAAGCGAGAGGCCAGTCTCGCCAACCTTGGAGACCCTTTCCCAGCTCCACCTGGAGCTAAAACAATTAGGAGAGGTTTGTGGTCCGTACGTAGAACAAACTTGTACCCCCACAAGTAGGTTCTGAAGTAACTTGTGCCCCAGACAGCAGCAAGAGCTTCGCGCTCTATAACAGAGTAATTAGATTCAGAGGTAGATAGAGGCCTAGACGCAAATGCGATGGTTTTCTCCACGCTTCCATGTTTTTGTAAAAGAACTGCACCAAGACCTATGGCACTAGCGTCAACCATTAGAATAGAGGACCGGGCGGTGTCAAAAGGGGTAAGCACATTTGCAGATTTAAGTTCCCTTTTGATCACCTTAAAGCAAGATTCATGCTCAGTAGTCCAACTAAACTTGACACCTTTCTTTAGTAAGGACCTCAGGGAAGCAGTCTTTGAAGAAAAATCCCTCACAAATTTCGAGTAAAACTCGATCAAACCCATGAAGGACCGAAGTTGATCCTTGTCCACCGGGGAAGGTGCTAGCTCAATGGCCTCCAGTAGATTCTTCTTTGGTTTAATGCCCTCCTTCGACAAGCAAAAACCTAAATGCTCTATTTCTTTCAACAGAAAGGCACACTTTTCCTTTCTCAGGGTTAAACCAGCCTCATCTACTCTTAGCAAAACATCCTGTAAAATCCTATTGTGTTCATGTAAAGAATCACCATAGATCAAGATATCGTCTTGAAAGTACAACACCTTGTCGAGGCCCTTAAAGACTTCAGTGACAAGTCTCTGGAATACGCTAGCGGCAGAGACTAGCCCAAAGGGTAGCCTAGTGAATTGGAATGTTCCCTTGCTGGTGATGAATGCAGTTAAGTGTTTGGAGCTGTCATCTAGACAAATTTGATGGTATGCATGTTTAAGGTCCAACTTACTGAAAAACTTAGCTCCTTTGAGAGTCGAGACCAATTCACCGATGTTAGGTAAGGGGAACACATCAGCTACAACGCACTTATTTAAGGAACGAAGGTCTACACAGAACCTAATTTTATTGTCAGGTTTTTGTGAGATCACTACGGGCGAAACCCAAGGGGACGCTTCTATTGGTTCAATGATTCCTCCCTGGAGCATTTCTTCTAGGGTAGCCTTAACTTCGTTCCGCAAAGTAAAAGGAACTCTCCTCACTTTGTGTTGGACGGGGGAACTGCCCTCCTTGAGGATAATGCGATGTGAATAGCCTATAAGTTCTCCTAACTGATCTCTAAAAACATTCTTAAATTTTCCTAATATGTCTTCCAAAGATGAGGTTTCAACAATAGAGACTGGATTATCAGACCTAGGATCAACAACAATGTGCAGATCATATTGATGGTGACGACCGAGAATAGCCGGCCCATCAACTGAAACGTATATCTTACCATGTGCTGATCTACCTTTGAATTCAATCTTGGCTTCAAAGAAACCTAGCATGTCGATTTTCTCGCCTTGGTAACCAGACGGAAAAATGTCACATGCTTTCAGTGCTCTTTCACCCCACACCCTTTCCATTACTGAGGTAGGAATTATGGTCCACTTGGAACCAGTGTCCACCATGAGAGAAATGATTTTCCCATCAATCACAAAGTCATCCTTCAAAGGATTACCTCTCTGGTCACTACAAGAGCATACAGTATCAGAAAGAATCAATATTTTGTTCACATCACGTTTCACATCGTCACATTCATTAATAACAGTTACTCTTGCATTATTTCTATTTCTGCACATTTTTGCGAAGTGTCCCGCTTTACCACAACGCAGACACTCTTTGTTATTTCCAAAACAAAATTTCCCATCTGAAGTATGAGAAAACACCTAGAACACATCTTTTGATTATTCTTACTATAAGATGATTGCTGCACATTCTTCTTTTGAAGAACATAACCCTTTTTCCTAACAATTGCAATAGCTGTAGCTTCATCATCACTATTATCACTAACAATACTTTTATGGGAAATTTCTGCAATTTTTGTTTCTAGGCCACTCTTCTGCAACTCTCTTATGCACTTCTCGCTCTCTTCTACCACTTTAGCCAGTTCTATAGCAACTTTCAAAAGTTGGATTCTTCGCAGCCCACAGACGTTCTTGGACTTTCCTGTTGTTCGCTTGAACAACTAGCTGGTCTCTGATCAGTTCGTCCGCCATCTGTCCAAAGTTACATTTGACTGATAGTTCGCGTAGTCTAGCTACAAACTCATCAATGCTTTCGTCAGCCAATTGTTTGTTTTTGTAAAACTTATATCTTTGGAGAATAAGGTTTTCTTCTTTGCCAAAACGTGTTTCTAATCTTGCTACCGCCTCTTTAAATTCATCTAAATCAACTTGTGACCCTGAAGGTAGTACTTGTGGTAGGTATTTGAAAAGACGCTGTCCTTCTTTACCCAAGGTGGTCATTAAAAGAGCTTTTTTACGTTTGGGTGAATAATCCTCTCCATCAAGAGCTTCAATGTAATTGTTGAACATGACTATCCAGTCTTCCCATGCTATTGAAGGATTGCCTGGCTCAGGTAAGAATTGTGGTGGAAGAGCAACGTTAATTGATTGAGCCATGAGTCAGGAATCCTCTTTTATACACCACAAGGATGGGTAAATGACAAAATTGTAGCAATTACAAACTAGACAATACGGCAAAGATAAAGTTTTAAAATAGGCGCTTACTCGAACAGGGTAGCGAAGATCCGTTTGCTGTATGCGATGCTTTTCAGTTTCCCGGAGTGTAACCAAGGTAACTGTCAACAATGAAGAGAAACGCTTGCAAAATGGCCGACTACGTCGTGCGTGTACTTCGTTACATGTCAGACGTTCAAACTACAGCGTGAATCAGCGCGCATGAGAGATGCGCTTCAGTGACGCTGCTCACGTTGCTACACGACTCACCGGACAGAGGGAGTTCGCCTCGGTGACGCTGCCGCTTGTGTTGCGTTGCTATGTGACTCACCAGGATTCGTAGACGTAGATTGGTGACGTTGCCGCTTGCGATGTGTTGCTATGCGACGCGTTGCTGTGTGACTCACCAAAGTATCTAGACGTTGGTATGGATGACGTCACTCACTGCGCTACGAATAGGAAATCCGGCAAGGGAGTCCATAAAACTTTTTCCAAGGATGTCGCAGTCACTGATAAGACGGAAGGAGCAGTCCGCATTCACGCTGTGCATCACACGGGGTTCTCGAGGGAGTTGATGCGCTACTGCTCTGTAGAATCTTCTTAGGCTGCAGCATTAACTGGGAAGCAGTGGTCGGACACTTCGCCAGCCCAAGTCGCCAAATGATGTAAATAATATGAAGATCACAGGAACAGGTAAGCTGTATGAAAGCTTTATTGCAGCACAGATACAAGTAGGTCAACCCCTCATCCGACCAGAGCTCCAACTGCCAACAAGGCGAAGGAGAACTCCAGAATCAAGAACACACAAAGAGATCTAGAGTGCTGGCCGAGAGAGGAGCAAAGCACTGTACAACACTGTTCACCACATCTCTATTTAGCATACAGTTTGTAACTACCACCTGTAGGTCTACTATCCAGCTGGAGGGTACATTGCTTTGGCACTATATTCGAACTCCAAAAATATGCTCGTATGAGCACATGTAAGAAATGTAACAGTGCAAAATTACGCACTTTGTCTACCCACTTAACATGTAAAGGTCTTATAATACCATATTAACTCTGCCTTCCCATAAAACGGACGTTCTATTAAAAACCTGGTAGAGCACCTTCTTTTTCTCTTTCTGTTCTTGTGAGGCGGCGCCGGGAACCTCTGGAGTAGCGCCTTATAAAATGAAAATAACATTACATAACATTTGACCATTTGCTACAAAACTCCAAGCTCTGGGCTTATCACTTCATCATTTTGCAGACCTTTGCGTATTTCTACATTTTCTCTAGGTTCTCCTGACTGCTCATTTTCTCCAGAGTGTGTAAAAAGTCATAAGCTCCAACTCAGGTGTCTCAACGAAGCTCTTTGTCTCAGCGTTTTCTGTTTTAACTATCTTATGTGCGGCTTGCCGGCCTTCGTTACACCGTCGCCGAATGCAGAAAATGGCATTCCGCGCTGCTCAACGTCTACAGCTTACGTCAGTAAAAATCGAATCGTCTTTGCCCCCCTCTAGACTCGCGAGGCCTAAAGTCTCGCTCTGTCGCTCTGTCTCTGGTGCTTCAGTTGGCTCCCGGGAACTGTAGTTCCCAATCACGTCCCAAGAGAGTGGTGACGCAGTCGGTATGTTCTGCACAAGAAGGACTCTTGTGTAGGATGTCAATAACATACTTCTGTTCCAACGTGACAAACGTGAGGAATCTTACCTGAACGAACCTAAGACAACAAATGGGGCTTCTTTCAACAAGCTTTTCCTAATGGAAAAACACTTGCAATAAAAATATGATTTTTTTTGTCATACTTTGTGAGGAGGTTTTATAATTTTTGCAATCACAAAAGTATTATGACAAGTGCAGTCCTGCCAAGCGTCACGCAATTGGTGTGACACTCACGCATTTCAGTGCAGTGATCCGCATCACCGCACTGAATCCATTTGTCACGCATTTTTGCCACCTGTGCCAGCGCGCCAGCAGCTCCTGTGCCCAGGCTCTCTGAGAGTGCTGCTCTCAGCCCGAATGCCTAAACAGTTAACTTAGACTGCAGCTGAGCTCTCTGAGCTCGTGAGCGGCGCTGCGCTACAAATGTATCTCTCTGCTCTGCCAGTCCGACGGCCCGGGCTGCCAGGTATGTCGATTCAGCCTCAGAGCTGTCAATCACGTCGGTGGCGCACCACAGAGGCCAGGATTAATCCGGATGTGCCGGCCTGGGATAGGGCCGTCAATTCCGGAGGAAGCGCAGAAGCGGCGGGAGAGTGCAGGCTGCGGCGCACGAGCTGTCTCGCATCATGGCCACTCGCCACGGGCCCGACGTTAAACATAGCTGCATGCTGCAGTGCACCTTGACCCCCACTGTGGCAGCTCAGCTGAGCCGGCGACAGCTCTGGCCACCTCACCACCAGGAAAACTGCAAGCGCGGCCGCGCCGGGCCCGGGGGGCCGGCGCCGCCGCCCCACGGCGGCAGCAGAGCCCAGCCTAGCCCGAGGCGAGCCGAGTGAGTGTCCGTCGGCCGGTCGCGCGGGACAGAGTAGTGGACGACCATCGACCTGGGTGGGTGCCGTGGCCGAGGGGCAGCAGCATGTCACTACCAAGTAAGTGTAAGTTTCACTAGTGTCCACGCAGCGCTGCGCATGCGACGCCGCCGCTGTGGTAATGATTTTATTTATTTATTAGTTTGTTATGCATTTAGCGCGGACTTTACCCTGGGGCGTCAGAGCGCTTCACATAGGAACAGACAGTACTGAGACATGAGGAGAAAATTACAATACAACCAATATTACACAAAAGCAAACGTTAATTTATTACATGAGGCAAATATCTCACAAATCTTTTTTTCTTGAAAGACAGAAATCTAACACCTTTAATATGCCGCTGGGTGTTGTCCGGAAATAGAAATGCATTCCGAAATTCAAAGTCCGCTTTCGAGGCAGTGCCCGTGAAAAGTGACGTTTTATCAAACTGGGGTTATTAATTCCAACACGGAAGCTGCCCTTTTATTTCTGTGATTGAGTGGCCAGTAAAGTCACTGTTATATCTCACACAACATGATGTAGACTCTCCTTTGTTACAGTGGTTTCGCTATGTCCCGCGTAGCAGCAGCAATGTTCTTGATCACGCATGTTTCCAGGCACAGCCAGGTTCTTCTTGCATAATGTTGGCAGCATTACAAATGGTTGTCTACCAACAGGACTGTGGACACTGAGGGCCGCCCGCGCAGCGCAGCACAGGCATGTTCGATGATGCAGATGATCTCGGGCGCAAAGTAACTAGTCAGTGAGTCTGCACTCAGTTCAGTGTCTTGGAGCAGAAGACTGCTGCAGAGTGCATCATCACGCAGCGATGTAACTGCTGTGCGGCCCCGACCGGACTGGGACAACGACCACAGACAGCACTCTCAACTCGTCTAGGTCATTAAGTAAGTGTTGTTACAGTACTTACTTTGGCCAACGACTGCGTGCCAGGCAGAGCCGTGAATGACTTAATGTACTATACACACTTAGTTAATTGTCCTTGTGTCTGTCAGCGCTGCAGCATCATTCCTCAGAGGCCCCCTGTCGTTCTCATGATGATCACAGTTATCATTTACTTCCCAGCACGGAGCCCACCACGCATTGCAGATGGATGAGATTTGTTAATTGACACACAGTAAAATCTGCAGGCGCAGGGCTGGTCTCTCTCATCATCCTTGAGGTTTATGTGATCTGCAAGATCTGAGATTTCAAATTCAGACAGTCTCACAGTAATAATATCAGCACTGGCCGCAGGACTGCTCTGCCTTGTCATCCTTCTTGGGTACCAGTACTTATCAATTGAGGGTATTCTCGTCAGACTACAGGGTGCCGGTGCATGTTTTGCCACTAGGGCTCTCGGTGCTCGATCTGTTGCATCCAGTAAGTATTTTTGTATTTAATGTGCAAGTGCCAGCATGTACACAGAAGTTTAATGAAGTACTGCTACTGAAAAACTTGTTTAATATCATGGTTATGCATTCGTTGACAGTACAGTCAGGTTACAGGACGGAGCACTAGGGTTAGTGTCCTTCCATTTCTGGTGCTCTGCAGCAGTTTCAAGAAGTTCTAGGAGTTTCTTCTTGCTCAAATGGCTGTAATTTCTGATATTTAGAAGTTTCTCTCGTCTTAATTGCATGATTTTTGCTCGCGAGAAAGTGTCACTCCTAGTCCTTGAAATGTCACTCATAATTTCACTCAAATTATAAAAATGTCACACATGGCAATCTGAAACCTTGGCAGCTATGCAAGTGTTATTATTAAAGAAAGTTCTTCCTCCCTCAATATGCGCCAGCGCGTAAGCAAATATTGAAGGAAGCAATTAATGTATGAGTCCCAAACACATCCCACCTATGACTTAAATTCTCTTTGTAACTAAGCGTTAATTACTTTATTTATAGTTTTTATCATCATGTACGATCTACTCAATGGAGAAATTTCATGTACTATAGTAGACATTGAGAAATGCAACACTTAACACACAAGCACGTTTTCAAATTAAAAACATCAATAGAAGTAGACCTCTGATTTGCAGTAACTTGTCTAAAAAATACAGGCGCATTTCGCATATTGTACCCGCAAAGTTGGGCTACCTTCCTGTAAATAAACTTTAAATGAAGGCCACACATACCTTTTTGAAGTCAACAAGTGATACTCAAATGATTGTGCTTGTCAATTCACTGAACAATAAATGAATTAAAAAAATGTTTCTCTAATGGCAACTTTTTTTATCTAGTCCTTCAAATCACTCTTCTCCTATTTCTAAGCATCCTAAACAATACAATCCAGTTATGCTTAGAACAATATGCAAATATTTCCCCCCAAAAAATCATTATCTGTACATTTCACGCATCATTATTAATTGTGGATACCTTGAACACCAATAGTGTTTTTATTTAGTGATTTGACCAGCTGAGGACTAGTAAAACACATCAAGTGTACCAGATACAGTTTAGCTCTGGCTACTAATGCCAGTTTAAAATTAGGGGTGGGCGGAATTAACAGAAGTTCACTCTGTGGAATTTGGCGAAGTTACAGAAAAACTCTGCATGATTGCTTGGAATTCCGCCAACTGGCGCAAAATATGCAGCTAGTGCTGCAATTTAGCACCAGTAGCACAGGCGGCTCTGACTATCAGCGCGAATGGCACCATGCGTTGCACAAGAGTGCACCATTCAAGTTAATTTTGCTGCCGCTTGAGTAGAAAATCTACTAGAATTGCAGCCCTCTGACCGTGACTGCTCGCATTAGAAAATTGCGTTAGAAGATGCCAAACCTCGCTTGCCAGCTCACATATTCTAGAGCCTCACAGGAAAATATCCACCACACCGCGACTGTTGGAATTTGGCCTGAAATCCATGTTAAAGAGTAACATGGAGTGGGCAAAATTCGGTCAAATCTGCTGGCTCAACAGAATATTCTGCCGACCCCTATTAAAAATGGCAGAGAACTGAATATATGTAGACTTAGCGACAGTGAGTTCTACGTTAGCTTAGAATAACAATGCTACAGGTTTCTGCTTGCTGCTCCCATAAACTCCTTTCCATTTTTTGTGATTTAACCAGTCTACTGGGAATTGAAATTAATATTCCTTTAGCTTTTGATAACTTTAGTGCTTGGTACCTGGTATCAATCATGGCTTAATACCATGGTTCATTCAAGAGTTTTCAATTAGAATTATTTATTAAAACATTTGCAATGACCTGCTGTTTTGCCTTAAGACTTGTGATGCAAAAAGAACAATTGATGGACGGAATGCTGAGCAATGTCCACCACTTACCCCCCAGTACAGAGATCTGGGCCTAAATCCATAATGTTTAGCTCACCACACCACCACAGGTTGGACCCAGCCATGTGCATAGCTGTCTTGACCCTGGTCCCCCTGGGAACAGTCGAGCCCGAACTGCCAGGCCAGGTCCTCCCTAGAACAGAAACAAGCATCTTAGGGCCAGTTACGGGGTATCCCCCCTCATCAGCCAGGAATGCCTGAATCAAGGGGTGTGGTGAGCATGGGACCCACGTCTGGGCCTCCCATCCCATTTGGGGTGATGTCACTTCCTGTGATGGGTCAAAGGTTATCACTTGTACTGTCCCAATGCTTTTGATGACATTAAGCTGCTGGAAGGATATAGGCATGAGTCAGTACAAAAATAACATACTTTCCCAGGTTATACTCTTTGCGTTATTTTGCTATATTTGTAGTAGAATTTAAAGGTATATATGAAAACTACAAAAGAGCATAGGAACCACAGCTTAACAGCAAATATTTTGCACATAATGATCCCATCCCACACATTCTTTCCCCCAGGAGTAGTACCTGAAAATGCTGCCAAGAAATACTTAATTATCCCGATTGTTAAGGTTGTATGTGAAATACACCACAATACAAAGCCATAACACAAACTATTGCAACATACCATAGTCTAGTGTTTCCATGCCTAAGTGTGACAAATGGTATCAGGTATTGCTAATGCAAGTACTTCATTTATAATACAAGGAATGGCCTTTTCTACAAATGGTCTGATTCACTATGTTTGTTTTCCCACTGTAGACGCTGGAGGACAGAATGAAACTGGAGTGTAAATGTCACGGGGTTTCAGGCTCCTGTACGACGAAGACCTGTTGGACCACTCTTCCGAAATTCAGAGAGATTGGGTACATTTTAAAAGAAAAGTACAACGACGCGATTCATGTGGAAGTGGTGAGAGCAAACCGGCTGCGGCAGCCGACCTTCCTTACAGTCAAAAAGACCAGGAGCTACCAAAAGCCAATGGAAACAGATCTGGTGTACATTGAGCGCTCCCCCAACTACTGTGAGGAGGACTCCTCTACAGGGAGCGTGGGGACTCAGGGGCGGCTGTGCAACCGCACATCCCCACACGCAGACGGCTGTGATCTCTTGTGCTGTGGGCGGGGCTACAATACGCACCAATATACCAAGGTGTGGCAGTGTAACTGCAAATTTCACTGGTGTTGCTTTGTGAAATGTAACACGTGCAGTGAGCGGACTGAGGTGTTCACCTGCAAGTGAAGCACGTGGAGCGTAGAAGACTCCAGGAGACTATTCAAGAGCATGGAGTAAATAAATGAATAGAGCATCATTTGCACATCTTACCTTTTCTACTGGATCTGATTTGATTTTGCCCAAAATTATAGCCCCTGCCACCCACACACTATAATGATGTTTCTTGATTTGAGGTTGGACCTGCAATAGGAAACAGTTGAGGTGACGGTGAGCAAAAAAGGCCAGCGTTTTCTTCACTTTATTTGGTGGTTTGACTCATAGAAGAAGACCCCTGTTTGAATTTTGGCCCACAGTGGAGGACTTGACAGAAATGGCGGGTCAGTTACTGTTGAAAGGAATGTGACAGTTTTGGTAATTCTACAGGGAAAAACTAAACCTTCATCACACAAGTGGACTTCTGTATAGATAATGAAACTTCTATGGACGGTAAAAAACACTAAGAAAATAGTGGAACCCTGGATTCCACTTTTGTGGGAAATGTTGTTAGGGGGGATCAAATTTACAGTCTATATCAGCTGCCAGTCACACTGGAATGATTTTAAAGAACATTTAAGAAATATTATTTATGTTTAATAGCATCAAAAATCCTAAGCACTAACGGGTAGCTACGTCTTAATTCTGTACTAAGTGTAAACTTACTAGAACACAGTTTTTTTTTTAATATCGATGGTTATATCTAAGTATTTCAGTGCTACTGAGTCCTTAATAAAGAGGGCCTTATTTATATCACAACGTAGCAATAAGATCACATGAAAGTGTGGTTACCTGCTCCTGCTGCTGTAGCTATTCCCAGATTATATTAAATACAAATAATCTGTATTATTTTTTCGGAAATGTCACTGCTAAGCACTCTCCGTTTATAGAGTCGGTCTCATAAGCATAAAGCAATATGTTCTAGAATCACAGAGCACATCAGCGGGTTAGCAGGTATTAATCTCATAGATCCTAAATCCGAACCCAATGCCTTAACCACTAAACTATGGGATCCAGAACTGAGGAAGGAGGTCTGTTCATCTCTTTGCACCTTGATATTTTCATTAAACACTATTAATTTACAAATATTTAATAAGTGTGCAGGCTGTCAGAAAATGTCTGAATTCTCCTCATTCATCCAGATAAATTTCACAAGGTGGGTCAAATTGTGGCATTTCGCTGCTGTGCACTACATAAACGTGCCACAAACATTATGAAATGTGTGAATTTTTGGTAAAAAGAAGTCACAAAATATAGGATTTGCGGGGAGGGGGAAGATTTATCGAATCAAATTTGAGCCATTGGTTTTAAAATATTTTAGAGATTTTTACACAAAGAAAATATGAGTCACCCCTTTCAGATTTTTACGGCTTTTTTCTTAGGACGAGGCTGTCGAGCTGTTTGCTATTGCCGGTTTCGGCCGATTTTGTTACAGGGGGCCGATATTGCCGGCCACCAGGGAAATGCCCGGAGCCCGCTACGTCCAGACGGCCTTGGGCCTGCTTCTGTTTTTGTTTTTAATGTGACAACCTTCAGGATTGTAAGTAGTCCAAACCTAGGTGTGCTGGCTGAGGCGAAAGCACAGTCCTCTTGCATGGATAAAAAACCCAATGTAAGTGACACGGCATTGAACAAGAGAAGGCATTTTCACAAAAATACAATTTCATCCCCCATAGTTCATCCTTTATAACGTGATGAAACTTTGCAGATTATGGTCTGACCCCTAAATTTAGCACTTTCAGTCATTCAGGGGATATCACTAATTTGTTGGGTGCATCGAAACCCCAAGAAGGAATTAGATCCTCGACGGGCCATGGGAAGCGCTGCCAGGGCCGGCTCTAGGCTCACGGAGGCCCTGAGCAGGGAGTGTAGGTAGGGGGCCCGAGGCCGCCAAATCCCTGCCAGGGGCTGCCACGCAAATATGTATGTAAGGATATATATTGGCGTGGCGGCCCCTGGGGTTTGGCGGCCCTGTGCAGGTGCACAGCTTGCACATGCCTTAGGCCGGCCCTGGCGCTGCTTTTTTTTAGGTTTATAAAACGTCCCACCACATCACAAATAATTCAAGGTCTAGGTATGTTTTTAGCTTTACGATCAAAACACCACTGTCAAAAGCCATAGAGGCAACCTAAGAAAGCAAGTGTCAAGAGAAATAAATATGCTGGAGCGTCTCAAAACAGTATATGGTAGCCTTATAAGTAATACAAGATGACAGGCAGCATGTCTGAGAGTCCACTACCACCTTATAGCTGTGCAGTTCTACCACGATGTAAGATGTGATCTTTGTAAATTGATCTGTGCTAGAAATGAACATCTCATGTTCAGCAAAACACACAAAGGCTCATAACATAAACACACAATACATGTGGTTGCCCATAAAAAGCGCATTTGTAAATACATACCATTGCTTTGATCCTTGTGAGTGAAAATAGAATTGTAACTAATACTTTCTGGATAGCCTGAAGCACCAAGTAGCAGGGTCTTCCTAGATTCAGCATCTTGCCCCATGATACAAATAGGTGTTTTATTAACGTGGCTCTCAGTGAATGGGCTCTGTACTGAAGTTGTTACCAAGCACAATATTGAACCATGTTTTGCACCACTCACGTCCGCTGCGCTTTGTGTGGATGGAGTATCAGATTTAGCAAACTCTCAATGTGTATCAGTGCTGGAATTTTGTGAAAAGTGGCATTGAGAACTGTGTACGCCCACGGTAAACCAAATCTTCCTTTTGCAATTCAATGCACGATGAGTAGAGACATGTCAAATCACTAGAGTCCCATTTTTGCTAAATCTGGCCTTTTATGGGAAGATGAGGATTTTGGGCATATGACTAGGAACATCAAAAAACTCATTGATTTAAAATCTAGCTCATGCTTACATAACACCTGGCACTTACACTGGAATGATAGGAAAACTCAAATATTTCAGATATTATTTATGATATGATACTACAACACGTTGGTGTACAATTGGCAATGTTTTCAGTTTTTCATATTTTTTTTTACTGACTATGATGCTATTTGTTAGTTTCAAGGTTATCCTTGCTTCTAATGAAATATATTGTAGTAATGCCGAATTTGCACACTAAAGGACAGTGATGTAGTCTGAGGCTTCAAGTATTACCGATCACACGGGATTGGTGTATGGTCCATCGGAATAAACCAGCGCATCATTCCCATTAGCGCCCTGTACAATACTATTGTGATCCACTAACCTGAACAAAAGGATATCTTTGAAATTATCATTTCACCTTATCTTATGGAAGTAGTGTTTGTTGTTGTACGCTCAAATTATCTTGAACACCTCAGCTCAGAACACTACTATCAATAAGACAGTCTCTTGGGACCCATAGTTACACCTGGTATCTCTGCCTAAATTTCCTTTCAACAAATGTTCCATGACCAGAATGAACTTAACCCCATGACTGAGTACTTCTTTGTGCTGCTGGTAACACAATTGAGTAGTTAAGACCTGGAGATTTAACTAAAGCTACAAAAGCAGCTATTATTCATGTTATTTCAGTGCTTGGTAAATATATGAATGGACTCCTCCCTGGAGTAACAATTAAGACCTGCACTTTGTGTATATATTGACTGATCCGTGATCCCCCAATGCTCCACAAGAGGAAACCTTACGTTTATTAGCTATTTAATTAATGGTTTAATTAACGGCTCCTCGACAAATAAATGGGGATGGAATGGTTCACAGTCTATGACGTCTTTTCCTAAACGGACGAGTAGGAGAGTATTTTTTCTTTCTTCTGAAAGCTACTACTGGGAGACTCTTTGCAACCTAAACTATGCATTGCAAGGTAAGAGTGGGTGGGACTGGGACACCACAGCCGTCATGATAGTGCCATGGCCCACCCCTAACATGAACACCATTTCTGCCTCATGAAAACATTTATATTTTATAGTTAATTATTTTTGATACAATAAAATATAAAGACACCTTTGCTAGAAAAGTAAAGAAAAATGAATATTCCTCGATGCAGATGTCTCCTTGTGGCAGCAGAATCTCTAGTGATTAGTTTGAGGTGCTCTTTCCACACAAGAAAGGAGAAAAGCAAACTTAGCGGTTAAAATGCCAATGCAGTTGCGGACATTGCGCTTTACAAATACTACCTAACACAGCATAACATGCTGTTCTTCATAAAAACATGAGCTCCAAGTTTCCAACTTACGGATGTAGTTTTGTTCAATCAAATGCACTTCATTGTATATTAAAGAGACTTCACCTGAGCATTGAAAATCTGGCGTTTTCTTTTGGTAGGTGGACCTGCCGATACACTCTGTCCAACCATGTGTCACACAATGTCTGCTCTGCCCACACGGTCTGCAGGTGAGAAGCTGATATCACATGATGAAAGATAACATCAGCTGGAAAATCCTGTGTAGTGTGGGTTTCCAGCTCATGTTTGGAGGCTGGGCACTGCTAATGTTCATTGAGGGGTGGACGTGGTCTTGCAAACTCCCTATGACATTAGAAGCAGCCTTGGAAGCTTTAGTTTTGAAGGGGAAGGTGTCGGTTCCCTGTGCAAAGCCCACCCCCTCTCTATGAACCTGCCCCCTCATGACTTGTAAAAGCTATGGGCTTATACCCTGTCTTTCCACAGGCTCCCCCCCACCCCTCAAGCCTACATCTCCTCTCCCACAGTGAAATTAATCTGAAAGTATGCAGTTTTGTAGGTGTGTTGGATGATTTATGTCTAGTTGAAAACCCCAAACACTGCATTTTAGAGTTCCCAATGTAAGCACAGAATGTGGTAGCATTATTTAGATGTCATCAGAACACAAGTAATGTACAGCAAATGTGTACTGCCGGATTTAATGTGCATTTATAACTCACCCCTGGAACTGGAAGTGGTAGGTTACATTTATGAGTAATCTGTGTTCCACCTACTTGCTCATCATAAGGGGTATGCACAGCTTTAGAGCGTTCATACCAAGAAAAGTCAGATAAACTAAAAATAATGGGCCTCATTCTGAGATTGGACCAATACCTCCACCCCAGATTTACCACAAACAATGGCAACTGTAATCCTGGGAGGCGGGACAAGGTATTATTTGTGGGACCCAGAGGGTAATTCCAATACCAATTGCTCGAGTTATTCTTCAATTCTCCTCCTTCATAGAATTTAAGCCAGATAATCCATCTGCTTGTACCATGTGAAGTCTTCAGGCAAAAGCCAGATCTTTGGAGTTAACACAGATCTATCAGTGGCCCCATCGGAATTAAGAGGCAAGTAATGAAGGCCAAATAGTGATTTTAGAAGACAAAAACAGCATCAAATTTAAACCACATTACACTATTCTCACAGACAAGTTAATTGTCATGCCATGGAGCATGCCTTGCAGCTGTGATGTGCCTGCATCAGGGCTGGGCTGGGACCTAAAGTAGCCCTGGCAATTTTCTCGGACCAGCCCCTGGTGAAACACTGCCTGGCGTGGGAGGCTGGAAATGCTTGCTTGCTGCTTTAATTAGTGGGGGCTGATATTGCAGCACATCTGCAAAACTGGCTCCCAGTAACAAAACTGGCCCACCCTTCCAGCCTCCTGGGGAAAATGCCCGATGCCTTTACTGCCTGTCCGGCCCAGCATATGAGGATCAGCCCCTATAAAATTATATGGCATATATTACTTGTCCCTAACTGGTCAAAACAACTTTGCACCATTACATTATGTAATTGTGACACTTTTTTGATATAAAAATGAGAAGGGCTTCCCGTCTCAGCTTTCGCCCAATATGATTTGAAAGTTGTAGGCACCGGGTACCGAGTGCATCACTTTTCAGGGGTGGCTGCTCCATCACCTCCCATTGCTCAGCAGTAAGGTGGGTGTGATGCTACATGGGCAGTGTCACTCTCTGTAATATTTGAACACAATTTAGAATCTCATTGCAATGCTCAGCAGACGAGGTTCCCAATGGCGCTGCAGTAAAGCACACTGCATGAACAAGTAAAGTGGTTCTTTAGTCACTACTGATACACATGATTTCTAAATGTCTATAAAATTATCTGAATCAGGCTCTAACTGAGACAAAAAGTAGGCCTGCTCACCAAAATAAAAGTGGCCCTCACTAGCGAACCAGATAACAAAAAAATTGCTAATATCCGGGAAATCATCAATAAAACCGGCCCACAACTGCTAAAAAGCCACCCAAAATTCTGATCTCTCAGACCAGCCCAATGTCCAGTTTAACCCTGATCTGAGCTATTTGTGAACTAAACCGGGGGAAATGAGGACAACTGTACATGCTCCATTCCAGCAGGTCATAGAAGAGTGACAGCATTTCATCTATTGAGCAATTGGTTGAATGTGTTTGCTCTGGCATGCAGGAGGTCTTCAACAGCAGGCTTTGTGTTGGGTTGTCCAACAGGAGCAGGTGCCTTTGAAGGCGATGGCTCCCTGCGTGCAGCACCCTATACCACTACTGATTTTTCGCATTGACAGACAGTGCCTTTACATACAGGGCTGACTTATAAGCTATGCCAACCTCGTCACTGTGGTATTCATTAATGCAATAACCTTAACCATAACTTATTATTAGAAATTTAAAGTTGATCTGCTGAGTTCTGACCTGTGATCATTTGAAATGCTACCAGCAACAGAACCTTGTTTGCCAAACTTGCAGTCCATTTGGAAAACAGGATTCGAAATATGTTATTAAAGTATTTCAGCACACACTAATTGTTGTTTCTGTATTAAAATATTGCATGCTATGAATGATAGAAGTCTACACAGATGTACCCACTGAAACGTTGTTTTTTGTTTAGTGTTCTGCTACTTACAAAAATACTTTATAACCTTTGGATTAACCGCTGTGCATAAGTTCTTTTTTCGTGGTTTTCTGTACCATGTCTTGAAGGTGGTGTGGTGAGTACCTATGTTTTCAGGAGCTTTGGAAAATATACTATCCGAAGGATGCTGAGCACACAGAAGAGCAAGTCAAGAAGAGAAGCAGTAGCTGTAGCTTAGCTGCATGGACCCCCTCTGTGGATTGAAACATTTTAACAAAATTAAAGACCAGCCCTGCATTTAGAAAAGCTGGAACGCCACATCCAAGGGAGGGCTATCATTACACTGAAAGCTCCATCTACCGTTGGGGGTAGTGGCTTAGAGGGCTAATGCATCTACTGCAGGCATCCATATTTGACACTATCGTTAATATGTGGATTGTGGTCCGTAAACATTATCGGCGCCATCTTGTCCTTTTCAAATCCATACGTGCGCGTAAGCAGCAGCCATTTTGATTGCCATGGTCTCTCTGCCCACTGCCAATAGCCTGCACGTCTCTCTCCCCCTCACTCCCCGGCCTCGCAAGCACCCCCCGTGCCCCGACAGACCCCGGTCTCTCCTGCTTGGGCCATAAACGCACCTCCAGCGCGACCCTGTCCCCGGGCCACATCCCGTGCTGAACCCCCTCACTCTTTCATCTCATTCATAGAACAGGCCCTTTTGATAACCTCTTCCTCCCCGCCCGATTGTCCGGCCTGATCCCAGGCCATCATCTAGCCCAACAGATACGGTTTATTGCCCCCTCCAGTAAGACCTCGCCTCACATCAAAGGAGCGGGGATTAATCAATGCCTCCACACCCTTAGATCCGACAGATCGCCCGCATTCCTGTCCCCAGCGGAATGTCCAGCTGCGCGATAGCCAGCATGCTGAGATTTGGGTGGGGACCCCTACTGTAGATATGTGTGAGAACGGGCCTGAACCGGGGATTCCAGAGATGCCTTTTTCGTACTTCAAAGCAATACCACTGATGTCATACATGTAATAAAGCCATAAACTTGTGTATAAGAGGCCAGGCCTCAGAGATGCGGTTAGAGCACCTCGAGAAGATACCCTGTTGTCTGATTTGACGTGTTCTGCTCCGTCGGAATAAACTCCTGTTTCCTGCCTTCTGTCTCCAGCGCCTGCCTCTTTGTTTGGTAATATTGAATGGTATGAGAGGCAGCTAACGCCGGGCAAATACTGAAGGGTTCTTGGTCGAATTCGGCCCTACCTTTCTACAATTGGCGTCCCAAACGTGGGGCCCATCAGCGACACGTGGATCCAGTGGGAGAGGTCCCGACGACAGTGTGAACAACTGCAACGATCGGGAAGAGCTCTTGCCCAATAGACCCTCGTCTGGCAGCCGATCATCCGAACTTCACCGGTTCTGAGCAGACCTCTCTCGAGTGATCTACGGTCCTGACTGGGAACCATCAGGAGTGCCATGGCAATTACGGAGAATAGAGGATGATCGGGCGCTGGAAGCGGAAGACGAGAAACCGTCCATGCGTGTAACACGACGAATTGCGAATTGATTGTTTGAGTGTTTGAAAATACTAGTATTACTCATTTGATTGTTTCTGAGAGATTCTCTGTCTGCAAACAGGGAAGAATAGGAGTATTCTCTCCTTGCAGATAGTGAAGGGTAGGTAACGCAGGCCTTTGCCCCCATTGTAACCTGTCGTGCCTGCTTCCCTCTCCATTTGATTGATTGTTATCCAAGCATTTACTGTTTTGGAATTGGTTCTCTTTGGATCATTCTCTATTTGCAAACAAGCACAGAGTCGCAATACTCTGTTTAGTCTTTGCAGATAGTGAAGGATAGGTAACGCAGGCTTTTGCCCCCATTGTAATCCGTCGTGCCTATTTTTATCCCTCATTTGATTGATTGTTTATCCGAACATTGATCGTTCGGAATTGGTCCTCTTTGGGTTATTCTCTATTCACAAATAAGCACAGGGTCGCAATACTCTGTTTAGTCTTTGCGGATAGTGAAGGATAGGTAGTGCAGACTTTTGTCCCCTTTGTAACCCGTCATGCCTGTCTTCGCCCCGTTCGTTGGTAGTTGGTTCAGCCCGGACCGCTTATTAGAGGTGAACCATCCGGCTCCACTGGAGGGCACCCCTAATAAGGACTTGTTTACTAAATATGGACTAGTCGCCGTGGCTTATAGTAAGCTGTGGCATAAATACACGAGAAAGGATCGAGAAAATCAGTGGCCACTGATAGGATCCTTTGATAACGATAAAATAAACGCACTGGGAACAGCCCTTTATAACAATAAGACAACACCCACTATGCTCGATAGCTTCGGCATGTGGCGCAAAGAAACAGAACAGCGGAAAAAGAGAAATGAGGTCAGGTTAGAAAAGGAATTACGCAAAGCAGCTCACCTAGCCGCTAACAAATTGAAGGAAGAAATAAAAGAAAGAGAGGAAACCAAGCTAAAACAAGATTCCGAATCATCGGGCCAGTGTCCCGTCAGGACACCCACTCCACTTTACCCCGAGCTACCTTCGAAACAGCGAACGAACGATGATTTACTACTAGGTCCCCCCATCATCTACATGCCCCCTCCATATGCCCCTTCCCAACCCTTAGCACAGCACCCGCAACCCCCAACGACAGGCGAGAGTAGTGCCGGAGCCTCGGTCCTCACGGCCTCTGCGCCGACCGAACCCCTTGCACTCAGCGCAGCACAAGCAGCAACTTCAGGTGATCCCGAAGCGGGGAGGAAAGACCCCGCGAGATCGAATAGATTAAGTAAGGACGAACGAGCTGGGATCGATAAGATTGTAAAGACACTGGTGGTGCGAAAGGAAAGTGAGGATTATATAACGGATATGTACAATACATATGCCAATAGCCACAGACGACACTTTGTCGTACGCCTTTTTTACCACACCCTTAATGCCTACGAGGACCGATACCAAGGAAAAGGCCCTGAAAACCTAACGACTCTGTATAGGAAAATTGATGTCGGAGATGGAGGCGAGTGTGATGTGGCGAACCTCTTCACGCGTACGCGTGAAGTTTTCCGCCACCTCACGGAACTGAAACCAGAGACTAACACCACGACTCCTGCAGCGGCTGAAGCCAGAGTAGAAAAAATTGACACTATGATGCCCATAAAGGAGGCCGCTCCCTATTGGGTCCCCCCACGAGGACAGGGAACACACGACGATATTAACCACCAAGATGCGAGAGGGAGGGTAGTTTACAACTGGGTTTACCAACCATGGGATCGGCAAGACATCCTGACTTTCCGAAAGTCGTTGCCTTATCTGCGAAAGAACCCCACAGCCTTCTATACAGAATTAGCCACCGCTTTGGGTTCAACGATTATGACCCTAGCGGATATCGATTTGTTTTTCGGGTTATGTCTGCCAGCTGATGTGTGGAAGCAAATCCGGAAAGTCGACCACCTTGAGCTGTTCGGACATACCTGGATACAACTCGGTGATGTAGACAAACAGCGAGAGCCGGGACAGAAACCTATGAAAGCCATTCTAGACCTACCAGATAAGATCGTGCAGAAATTAAAAACCTTAGTCCCAGAAAGGAAGGTGGACTGGTCGGTAGTAACGGCCTGTCACCAGAAACCCCAGGAAGACGTATCAGAATACTTCTCCAGGTTTGAAACGGTGTTCTCCGATTACAGCGGCCAGGACATGACCACTGCAACCGGACATCACTTGTTTGTCCTGAACTATGTGAAAGGCCTGACACCAGAAGTCTCGCAGAAACTACAGACTAGCGAGAGTAGTTGGGCGGCCTCCAAGCCCGCAGCTATCCTTCAGATGGCTCAATACTATGAGCGACAAAAGAACGAGAACGATCAAGCTACTGAGAAAAAGAAAAAGGACTTGAAAGAGAGGGTAATGATTGCTCAGTTGCAAGGGGTGACTATAGGAAGGGAACAGTATAGAGGGAACTACCAGTCGCATGCTCCTAGAAATCCACCCCCTAGAGACCACACGACCGCACACCCGCACCCGGCGCTCCACGAACAGACCTCGATGAGAACCAGTGTGCGTTTTGCAAAGAATTTGGCCATTGGAAATCTCAATGTCCAGCGCTGCAAGAAGCACTCAGAAATAAAGCCACGAGAGACGTAGCGGACGGGCCGAGAAATAGAGGACAGGGACGAGGGCACTCAAACAACACCAACAATGACGGACCTGGCAGACCGAACATGTTTGACCGTCCCCGACAGAATCAGTGCCAACAGTCTGACTGCGACAATGCCCACGACTTTGCATAGAACTGCCAAGGGCAAGGAAGGGATCCAGTCGAGCTCTATGTTGACCAGCAAGGTCCTTATGTCACCGCTAAGGTCATAGGTACGAAGTCTCCATTTCTGGTAGATACTGGTGCAACACGTAGCGCGTTGTCTAAACGATTGATTCCCAGGGCACCCTTGTCTGGCTCACATGTGACATCAATAGGTTTTGATGGAACGCCCTCCACTAATCCCTTGTCCACACCGATCTCTTTTAACTTGGACAATAACACTACTAACACAACGTTTTTGCTCTCCTCCAACACCCCCGACGCTATTATGGGACTTGACTTGTTGAAACATTTTCGAGCTACTATTAGGTGTTCACAAGACGGAGTTCGAGTCATCCTGTACGACAACCCAACGCTGCTCAGATTTTGTCACACACAACGCATGTTTTCCATCACTGACGCTGACTCGTCCTTACTCGACACCCTACCTCTGTACATATGGGCAAAGACTGACTCGGACGTAGGACGCATGATGATAGACCCTGTACACATAACCGTTCGACAGGACGCAGTGCTCCCAAAACTCCCACAGTATCAGATATCGCCCGAAGGCGAGAAGGCATTGGTAAAAATCATCCAGTCCCTGGTAGACGCAGGAGTGGTAGAAGAAGTAGTTAGCAATGTTTGCAACAGCCCTATCCTACCCATTGTAAAGAAGCAGGGTGAGGGAGATGAAAAAGCGTACCGCTTCATCATCGACCTACGAGAAGTCAACAAAGTAGTCGTACCTCAGTACCCTGTAGTCTCAGACATCACCACCATTCTGACTCTGATTCCTTCCACTGCCACCACCTTAACGGTAATCGATCTCAAGAACGCATTTTTCTCCATCCCCATCCACTCAGACAGCCGCTACCTTTTCGGCTTCACTTTAAAATCCCGCTCATATAGATTTTGCAGAGCACCCCAGGGCTACACTGAAAGTCCAAGCATCTACAGTCAGGCCCTCAAGAGACAGCTGGATGCAGTCCAGTTGCCGGATGGAGTGGTGTTGATACAGTACGTCGATGATATCCTTTTGGCGGCCGACACCACTCCACTCGCAGTCACAGCCAACATCCAACTCCTGCACTTCCTCGCGGAAAACGGCCACAAGGTCTCCAAGAAGAAGTTGCAATTCTGCCAACCTCAAGTCACTTACCTAGGCCACCTCTTGTCCAAAGATGGGAGAAAACTCACACCCGATCGAATTCAGGCTATTCTAGAGACCCCTATCCCTAAAACCCCGAATCAAGTCCGCTCTTTGGTAGGCCTCACCTCCTTCTGTCGACAATGGTTACCAAATTTCAGCCTCATTGTGAAACCACTACTTTCCCTACTGGCTAAAGATGTCCCCTTCCCGCTCCCTTGGACCCCTGAATGCCAATCCTCCTTCAAGGAACTACGAGACGCCCTTTGTTCAGCACCAGTCCTAGGAACCCCTGATTATACAAAACCCTTCTCTCTCTACACTCACGAAAGGGAGGGATGCGCTTTGTCTGTCCTGACTCAGTCCATTGGCCCCAAACAACGACCATGTGCCTATTTCTCTGCCACTCTTGACCCTGTAGCAAGAGCTTTGCCTGCCTGCCTTCGAGCAGTAGCCGCTGCTGCTGTCTCTATCCGACAAAGTGAGGGAATCGTACTCTCGAATTCCCTCACGGTACTAGTGCCTCATGCTGTTGACACCCTCCTGAACCAGACCAAGACACAACACCTGACCAGCGCACGACTGACTGGATACGAACTGACACTGCTCGCACCTCACATCACGTTGAAACGATGCACCACACTGAACCCAGCCACCTTGCTGCCTCTGCCTGAAAACGATCCCGATGTGCCCCCAATACATGACTGTGTGACCCTCACGGACGAACAGACTAGGAGTAGAGTTGACCTCCGAGACACTGCCTTCCCAAACCCTGACGGAGAGCTATGGGTAGACGGCTCTTGCATTAAACTCCCCGACGGCACCACCTCAGCTGCCTATGCAGTTACCACAGCCCGAACTGTAGTTGAAACCGCCCGCATCACGCAACGATCCGCCCAGGCGGCAGAACTGATTGCCCTCACACGAGCATGTATCCTAGCAAAGGGGACGACAGCAAACATTTACACGGACAGCCAGTATGCCTTCGGGGTGGTTCATCATTTTGGGCTCTTATGGAAGGAGAGGGGATTTCTGACATCTCATGGCACACCCATCCTGCATGGAGATCTAGTCTCCGCTCTGACTGAAGCGGTTCTCCTCCCCAAACAACTTGCCGTAATCAAATGCCAAGCACACAAAAAGGTGACAGACATCATTGGACAGGGAAATGCACTGGCCGACATCACTGCCCGAACCACAGCTGAGAACAGGACGACGACTCGCATGTACGTGACTAGGTCACAAGCAGAAAAATGGACGGACGCTAGGGAAACTATTAGGGACATCCAAATGGCCAGCTCACCACAAGAATGGACTGAATGGGCACGGGTGGGATTAAAGGACGATGAAGGCTGCTGGCGGACAAAAGACACGAACAAATGGTTGCTACCCAACTCGTACCTGATCCCCATACTGACGATGGCTCATTCCCCTGCACACATAGGATCTGCCCCTATGACCGAACTTGTCTCCCGAGTCTGGCATAACGATAGAATTGCAGACTCAGCCAAACGATTAGTCCAGCAATGTCTAGTCTGCCTGCAACACAACCCTGGGAAAGGAACTGTCGTACCCCGGGGAGGGTTTGGGGTCCCCAACCATCCATTTGAAGTCCTACAGATGGACTATATCCAGTTAGAGAGATGTCAAGGGCTGAAGTATGTACTTGTTGTTGTATGCGCTTTTAGCAAATGGGTGGAAGCCTACCCGACGCGTGACAACACTGCCATTGCCACTGCAAAAGTACTACTGAAAGAGTTCTTCCCTCGCTACGGCCTTTGTCGCATTTTATGGAGTGACAATGGCCCCCATTTCGTAGCCGAGGTTATCCAGCTTATCCTGAAGGGGCTGGGGGTACGACAGAAGTTCCACGCAGTTTTTCACCCCCAATCAGCTGGTCTGGTCGAGCGACACAGCGCCACATTGAAACTAAAACTGGCAAAAATAGTGGCTACCACAGGACTAAAATGGCCAGACGCTCTTCCCCTGGTGTTGCTGTCAATGCATTCCACCCCCACCAAACACCACTTGACCCCTTACGAGGTTGTTTTTGGCCGACCCATGAGTATCTGGTCTGCACCCAAACCGACATCTATTCACGACGTCCCGGACGTCCTAATGTCTGACTAACTGTATAACCTAACTAAAACACTGTCTGTTATTCATCACCAGGTGCTGCAGGCCATCCCCGACGCTTCCAGGGGCCCCGGACATACCATCCAGCCTGGAGATTTTGTCCTGATTCGGAACTTCCAGCGGGAGAAGAGTCTGGAACCCCGCTGGACGGACCCCTGGCAAGTCCTGATCACCACCTGAACAGCTCTTCGAGTGGAGGGGAAGCGAAATTGGCTGCATGCACATCATTGCAAGAAAATCTCTCCAACCCTGACGTCGACCGAAGACATGACCACCCAAGAAGAACTCCTGAACAAAGGTCAACCATCCCTGAGCTGCTACTCTGAGACAGAGACACTCGAATTGGCGGAATTCCCTGATCCCACTGTGCCATCCAGAGAAGGGTATAACCTGCGACGAAAGAAGGGAGCTTCGGCTAAGCAGACCACTGACTAAGTTACAATTCTCAGACTGGTGGCCTAACACTACTAAGGCTGCCAGGAGAAAAGCCCAACGAAGTTTGTGGTTCTGCCCACTACCGAGCACCTTGAAGATGATGGAAGCGCCCGATACGAAGATGATGGAAGCAACCGGACATCCGAAGACCCACTACAGAAACCCAAAAACTGACAGGTTGCACAGCTCAAAGACTATTGCTCTTTTTATCGCTCTTCTCTTTTGCCTCCTCCTCATGACTACCTTCTGGATCGTGGAAGAGAACGCACCGGCTCATAAGACATTTCTAACGACTGCACAGCCTACCACCATGAAAGAACACTACCTGGTCTCTCTTTCACCTCAAATCCAAGAAAGGCGCAAGGAGTTCTGGAACAACTCCTTCGTACAGTTGCTGCACCAACACAACCTTGCTGCCAATGCCACGAATTGCTGGATCTGTGGGTTGATACCACATGCCACCGGACATTCCATCCCCTTCATCCCTTCACCTTTCTCTGTTCATGGTTCCTGCCTTGCTTGGCTGATCCTCTTGCGAGAGAGCTACAGAGACAATGCCACTTCCAGCAGAACTATGTCGCACTTTTATCATGGGGTCTGGCTGAACAAAACCGGAAGAACTGCTGCTCCCTTCTGCCCTCTATCCTCCAATGCTTCTGTTCACATGGACATCCCCGCCAAAGAAAGGGTGGAGATGCAAGTATTCAACAACCCAGCCAGACCCACCTTCTCCTACCTCCGGAAACAAACGGCTGCCACCCTGACTGTAGCCCTATCTGTCGTCAATGTCTCGGGCCTTGTATGCATCACAGGCCATGGGACACAACTGGTGGGCCACAGCTCTTGCCGCATCACCAGAACTTTGGACTCAACCGACTTGCCCTCTTTTGTCACCTCTCCAAACATGTACTTCGTCTGCAGTACAAAAGCCTACACCTGGTTCCCAAAGGGCTGGGGAGGTACCTGCTACATTGCCTTCATCCTTCCTCCGACCTATGTGGCTCCGGCAAACCACCACCGACAAAAACGAGCAAAGGACATTGAGCAGGCCGACTCCACTGGAGCACAATTCTTGGATGCAATAAAGGGACTTGTTCCACTTTGGGGTCCGATGGCGAACAGTCGCGCCATTCGGCATTTGTCCCAGGCAGTCGAAACAACGATGAACATTACAGCTGGTATCCTCACAAACAATACGGCCGAGCTTCAAGCGGTCCGTCTGGTGGCACTTCAAAACCGCCTTGTTCTAGATGGGGTTCTGGCGGACCGTGGAGGAGCATGCCGTATCATCGGGTCCAGCTGTTGTACCTACATACCAGACAATTCGCCATCAGTCTACAGAGCCATTGAACACCTCCACAGACTCTCCTCGGAAGTTCATCAGGAACAAGACGGATGGTCACTTGGGAGTTGGTTCTGGAGTGCTGTAAAAGACTGGGGATGGAGGTTGTTCATGATCATACTGATACCAATCGTCGTAATATGTGGACTCTGCCTGGGTATTCAATGCTTGCCACCTCTGTGCTCACTGTTTGCTAACTGTATTTGCCCTAAGACTCCGAACTTCGAAGCTGAACGCATGAAAGCTTTGTATGACATCGAAATACGTAATATAATGGGGATAGACATAAATTGACAAGCTGGATAGATATGTTGAAAAGGGAGGACTGTTAAAATCTGGATTGTGGCGTAAACATTATCGGCGCCATCTTGTCCTTTTCAAATCCATACGTGCGCGTAAGCAGCAGCCATTTTGATTGCCATGGTCTCTCTGCCCACTGCCAATAGCCTGCGCGTCTCTCTCCCCCTCACTCCCCGGCCTCGCAAGCACCCCCCGCGCCCCGACAGCCCCGGGTCTCTCCTGCTTGGGCCATAAACGCACCTCCAGCGCGACCGTCCCCGGGCCACATCCCATGCTGAACCCCCTCACTCTTTCATCTCATTCATAGAACAGGCCCTTTTGATAACCTCTCCCTCCCCGCCCGATTGTCCGGCCTGATCCCAGGCCATCACCTAGCCCAACAGATACGGTTTATTGCCCCCTCCAGTAAGACCTCGCCTCACATCAAAGGAGCGGGGATTAATCAATGCCTCCACACCCTTAGATCCGACCGATCGCCCGCATTCCTGTCCCCAGCGGAATGTCCAGCTGCGCGATAGCCATCATGCTGAGATTTGGGTGGGGACCCCTACTGTAGATATGTGTGAGAACGGGCCTGAACCGGGGATTCCAGAGATGCCTTTTTCGTACTTCAAAGCAATACCACTGATGTCATAAATGTAATAAAGCCATAAACTTGTGTATAAGAGGCCAGGCCTCAGAGATGCGGTAAGAGCACCTCGAGAAGATACCCTGTTGTCTGATTTGACGTGTTCTGCTCCGTCGGAATAAACTCCTGTTTCCTGCCTTCTGTCTCCAGCGCCTGCCTCTTTGTTTGGTAATATTGAATGGTATGAGAGGTGGCTAACGCCGGGCAAATACTGAAGGGTTCTTGGTCGAATTCGGCCCTACCTTTCTACACTATGGTCAAAGATTTGAATCTCTGAAGTCCACAATAAGAGGACCACTGAGGTGAGCAACAATCAACATCAATTATCTTCCAGTGCTTTCAATTACCCTCTTGGGGGGAATGTGCGCACAACAAATACATTTTATGTTATTGCAGACACAATGCAATTACATAAGCAAAGCTTTCTACATATTAAGCCTACACCCCATCCACTACGGTGTGTGTACAGTAAGCAACTAAAAATAAATCATTTGAGGGTTTCCCAACTGCTCAATAAGCAGTATTCTTGCATGTGAAGGAGTGATCATCTACACTCAGTGTGGCAGACCGTGTTGTGCTGAGAGGGCATGGTATACTCTGCCTCACACACAGCACTGGCACTGTTCCTTGTGAAGGCAATGGTACATGTTACAAAGTGCACATTAGCTGCAGAAGGCTGTCCTGACATATGCACCATTGTCTAGGTACACTTGGGTTATCCACCAGGTCAGCAGAGGCTCTGGCCCCAACTCCCCTGGCAGAGGACTGCTCTCCATATGTAGATATTCCCACTTTCATGTTGGAGATTTGTGTGATGAAACTGCATCCGCTATTGCAGCGGATGTGCTTTCATCACTGCTGATTCCTGGATGGTGCATGTTTTTATCGGGAAACATTCTTTACAACGCAACTTTTACCACGCAGTGCCTTTACGACGCAACTTTTACAACGCAAACCATTACAACGCATTGCGCTGGGGGGCGCTCTAGGATTGGGAATAGGTTTAATTTACTATCCAACATCTTCCCTACTATCCACGGGGACTGGAGTTGGAATAGTAAATTAAACTATTCACTATCCAGCGCCCCAAAGCACTATGCGTTGTAAAGGCATGTGTTGTAAATACCGCGTTGTAAAGGCATGCGTGGTAAAAGCATGCGTCGTAATGTCACATCCGTTTTTATCTACCCAGCTTTCATTTATGTTTTTCAGTAGCAAATAGCAAAAGGCTATTTCCTGAAAATTAAAATCCTGATGGCTGGCCATAACAAGCACTGAGTTTTCACGATATGTGTTGTCCTGGGCGGAGTTCCACTATGCAGATATTCCTCCTTCTGCACTGCTGTGGTGCCTTTGGTATGGAAGCAAGCCCGGGTAGTCCCTTTATTGAAGAAGCCTTCGCTGGACCCTAACAAACTGGAAAACTTTCGCCCCATATCTCTATTGCCTTGGGCAGCCAAAGTTGCCGAGCCCCACACCAAGAACGTCCTCTCAAGCTTTTTGAACAACACTAGCGTCTTGGACCACTCCCAGAATGGTTTCCGCCGTGGTTACAGCACTGAGACTGCGCTCTTGGCAGTGACCGAACATCTGTGGACCATTCTGGATGAGGACAGACAGCGGCCTTGATAAGGCTCGATCTAAGCGCTACTTTTGATACGCTCTCTCACCGAATCCTCCTACATCGCTTAGAGGAGGCCGGGGTGGTGGGTTTGGCCCTAGATTGGTTTCTATCTTTTCTGTCTGACAGAAAATTCCAGGTCACTGCCCCGCCCTTTTTCTCCCGTGTCCATTCCATCAAGCAGGGGGTCCCTCAAGGCTCGGCCTTGAGTCCTGTACTTTTCAATCTGTATGTGCAACCCCTGGTAGCAGTGGCAACAGATCATGGTTTGACCATGGTCTCGTATGCCGATGACACGCAGCTGGTGGTGGCGGCTCTCTCTGATGATCCCACGCATGGCGCTACCAAATTTAGGAACGGTCTGGCAGTGGTCGCACATTGGATGACCACCAACTGCCTTCAGCTTAATGCTAATAAGTCGGACGTGCTGTTGGTGGGTAGAGATAAGGGGCTTTGGAGCACACAATGGTGGCCGGTGACCCTGGGCACTGCTCCCACCCCGAAGTCGGTAGGGAAAAATCTTGGGGTATGGCTTGATCCCACTCTTGGGTTCCAGGAGTATACTAAGAGGGTGGCAGGCACCTATTTTGGTCTTCTTTGGGGTCTGAGGCCTATTCTGTTTTTTTTTTATCCACCCACTCGCCAAGTAATAGTCCAAGCGACTATCCTATCTAGGCTTGATTACTCTAACTCACTCATGCTAGGCGCCAATAAGGCAGAAGTGACTTATCTTCAGCGAGTCCAGAATGCAGCTGCCCGAGTTCTGTTGAGGCTCCCCAGAATGTGTTCCGCGACGGGTGAAATATACTGTCTGCTTTGGCTGCCGATAGCCAAAAGGATCGAATTCAAAACGCTATGCTTGGCCTTCAAAATATGAAAGCTTTCTTCCCCTGAGATCCTGTCCAATCTCCTGGCGCCATATGTTCCCACCCGACAGCTAAGCTCTGCCGAGCAACACCTGGCTGTGGTCCCTCATGTGAAGCGCCTTAGAGCGGGTGGCCGGTCTTTCCCGTATCTCACAGCGAAACTCTGGAACTCCCTCCCTGTTCAGATCCATCGTATGGATTGCTTACTGTCCTTTCGTAAGGCCACCAAAACTCACCTGTTCTCTCTGACTTAGCCCCTGCTCCTCCTCTGACACTGCTATCAGTGCCAGGACGCCTCTTCCCTGAGGCAGCTGTGCACTATGTAAGAATACTTAACATAACGTAACGGATGTATGTTGTTACAATGCATGCTTTTACTACGCATGCCTTTACAACGCAGGATTTACAACGCAAGTCGTTACAACGACTTGCGTTGGGGGTGCTGGATAGTGAATAGTTTAATTTACTATTCCAACTCCAGTCCCCGTGGATAGTAGGGAAGGTGTTGGATAGTAAATTAAACTATTACCTATCCTAGAGCGCCCCCCAGCGCAATTCGTTGTAATGAATTGCGTTGTAAATCCTGCGTTGTAAAGGCACTGCGTGGTAAAAGTTGCGTTGTAAAGGATGTTTCCCTAACGTAACATAACAGAACACCGCAAAATGACCCAAAAACTACTGTGCAATGTGGCATTCCACAGGCGGCAGAGTGCGTTAGGTCGCATCATTCATGCTGATTGTTTGTGCCGGGTATTTGTCCCATGCTGGAAAATCAGAGCCATCTGCACCATGCGGAGCGCAACAGGGCGCTGCTTCTTTCTGCTGCTCAAGTAGATGTTCTACTCGAGCGGCAGCTTCCTCAACGCAAACGGAAGGGTTCTCAACGTGAGTAGAAGTGGCCATCTGCAACCGCCCGAGTTGAGAAATCTTGCTGGGAGGTGATCTGGAATAAGATTTTCCTCAATCGCACTCGCCAACGTTAAGTGGGAGCAAGGAAAAAACTCCACTACATGGAGTAGAGTTTTTCAAAACTCCAGGTGCTACATGGAGAGCGGAGTGGGAAAAACTGTACAAACTCCGCGAGCGGAGCAGAATTTCACACCCAGTCCTAGATGTGTGTAGGGGCCTTGACTAATTTCTGTGCAGAGACCTACCATGCCTGGCAAAATCCATGGCAGTTGCCCTGCCCCTGATCCAGCGCGGCTCTCCAACAACTCCCAATACTTATTTTGCTTAACCGAGGAGGAAAATCTTTTTTTTTACTCATCGGTGGGGCCCATAACACTGCGAGTTACACACAATCACACATACCGTTACTCCTCAATCAGCGACAAAGAGGGCGCGCTGCTGGTTAGCGGGATACCTACGATTTAAACTTGATACATTTAAATACATATTTTTTAGTACTCAACTTATGCTAGCATGTTATCTGGAAAACTCTACATCAAGGTACTCCACTATTTGGTCAGTGGATCATCTAGTAGAAGTTAATTGATGGAGACTAGGACCAGCTTAATCACAGTTACCCTATAACTTTAGCAATTTTATTCTGTCATGACATTTAATAAATTAATACCCAAATCGAGTTTAGATTTAAATTGATTTCATCTACTTCATTTAAGAAAAAGGCTTTTAAAGATTTATTTAGACAAGCAAAATTAAAGCAATTTATGTTAAAGAAAATTAAAATTTTTAGAAAATTCATTACAAATTTGTGCTAAGAAAAATTAACAGAATCGCACAGGTTCCCAATCTGTCTCTCTATTTCTCCTCATTGCCTCCCTACCAAAACAAAAATCTGCATTCGATCGTTCTTCTTTGCTCCATCAAAAGTTAAAGTCCAAAAAATGTTCAAAGTCTCTAGCACCATAAAATAGTTCAAACCGACAGCATGTCGTGGTGCAAAATAAATCTGTGGAGCAAGCTTTTTTCTCCCTCTCAAACAAGCTCTTTTATACCACTTTTCTCCAACTAAACTTAAAATTGAAACTTTTAGGGTCCACAGTTCATTCTGATTGGTCCATTAGAGGGGTGGTGATGATCACCTCATTCATTCTGTGTTCATGCCAGTTTTTATATTTGCGAAGTCATCAACAATATATTTCCATAGCATTTATCTCCGATTTATGCTTGTCATTCTCCTTTTGTTGCAGAACTTGTTATTTTTTTCATTCTTGCTGTTCTTTTCACACGGTTTTAGATCCGGGCATCTTTTGGCATACTTCCATGCCCTAGGCCAAGCTGACCTTGCCATCACTCACTTCGCGTACAGGCCATTCCATTTACTCCGCATTGGTGAGCGCGCATGCATGGAGACCTTTTTTTTCAAACTGATGTCAATGCTTCAGTCACCAACCATTTTTCACCTGACAGGCTACATAGGCCTCAATGAGAACTGATGCGAAAACAAACAGAAAATTAGATTTTGAATTATAACCCTTCTGTTTACCTCCCACCATTCTAACATTCCCAGTTACTTTAAAGATGTTTTGAGCACACATGTTATCAGATTACAATTGTGAAATAAAACAATAGGCAATAATCAGTTGGGCTCTTGTTGTTCTTTCTCTTTTAATATCATCAGACTCCAATCCCTTATGCCAACGCATTTCGCCATGGTAGGGAAAACCACCGGCTTCCTCAGGGCTTAAAGCTTCTCATATGCAATTCCTCCTGAAAGGCATATGTCCAAATGATGTTCCTTCTCTTCCTCTTTACAATTTATATACGTGCCGCAATCTCTATTGTACCAATCTTCTAAACGTAAGTTCTGACGCGATGTGGTCCTAAAATAGATATGTCAATCTATAGTCTGCCAAATACTCTGCTCGATTTGCACAAAATCTGTTATTTCCACGTCTGATTTGCGATAAATCACACCTCCGCCTGCTCCGTTATGTCTTAATCACTTCCGATTCCATGTTCCTCCATGCATTGACACCCGACAGGCTACATAGGCCTCAATGAGAACTAATGCACAAACAAACAGAACATTTGATTTTGAATTATAGCCCTTCTGTTTACCTCCCACCATTCTAATATTCCCAGTTAGTTGTTACCTAGCATTAAGCAACACAGATAGCATTTTTTACTTACCAAGTGCATTTTCTTTCTTTTTGCCACAACATACAATTTCTCTATGAGAAGCATGAACACACATACTTGTTTGCGTATAAGTACATTATTATAGCACTATATTAATATGACTCGTTCACAATTATTATTATGTTATCTTTGCAAATAGCCATTAGTTTCCCACGTGTAATTTAAAATGTCTAAGTGCATTTCGTTGATTAATTTTTCATGCATCACACCATTAATTCTGTTAATTGTTATATGAAATTGATTTTACATGGGGTACACAAAGTTATTTGTCTCTCACCTGCTCCATCAACTTCCCCCTTTGATGATTTTATCACTACACAATAATCCCACTAAATTTCTTCAAGAACATGTTTCAGGCTCTTCAGTTTTTAGACTTTAATATCCTTCATAGTTTGAACTCTTGAATTTTGAACATATTCTCCTTTAACTCTTCAAGCTCAATTTCACCCAATTCACGTTCCCTTTGTTTACTTTTTCCTATATTCATTTTTATTTTTATTTCTGCTATTTTTATTTTAATACAGACACATCCTAATCTTATCATTAATGCTATTATTACTATTATTGTTACTGGTATTAATATTTCCCCAACTAATGAACTACTTATTTCAGGAAACCAATTCTTTACATTAAAAAAACTCTTACCAAGTTTCTCTAGAACACCATCAACCTCCAGTGGGATTATTTCTTTGTGTAATTCAGTAATAATTTTTAATATACTTCTGTATATTCTGACTTTTATCTGGAACAATGTTGCACTTTCAATATTCCACAGACTCCTCCTTCTTTTGCCAATAAGATATCAAGAGCAAGTCTATTTTGCATTACCATAGCTCTCATAGTAACCATTTCAGTGTTTACCATTACAAATCCTCCAGCTCTACTTGCAGATAAACAATCCACTATTGTTGACAATTTTCTAATTTTGTTTGCATTAAATGATATTCCCACTGCTGGTATCAGTGCACCAAAAATATCTCCTACTATTTCTAGAAAACTTTTCCTTCTCCTACTTGTTAAGGGTTTACCTATTTCATGAATTCCATTAGAACCTCTATCTACATGGAAAATTTGAGGAAAGACCAAACCTACATAACAGGTCCCGTACCAGTGGTCAGGCAATTTATAATAATCTTTGTTACCACAGATAAAGTACAATCCAGGAAATACAGGATCATTTCCCCCTTGAAATCCCCATCCCCATCCCCCCATAATTCTGTAAGTGTCTTTGCAATTACTTGCGCCCACAAAATAGTTATCATACACCGTAATATCTCTTCAAGTACAACATTTTCCCTGTTGGGGAAGATCTATTCCCAATGCAACATTAGTATCACTTTTTACAAAATTGGCTTAATTATAATTCAGTGAGGATGAGTTCAATGTACTTGCTGTAGGTTTTCTTTGATAAATTAGTCTCCTTTCTTCTGCCATTTCTAAAAACGCTTTGTCTGTTTCCTTCAATTTACATGTTCGATTGTTTTGTTTTGTATGCATATTCTATTGTCAATACATCAATTTCTAAGAAAAAATCCCCCACAACTTTAGCAGGTTTCTCTTTGTTCATGCTATGTACTGAGGCAACTTTAGCAAAAATGTCATAAACTAGCTATAATACTACAAGTCATTTCATAAATCAAAGGAAGGTGATGGTAGATTACCCCCTCTGATACAGATGCAGACAACTGCATACAGACGTAGCAGTCTTGTACATCCACAGTTTCTACATATTCTTTCAGCAATCTAGAAAAAACATTCTTTGAAAAATCATTAATAGATCTATCTTTGTGTAACTCAGTTTTATCTATTAGTTCTACATCATTCTTTGTATCATGTATTTTCTCACTCTTATTATCACCTTTATTTCTATATGAATGCTCAAAACTTGAATGAAATGGAATCATTATTGCTAAAATAGTCCATATAAGCATTAATAAAGCAGTAAATATTACACACATTCTACACCATTTGCATACCATTCCACATTTTGACTTATTAGCAGGCATTTTTTTTACATTGTCTCTTTTCTCCTTCCCATACAAAAATATGTGTCCTTCAAAAATGTGTTATTTAATTGTTTTCGTTTGACTCTTCGTTGGTTTGCCACCTTTACCTTTTCATATTTCAAAACATATTTTCCCTTTTTCTTTTTCTTTTGCCCTTTTCACTCACCAGAGTCACTTTGATTTTCTTGGTTTCTTTCAACTTCTGGTATGTCAGGTAAGGAGATGTACACCCACTCAGGTGATTTATACTTTTGATTTTGTCTCCTTACTCTATTGGGTCTTTGTAAAATGTCTTAATTCTTTTCTTTTTGACCATCCTGTCCAGATATTTAGTTTACTTGTTCCTGTGGTACTCTATTTACATTTATCAGTTTGAACTGTAGTCCTTTAATCTCTGCAGGCCAATTATCTTACTTTTTGGGCTTTTTAATCACTGGTTCAATTGTTTCACGTTCAACTCTCCACACCCTTTTTCTGAAACTCTTTCTTAGAGTAGTTTCTCTGTCAGTCAGTCAGTCAGTCAGTCAATCCACTTTATTCGATTAGTTAAAATCATAAAAGTACAAAAAACAAACCACAAACATAGACATTGCTACAACAAATAATGACATAATAATTTAAAATACACAAACATTGTTTCAATTCACTTGACTAAAAATACTAACACTAAAACATACCCCTTATCCCTTAAAATTACAGTGTGCATTACAATCTTACTTAAAAAGAAAACAACATTAAGTTTCTCTTATTCTTTAGCCTCAGCGGAGCTACCAAGAAGGATGCAATATTGAAAATATCCCAAGGGTTACACAAAGACTGTAGGAAGACCAATGCTGGTCTAACCTGGGTGAAGCCCCTGCCTCTCAGGATAGGAACCAGGAATCCCAAACGAATTTTGGAATAAAAGTCACAAAACATCAAGAAGTGCAAAGTGTCCCGGGGTGAAAAATTATCACAGGGGTTCAGGGTTCAGCATCATCAGGATTGCACCATTCCCGATAATCCCCCAATGTGAACTGAATTAAATTGAAGCGGAGCCGGGTTAGGAGCCAACGATGATAAGGCTAGTTAACTAATGATAAATAAGGTTCCAAATTAATTGATGTTTTTAACAAGTATTGGGCTCTAACTAAAGGTTTGCATAGCTCCTGTTCTTCTCGTTCCATCATCAAAACCTTATTAAAATTCAATTTACCCACAACACATCCTCCTTCTTGGTCTTATCTGGTTCCTCATACAGTTCTGGCTGTCCTATTTTAATAAACATACTTTTAACATACACCAGCCATTTGATTTTTTGAGACTTATCTAACTTCACACAGTCCCATAAAATCATATGATTCAGGGTTAAATCAGGGTTCAGCCAAGTTTTGAGCCAGCATAGCAACGGAGCTGTATTCAAAATATCAGTAACATAGCCTAGCCCTAACTCCTGGTGTATAGCATACGATGGGGTAGACTGTGGGACAGACAGGAGACTCCGTAGGAATTTGTTTTTAGCTATCTGAATCCCTACCTGTTCTCTAAAGCCCCAAATAGAGGATCCATAGGTCGCAATAGCCAGGTACTTGGCTTTATAAACCTTTAGAATATCCTCTATCGGTCTAGCCCCCAATCGCTGTGCAAACCCTATAAGAGATGAGGAAGCTCGTATAACTGCTTTCTTTTTAACATTTTGTTGCAGAACCCAGGATGACCTGTCATCAAATAGGACTCCCAGATAAGAGGAGGACACGGGGAGATTTCCACTCCATTACAATTAAATGTTTTTCTATCTCTACGGCCTACTGTCATAGTATGTGACTTTCCGTTATTCACGATTAAATCCAATGAGTGCATAAAAGTCCCGAAGGCGTTTAGGAGCCGCTGAAGGCCCACTGCAGTACAAGCTAAAAGTACTTCGTCATCCGCGTATAGGAGAACAGGGATTAAGCAATCTCCCACACGCGGATATCCAGAGCCGCCTCAACAAGCACTTTATCCAGATCATTGATGTAAAGGGTAAACAGCAGGGGTGCAAGAATACATCCCTGTCAGATACCCCTACCCGAATTAAAAGATCTAGTGCAGTCACCAGCCTGCGTTATCCTAACCGAGGTTGTAAGATCTTGGTGAAGGTTGGATAAAAAGTAGACTAAATAAGGGTCAAGACCCTTTTCCAGTAAGATATTCCAGAGCTTTGACCTGTTAACCAGGTCAAAAGCGCTGGATAGATCCATAAAAGCCATCCTCAGGTATCCCTCCTTGGCCATAGTATATTTTCCTATTAATAAGTGCAAATTTAAATACTGGTCCATGGTGCTCCTGCCGCATCTAAAGCCGTATTGCATATTAGATAAAATCCCCCTCTCATGTACCCAATCAGTGATTTTAGTTAGGATTACCTTTCCCAAGATTTAACATTTGTGAGGATTTTGGCCCAGAATTGGGGGTTACTTTTATAGAGATCTGCAGGAACGTCATCTGGTCCCGGTGCTTTATTACTAGCAGTGTCTCTTATGACTTTCTCAATTTCCCCCTCTTTAAACTCAAGCGGGGTAAATAGGAAAGCCATTGGGCTTCAGTAATATTACATTCCTGGACCTCATTATCCTCCCCTGAAAAAAAAGGGGTGTTTATGATAGTCCAGAACCTTGAACTATCTCTTAGCACCTCCACCACCAGCAATGAGTTCCACGCCTCATCCTTAATCTCCTTTTTCCAGCTGTGAAGTACTAACTTATATTCCTTCCTCCTCCCTGCTATCAAATCCCTCTCTCGTGGTTGTTTTTTCAGGGCTAAAATTAAAGACCGATGGGCTTGAGAGCATTTCTCATCGAAGCACTTAGGGCCACACTTAGGTCTCATTTTAGCTATTAAACACAGATCACCGCTTACTTGTGTACAAATTCCCTCAAAAGCTCCAAGAACCGCATGGTTGGAACTAAGAGGGTCAGTGCAAATAGCGATATGATCTGTGCATTTCTCAGATAGGCCCTAAAAAACTTTTCTGGGGTTACATTAGCCCATCTAAGCCTCCTCCCCTGAACACAGGGTAGCACCTTATTTGAAACCCAGTTCCTGCCACCTTTGCTCAAAATACCACAGGTAATGTCCAGGATTAGAATGACAGGATTATGATCACTCCAAAGGGATTCCTGGGCATTATAGAGGATCACCTTATTCAATAACGTGGGGGACATAAAAATGTAGTCTATAACGGTATTACTATCCTTGGCCTTAAATGTGGGGAACTGATCTTGAAGGTTTGCAAAACTGGCTTAAAAAGATCAGCATCCGTTAAAAGCAACTCAAGACCCTCACCCCGTGTGGTGTGCTCAAAATGTGGAGTCTTGGCAAAATTAAAACCATGCGGGTCCTTTAATGAACAATGTAAATCACACAAATGCGTATTACAATCACCCATTAATAAAACATTAAAAAAAGTGGATTGCTTTAACTTATAATCATTAAGAAAATTACTCAGAGTGCTTAAATGCTGGTTTACGTAGTCACACTCCCCCGAATTGTAAATATTCACTAGCAAGAGCTTAGAGCAATTTAGGCGAACCTTCACCTGTTCTCAGGCCAGGTCGCTCCCCCACCGCTCCAGCGCTCCCTGCTAGTGCTGTACCCTCCGCCTGCTGCCCCTCGCCGCTGCTGGAAGTTCGAGGCCCTCCTCCACCCGCAGGCTCCCGCCTGCGCCTCATCCCTGGTGGCCCAGTGGTGGGCGGTAAGTATTTAGTCTGACCTTTTTCCTCCGTCTGTTTTCTTTCTCCTTGATTTCCTTTTGTATCTTGCCACCTGCTTTTCTGCCTGTACTGTAGCTGTATTCTGCCTTTCTTCTTTGCTTTGTGTTTCTCTTTGCCTTGTTTTTCTCACTGCCTGTTTGTTTTCTAGCGCCCGTCTCTCCCTGCCTTTTTCTCCCCCCTCCCGCCCCCGCATCCCTTTCCCGCCGCTGCGTCCCCTGTGGCCCTGCCCCCATCCTCTCCCATTCGCCACCCGCCTCCCAGCTGCTCCTCTCTCCCTCCACCCTTCTTAATGCAGGCCGCTGTGCGGACGCGCTGATGGCACGCCAGTGGCATGCCAGAGGCAAGCCCGTCTGCACCCTTCCGCTCCTGGACCGCGCCCAGCACCAGAACCCCTGGCCCCCTTGCACCCCACCGGACCAGACCCAAACACAGCTACGACGCCGACTCCCTCCACGCTCTCAACACCGGCCAAGACCAACAATGCATCCAGGCCGCCCCGAAACGCACCCACGGACCCTTCTCCTGCCGCAAATGCAGCTTCACCTGCAACAGAACCACCAAACCATCAAGGACGAGACCCAATCACCTCTGCTGCATACTCCTCAACACCCGCTCCACACGCAAACACACCGTCGAACTCTGGGACCTACTCGACAACACCACCCCAGACGTAGCCTTCCTGACTGAGACGTGGTGGAACAACTCCTCAGCTCCAGACATCGCCATTGCCATCCCAGACGGCTACAAGATCACCCGCAGGGACCGCGCCAACGGAGTAGGAATTGCCATCGTCCACAAATCCACTCTCAAGGTCACCACCCACGCAGACGACACCCCAACACTGCCGAACACCTGCACTTCCCGATCCACACCGACCCCAACACCACCCTCAGAGGGACGCTCGTCTACAGACCCCCCGGACCCCAGGCCCAGTTCAGCGACTCCATCGCCGACCTCGCCAGCACCCACGCTCTCGCCTCCACGGACTACATCCTCCTCGGGGATCTGAACTTCCACCTTGAGAACAACAACGACGCCAACTCTGCCACACTGATCGACAACCTCGCCAACCTAGGCCTCAGACAACTCGTTACCACACCCACCCACGCCGCCGGCCACACGCTGGACGCTGTCTTCACCACAAGCACCCACGTCTCCTTCAACCACACCACCGAACCCCACTGGACAGACCACCGCTGCATTCACTTCACCTTCAAAAAACCTGCCACGCACCACCGCACCCAACAGCCGCCTCACCGCTGCTGGAGCAAAATCATCGAAGAACAGAGGACCATCACCCTCTCCCTGAACCAACCCACCGAGCCCACCAACCCGGACGCCGCAGCCCGCAACCTCAGACAGTGGATCGAACACATCAGCACCAACCTCCTGACCTCCTGGTCCAACGTCTGCGATGACGAGACACGCAAGGTCATGAACTCCATCCACTCAGGATCTCCGACGGACCCGTGCCCGCACCACATATTCAACAAGGCAGGCACAGCCATCGCACCCCAACTACGGAAGGTCATCAACATCTCCTTCGAAACCGCGACTTTCCCGGAAAGCTGGAAGCACACCAAAATCACCGCCCTCCTCAAGAAGCCCAAGGCGGACCCCAAGGACCTCAAAAACCTCAAACACCTTTTCCAGGGGTCAACTTTTGTATATCTGTATTGTCCTGAAGATGGTCTCTGAACTGAAAAGATAGAGACCGAAACATCGACCCACGCTTTCTCCTCTATTGATTTATGTATTTTATTCGTAAAGAGGAAAAGTGTTACAAAATGTTACAGTGAAGGTGTTTTTTGATTATATATGGTTTCCCTTCTTGTTACATTGTATATATACATCCTCAGTACCCTTTTCAAAAACATAAAGTGAATATATGTTTTATATACACCGGTTTCTGTGCTATTTTGTTTCAGTCAATTCATATTTATTGTAAATTTGTGAAGTGTTACGCTATTGTTTAGCTGGGGCTTAAATAATACAGGCCTAGGATTTATCTCTTATTAAAATTTGAGAACTAACTTTACTTAAATAAAATCCCTTGAAGGTCTCCTGGAGGGCAATTATATCATATTATTTTATGAAGGATAGCCAATTGGGATCGTCTCTCTTCGATCTCACACCCGAAATATTCCAGCTCAAGACTCCGCATTTGTTAGTGTGATCGCCAACTTGTTCAGCTCTACCCTGATTGACAGAACATGGGCCAGGAGAACGAGGAACACTGCCCGTAATAGTACCTCCAGATATGATGGGACGAGCCGACCCTGTACTTATCACCATCTGTCGACTTATCTCAGGCGGAGGGGAGATGGCGGATTGACTAGTAACTTCCTTTAACACTGGAGCATATACTGGTGGAAGTCAATCACAGGCATCTAAGCCTGACAGAGGGGCAAATTTATTGGCTAGTTCAAGATCAGGGGATCTCCCTAAGGGTCCATAAAATTCACCCCAACTTCTCCCCCCTAACTGGGGTGGCTGGTCGACTCTATAAAAAAACCCTAATGGTAAAAGGGAGATTTCCCCACGATAACACCCTTGCCTTCTATTCCCTAAGTGCTCCAGCAGAGATCTTTATTGAAATTGGCGATTACACAGTCCCCCCCATCCTTCCTAGAGTGACCAATCCAAGAAACCCGTCTTGCCATTATCATTTGATTACAGATATCCCAAACCCCCCCCCGCTAGCTTTAATTGGGCTGTAAACCAGTGCATGGTTTTGGCCATTAACTGGTCGGTTGATTCGGAATGCCCGACTTGTAAAGTCGGTACATTCCTCAATACCACTACCAAAGGAGCAGCGGCCGGTGGAAGATGTAATACCCCTTGACCATCCTTAACATAACTATGGGCCATACCATTCTGCGGGGCAGCAGGATTACGTCCGGGCTGTCCATTTGCTAGCATAGGTTTACTACCCATACCACAATTAGAACGATTATAAATATTGTGGCTTGCTAGACTACCCCGGGGTCTATTTCCCGCCTCCCTTGGGGAACTCGGTATTAACTGGGCAAATTCACTGGAGATAATCCCATCCTCACCCACTTGACCACCCTGAGCTGCCAGCCCCACTACAGAGACTAGACCTTCTCTATCAGTTCTACTGGAAAATGGAACCCCAGTGTTGGAAGTTGGTGTAGGCGGGGTGGGATCAGAATTTACTACATTACTCAACACATTTGATTGGGTTTCAAATGCCCAACCCGTTTTTAACAAAGAGGTTTCAAAACCATGAAGATTAGGTACCACGTTCAATTCAAAATTAGTTAGTCTTTCTTCAATACGAATTAATCTATCAATGATAGGATAAAGAGATGACTCAATTATGGCCCCCATATTCCCCAATAGGGCTTCCAGGGCTTCAGGGCGGACACCCAACTGATCAATATTCACAGTGCCTTTGGTAGATGTTATGGACTGCTGATCTAATATCAGTGAGGGTGTCACAGTCACTGTACCGCCGTTGTTTTTAATATTCTGAACTTTAGCTCTCTTCGCCTTTGCGGCCCCCTCCACTCTTCCTCTTTGTGGACGGCTCTGGCACAATTACCATGGATTCCTTAGGTTGCGATTTAGCTTTAGGCGCAGACCTAGTGACAACACGTGGCGGGGTGTCAGCAGATGTACCTTTACAAACCAGATCACCAACATGAGGGCCACCAGAGGCTTCCATTATAGCCAACAAATCTAGCAAAGCACTAGGGGACTGCGTGACAACTTCAACTAAACAGCAAGGATTAAGGCTTGCGGCCTCTGGGCGTTCTGGCATGCGTGCAGATATCAGACTGCCAAATGACGAACGTTTAATTTGTAAGACATCTAGGGAAAGACGCCGCTCAGTCAGGGCGATCTCATGAGCAAGAACAGAGCTAGCCCTGATTAAATATTGGTCCAAGGTCCCTGCGACGCTTCCCCCCGAAGGTGCAGGTCTAATCTTTCCTTCACGAGAATTCATGTCAGATTGAGTTCAAAAGAAACAGGGAGCCCAAAGTCCCGGATAAACTACAAGCAATGAACAAACAAGTAGACCTACTGTACCGCTGGTGTTAGAGGGGGGGCCCAGCCTGGCCTCCACCGGGCTCGAACGGGCTTAAACGGGCCCGCTCATGGCACGGCCTGCACCTTGCGCGTGCCCGCACGCGTTCCGCGAAGCGGAAGTAGTAATGCACTAAGTAGGCATTGGCAATGCGGGAATGCGGCTCAGGTGCGGGCGTGTCCTTTGGCCCCCTGGGACATGGAGTCCCAAAACAACAGTGCAGCGTCCAGGTCCTCTCTCTGCATCAGAAACGCAGCGGCTCCCGCGAAGCAGGTGCGGCAAGCCGCTAGGTAGGCAGTGGCAATGAGAGAATGCGGCTCAGGTGCGGGCGTGTCCTTTGGCCCCCTGGGACATGGAGTCTCACAACAACAGTGCAGCGTCCAGGTCCTCTCTCTGCGGCAGAAACACAGCGGCTCCCACAAAGCAGCTAAGTAGGCAGTGGCAATGAGGGCATGCGGCTCAGGTGCGGGCGTGTCCTTTGGCCCCCTGGGACATGGAGTCCCACAACAGCAGTGTAGCGTCCAGGTCCTCTCTCTGCGGCAGAAACGCAGCGGCTCGCGTGAAGCGGGAGCGGCAAGCCGCTAAGTAGGCAGTGGCAATGAGGGAATGCGGCTCAGGTGCGGGTGTGTCCTTAGGCCCCCTGGGACATGGAGTCCCACAACAACAGTGCAGCGTCCAGGTCCTCTCTCTGTGGCAGAAACGCAGCGGCTTCTCTGTCACTTTCATCAGACTCAGTTTCAGATGTATCTTTATTTCTTCTTTCTTCGTATGTTGAATTTTATTATTTCTGGTTCATCTTCTGAGTCTTGTCTTTCTCCAGCCAATTCAGTTCTTTCGCAAGGAATCTCTTTATCACTGGTACTTGGAATATCACCCTCATTGTGAGTTACTTCCTTTTCTCCAGTTTCTAGATCAATATTCCTTCTTTCAGAACCTTTTATTTGACTTTCAAATTTTCCCTCTTTACCAGTTTTATTCTGTTATTTTTCAGTGTCGAAACTGGTTTTCTCGTCTTCCAGATGTCGACTTACAGGTCGATCTTCAAGATCTGGAATTTCAATTATTTCAGTCTCTGTTTCTGATGTCAAACTTGTATCTGATATTTCCAGATGTCACCTCTCAGGTCGATCTCTCTTGTCTGGAACTTTATCAGCTGTCCCTTCTGTATCAGAATCTGAACTAGTATCTTCTTCCTCCCATTGCTGGTTCTCCGGCTCTGGTACTCGAATGGTGTGGCTTGCGTGCACCCACCTTTTAACTCCTGCACATTTCACTGCTGTAGTGCTCACCGGAATCACTTGTCTCGGTCAATCCCACCTAGGGACTATACCATTTCTCTTTCTGTGTACTTTTATTCAGACCCAGTCTCCAGGACTTAAATCATGGGCTGGATGCTTTTCCTTAGTACATGCATCAGTTCCAACCTGGTGAAACACATAATTTATTGTATCAGATAAGCCCTTGCAGTAATCCAATATGATATCATCATTTATGGCTAGTAGTTTGTTGACAGGTACTAATGAGTGTCTCATTACTCGTCCCATCAGTATCTCATGTGGACTTAAACCAGTCTTTTTGTCTGGAATGCTTTTTAAGGTCATTAAAACAAGTGGCAAAGCATCAGGCCATTTTAGTCCAGTGGCCAAACACATTTTTCCAAGTCTGTTTTTAATTGTTCCATTAACCTGCCCAACTACCCCAGAGGCCTCTGGTCTGTAGGCGCAATGTAATTTCTGTTGACTATACAGTGCCTCACAAATCAATTGTATCAATTCATTTTGAAAATGTCTCCCTCTGTCTGTTTCAATAGTTACTGGAAATCCATATCTCGGTGTCACTTCCCTTAACAAAAGTTTTGCTACAGTCACTCCATCATTCCTCCTGGTAGGGAAAGCCTCTATCCATCTTGAAAATAGACAGATGATCACCAATACCTAACGCAGTCTGTTGCATGGTGGCATTTCGATAAAATCCAATTGCATTTTTGTGAAAGGACCACCTTCCCATCCTATGGTTCCCTAACTCACAACAGTTTTTCTTCCTGGATTCAATTGCTGGCACGTCAAACAATATTGATACAAACTCTCGGCAATGACACGGAACTTGGAATTATACCAAGTTTTCTGAAACATTCTGATCATAGTGTCTTTGTCTATGTGTGCTTGACCATGGTACATTCGAGCCATATTCGAAATCATGCTATCAGGCATTACTGGTGTTTCATCTTTGTACACCCACATTTCATCTTCTTCTCTTTGTCTACAACCTGATTTTATTGACCTATCTTTTTCGCCATCATTTGCCTCATCCTGCAATTGTTTTACTTCCTTCCAAGTCTCAACAATGTTAGTAAGCATTAAAGGACTTGAAACAAGTTATTTTTCTCTGTCTTGATTTATTGAAGCAAACTTTTTTGGCACAATATTGAGCAATCGCATCTGCGAATCTATTGCCTTCAGTATTGTAATCATCTCCATTCTTATGTGCAGCACACTTCACTACTGCAATGCTTTTAGGGAGCTGTATCGCCTCAAGCAACATCTTCACAAATTCACCATTCTGATTGGTGATCCAGCAGAGGTCATATAACCTCTCTGAGAACACAGTTGCTCATAATCATGGACCACAGCCGAATCCATACTGACTGTCTGTCACTATGGTAATAATCATTTTAATCCTTTCTGAGGTCACTTTTCTCATTCCCTTTCCAATCTTATGACCTAGGTATTGAACTTCTTGTTGGCAGAACTGTAAGTTTGATGGGGACACTTTATGTCCTCCTTCTGCTAAATGGTTCAACAGTTCGATAGTATCTGAAATGCAACTTTCTTTTGTCTTTGATGCCACTAATAGGTCATCAATATATTGCACCAACTGATTTTCCTGGCATATTTAAACTTTCTAATGATTTTTTTAGCATCTGATTAAAAATTCAAGGACTTTCAGTATAACTTTGAGGAATTCGGCACCATGCCAAAATACGCTCTCCAAATCTAAATGCAAAAATCCGCCGGCTATCTGGATGCAATGGAACTGTAAAGAATGCATTGCACAAATCAATAACAGTTTACCATTCTGTGTCATGTGGGATTTGATATAATACCACTGCTGGATTTGGCTCAATTGGACAACATGGGAAAACTATTGCATTTACCTTTCTCAAATCCTGCACTAATCTAAATGTGCCATTTGGCTTTTTCAGCCCCATAATTGGTGGATTGCATGGACTACTCATTATTTCTTTCAGAATTCCTTGTTCAATCATTTTGTCAATCACTGGTATTACCCCTTCAATTATTTATGGTGTCAATTTATCTTGTGGGATAGTTGGCTATACAGCATTTTCTTTTACTGTGATCTTTACAGGACTTACTCCTTTCATTAACCCTATTTCTTCTCCTGTGAAATCCCACACTTCTTCTTTAACTGTTTCATTTAACTCTATTGTGATATTTTCTCTGTCCAATACTGGAAATGTTTCACTTCTTTCTGAATCAATTATTGACATGGTCATTTTATACAAACTGTCATCATCTGCTGTTGAAAAGCTATGCCATCTGGTGAACAGTAAATGGCACAATTCATTTTACATAATATGTCTTGTCCAAGTAAATTTACAGGACTACAGTCACATACCACAACGCGATGCATTTGTTTGTAATTGCCAATTTCTACTTCTACAGGTAGTGTCAAAGGAGTTTTAATTTGTCTGTTTGTCACACCTACAACTTGGATTTCATCTCTCGAGAGAGGAAGGTTTTGGATCTCTACTGATCTAACCGTAGAACGGGTAGCACCTGTGTCCACTAGGAAAGTAACATTTACACCATTCACTTTTCCATTCACAAAGGGACCAGATCTACCTCCAGAGTTGCGCCAAGCACGCACTCCACTTCCTCTCCTCGGCACCGTAAATAACTCTCATGTGATTCATTTCCATCTGATTTTAAACAAAACTGTGGAACAGCAATCACACGTGGTGACCTTTTTACCTGTTCTCCCCCTTGTAGAATCCTGTTTCTGCACTGTATTTCTGTAGATTAACACTCTGTGGAAGAGGTGGTAACGGCACCTGATTTTGCTGTGTTATTACCTGCTGCTGTAGTGGAGACTGTTGATTTACCTCATTCTGCACCTGTGGATTCAATGATTTATTTTCTAGATTAACCCTTTGGGGTAACTTATACTCATTCTTCCAATGCCCTATTATGACATGGCCATTTCTTTTCAGCCTCATCACTATTCATCTGTCCTTTTCCTTTATTCATATTTTTAAATTTTACTTGACTCCCATCATTTTCTGTTTAGTAATCTGTGCTTCTTGTTGTTCTGCGACCTTTACTTGTGCCTACATTGTCTTTTCTTTCAACTTACGCAGTCTAGCTTCAATATCATCACTATAGTACTTTGCATATCTCAAATCTTCATCTGCTGAACAGGACTGCCAACACATCACGTGGTGTCTCATCATGTCTCCTATTTCGGGTCGCAAACCAAACACAAATCTATATACAAAATGACTCATATCTATCTCACTTAGGTTTTCATACCCACTATATTGTTTAAAAACTAAGAGCAATCTTTCATAATATGCATGTACATATTCTTTAGGTTCTTGTGTAGTTCTATCAATTTTTAACCAATCAGTTTCTCTTGGCGGTATTTTATTCTTCAAAAACATTATTACTTGATCATATTTTCTCATTACTTCTGGCCCTGGTGCACCTGTTTTTACATCTCTTTGGTAGTCTTCTTTTGGCCAATCTATGGTAATTTTACATTCAGTCCATAAATCTGCTGGTACAACTATGTCAAACAACCCATCTAAATCCTCCCACAACACTTTTGATACTTTTACAAACCTATCTACTTGTCTATACCATTCTACTAGTTTTTCTCGTAGTCTCGGAAAATCATTAGTGAATGACAATATATCCTGTCTACTCCAAGGTACATGAGCATATCCTCTTCCTGGTATTTCTCTCTTAGGGTATTCTTTGTACTACTAGTTCTTTTTCCTTAACAGGGAATGCTAACAAGGTTTTATCACTGGTTTCTTCCTTTTTCTTTGTGCATCTAATTTTCCATCGATCTACATCTACCCATTTCCTCAGCAATACAATTAGTTCTTTTATTTGGGTCAACCTTCCTGCTCTGTTCATATTATCTATATCTTTTTCAGTGAAATCTACTCTGCATGGTTTCTGTAACATTTGTACCTTTGCAAATTCTATACCTAACTCATTTGCAAGTTCTTTCAAATCTGTCATGTAGATTTTTAGCTCTCCAAGATACACTTGTACTCATAAATATCAGCTCTTCATCTTGGTATGTTTTTAATCTTTCTGTTCCAATTGTTCCTATTATCAGTTCTTCCATATCTATCTTTAACCTAACCACATCGAAAACTTTAGGTTCTGTATCTTTTTTTGCTGTAAAGTCGTAATCCAATCATTTAATTCTTCAGCTGATGGTCCTACTGGAGTTTTGGTTAAATATATGTCAATCAAGCTTTTCTCCGGAGTTTCGGTTGCTGACTCTGGTCCCATGGGTATCTTATATATTGGACTCTGATTCATTGTCAAATTAGGTGGTGGTTTCATTTAGATATGGATAAATCTTTTCCCTGACTTTTTGCATACTTGAATTTAAAGGAATAGTTAATGAATGTTCATCTTTTTTCTGATTTTCAAAAACCGGTATTACAGGACCTATCATTACAGGTCCCGTTACAGCTTCCACATTTTTAGTTAATTCCTTAATTTTCTCGGTTAATTCTCTTGTTGAGCTCTCTAATTCTGATGTACTTGCTTTCTCAGCTTGCATACAATCCGACTTTTCATAAATATATTTTTCTTCTAAATGTCTTTTAGGGGTTTCTATCATATTATTCTCCATCGGCGGTGGAGGTCTTCTATTTAGAATGCTTTCCTGCACCTCATCCTCACTCACTCATTCTGCATCCACTTTTCTCCATAACTTGATTATTTTTCTTTTCAGTGCATTTTCTACCTACATTCTCTTCTACAGTTTGCATTGGATGCATACCATCCCACATATCAGCATTTCTCCATCTTCTCATTCTACTCTCATGAGTCGTACCCTACAATCCTCTTGTACTGCCTCTACTTTCTCTTACATCTTGGAATCTTTCTCTCTTTTTTTCATACATTTCATCCTCCCATTCCATTAGAGCCTCAAACTGTGTTGGTCTACGTTTCGGCTCAAGTTTCATCATTTTCTCTCTTAAATTGCTTAGTACTGCGATATTAAATGAACCTGTTTCTGGAAATGACAATACTCTGTCATCTTTAGTGTATTTTGCCCAGTTTTCTAACCATATGCAAGTGTGATAGCCATATTTCATCATCATGTATGATGCTGACAGTTTTGGTGGAGGAAGCAATTTTCCCACTCACGTCACTATTTTCTTGTCCTTTTTAAACAAATTCTTTATTTTCTTAAACTTGAAGGTTTTTCTCTGTCCTCTTCATAATAATAATCTATTTTTATAAATTCTCTGTCTTCAGAACGATTGTTTATTTCCGTTCAATCTTCTGCTGACCCCTCCTTTACTAAAATTTTCGGCACAATATATTTGTATTTTATACAACTTAAATCAGTTAGTTACGACACAAAACATTTCGATAGTCTGTTTCACTAAAACCAAAGTGATAGTTTGTCCGAAACTCGCAAGTATTCTATATTTCCAGTAGACAGCGCTTACCTCTTCTCTACCAAAGAATTTCAGTTTTGCCGTTAAAGTAGCACTTCCCTCTACCTTTACCCTTCTTTCAAGCTTAGGGGAAAACCTATCACTTTCTCATGGATAAGTTTTAGTCGGAGTACACAATTGACTCCTGTGCTTAAGGTCAAAATTTCACAGGTTTCCTTCGCTATACATTCACCACTTTCACATGGAAAAGTCCCTAACTATAACACACGACAATGCTGCCCCCTTGAAATCAGACCATGTAGAGTGTGACTTCTCTTGCCAAACATTTCCTCTGCCTGCAGACAGAATGACCAACTTCCTACCTCCCAGAAGCTTCAAAATTCCGACTACATATAACCTAATACAGACTCAACATATAGTGTTAAAACACAAGACATCAATAATCTCCAAACCAACCTATAGAAACCAGACCTCTGCTACAAAGAAATTTAATTCAGTGCGGCTCTCCAACAACCCCCAATACTCATTTAGCTTAACCCAGGAGCAATACATTACCACTTTGTGCTAAGAAAAATTAACAGAATCGCACAGGTTCCCAATCTGTCTCTCTGTTCTCCTCAATGCCTCCCTTCCAAAACAAAAATCTGCATTCGATCTTTCTTCTTTGCTCCATCAAAAGTTAAAGTCCAAAAAAATTTCAAAGTCTCTAGCACCATAAAATAGTTCAAACCGACAGCATGTTGTGGTGCAAAAGAAATCTGTGGAGCAAGCCTTTTTCTCCCTCTCGAACAAGCTCTTTTATACCCCTTTTCTCTAACTAACTAACTTAAAATGGAAACTTTTAGGGTCCACAGTTCATTCTGATTGGTCCATTAGAGGGGTGGTGATGATCACCTCATTCATTCCGTGTTCATAGCAGTTTGTATTTTTGCAAGGTCATCAACAAAATATTCCCATCGCATTCATCTCCGATTTATGCTTGTCATTCTCCTTTTGTTACAGACCTTGTTATTTTTTTCATCCTTGCTGTTCTTTTCACACCGTTGTAGATCCGGGCATCTTTTGGCATACTTCCGTGCCCTAGGCCAAGCTGACCTTGACATCACTCACTTCGCGTACAGGCCATACCATTTACTCCGCATTTGTGAGCGCTCATGCGTGGAGGCCTTTTCTTTCAAACCGATGTCAACGCTTCAGTCACCAACCATTTTTCACCCGACAGACTACATAGGCCTCAATGAGAACTAATGCGAAAACAAACAGAACATTTGATTTTGAATTATAGCCCTTCTGTTTACCTCCCACCATTGTAATATTCCCAGTTAGTTGTTACCTAGCATTAAGAAACACAGATAGCATTTTTTACTTACCAAGTGCATTTTCTTTCTTTTGCCACAACATACAATTTCTCTATGAGAAGCATGAACACACATACTTGTTTGCGTATAAGTACATTATTATAGCAATATATTAATATGACTGGTTCACAATTATTAGTATGTTATCTTTGCAAATAGCCATTAGTTTCCCTCGTGTAATTTAAAATGTCTAAGTGCATTTTGTTGATTATTTTTCATGCATCACACCATTAATTCTGTTACTGTTATATGAAATTGATTTTACAAGGGGTACACAAACATTTTTGTCTCTCCCCTGCTCCATCACCCCAAATAGGGTGAGGCAGCAATCACTGGGACCTGGCAGCCAGTGACAGGTTATCAGACAAAGGATTTCCAGTGACGGAAACAGATGAGGCTAAGCTGGCAGAAGCAAAGCAGTTCCCCCCATCTCTAAACAGAGTGTGGAGACTCAGATGTCGGTGTACAAGGCGTTGGCCATTGTTTGTACCATCTACCCTGCGCCTGCCAACCTCTAAATGCCCACTTAAGCCTTTGTTTTCCTTAATGCATTTAAACAGTAATGGGAGTAGCTTTTATTTATCACAGTCTACATCTAGTGATAGTGATCGCTAGAGACACAATAGGCTTTGCTGCAGTTTCATCATACCGCAGAGAACCACTGCAGATAAAACTGATGCCTCATAGACAGGGAAGCAGGAGGGAGAGGGGAATCTGTGCAAGGCACATTGCGGTTATATCAGATAAACAGAGAAGACATAGACCTGATCAGAGGTCAAAGCCAGCCATGCCGCCACCACCACTAGCAAAGAGACCTCAGAACTCTTGCTGTTCCTCAAACCTTTGTCACTATTTCTAACCCTTTGCCTATTAGGGTATCTATCTGCAGACCCTATACTTGCCAGGCCACTGTCTAGTTTTTACACCATAAGGATTATTTTCTATATGTAATTGTTGTATTTAACTATTCCTCTCCTTATGTACATATATTCGAAACTGGTATAAGTATTAAACAGTGTTTAAAGCATGTCTTGCAAAAAAGGTGCATTGTACCCTTGCATACCGTTTATTAAGTTATGGAATTATTTCACTAAATACCACTCTGAAGTGGCTCTTGGCTATTCTACAGCATACAGTACTAATTAGGAATCTATGGATCTAACATCATAACACTTATAGCATTGCACATTCATAGTAACTACCAAACTGAAGAAACAGCTGGTCACAAAGGTGTTAGGTTGTGGTAAGATTTAACATAAATGTGTATGTATATATGTATATTTATGTTTGGATACATGTTTGTAGTGGCATTGATCAAGTGTGAAGCTATCCATAAATAACAGAGCACTACACAGCAGGGTGATAATGATATGTGAGAGGAGCGCGAGTTAGGTAGGTAGGGTTGAGGAATGACAGATAGGGAACAGGAGGAACACAAATCTCTAGGGGCATATATATCAAATATCATGCAACTCAGCAAGCCACCTTGCTATGCTGTGTGAAAGAGAGAGGGCAGGAATACTCCATATTTAACATTATAAGGTGCATTCCTGCTCTCTGCCTGTGCTGACGCACAATGTGCTGCCTCATGCCAATGCAGGCACCCTTGCACCAGGTTGCCAGCATTGCAAACATGATTGCCTTTGTGCAGGAAGGGGAACCCTAATCCTCTGAGGCTTTTTTCTCTTTCTATGTGTGCTGCAAAATGCAGCACACATAGAAATAGGTAAAACGAGGAGAAATAAAACATTTATCCTCATTACCCCTCCCCTGGGGAAGCTTAGCATTTTGATGCATTCCCAGGTTTACCACCAACGGTAAATATGGGAATGTGCCAAAATAAATGAGTGGCTGCTTGGGAACACCCTCTTTCCACCCATGTAATGCCTCCCTGAGGTAGAGTAATGGAAGGCAGTGACTTGCGCTGCCTTGTGTTACTGCACATTTACCAAGCCATGCAGTGCCACAAAAGATGGCCTTGCATGGCTTGGTAAATATAATTCTAAGTTTTGTGTCACTCTTGCTCCCCCTTAAGTGACACAATAATGTATGATGGGATTCTGCATGCGTTTTTCATGCATGCCTTAGGAACTCCATCATTTGAACGAATGCGTTTTTAGCACGCATTTGGTTTTCTTACCAACTTGCCTAGTAGGGAAGGTGTTGGGCTTTAATTGGGCTTTAATTCCAACATCACTCCGCCATTGCGCCCCCCTAACACAAGTCGTTGCAACGATTTGCTTGCAGTACGACTGCTTGCTAAAGACGCATTCATTCTGCTGCTGGCGCTGTGAAGGCACAGCGTGATTGGGACTTCGTACTAAAGGAAGTTTCCGTGGCACAAGGGTGGTGCACATACATTGTAAATATGGTCCTTGATGTGGAAGCTTTTCTTCAGAGGTAATCCAGCATTTATGAGATGTGGATGCACAATTCTGTCATGTGATGCAAATGAAATAAATTGTATAGGAAATTCAAGCAAGCATTGCTCTTGTGTACAGCACTGATATTGCACTTTAAAGTCACAAATAGATACATCATGTAAGTCATCAAAACTGTTTTCAATATATGCACTGTGCTCACTAGCTTGTTTTCCAGCGCCTGGATCTTGCATTTTATTAAAAACAATAGTCGAAGGCAGCTTACTCATCGAAACCTTTGTCATTTCAGCTAAATCCTTTTTTAAAAGACATTTTCCCTGTTAAGTTAACAAAATTAATATACTAATGTTGCAAGATGGAGGTATTTGCCCATTTAGAGACGTACCTACCCCTCCAAGGTAGTTGTTCATTGTGTGATGGATTGAAAAAAGAACATGTTGTTCATCTGAAGTCAGACGTCAGGCAGGCAATATCATTTTAGTCCTGCAGTTGAAGAAGTGCATTAACAAGGTGTAATGAAAATGCAACTATGGTGAATAATAAGATAGTGTTACCTAGTAGCCTACTGGAAAAGCAGGGGGCAGCAATGGTTGAATAGGTCATAGAGAAAGAAGGCAATGTAGTTGCACCAAGATTAAACACCCATGAGGATACACCTTTTGGTTCTCGTACGTTTGCTAGGTGTCAACCATTCGTGGTCTCCCATATACCCAGACTTCCAGCGTGTCCTATTGTCTATCGCAGTGGAGTACTGGCCTTGCGTTATCTAAACAATGGCCCATTAAACAAATATAACTCACCACACTGTGGTTCACCAATACCCCAATCACACCTAAGTAAATGCACTTAAAGGTGCACAGTTCTCCCACATTTCCCCACCCTCAGTCAACAGCATTGATAAGAGTGTTGCCATTTGCTAGGATGGCTTAGTAAGTACCAAACAAGCCAGAAACATTTCAAAATTAATATATGGATGGAGGAGTCAAATGGCCTCAAAGGAGGAAAACGTTTTACTGAGCTCTCATTGGGCTTCACCTTCAGAGCTGCTCCCAGGCGCCGCTCCACCTTAATGGTAGAGTAGTGTTGCCCCACTGCTCAGAGTCAGCAGATGATAAAAATAATGATAATAAAACAAAGTTATTATCATTTTATTTACCACTGACTGAACTGATGGAGTCCGAGGCGGGGCCACGGCAGGGAGGAGGAAAGGTGGTGGGTGCTGTAAGTGCGCATGTAAGTTTGGCTGGCTGTCTTAGGACGGCCAAACCAACATACGCATTTATCAATCAATCAATATGAACTTTATTCAGGTACAAATGCATATCCATAATAATACAAACAGACAGCAACATATTCAAAGAAAACTCTAAAGATGAAAATAGTTAAAACATCTGATTAAAATTAAAATTATTCCTCCAGTAATACAATACACAAGCTGATAAAAAAAATCCAAATTCATTAGGATACATATAACTTACAGATTAAAAGCAGTGAAATAAAGTGCTATGATTCAGCAGGGGCACATAGAGTTACGGGTGCGCACCGCCGCCTTCAGGAAGGAGCCAACCCGAAAGGTTAGCTCATCGTCTTTCAAAGCAATGACCTTCCCATATGCTGCCTTGTAATCAATCTCAGGTAAGGCTTTAAAGTACGGAATCAAAAACCTTTTAGTGAGTGTTGACTAATAACAGCAGAAAAATAAAAAGTGCAGCATCGATTGTTTAAGTTGGCTGTTGCTTGGACATGGCAGAAGATCGAGGTTAGGGATTAACCCCGCGGGGAATGAGAGCATAAATTTCTTGGTGTCAGTCCTCAGCCGGAAAAGTAAACCCCTTTCCAATGACTAATTCGGTTTTAATAAATAGCTAGAAGGTGCGCATGAAACATTCTCAATACGCATATATCTAGCGACTGACGCTTTCTTGCGCTCTTTGTCAAGTCTAGCATTCCTATAGGATGCATAAAGGGCCGTCTGAATGGAGTTAATACTAATGGTACCAAGGTCTAAGGGATTTAAAAATAAGTATTCATAATTCACACTGGTTAAACTTTTATGTACCGCGGCCAGCCAAGGTATGTCCATCCCCTTATCACATTTCAGACAGTCTGATATTATCTCTCTAGTAAGTTGGACCCCGGGTTTTCTCCAAACATTCAGCCAAAATAATGCTGGGCAAACCTTAATGTAATCTTCGATATATGGCAAGTTAAGTTCACAGTGAGTAGCATATTTAGAAGAGGAAATGGGTGCACCCAGGATTTTGTGGCAGAATCTTTTCTCTTCATCCTGGATGCTGCCACTATTAGTATGATCCGAAACTTCAGCACCGTAGGTGGCAATTGGTATGCATTGGAGTCTAAAGAACAGTGGCAAATACCACCTCTGTGTTCCTCGGCTTTGGCAGCCCGAGTATCATATTAGTGGAGTTTGTGAACTTCCACCTGCAATAAGCCACATGGTCAGCCCCCAATCCATTTGAAACAAATACCAGTCCAAGATATGGGAAAGTGCGAGTGCTCAGTAAACTATTGGAATTTAAAACAATTGATGAGTTAAAATACTTCTTTGACCCACATGTCATTAAAAAGGATTTTATAAAGTTAGTACATAAATCCAGGGCGGCCATAAAATCTACAAAACCACGCACCAAAATACGGAGAGATTTTGGGGTAAGACCCATCAGCAGCGCATCGTCGGCATATAACAGGGCAGGGTGTTTATTACCGTTGATGTATGGGACGTCCTGGGTCAGTGTTGCCAGAAACGTATTCAGGTCATTGATATACAGGATGAATAAGAGAGGGGCCCGGACACAACCCTGCGTGACCCCTCTAGCAACTTCAATGACTTTAGAGACCTCACCATCCCTGCTAATGCGCACTCGGGCGTGTAGATCTTTATGCAAATAGCCTAAAAAGGATACGAGGGACTCGTCCAGGCCATAGTTTAGAAGAGTAGTCCACAGCCGAGACCTGTTAACAAAGTCAAAGGCTGACGTGAGATCCATGAATGCCAGATATATAGGTGTTTTCTTAGCTACATTGTATTTACCAATAATCAAGTTAAGGTTAAGACATTGTTCCACCGTGCCGATATTACTCCTGAACCCCAACTGACAAGGATGTAGGATCTGAAGCTCCTCAGCCCATGACCTGATCTTTTTATACAGGAATCTCCCCAGAATTTTCAACGTATTATCGATCAGGGAGATCGGCCTGTAACAACTCGGGTTTGAACGGCCCCCCTTTTACAAAATCAGCACAATAATACTGGAGGACCAAGTATGGGGTGTGGGGGAATTAATTAGGTTATTAAAAACTTTCAGTAATAGGGGCGCCCAAAAATCCGGGTGACTTTTAATGAGGTCAATGGGCAAACCATCAGGGGGCTTTGCATCCCAGACTCTGATCAATAGCCTCCTCTACCTCAGATAGGTCTATCGGAACCCTGGTAGTCATTGTGTACTCGTTAATAGTTGTAAGTGAGACTGGAGCAGAATAAATCTTACTAAAGTGAGCTTCCCAAGACTCGCTAGAAATATTACAGATAATTGTAGACATATGGTTTCCCAGGGACCTGATACCTTTAAAGGCCAACCGAAAATCCTTGCCATTTTTTAGCGAGGTAGCCCGTGCGAGATTGTCCCAGTGCTCTCTTGTAACTTCCTCCTTTATAGTTGCTATAGCTCTTTTATAGCGTAGTCTGAGTGATTTAATGAGGGAGCTGTCTCTGGGTTTATTAGCAAGCGCCCTACGCAGGGATCTATTAGCTGAGGAGCAATCAGCATTAAACCAACCTGGGTCCGGGTGAATTTTCTTGTTGGACCTAGACAGCAAAGTTTTGACGCCTGCGCAAAGCTGTGAGAAGGCGTCAACTACCTCCGGGTTATGTTCCTTAAAAGACAAACAAGTGTTGATCAAGTCAGGGTGAGTTCTTACCATCCTGCCAAATATAGCTTTGTTGTCTAAACCACACCAGACCAATCTGAGGTTGTCAGTAGAGGGGGACAAATCCCTAGTACCACACTCTTTATCGTAGGTCGGTCTAGATATGAATCTCAAGGTTAGATTAACAGGGTTATGATCCCCCTGTAGTGTGGAAATCACCTCAGCTTTTAGCACGCAATTTTCTAAGGGGGCAGTGATAAAAATATAATCAATGGTAGAGGTCGAGCCCCTGCCTCTATAAGTAGGTTCTATATGGCCGGCTCTTGTCGACACTGCAGCGAGCTCCATTACATCTGAGAAGTTATTAGTACTTAGGAGGTCTAGTAATTGGGCCCCCTATGACATAAAGGTGCCGTATTCGTAGGATGGATGGCAGAGTGAATACCCCCCGGAAGCTTGACATTAAAATCGGCCCCTAAGCAGATACCCTCAGGTTTAACACCACAATTAGCTGTCTGTAGGTTAGAAATGAAATTAAACAAATCAATAAAGTTCATATTGGGAACATTCTTAAAATCATTGTTATAATAATTAATTAAATAGAACGAAATCCCCCGTCTATATATTATGGCCAGAAATTTATCGTTTTTGGTGATAAGGGCCCTAGCATGGCCCCCGGCCCTAATTTTAATCCAGATTGAGAGGCCTCCTGCTTGCCTTCCAGAGTCTGGAGTGGGGGCTACGATATTAAAACATTCAAACTCCTCTAGGAATAGCTCCCGAATGGCCCAGGTCTCTTGGAACATTACACAATATCTTGTTTGTGAACTAACTCCAACCAGTCTGGCAAATTTAGTTTAGACGCGAGACCTGCGACATTCCAACTTAGTATTTTAAGAGTAGATTCTACATTGAGTATGGTCGGGATGTCGGGTTCGCAAGACGAAAATGCGATTAAGAGGGGGGGCTGGCTCTGCTAATTCTGGTTTTAGGAGGGGAGCACATTTATATATTTCTCCAACCCAACTGTGTTGCACAACCGGTGGAGAAAAGACACAGGCTTCCTGTACCTGAGTGAGCATCAGACCTGCCCGCTCTTTCTAATCCCGGCGCTTCTCTCATGCTATGAATAGCATTAGGGCAGCGTCTGGATTGGGTGGTGAGCCTGTGCTTTATGTCCCATTGACTGCCGGTAGGAGAGGAACACCAAGGTGGACATCATCGTCAGGTAAATTTTATTTATTTTTATTCCCTAAACCACCCTGCACTGCCTGACCACTTTAGAATGGTTTGAATGGCGTTCTGCTCGTATCGGTAAGATTTATTACATTGTCTCTCACTCACACGCCTTCACCAGCTGGCTTCTAAACACCCGAGTCCGGTTTTATATTTTCCCCGACACACCTTTCTTTCTGGTGGTGACTAGGCGCTTTTTTCACCTAACAGATCTTACTTCTGTTTTCCAATGTTTAACTTTCTATTGACTCTTTGTCAATGAGCTACATGAATCTCGTCCTCACCCCATTGTAAGACCATATTTGTATTTTGCTGTAATATGTTCCAAACTATGTTATATCGTTTATCCTAGATTCCCCTGATGAAGGGCTATTACTAATGCCCGAAATGCATTGGGATTTTTAATTGATTTACATTTGATATGTATATGGAATACTCTTTGCCTGGATCTTGTGAAAACTTGAACAATATCCATGAACTTTTTGATTTATCATAAAGACATTCAACTGAAAGCCTGAAGACTCTACGTCATCTATTTTGATTGCCTTTTCAATCGAGGTCATGCAATGATTTATATGTACTTTATTTGAATCATATTTACTACTGTTTACCACGTACACTCTTTCGAGTGACTTGAGCAGTGCATCAGGTTAACCAGATGATAATCTGGCGTTTTTCTTACTACTGGTTTTTCTTATTACTAGTGATGAACGACATCACTCCTTCCCAAGACCTTTGCGACTCCCTGGCCTCATTCTTCCACAACAAAATCGCCGACATACATAACAGCTTTGGAATCCAGTCCGAAGACCAGTCCACTCCACCCACCTCCGAACCAAAAACGCCCTCTAACAACCTTTGCGCCTTGAACCCAATCACCACTGAAGACACCGTCCGCCTGATGAACTCCATTCACTCGGGATCGCCAACCGACCCATGTCCCCATCACATTTTCAACAAAGCAGACTCCATTATCGCACCCCATCTCCGTGACGTCATCAACTGCTCCTTCAACTGCGCTACCTTCCCAGAAAGCTGGAAACATGCCGAACTCAGCGCCCTTCTGAAGAAACCCACAGCAGACCCCACTGAACTTAAGAACTACCGCCCCATCTCGCTCCTCCCATTCCCTGCCAAAGTCATTGAGAAAGCCGTCAACAGTCAGCTCGCTGCCTTCCTCGAATCCAACAAATCCCTCGACCCCTCACAGTCCGGCTTACGAGCCAAACACAGCACTGAAACCGCCCTCATCGCAGCAACAGACGACATTCGAACTCTACTGGACAACGGAGAAACAGCGGCCCTCATCCTACAAGACCTCTCCGCAGCCTTCGACACAGTCTGTCATAGCACCCTCATACAACGCCTTAACAACGTCGGAATACAAGGAAAAGCATTGGACTGGATCATCTCGTTCCTCGCCGGAAGAACCCAGACAGTCCGCCTCCCCCCTTTCAGATCATAGGCTACCGAAGTCATCTGCGGCGTACCACAAGGATCATCACTCAGTCCCACCCTCTTCAACATATACATGAGTCCCCTCGCATCCATCGCACGCCAACACAACCTCAACATCATCTCCTACGCAGACGACACCCAGCTGATCCTCTCCCTCACCAAAGACCCAAACACCGCCAAAACCAACTTACATGAAGGAATGAAAGATGTAGCCGAGAGGATGAAGAACAGCCGTTTAAAACTGAACTCGGACAAAACGGAAGTCCTCATCTTAGGCTCATCCCCCGCTGCCTGGGATGACTCATGGTGGCCACCGGCCCTGGGAACCGCACCCATACCTACGGACCACGCATGTAACCTGGGCTTCATCCTGGACTCCTCCCTCTCGATGACCAGACAAGTCAACGCCGTCTCATCATCATGCTTCAACACCCTACGCATGCTCCAAAAAATCTTCCGCTGGATCCCCACCGAAACAAGAAAGACGGTCACCCACGCACTGGTCACAAGCCGACTGGATTACGGAAACACCCTTTATGCCGGAACCGCAGCCAAACTACAGAAAAAACTCCAACGCATCCAAAACGCCTCAGCCAGACTCATACTAGACATCCCCCGTCAAGCTCACATTTCCGGTCACCTGAAAGACCTTCACTGGCTCCCCGTCAACAAGAGAATAACGTTCCGTCTCCTCACCCACGCACACAAAGCCCTCTACGACCTAGGACCCGAATGCCTCAACACGCGACTGTCCTTCTACACCCCCACCCGCCAACTACGATCGTCCAATCAAGCCCTCGCCGCAATTCCGCGCATCCATAGATCCACCATGGGGGGAAGATCCTTCTCCTACTTAGCGGCCAAAACCTGGAACTCTCTCCCCACCCACCTCCGCCTTACACAGAACCACCTCTCCTTCAGAAAGCAACTAAAAACTTGGATATTCGATAAGTAGTGCACCCCCGCTCCCCCAAGCGCCTTGAGACCCTCTGGGTGAGTAGTGCGCTATACAAATTTCTGAACTTGAACTTGAACTACTTTAGAATGGTGGCAACCACCACTCTGCTCCCACTATAAAAGGGTATCCAGGAGACTTTCAACTGTCGAAGTGGAGAGAAAAAGTATTAGGATGCTCAAGGTACCTTTTATCCTGATAGTGGGATTGCTATGAGGTGGTAAAAGGAGGAGTGTTTTGTTTCCCCGACACAAGAGTGAAGCCAAAAAAGTCAGTCTGTGTCCTATGTTGAGGTGAGTGTTGGCTTTCTGTGACCAAGGCTTGGTTGCATGAAGAGGGCTCATCAATTTATTGAGAACGCAAAATGGCACAAATAGAATTGAATGAGTGCAGCTTTGTGAATTAGGTCCAGGATTGTCTCACTGAGGGGACAGAATCAGATGCCCAATAAAGAGACAGTAGTGGAAATCCACTGAAAATGTTTTCTGGTTGCCACGAGGAGTCTACTGAGCCACTATCAGAGCCCTATAACATAATTCACTTGTAAGAGTGAATGAAAGTGGTTCTGCTTGAAGTAGGAAAAAAGTGAGTGTATTAATGGTTGAACTATTTAAAAAGGATTTGAATCCAAGGGCCTTTGGAGCATGCCTGGTGTAGTTCTCTCACATCCCAGAAATTGCACAATGTAAAAGTGTTGAAGTGCATAAACTGAAGGACCATACCCTCAGCTGGGGACAGAGGGTAATTTATGAGTCTTATGTATAATCACAATAAAGTTTACTGTTACCCTTGTAGTGCTAGACAGAAAGAGGGATTGTACGGAAAGCAATACTGTCAGATCTTATCGGTATTTTATAGAGACCTTACCCTCACTGCATAGACCACAAATCCTAAATAAGTTAACATTACTACGACTACTAAAATAGGTATCAAAAGATGAGATCTTAGGGCCTGGTTACGACCCTGGCGGTCCGGGTGACTGCTGTTGCTTTCTGGGTGGTCTTCCCGCCCGCTTCATTGGCGATCCAACTGCGGGATTACGAAGCAGATGGGGACACAATATTCTGACATACAACCACTCAACTGTGCATCAATAAGCAGCCAGACCACTATTTTATAACAGGTGGTCCCCATCTCCTGCCCATACAGTTAACAATTGATGTTTGGTGGTTGGTAAAGTTGATTATATTTTGTATTACAGAAAGTGCCAAGGGAGCGCAACAGGCATCTGCACTCACTTTGAGCACCCTTGTGGCTTTTTGATACTACAAATGGGGCCTCAGACTCCTGTGTGCCCCCCCCCCTTCTGCAATACAGATACAACTGGTGCGCATGTAGCATGGCCCCATGCAAATGAGGGAACTACTTTGCCTCTGCGCCCACTCATTATTACCAGCATGGGTGCAGGGGCTAACATGCCCTTAGGAGACATACTGACAGTGTGCCACAAAAAAGTGGGCACCCCTCTGAAGGAATAAAAGGGGGTCCTATGAACCCCCTAGACATACCCCCGGCAGGCAGGTGCCGTCACTCACTGTCTTAAAGGTACAGGTGGGTGTCACCTGCACAGAGTAACACGGACCAGATTTTAAACAGAGGGAGTTCGCCATTACCATGAGAACAGCGCATTCTTCCTAATAGGGCGGACTTTCCCTGTTTGCACCCGGCGCAGCAGCTAAAAGGTGCGCCATGGCATAATAAGGGTCCGTGGTGGGTTTTTGGTCGTGGTCTGAAAAATTAATTGCTTCCCCTATGGTTCTCCAATTGTTAGCCTTTCTATGATGCGAATTACGTGGCAGTATCGTTTGCACTCAGATGATAGTGCTTCTGAAAATATCTAGGTCTATCTGTTTCTCTTGGCATTCACTACTACAGACTTTACATGGGGACTGGGTACAGTTTAGGCTGACCTCATATAAATATGTCCTTTGCTTGCTGACATCCTGCGATGACTAAGCAAGTGTACCTGTGTGTCAACTGAAAGTATTCTTCTGGGTTAGCAAAAGGTCATCATGACTAAGAGCTCATAGAATGAATATGTACTATGAGAGTGAGAAGGTATTTGGAATGACAGCTGCATAGCTGACATGTAAGCTAATATGTGCCTATTAGGGAATTTGGGCTTTGTGGTTTAGCAGTGACTTAAAGGAGGTAAGAACGAGGAAGTGATTTTGTAGCATTTTTTCCTCTTGCCAGATATATACGATTAGTGTTGATTAAGTCTTACATTTCTGCAAAGTTAAGCTAAAACAAACAGATTAACGGGTGATGCTGTTATGTTCTTTATCTATACTACTCAATGGAAAAACGATGTGCTGACTGTACGTGAAATCACCACCTGTTCAGAAGCAGCATGACTGGATAAGAATAATCGTTCATGGATTCTTTTGTCCCTATTACACTTTTTTTAGTATAAATCTATTCCTTTTTCCATTTAATTTCACTCTAACTGGTATCAGGGTTAAAGGGAGAGGGCATAGGAGGCCTCATTCCCCAGGACCTACTTTTCAAGGCTGTCCTATCGCAAGATATGTTCATAGACGTAGAAAGCAAAGCCTGCTATGTGCATTACTCAGGGGGTAGGAGCAATGATCATACCTTTACATGGCATCAGATGCTGGAGCTGTCAGTTTTGTTCTTTCCCTGGAAGACCGTTTCTATTACTTAAAATTATATGCTTGTGCCTCCCGACAGGGCCCACTTTGATGCTTTTGACCCAGATCCGCAAAAACGACTGACTAGAATGACTGACATATTGTTAATGTAGTTTACCAAGTAGAGGTTGTGTATTTATTTTTCAGATTTCTATGGTAGGGAGGGACCTATGCAAACAATTTTATTTAGATGTAGATTTCCCCTTCTTGGTTAGGAATTTATAACTGTAAGAAAGACGCAAAAGCTAACACTGTGCACTGGCGGCTACTCCGCAATGGCAGAGGATCGTCGCCTCACTGCCTGGCTCAGAGCCAGCAAATGTAAAATAAAACAATGTTCTTGTGTCGTTTTATTTTAGATTTGCTGGCTCTTAGCCAGCGCTTTAGGGAGGGGCGGGGCCTGGGCATGTGAGTGGGGAGGAGGAGTGCTATGTACACTCCACTCCCCAAGTGTGCATATGTGTTTTGGCCAGCCACCTCAGGTTACCAAAACACACATGTGCACTTAGGTTATCTCCAGCCCAGCTGCAATGAACAGCCGGGCTGAAGAAACCCCACAAACTGAGCAGGGCGTCTTTCCTTCCTGCTTGGAGTCCGTCCCACATGAAGAGGCGAGGCGGCGCAACTCTGGCGGCGGTATTTACCCCCGACGCCTCCCACGCGACCCCACCGGCCCCACCACCCTTTGTATATGTCGTCCACCTTGGACACTGTGTAGTATTTCTTTGTTGCTAGCTTAGTCAACAGCGACATATCATGAACCAAGAATGTTGTAGAGGTGAGATAATTAAAATATAGGCCCTCCTTTACATTGGATGCAGACTTTCCTCAGTACTTAACCCGTTGGCAAGTTATGCAGAGGGAGATCTTGGTGGCTTTGGCAGAGCCACCATCACAGCAGCTCCACTGACGGTATTGACAATTTGTCAAACCAGCAACTTGTTTAATGCACTCGCTTAGCAAAGCTGTTGATTCTTCAAAAACAAAATGGGCAAAAAAAGAAATGTCACTGACAAGCCAGGAGTTTTGCTTATGTGGGATTTTTTTTACTGTCATAGCTGCTAGGCTTTACCTGGTGGTCCTGAAGAGGGAAAAAAGTAAGTCAGAAATTCTGCCTAAATAGGATAAACAAAGCAAAACCAAAGGGGATGATGGACGTAGTGTTGAATATTGTAAGCACTCACCCCCAGTCAACTGATCTGGGTTTGATCCATCATCATTCTTTAGCTCACTCCATCACCCCAGTTCAGGCATGGCCGTATGCAAATCAGTTGTAAGTAAGGCCCGTTATGTGCATATAAGCGTCTTCAAAACAGGGCTTTGCCTCTCTAGCTGAGAAAGAATGTATGTAGGATGACCACTAGGCAGACGGGATAGCAGAAAAACATAAAAAAGATCAAATTCCAAGCCACAAAAGTTCAGTAGAATCCACTGTGAATGAGAAGATACTCAAGAATATGGGTGTGTTTCGGAGAGAGGGGTTCGATTATCCTCTCTGACATTCTTAAAATTATGATTTTGTACCCAAGATAGTGGTAAACCTCTATCTTACATCAAAGCTCGGTGCTACATTATTCTGCTTAAAACAATATTTGCACCAGCACTCTCTGTAGGTTTACGATAGAACATTTTGAAAGTGTTAGCATAGGACCAACCTATCATTCTAATAATATCTTGTAAGCTACTAACCAATAGAAAATATTTAGAAGCCACACCACCATGGAGAGAGTGTGCTCCAAATTTACCTACATCCACACTAACCAACTGAAGTACTGTGTACATACCGCAGGCCACTGTCTTTACTGAGAACACTCAAAAGGGTTTTTGGAAAAAGATCAGCAACTGAGAGGAGGACCTAGGCAGCAGAGCTGGTGTGTCACATTTTCCTATATAAAAAGTGACACAACAGTGGCGCAAGGGGCTTGTAAATAAGCCACTTTTTCTAAGCCTGTAATTACTGAACACTCCATAATGTTGAGTTATCTAGAAGGGCCGGGAAAAACATGGAAAAAATGTGATTATTTATTTTGGATAGTTAGTAAGCACAAACTATTTCTATTTGGGATCTACTACTGTCCATCAAATTAAGGGAAGACCATCAGCCCAGTGGTCATCTCTGTACAGTGAAAGCTATCACCATCATAACAGTGCCTTTCAATGTACAAAATGATGTGTGCTTGGTGGATGAGCACCGTCGGCTTTGAATGCAGTTCACCAAACATTTCCAAAGGTTTGGTTTCTGACACAATCTTACAGATTGGGAGTTTGTTTCTGAAAAACAATGAAAACAATAAACTAATCACCCCCACACCATAGGAGTTTTCTACCAGGGTGTGGGGGGGCTATTATTTTTTTCTGTCCCTCAATGTCAGATATTTCCTAGCGGAGATGGAAGGGGAAAAAACACTACACCACCTACCCTAAATAGGGTGGGAAGTGTAATGTCTTTTCTCCAACATCCCCTACTCCATCTGGCATTGGAGAACGTTTTCCTATTGACAGAGCCAATGAGGCTTCATTGATGGAACATTTAAGGTCCTCCCATTTCTAAATGAGGGTTTGGCGGACACAGTAATCTGTCACTTTTTGTGACAGAGTACTCTGTCTGTCAAACTCAAATCACCCCCCAGGATTTGGAACACTGACTCGCTGAGAGTCAGCTACCTGTTAGGAACATGTTGGGATAAATATTTTTTAATTTTCTGGATTCTTTTTTGTAGTACACAAATGTTGTGCATGATACAGGATACTTTTCATATTATTCTTTTCTGTACTAGCAAACAATGCAATTGTTTAAGTAAATTTGGCACATAATAAAATTTTCTTAAAAGAAATAACACTTTTACATTAGCACTGTAAATGTTTTGAAGATGAAAACTAAATCTTTTGGTAAGCCTAGATTTATAGTATTCCTGTAATCCAAGCAGGAATGGACAGTACTCTAGGTGCCGATATTTTATGCAAGGTGGGCATGGATAGGAAGATGTGACATACTACATCAATAACAGAAGTTACAACTACTTTAGTATACAAGCTAGGTCTGAACCGGCTTGCGCAGTATGAATTAAGCCATTGTGCTTGAGTGTAGAGCATCTTGGAGGTGGGGGGTGGTGGGGGGTGGTGGTAATTTCCTTTAATTTAGAGACTAAAGGCAGCTGAGATATTGGTCTGTAATGATACGGTTAAAAGGGGTCCAGTGGCTATTTTCTCAAAAGAGGTTGGCCATCTGATTTTTTCAATTAATTTGTAACGTCTTCTGTTTTCAAGGAGGTGTTAATTATAGTTGTAATAATGAGAGTCAAGAAATCACACAGTTTACTAGATATTTTATTAACTAACCACTGCAAAGGAAACAGGTCAGCATTTTCCACTGCAGAGTTAGTTAAGGTTCTAACAATTTCAAAAATAACACTTTGAATGTTCTTAGCCAGAAGAATCTATTGTGAATAGAAGTTGTGTTTAATATTACTAAATAGTTATATTTATGCTTTTGCTTACTATACTTAAAATTTGTTTATTGATATTTCGGCCATTGTAGTAAATAAAAGAAATTGTACACTGAATTGGAAGATACAGTATTTACAGAACTCATGTCAGACGATATTTCTGTAGACAATATACTTACATGCAACTAAATAAATGAACTAGGATTTTCAATCTTGAGCATTACTTTAATGTCACACTTGCAAAACAGTTCTCAGAATGCCTGTCTGGACAATATCAAATTGCTAGTGTCTCAAAGAAATGAAGAGTGCCAATCAGAGATACGTTCGGCTAGGAAAGCTATCTTCCAACTCAGATATTAAGGCCAGAAGTGCCTCACAATATCAGCAAGTACCCTGGAATGGAGGCACCAAGAAAATTTAAATAATGGGCAGCTGAAAAAATGTTCATGCGCATGGCTATGTAATGGCTTACTCTGTCTAGTGCCAAACTCTCAATGGCACATGAACCAGCATGAAGCTTCTAGGCACAGATGTGCGGAGATCTCTCCTGAGAGGTCCATTTCTCGCCATTAGCTAAAGAGCAGCAACTAGCATACCAGCTTTTCTGCTATACAACTGTCTCTATAAATAAGTTGGGGGATGTGCCAAAAATTGCCCTGCCATTGGACACTAAAATGTGGGATCATTAAGAGAGAATCTCTTCATGGGTATTGGGTCGAAGGACAGGTGGTATGCATAAGAAAAACATTACAGAAGTTGGGTGCCTCTGGTGCTTTGAAAAGCTCGATAGTGAATCAAGCCTGACACTCTAGTTTTAATTTACGATGCGAGGAGTCCAAGAAAATGAGCCAGTTCGCTGAGAGAGAGATTAAGAAAATCATAAGGGCTTGTATAATGTTTTATCTGGTTTTGGAAAGTGTGACCAAGACGCCCAAGAACTCTACCTTTTGGTAAGGAACAATGGCCACCTTCTTGATGTTGACCAATAAAATTAACCTCAGAATGAAAGTGCTTGCCATGTACATATGATGGAGATTTCCTGATGAAACTAGGCCAGCATGAGAATATTGTTACAATAGACAAAAAAGATGCACCCAAAGAGCACCAAACCAGGTACACAATGAAGCACACTTAATTAGCAAAAACAAAGAGTTAAGAGATGCCAAAAGTAAGGTCGGGGGACTGCCCTTGTTTTCTGAGCCATAGAAACTTTAGGAGACGTTGATGGTGGGGCCGGATAGGAATAATAAGATATGCATCCTTGAGTTTCTACCTGGTACATCAGTTTCCTTCCAATTGAAACAATAGTAGACAGCCCAACATTTGACAACCTGGATATTGATGACAGGGCACCAGTAGGCATTGTCTTTCCTGTCAATAAGAAAGACAGAGGGTATTATATTAAACTAAATTAGTTACACTAATAAAACATACAAATACATTTAACTTAATGCTTAAAATGATTACAAATGTAACGTATATTTCATATTTTATTTAAAAATATTTTAATTACCTTTCTTGAAGTGAATCATTAATGTAACATCACTTTTTATTAAACCATAATTGCTTTACTTTTAATTAATTATATATATCACTTTTAATACTGTTTAATACACAATGAAAATATATACTTTTTAATTTAGGTGGAATTATTTTAAATTTAATATTCAGAAATATAATGTTAATTTAACATATTTAAATAATTATATTTTACATTCAAATGTAGGTTAAACTAACAGCACAGTAGTGCTTTTTCATTTTGTTCTAAATAAATATATAAAATTAATATTTAACATAAACATATTTGTACTCATTTTGTTAAGTTTAATAAAAACAAAATATTTTTCCTATAGAGTTCCACCGCAATGGCAGATTTGTTGATGAAAAATCCCATATGAATTAAAGCATTTATATTTATTTATTATGAACTAAAAGTTTCAAAAAGTTATGTATATAATTAAGTTAATAATTTATTTATTTTTAAATTAAAGTTACATTTGTTAAAGGTTATTAAAACATTTTGCCATAAAATAATATTTTGGAACTATGGTTACATATTTATTATCAAATTAATTTTGTATATATATTTAATTATTTCTTTTATATGGTCATATTACTTTTTAAGGGAAGATGTGCAGTCTCAGTGGGTGGCCATGTGTTGTCCTCAACTTACTACGGTGAATGACCAACATATTGAGGAAAAGATTGTGCTTGAAGAACATTGTGTCAAGAATATTGTTGTGTTAAGAATATCGTGGGACAGAATATCGAAGGAAAGTATATCATCTTTTAGGCATATAGGCCCTAATTACGATATTGGCCGGAGTTGCCTCCAACACACACCCTTTCAGTGAGGAAACTGCCAGGCCATAAGTCGGCGGTTGCGCACACCTGATCACAATGCGACATCTTGCAGTCGCAAACTCCCAATTCTCTATGGGAGCTTGTGCGGCGGGCAGAAACTGCCCACAGCACAAGCTCCCATTGAGAAATTAGAGTTTGTGATCATCCATGCACCATGTGGCAGGCACCACATAGTGCCTGCCACACAGTGCAGGGATTTTCAGGGGGGGCACCATAAGTGTCCCTCAGGCTCCTAAGAGGAGGGCCAGGGGAAAGGGTGCCGTGCTAGGAGCCCCCAATGTCGCATACTGACAGTCTTTTCATGTTGGAAGGGCCGACATGCAAAGGCTGTTGGAAACCGACATCATAATCCCGACGACAGAAACGCCGTCCCTAAGGGATTATGGTGAGCTTCCCACGGACTGCTGCCTCAGACCGCATGCAGCCTAATGTGATGGTGGGATCGCAGCAGTAGATGCGGCTCGGAACGCAATCAAAAAGCTGTCAGTTGTATTGTTGTACATAATGTAGTTTACTTTAAAAATGTTATTAAATGTTGTTTTTTCATTAATGTGATGTATATAAGTTAAATTACTTGTAGGTGTTTGAATTATAAGAATTGCTATTTATTTTTGTAATTTTGTAAATGTAATTTCTAAATACTTCTTTCCATTTAATTTATATTTTCTAATTTAGTTTCTGGTTGTTGCTTTTGCAGAGGATCAGGGTGGGAATTTATCTTAAATATAAATTATTATTTGTGTTAATTAAGTAATTAATTGGCAATTTAGTATTTAATTGATGCATTGTTATTTTATTTCTTTCAGTATAATTTGTATTTTTAAAGTTTAATTTAAAAAAATATGTTTCTAATTACAGTAGAGGGTTATAAGGTATTAGGGTAGGAAGTTATTTTAATTATAAATATTGCATTTATTTCTAATTACTTTCCTATGTTAATTAAATAATGCATTTAACAATATTCTTGTTAATTATTGAATTAAATAATTGTTATTTACATTTTTAGTACTATTTGTGATTTTTAATTTTTAATTTAAGTTTTGTACAGTTTAATTAGTAATTTTTAATTTAGTAGGGGGTTTTGAGGTTTGTAGGATATTAGGGTGGAAAATTGTGCAAAATAATATTTTTTGTGTTATTTATAACGCTGCACTCGGTTAATTAGAAGATTAGTTCATAACTAATTTGGTAAATTAATAAATTGGTTAATTTGTTTGGTAAATATTAGTTGTTGTTTAATCAGCTGTTAATTAGGCAATCAATGTATTTTACTCTACATTTTTAAAAAGTAGTTTTATGTTTAATATTTATTTTAATATCATTTAATTTGTTTTAATAGCTAATTCAAAATTAATAAAGTTTATTTATGTTTTATTTAATGTCTAGTGTTTTTTTTTTCAGGTAGTAGCTAAAGAAGTGAATTTTGTTGATCATGTTTGTATCATGAAAGGTGTTTTTCTGCATTACACTTAATTTTATTTATCTACTAGCTTACCCGTCGAGCGTTGCTGCGATCACAGAAGAAAGGAAATTCAAGGAAACTTGTTATGATAACATTCAATTTACAATGTGTCATTTTTATTGAAACTTATTCATTTTAATATGGAAAACATTTCAAAGTGTTGTTTTAATTCTATTTATTTATTCGAGTGCTTGTGGATACACAATATTTTTTGTTTTTCCGTCTGGTGCGTGCACGAATAAATCAGAAGGTTTCTGGCGCGTGAGCTGGCCACATACAGTTGTCCATGTGAGAAGCACGGATTCTCCAAATGGAGTCCACACACTTGCAGCGATTGTCCTTGTGCTTTGTTGATGGTCATTGCAAAAGCAAGTCGCACCGGAAACTGTAAACGTTTGAATTCAAATGGCATATCTGTTGGGATCATTGGAATACGTGGCAACAGTACATCTTCCTCCTTGTATTTCCCATTCACAATTGTAGCTTCGATGACATTGTTAATCATCTTTTTCACCGAAAGTCTTGTACCGTTGCAAAGCCGTGGTGGATTGATGTTTCAGAGAAGAATGATAGGCACACCAATTTTCACTGTCAAAATGTGCGGTGGCATACCGGGCAAATCCAGTGAATTCAAGAATTCCGTTGGGTAATTGACAACTTCGTCTTGATTCATCACAGTATCGATGGACTTATACGTTGTCGCTTTGCCTGGTATTCCGTTTTGAATGCTGAAATTGATGGCATTTACATCGTTGTTCGTAGCTGCTAATATAGCACGTACACTGAGCCACTGATGATTTTTGTAATTCCGAGCAATATTTGAGATTATGAGGGCCCTGGGGGGCCGATATTTAAAAAATGTTATGCCAGAAACCTTTGTGGGAGTGTACTCAACAACTTCCCAAAGTTTCATGGCGATCGGATGAATGGTGTGGTAATGCATAAAGGACAAACAGACAGACAGACAGACAGACAGACATTCGTTTTTATATATATAGATAATGCATACATTTATAATGTAAATATGTTAAAATATTTTTCTTTCTTAAGTATTGAAATATTGTTTTAAAAAATGTTTAACAATTGGAATGCTGTATCTACCCCCTTCAAAGTCCAAAACTTTCTGAACTTTTCATAAGGTTGGAGTGGAAATACTAAATCTAACTTCTTTAAAGTCCAACACTTTACCTGATTTTGCTTATGTTGGAGTGGGAATAGTACATCCATCTTGTCCAAAGCCCAACACTTTCCCTACTTTTGCTTAGGTTGGAAAGGGGATAGAAAATCTAACCCCTCTAAAGTCCAACTCTTTATGTGCTGTTGCTCAGATGGAATGGGAATAGTAAATGTAACTCCTTCAAAGGCCTATGCTTTCCCTCATTTTACTTACGTTGAAGAGGGAATAGCAAATCTAACCCCTTTAAAGTCCAACAGTTTCTTTACTGCTGATTACATTGGAGCGGAAATAGTATATCTCCCCCCTCCAAAGTCTTACACTTTCCCTGCTTTTGAGTATGTTCGAGTGGGAAGAGTAAATCTAAACCCACCAAAGACCAACACTTTCCTTATTTTTGCTTAATTTGACTTTAGAAAAGTAATTCTGGCTCAAGATACTATGGATTCACTTGCTCCTCCAAACTACTTCAGGCTTAATTATTTATTGTCTGGGCAAGCTTCATTAGATGTGGATCCTGTTGGCAAAGGTGTTGCTGTGGTTGCTAAAGCAGTTCTATAAATGTAATTCTCCCACTATCCTTGCATTTTTTTTTACCGTTCTCATATGTCTGTATAGACTTGTGCGTATTGTTGCACAATGATTGATGGGAAGATTAATTCAGCAGCTCTCGTGATGATGTACAGTGCTTCCAGAAAGAGCAGGTGGAATCAGAGAGGAAACCGACTTTGGCGCTAGAGTGACTGGCTAAGAGCTCTTTTGCCAGATAGTCTCGGACACAGTCTATGTGCACAATACTAGATTGAGCTGGTGGGCTGAGCGCAACCATCATGGACACTGTTTAATGTCCCTCCACAGAGAACAGCTGCAGATTTAGAAGAAGCTATACATGTTTCTCGCCCATATTGCAAATATTGCATGGTAACAGCTATGTAAGCTTACCTCAAACTAAATCAGTAAGTGTAACGAAGGTACAGCTACTATATGGACCCATATTGTGTAACACCTTTGAACAGGATAGACTTTTTTAGTAGTCAGCACTTTGTGACCAAAGATTTTGGCTTCAACATTATAAGTATGGGGGGTTGTGGCTTGGCACCAGCAAAGATGGCTGCACACTAGAGGAGCTCTGCCGCTATTACCTTAAATATCCCCTTCCATCCATCCAAATCTCTGGCTCTCTGGGTGTGCCATGGGGATCGCTAAATGAGCCAACAATCTTGGTGCCCATGAAGTGGCATTTTGTGCCCTCAAAAGCATCCAGAGATCTGTATGGGATGAGAGACCTGTGAGAGGTGCAGGCCATGCTACGGAGGCTGATCAACACAATGAGGAACATTGCTGCTGCACCTCTCTTCTATCCGAACCTGCCTGAGGTGAGGTGAACTGTCTGTGTGACACAGGGGCCGTAGCGGACTGTGTAGAAGTGACATTGCTTCTTCTGGAGAGCCGCACTCTACTTGCCATAGCCCTTATGATGTGCCCTGAGTAACGGGAGGTGGAGATAGAGGTGGGCAGCCGAGTGTTATGTTCTTGTTTTCATGTGTTGCTGTGGAATTTTAGTTCGTGTACTAAACATTATCTACGCCATCTTGCAGACTCACGTATGAGTATACACGACAGCCATTTTAGGTACCATGGTCTCCCTGTTCACGATCGCCCGTCAGCACACTTCCCTGAACCTTGCAAGCCTTCCCCGCGCACCCTGGCTGCCCCCGCACTCACACGCGCAAGTCATGAACCCTCCCCTCCCATGACTCTGTCTCAGGGAATCACACCCCGCGCCTGACCAACACCTCCTTTCCGTCCATGAATACCCCTCCTTTGATGACCCCTTCCTCTGAGCCCGACTGCCTGTACGAACCGCTGGTCATCCTTTAGCCCAAGGATACAGTTTATTGCCCATTACTGTATTCACTCGCCTTTCCTGAAAGGAGCCACTATTGATCACGACCTCCCCATCCCCTGAGATTCGATCAGGCGCACACATTCCAAAGGAATCGGCAGAACACTCAGCTGCGTGATAGCCCCTTCCAATCATATGAGGGGAAAGGGCCTCTACTGTTGTCATGTGTTGGAATGGGCCGGAACTGGGGGGGTGCCGGTGATGTCGTTCTCATACTTCACAATGTCCCTGTTGTAATAAAGGACGTTAACATGTCTTAAACCAGTGTATAAAAGACCAGGTCTCAGAGAGGTTGAGAGAGCACCTCGAGACGATACCTTGTTGTCTGATCTGATGTGTTCCACTCCGACGGAATAAACTTGTTTCCTGTCTTCCTGTCTCCAGCGCCTGCCTCTTTATTGAATAACTTCGTATGGTATTAGAGGAGTTTTACGCCGGGCAAATTTAACTTAGGAAACATCTACTGAAATCGCCTGACCATTTGAATTGATCTTTATCAATTGGCGTCCCAAACGCGGGGCCCATCAGCGACACGTGGATCCAGTGGGAGAGGTCCCGACGACAGAGTGAACAACTGCAACGATCGGAAGAGCTCCTGTCCGATAGACCCTTCTCTGACAGCCGATCATCTGAACTTCACTGATTCCGAGCAGACCTCTCCCGAGTGATCTACGGTCCTGGCTGGGAACCACCAGGAGTGCCGCGATAGCAACAAGAGAATAGAGGACAATCGGGCGCTGGAAGCGGAAGACGAGAAACTGTCCATGCGGTCCGGGTAAGGTCGTGACACACGACAAATTGCGAAATTGATTGATTGATTGTTTGAAAATACTAGTATTACTTATTGACTGTTTCTGAGAAATTCTCTATTTGCAAACAAGCACAGAATCGCCATACTCTGTTTAATCTTTGCAGATAGTGAAGGGTAGGCAACGCAAGCCTTTAACACGTCGTGCCTACTTTTCTCCTCATTGATTGATTGATTGAATCGAGCATTGAATTGTTCGAAGTTGGTTCTCTTAAGGATCTTCTCTGTCTGCAAACGGGGAAGAATAGGAATATTCTCTCTCCCTTTGCCGATAGTGAAGGGTAGGTAACGCAAACCTTTAACACGTCATACCTATGTCGTTCCTCATTGATTGATTGTTTGCCCGAACATTGACTGTTTTGGGAATTGGTTCTTTTCGGAGGTATTCTCTATTTGCAAATAGCGTAGAATAGAATATTCTGTCCAGTCTTTGCAAGTAGTGAAAAGATAGGTAGTGCAGGCTTTTGCCCCCCATTGTAATCCGTCATGCCTATCTTCTCCCCATTGGTTCATAGTTGGGTCAACCCGGACCGCTTATTAGAGATGAACCATCCAGCTCCACTGGAAGGCACCCCTAATAAGTGTAAATGTAAATGTAGTTGAGCTTATATAGCGCACAGCTACCCGCAGTGGGTTTCCCGGCGCTTGCTTAGGGAACCCTTCCTGGTATTCCCCTGTGAGATAGCAGGGTATCCACAAGGTGAAAATCAGGCATCCCGCCGCGAGGGGCCGTTGTGGAGATTAAGCAAGCTATTGCCCAGAGTCGCAGAGTGTGAACCCGTGAGTCGAGGAGGCACCGGGGCGAGAATTATCGAGTCCGTGGAATTTTTAGCCCAAGACCCGCCGAGGCGGGGAATTGAACCCTGGTCCAGGACCGATCTCAGCTTCCGGGTCTGCTGCCTCTAACCCCTGAGCCACACTTCTCCACGGGATAAGGACATGTTTACTAAGCAAGGACTAGTCGCTATAGCTTATAGTAAGTTATGGCATAAATATACAAAAAAGGATCCTAAAAATCAATGGCCACTGTTAGGTTCATTTGATAAAAATAAAATAAAAACACTAGAAGCAGCTGTAAAAATAAACAAGGCAACGCCCACTATGCTTGATAGTATTGGCATGTGGCGCAAAGAAGCAGAACATCGCAGGAAAAGAGAGGAAGCGAAAATAGTGAAAGAGTTACGAAAAAACGCCCATCTGGCCGCAAAAGAACTAGATGAAGAAATAAGAAGAAGAGAGGAAGTTAGACAAACGCAAGAATCAGGACTGGCAGGCCAATGCCCTGTCAGGACCATCTCTGCGCTCTACCCGGAGATACCCTCCAAACAGCGGGCAAATGACGAGTTACTGCTCGGACCTCCAATTATCTACATGCCTCCTCCTTATGCTCCCAGCCAGCCTCTAGCACAACACTCACCAGCTCAAAGTGCAGGTATGGGTGACCCTAGCGCTAGTGCCCCGGCTCTTACGGCCTTCGCACCAGCCGCATTGGTAACAACAGCAGATGAACATGAGACTAGCAGGCACCTAACAGCCAGACCAAATAGGTTGAGCAAAGATGAGCGGGATGGAATCGACAAGATAGCAAAAACATTGGTAGAACGGAAGGAGAGCGAAGAATATACGATGAATATGCACAATTCACATGCCGGTAGTCATAGACGGCATTTCATTTTACGGTTCAGCTACCACACCCTGAACGCATATGAGGATAGGTACCAGAATAAGGGTCCAACAAAATTGACGGCTCTATATAGAAGGGTCGATGTTGGAGATGGAACTGAGAGCGATGTGACGGACCTCTTCATGCAAACGCTTGAGGTCTTCCGCCACCTCGCGGAACAGAAACCAGAGGTCAAGATCACAGTCCCTGAGACGATTGAGCCCTCATTAGAAGCAGCCAACACGATGATGCCTATCAGAGAAGCCGCCCCCTATTGGGTTCCCCCAAGAGGTCAGGGAACAAACGATGATATCAACCACGCAGATGCAAAAGGGAGGGTTGTGTACAACTGGGTTTACCAACCATGGGATCGGCAAGATATTTTAACTTTTAGGCAAACCCTGCCCGATTTACGAAAAAACCCTACAGCATTTTATACAGAACTAGGCACAGCCTTGGGCTCAACCATAATGACTCTAGCGGACATTGATTTGTTTTTCGGGTTGTGTCTGCCGGCTGATGTGTGGAAGCAAATCCGGAAAGCCGACCACACGGACCTGTTCGGACACACCTGGAAACAACTCGATGACCTAGATAGGCAGCGAGAGCCCGGAAAGAAACCTGTAAAAGGCATACTGGAACTCCCCGACAAAATAGTGCAGAAGCTAAAGACGTTGATCCCAGAAAAGAAGGTAGACTGGTCGATAGTCACGGCTTGTCGCCAGAAACCTCAGGAAGATGTATCAGAATACTTCTCACGATTCGAAACAGTGTTCTCCGACTACAGTGGCCAAGATATGACCACCGCAACCGGACAACACCTATTCGTGCAAAACTACGTAAAGGGGCTAACGCAAGAGGTCTCCCAAAAGTTACAGACTAGCGAGAGTAGTTGGGGAGCCTCTAAACCTGCAGCTATCCTTCAGATGGCTCAGTATTACGAACACCAAAAGAACGAGAACGAAAGGGCAACTGAGAAAAAGAAAAAGGACTTAAAAGAACGAGTAATGATTGCTCAATTGCAGGGAGTGACTACAGGAAGGGAACGGTATAGGGGGAACTACCAGTCGAATGCCCCTAGGAATTCGGCCCCTAGAGACCGCAACCCCACACCTGGTGCTCCACGAACCGACCTCGATGAGAACCAGTGTGCATTTTGCAAAGAATTTGGGCATTGGAAGTCTCAATGCCTGGCCCTTCTTGAAATGATTAAAAATAAAGAAACAAGGGACATGACAAATGGCTCCAAAACTGGAGGGCAGGGACGAGGGCAGACCCGCGACACCACCAATGACCGATCTGACAGACCAAACACATTTGACCGCCCCCGACAGAATCAGTGCCAACAGTCTGACGGCAACAATGCTCACGACTCTGCATAGGACTGCCAGGGGCAAGGGAGGGATCCAGTCGAGCTCTGTGTTGACCAGCAAGGTCCTTACGTCACTGCTAAGGTCCTGGGTACAAAGTCTCCATTTTTGGTAGACACTGGAGCGACACGTAGTGTATTATCAAAGCGACTGATTCCAAGGGCACCCTTGTCTGGCTCACACATTACCTCGATAGGTTTCGATGGAACGCCCTCCACTAATCCCCTGTCTGTACCTATCTCCTTTGACCTAGGAAACAATCCCACTGACACAACATTTCTGCTCTCCTCCAACTCCCCTGACGCCATTATGGGTATTGATTTACTGAAACATTTCCGAGCTACTATTAGGTGTTCCCCGGATGGAGTCCGAGTCATCCTGTACGACAACCCGAGCATGTCCAGACCCTACCCCGCACGACATATGTACGCCATAACAGATGCTGACCTATCCTTGCTCGATACCCTACCCCTGTACCTATGGGCCAGAAACGACTCGGATGTAGGACGAATGATGATCGATCCTGTACACATAACTGTTCGACCAGATGCAATACTCCCGAAACTCCCACAGTACCGGATATCGCCCGAAGGCGAGAAAGCATTGGTAGCGATTATTCAGTCCTTGGTGGACGCAGGAGTGGTAGAGGAAGTGGTTAGTAATGTCTGCAATAGCCCTATCCTACCCATTGTCAAGAAACAAGGTGAGGGAGATGAGAAAGCATACCGCTTCATCATCGACCTGCGAGAAATCAACAAAGTGGTGGTGCCACAGTACCCCGTAGTCTCAGACATCGCCACCATCCTGACCCTCATCCCGTCCACTGCCACCACCTTCACCGTTATTGATCTTAAAAATGCATTTTTCTCTATCCCCATCCATCCAGACAGCCGTTATCTCTTCGGCTTCACTTTAAAAAACCGTTCGTACCGATTTTGTAGAGCTCCCCAGGGCTACACTGAAAGTCCCAGCATTTACAGCCAGGCCCTCAAAAGACAGCTGGACGCTGTCCAGCTACCAGATGGAGTGGTGTTAATCCAATATGTTGACGATATCCTTTTGGCGGCCGACACCACTCCACTTGCAATCACAGCCACTATCCAACTCTTGCACTTTCTTGCGGAGAATGGCCACAAAGTCTCCAAAAAGAAACTGCAGTTCTGTCAGCCCCAAGTAACATACCTAGGCCACCTCCTGTCCAAAGAAGGGAGGAAACTTACGCTCGACCGAATCCAAACCATCCTAGACACCCCCATTCCAAAAACGCAGAAGCAAGTCCGTTCATTAGTGGGCCTTACTTCTTTCTGCCGACAATGGTTACCAAATTTCAGTCTCATTATAAAACCCCTACTTTCCCTGTTGGCCAAAGATGTTCCGTTCCCACTCCCGTGGACTCCCGAATGCCAAGCATCCTTTAAGGAGTTGCGGGATGCCCTTTGCTCGGCACCCATTCTAGGAACACCAGATTACTCCAAGTCCTTCTCCCTCTTCACTCACGAAAGGGAGGGATGCGCATTGTCTGTTCTAACTCAGCCCATCGGCGCCAAACAACGCCCTTGTGCCTACTTCTCTGCCACTCTTGATCCAGTCGCCAGAGCTCTACCTGCCTGCCTTCGAGCAGTAACCGCTGCTGCTGTCTCTATCCGCCAGAGTGAGGGAATTGTGCTTTCAAACTCCCTCACGGTATTAGTGCCCCATGCAGTTGACACCCTTTTGAACCAGACTAAGACTCAACATCTGACTAGCGCACGACTAACAGGGTACGAATTGACTCTACTTGCACCCCACATCACCCTGAAGAGATGCACGACATTGAACCCTGCTACACTGTTACCCCTGCCCGAAAATGACCCCGATGTGCCCCCTATACACGACTGTGTGACCCTCACGGACGAACAAACCGGAGTAGAGTTGACCTCCGAGACATTGCTTTTACAGATCCTGATGGAGAACTATGGGTAGATGGCTCTTGTATCAAACTCCCAGACGGCACCACTTCTGCTGCCTATGCGGTGACGACAGCTCGAACAGTAGTTGAAACCGCTCGCATCACACAACGATCCGCACAGGCAGCAGAACTAATTGCCCTCACACGAGCATGTATCATAGCAGCAGGAACCACGGCAAACATTTACACGGACAGCCAGTACGCCTTCGGGGTGGTTCATCATTTTGGGCTCCTGTGGAGGGAAAGGGGATTCCTGACGTCCCACGGTATGCCCATCCTCCACGGAGATTTAGTCTCCGCCCTGATTGAAGCAGTTCTTCTCCCCAAACGATTAGCAGTAATCAAATGCCAGGCACACAAGAAGGTAACAGATTTAGTTGGACAGGGAAACGCACTAGCCGACATCACTGCTCGAACCACAGCTGAGAATAGGACAACGACACGCATGTATGTGACCAGGTCACAAGCGGAAAAATGGACTGACGCTAGGGAAACGATCAGGGACATCCAATCGGCCAGCACACCACACGAATTGACTGAGTGGGCACGGGTGGGTCTAAGGGACGATGAAGGCTGCTGGCGGACAAAAGACACGAACAAATGGTTGCTGCCTGATGCATATTTGATCCCCATACTGACAATGGCACATTCCCCTGCACACATAGGCTCTGCCCCCATGATTGAACTCATTTCCAAAGTTTGGCACAACAACAAGATCCCCGACTCGGCCAAACGCCTAGTCCAGCAGTGCCTTATCTGCTTACAACACAACCCCGGGAAAGGAACTGTGGTACCCCGGGGAGGGTTTGGGATCCCCGACCACCCCTTTGAGGTCCTCCAGATGGATTACATCCAATTAGAGAGGTGCCAGGGCTTGAAGTACGTATTAGTCATTGTATGTGCCTTCAGCAAATGGGTGGAAGCCTATCCGACCCGTGATAACACTGCCATGACTACTGCCAAAGTATTGCTGAAAGAGTTTTTCCCTCGCTACGTCCTTTGTCGAATTTTATGGAGCGACAATGGCCCCCACTTCATAGCTGAAGTTATCCAACTAATCCTGAAGGGGTTGGGGGTAAAACAAAGATTCCACGCAGTCTTCCACCCCCAATCTGCTGGCCTGGTCGAACGACACAACGCTACACTGAAACTGAAACTGTCGAAAATAGTGGCCACCACAGGACTTAAGTGGCCAGATGCCCTTCCACTGGCATTACTATCAATGCGCTCCACTCCCACTAAGCACCACTTGACCCCCTACGAAGTTGTGTTTGGCCGGCCTATGAACCTCTGGACTGCCCCCAAACCGACCTCCATTCACGACGTCCCCGACGTCCTGCTGTCAGATTATTTATGCAAATTAACTAAAACGTTGTCTGTCATTCATCAACAGGTGCAGCAGGCCCTCCCCGATGCTTCCAGGGGTCCCGGTCACGATATCCAACCGGGGGACTACATCCTAATCCGGAACTTTCAACGAGCGAAGAGTCTGGAACCCCGGTGGACGGGCCCCTGGCAAGTGCTGATCACCACTCGGACGGCTCTTCGAGTTGAGGGGAAGAAGAACTGGCTGCATGCACACCACTGCAAGAAGATTTCCTCGACCCTGGCCACGACAGACAACGTCAGCACCCAAGAAGAGCTCCTGAACAAAGACCGACCATCACTGAACTGCTATCCTGATACTGAGGCACTTGAACTTGCAAAACACTCTGATCCCACTGTGCCATCTCGAGAAGGGTATTTCCTGCGTCGAAAGGAGGGAGCTTCGGCTAAGTAGGCCACTGACTAAGTTAAAAATCTCAGAAAGGTGACCCAAAGCAACCAAGGGTTACCCGGAGAGAAGCTAAACAAAGTCTGTGGTTCTGCCCACTACCGAGCACCTTGAAGATGAAGATGATGGAAGCGCCAGATAAGAAGATGATGGAAGCGCCAGATAAGAAGACGTCGGAAGCAACAGGAAATACCCACTACAGGAACCCAAAGACTGACAATTTGCACAAATCAAAGACAATCGCTTTCTTCATTGTCTTCCTCTTTTGCCTCCTCCTCATGACTTCCTTCTGGATCTTGGAGGAAAGCACACCCGCTCACCAGATGTTGCCAACCACTGTCCAGCCAACCACGAAAGAACACCACCTGATCACCCTTTCACCTCAGCTCCGAGAAAGGCGTAGGGAGTTCTGGAACAATTCCTTCGTACAACTGTTGCACCAGCATAACCTTGCTGCAAATGCCACGAACTGCTGGATCTGTGGGTTGCTCCCACATGCTACCGGACACTCCATCCCCTTCATCCCTTCTCCTTTCTCAGTTCACGGCTCCTGCCTCGCCTGGTTGATCCTCATGCAAGAAAGCCACCAGGACAACGCCACTTCTGGTCAGACGGTGTCTCACTTCTACTATGGGTTCTGGCTGAACAAGACAGGAAAGCCCTTTTGTCCTGCAATTTCGGGTTCAACCTTCCTTACGAACATCCCTGCCAAAGAAAGGGTCGAAATGCAAATGCTCCACAATCCAGCCAGACCCACCTTCTCCCACCTGCGGAAACAAACGGCTGCCACCCTGACCATGGCCCTGTCTGTCATCAATGTCACAGGACTCGTATGCCTCGAAGGACAAGGAACGCAGCTGGTGGGTCACAGTTCTTGTCGCATCACCAAAACATTGGTCTTAGCTGACCCCCCCTCCTTTGTTGCTTCCCCGAATATGTTCTTTGTTTGTGGCACCAAAGCTTACACTTGGCTCCCAAGAGGCTGGAGGGGTACGTGCTACATCGCCTTCATTCTTCCTCCCACGTATGTGGCTCCAGCCAACCACCACCGGCAAAAGCGCGCCGGAGATGTTAAACAAGCCGACTCCACCGGAGCACAGTTCCTGGATGCAGCAAAGGGACTTGTTCCTCTGTGGGGACCAATGGCAAATAGCCGCGCTATCCAACACCTGACTCAGGCATTAGAAACAACCATTAACATCACCGCTGGCATCCTCGCCAACAACACGGCTGAGCTTCAGGCCGTCCGCCTGGTGGCTCTTCAAAACCGTCTTGTTCTAGATGTGGTTCTGGCCGACCGCGGAGGTGCATGCCGCATCATCGGCTCCAGCTGTTGCACCTACGTGCCAGATAACTCACCTTCAGTCTACAAAGCAATCGAACACCTCCACAGACTGTCCTCGGAGGTTCACCAGGAGCAGGAAGGATGGTCGCTTGGAGGCTGGTTCTGGGACACTTTGAAGAGCTGGGGATGGAGATTGTTCACGTTTTTATTGATACCAATCATGACACTGTGTGGGTGTTGCTTAGGTATTCAATGTTTACCATCTTTATGTGCACTCATTTCCAACTGTATGTGCCCAAAGACTTTGAACTTTAAAACTGAGCACATGAGTCCCCTATACGAAATAGAGGTGCGTGGTCTCATGGGGATCGATCCGAACTGACAAGCTGACGAGACATGTTAAAGGGAGGACTGTGGAATTTTAGTTCGTGTACTAAACATTATCTACGCCATCTTGCAGACTCACGTATGAGTATACACGACAGCCATTTTAGGTACCATGGTCTCCCTGTTTACGATCGCCCGTCAGCACACTTCCCTGAACCTTGCAAGCCTTCCCCGCGCACCCTGGCTGCCCCCGCACTCACAAGCGCAAGTCATGAACCCTCCCCTCCCATGACTCTGTCTCAGGGAATCACACCCCGCGCCTGACCAACACCTCCTTTCCGTCCATGAATACCCCTCCTTTGATGACCCCTTCCTCTGAGCCCGACTGCCTGTACGAACCGCTGGTCATCCTTTAGCCCGAGGATACAGTTTATTCCCCATTACTGTATTCACTCGCCTTTCCTGAAAGGAGCCACTATTGATCACGACCTCCCCATCCCCTGAGATTCGATCAGGCGCACACATTCCAAAGGAATCGGCAGAACACTCAGCTGCGTGATAGCCCCTTCCAATCATATGAGGGGAAAGGGACTCTACTGTTGTCATGTGTTGGAATGGGCCGGAACTGGGGGGGTGCCGGTGATGTCGTTCTCATACTTCACAATGTCCCTGTTGTAATAAAGGACGTTAACATGTCTTAAACCAGTGTATAAAAGACCAGGTCTCAGAGAGGTTGAGAGAGCACCTCGAGACGATACCTTGTTGTCTGATCTGATGTGTTCCACTCCGACGGAATAAACTTGTTTCCTGTCTTCCTGTCTCCAGCGCCTGCCTCTTTATTGAATAACTTCGTATGGTATTAGAGGCGTTTTACGCCGGGCAAATTTAACTTAGGAAACATCTACTGAAATCGCCTGACCATTTGAATTGATCTTTATCATTGCTTGGCAACACAGGAGATTCTGTATTAGAACCTAGTGCTAGAGTAGCGTCACTAGGAAAGGGACAGAGCAGAGATGCAGGACGTTGTTATTGGAAGCTCCAGACAATAAAGGAGTACACTTCAACCAGATGTTGTATTGTGTTGTGTACTTAACAATTGGTGATGATTTGTCTGGAGCAGGACCCACATGAAGCTTGGATACCGACACCCTAGTTCTTTACTGTTTTGAACTTTTTGGTCGTACTTCTCCCATGGCTCAACAGTTTTTGGTGCATGGATTATTAGAAGGAAAGTTCTGCACTACAGTATCACGCACGGGAACCTGGATTACTTAAGGAAAGGCCAAGACAAACGTCATTCTCTGCTGTCGCAGTCCCAAATCAACTGATGAGGACAACTTTATACTTAATTTTGTGGTTACGACGGACTCTGGCTGTGTGTCTTTATGACTGGTCACTACGGTTAGTTTTTTTGTTGTTACAACTGAGCATTGAAATTATGTGTTAGAACTTGCATCTAGGACGAGTTCACCTTCGAAGTTCAACCGTCGCTGGAGCATCCAACGTTTGTCCGCAGTGGAACCATTCAACAATGGATTTGCTGGACAAAGACGCTGAGTTCTAGTCGGAGCCGGGAGCTGGAACCTTGCCGTCACAATCTTCCGCTGGAGGGTATTACCGGAAGCTCAATCGTGTCAACTTGTAAGAGCACGGGGTCAATAAGCGCAATCCAACGTAACGCTTACATGACGCCATTTTGTTTCACGTACCTGATCGGAACTCCTCAGTATTTGTACTACTCATCGGAGTTCAAGTAATTGATCGGAACGTCTTAGGATTGAGTACACCATACTGCTCATCGGAATACAGGCAGCATGGTGCTGCGTACCCAATTTACAAGGACCACAAAGCGCACAATACTTAGGAGGTACATTCAATATTAATTAAGAGAGAGCGCTATATATGTTACCTTGAATTTTGTTTTTTCTTCTAGTACTATTACCACACCTGCAGCTTATATTAGTCTTACTATTGCATATCTTAGTTTTGAGAATCATTTGGAACAATGGCAACTCAGAATTTCTCCATTTCAACTCCTCATGCTTTCCTGCCGTCTGGAGTAAAGCCTACACTCAAATAGAGTGAATGGAAGGATTACTTTTTGAACTATATTGCAGCAATTGATGAATCAGAAAAAATGCCTACTGCTTAAAATAAAATAATTTTGCTACATTCATTGGGCCTGTATGGCTTACAAATCTATAACCAAATGTCTAAGACACCTGTTGTGGGGGATACTAAAGTTTTTCTTGCAGCTTTAAAAGACCTTGACAGTTACTTCGCACCTAAAGTATGTGTAGGTATAATTAGATATAAATCCTTCCAGCGTAAACAGTTGGAGGGAGAATCTGTCGACCAGTACGTGTCTGAATTGAGGAAACTCGCCTTGGATTGTAAGCTTGGAAACCTGTGGGATGATTTGATCAGGGATCAGCTAGTTATGCATACAAATAATCAAGCTGTTCAAGATCAGTTGTGGGCAAATTGAGACTCTCCTTTGGTTGATATAATTAGTATTGCACGTAAAGGGGAAATGTCCGGTAGGTGTGTAAAAGAGTTAACTGGAAAAAGCTAAAGTTTCGAAATGGTTGCTAAAGTTCACAGCAAAGTTATTCCTAACCAGTATAAGCCTCAAACAAGAGCAGGTACCGCAGGAAGAAACAGGTGTTACAGGTGTGATAGTAAGAATCATTTAGCCCACAGTAAATCCTGTCCTGCCATTAAACAGAAGTGCAGCAATTGTGGTAAATTCTGACATTTTGCCTAAGTGTGCAGAAAGTAAAGAGTTGGCGTGAAAAGTGTGCTAGAAGAGGAGAATCCCAATGAAGGTCAAGAGTTTGCGCATGGTAATGTCAATAATATTATGAATCTTTTCAATAAATTGATCCTTAATGTAGATGACAACGTCATCATGAATTAACCTGAATGCATGTTAAGTCCAGGTAAGGTGGAAATCAAATTTTTTGCTGATTCTGGCTCACCATACACTATCATAAACAAGGAATTATGAAAGAATAAGTTTGTTGATAAGGTGGGCGACAGTTTACATGATTCTGATATACATCCACAAGGGTATTCTGGAGAAACAATTGAAATGTTGGGGTAGAGGTGGTTTACATTCAGGTTTAAAGGGAGAAGCCCACGTGCCGAACTGTACATTGCCAAGAAAGGCCCACCAGTATTAGGTTGGATAGACCAAGGTAAATTGCACACTATTTTCCACCCAAACAGCAAGGAGCAGGTTAAAGTGGTGGATGATGGAACCCTTATGGCTAGCAGGATGTTAAATGTATTCCCTGAAGTGTTCAGTAAAGTATTAGGGAATTTAAAATGTTGTGAACATTGCATAGTTTTGAAGGAGAATGCTACTCCTAAGATCCATAAAGTTAGAAACATTCCCATCATGTTCAGTGAGGAAGTGTCTAATGAAATTAACAAATTAGTGGCTGCTAAAGTCATAGAGCCTAATGATGCTTCAGAGTTGTTTTCTCCCTTAATAGTTGCTCGACGCAGTATCAGCAAAATTAGGTTGTGTGTTGATTTACGCCATTTGAATGACAACATCGTAATTGATCGCTTTCCACTTCCAAAGATAAATGAAATGGTTAGTAGTTTAAAGGATGCTAAACTTTTTTCCACAATCGATTTATCAGCGGCCTATCACCAGATTTCTCTGTCATCCTATTCCAAGAAATTAACAGCTTTTATTACGCCCATTGAATGCTAACAATTTAGGAGAATGTCGTTTGGGTTGACATCAGCCGCTGCTGTATTTCAAAGGCTGATGTTCAACTTATTCAATAAGATTGAGGGCACTAGATTGTTTCAGGATGACATCCTTATTTTTGGGGAGATCAAGGAGGTTCATGACTCTAGGCTTAAGAATGTCATGATCACCTTGAGAGAAAATGGCCTTACTGTTGAATTGTCTAAATGTAAATTTGCTGCAGAGAAAGTATCATACTTGGGACATGAAATTAGTCCTGAGGGAGTGAAACCCAAACCTTCCTTGGTGGATGCCATCAAAGAGGCTCCAGCCCCTAGTTGCAAAGATGAGTTAAGGTCTTTTTTAGGACTAGTTGAATATTGCTCAAAATGTATTCCTCACTTTGCATCTAGAAGTTTTAAATGAGGTAATTGTTAAAAAATAAAGCAACATTTGAATGGTCACATGTGTGTCAGGAAGAATTCCAATCACTTACCTCAACCGTTGACAAAGTGCAGGCTTTGGAAGGGTTTGATACAAATTTGGATACTATTACCTCTGATGCAAGTGGAAAAGGGTTAGGAGCTGTACCTTCACAGAAGGATAGAAGTGGTAAAGAGTTAATAGTATCTTTTTACTCTACAGTCTTAACACCCACGGAGGAAAAGTATCCTGCAATAGAAAGAGAGGCAGTTGCTGCTGCTTGGGCACTTAATCATTTTAGAGCCTTTTGTGTGGGGTAAACCTGTTACAATTCTTTGGAACCACAAACCGTTAGTTAAGTTGCTGACAATGGAGAGCACTGTGGGAGCTTCTGCAAGAATTGCCAGACTGTCTATGCGCATGCAAGATTTTATCCACAAGGTTGTATACTTACCTGGCAAGGATAATCTACTTGCAGATTGTTTGGCTAGGCTACCACTTAAATTAGAATGTTGTCATGAGGATGCATGTGACAGTTTTTAAGTGGCATTTGTCCATGGCACTGGTGATTGTGCAGTGAGCAAGGAGGAGTGGTTGTTAGAGTGCTGGAAGGATGAAGTACTCAAACAAATTATAGAATGCATCCAGAATAATTGGGCTAATAAATCTAAGTGTGATGGGAAGCTAAGACCTTTTTGGTAAGTCAGGTCGCAATTGAGTATTAAAAATAATACAGTTTTGAGGGGTGAGAGAATGTTACCACCATCTTGTTTACGCAAAATGATTGTTCAGTTATGTCATGATGGTCATTTTGGAATTGTAAGAACTAACAATGTGGTAAGAGACTTCTTCTGGTGGCCAGGTGGCCAGGAGTGGATGCTGATGTGGAAAGGTATGTGAGGAATTGTAGGAATTGTAATACCTTGCAAACTTTGTGCCCTCTAATGTTGGAAATGTGTCCTCCTGAGTGTCCTTGGGATTCTGTCACTATTGATTTGTTTGGACCTGTTGGCATTGTCTTACTGGATCTTTTCTCTAGATGGCCTTTGGTGCAAGTTGTGGATGCTATCAATATGTCTGCTGTTCTGGAGTTTTTGAATAAGACCTTTGTGTCTGAAGGGTTACCAAGGGTTTGTAAAGAAAAGAGGTACCCCCGACTAATATTCCTAAACCGGTGTAAACAAATCAATTGTGAAAAAAGATATTTAGGAAAAGTTAATAAAACTTATGGGCCTAAACAGACAACACAATATGACTATCAGTAACAATATATATATATATATATATATATATATATATATATATATATATATATATATATATATATATATATATATATATATATATATATATATATATATATCTATCTAACAAAAATAATTTACAATGGACAACAATGAAATTTTATAATTTATTTATTTTCCGTTTATTGTGAGAATTGTTAAACAAAAATATACATGGACTAAAGATGTCCAGTACTAATGATAAAACTGTGCTTGAATTTTATGCTTAAATATCACAGTTCATAAAGTTCAATAATAACTTTCGGAATTTATCAAATCAAAGGACACATTTGGAAAAAAAAACAACAATCAATGATAACATGGCTGTAAATTCTAGTAGTTGCTAAGCGCGTTTCGGCTATCAGCCTTCATCAAGAAGCCATGAATTGAATTTCAAGAAAACCTTCAATTGACTGTCAGATACTGATTAAGTGAACCAAGATCAAAACGCTTTTGCCCGGACGAAGTTCCATTCGGAACGAAACGCGTTGGCTGATGTCCAAATTTTACATTGAAAATTTAATAAAGGATATATTTTGGAATACATTTGGAGCTCTCTGACTTCATCCTGGTGCACCGTCCTTCTTTTCATGTATGCAAGTGAGCATGCTGGGCTGCCAAAATCCTAAAAAAGTTCCCCTCGGACACAATTAAAACACGAAAGCAGACGGAAACTGTAGTTAGGCGTGCTGCTTCCGGAAAAAGTGACTAATCGCATCCCCAGCCAACCATAAGCCTGCTAAGAACAGCTATGCCACACTTAACCAAATGCAAGCGGCAGGAGAAATTACCCGGCAATAGGGGTAGTTTCACCCCTGAAACAGATTACTTGATGTCTCGGACCTAAAAATTACTGTGATGAAACCTGCTAGATTTGATGTTGGATATTTGGTTTGCATAAGGAAGCCTGGCAAAGTCAGGAAAGGTGAGAGCCAGTTTTTCGAGCCGGAGGAAGTTGTGGAAGTTTTGAACAATGCTGGCAGAGTCAGAAGTGGAATATGCTTTGGATTGCCTTATCCTCTAAGTTTCCTGGAGAAGCAGGTTCCATGCCAAATTTGGTTGGTGACTTTCATTGGTTGGATGTTGATTCTGCCAGTGAAGAAGAAGATAAGAAAGGGAACTGTGAGTGAATGATGGTCGAGGAGTTTGCAAATGGAAGCGTGGAGTGTGTAGGGCGCAGTGTGGACTCACAGCCCTGTAATGTAAGTGAGGAAAATAATGCGAGAGGTTTCGTAGAACAGAATGTTGTTCCTGAACGTTGTGTGGAAATTGATGAGTGTCGTTCCATAGAACAGAATGTTTTTTGGAAGAGGGTGATGGAAATACAATGGGTAGAACCAGGAAACCTCCTAAATGGTTGGAAGATTATGTATGTGATGATGTGAACACTTGGGTATATAAATAATTCTTGTATGATTTTGTTATTCTTTTTGTTTTGTTTTTATGTTGAATTATTCCCTATTTGTTTATGAGGTTAGTGTTTTTATTCTGTAATAGTTTAGTGCTTGTTGTATAAGAACGGGGATGTATTGTGTTCTTGTTTTCATATGTTGCTTAGCAACACAGGAGATTCTGTATTGGAACCTAGTGCTTGAGTAGCGTCACTAGGAAAGGGACAGAGTAGAGATGCAGGACGTTGTTACTGGAAGATCCAGACAATAAAGGAGTAACCTTCAGCCAGATGTTTTATTGTGTTGTGTACTTAAATCGAGGCCTTGGGAAGAGGTCCTCCGGGTCTGCAGTCACCCCCACTGTTCACAACAGGTTTGTATGCCAACTGCCCATAACGAAGTAAGTGCACTGGCAAGGGGATGAGAGAGTGAGGGGCCTCTGGTGGATTGGACTGGTGCTTGGCCCCTAAGAGATGCTGCAGGTGGGGCCTCTCCTCTTTTTCCCCGCCGCCCCCACTGAGAGACTTGCCAGCACTGCTCCATGTGGCCTGATAAGTTGATTGGTGTTGTGCTTTGAGCATTCTACCTGATGCGTTACCTATCAGGGCCGGTCCTAGAACTTCTAGGGCCCCGGGCAAAAAGGAAGATGTGAGCCCCTCTAATATGCATGTAACATCACAAGACATGACAGAAAGTGACATCGCAGGACTATTGATCTTATTTGGCATCACTGAAGAGACCTATGGTGGATATCAGTAACATGAACAAAAAGATAAATATACAAATGAAATAAGTCCATATATTTTAAAATTGTGCAGGTCTCACAAAGATGGATATTTTTTACTCCATGTTAACTGATTGTTTCCAGATGAGTGCATGATAAACATTCCAGTTCTGTCTCCTAAAGGGTAGAGATCTGTTGAGGTAATGAGGGGTGGGATCATTTAAAATAAAATGACACAAGAGAAAACCTCTTACACCATGGATATAATCGTAAATTTCAAAAAGCTCCCTTTTCTTTCAGTACCACCTTAGGATGACATTAATACTTAGTAATTTGTTTTAATGTAAATCCTCTCACCAGTATCCCACACGCACGCGCTAAGTGTCGTGGGACAATCTTTTTTGTGTGTGGGCTCTTTACTCGCCAGAATTATGTTAAGTGCAAAAACACAACACATATAATACAAAATTACAGGACACCATTGCAAATAAATAAAGATTTTACATACATAAAAAAGACTTAGAACAACCGAGACCACTGCTAAATCATACATTGACTTGAAGGTATGCTGCAGATTCAAGGGGGTTTCAAATCAACTCTTTTGATTACTGTTAGAACTGTTGGAAGTTGAAGTAACTCGCTTTAGTGCTCGTGGAGCCCTGTGCAGCAGTGTTTGTTGGTGCCACCCAATGAGTCTCTCTGCCACAGATTCCCTCACTAACACACTTTAACAGCCCCCTCAAGTCTTCATAGCCCAATTCTCACTCAGATGCATTTAATTTGATTTACAGCGCCACTTATACCAGTGTAGGGTGTCAGAGAACTTTATATCACAAACATTACACAGAGACAATCAAAAATACATGTGTAAATCACTGTATAGGAAATGTTACATAAGACAAAGGACTACCATGTGTATGAGTCCCATGACAATCATACTAGTAGGCAGAATAGTTTAATAGTGATTGGTCTGGAGAAACACAAACTCCGAATTTAAAATGTAATACCAGGGTTGGGGGTTCTCTTCATTAACCAGAAATGATTTCTATCCAAATAAACCTTTTTTGCAACATTAGGATAATCAAAGACTGGGGAATAAACTATAATGCTATAATTTATACCTTGCAGTTTGCATGCAGCTCTTAGATGACAGTTAATAGCTCACTGTTCTATGTTAGGATTTTGACTTATAAACTGCAAGTATCAAAAGCATCTCACTGACAAAAGCAGTAACCCACTGACTGAATTACATTATGTGCACTTTATGATCTGCATGGTACATGTTCTTTGCAGCAGGCACATTAACCCTCTGTGCGACCTTTACATGAGTCAAAACTTCCACTTGACAAAACTGCATCTCTCTATAGGAAGAACATTAATCACCAGAGTTATCATGACATTGTTATTGTTGCCTAAAATTGCTGGAGGCCAGGAAGGAGGCAGCAAGTGCTTTTAAAAAACATAACATACTTGCAAACATGACATGCACCCAAAGTCAGCGCTCTGTGCGATCTCACTGCTCGCACTGCCCTAGAGCCTCCCTGCTCAAGAGTCCTGTGACCTCAGTGATAGAGTCACTGTTGCTCTAAGATGTGTTGCTTCGTACACCTGCCCAAAAGACTGGAGGTGAGCTTCAATAGGAGTTGTGGTGGACAGGCCTTCAAATTTAACCCACACTTGCCACCGATAGGGTCCACCTGCTGGTGCTAAGACACCAGGGCTTCTAAGGTCTTGCCGTTCTTTCCAAGGTCTAGCATGGGAATATGCTCCCTCAGGAGAGTGGTCTGATAGACTGGTCATGAAGGCTGAACCCGGTTGTCCGGTTCGAAATTCGGCAGCTCTGACCATGGTGCCACATCCTCCCTCCGCCCTCTGAACATCATACTGCCCCACTCAGAGAAACTCGCACTGACTTCAACTACAACACAATTGTGCCCCGCTATAAACTCCTGGACGCGACTCAATTCAAATTATTCACAAGAGAAGAGCAATATGCTGCCAAAAAAAGTGACAACATCCTGGAAAAAGCAAACACTCATAGTGAATGCAAGATTAAGTAAAGCATTTGAAATGTAAGAAGGAACAAATCGGTTACCTTAACGCTTTTGCACTTATTAATCAAAAATCAATGAGTGTTTTTGCAAGAAGGACATTATTACAGGGCCAGAAGGGACTGCTTATATCCTTACAAAAATTAAGCTGTATGGTTTAAAAAGACCATATTTGTGAATACAGAGCCGCGGTATGCATTTTGTTTTCCAATCCACCCATCAGCCAGGTATTGCAGCACATCCAGGAATGGTGCACTTCCCCACCAGGGGAAAACAATGCTGTTCAGAGAAAAACTAGAAAACAAAAGTAGCGCTTCACTGGCAAACTCTGTAAAGTGGCGCTAATGTGTTTTGGGTGTGAAAAAAATCAATCTGGCCCCTTTTCGACCCACTCTGTCCTGCTTTATTAGTTATTTTCACAGTTTGAACCTTTTATTTCACTCTGAACCGAGGCTGCACTTTGGAAGTGAAAAATGTCTAAAAAAGACGTTCTTTCTAGCAAAAGTGTTTTTCTTTTTTGGATCCATTTCACAGGGGAACAAATAAAGGAAAGAGGGAGTAATGGCTTCCAGGCCCAGGGAAGGAGGCCCCCACACCCGGACGTGCAGCTTGCTCCAGTGCTTAGAGGCCCAGGGAAAGAAGTAATGAGGCATTTCACAAAACACTGCCCTACCACAGAAGTTCTACATACATTTTAAATGTGCATTTCCATCAAAAACTCTTTGCGATGGGTGATGCAAAAGTTAACAAAAGCCAGTTGATCGGGTTGCTCCCTCCTCCCCTCACCCACCTCCCCTTACCTGTGCCTGGCTGGTCCTGGAAACAAAGGGGCATTCTGTTGCCTAGAAACAAAATGGCTGATACTTAACCACCCCTGACACTGTGAGATAACATAATTGCTGGCCCAGTTGCTGTTGCATCCCATTCTGTTTGTCCCTCCACCTCCGCCCCCAGTAATGCCATCACGCCCTGACCAACAAGACCAAGACATCTGGAATTTGTAATGTGATTGTGTGGGGCAGGCTACCCTGGAGGAGCAGGTGGGCTAACTGTGAAAGTGTGGTATTTCACAGTGAAGCAGGCCCCCTGTTTTTTAACTGAGCGAGAAGCTCTGGGAAGCTGCCTACACTGCCCATGCCTAGCGCCTGTCCTGTTACCTATCTTGTCCTGCTGCCAATGTCAGCCCCGTATTGGATGCAGCTGGTGGTGTATGATCCTGGAGTAGTGATGCACGCCTGGTAAATAGGAGCTGGGCAACGCCAAAGAAGAGTAAAGGCATGCACTGAGCTGCTACAGGCTGACCGGAGATGGGACATGGTGGAGCTTGACTGCAGAGACCTATACCCCAGCTCCTCAATAGCACTGTCATGGGGTGCAGCACCTCCTGGGACCCTTGGCATGAATCAGGCTGGGGACTTGCATGTGCCCAGTGGAGGATTGATCGGGGGCCTGCGAAAGACCCTGACTAGGCGGCCTGACACAGGGACTCCTAAAGTATGTTTGCAGATCCTCGGAGGCCTGGGGCATCATAGGAGGAAGCAGCTGGACATCGCTCAATCACATGGTGCTCCCCAGGACCCATGGAAACAGTTGAATGTTGGGTTTGGCAAGTGCCTTGCGGAGGACCCTACAGGCATTATCCCTTGGGGCTGTGGTGAGACCCAAGGGGGTGGAGGACACACAGACCAACACAATGGATAACTATGGGGTATCCAAGCTGCCCCCTGATGCAGCGGGGCCAAGGACCGAACATCCAGAGACATCGGAGCCCTCCCTCAATGTCCTCATGACTCAATATATGACCTTAGGAGTACCATCGAACCAAAATTGGATGCAGTGACTGTGGATGTCACTCTTCTCAGGGCAGACTTTAAAAAGATTACCAAACAATTCACAGCAGCTGAATCACAAATGAACCTGCTACAATCTATATCCAAAAATCCAGAAGAACAAGTGCAATACCTCACAAAGCAAAATGCCGCACTGGCTGCCAAAGTCCCACATGGTCACATGAATAAATATATACAGAAAAAAAGTGAAAAGCATATTTACATTCTTACACATTCCCGAACCATCGATTTGTAAAACATTCATTTCGTACAACCCTTTGTTGTTACATACCTCACATACCAATCCACCAGATATATATGCCTTTGACATATTCCATAGCATCTTAATACACCAACCTTTAGCCCAGATTTTCCCACAATTTCACAAACTTCCTGTCTGACCATGATCTTAAAGCATATTTTCTTTCACATTCCTCAACCTCATATAATTTACAAAGCAAATGTTGAAAAGTTGGGATATCACTAGACCGACATCTTTGAAGAATTAGTGACCGAGCTACCAAAACCAAGATATATATTTGTTACTTTTGTGGCAGGTCAGCTAGTAGATCTGGAGAATATCCCAACAAAGTAGTCTGAATGTCAAGGGTCTGCTGGACTTTCAATTAATGCTTACAATACAAAGTAATTTCCTCCCAAAATCTGTTCAGCTTTTGGCATTCCCAGATGATATGTGCCCACTTTCCTCCTCTCTCCATATGACTTTGGAAGCAGTTTGCAGATATCTGGGGATTTATCTTATGTAAAAAGTCAGGCATTCTATATAGGAGGATAAGATTAAATGTATTAATCTAATCCCAGGCTAAGGTGGTAACCTGAAGCCCTTGCTCGAATTGGCATTTTTTCTGAGCTTTCAGATAAAGTTTACCTGCCTCCTGACTACGTATATGAGAGGCCCAACCACTGATCGTTTTACAGTTTTTGGGATCTAGAAGCTGCCCCGCAAGCTCCGTTGTTGCATTTATATGTATAGGATTAAGGTCCTACAGAAAATGTCTGATCCTTATAAAGGGTCATTGCCAAATTGGTTTACTAAGTTCAATTCTCGGGTCTTTTTCGGTCCAATTTTTCCAATTCCCGTTTAGAAAATCCCCAATTTTACTAAAACCATGGCTGCTCAATTTAGATATAACAATCTTGTCTAATAATTGTTCTTGGCCTATATATACGTCCGATAGCCATGTTTCACCATTGATAATGGGGATCGAATAATGGCCGAAAAGTTGTTTCTTGTGCTTGATACGCCACTGTAATATTTTGTATCTAACTTTTTAGGATTTTTCGTTAAATGCATGAAATCCTCAATATCATATTCTAGGTGGATTAGATCTAAAAAGAAATTATCATATCTGTTAGCGTTTAAAACTTTACTTGATCTATAGATGGTAGGTGCAAAATTTGCTAAGTAATATTCCCTTAAATCAGGGAGAGCTAAACCTCTTTCTTTCTTATGTCTATATAATACATTAATAGCTAATCATGATACACTATTTGCCCAGATAAATGTAGAAAACAGGCCTTGCATTTCCTTAAAAGATTTCATTTGAACAGCATTTGGAATAGCTGAAAATAAGAAATTACGGAAGGGTAAAATCATCATACAAAAAACTGCTACCCAGGTCAATTATTGGAGTAGGCAGGTCTTTCCATTTTGTAAATGTATCTTTTATCCTATTAAGTAAAGGAGCATAGTTTAAAATATATAAGTCAGTGATATTCTCTGTAACAAATATGCCAAGATACCTCTTAGGCCTATTATTAGCCAGTGGCCTCAGCTCTATTAATAATGATTGAGGAGCACAGCTACAGAGGAGAATTTCTGTCTTTGATTTATTTATTCTAAACTCTCCAATGGACTGATATTTCTGAAAAATATTAAATATTTGATTTTGCACTACTATGTTGGGTTTTAAAAAAGGGTCAATATCATCTGCACAGAGCTTAATATTTGTCATGCCTGCCTTTGGAGGTGTCGAACTACTAATAGAACGAATGGCTATCGCAAGGGGCTCCACAAAGCAAGCAAAAGGTAAAGGAGACATGGGACAACCCTGTCTCGTTCTCTAAGAACTTTGCAGCTTTCGATTTTATTTGTATTAATAATTTTTTGTGGCGTAGCCCCTCTATAAAAATTGGAATTTACACCAGTCAATTCAGAGGGAAAGCCAAACTCTGTCAAAATGTAAGGGACTCTCCCGGCACACAAGGTCAAAAGCCTTCTCACCGTCTAGTAGCATAATCTGCGCCTGGATTTTGTTTTGATTAAATCTAGAGCTTCAACTAAAAATGTGGAATTCAAAAATAATTGTCATCCTGCAACGAATCCACACTGGTCTGTGTGTATCGTTGACCCTACAGAGTTAATCATTCTATTTACCAGTAATTTAGCTAGGTCTATGCAAATTCAGATCTTCCTTATCTTCTTTTTTTTTTAAACTGACCAACACCGCCGTGCGGAAGGAGGATGATATCTCTCCGCCCTCCAGAATATGATTAGCCAACACCAATAATTCCAGATTTAATATTGATGATTTTTTTTGTATTCCACGGGCAGCTCATCCTCCCCACATGCTTTACTCTTGGCCGAAGATTGAACCACATCTTTCAATTTCTTTTAACATGACATTAGTGATCACACTTTTCCTTTGACTTGCGTTTCATTTTGGGAGTTGCAGTCTTCCAAGAAAATCTTTTAACTTCAGGTTGTCAACCTCATGTCTGACAGAAAAAACGGTTTCATAATGTTCTAAAAACGCCTTCTGTATTTGCTCTTCGTTTGAAAAAGGAATTTTAGTGATTTTGTGTGTCAGGGTGCGGATTCTATTCTGTGCCTGTCTATCTTTTATTTGCCAGGCTAAAAATGTACCTGTGAATTCGCTCTCCTCGCAAACCTTTGGAGATAAGAGGAATTAGCCATACATACTCTAGCATAATAGTAATCTTGAATTGGTCTTAAGCGCTCCCTAAAAAGCAAATATGTCTTTGTTTGTTTTCTCCCCTAGGATTTGCCCACTTGTGTGCCCAACTTCCAATTCCAAGTGTGCTCTTAAAGTTTTTTGCTTTAAGGATAATGGGGCGACCCGGTGTCCCTCAGAACCTGGGTACTGGTAATACAGAAAAACAATTGGTTCTGTCGGGCGATACAATTGCTCTCTTAGCTGTATTAAATACAAGAAAAAAGGTTTTTCACATTTCCTTTTTCACAATAAATGAAAAAATAATTGCAGTTTAAGAACACACCAAAATGAGTAGAGTTGATTTACCCTTATATTTTCCATAAAGTGTTTAATATTAAATGGCTGTCACAAAATACAAGTAAATTGCGAAAAGACAAGGGTGACTATTGTAAAAAGGTGACATGTGAAGTGAACAATACACTATATACAAAACATACATATTTGACATAAATAAAATAATTTAGAATTATTGTCCTATCTCCTTATTCAATACATGGAATGCAAGACCTAATACTAATTGATTATTGGTCAAGAAAACTATGTAGACATGTGTGATGGGAAAGTGTTGACGTTTCGACCCTGGACACGGCGCTGAATGGTAAGCGTCACGCCGGGTCTTCCTCAGGACTATGAAAGCAGGAGTCGACAGCCACAAAGACAGGAGCCCCAATCAATGAAAATGCACGAAAGAGCGATTTTTTTTAAAGATCAAAAGGTCAGGACGTGTTGGGGATCCAAAAGTGGTCTCCAAAATGTGAGTTCAATTCAATCGCAGTGCATCACTTGACAATTTCTTCCTACATTGCAATTCTCCACCATCACGTTGGAGCCTATCGTGGGTGATGCCACAGCAACACAAGACATCCACCAGCCAATTGGAGTCCTGTGTTAAAGCCTTTTCTTCATGAAAGCAGCCAAGAAATAAAGTTGAGTGCTTGAGAACAACGTGCTACATCGGTTCTTCCTTCAAGGGTTTGCCTCTCCCTAGTCCTGATATTTCTAGCTTGACTAAGGCATGATGTGAGGATCTATTCTGTATATACCTGCAATCAACCAAACTTAGGGCCCATCGCCACAGTATCCGAAAACGGGACCGACCGCCAGAGGTGCGGCGGTCCCGCGAGGCCAATTAGGATGCGACCGCCACCCTGGCGGTCGCATCCAGCATATTTAACACATATTTAACACTGCTACGGGCGGTGCTGTAAGCAGCACCCGCCGCAATGTTAAAGTGGCATGTTGTGCATTGCCATGCACAATGTGACAGGCACGGCGCGGTGCCTGCCACCTTGTGCATGGCAATGAAGGTGCAGTAACCCATCCCCCAACCCCCCGGGGTCCAGCAACAGGCCCCCAAAGTGATATACCATATGCCCGAAAGGCATACCCACTGCTAGCATCATATTATGGATGGCGGCACCATATTGTGGGCCTTTTCCGCCCGGCTGAAAATCATGCTGCTTGCCGACCGGCGGAAAAGCGGCAGACGGCCTTTCCGTCCACCGCAGTACCCCCACCATGGTAATATGGCAGGGTTAAATGGCAGGCGGGCGGGTGGGGAGTTATGGCGGGCGGATCACTACCGCCGGACGGGGTGGCGATCCGCCTGCCATCTTAATGGCCCCCTTAGTTGTTTAGGGATTAGAAAATAATCCAATCTAGCAGCTGTTTTCTATTTGGCAGGAATATTCTTCTTTTATAGGAAATTTTACCCGCCAACTGTCTATCATATCTAATTTTTCCATACATTCCAATAAACTTAACCCATACGTGGTTTATTCTGTTTCTGTGCCCCAGAAGATTAGTCCAATGCAGGATTCTGTAAGAAGTTAAAGTCGCCCCCTATTATTACCATTCCAGGAAATAACAATAATGCCTGATAAGGATTCAGCAGAGTTCTGGGATTGTCTTCAACTGGAGCATATATTGTAGCTATGGTTAATCTTTTATTATTAATTAAACCATTTACTAACCCCCCACCTCCCCTCTTTAACCTCGTGGGAATGTAAGACCTGGAAGGGAGAACATTTATGCGAAACAATTGCTACCCCCGTTTGGGCCGGACTTGCTGCCGAAAAATATCTACTATCTGCCCATTGTTGAAACAATATTAAATGGAAATTTCTTACTATACACATAATTCATTTCCTGAATCAGTATTATGGCTGTGTATTTCCTTTCAACCACTTTTCAATAGCCCAGGCTTTTATCTTATTATTCAGACCATCTGGATTAAAAGAAAGAATTCTTTCAGAGTCCTTAAATATCTGCTGTTGTGGAGCCATCAATGGAAAGGGATCATATTTAAAGTGCCTCGTGCCTGTATATCTATACATTTTTTTAAAACGCTGTATTCCTTTTATAATACATAGCTGAATTTAGGTGTTTGTACATAAGAAAAAAAAGAATAAAGTGACAGTTCAGTGCTACTATCGCAATCTCATGTAAAGTGCATAACAGTTTACAAATTCAAATACCGGTTTCTTGAAAGATTAAACACATTTTCCGCTAATAAACCTTTATACTCTTATGATGGTTCATCATTTTTATCCTTGTCTTATGGGTATGCCGGCATGTAGCAAAAAGATACTCATTTTATAGTACATAATAAAGTGACATTGTAGTGCAAACATTGCCATCATCATTTAAAGTGCATAATAGTTTACAGTACAGATACCGGCTTCTTGAAAGATTGAGCAAATTTTGTGCCAATAAACCTTTCTACTCATATGGGTGTGCCAGCAAAATAGATGAACTATCCCATTTTTCCTCCTGCTGAGCCGCCCTTCCCTGTGTTGAACCCATACTGAAACTTTAAACCTCCCCCCTATTGGACAACCCGACCCACACCCTTTTCCCCTGAATGTGGGAGAATAGCCCACATCTCCTCCTAACCCCCATACAGAACTCTGGGTGCCATTTAGCAGCACCCCCTCATGCGCCTTCCCTCTACCGGAGGTTAAAATACTTCTGGGTCTCCGATCCCCTCTTCCCGGATAACTTAAGTGCTCTTACATTGATTCATTGACATCATGTCCACAACAGTGGAAAGAAGAGAAAGAAAAGAAGCAGAAAAGAGAGAAAAAGCAAAAGAATTGTTTTTTTTTTATATTTCAAGCCTAACATTGGTTATATAACTAGTTATCATGCATTCTTATAACATTGCGATGGACTGGGAATCTGCTGTAGTAATTCTTGTGTTTTGGCCGCACTGACCAGAAAATAGAGTTTGCCATTTGCCAAGAGGAGAAAAAAAGGAAGCAGAAAAAGGAGAGCAAAAAGAGAGAGAACTTTGTTTTTATATTTCAAGCCTAGCATTGGTTATATAACTCGTCTTGTTATCATGCATTTTTGTAGCACTACTATGGTCCTGAGATCTGCTGTAGTAATTCTTGTGCTTTAACCACATTGTCCAGCAAATGGAATTTTCCACTTGCCAAGACCCTTAGTTACGATTGCTGAACAATGGTTGCCTGTGCATCCTTTGATTTAAAGGAGTAAATCATTCTCACAAATTCTCGGCACCTATTTGCTGCCACTGCGGACATGTCTGAAAAGATTTTAAAATGTGGCACTCTTGTGTTGACAATGTTCTTTTTTCAATGGCCTTAGAAAGAATCTTTTCTTTTACTCGAAAATCTGCAAAGTTCATTAAGATGGTGCAAGGGTATTTTCCATTCATTGGATGCTGGAAGGGAACTCTATGGGCTCTAGTGATCGTTAAGTCGCCTTCTAGTTCAGGGATTGCTTACCTCAATAATGATTCACCTGGGCTCCTTCGATTGCCTCTGATACACCTACTAACCATAGATTAGATCTTCTGTTATAATTTTCCATATCCTGTAACTTGGACTCAAGACCCTCAGTGTTTTGTCTAATTTGTGATATTTTGTGTACAAAAGTCATTGCTTTGTCCTATAGGCTAGATACACGTTCTTCTGCTCCAATTAGGCGTTCCGGGATTTTACCCATAAAATCCTCAATTTGTGATAACCTAGCATGTAGTGAAGCAATTTGCTGTGTTTGTATTGCCCATAGCTCTTTAATTTCTGAAAGGATTCATTCAAACATACTTTGCACTGTTGGATCAGATTCTTTCCCATTCCCCAAATCCTGAGGGACTGACCCATTGCTGTTCTCAGCTATTCATAGCGGTGGAGCATGAGCTGTTGGCTCCTCTGTTTCTTTAAAATGCAGTGCAGAGGGGGGTGCAGGAGATGGGAGAACATGAATTAACAATGAATCTGTAGGCTGACTATAGGTGGCTGTGATTGCCCAATTAGAATTGGAAAACAGGGGGTACCGCTTACAGCAAACAGGAGTGGAGTAGATTTCCAGGCTAAACAGTTTCTGGGGGACCACTACTTCCGTATTAATGTCTACATCTTCAGCTCTTGTCTCTCCCCCCTGTGTCCTTGTGAATTCTTTGTTGTGTTTTACGTAAAACATGTGTATTACCTGTTGTTTTCTCCATGCCTGTCTTATTGTGATGCCTTTGAGTGAGGGTTGGCTGACTGCCGGGCAGATTACCAGACAAAAGGCTTGTATTCAAAGGCTTGCGCTTAATTGTGCGCATACTGCTAGAATCTCCTTTACTGTCCACTTCTCTCTGTCTCGCATTCCTTCTTCCACTCTTCCTTCAAAAAGCAGACAGAGGGCAGAGTCAGTGTTGCCCTATATTAACTTCAGCTTCAAGTGCAGCATTTCACACAGCTGCGGCATGAGTAGTTGGACTATCGAGCTTAAGGGAATTCCCAATGCAACATCACACCTGTGGCATGCCAGTCAATCGCCCTTGCAGCATGCCGCTGTAGCGTGTGTGCATGTATTTTGCACCTCACAAGATAAAAGACTGACCGAGCTCTCTCAGGGAGAGGGACTAGGATTCCGCACATCACAGCTTACGGTGGTTGTTCACCCTTGCCTTCAACTGGTGAGCCACCGACTGCTGCCTTAGTGCCATCTTCCTGGGGGCTTCCGTGTTGCTTAAATGGTAATTCCTAAATAGCGGCCACCAAATGTCCATATGCAGCTGTAGGACTCCGATCTTGGCACTGAATGCATTGGGCCATATAAAACGAGCTTTCCAGAGCAGGCGCTGAGCTTCAAAGATTCCACAGCTCTGATACACTCCCTCCTCCGTCTGCTGCTTTCACTTCTGCCTTTACTTCTGGGGGAGGGGCATAGCCATGAGAAACGCTCTAGCAGCGATGGTTGTGGTAAGCATCCTGCCATGGCTGCCAAACTTGAAGATAAGCAAGGCAAAGAACACAGAAATAATATCAGTGTGGTGAGGCTTTCCAAGGGAGCCGAGGGCCCAGTGTAGACCTATCCCTTGAGATCCTCATAGTTAATACCCTCTGCCCGAGCAACTCTCAAACTTCTTTTCCATCAAGCGTGCACACAGAGCACCCATCCCACAGTCAAAACCGGGACCACCCCCTACGAATGATCATTACCAGTGTATTCAATTACCAAGATAGAGGTGCTATACTGCAAGCAGCCCTTGTGAAGTAATTCATGAGAATGTCACAATACGCTTCTTTCCAGACTTCACCTTTCAGGTGCAGCTTTGATTAAGTTAAAAAAATACTAAGAGCTAAACTTAAATACATGATGCTCTGTCCAGCGAGGCTTCTAGTCATGGCAGATGGCAAATCCTGGCAGTTTTCGACCCCAGAGGAGGCGTGGGATTGGCTTGAGCACTGGTGCATTCCTGGCAATCGGACACAACGAGAGGCAATGAAGGGGCACCTGGTCGGAAAGCTGGGGGATGAATGACTTGAATACAACAAGGAGCAGACTGAGGATGGAACTCCAAGAGACTCTTGATTGCTGGACCTGATTGCCTTGCAGGTGCGGTACACCACAAATGGGTGGTGACCTATCGGAGATAAAAGATGAGGTTGGACACTGTTAGTGAAACATACTTTCTGGTATTTTAGGACTGAGCATGCCTAGCTAGGGGTGGGATGCAATCAATCCTTGGGAAGATGGAGGGGGGCATAGAAAGTGTGGACATGTGGACATGGAAAACAAAGATATGCTAATGGAGTGCAGTAACATGTTTGCATTTGTTTGGCCCATCGAGATGGTACCAGCCAACTGCAGACAGTTTACATGATATCGTTAGGGTGCCAGGTGCTCTGCATGTTTGGGAGGTGGGCAGTTTTGAGCCCAGAGTGCAGGGTAGCAGGGTGGGGAGAGTTCTATTGTTGGGGATGACAGTATTATTGTATTTGAGATGTCATCAGTGATGTCATGAGTGATGTCACTGATCATGTCATGAGTGATATAATATGTGACGTCATCAGCAGTACATTGCGGGCGCGTGAGTTATAGTTAGCTGAACTAACTATAACGGGGGGGATTTCAAAGGTTTTGTATGAGTGAAATGCCCAGCTAACTATAGCATGTGTGAAACCTATGTTTTTTTCCGTGAATTGTTAAGGTTTGTTTAATGCTAATTCCTAACTATAACGTGCCTGAAACCTATGGTTTATTCAGTGAATTTCAAAGGTTTTTTAAATGCTAATTCCTAACTATAACATGTGTGAAACTTATGTTTTTTTCAGTGAATTTCTAAGGTTTTTTAAATGCTAATGCCTAACTATAACGAGGCTAAAACCTATGGTTTTTTTCAGTGAATGTATATATATATATATATATATATATATATATATATATATATATATATATATATATATATATATACTCCACCTATAATGGGCGTGGCCACCCCAGTGGCCTGTGGTACTTGTGGTGTGTTGATAACCTCAAGTGAGTTGCCGTTTTAGTCCTTAATAAAATTCAATATTATCCCATTATAGGCGGAGTATTTGGGATTAATAAGGTGCTGAAGAACTTTGCCATTCAGTTCCTGGATTGAGCCTGAGCCCCTGATGAAGCGAGAATTCGTGAAACGCGTTGGGAGGGCTTTGTGATATCAGAGGGTTTGGCTGTCCCCCGCATCGCTTCCTTCAATAAAAAACGAGGCAAATATTTACCCGACGGTGGTATATTCCTTTTTGCAGGCACCTTGTTGGAATATATATATATATATATATATGCACTGGAAAACTAGACACCCACTTCCCATACAAAGAAATGGAAAGTTTGCATCTCTGCAGCCTCTCTAATTTTTCACCTTATTCATTTTCCGCTCAATCAACACATCATCCACACATACACACAACTACTTGCTGCATACATTAGCTGTGATTATCAACTATTCTTCTATTTCATATACCTACTCAAAGTGCAGGCCTTTATCGAACATTTTTATTTTAACAAGTACCCCAGCCGAAGACATTGTAAATGTGCACACTTGCTCCCTTTCTTGGCTGGGATTATAATTATTCTTCAATTTCATATTCTGATTCAAACTCAAGGCCTTTCATCGAGCCTTTTTGTTGTAACTACTGTTGCAGGAATTCTGCTCCTACACAGAACTGTGCATTAAGACTTAGGACCTCAGTGAATTACGGTGTACCAAAACCCACCTTAGTACCCAAACCCCCTACCAGACTAGCAATCAGTGACTCATTGGTTCTTCGTCCTATAGCAAAAACACCAATGACTAGTCAACCCAGAACATGCGACTTAGATTACCTCGAGTAAGGTAGACAAAAAACCACTCTTTTGTTATAATCTTACACCAGTCATAAACAAGGAGTAAATAAAGACACGTGGAAGTTTGAAATGTTTATTTCTAACGCACATACCTTAGATAATACAACCAAACATATTATCAGAAACAAGGTTGTCAGCATTGTCACTATTCCATAAAATACAAATTGAGAAAGCATCTTATATTGCTAACGGGAAACAGGTTTAAAATATACGTAGATTTCACCCTCCCTACCTACCAGGTTCGTTTATAACTACAGAAGGTCTTATAGGATTACATGGACGGTCCCATACCTCTGGTACTCAGCAGTAGTGGATCACAATGAGTTCTGCACAAACTGTCAGGATACCAATGTTCTCCAACTGTGTCTAATTATGCCTCCACAATGCATTATTAAACGAGCCAGTATCAGACGTGGCCACACCTGCATATGTGTTATAGGTCGAACGTGCAACGATCATTCCAAATAGCAGACACAGTATCCAAGATAACCTTGATGTTCCATGCTCTCACTATACACAATAAACTAGCGAGGCAGTCTAGAAATGTAGCATGACAAATTATTCTCATGTGAAACAAAATACCCTGCCTTCTCTAAACAATATCAAAATTGCGTGTAGTTTGCAAAGCAGAGCAAGAAAGCAAAAATGGCATTTAAGCTTCTAATGAACCCATGCTAACTTAACACGGTGTGAGTGCAAGGCTCAGCCCACGACACCCTCCCTCGATAGAACCACATGATATAAACGTGGGCGAACTAGGATCGCAGAGTCCAAGCCTGAAAGGCAGAGCCAAGTTAGAATTTGCATAAAAAATTATTCGCTGTTTGATAGAAAACAGTAACTAAATAATAAAGAATAGGTAGAAAATCAAAGAGTCTTAATCCAACAGCATATAAGCACAGTATGTAGCAACAGCCTCCAAGAGGAAGTCATTTTTCTCATCTGTAAACATTTCAGCCATCCAAGTCAATAGTGAGAATGAACATACATGTTCCTCAACGACCGGAGCCTCTATCACCATCGGAGGAAAACTCGGGTCATCTTCAATGTAACTGCGTGCCAAGAAGTCATGCGCCGCTGCAAAAACATTCCAACATCCCATTATTCCATGTATCGCTGCTAAGGCCATAATCCTGCACCCAGAACAGAGCAAGTCATGAACCACTAAGGGGCTCATCAGCTGGTCATAATCCGCGTTGGGAGACACCGTACTGCAGAGACACAAATCCAGGGCCCAGTCGAAATCGCAGCTCAGGCAATGGAAGACAGGCTGAACGCATGTAAAAAAGGAGAATCAAAACGATAATCCATAAGCTGCACTCAATGTAGCCAGAGGCAGCGCTCCGTAATAACTAAGCATTCGGTTGCGCAGCAGCAACAGCCGGGACATATTGTCGGGTGCTGGAGGATGTGCATCCATATTTAAGTAAACAAATTAATAGAAGCACACCGGCAACTAATGCAACTATTAAGGGGAATCCACCAAAGATGCTGGAAAACATTGAATGAAAAAATGCAGAAAAGACACCAATTATAGTTTGAAAAGAACCACTGCTTCTAACTTTAAAAAAGTAAGAACCCCGTAGTCAAAGACGCATTAAAGATACTCTGAATTAACTCCCCAAAATACAAAGGCATGTCTGTATTTAAAAAATCATACACTTCTGTGCGGGTGTTTACTACATGAAGGACAAATGTTTCTCTAGCAGATGTAAGAGCGACCTCTTTTTGAGACAATAGCGCTCTTATACGGCTCACTTGGTTGACTCTGCTTTCAAGGTCGGAATCGTCGGACAGATGGAAACATCCAGCTTCCCATGCAGAGGAGTAAACACAACTTTTTTTTAGCAAAGCACACGCTCAGTTACCGTAATCATGTAACCGATGCCTGGTAACATTGCACAACAATCTGCATTATTTCAAATTAAATAACTCATGTTTCCAGTAAACTGAACATTGGCATGATAGCAGGTGTCGCAGTGTCTTTAAAAACTCACACCAAATTAGGCGCATCTTGATTACAAGAGCCATGCAATTGTATGTGTCTACAAATTAAGGAGTGATGTGGCGCTATTCTGCAATCCTCGCCATTCACATAGACTTCTTTTCCCTCCCTCAGACACCTATATGTAAATGATAATAACCAAGCTTAATGGAGATAAGCGCTGCCTAAACATCCATATCTTCCTATACCATAGTATTACATGCAAACCTCAAACTTAAACAGGTTAAAAAGTAACGTTATGATACCGTGGATAAGCCACACAGCTGAATCGGATCTCCAATGACTCACCACTTCTAACCATTCTCATAGCGCGCCCTGTGCTCTGATTTCACAGTGAGAGAGTGATCGTACCATAGTTTGTACTGCTCTCACCACACGCTACGAATACGCTTTCACGTTATGCGTCGCATCAAAGCTTCCGTGTGACATAATGTACGGCGCCCGGTACGCAAAGACGCAAATGTTTTTAATTGTTTAAAAATATATATTTATGTATTTTTTGAACATACTAACAGAACACATTATCTAGGATAATTATGAAAAAAAAAAATTTAAGTTCCAATAATCCTACATTACTATTAAAAGCAATTACACCAATCGCGGTGAAAAGTCATGCGTACTCACATCCTAAGAACACCGTAATAACAGTGTAACCGTACGCAAAGCCATGTGACTTTAAAAGAAGAAATTTCATTGGTTCATAACACTTCCTATTACAACTGTTGAAACTTCCGTCCCATTTTAAAAATCATACTTTGACTTTCTAAAAAGAAACATCTCTTCTGAAAATCTTGTCAAATAGAACACAGTTTACCATATTAACAGCAATGGACTCATCTTCCAGCCATTCTTCAGAAGAATATTTCATTCATAAAGAAACTCCAAAGAAGAGGAAAGTAGATCTAATTTGGCAGTTTTTTACTTTTCCACAAGGGCAAAAAAAGGTTAATGCTCCAAAAGTAACCTGTAAAATTTTCCAAACTCTTTCAAGGGGTGATCCATCTAAAAAATACTCCTTTAGCACAGCAAATATGGAGCGACACGTAAACAACTTACACCCCAACAACTTTGCTCGAGCTGCAACACAGAGGTTGAAGGACAACCCACCTGCTACTGCACCAAGCACATCAACTGCTGCACCAGCATTTTCAGCAAACAGTCCACGCACACAAATTCATCCTGATTTTGCTCAAGTAAAAATTCTATACATTTATTGCAATAAACTTTTGTGTTATGGGAAACAGTCTATTGACCTGATGAAACGCAGGAAGCAGGAGCATCACTGTCCTCGACATTACTTTTTTTTCATTCTTTTTTTTTTGTTGGACACTACCAAGCCCCCCATTATAAAAAAGAAATTGCCCCCGGGATTTGGCCCCCCTTCGGGAGCTAATTAGGAATAAAACGAACTTCGTTTTCTTTCTTTTTCCACCGCGTACAAGTACAATACGCGTACAACGCGTTTTTAAAATTTTTATTTAAAAAAAATAAATTTGCGCCTAAACATCCATGTGAGACCCCCTGAACAGGCTTAGAGGGTCAACATGTTTCTGCCCTACCCCCTTTCCTTATTTTTCAACTTTGTTTGACTGTTTTCTTGTGACTCGGTGCTACCGAGGCGCAAGATGGATGCCAACACTTCCTGGTTTGGAGTGTTGACAGACAGTTGACATCCAATCAGCATGCAGCTCGTGCTCGTAATTGTACGGATTTCCGTACGCGTGCTGTAATTTGTCTCTAGATATCGCTATGATTTTCTCAGGAACTAGTGAACAGATTTACACCACCGTTCGGGCTGTAGCCCTGGCTAAAGGTCCCTATGGAAAATTGCATGGGGAAAACACCTTTTGGGACCCCCCCTTTTTTCTCGGCCCCCGCTTGACGAATCGCCCCAAACTTTAAGGGAAGGAGCGGAATGGGGCAGGACATTTTCTTGGAGAAATTCGCGAAGATTCATCCACCAGCGCCAAAGTTATTCCAAATAGAATGTTGTGGATTTCATATGGAAAGTTGGTCCTAACTATAACTACCTACTGGCGACCGCCAGTAGGATATATATATATATATATATATATATATATATATATATATATATATATATATATATATATATATATATATATATATTCACTGAAAAAAACATAGGTTTCAGCCACGTTATTGTTAGGAATTAGCATTTAAAAAACCTTCAGAAATTCACTGGAGTTTTAGCACAGTAAATGGATTAGTCATCATCAAAGCTTTATTCGATATACAGAATATCATAAAACCACATAAAAATATAAAATCACAATTCATTAACAATACATTTTAAAAATATTATAGTAAAAGACCTTTTGTGAATGGATTAGTACATACTGCTGAATGGGTCACTACAACAGTGCAACAGCAGTGACAGAGTGCTTGGTAGAAGTATAAGGATACAGACTGGGGAATTGAAGGTATAAAAGACAAGTGTGCAGGTAGATACAAGACTGCATGCATACTGTATAAGGGTTTGAAGCAATCCATGTCTTAAGGCATACTTTGCTGCATAATTACTGGCTACTGACTGAATCAATAGAATACTGTAAAGAAAGTGTCTGAGTGAATCTATAAGTGCTTGCGTTTTAATACAGTGAATGGATTAGTACATAGTGCTCAATGCTTTATTATTATTAAACAATAAAATTATTCTTCAGACATCTCATATTTTAACACAGCTTCTAAAAGGAGTTCATTTGGTACTTTTTCGAGATCATACTGCTGATTTGCCATTTCAGAGTTTATAGCTTCCAGTAACTCTACGTGATCCAGTGCTTCCAAAAAATCAGAATCATTGCTTTCATTTTCAAAATCACAGGTGATATCTGCAGTACTGATGTCCTCTAATTCAGTCTTGCTGCCTGTTATAGGTAGATTTTGTACTTCGATTAAACTGTTGCTCATTTTCAATGTGTCTTCGGTAATATTCTCCTCTTTATCCTTAACAAATCTGTTATGTTCTAGGTCCATGTACAAAAACATAAATACTTCACTTTAACAGTTTTCTTAGTACCTAATACAAAAGTAGGTTTATCAACTATTTTGGCCCAAAAAAATATTATGTAAATACCATTGTCTAATAACATTCCAACACTACAGTTTAAGTACTTCATAAGGTTATATAAATATAATTGCTTATAAACATATCCTGTTCTTAAGTTTTCGTAAAATTCAAAACCAGTTACTGCTTATGACTATGGAAAATGACTAAGGCTCTTATACTAAAATACAGTACTAAAAAATGTAGAATATGTCTATTCACCTTACCCCTTACAAACTAGTAAATGTATTTTAGTAAAATGCAAAGGATACTGTTGCTTGTCTAGAATACCACTGTGAATCTGTGTGTATTTAGGTACCATTCTCACACTAGTTTTTGAATACTTCATGTGTTTTCACACACATCAATCCCTAAACACCTATCTAATACTCACCTTTTAACATAATTAGAAATTAGTCATTGCTTATATAAGTTGAAAATACGCACAGCAACAGCTATAGAATGCCCCTTCAACACAAAGTATTGTGCATAATGAGGCCATATTTACATTTAGAAGAAAAGCTACACACAGTAACTTATCCTGTCCTTCTAAATATGAAAAAGTATTTGAAAACACACTCTGTGACGTATTTTATATTAAGCAATTTGGTCTCTTTTAATCCTGAACGTCCCTGGTCTCTACTAGCCAAGCATGTCTTTCTATTTAATACCATACAGGTGTGTTGCAGAGACCTGTTCTCAAGCCATGTCCCATTTGATACACTATGACATATTAGCCTACCACTATCTCACTGTGAGTAATACCTTGATCAATCTTCCCAACGCCTCAAGCGCCAGCACACCTTTCCGAGGGTAGCTTTACAATTTACAAATGTTAGCATTTTTTTAATTAAGAAGCATAGTAATAACAAATATTAATCAGTTTTTTTCTTCTATTGTAAACAATATGTTTTTATGTCTTCTATTTAGATGTTTTTAATCATGAGAATGCAAAAAACACAGTTTACCTAGTAACACTTTTTAAACTCTCCAACGTATGTAGATAATAATGACCTTATACGTGTTACTATGGAAATCGAAACCTTTACTGCTTCACAGTTTGTAACTTTTCCCAACACGTGCAGAAGTAAAACAGTTAAAAAGTCAGCACGTGTAAACTGTAGAACGTGACATCTACATAGGCGGAGCAAATCTTCCTTCCATAGACTATTAAAGAACCAAAAGCTATATAAACCACACCTACTGTGCAATTAGTTTCATTTTCGCGAGTTATTTCTGAGTCGCCAATCTGTGATGCAGGTTCCCTTTTCTAGCATCGGATTCTTCTTTTGCGTCAACAAACATATTCCAGAGTTGTAAGTTGTTTCAATATGGCATAGGCAGAGTAGTTATAATTTGTGGCTATTTGTCAATATTTAAACATTTCTATCTAGAAAAAAATTTTATTGCATGTTTTTAGCATTTTTTCTGTAGCATCAGCAGCTTGTTTTCAGAAACAGATAGATTACAACAAACATTGCTCCTTTTCTGGCTCCTTTCAGCTTATATATTGTGACTTTCTATATTATAATGTTGACACTGTACTTCGCTTGAGATGTGTTGGTGACCTGTTAGCGTAAACCCTAAACATTTACAATCAACGTCACCATCTTCCAGTTGTTACTGTGTTTTCCCCTAGAGATCATATACTGTTAATATGTATATTATAACATTAACAGTTATGCTGATCCCAGTGGAGTTCATGATACGTCGGCACAAAGAGTAAAGATATACAAGCAACGTCACCGGCTTTTGGTTTTTAGTCCTTTCCCCCCTTGTGATCATATACTGTGAAAATATATATATATTATAATTCTCACAGTCATTGATCTCAGAGGAGTTTATGACCCGTCGCCACGAAGATCAAACTTGTTCACCTCCCGGAGAAAAGAAGTTCAGTAAATAATTACCGCTTAAAAGTATTTCATTATGGATGTTCTGTTAAATAGATAACTTTATTTTCCTTTTCTTTTTACTGTAACAATGGTATCAATCATTATATTGTAAAAGATTGTCCTATTGTTACAGAGGAGGAATAGATTTTTCAGCGCTATCTGTAATATATATCTGTATATAATTATTTTTCAAGAAACATGTTTTACAAAATTGCAGAATAAAAAAATATAGCTTTAATATATACTTTGTTACTTTAAATATTTAATAAACCCTACATTTCTGAATGTTATTTTCTAATTTCTATTCTTATTTGTGGTTCCTATTCACCTTCTCCCTAAAGAATATATAGACCTCAGATAATGTAGTGCGGGAGTGTTTGCTGTAGCACTTCGATTCTACTTTATCTAAAAGTAACTGATGCCCTCTTACATTATCAACAATATGGGCAACATTTTTACAAACTGTAGCAGAAAAAAGGAGGGTGTGGCCACGCTTAACTGATATTTTATGAAATTCTATTTTCAACTCTCACCCCTTTCACATATACAGTGACAGTTTCTGAAGAACGTTTATTTGTATTTGCTTAATAAAAACTGTTTGAAACCTAGATTGAATTTTTGGCTGTGCAACCACACCTCCCCATCAGAAAAGTAAACACCACATTATAAGTAAATAGTACTCCTAAAAAGTATGTCACCCGCAAACTTGATTAAAAAAAACAGCGCAAGACACTGTCATTTTTCCGTCGGGTTTTATACACCACACGGCGGTTATATAAATGACCCTTGAAACATATAAAAACAATTTTTTCCCTCATAATCCCTCTCCACCACCACCTTATAAGTACAGAATTAATAGTCTTCCGAACCTGCCCTCTACTACTTTCTTTTCCCATACTCCTATGGAAGTGCGTCACAAAATCACTCACAACAGTGAACGTTCCCACCCAATAAGGAGCAAACTTGTGCTCGGAACACTTTAGCCAATAAAATGTCCATGTTGTTCCACAGAGGAGGAGGGAATGACTGCCAAGACCTCTACTTTTAATACTTCACAGACAATGAACATTAAGCTTCGTAAGGCCCCGCTTGGAACACGTTACCCTAATACTCCGCGAACAGGAAGGAATCGCTAATAACACTTTCACTTTCAACAGTTTACAGCCAATAAACATAAAGCTTAGGAAAGTCCTCCTTAAAACACGTCAGCCAATCAGATGTCCCTCCTACTCCGCAGAGCGGAAATGAATGGCTGACAACACTTCTACTTTCAATAGTTCGCAACCAACCAACATAATGCTCAGGAAAGTCCTCCATACAACATGAAAGCCAATTACATGTCCTTGCAACTCTCCGGAGCACAAGTGAATTACAGAAAATACTTCTACTTTCAATAGTTCACACCCAAATGAACATTAAGATTGTTGTTAGAGCACGTTAGCCAATTAAATGTTAAATTTGTATCATGCACACATACAGAACACTCCGTCCTACATATTAATAAATTGCCTGTAACAAAGTGACTGTATCTGAAACAAGAGTGAACACTGCCTAATAAATAAACATTATTCCACATTATATTAAAGAAAAGACGCAATACGTCGCATTGTTGTTTTCCCGATATAATTTCCACAGCCTACTGCATCCCCTTCCAACATGAGGGAAACCCCGGGACTTTGAGGGCCCCAGCGAACCCCTGCTATTTTTTTTATTATAAATTCCACTGACTTCTACGACTAACGGTTCCTATGGAAAAAACTTAAAACTCCACCAAGTAACTATTTCTATTAGCAACCTAGTGTGGTGAACTTTAACCCATGTGCTCACTAAACTGTTACATGAACTGTTACTATGGTAACAGGCAGAAAGCCTTTTGGTGGTAGAGTTGAAAGGTAACAGCTGTACAAAAACTGTTATATTTACCGTGGATCCTCTACAAGACAGAAAGGAAAGCAAAGTAAAACAAAACACTGCGTTTCAGATTTGCAACCCCCTTGTGCCACTTTCGCGTCCAAGGCCCCCCCCTACAAAACACTTTAATATTAAAAAGAGTTTAAATAAAGCATTTTAGAAATTATACGAAAGTTAAAAAGTATAGAAAGAGGCGAGCTTACATAAACACTTGAAGCACTAAAACAGTGCAAATGAGAACGCCTGTCAACTGAAAAACGTGACTTAAAAGTGGGAGGAGTGAGGGAGTGTTTGTCGTAGCACTTCTATTCTACTTTATCTGAAAGCAAATAAAGCCCAAACATTAAAAAAAAATGATGGGACAACACTTATATAATGTAAACTTAAGAAATGACTGCTTATGATAAAATAAAATAAATGTGGTCCAACGCGTGATACCAATGAATGAAAAATCAAAATTTGCATTTCACCCATATGATGAATATAAAAGACTCGATAAAAATATTTTGAAAACTTGTGCATATTTTTAAATACCTTTACAGTCAACAAACTCGTAAGCAGACTACACACTTTAAGTTAAAAACACCCTACCACAACTAGTTTTTGAAACGCATTGTAAAATAAAGTGTGTCACAAAATGGGCTACATACATGGTGAGTGTATCATAACGTCACATAGAAAAAAAAAGCCAATCAAAATTACAATGAGGAAGGTACACGTAACCACACAACAGCCAATCAATTTTTTTTCAAAATCTGCGCAAGGAAAGGGATTGGTCGCTAATACATCTTCTTACAATGCTTCACAACCAATCAAAAAGAGGTGTTGAAAGTATCTTTTTTTAACATATGAGCAAATCAGATAACCTTGCAAGTACACACAGCGAGAAGCAATTATTAAAGATGACTTGCTTTCACAAGACCCCGAAAGACTTCTTCCAGAATAACTACGCACTTCACTGCCAGACCCCATTTAATGATTATCCAGGCTCTCAAGCCTAAACACGTCACAAATCATCTCTCATCACTTTCTCTTCTTTTTTAGTGTATTATGTGAGGCAGACTGCGTGTCCCTATGCCTAGAGCCCTCGAAGGCCCTGGAGACTGCCACGCCCCAGGGCCAGCTTCTGCAGTGTCCTGGAGCCACAAGGCCCACTCCCAACATATAAAAGCCCCGGGGGGTGGTGGTAAATTAATCGAGGCTGAATACGTTAGTACAGCCCACTCCGCTTACACTACCAGGAAAACACAACAACACTACATGGCCCAGATTTCCATTGTAGTGATTTCTTAGTTCCAGGTCTAGTTGTCAGATCGGCACACACACTCCCTCATGGCTGGTATACACCCACACCACACCCATCCAGCACATACGTCACTACACACGTGACCCTACCCATACAAAAGCACGTGCTGTACGCCATTTTAGAGTTGCTCCCATCGCAAGCACTGTGATGGCCCGTCCTAATGGTTCGCACGCTTCATGTAGACCCAAACTACCGAACAAAGTGGACCACGTGCATGGCCTCTTTGGTCACTGAGTTAGTGGTACCCGAAGCACTGAGCGAGTGAAGAACCTACGATGATGATGATAGAGCACGAGTATGTCGTTAGCCATAGAGATATCAAGACTCGGCACCACATGTGAGACTTCTTAGTGGTAGAGCGGGACTGCATGATGTAGAAGGTGACCTGTCCATGAAAAGGTGAGCAGTGAGGCCTGGGTACGCATCAGAGGGAGTCGAAGGGCTGTAGCAGACTGGATAGAAAAAAGCAACGCAGTGATTTAGAAAAACGCAGTCTTATATAGTGTATCAAATTAGATGTATATAATTTTTTGCCAATAACAGGAACGTTTTTATAATCGCTCAAACGTCCGGAATATAAACTATACAAATAGTTCTTATAAATGTGAGAAGGAACATGTGTGAAAGGGCGATGTTATGCAAATCCACATTAAGATAGTAACAATGACCAATCATAACATCCTTCTTTTACTATCTTTTAGATGTAGAGCTTCAGGGTGCATTATGTCCCAGCACATGGTGAAAAACACACTGGTGACAGAAAGTTGAGCTACAAATATTCTTTGCAGTCACTCTGTCACTTCCTCTCTCCTTTGATAAAAAAATTACACACAATGTTAACTTCCTTTTTATCTTACAGGTTGTGTTTCAAAAATTGGCGTCCCCCCCAACACTTCTAAAACTCAATGTTCGGGGATTCTGCGATGATGCGTGGCCATCGTAACAACTTCTTAGAAAGCTGCTTCGACACGTAGTGCACCCTCTTTGAATCACTCCAATGGCACAAGGTGAGCAAAGAAGCTTGTTTCCGAAATGATGACGTCATCAGTCAAAGGAGAAAGTGGGACTATACTATTACTAACTCTTTATACTATCGTTCAGATCACTAAATTGGAGGGTGCACTATGAACTACCACGTGCTTGGACACAACGGAGGCAAAAGGTGAGCTATGAGTATTTTCTCCAGTATTAACTATTCCATTTATAACTTTCTCTCTCCCATGTTTTAATGTCGTTTTTTCTCTCTTTTTTTTCTCACTTTCTCTCACATGATTCCTCTTTCTCTTTTAAAGTTATGGTCGCTGCTGTCTACTCTGCCGTGTACAACCTTACCTAAGTACAAGTAGTGAACTCTTGGCCACAGTGAAGCCTGCTTCGACACTAGTGCACCCTCATTGAATCACGCCAATGGCACTAGGTGAGCAAATAAGCTTGTTCCCGAAACAATAACAAGTTATCTGTGAAAGGAGAGAGTGGGCAGTGTCCAGCACATTCACTACGTAGAAATATACAATTACCTCCGAGCAGTGAGAATAGATAGGTTACAACAGTCTGACTAACAGATCTACAAGCTTCTTGAGCCACTTTTGTGTCACTTTTAACATGGGAAAAGTAGCGCAAGGAGCTTGTAAATCTGCCTCTGACTTATCTATAAAAACACTCACCTCCAGACTCTGCGAGTCAATGAGATGCAACAGTCTAGGTACGCAGGGGCAGATCTACAAGAAAGTGCCGCAGCGTGGCACCGTAAGCCCTTTGGCTGCACCACGCTACGGCACTTTCAGAGCGTAGGAAAGTGACATATTTACAAGAATATGTTGCATTCCTGTGCTCTCCCCTCCGCTGGTGCACAAACAGTTGCCCTGCGCCGGTGCAGGCACCGTTGCACCATGGTGCAAGAATGCCTGAGCCAAGGGGAGATTGTTTTTGTGAACGAAGAGGCACTCTCCTGCACAAAAAATATCACTAAAGGCTTTTTTCCTCTTTCAATGCGTGTGTAGAATGCAGCACGCATTGAAAGAGGAGAAGAAACTAGGACAAATGAAAACATTTGTCCTCGTTGCGTCTTGCTATGCCACCTCTAGGGTGACATAGCATTCAGACGCATCTCCAGATTGACGATTTCTCGTAAATCTGGACAATGTATCTTGTTCCATGGTTGTTGAGTGGGAACACCCACAGCAACACCCATGAAACGCCCCTTCACCGCAAAGTGCTGCTTGTGAAGGGGCCATATTTACAAGGAGAGGAAAAGTCGCGCAGGTGGCTTTTCCTCTCGTAAATATAGAGGAGTCCCCTGCACCACCAGTGCATGACAAAAAGTGACGTACTGGTGGCACAGGGAGCTTGAAAACTGCCCTGCAATATCGAGAACTCGCCGCTCTGCAGTGGGAGTGTATGTAATATACTACTTTGGAAGAAAAACAGCGCACAAACACCTCCTTACAGTGGAAGTTAAAAAAATACATTATCCTGAGTATACAAATAAATAAAGCGAAAATATATGTGTGCAGTTGTTTGTACTATGCTATTACAAAGTCTATATTCTATCTTTCAGATCACTAAACTGGAGGGTGCACTATGAACCAGCACGTGCTTAGACACACAACTGAGGCAAAAGGTGAGCTACTAATATTTTCTCCAGTACTAACAGCTCCATTTATAACTTTCTCTCTCCCATCTTTTAATGTCGTTTTTTCTCTCTTTCTCTTTCTCTCTCACATAATTTCTCTTCCTCTTTTAAAGTTATGGATGCTGCTGTCTACTCTGACGTGTAGAACCAAAGCTAAGTTGAAGTTGTGAATTCTGCTGGCCACAGTGTTTAGACACGGTAAGCAGAGCGGCCTAGATATACAATACCTCAGATTAAGTGCATTACAAATAAAAGAGCTTATTTACAAGCCCCTTGCACCACTTTTGCGTCACTTTCAACATGAAAAAAGTAACACAAAAGTGGCGCAAGACTCTTGTAAATAAGCCCTAAAGAATATTGTCCTGCACAATGACTTGATCTCTCAACTAATTCTGTCTCATCTCTGAATCATTTTAAAGACCTGTCGATCTGTAATTTAAATCTGACGCAGTAGGCACTTCCATACAGACACCGCTCCAACGCGGGCCTATAATACAAGTGAAATGTACCAGGCACACTGCACAAGTAAAATCCTAGTGTTACCTTGACTTGTAATGTTTGACCTCATTTAGTCACATCGGTCTAATTTTAAACACTAATTTTCTTTTTTATTTTGCAGATTACCTACCGTACGTCTATTGGAGTCCACATCACATTTTGTTTATTATATTGTTTATTAAAGTTATGTTTCTAGTTCTTTATTGTATTGTTATCTTTAAGTTACGTTTCCAGTTATTTATTGTTGTTTTAATAAAAGTTCATTAAAAAAATATATACGTCTTTTTTTTTCGGGGGGGTAGCAGTCCCCAACAGAAATTATATTTATAGTATAATTCTGTTTGAAGTATAATTCTGAGACTAACTCTTGATCAGATCTGTACCAGAGTCTATAGCTACAACTAACGGTTCCAATCCAAAACTTTAAAAGTACAACGCCATTAACAACATAGTGTGGTGAACTTCTAACCTCTGTGCTCACATAAGTGTTCCATGAACTGTTACTATGGTAACAGGCAGGAAGCCGTTTGGGGGTAGGGTTGAAAGGTACTGGCTGTAAAAAAACTATGATATTTACCCTGGACCCTCTACAAGACAGAAAGTAAAGCATAGTAAAACAACACACTATACCAGATTTACAACCCCCTTGCTCCACTTTCGCGTCCAAGGCCCCCGCCCCCTACAAAATTAAAAGTGTGTGGGCCTCAATGACGCCCCTCAAACCCCGGAAACAACCACCCCCCCAGAGATTTCTGTATTGTGTGAAGGGGGCTGCGTGGCCCTCTGCCTGGTGCCCTCGAGAGCCCTGGAGACCGCCAAGCCCAGAGCCGGTTCTTGCAGTATCCCGGGGTGCCTACCCCTGGTACACTGCTGTTTGCTATGAGAGGGCGGAAGTCTCCCGGCTCCCGCCCTCCCATAACAATCTTAGTTTGAATTTTGAAAGACAGAGCAGTGAAATCTGTTCTCACTTTCAAAATCCAAACAAGATTGCATTTCCACGTGCAAGTTAGCATCTCCCCATGTGTAAAAGCAATGCCGGCTCCCAAAGAACGCGGAAAGCCAGCCGGACCGTGGGGGCATAGTGGCTCCCCTCACGGTCCCCAACATTTCTTTATAAGAACCGGGGGATACGATCCCCAGGAATATTAGAAAGATCTGATAGGAGGTATTTTTTTAACAGAAAAAGTAAAAGTTGCGCACCCAGCTCAGTGCGGCCCCCTGTTGTGCACGCCCTGGATGCACAATTCATAATCTGTATAAAGCGCAACTCCAGCACCTTTGGTATACAACTTCTACGCATTTGGGAGCCGGCATTACTTGTCCAGAGCAGGAACTACTAACATGCACCTCCCCATGTAGAAAAGCAATCTGATTTAGATTCTGAAAGACAAAACATATTTCCTTGCTATGGGAGGGCGAGATGGGCACCCCGGAACACTGCAAAATCCGGCCCTCCCACAATACATAAATCCCCGGGCAGAGGTGGTCCGCGGGGCTTTGAAGAGCATACCATTTTACCGTAAAAAAAAAAAATAGCCCCTATCACTAATTTCTATTATCCCCGGGGACCCCATTCCCGGGGCTTACAAGAAACGTTGGGGGCCATAGAGGGATTCCTAATGCCCCCACGGTCCCAGTCAGCTCCCTGCATCCTCGGGAGCCGGCATTGCTTTTCCTCAGGAAGAACAACTAACATGCTGCTCCCCCTGAGAAAAAGCAATCTGCTTTCCTATTTGGGACAGAGAGCAGTTTAACCTGCTCTCTCTTCCTAATAGGAAAGCAGTTTCCAATGACAGGGTGGGAACCATGAGGCCCCCACCCTGACATTGCAAACGGCAGTGTCCCAGGGAAGTGCACCCCGGGACACTGCAGGAGCTGGCCCTGGGGGGTGGCAGTCCACAGGTTCATCTTGGGCTCCAGGAGGGGGGCCACGCGGCCCCCTCTGACACTTTCAAGTGGCGGACCCCGGAGCTGGGGGGGCCTCAGAGCCCCCCTCAATTAATATTTTAAATCCCCGGCGGGTGTCGCTCCCCGGGACTGGGGGGGCCTTAGACCCCACCTCAATTAATATTTTAAAGCCCCGGGCTGTGCCGGTTCCCGGGGCTGGGGGGTCCTTAGAGCCCCCCTTAATTAATATTTTAAAGCCCCGAAAGGTGGGAGTGGAGGTCCCCGGGGCTAGGGGGACCTAAGAGCCCCCTCACACATATACATTTACATTTACTACGGGGGGCGATAAGCCCCAACCGCACATCTATTTAAAAAAAGCACCAGGGATAGCGGTCCCTGGGGCTGGGGGGCTCCTCTGGGCCCCCATTATAATAAACTACATTGCCCCTGGGACTTCGCCCCCCCCGGCGGCTAATTAGCACTAAAGCGGGCTTCAGGTTTTCTTTTTTTTCCACGCCATACGCGTATCCTACGCGCACCCCGCGATTTAAAAAAAATAACAATATTTTTTTTAGGCTTTGGGGGTCCTTGTGGGACACCCTGAGCAGGCCTAGGGGGTCAGGGTGTTTCTATCCTGCCCCATTTGCATCTTTTGCGCACTTGTCGTTCCAGTTTTTTTGTGCCTCGGTTCTACCGAGACAGAAGATGGCTGCCAACACTTCCTGGTTTGGAGTGTTGACAGACAGTTGACAGCCAATTAGCATGCAGCACGTGCTCGTAAGGATACGCGTATAATCCTCGTACAGTACTTTGTCCATAGATATATCTATGATTTTATTTTTGATTTTCTGAGGAACTACTGCACGGATTTACACCATTTAACAAAAAGCGTCATCTGCGAACCAAACTCTACCTTTTTGCCAAATTTGGTGTAATTCCGTTCAGAAGTTCGGGTTGTAGCCCGTCTTAAAGGTCCCTATGTAAAATTGCATGGGGAAAACACATTACGGGACCCCCTTTTTTCTTGGCCCCCGCATCACCAATCACCCCCAAACTTTCGGGGAAGGACCGGGGTAGAGCAGGCCATCTTCATGGAGAATTTCGCCAAGATTCGTCCACTGGCACCAACGTTATACCAAATAGAATGTTGCGGATTTCCTATGGAAACTAGGTCCTAACTATAACTACCTACTGGCGACCGCCAGTAGGTAATATATATATATATATAGATATAGATATAGATACATAGATATATATATTATTGCAGGGATTCTGCACATATACAGAACTACGTGCAAGAAACCAGGACATCGGTGTACAGTGGTGTACCAACCGCCCACCTTAGTGCCGAGAACCCCAATCCGACTAGCTATAGTGTCTCATTCGTTCTCCGTACTACAGCGAAGCTACCAATGATTAGACATTCTAGAACATGTAACTCAGACTCTCTCAGTAATCGCAGGAGCAAGAACACCCTTTCATCAACTCACTCATTCTTGTCCACAACGTGAGACACAGTATAGTTTAAAATGTTTATTTTAACTAACATGCTCTATAATGCAGTACACAGGCCAATACTAGCAGCAAAATGTATAAACTCAATATAGTGAGCATTGTTACAATTCCATAAAATATGAACGGGGATATCATTTTATAAAGCTAGTGGAAAAAAGTTATACCGTGCCTGCCGGTCTGCCGGTCCCGTTCCCGCGCCTCCTGATCGCGGCCCCGCCCCCTCGCCAGACGATTGGGCAACCCTTCCCGCCTCCCAGCTGACCCGCCCTCCCTGCTCCCCTCTTATGACGCCCCCTGAGCGACCGCGCAGCGGACGCGCGCAGCGGGAGCACCGAATGAGCGCCGAAGGTGCGCCAAAGGTAAGCCCGCCTGCGCCCGTCCACGCCTGGACCGCGCCCAGTGCCAGGACCCCTGGCCCCCACCGCCGAAAGCCGACCAGACGGACCTACGACGCCACCGAACTCAACGCACTCAACACCGGCCGAACCCCGGGTTGCCACCGAGCCACACCGAGACGCACCCACGGACCCTTCAGCTGCCACTCCTGCAAGTTCACCTGCAACCGGACCCACGCCACACCAGCTCCCACCAAGCCGATTGCCAGCAGCATCCTGCTCAACACCCGCTCCGTCCACAGACACGCCGTCGAGCTCTGGAACCTGCTCGACACCACAGACCCAGACGTCGCCTTCCTCACGGAAACCTGGATGAACGCCTCTTCCGCGCCCGACATCGCCATCGCCATCCCAGAGGGTTACAAGATCACCCGGAGAGACCGCGCCAACCAGACAGGAGGAGGCATCGCCATCATCCACAGGAACACCATCCGCATCACGACCAACACCGACGACACCCTCGCACCCGCCGAACACCTGCACTTCCAGATCCACGTCAACCCCAAGACCACCCTCAGAGGCACCCTCATCTACAGACCCCCGGGACCACGCACACAATTCAGCGAGGACATCGCCGACTTCGTCAGCCCGCACGCCCTCCCCTCCGCTGACTACATCCTCCTCGGGGACCTCAACTTCCACCTGGAGAGCAATAACGACCGCAACACCACCACCCTGCTGGACAACCTCGCCAACCTCGGACTCAAGCAACTGGTGACCACCCCCACACACTACGCCGGACACACGCTCGACCCGATCTTCTCTTCCAGCAAGGACATCGCCTTCAGCCACGCCACGGGACTCCACTGGACGGACCACAGCTGCGTCCACTTCAGCTTCAGAAGGACCACGCTCCACCATCACCAGCAACAGGCTCCCCGCAGAAGCTGGAACAAGATCACTGCAGACCAGCTCGCGACTTCCCTGAGCAAGAACCCCCCCACCAGCACTACTAACCCCAGCCAAGCAGCCACCAACCTCACGAAATGGATCAGCGACTGCGCAGACGACCTCGCCCCGCTGAAGACCCCGCCGAGCAGACCCGGCAGCAAGAAAGCCCCATGGTTTAACGACGAACTCAAGAGCTCCAAGAAGAACTGCAGAGCACTCGAGAAAAACTGGCGCAGAGACCCAACACCGGACAACATGACTGCCCTCAAGCTCGCCACCTGAAAACACCACCAGCTGATCCACGCCACCAAGAAAACCGCATTCAAGGAACGACTGGACAACAACGCACACAACAGCAAGGAACTCTTCAACATCGTGAAAGAGCTCTCCAACCCCAACGCCGGAAACAACGACATCACCCCTTCGCAAGACCTCTGCTACTCCCTCGCCTCCTACTTCCACAACAAGATCGCGGACATACACAACAGCTTCAACACTCAACCGACGCACGCCACGACCGAACCACCGCCCCCCACCACCACCCTCCGCGCCTGGACTCCGATCAGCACCGAAGACACCATCCGCACGATGAACTCCATCCACTCCGGATCTCCGACAGACCCCTGCCCTCACCACGTCTTCAACAAGGCCGACGCTGTCATCGCACCCCACCTGCGGGACATCATCAACACCTCCTTCGACATCACCACCTTCCCGGAGAGCTTCCCGGAGAGCTGGAAGCATGCCGAACTCAGTGCTCTACTCAAGAAACCATCAGCAGACCCAACCGACCTCAAGAACTACCGCCCCATCTCGCTGCTCCCGTTTCCGGCCAAAGTCATCGAGAAGACAGTCAACAAGCAACTGGCCGCCTTCCTCGAGACGAACGGCTCCCTCGACCACTCACAGTCTGGCTTCCGGGCCAACCACAGCACCGAGACCGCCCTGATGGCAGCAACCGATGACATCCGAGCCCTGCTCGACAACGGAGAAACAGCGGCCCTCATCCTCCTGGACCTCTCGGCGGCCTTCGACACTGTCTGCCACCGTACCCTAGTACAGCGCCTCAGAAACGTCGGAATCCAGGAGAAGGCACTGGAATGGATCACCTCCTTCCTCGCTGGAAGGACACAGAGGGTCCGCCTCCCCCCGTTCAGATCAGAGGCCACCGAAGTCATCTGCGGCGTTCCTCAAGGCTCCTCGCTCAGTCCAACCCTCTTCAACGTCTACATGAGCCCCCTCGCAGCCATCGCACGCCAGCACAACCTGAACATCATCTCCTACGCCGACGACACCCAGCTGATCCTCTCCCTCACTAACGACCCCGCCACCGCCAGAGCCAACCTGCACGAAGGGATGACAGACGTAGCCAACTGGATGTCGAACAGCCGCCTGAAACTGAACTCGGACAAGACGGAAGTCCTCATCCTGGGATGCTCACCCTCCGCCCTGGGCAGCGCACCCAAACCAACCGACCACGCACGCAACCTGGGCTTCATCCTGGACTCCTCCCTCTCCATGACCAGACAAGTCAACGCCGTCTCCTCGTCGTGCTTCAACATCCTGCGCATGCTACGCAAGATCTTCCGATGGATCCCCACCGAGACCAGGAAGACGGTCACCCAGGCCCTCGTCACCAGCCGTCTGGACTACGGCAACTCCCTCTACGCCGGAACCACCGCCAAATTCCAGAAAAGACTCCAGCGGATCCAGAACACCTCGGCACGACTCATCCTGGACATCCCCCGCCGTAGCCACATCTCCGGACACCTGAGAGACCTGCACTGGCTCCCGGTCAACAAGAGGATCACCTTCCGGCTCCTCACCCACACACACAAAGCCCTACACAACCAAGGACCAGAATACCTCAACAGCCGCCTCAACTTCTACGCTCCCAAACGCCAGCTTCGATCGACCAGCCACGCCCTCGCCGCCGTCCCCCGCATCCGAAGAGCCACCACAGGAGGAAGGTCCTTCTCCTACCTGGCCGCCAAGACTTGGAACTCCCTTCCGACCCACCTCCGCCTGACCCAGGACCACCTCGCCTTCAGGAAGCAGCTCAAGACCTGGCTGTTCGAGCAGTAGCGGACCCCCTCCCCCCAGCGCCTTGAGACCCTCCGGGTGAGTAGTGCGCTATATAAATGCTTTGATTGATTGATTGATTGATTGATTGCCTTACCACCCTCCCCGTGCTTGACACACGTTTATCATAACTATAGAAGACCTCTGGGCTTTGTCAGGGGGACCCCATACCTCCAGGTTCAGATGTAAGGGATTACATTTCTGGACAAACACAGTTCTTCTCTTCAGAAGGATTTTCTTCAAGTGTCTTAACATGCCAAAAATACAATATTAAAAGCACCCGATTTTCAGAAGTGCACCTGTAGCAGTATTATGTCTAACATGCATGGGACTGACCAACAGCAGATTAACGGAGCACATTGTTTTTTTAACTTGAATATGCTGTGCAGACAGAGCCTCAGAGCACAAGAGAAGTGAAGGGTAGACGGTTCTCATGTGAGAGAGCACAGGCAGAGGAGTTATCCAAAAGAAAGGCATGTAGAAACGTGTGCAAAAAGAGGTAACATGGCAGCCAAGCTTATACTAACTTATGCTAATTTAGCAATTTAGGTAGTGTACCCATAACATCACTACAATATATATAGTAATTCCTTACAATCATGCTATAAAAAACTAATGTTAACATACATTTTGACCTTTTTTAAATTACTAACTTATGAAATAGTACTCTTCATGAAAATGTCGTAAAGCATACCTGCCATGTAATGACTTTCAATGTAAACTCATCAATGTAATGAAAGCATACCCTTTTAAATATCTCAAGTTTGAGTATATGACTTGGAAAATGATGTAATTTAGGACAATCTGATAGGAGCTCTGACAGAGAAACGGGATCCAGATTTTTTGTTGATGTAGTGCGCTATTGAAGATGATTATGCTTCGGGGATTATTATATTATTTTACCAAACTCCCTGTGGTAGTACCATCACTTGCTTTTAAAGACTTAGAGTCACATTTGCTAAACTTTCACACAACGCAGGGCCCTAAGCAATGCTTCGCTGCGTTGTGTTAATGGGAGAGAGCAGAAATGCTCCATATTTACAAACACATAGAACATTTTTGCGCTCTCCGTACGCTGGCGCATTGTGTGCAGCCTGGCACCAACACAGGCACCATTGCGCAAGGGTGGTAGCTTTACAGGCAAGATAGTTTTTATGCAGGAAGGGACACCTTCCTGCACAAAAACAATCCTAAGAGGCATTTTCCTCTTTCTATACGTGCTGCAGAATGCAACACACGTGCAATAGAGGAATAAGGAGGAGAAATAAAGATATTGCTCCTTGTTGTGCTTCACTTGGGAAGGCCTAGGATTTTGACACATTCGCAGATTTACTAGTGTTCATAGATGAATGCACTGGGATATCCATGCTCCACCCATGGAATGCCTCCCAAGTGCAAATGTAGAGTAATGCAGCCCAAGTAGCTGCGTTACGTTTCCTTACAAGGCCAAGCAAATCAACTCTTGCATCTCTTTGACAATATTACTGAAGCCTTTGTGTTGTCCTTGCATCGCCTTGCACAAGTAAATATAGGCCCTTCTGCTAGCTTTCATATGGGAAAATATTAGAAGAAGAATGCCAAAGGAAGATAACAGTGCCACTCTGTGAATGTGAACTAAAGGTTCCAGACATTAAGAGCTACTACCTAGCTACTGAGTTGGTGTGGATTTCTAGAGAGATGGCCCGAGGCATGAAAAGTCAATCTCAATATCCACGTTCTGGTGCATGTTACACAATACTCTTGGAGGAGAATTCTTATGTAGTATGTGTCCCTTTTGTTATATCTTTCTTTCTTTCCTTCATTCTTTCTTTCTTTCTCTATTCCTTTCTTTCCTTCCTTCTTTCTTTTTCTTTCTTTGTTTCTTTGTTTCTTTGTTTGTTTGTTTGTTTGTTTGTTTCTTTCTTGCACCTGCATCCATTAAGGGCACCTTCCGAGCTGAGAAAGAGAACTCTGCTACCAGCTTAGGGTAATAGGTGGACTTTGAGCGGTTTCTTAAAGTTTAGGTGACTCAGCTCTGTTATTTGTGCAGTAAAGGGGAGAAGATTCCTTAGTTTAGGGTCACCATGTTAGAAAGCATGACCACTCATTCTTGTATATGAAAGAGGAGCATGGAAGAGGAGGGGTAAGCCTAGCCTTGGTAGAAACTCGTTTCAGAGAATGTTTCCTAAAGGCCTGATCTATTGAGGTCACTGTATGATTTGTGCATAATGCCCAAGACTTTGGAAGAAACTTTGCTTCACTCAAGCCTATGTAGATCTTCCCAGGCTCAGATTGGATGGAATTTCTTAAACCCTGTAGTAGCTCTGATGGCCATGATTTGAATCTGTTAGAGTATGTTTAGTTACCCCTCAGTGACTCCTAAGTACAGGCTGTTGCAATAATTTGGTCGGAGCAAGACACATACAGATAGAGATTAAGCATGCAGAGCTTTAAGAAGGAAAGGGAGAACATGCATTCTTAAGCACAAGTAGGAACAAGAATGCCTCAAAATTGTGGCCCTTAATTAGTTACGCTTCCAGCGTAACAACTTATAGTTCACGGCCAACCAAATAAAAATACTGCATGGTGTTTCGAGTACCTGGAACCGCCGAGACAAGTGGCTTTGCCCACACTCCTGACATTAGGCAAGGGGAGGAAATCTGTGACCCAGCTGTGCTCCATTCAGAGGGTCTCAGAGTGTTGAGGGTGGAGTGAGGGTAGGATATGTAGGGAGGGTGACATTGGTATGGAGTTCTCTGTTTAAGATTCAGATAAGAGAAAGCATAAGCAGTTAAAGTGTCCAGAAAATCCCACTTTAAACTATTACAATGTGAAATTGTTACAGTTTAATTATCTCCATTACGCCTATCTTATCCCCAGACATCTTAGTAAAATATAAAGGCGTGTCCAATACTTGCCAAGGATATCATGGCGCAGACGTCTAATTTTACTGCATGGTTTGTATTTGCTGTGAGACACTACTCATTATGAAGAGTGAGGCAGAAAATCATTGTCTATAACAAGCATAACTGGCCTTTATAAGCCTAACAGCTTCCTGATACCTATCCAGCCTAGAACTAAGAAGGTGTGAGATGAATGGTTATTTTTAGGTCTAGTAATGGATATTGATAAGTGGTAGATAGCCATGGCCAGGAAGGAGGTGATTGCTCCTTGCGCTGAGTTGAGTGGGCATCACTTCTAAATGGGTAAGTAGTAGCAGTGTGGTGTGTGGCAACGGTTGTTAATTTGTGAAACAATAAGTGCCAGGGCCCTCATCAGGAGGAAACAGCAGCCTGTACAGATATGGTACGTTCATTAGGGCACTTGGGCTATGCCCCACTACTCAAAACAAGCATTGCACATGCACCGTCACTCACTCACAATCACATTCACAATCCTATTCGACCCCAGATGGGCTGGCCGACCACCTGACCACGCCCGCACGAGGCAGTCGGCTCAGAAGGGGGGCGGGGCAGCAGGAGTTCAATTAGTGAAAGTGAAGTGATGACATCGTCGTCAGGTGGTCGACGGAGCATACAGCAAGAGTGCCCGAACATGCGCACTACGCTGCTCATTAGAAGAGCACGGGTTGTTCCATGCCGCAGCCCCCGGTCTCCTAATGAGCGGCAAGTATCACTGCTCAAGCCAATCCTGACACACATGGTACTTGCCAGCCAGCCAGGAGGGAGTCTGACGTCGGAGCCTCCTCGAGGCAGACACACCTCGTCGTGTTCACTGCGACAGGATGGCTGCTGATGTCGAAGACGCCCTGGCAGTAAGTGAACATACCACCACTGTTGCGCATCCAGCCACCCTGGCCACATGTAGTGCATGCACCGAGCCCATATCGGCCCGTATGCTGGCATCCTACGAGCTTGGGCAACACGCTCACGACAGCACCTGGCACAGAGGGCAGGCCATCCACAAGGGGCACCCTGGCTCACATCGAAGTACCTGCAGGCCCTTGTGTGCTCCAAAAAGATTGCATTCTGTATGGTGTCAAGCCTTTCCGCTCGGTATCCGGCGTCAACCCGTAGCGAACCTTTGTGGTTACATTAGACTCGGCACTTAAGCAGCGGCACATGGGTGTAGCGCAGCACTTCCTGCCTTTGGCAGTTTGCCACTGGGGCAGAACAACCCCCTGACTCCTGGCCCCCAACAGCTGATCACCCTCCGAAGCCACCTGCGCCACCACTGACTGGACCCGGCTCTCCAGCACCATCGATCCGTGGCACCCGCGGGCATCCAGAGCCGTGGCGGGTCATCCTTTGCGTGGACCTGCCAGAGCCACTGGAACACCAGCTCGCCAGTAACTACCGTCCAGCCATCTCCGGTGGCAGCAAGGAAGCAATAAACAGCAGCCCAAGTAGGAATGTTTTCATGTCTCAGCAGCTGGGCTTTGGGACGAGAGAGGGCAACCCGGCAGTGACAGGCTTCTGCACTCGCTGCTAACCCTGGGCTTAAAACTACGCTACGCTAACGGAACATGCAAAGTTTGTACTAATTCGTACTTTGCAAATTGCACGTAGTACAGTACCAAAATTGTGCTTAATCACGTAGTGTAGCATCTAAATCAACAATATCCTCAGATGCTTTGAAAAAACAATTTTACATGCTTAACAGCATATAACCAATTCACAAAAATGAACTTTTACAATGAAAACATTAGGCAATGAGAGAGCTGACGATTTTGGGGTCCCCCCCTAACCTAGGGGGAGGACCAAGCAGATGCCTTGAACAGAAAGAGCATAAACAAAAAGCACATTTTGTTGAACTTCAGTGGTGGTCCCATCATTTTAGGACCACCCCAAGCATAGTTATTGGCAAAAAAACAATCCCAACCAAAGGCCCTGCAAAGCATTATGGGACGAGATTAGCAGTGGGCAGTGAATATTATAGTATCCAATATCAAAATAATTCTACAAAGAGCTGCAGTTCACCTAGTTGTTACTAGATGTCCCTCACGAGTCAAATGCAAAGCATTGAAATTATTCTTACATCAAGCTGCAGTTCCACAAGTCGTTACTAGATGTCCCTCACGAGTCAAATGCAAAACCATTGAAACCCTTTCATCAAGCATTTGCATTTGACTTGTGAGGGACATCTAGTAACCACCAGGGTATGTAACGTTTACAACGAAATTTTTACAACGCACTACCATTACAACGCAGGCATTACCACGCATACCATTACAATGCATTGCGCTGGGGGGCGCTCTAGGATAGGTAATAAGTTTAATTTTCTATCCAACACCTTCCCTAGTGTCCACGGGGACTGGAGTTGGAATAGAAAATTATACTTACCACTATCCAGCACCTCTAAGCGCTATGCGTTGTAATGGTATGCGTGGTAAAAACCGCGTTGTAAAGGTATGCGTGGTAAAAGTATGCGTTGTAACGTCATACATCCAACCACCAGTTGAACTGCAGCTCTTTGTAGAAATCTTTTGAAATTGTATACTATATAATATTCACTTCCCACTGCTAATCTCATCCCATAATGCTTTGCAGGGCCTTTGGTTGGGAATGTTTTTTTGCCAATAACTGTGTTTGGGTTGGTCCTAAGAGGATGGGAACACCACTAAATTGTTCAATAAGATGTGCTTTTTTATTGTGCTAAGGTATGCGTGGTAAAAGTATGCGTTGTAACGTCATACATCCAACCACCAGTTGAACTGCAGCTCTTTGTAGAAATCTTTTGATATTGCATACTATATAATATTCACTTCCCACTGCTAATCTCATCCCATAATGCTTTGCAGGGCCTTTGGTTGGGAATGTTTTTTTGCCAATAACTGTGTTTGGGTTGGTCCTAAGAGGATGGGAACACCACTAAATCGTTCAATAAGATGTGCTTTTTTATTTTCAAGGCATCTGTTTGGTACTCTCCCTAGGTTAGGGAGGATCCCAAAATCATCACATCTCCCACTGCTTGTACTATGTAAATGTAAATGTAGTTGAGCTTATATAGCGCACAGCTACCCGCAGTGGGTTTCCCGGCGCTTGCTTAGGGAACCCTTCCTGGTATTCCCCTGTGAGATAGCAGGGTATCCACAAGGTGAAAGTCAGGCATCCCGCCGCGAGGGGCCGTTGTGGAGATTAAGCAAGCTATTGCCCAGAGTCGCAGAGTGTGAACCCGTGAGTCGAGGAGGCACCGGGGCGAGAATTATCGAGTCCGTGGAATTTTTAGCCCAAGACCCCACCGAGGCGGGGAATTGAACCCTGGTCCAGGACCGATCTCAGCTTCCGGGTCTGCTGCCTCTAACCCCTGAGCCACACTTCTCCACACTACTCCACTCTACTATATGCACTTTATCATATAAAGATAGAGACACTTATTTTATCATATCTGGTCCTGTACAGGAAGCCATTTGCAATTATTTTGCAATTTTTTCACAGTGCAGACAAGTACACAGTGTCCTCAGCTACGCTACGCAGACTACATGTACTACGCGAAGTTCAAAGTATATTACGTGAAGCTACGTGTAGTGCTGCTACAGTGGGCATTGTGCCATGCCAGTGGTCTGTGTAGTGCTGTTAGTGACCGCAGTTTATGCTTTCATATATTGTATTTTATAACATATCCGAGCGCTAAGAAGAAGCATAAAGCAGCACGCAGGCGCTTTTTAAAACACCCAAATGACGAGATATGAAAATAGAACAGACGGTCTGCCTCACCTTGCTATCCCGTGCCAGCTGAACTGTCTCCTTTATTAAACACAGAAGTTTAAGCGTAGGACGCGGTAGTCATGACTGGCAGGGTGTCCTCAGTGCCTCAGGGCCCTCCAAAGATACCAGGATGGCAGCAAGTCATGCATGCTGTCCTGACACTGGGAGTTCGGAAGCACGGCGCCCTTGGTACCATGGTGGAACAGATGCTGCGGTTGGCACATGAGAGGGTGATGGGGCCTGAACTGTTAAACCTCCACCTGATACCCCTGGTCTCCAACCAATAAAGCAAGAACGTTTGCTTGAAAATGCACCATTTGTCCACTCTTTTTAAAAAAAATTCTCAGGGGGAGAAACCCCTGGAACCCCTTGTCCATTGTTCAGTCTCGCTCCCTACGCTCACTTGCCACAGAGCAGTACGATTATTGATTTACGCTCCACCAATTTTAAATGTCACCAGCCGCCTTTGAGCCTGCACCATCCATTGCCCCTTCCAGTGCTGCCAATTACAGTACCAACACAACTACTAACCATCACACGCCTACAACTGTGACAGTTCATACTATTCAAGTCCCCATGTGGCAGGAACAGTAATTGCTGCAACTTTGTAAGCAATGCTGGATAGAAGCCTGGTTTGCCTTTCACATAATTGAACTATTAATAAGGCTGCAGTATCTGGTCTCCCCTCCTTCCCCGTTGGGTTTAGTTTCCTGGTAGTGAGGCCCTTGGATCCCTAAAGGCCATAAATGTTTATGATACCTGGCCCTGGAACATGGCTTAGTATACTTTAAAGCAGAATTTGGGATATTGCTTATCAACCATATTGTGCATGATTGGAACAACCAGAATGGTCACCGATTGTTATTGTTTTCTTTTGTTATCTTCATATAGAATCAGACTCAAAAACATGACTTTATAAGAACTCATACACACATGTAACGGAAATGTAAGACGGAGTGTATTAGACATGTGGGAAATGGTGTACTTTGTTAATGTGAAATTTCGTGGAATTCCATAAAAGGTTCTATGACAATTATGCTTTTAGAGTTAATTGTGGTTTGCAGGTTTCACGATTGATTCTTTACTTGTAAACTCACACTTTACTTAGCTCTTGTGAGCTACCGGCAGGAGACTGGTTCAAGCACAACTGCCTCTCAGTGGGATATTTTCCCTTTGAACGAGCCTCGCAGACGCAAAAAAGTACATCACCTTGTGTAATGAGATATTGCAAGAAATTTCTAAGAATATGAAGTTGCGATTTTCATCAGAATAATTTACATTTCACCCAGGCTTACAAGAATTGTCTTTTACTTGTTAGTATTTCATTTGATAATTTAACTAACACATTAACAAAACTTAAAACATATTTAACACCGTTATCTAATCTCAAAGAGATAAATATATGAGCAACACTCAACAAACTCAACAGTGTACAGACTAAAATGTACATTTCAACCAAAACTAATCTCACTAACGTGCGACATGCAGTAGTTGGCTGTATAAATATTGTCCTATAACACTGGCCTTTAAGAGAAAGTGTACATCCTCTGAAAGAGACCCAAACAGTGGCCTAAATCTAACATTCTATTACTGTTCACCAGATCTAGAAGAGAGTACATATTGCCTATGCAATCTGCCAAAGGGAACTTTATGCAAAACCAAATCAACACTTCCTCCAACTCTGCCCATTCACTCACTCGTCTGCGTAATTCTTCACTAACTTTACTAACATGTTTTATATTTATTAGAGGCAATATCGTACCTCATACCTACACAAGTGGCTCTCTTCAAATAATAATTTCAAAGCATTAGAATACCTTCTCTAACAAAAGCAAGATGGAATTGTATGCCATTGCCAAACAAATAAAACCCATTCAATGACTGCTGACAGCACAAAGACACAGCATAAAAATCAATGAGTTCACTTAGTACACCAGTATCTAGATCAGTATCTCAAGAAATGTTTCCAGATTCTTCAAAACCAGGGCAAATCACACTTCTCAGAAAACCCAGTCTTGACCCCAGCCTACTTTCTATCTGGTACCAAATTTCACCTGAAGCAAGTTATTATTGACAGAGAACAACTACCTACATACTACCAATCCGATATCCACAATGGGTGCAATATTGAAACAGCAACTCTGGAAATCCAGAATGATGGCCATCATATATTGAATGAAGGGAACTCCTGCTTACTCTTTTTTCTGGATCTGTATATGCCTTCAAAATGGTTGATAAGGGCAGGCTTATGTGTACCCAGAAACACTTAATGGGTTTTTGTGGCAGTCTAGTAAAATCTTACTCATTTATTCACAACAACTAACAACCAGTGGTGTTGATGGGGAGTTTTGTCTCAGGAAAGCCTGCAATGTTTTTGGTATCGCCAAGCCTGGTTTTCCTGTAACCTGAATATGGAACCAATGGTTTTAATCTTTGAAGATACAGGTCTGCCCATTCATCAAGATAGCAATCATGTGCAGTTGTATTTAAAATGGTCTCATCTCTGTGACATCCTGACCCTCCACTCATATCCAGTAAAAGTCCACACATGCATGTCACAACATTTTTTAAACCTTAACCCGCATATGATAGATTTACTCATCCCATCCAAGTACAGAACCAAATTTGCCCCCTTTCTTTTGAAAGTACTGGCAATGTAAGGCTTCTCATCATCACTCTCACCCTGAATAATATTATTGTGTCTTACCTTAGACTCTACCTTTACTGTTATGTTTCACATCCACTAGATTACCAAGTTTACAAAGTCCTTCCTTCAAAGACTCAAAAAAAATCAAGCATCTTCTTGGGAGGGGAATGACCCATGCATGGTAAATGGGTATGTACCTGTGCCTTCTGCTCCTTACTACATGTGAAACTGATATGCTGACTTTGTGTTTGGCCCCAGCATCATGTTAATCCAGTGGGCTAGTGTTGTATCCCTTAAACTTGTGTGTTCTTTATCTGTGTTTTGTCTCCAAGGTGCTGCTGTTGACCGGTGGCATTCTTACCCAAAGACTTAACCGGACAACAGCTTCACTCGAGATCTGTGATGTCGTGACACAAAAAGAGATAAAGCAGATGAAGGTAGGAGATGTTTAATCTACAGACCTCATCCAACAGTGGTGGGGCAGTAACTGTCAACTCGTGGAATTCTCTCACACGAATGTCTTCCAAAACGTAATGACAGTCACCTCATAACAATTGGCATGCTATGACACATTTCTCCATCCCATACAACAGAGTACATAAAAAAACATTATAAACAAATGAATGAAGAATGAATGAAAAATGTTTAAAGAAAAAAAATAACAGAGAGCAAAAATGTAGATCTCAAACAACATAAGCAAATAAATTCAGCATGTGAAACATATCACACCACAAAATCCTTGAGATAAGCGGGCTTCCTGCTATCCCTAATGCTTCTTCTGGGAACAGAAGGAGCACTACTAAATGACTTTCGCAAACCTGAAATACAGAATCCACTTACTCTAGGTTGTGATTTTAAAGTTGTGTTGTCAGAAGATTTAGACATCTGCCTTATAACAGAAACTCTACTCTTGTTCCATATGCGACCATCATGTGTCTTGACAGCATTTTTGAAACATTTGATCACTTGTAACTCCCTAGTGAATTTTGACAAAATCACCCACTCTGATGCCATTGTCAACATTTCTCACACACAGAAACAAAGTCTTCTTTTCTCTTGCATTGAATAACAATTTCTTTCTCTCTCCACAAAACAGGAGTATTGTCAACACAGCCTTTGTCCCAACACATCCATCCAGGACACACAAAGGTATCTACCTGTGAATAATTCAAAAGGAGTCTTACCAGTAGAGCCATGGGGTGAGAACCGATAACCCAGAAGTCTATTAGACAATTCTTTCTTCCAATCCAGGCCATTCACTCCTGCCAGTTGTATGCCTTCCTTTAAAGTTTTGATGACTCTCTCAATGGCACCATTGGTCTCTGGATGATAAAGTGCCGATTTTATGTGAACAAGCACTACACTCCTGCAAAAACGACTCCATCTCAAGAGAACAGAATTGCACTCCATTGTCTGTAAGTAAAACCTGGGAAAACTCTCTTTTCTAAATACAACCTCAGGAAACCTGATAACTGCAGCAGAAGAAATGCCCTGCACGCATGAAACTTCAACCCACCTGAAATATAGGTCTATGAGAAGGATGACATAAGGTGTGGCATGTTCACCTCTTATTGGCCCAAGAATATCCATTGCTACCTCTTCCCAAGGTTATTTGGACAGAGATCTGGAAACCATAGGTAGCTGATTGGTTTTAAGCCCCTTGTCACAAACTACACACTCAATGCAATCTCTAATTAAACACTCAACATCACGATCCAGTGAAGGCCACCAAAAATCTCTCAGAAGCCTCCCTCTTAACAATATCCATGTGACCTTCATGTGCTTAACATAATATTTTGCCTCTCAACTTTTCAGGAGGAATTAATCTTGTGCCTCTCAACAAAAACCCTCTGTCAACAGGAAGTTCGTTCATTATCCTCTCTGAGCTTCCTGCACACTCCTTGAGTTGAGATTTACACCTCATACCTGAACTGACAATATCTCTGATTTTGCACAAAGTCACATCCTAGTGAAGTTCATCCAATAACTCTTCTTCACCAATAGATCCTTCAGTCACCTCACACACACTCACACCCTCCTCATGATCCAGTTCATCACTGTTATCAGACTGGGTAACATCCATGTCAACAAGTCTAGATAAGCAGTCAGCAGAAAAGTTGCTTGCACCTGGAACATACTAGACAGTGAAGGAGAAGTCCTGCAAACCTACCACCCATCTCCATATAAAGGATGAAATGGAATCAAGTCCCTTCTTAGCAAATACTTCCCCTAAGGGTTTATGATCACTTTGCACACCAAATTTGATGCCCCAGAGAAATTGCTTAAACCTCATTATGGACCAGAACACAGCCAGCGACTCTGGTTCAATTACAGAATAGTTATGTTGTGCATCCCTGAGAGTTCTTGATATACATGCAATAAGATTTTCCTTTCCATTCCTGGTTTGAATAAGTAGAGCACCTAATACTTTACCACTTGCATCACAGACAATCTTGGTCTCAGACAAAGCCTCAAAAGAATGCAACGAAGGAGCGTTGCTTAACTCCTGCTTTATATTTGTGAATTTCTTGTTACATTCTACACACCACACAAAATCATTGTTCTTTTTTAACATATGATAAGTTCTACTTGCAAAATCTTTTATGAAAAGACAATAATATTCAACCGTTCCCAAAAAAGATGATTGTTCTTCTTTTGTCTTGGGTTCCTTCAAAGCTTGTATCGTATCCACAAGTTTATTCTTAGGTCTACATTCCTGTAGAAGTAACTTTATTGCCCAAATAGCTTACTTCATTGAAGCCAAATTTTTATTTTTCTGCTTTGAGTGTTAGATCAGCGTCCTGAAGCATCTGTAACACCTCAAAAACGCACTGGTCATGCTCTTCACTATTGGAACCATAAATAATTATGATGTCCTGATAACACTTTACACAAGGCTGATATTTCAAAATAACAGACATAATCCTCTGGAAAACTGCAGCAGCAGAAATGAATCCAAATGGCATCCTTTTAAAACGAAAGATGAGAAAAGGAGCTGTGAAGGCTGTAAAATCCTGAGAGCTCTTATGTAATTCGACCTGGTGGTAGGCCGACATCAGATCTAATGTACTAAATACTTTTGTACCGGAAAAGGTCGTGATAATTTCCTCTATATTGGGTAACAGGAATCTGTCAAACGCAACCTCTTTATTTAATGCCCTCAAGTACAAACAAAGGCGTGTGTCTCCATTGCCCTTGCGTGCAACGACAAAAGGAGCCAACCAGTCCGTAGCTTCAACCTCTTCGATGACTCCACACCCTGCCAACCTCTTGAGTTCGCTGTCAACCACTGCTTGCAAATGTATGGGAATCCTCCTCACCTTCGCCACAACAGGAGTGGCACAGTCTCTTAGTCGTATCTTGTGTTTATAACCAACTAACTTACCAGGTTTGTTTTTGAACAAATCACTGAATTCCTTGACAAACTTGTTATCATTACAATCAACCTGGTCAACTTGTATCTGTGGGTTTTTCCCTAGGTGTAAACTAACACCCAACTACTTCTGATGACACCAACCCAAAAGATCATCATCTTTGCAAGAAACGTAAATCTTTCCACGCGTACCTTTCCCACACACACCAATAGTTGCAACAAAATACCCCCAACACATCAATCTTGCTCCCACCATACCCTCCTGGTTGTATATCCATTTCAGTGAGAGACTTATTTTCTGGAAACAAACTCAATAGTGTTTGCCTAGAGATAATGGTGATGCGGGAACAAGAATCTAATTTCATCATGGTTTTCTTCCCATCAATACTAACTATTTATGATGGGCAATTGCTCCTGGACTCACTAACTTGCAACATAATCTCCTAGCAAGGTTCCTTGTTCCTGTCCTTATTATATCTTTTGTTTCTGTTCCTACAACACTTACTAAAATGTCATTTGATACCACAGGAGTTACAAACTTGGGACAAAGCAGGACATCATTTATCATTGGCTCTAGGTTCACCATAACCACACCTAAAACAAGTAACATTGAGATTCTGTTCCTTGCTCCTGGTGCCTCTAACCACAGAGAACTGTTTCACTTCTGGAACGTTTTGAGATTTGTCACAGTGTGCTTTGACCGCATTAACTTCTGTAGAATTATCTATATCAGAAGCACTAGAGGTACGTACCTCTTTTCCAGCCTTACGCTCACCAACATACTTCATCATATGCTCCACTTGCTTTGCAACAATAAGAACCTCTTCAAGAGGTGGCTCATCCTTCATCCAAAGTTCCTCGCATAACTTGTCACTGTTGCAGCGCAACACAAACTGATCTCTAATCCTGTCTTCTGTCGCACCCCCAAATTTGCACTTAGATGCCAATTTCCTCAAAGCAGTAACAAACTCTTCCACAAACTCATCCTTAACTTGACATCTTAAACCAAAATGATATCTTTCTAAAATTGTACTTACACATGGTAAATAATGACAATGTAACTTTGCAATCATATTTATTTAAGTCACGTGCCTCTGCGTGCGGAAGATCAGGTACGTTTTCTAATACATCTTGCCCCTCCACTCTTAAACAATGCAACAACAAAGCATGTTTGCCTTCAGCACTTAGATTTGGTCCACAGAATCTTGAATAGTTTACAAATACTTTTTTTCCACTTTGACCACCCTATAGATGGTTCCCCAGGTGAAGGAAGAAAAAAAGGGGGTGACGTTACATTCTGCATTTTCCTCTTTTGTTTAGAGTATCTGAACTGCACAATTTTCCATAAACAAAATTGATGTCACTTTTAGTATTTATAAAGTAGTTGTAAACTCATGTGCCAACTAATTACATAAAAAATACATGCTTATGTAACGTTAATACATTTCGTTAGTTTTTTTAACAATATAGGCCGGCCACTCAGATCATCAGCTAGTTTGTCCCATTTTTCAGAATGACATTGGTTAACTAAAAGCTGGAGGGTGAATTCATTGTTCCTCTGTGCTACCAATTATCCAAAATACTGAACATGAAATTCTTTTGAGATAAATTGCACTTTCCACAAATGAGTTGGAGGGCGAAGAGTAATTCCTCCGAACTAGACTCTGAGCACTCCAAATCTTAAATAAATCAATGCTATATCACTTCCTGTTGCTTGTGCGCACTAGTTGTTATATCAAAACAAACGATCGCCTTCCTGAAACATTAACGCATGTGCACATCGACTATAATGGCTACAGGCTCGGAGGGAGAAGAGTGGTTCCTCCGAACGCCCAAAGCAATGCAGGAATGAGCTAGATTGCGAATAGTCGTACCTTGAGGTGCTCTACGTCAAATGCACCATCACTAACGCTTGGGGTGAAAGAACTTACCAGTCCCCACTGCAGCGTTTTGAACAAAAGACGCGCCGACTCTTAACAGGGAGAGTGTCTCAAAGTCAGAGACACGCCAGGAAATCATTTCGCCAAAGATCCCTGACCAAAACAGAAGTGGAGGAATGCTCCGGTTGTTCACTTGCTTCGAGGTCCGCCAGAAAAAAATGACCAACACAGCATCTCACACCGCACAGCTGCGACAACGAGTTGCCACTCGCCTTGTTGAGGTGTACAACGATGAAGAACACAGCATGACAACGTGTCCCATCCAGCGTCGCCAAAATTGTGATGTCGTGACACAAAAAGAGTAGAAGCAAATGAAGGTAGGAGATGTTTAATCTATACACCTCATTCAATAGCGGTGGTGCAGTAACTGTCAACTCATGGAATTCTCCCACACAAGAGTCTTCCAAAGCGTAATGACATGGACCTCATAACAATTGGCATTCTATGCCACAAGATTCCCCTGTACTCCGTGGGTTCCTTCCCTGGAATTAACTACAGAGAAATTCCTTCTTAAATTCCACACGTCGTCGTTTATTGTTGTGTGTCCTATATAACAATTATTTGGCGACGAGCGGTTTCTATTTCAGATCCACTGGAAGAACCTGCTCACCGGAGGGAACATTTTAATCTAAACGAACTTTCAGCTGGGAATAGTGCAAAGAAAAATATGTTCTTGTGCACTTCTTCAAACAGTGAAGACTTCATTCTTAAAGAAACTTTCTGTACCTGTTTAAGCCTTCAGTAAGCCGTTGGTTGCACTACCTAGCCTCCGCATTTTTCAAGTAACAGCAGTGGCCCACTGCACGTGAAGAGTCTGGCAGGAGACAACGATCGACGTGTGCAGATTTGGCCGTCACGCGTCATCACGCGAGGGCACACAACGTGACCTTGCATGGCGGCCATATTGTTTGCACTCTGTTGCCGGGTAACTACCGGAATCAAGCAGTCAGCTGTAGACTGCCACCATATTTACTTCAGCGATTCATTTGCAACATTATGGAACAGATTTAACGCTAACGAACAGGTGAGGAAGTTGTGTGTCAGTTTTCTTTTACTATTTTTACCAGAAGGAGTAACATTTTATTAGTACATTTTCAGGGCCAGTAACTTTAAGTAGTTGTTGGTACATTTTCGGGGCCAGTTGTTTTTTTTCAATCTTATCAGCCTGAAAGACGTGAGCGAGCCAGTTATTCTCTTCTTCATTATTCACTCAACAGGCCAATTATATTATTATTTATTTAATTTACCATCGATTTCACATTATGGCTTATCAAATTCAACCTTATCAGATTATTCAATGTTTACAGAATCCTGGAAAACCTCCAGTAAAATGGCAACAATGGTACAAGTCTTTTGAAAGTTAAATTATTGCTATATATGGTAAAGCCTATTCTAATGAGCACAAGAAGGCTGTTCTTTATGGTTTATTAGGAGATGCAGGCAGAGAAATGTTTGATAACTTTCCAGAAATTGAACCTCCTCCAGGACAGTTTATACCCTGGGATGTTTTCACAGAAGCTAAAAAAAGGCTAGAAAAAAGATTAATTGAACAGCCAAACATTATGGTGGAAAGACATGAATTTAAACAACTATCCTAAGAAAGTATAGAAGATTATATTACTAATTTACGCATTTTAGCAGCCAGATGTGAATTTGGAGATATGTTGGACATTTATCTACGTAATCAGCTTACTTTTAATTATTATTCTAAACGGTACAAGAACGTCTGATAGCTTGCAGAAATCCGGCATTAACTGAAGTTTTGAACATTGCTATAAGCATTGAACGTTCATCTGTTTTAAGCAAAGTGATCACAGGTTCTGACAGCAATTCTGAATCTGTTTGTGCAGTGTCCAGCAAATCTAAAATTTCAGAAGCAACAAGATTTAGACCTAATCCTGTTCTACGAAATAAGTTTGTATGCTTTCGATGTCGCTCAAAAACACATATTGGAAATAATCCCATTTGCCCTGCTATTTGTTGGATGTGTATACCAAGTGCAAGAAGCAAGGGCATTTTGAGAGCGTAGGAAGATCTATTGTCAAGAACAGTAGTACTATTCCTAAGAGGGTGAATGCAGTAGAGGAACTTTAAGACGATATGATTAATAATTTGATATTAAATTTTTACCTCAATGATTCAGAGGTATCTTTTAAAGCACCTCTAGGTCAAGCTTGCATTGGAAATGTTTATCTTGAAGTCATGGCAGATTCAGGTTCACCAATTACTATAATGTCTGATTTGACCTATTATAAATTGTATTTTCCAAATAAACTCTTTCTTTCAGATGTTAATCCTAAAGCGTTTGGCGGAAAGGACATAGACATGGTAGGTTATTTCCATGAAACAGTGAAACTTTTGGGTAGATCTATAGGCACTAAAGTGTATGTAGCTAAAAAGGGATATGACATTATTGGATGGTGTGATCTGGGAAAAATGGGTATCATATTCAAACAAGGTATTGATACTCTCATAATTCAAGGAGACAGTCTCATCGCTTCAGTCAATGTTTGTACAAATAATAATTCACAAGATTTGGATAGAATTCTTAATAAGTACAAAGATGTTTTTGAGAACAAAATTGATTGTGTCAAGTAGGTAGTACATGACATTAAGTTATAAAAAGGTGCAATACCTGTTAAGCATAACGTTAGGAGTGTACCACTCAGTGTTAGGAAGGAGTTACAGGATCTTTTACATTGTTTGTGCAAAGACAACATCATTAAACCTACTGATTCTTCATTCACAGTGGGTTTCGGCTGTGGTCTTAGCTAAAATAAAATGGAAATTTGCGTCTATGTGCAGGCTTACGATCATTGAATAAGAATATTGTTGTGGATTACCACCCTTTGCCACTTATTCAATAAATATTAATGGCAATTGGTCAAGCTACTCATTTTTCGCTTATTGATCTTAAATCAGCGTATCACCAAGTTGCACTTTCTGAAAGATCTCAAGATTTAACTACATTTGTCACCCCTTTTGGCGCTTTGAAATATATGAGACCTCCTTTTGGAACAACTTCTGCAGCTAGCATATTTCAGTACAGTATTGTTTGGAAGTGTCAAAGGGGTTCAAGCGTTTCAGGATGATATCTTGATATTTGGTAATGGTATTGATGAACATAATACTGTTTTAGAACTTTTTTTGCAGAATTTACATGATAAAGGTATGACCATTTTCAAAGAAAAAATGTGTTTTCTTGTGAAAGAATTGGAATATTTAGGTCATTCCATCACCTCTGAAGGTATTAAGCCAAAGAAAAACGTAATTGATGCCATTATTAATGCTCCAGCACCTGTGGATAAAGATTCTCTGAGATATTTTTTGGGACTCAGTGAATATTATGCACGTTTTGTGCATGATTATGCCTTATGTGTTGAGCCTCTTAAATGTTTAACCCATGAAAGTGAAAAATGTATTTGGAAACAATGTCATGAAGATGCTTTTATTAACGTTAAGAACATGATTAAAAATGCGCCTGCCTTACAACCATTTACTATGGTTTAAAATGTACTTTCACTGTGGATGCAAGTTCTGTCAGACTAGGAGCTGTTCTTACTCAGTCACATAAAAGGAAATAATGTACTATTGCATTCATCTCTAGATCTTTGAGTGAAGCTGAGTCTAATTACAGCACTATAGAAAGGGAAGCCCTTGCTTGCACATGGGCTGTTGAAAAATTCAAGAGTTATCTATAGGGTAATGCTTTTGATCTGTTAACCAATCACAAACCCTTCATCTATTTAATGAATAGCAATGGTACGGGTTTGGCACCATCTAGGTTGGTTAGGCTCATATAGAGATTGCAAGAATACAACTTTGAGATTAAACATATATCTGGTGGGTCTAGTTTTAGAGCAGATTGTTTGTCTCGTTTTCCACTTAAAGCCACTTTATACATCTCTGAGCATGTTGGTGACGAATGTGTTGTCTCAGCCATTGATGATTCAGAATGCACTCTTGGGGTTATTTCTGAGAAGGATTGGATTCAACATTATGAAACTAATGAAGTCCTCAACAGGGTTATCAAGTACATTGTCAATGGTTGGCCACCAGTTAGAAATTTAGAAAAATGTTTAGTTCCTTATCAACAAGTGTGTTCTGAATTAAGTATTGAAAACAATTTAATCACTAGACATGGTTTATTTGTTCCACCACAGAAACGCTTTGAACCTTTGATCAAAGCTGCACATATTGGTCATCCATGTATGTCAGGCACAAACATATTACTTTGTAAGTCTTATTGGTGGCCAGGTATGGATGTTTTTGTAGAGCAATTCATTAACAAGTGTCCTGAGTTCTTATTATACGATAAGCATTGGAAAACAAACAACGTTTCTACTTGTGTTAATAGTTTGCCAAATAAACCTTAGGAAAAATTAGCCATAGATTTTTCAGGACCCTATTATGTTTTGTGTAGTGATATGAAATATTTTATTGTACTCACCGATTATTACTCAAAATGGGTTACTTATGATTTTGTTCCTTTTCCTACTACTGACTGTGATTGATTTTTTGGAGAAAAAAAGAAAAAAGAATTGCACTGAAGGTTTTCCAAAAAACGTAGTGTCATACAACGCTACACATTTCACATCTGAGAAAATGGTTGATTTCCTAAACAAATATTGTATTAAACTCGAAAAAACACCTTTGTATTTTCCAACTGCCAATGCTTTTGTTGAGAGATCTAATAAAAGTTTTTTAAAAGGCATTCAGACTGCGTTAGCATCTGGATTAGATGTGCATGAGTATTTAAGAGAGAAAGTTTGGAGTTATATTAGCACTCCACATTCTATTACAGGCTTTTCTCCTTTCTTTTTGCTGAAAGGTAGAGATGCAAAATCTATTTTAAATCCTGTTTTTGATAACAAAATGGAATCAATTTCAAAAGATGTTGAGTTGAACTCTCACAGATCTGTTGTTGAATGTGTTAGAGGAAATTTTTAACACAGATACAAATCCTGTAATGAATTCCCTTGTAAGGGACAGAAGGAATTTGTTGTTGGTGATTGAGTCATTGTTAAAAAACCTAAGAAAATCAACAGCGGTGAATCTAAGTATTCTAGTCGTCAACAAATTGTTAGAGTAGCACGTTCTCCTATTGAACAATCGTGGGTGGGTGGTGGAACAGAAGTGCTGTTGTAAAGATTTACACATAGATTCATCAAAGTGCCATTCTGCGATTCTCAAATTGCGAAAAATAGCGAATCGCAATTTGAAAATCGCAGAATGGCATTCATGAAGAAAAGCAATTGAAAAATGCGAATTGCAATCGGCCGCAATTACCGATTGCGATTTTGCCACAAGCGCGTAAAATTTGCAGATTCGCCCGTTTCCCATGTTGAAATTGCGATCTCGCAATTAGCGAAATCGCAATTTGCGATCTCGCTAACTGTGAGATCGCAAAAACGGGAAGTCGCATTTCGAGCCCATTGATGACATCACAACCAGGAAGTAGGCTTTTCCCTCCCACAAACAGATCACTGAGCCAGCCAGTGGAAGCAGCATTGTGAAGAGCTGAACTACAGTGATTTTGCAGCACCCCAGCAGGACACATACCACCAACATGTCCCAGGAAGCAGCAGGGAGCAGTGTCCAAGGCAGGAAGAGAAAAATGAAGTTCTCAGAAGAAGAACTTGAGCACCTGATAGAGGGGGTCTGCAATGACCATGTACGCCTTTTCGGCAATGACTCCCGGAGGATGCCAGAGGCAGACAAGCGCCGGATCTGGCTGCGCATCCGCGCGAAAGTGAATGCAGTCGGGGTGACCCAGCGGTCAATCGACGACTTAAAGAAGCGCTGGTACGACCTGAGAGGTCGGGCAAAGGAGCGCATTGCGGAGAGGCTTGGGGAGCAAGTTGCCACCGGCGGAGGGGATCCAATTGCCACACCCAACACTCCATTGGAGGACCGTGTCGAGGACACCCTCACACCAGAAGCCTGCGTCAGTGTAACTCAGTTGGACTCGTCCCGACCCAGCAAACAATCACAAGGTAAGTGCCATGCGACTGGGACCCCCTGCCCTAACAATGGCCATGACTCCTGTGCTAGCAATATGACATCCCCAGTAATGCAGGCCATGCATACCTGAAATGCCCCCAATGCATTGTGGTAGTTGTAGTGTAATCATAATTCCCCAGATATCCCAACACAGCCAGACCTGTCAAATCAAAGTCATTCCAAAAGCCAGTCAGGGAAAGCAAGCCTGCTTGCATGCATGTAGCAACATCTCATGTGCAAGATACATATCATTAATCATGCACCCTTTCACATCACAGGTGCTGCCGACCAACCCAGCACTGACAGCGAGGCCCTGCATATCGAGGAGTTACCGGAGGACACTGAGGGTGAGGGCCAATCTGACCACCAACCAGGTCCATCCCAGCCACCTGCAGTGATTCCACCACCGCCACCACCCCGTGTAGACAGGGCCACCCCTGCAGCCACAGGTGTCCAGCCACCGCCCCAGCAGACACCCACGTCAGTTGTACAGGCCACACCACCAGCGGCTAGGAGGCAGACGAGGCACACCGCCGGAGTAAGATCCCAGTCCAGTGGACTGAGGCGCCAGCAGCGTCAAGACTCAACAGGCTCGGGCAGGGCACTCCATCTACCTGATCCTGGCCCTGGCCATTGAACGCCGCATGCTGGCGGTACACCAAACCCAGGCGCGTCACCTGGCAGCGATAAATCTTCAGCTGCAGAAGACTGCCAACAATGTCGGACAGATGACCGCAGCTGTCCGTGAAAAATAGTCAGCTGCTGGTAGCCCAGCAGGACATGACCCGCCGCCGCCGCCGCCACCACCAACTACTGGCCCGCCTGTCGGCCTACACCAGGTCAAACCACGTAGTAGGCAATGCTACCTCACAACTATCCCGCAGATAACTTGCCATGCAACGGCAAATGGTACAGTGTTGCCTGGATGTGGCTAGGTCACTGGAACAGCTGACAGCAGCAGTGCTCAGCATGCAGCCCACAGCCCATGGTGAACCAGGGGGGGCTGACGATGTCAGCGAGGTTGCGTCCACCAACAGCAGCATGTCCTTGCCGGCGGTGCCCGAACACCGCCACAGCAGCAGGCCCACAGCAGGATCACGGGCCAACACTGTCCCACAGTACTCTGACAGACAACTCGGTGCGTCTGCACGTAGGCGCTAGTGACATTCTGAACACTGTGTGTAGGGCCATGCTGGACACCTAAGCAAGCCCTCTACCCCTGCATGGGGAGGTATGAAGCAATACTGTCCTCATGTGACAACAAGGAAATCAAAGGCCACATTATTGTGCATTAACAATAAAAATTTATGGTCTCACTTAACTCCAACTCATGTCATTATTACATTTGTCATGCATGAGTGCAGTGTTGTATGAGGGGAATGGGTGCACTAGAAACAGTTAATAGTGATGTGGCTGCGGCACCTGTGTCCTTCAGCAGGATTTTCCCCACATGCATGACGCACATGTGGAGGTGGGCGGTTGTCCCCTTCCGACTCACTGCCCGATATCTCCACTAGTATCCTGCGCTTGGTAGCAATGTAGTGGAGTATTGCACACACAGCCACGATGCGGCAGCGGACCTCAGGCGTGTATTTGATGGCCCCACCAGTCTTGTGAAGTATGCAGAAACGGCTCTTCAAAAGGCCAAATGTCCTCTCAATGCAATTTCTTGAGCGTATGTGTGCAGCATTGTAACGCTGTTGCTGTGGTGTGGCAGGGTTGAGGTATGGGGTGAGGAGGTACTCACGGAGACAGTAGGCGCTGTCACCTGAAGGAAAGGAGCACAGGGTGAGTGCCTGTTCTGCGCAGATACATGATCACAGTGTACTATTTGGGGGCATGTGTACTTACCTAGTAGGTGTCCTTCGCCAAAATCTCCCCTGGCCAGTGGTGTGTGCATGCCGCTGTGCTGGAATATGAAGAAATCATGTGTGCTCCCCGGATATTGTGCCACTATGTCCGTGATGATTGTCTTGGCGTTGCACACCATCTGAATATTGAGGGAGTGGTATGACTTAAGGTTGCGGTACATGTATTCTGTTTGTGCTGGTGGGCAGATGTGGATGTGGGTACAGTCAATGCATCCTATTACATGTGGGAATTGCGCGATGTTGTAGAACTGTAGCTTGGTGTCATTCAAGTCCTGTTGGGTGGTCGGGAATGAGATGTAGTGGTGTAGCCGGCTCAGCATTGCCTCCAGGGAACTCTTTAGGCAGCGGGACATGGTGGGGTGGATTATCCCCCCTGCAACAGCGGCTATCCCCTGGAAGCTTCCGGAGGCCAGTAGGTGCAGGCTGCACAAGATCTGGACATGGGTGGGCACGGCATTGGTCCTCCTTGTTGTGTGCTGCATCAGGGGGTCTAGGTCCCGGATCAGCTTGATCATCATTGCCCCATTCCGGCAGTACTTAGAGTAAATGTGCTCATCAGTTTGGCCCAGAAGGGTGACCGGCTGGCGGAATATTCGCTCCTGGATCCTGCATCTGTTCCCTGCTGCTCGCTGTAGCCTTCGCCGCCTGACCACCATGTAGAGTCCTGGCATTGTGAGAGTCCTCATGCTCCAGCTGGGTATCCTTAAGTGTGTTTGGTCAGGCCTGCACCTGTTGGTAATTTGTTAAAGTTTTTTTTTTTTTTCCTTTTTCCTTAACCTTAATGGTTACCACCTGGTTTGGGTTCTCCTTAAATTGCGCGGCGCTAAAAGCGATTTTTGGGTTTTCCGCAATTTGCGATTTTTCTTGAATAGGGATAGCGATTATTTTGCGATTTCGCAAATCAATTCGCAGAATCCATGGTTTCTCGCTATTTCCGATTCGCTAATGGCCTTCTTCCTGGATTCTGCGAATTACTTTGCCAAATCGCAATTTTTATTTTGCGATATCGCAATTTGTGAGTTTTCACTGTCATGAATTTCTTTTCTTCAATTTGCGATCGCAATTGCTGATTCGCAGCGATTGCGATCGCAATTTGGCTTCATGAATCTGGTTGTTAACCTTTTCAAAAGGACATTATTATATAAAGAAAATGCTTGACAAAGAGAATGCTTTGGATTGTTCATTTTGGGATTTTGGGAATGTTATCTCTGATCAGAATCACATTGTTAAGCAAAATGATTCAATTTTTCCAAATCCTATTTCCTCCAACTCTGATGTAAATTCAAATTGTTCAAATGAAGATGTGTCTGATAATTGCACTAATGGCTGTACTAATGTTTGTATTGACAAGTCTTTAATTCCAGATTAATCTTCTGTTGTTGGAAAGAGAATCATTGTTATCCTTGCACAGTTTAATGATTATTATTTGTATTGAGCTATTATTTCATTTTCATTTTTGATTTATGAAGGGCGATGTTGTATCCCTTTAACTTGTTTGTTCTTTATCTGTGTTCTGCCTCCATGGTGCTGCTGCTGTCCAGTGGCATTCTTAACCCAAAGACTAGACCGGACAACTGCTTCACTGGAGATTCCCCTGTACTTCCCTGGAATTAACTACAAATAAATTCCTTCTTCAATTCCACACGTCTTCGCTTATTGTTGTGTGCCCTATACAACAGCTAGGCATGTCCTTGGTAATGCGAGGTCCAGAACCTTTTCTTTGACTTGGTGGAGTGCAACAAGTGCGACCTCATAATGGGCATAGAACTACTGTCAATGCCCGAGGTGAGACACATATAGCGGTGCTGGCAGTATATGTATTCTGTGAATCGTTAGTGTGGACGGACCTTTTTCTCTGTGTCTGTAAGAGTGCAGTCTACTGGCCCTTCTCGTGTAAGTTCTGCTGTTATCTAAACCACCAGAACCTTTGGGTTGAGATCCCATTTCTATGTTGAGTGCCGGTATGTAGTGAATGTGCGATGTATATATACGGTAGTGAGATTCTAGGGGCAGATTTAATCATTTGTATTGCGCAAGAGCACAGCAACTAAATTTGCTGCACTGTATCGCTCAAGAGGGAAAAACATAGCGCAGAACAACATCTGTTAAGATAGCCTGCTGCTGGGCACATCCCTTGAACAAGGTCTCTAAGTGGCTGCCTATCTTTATGCACAGCATCACAGAGATCAGTGAGCACTGTCTATCATAGTATTTGAACTGAAAGCATGTCCTTCCAGCACAAATTCCTATATCTAGAGAAACATAGAAAATTTCGATGCGCTGAATGTGTGCTTTGCACTTTAGCACACAGGCAATGTTGGGTTTTTTGGACATAAAAACTGTTTTCCTTGTTAGCACCTGCATCAAGGAGGCATTATTGGTTGATGCGAAGCCCAGTCTGGCTATTTTAGTTGAGTACAGAGAAACAAAATTTTAGGTGAAGCAGAACTTTGCAGGTATCCCCGCTCTTCTTTATAGGAGGTAAAGTGCTTGTGCAAGAGAAGTGGGGGTAGAAAGCAAACTATTAGGGTGCGGTACAAAGTGCAAAAAAGTATAAAATGCACGGTGGATTGGGAGGAGGCAGCATCCCATGGGCAGCATAGAAGAGAGCTAAAGCAGTTGCCTACCAAAGGAAAGGCAACTAGGAAATGGGCTGTCTTTAACCTTAACTTGGTCAAATAACATCTATGCTCAGGATTAATGACCTGGGTTAAGTAGGGTTTCATGCCTGAGGTGGTAAAAATGTGCATGTATCTAATAACTGAGCCCATGTCAAGTGATCTCTCAATTCCAGGCTCCTCCCTGTGTGATGCAAATCTTTTTTTTTGTTTTGTTTCAAATCTTTTTTTTTTCAAGCATAAACAGAATATAGGTCTAATTGTACACAGCGTTAAGCCCACAACCCTACATAGGGCCGGCCGCGTAAGTTGATATTTCACAGGTGACATTAGGATTCACCAGAGGGAGCAAATTGGAACACAGCATTTCGCCTACAACCCCTGAGGGGCCGGCTGCGTAACATGATGCATATGGTTATACCATCTAGGTGTGGGATTGAGCAAGACCTCTGAGGAACCATAACTGTATCAGACAGGCAACAAGCCCAAAGACAGAAGGCAGACTTAGACAGGAACGGAAACCTTAAAGGTGAGAAGAATAAGAAAAGAGATAAGACAGAACAGCAAGGATAAGAGTAGTGTGTGGGCGGGAGGAGAGCGTGTGTCGACCCATAGGCAAACGAGGTCTGGTTTTTTAGGGGTTGGCATAATCAAGCAAGCAAGGAGGCTACGTGAGCAATCTACCAGAGTCCGACGGAACAATAGCATCCTCGAAGAGGCGCAACACTCTAATTTTGGGAGGCATGTGGCGCACACGCTCGACTGAACAAATATATTTAATCAGAGGATGCCAGACAGCCTTGAAACGGGTATCTTGTGCTTGTAGTCGCACTGTGAAAAGTTCCATAGCAATAACATGCCACAAACGAACAAACCAAGCAGCGACTGGAGGGGCATCCATTTTTTTCCAGTATAACGCTATGAGCTGCTTAGCCGCCCCTAGCATTTGTAGCACCAGAATCCAGTCACTACGAGTGAGCACCTTCAGGCTGGTAGGCTTGATGCCCAAAAGGATCATGCTCGTGGTCTCAGGCAGAAGGAACCCCAATACCCCTTTGATGTGGCTAAGGACCTCCTTCCAGTACATGGTCATAGATGAACACTCCCACCAAATATGGATGAAATCCCCAGATGCAGTCAGACACCTCCAACACAAGGGAGAAGACCCAGGAAATATCTTGTGCAAGCGCATGGGCGTATAATGCCATTGAGTCATAATTTTATACGCAGTCTCCTGCTGCGGGATACTGCGATAGACTTTGGGGATATCCTGCCACAACCGGCACCACTGTGTGGGCGAAAGTTCCACATTGGATGTTGTCTCCCATTGCCGTTAGTACATGTGAGAGGGTACTGCAGGCGGGTGCTGTAGGATCTGATAGATCCGAGATATTAGCCCTTTGGATTCATGGAAAGGACGGACCAGCCGCACAAAAGGGGTGAAGGCGCGGGTAGCCGCCTGTTGCATCTCTCGCCCGGATACCCAGTGCTGCAGCTGGGCATACTGCAGTCCCGTCTCCATAGGGACCCGAAACTCCTCTCTACACTGATCAAATGTCTTTAGTGTGCCCCCCTCGTACAGGTCACAGATCACACTGCATGCTCCCTGCGCCCATTTAGCAAAGGCGCGTGTGCGATGGGCTGGCGGAAACAGCAGATTCCCCTCCAGTGGGGTATGGGGCGAAGGGAACGTCATAAGACCCCTACGCTCTGCCACCTTATCCTATATATCCAGAACCGTTCTAGTGGGCACCGCCATATAAGCACTTCTAGAGTGTGCCGCCCGGTGGAGCCACATAAGGTCCCAGATGGTTCGCCCAGTCACCACCCGGTCCATATGCAGCCATACCTTCTCACTCGCAGTCGTCGTCCATTCCACCGCACAGCGAAGGTGAGAGGCCCAATAGTAATCTACGAGGTTGGGATAAGCCAGCCCTCCCCTGTCTCGCGGTGACATAAGAAGCTTTTGAGAGAACCGTGGTCAACTCCCGCCCCATCTAAATGCCGTGAGTTCACGTTGGATGCCTTGTATGTGATGCAGTGGAATAGGTGTGGGGAGGCATTGAAATAAATATAAAATTTTAGGGAGGATCGACATCTTAATGGCATTGAGCCTGCCCAACCAGGACACCGCCAAGGGTTTCCACCTCCGTAACTCTTCTAAGGCAGCCTTCCTGCACTCCCGCCAGTTTACTTGAGCAAATATTTTTTTGACCATATCTTTAGTTTGGGGACCTATCCATTCGGGAGAACCAAAAAGAGGACTCAAACCCAAGTTATTCACTTTTTTTTAACTTATGCCAGCCATGGAATAATGGTCATGTTATCTAAATTTAGGCAATTCTCCAACACTTGCCTCGAACAATCAGCATTAGGATTACTCCATAGCTTCAACCATAGTAAGAGAGGGGCCATAGCAACTTGATCCTCCGAAAAGCCCATACCCAGTTCCAAATGCGAGATAAGGCTTGGGGTAGTTTTGGGGATAGCTAGAAGCCTACACAGAAATGTATTTTCGGCTACCTGCAGTTTCCCTGGAACAGCATGACCCCAAACTCCCACTCCATGAATGCCAACTGAAAGGCACTTGCTCCTTAAGACATTCTTAATTAATGGAACCCAAAAGTCTACTTCGTGCTTGAGCAAATCTATTGTAACCACATCCGGACCTGGCGCCTTCTAACTGGCTGCACTCAAGAGGGCTTTGGTGACAGATGCAAAATCTATGAGATTAGCTAACCAACATTCATTGAAAAGATGGGAGTCTGCTTAAATACCCTTTTCATACTCCCCTCCCTCATTACCTTGATTAAAGATGAGGGAGAAGTGATCAATCCAGTCCTGTTCAGGAATTTGGCATTCTACAACAGTGCCTGAACTATCTGTAAAGAAAGGCCAATTTACTATTTCCCAGAAAAGTCTATCGTCCTATAGACAAGCCACTTTTTCCAAGACTTCCCAAGCCTTGATTCTAATTTCATGCATCCTGTTGTCTATGAATTGCTTATAACTGTTTCTAGCTTCCCTAATGTCAGCAGTATTAAGTGGGGTCTTATTGGTGGCCTTTTTTAGGCGCTGCAGTGCTATCGGAACTGAACCATGAGTGGGTAGAACGCTTTTTTAATGGCTTATTTATATATTACCTGTGTGAAACAATTCCACAAATATCTGTGAAGCTGTCCCAGATTTTATTTGGGCCGGCGTCCAATGAAAGACAACAGGTAATGTAATTAAAAAGTCACAGTAATCAGATTATTAACAAACTCCTTTGGATTAACATTACTTCAATTCGGAGGCGTGGCCAGCAGCATGACGAGCTAAGTCGTGCTTCTCCGGAGCTCCTGCTGGATGCCTCGTAATCCGACCTACTAAACTACCCACACGGCATCAAAACCGAAATCGGAGCTGCCCCTGCCTGCCCTGACCTTGGCGGGCAACGAATCCGGTCACGGTGGACGGAGCAGCGCTGGCCGGACAGTGACCCCCCTGGCGCCCCGGCGATTCGCAAGATGGCGGCGTGACGGCAGGGCCGCGAGTGGAGCTGACCGGGACCTCCCCCTGGACACGCGGACATCCTGCAGGTCGGTGGCGCGGCTCCCCAGTGTGCCCGAGGGGGTGCACGCACGGAGCTGACCCCCGTCGGAGGCCACAGGAGGGAACAGGGAGCCCCGTGGAATATACCGATACTTCACCAAGATGGCGGCTGCTCCGGAGACGGGAGACTAAAATTGTCCCGGAGCTCGCCGAAAGCCCTCACCCTGCGACAATCCTGAGGCGCGGAAGAGGAGGGGCTGGGCGGCGACCGGAGCCCGCAGACACTGAGGTGGTGGACCCCTCTGACTGCCCTGGTGATCGCCGACCTTACTAACATGGCGGCCATCCACATCAGGTAGTGTGGCCCCTCGGCGGCTGCTGCCCAGACGAAGTCCCTGCCGCAATCGAGGGGACCTACACTCATTGCGCGGAGGGGAACATATTGTTACCGAGTGGAGGCGCTGGGAGAGTCCAAGAACCGGGCGGAGGACGCCTTGGGGGGCGCGGAGGGAGAGCGACCGAAGACACTGGACAGACCTACTTGGTGCATCACTGCCCCGCGTGAGTGAGGGCTCCTGGTTCCCGAGGTGACTCTCTGGGGGTGGCACGCCGGCCCGTCCTCGTGCTTTGTCTGGCTTCCGTGTCCTGCAGTTGGGCCACCGACCGAAGACGCTGTAGACGGCCAGTCCTTCAGGCTGTGGCCGGCCGCCTGACTTTCCTGAGGGGGTGAGACACCAACGATACCACCCCCGGTGGCCGGGTGGGACCTGCGACTGGTGGGGCCCCGGGAACCTCTCAGGTTATTCGACCGGACCCGGCGAACCATGGGGAAAAGAGACATACCACCTAAAGTGCCCAAGCAGGGGACAATGGACAGCTTCACAGCTCCACGTACGGCCGCAGTAGGCCCCAGCGACACGTCTGGTGCGCGCTCCGACACCGCGCTACTAATGGAGGCCATTCAAGCATCCCAAACAGACATTCAGGAATCGAGGGCCGCACTGGAAGTGAAAATAGGGGAGGTATTCTCGGAGGTGACACTTCTGCGGCAGGACTTTCGGAACCTTTCTGACAGGGTCAGCTCTGCTGAGACGCGAGTAGGTGAGGCGGAGGACTCCATCACCACCCTACGCAAGGACATGGCGGAACTGAAATCGTCTCACAGCCAACTACTGTGGAAGGTTGATGATGCTGAAAATAGAGCACGACGGAACAACTTCCGCTTCGTCGGCTTTAGGGAAGGGATCGAGAAAATGGACATGGTGTCCTTCCTACGCACGTGGCTCCTGGAGACCTTCCCTGCGGTGCAATTCTCCCCCTGCTTCATCATTGAGAGGGCGCATAGGGCTCTTCTGGCGAAACCCCCAGAGGGAGCTCGACCACGACCAGTCATTGCACGCTTTCTTAACTTCGCCGACAGCGACCTCATCCTCAGAGAGGCGAGAAAGATGGGAGAGATACGATTGGAAAATGCTCATATTATGGTCTTCCCGGACTACAGCCAGGAGGTGCAAAAACAACGCCGCGCCTTCGACTCCGTCAAAGCGAAGCTCAGAGATCTACGGATCACGTATATGCTCCTTTTCCCAGCCAAGCTCAAGGTGATCTATAAAGACCAGTCGCTTTTCTTCACTCACCCGGAAGACGCATGGCAATGGCTGGAGGAACGCCCGATTCTGAACAGCAGGGAAAGAGCCAGCAGAGACGTATCGGAGAGATCCCAACATGGCGCAGCCCAATGGGACCTTCCTAAGGCGGAAAGACAGAGAATTGCGAGGAAGTCGAGGAGGCAATTTCAGTCGACGCCCTACCATGGCCGGGATGTGGGACCCACGAGAAGAGGACGCTCGGCCTCGCCGGTGGGAACGGCCAGGACAGACTCCCTATCTGCGAGGCTACGATCACATGCCCGATCGGAGGACGGTGAGGAGGACGACCTGGCAGGTCACACGTCTGCAGAAGAGGACCCGGGGGGGAGGAAGCTTATCCGCGCATCCGCTTGTGGAGGAGATTCGTGTGATGGAACAGGACATCTCTGGACAATTGAGCGCACCGGAATCGGAGACACAGGACTCTAAATCGTGAACCACAGGGACACGAAACATTGATTGCCACTAGTGAGGCGCAGACGTCCCCTATCTGCCAAGTCCTTTGAACAATGCTGTATACGGGTCGTGGGATTGGCATCTAGCCAGAGGAGTGGAGAGCACGCAAGTTGACACGCTTCTTTATTACACAAGTTTACTAGTTATTTGACTCTTTGTTCCCTGGGTACTTGACAGGGAGGGTGTTTGTGGGTGGGCGACAGGCCTACTCCTGCGGAAAGTCATGTCCTGTATAGGGATAGTACTGGAAGGGGAGGGAGGTGGGGAGGGGGGGAAGAAAGGGAGTTCTCTTGTTTGTTGGGACGAAGGTCCAGGGGGGAAAGTTGGGGGAAACACGTTTTCACTGAACGCAGCCAGCAGCACGCACTGAACACACGCTTCACCTACACATGCCGGGGTCCAGGCGGTGGTAGATCCCATGCGTTCCAATGGCGAGTACCGTAGTCACTCCACCAGGGGGTGATAGGAGATTGAGCATCCTGACGTGGAATGTCAATGGTTTGGGCTCCAAAATCAAAAGAGGCCTAGTGAATGCCTACATTAAAAGGGTGGACCCAGACTTCACTTTTTTGCAAGAAACTCACCTCAAGGGCACTCAGTGTGCTTTTATCGCGCGGGGGAGGCACAGGGTGTTAGCGCATGCGGGATACACTTCGGACTCTAGAGGGGTGGCAGTCATAGCTAAAAAATCATCCCCATTCTGCGTCACACGCACATGGCTAGACCCCCAGGGAACTTACGCGGGAGTGCAGGGTACTTGGAACAGACGTACCTTTACGCTTATCTCGGTCTATGCACCGCCCAAACTACAACCCCGTACACTCACGGCGCTTACACATATACTCCTAGAAACCTCTGACACGGTACAAATAGTGGGAGGGGACTTCAACGATGTCATGCACACTGGTAGCGACAGATATGGTGCTGTGGCGAGGAGCGGACACCAAACTACACTCTGCAGCAAGATGTCAGCCATAGGTCTCACGGACGTCTGGCGGTGGCTCCATCCAACACAACAGGCGTACTCATACTACTCTGGGGCACATGGGGTGTTTTCGAGACTTGACTACGTCTTTATGTCCCGTCAATACCTGAAAGCGGACGACATTGCAGAATACAGAGCCAGGGGTATATCGGATCACTCTCCCCTGTACGTTGGGGTGGGACAGGCCCAGGGTAGGCATCCTGGATCGTGGCGCCTGGCGGCGTGGGACTTACAGAACACGAACATACTCAGAGGCATACGGGCCGACATTAAGGTATACCTGGCCGAAAGCATGGGCACGATGGATTCCAGCGTTACCCTATGGGAAGCCATGAAGCCGGTACTTAGGGACAGGATAAACGCCAGGTTAGGTGAGGAAAGACGGAAACTTCAGGTTGATGTGGCCGCATTGGAACAGGACATTCTAGAGAGGGAAAGAGACCACTTGGCGCGGGCAAACACCGAGACCCTTAGGAGGCTTCTAGACGTACAGAAACAATACAGGGAACTAGTGACGGACGAAGCAAAGACCCAATCCCTCGCCACGCTACACAGATTATATGACGTGGGGGACAAGTCAGGGAAGCTACTGGCTTGGCTTAGCAGGAAAGAAAGTGCGGAGAGATGGATAGATAGTGTTAGAACCCTGGGGGCGACAAGGTCAACACTGACACGGAGATAGCCGAAACTTTTGCTACACATTTCGAGGCATTCTATGCAGCCCGCGACCTCGCGACTCTAGAAGAGGCGCTCCGGTATCTCGATGGAACGCTCCTACCGACCCTGCCACCCGGATCCAAGGACGCCCTGGAGGCGGACATTTCGGTGGATGACATTGCAGAGGCTCTCGCTAGAGTGAGGCCAGGGAAAACCCCGGGCCCCAATGGTTTCCCGGCGGAATTATTTAAGCGTACGGCGGACCTACTAACGCGGCACCTTAAGAGCCTCTTTGTTGGTGCCCTTGGAGAAGGAGAACTCCCCCCAGACTTAACTAGGGCCACCATTGTCCCGATCTATAAAGACGGCAGACCTCGGGATGAATGCGCCTCATACCGACCGATTTCCCTCCTGAATACGGAGGTGAAGGTCCTAGCCACCATCTTGGCAGCCCGCCTGAGGACAGTTATTACGGGTCTGGTACATATGGACCAGTCGGGTTTCCTACCTGACAGAGCCACTAAATTGAATCTCAGACGGACCCATAATTGGCTCCAGGAAATCAGAGGCCGTAGTGACCCTCACTGGTTCCTTTCCCTGGACTCTGAAAAGGCGTTCGACGCAGTACATTGGCCCTTCCTCTTTGCAGTTCTATGTCGGTTTGGCTTTGGGCCGAATTTCATCCAATGGGTGCGACTCCTCTACACTGCCCCGAAAGCCAGGGTACGGGTGAACGGGACGCTCTCACGCAAGTTCCAGATTCAGAGAGGCACTCGACAAGGATGCCCCCTGTCCCCCCTCTTGTTTACCCTTACGATAGAGGTGCTTGCCGCCAGGGTGCAGCATAACGAGGCAATTCACGGCTTTATGGGCAGTGCCACGGACCCGCAGTCTGAAAAAATCTCATTGTACGCAGACGATGTTCTACTTTATATCACCGAGCCGGACACCTCAATCCCGGAGCTCTTCCGAGAAATAGAACGCTATGGTAATATGGCGGGGAACAAAATAAACTAGCATAAATCGGTACTCTACGACCTGAGGGGCCTGAACCACTGGGGCCCTATACCTGCCGCTCTCCAGACAACCTCGGAGGGCTTCCAATATCTCGGGATCTATATAACTGCGGATGAGCCTCTTTCCTTCAGTAGGAATTTAGAACGGATCATACATGCGGCGGATATGAATCGGTGGAGGCAGCTCCCGTTGACACTCCTAGGCAGGGTGGCCATGTTTAAAATGGTCACACTGCCGAAATACCTATATGCTCTGCAAAATGAATGGCCTGTAGCGACGCTACAGAGGCATCAATACAGTGAGGGGATCTCACTTCCCAATCTAGAGGCTTACTACTGGGCTGAACATCTCATACCGATAAATGATTGGCTCCATGCCCCAGCGGATCACCCAACCTACGCTCTGGAAAGAGCGAAACTGTCACCGAAACACTTACTCTCATATCTATATGGACCCTCTCGTAGCACCTCACTCCTCCCGGCGACAGCCTTAACTATAGCGGCCTGGACGAAGGCCAACTGTCGTATGGGATGGGATAAAAGGCCTACACGACAGACTCCACTGTGGCACTGCCAGTGGCTAGTGGAACTCAACAAATTACGGGGCTTCCAGAGATGGGACGACATAGGCATTTCCACGATAGGGGACGTAATTGCCAGGGGAGAGCTCAAATCGTTCCAGGAACTTAAGGCGGAATTTGGGCTCCATAACACGCAACACTTTAAATATATACAACTACGCCACGCATGGAATGCCCAACACATTCCACTCACAGACATTCCCGAGTACGCCCCTCTGGAAGGGCGGCTCCTTCAGGAACAGATGTCGGAAAAGGCGGTCTCCCTGACATATAAAACACTAACCAACCATATGTTGGGGGACTTAGCAAAGTTGAGGGCTACTTGGGAGGCAGATGTGTGAATGATGGAGGATCTGGACTGGGCTTCGGACCTTGCTGATTTTTTTACGAGCAAGATCCAACTTATACAGGATTCCTTTCCAGTGGCTGTATCTACGGGCCATATTAATTCTGAGGCCATCTTGTTCCCGCGGGCTTCGCCAGGTCTGACGCTGGATGTGTTTCCTCCGATCTCTGCCCCTGTCTCTTTAGCTCTCATGGGCAATCTTAAATCGGGCTCGCCTTTGGACCCTTGCCCTGCTAAATTTCTGGCGAAAGTTGCAGAGGTGATCAATCCGCTGGCGAATCCGCTGTTGAACCTTTCGCTGAGCCAGGGAGTGGTCCCGCAGGCCTGGAAGCAGGCGATGGTGATTCCGCTGCTCAAGAAGCCAGGCCTGGACCCGAAGGCCCCTGCCAGTTATAGGCCTATTTCGCTGCTGCCGGCTCTCACGAAGATTGTGGAAAAGCACGTTCAGGTGGTGCTCTCCAATTTTCTTGAGACCAATGAGATCCTGCGCGCCACCCAGTCGGGCTTTCGTCCCCATCTCAGCACAGAGACTGCGCTCCTTGAGGTCTCAGAAACCATTAAAGGAGTTCGGGACTCGGGGGGCAAAGCCATGCTGGTGATGTTGGACTTGTCGGCGGCTTTCGACACCGTCCCCCATGATGGCCTGCTCGCTAGACTCTATGAGATAGGTCTGCGGGGGACGGTGTTCGGCTGGTTTTCCTCCTTTCTAGCTGGCCGCCGGCAAACGGTCTGGGCCTCGCCAGATTCCGCCGCGATGCCGCCTCTGGGAGTCGGGGTCCCACAGGGCTCTATTTTGAGCCCGACCCTTTTTAACATCTTCATGACCCCTTTGGCGGCGTTGGCGGAATCGTATGGGGCCCAGATCATATCCTACGCCGACGACACCCAGCTCCTCTTCTCGTGCAAGAGAGGAGGAGACTTTGACGGGGAGAGTATCCGGGATTGCCTTGGGGCTGTTTTTCAATGGTTCCAACTGAACAGCCTCAAATGCAATTCCGATAAGTCAGAGGTACTCTTCTTTGGGTGTGATACAGAGCCAGACTGGCAGGCTTGGTGGCCCCTCAATATGTTCCCTCCGTCTTGTTCTTCCAAAATTGCTAAGAATTTTGGGGTCAAGATGGATAAGGAACTAACGTTGAAATCCCAGATCCTCGGGGTGTCGGGCATGTGCTTTGGCCTCCTGAGGATGCTGCGGAGGTTCCTCCCCCTGTTGTCTGAGGATCATAGGAAGCTGACGGTGCAGGCTCTAATCGGGTCCAGGTTAGATTATGCCAACATTCTTTACCTGGGCCTGCCAGAGTATCTGCTGCAGCGGCTCCAAGTGGTGCAAAATGCTGCCGCGAGAGCTATCTTTGGATTTAACAGACGGACCAGTGCAGTGGGTCTGTTGAAGACCCTGCACTGGCTTCCAATCCGGAAGCGGATTGCCTTTAAGGCTTTGACTCTGGCCTATAAGGCCCTCCACGCGGTGGGAGCAAAGTATCTCCAAAAGAGACTGGCCTTTTATCACCCGACTCGCTCTTTGAGGTCGGAAGCTCTGTTCCTGGCGGTTGTCCCGCGAGTGAAGAGAGCTCGCCTGGGTGGCCGCTCTTTCGGACTAATAGCGCCACAGTTGTGGAACTCTCTGCCGCTCACTCTGCGGGGTGCTACCAGCCTTCTTGCCTTTAGAAAAGGCCTTAAAACCTGGCTGTTCTCCCAGTAGTCCGCTTTTTGTGTGTTCGCTCGGCCTTCTGTCTTTTTTTCTATTTTAACTGAGTTATGTTATTATGATGCAGCCCTCCTTACTAAAAGCGAAAGGACACTCTTTCTGAGTAGCCGTGCGCTATACAAAAGATAAATAACATAACATAACATAACATAACATAACATAACATAACATAACTGGGAAACGGTTCTGATGCATCCCCGGGAGGTGGCGGTCAAGTCCCGGTTACGTCTGATTCAGTTCAATGTACTCCATAGAACTTACTACGACAGACAACGGCTTTGTAGAATGGGGAAAATAGAGGATCCAGGGTGTCTTAGGTGTCAAGGCCAGGTGGGCGACTTCTTTTTACACGATATGGTCCTGTAGTGTCATACAAACATATTGGTCCCAGATATTCAAAGAACTGGAGGAGGTCCTAGAGGCCCCAATCTTACACGACCCCAAGTTAGCGCTATTGGGCATGACCAATGAGGTAGATCTGACGCGCCCCCTCCTCATTTTCCTGGTCCTAGCATTGGTGGTGGCGAAACGGGACATCGCAAAACACTGGGGGGCGCCGGACTCACCGACCCTTGAGGAATGGAGGAGAGGGCTTGACCTCTACATGGCAGCTGAAAGGGAGACTTATAAGGCCAGGGGCTGTCCCAAAAAATTCCGCAGAGTTTGGTCCAAATGGAGACAATACCACGGGTTGGATGGGGGGTTGTGAGGGTGGGCCTTCTTTGCCGGGAACGGGATGGGCCACTGGGGTACACAGGACATCAACATTGGCAAGCTGCAATTCATTATTGTGTTAATGGGCCGGCAGGGGGCAAGGGAGACTTGTCACGTGGAACAATGTAGTGTGCTAGTGGCGTGGGTGAGAGGGGGAGCGGGTGGGATGGGGCAGCTGCTGCACGGTTCTAGGTTCATAATCTGAAGGAAGGTTAAAACGTGTTTTCTTGCTGTTTAAGGGGGGGAGGGGGGAGTTTAGTTCACGAAAAAAGCAGAGGCTTGGAATGCTCTTTGATTGCTCAGAAATGTATGGGGGGCATGTCAGTGACAACTTATCAAACTTTGCCGCCCAACCTCGGGGATGTGGGCTGAATGGCCGTGTGTCCACATTACGATGGCGTGAGGCACTACGTGTGTCGCCCGTCGGAAATATCTGAGTGTTAGTCACCAATTTACAGTGAATCTGCAATAAAAACAAATAAAAAAAAAAAAACATTACTTCAATTCATTTGGACCCCTTTATTTGTGGATTAACAGACAGACAGCTTGGTCATACCTGGTGTACCAGAATGAAAAGAAATTAAAAGGTGTGAAATAATAGGGTTAAAATGGCTGTAAGGAAGGGGGCACACCTCATAACATGCAAGATTCTGTGCCAAGTCTGTCGACAAGAGCACAAAATCTATTGTACTAGCCTTACCTCTTACTATAAAAGTGGGAGGATTTGCATTGCCCTGTCATGAATGTCTGAGGAGAAGGTCAAATTATGTGATAGGACTATCTGGTTTAAAGCTTCACCATAGGTCGAACGTATACAATGACTAATGTTAGCCCCTAGGCCATTAGAAAACCTGCATAACGCGATTCCCACCATAAGTACATTTGGTGATATTAAAATCCCCCACCTATATAATTGAGATATGGTTTCCCGGCATGCCTCTAGTGAATTTATGGTGCTCCAGTGCACAATTGGCCCCTGCATGCAGTCAGGAAAGCTTGGGGATAAAGTCCCACCCCAGTGAGTATGGCTTGCAGGACTGGCCAAAGTCCTGCATCAGGCGAGGCATAAAGTGCATTTTGAGCTAGAATGTAAATACTATGCACCACTTTGTGTCACAAATCATCCCTTTTGTGCTGCTTTGCGCTGTGGCAGGACCTTAATAACTCTGGACCTGTATGTGGTTTGAGTCTCAGAACTGGGAGCAGTGGTATGCATTTTGGATGCCTTGGTTGAGCATTATTGAAGATGGTTTAGCATTGAGAAAGATGGAGGATGATGATAGCTTCCCAAAACATTGCACTTGTGCGAGTGTAGAGTATGAGCCCAGACAATGAAAAGAGGAGGATTAAAACAGGACTTCCTTTAGTACATTTTGGGGCGCTACCTGCACTCAAGATCAATTGGTAGGTCAAAATCGGAAATATTTCCGTTGCTGGATGCTACATTCCAGGCACCCTTGGACTTCCCTCTCCGCAGGTGCTTGGATCACCCTCGATATCTTGGTGTTTATTTACACCGGCAAAGATCTGAGATCATAACATTGAATTATGGCCCTGCTATGGATAAGCTCAACACATTGGTTGAAAAGTGGATTAAATTCCCCTTATCCATGGCTGGCAGAATTGCAATAATAAAAACGGTGGCACTCGTTCGGTTTTTATATTTGAAAAGGGGGGGCTCTTGGCCCCGCCGCACGCATGGCGGTGCGGCGACCGCCCCCCTCCATCAAGGCTTCTCGGTGGTGGGGCGTGCCCTCAGGGGCGCGCCCTGCCACCGATTGGCGGGCGCCCTCCCTGACCCGGATGCCATTGAGCAACTTCCGGGTCGGGGGGGGCGGGCTCTGGGGTCAATAAAGAGGCGGGGAGCGCCCAGGGGACTCCTTGTTGCCTGTACGCTCCCCCCCATACCGGTGGTGCCCCGCGCTCGGGGCTTTTTGTTTTCCAGTAATTTTGCCGTTTTCTTTTCCAGGTTGCAGACAGCATCTACGGAGGCGGCAGCTGAGGCGTTCACATTGCGTTGCCATCGTCTTGAGAGCATCCAGAGGAGGTCGGCTCGAGCTCGGGGAGAAACGGGGAGAAACGAAGCGCCGCCTGAGTGTCCCCAGCGTGTGTGTTCCGTGGCCCCTGATTTAAAGTATTTTGTCGGGGCGGGGGCGGACGAGGCCGAGTAGCGCTGCCTGACACGAAAGGAGGCGTCGATTCAGGCTGTCCCCGGCGGGATTGTTCCTCGACCGCAAATTCAGGATTATTGTCGGGGCGGGGTGCGGACAAGGCCGAACAGCGCTGCCTGCGGCCATAGCCATAAGTTCCTGTCCGCGGAGGGCTCCAGAAGTCATTCGGTAGGGCCCCGAAGTGATCTGCAGGCCAAGCCACAATAAATGCAGGGGTTTTAACACGTAGGAAGTGAGTTGTGGGACTTTGCCTCGATTCGGGCGTTTGTTGTCTTAGCGGTCAGGTTGGCTAGGCATCCCTGGAGACCTTTCTTCTCGTGGGGGGGCAAAACAGGGGCAATTAGGGCAGCGCCTGGGGTGGGTGACTGAGGAGAATACTGCATTTAGGGACAAATATTTAATGACGTATGTACTGTGGGGTAGTTCAAAGGGGTAGCCAGGTTTAGGCATTGGGATTTGGTTGGATGCTACAACCAGGTTTAACATAGGGGTGATTTATAAAGGTTGGATCAATTCCCCATCCCTTTTGGGAAATTAATTTTGGTCCCTGTGTGTTGTCAGTTGATTTCCAGCAACTACTTGAGTTAGCCACTCCCAGGTATTAATAATTTTTCTATTACAGGCAATCACTATTGTGTGTCCCCAAGTTAAGCTACAGCAGCTTCTACGCGGTGAGCTCGGAGTGGGGGACGGCGGACGTGGCCACACACCCAGTACCGGCTGTGGAGGACACAGCAGTGGATCTGTAAGAGGAGAGTGGGGGGCTTGCATTTCATTGCTTCTGGTAGCCGCCGGGTGGGTCTACGTTAGAGTTTACTCACCCCTGACAAACCGGGCAAGCCGGGGCGTTGCGGTTACGGTTGCATGGTGCTCATAGCCCCCTGTACATCCTCCAGCAGGTGAAGGTACAAAGCACACGGTCACCTGAATTGTAACACTAGGAGTGTAGGGCAGGGGGCGAAAACATGCCGGGGCCAAAGGGTGGTAAAAGAGGGCCTAGCATGGAGGTTATGATGCACGCCATGATGCGGGAGATGGGTGAAAATAATAAGAGGCTGGGGAAAGTGGATAAATTGGAGGCCCGCATGAATGAGAGGTTTGCTGATCCACCAGGCCCATCAGGCAGGCCCGTGCGGCAGAGAATTGCACCCTTGCCGAGGGGTGATTTTGTTACCCCACCAAAGAAATCTAAGGCCAAGAAACCACGGTACAATGCCCCAGCCCTCGTGCCTCTAGTACCGGTCCCGAATACACCCGCACCTGTGGTATCGGTTCCTCTGGCACCTCTGCCAGTTGCCCCTGTGCCCGCGACGCCGGTGCCGGACATGACGCTGCCCCCCCCCTGCGGGGATTAACCCCCCGCTCGTGGTACCGCTGGCAGTCCCGAGTGTGCCGCCAACCCCCGCTCTCTTGGCTATCGCGCCAGTGCCACCGGACATGCCACTTGAGGTCCCAGTTGTGACAGGGGGCAACCTGGACCCGGTCCCTGTTGAGTTGGTATCTCAAATAGCCGCCTTACTACCTTGGTTGCAAAAGGGTGGCGTATTTCCTGCCTCATCAGATCATGCAGCAGAAGCGGCGAAATTGGTAGAAAAGATTAAAGCTGCAACTGCGGCTGACAATATTGCATTGCCATCATCTTCTTCACTTACAGGTTCCAGTCCCGCTCAACCGAAGGGAGACGAGGGCTTACCGGTTCAGCCGCCCGTCAATGGTAAGGAGATGGCTCTGCCCCTCTTGGGGGACGGCTCAGTGCCATCCAGGAGTGAAAATTTGGCACAACATGTGTCACAGGCAGTTAAAGAGTTGATATGGGCGGGCAAATATGTTTACATTTTTTCATTGTTGCTAGACAATAGGGAAATGGAGCAGGCCAAGTTATTGAAGGAATGGATGCATCCGAGTGAATGGAGGGCACAGTGCTCCAGGTAAAGGGTAGACGAGACTTTGAAGAATTGAATCAGGGCCTTTTCCGTCCTTACGGCTATTACGGCCGAACGCCCCCCTAATGTGCAGGCAGCAATGGCTTGCTACCAAAGCAGGATTGTGGGGTGGAGCGATCAATACACTGGGGATGCGTGGAAGGAGTATGATGTGAATTTCAGAAAAGCAAAGGAATTTGACTCATCACTGGCATGGGACAGAGTAGATTCGATGTCTTGGCATAAGCAGTTCTCAGGGGACATAGCCCCATCCCAGGCCACTAATGCAGTCAGGGTGTTCCCCGCCAGACCGCAACAGCCCTTTCGGTCAACCCAGGGGAGTGAGGTCCCGGGGAAGAATAGGGGGGGGGTCGGAGAGGAAAGGGGTATGCTGGGACTTTAATAAGCGCTCCTGCACAAGGGCCCAGGGCACCTGTAGATTTAGACATGCATGTGCAGTCTGTGGTCACCCATCCCACCCCGAGACAACTTGTAGGTCCAAGCAAGGCAACAACGGTCAGAGGGGAAGGGGGAAGCCAGAATAGTGCAGACGATTCGGGCCCTCCCACACCGATAGACGTTTTGGCAATGATCCCATGGTTGAATAGATACCCGGACCATACAGCGGCCACTCTCCTCCAGGAAGGTTTCTCACATGGTTTTAGGATCCCGGCGGTGGGGTACACAGGTAGCGCACGTTGCAGGAACCAACTGTCAGTAAAGCATAACCCTGAAGTGGTGGGGGCAAAGATTATCAAGGAACTGTCACTGGGCAGGATAGCGGGCCCCTTCCAAGAGGTGCCTGTTCCCAATTTTGTGTGTTCTCCGCTGGGAGTAGTACCTAAGAAAGAGAGAGGCGAGTTTAGACTGATTCACAACCTGTCGGCACCAAGAGGAGCATCTTTGAATGATGCGATTGATGAGGGGATTTGTCGTGTAAAATATGCCTCATTTGACCAGGCTGTTGATTTATTGCGAGCTCTGGGGCCAGGGGCATTGATGGCAAAATCCGACATAGAATCTGCTTTCCGCCTCCTTCCAGTCCATCCTTTGGATCACCACCTCCTAGGTTTCAATTTCGAGGGCAAGTTTTACATGGACAAATGCATGCCCATGGGCTGTTCCATTTCATGTGCTTACTTTGAGACGTTTAGCTCGTTTCTAGAGTGGGTCATGAGACAAGCGACGGGCCATCAGCAGGTCATGCATTACCTGGATGATTTCCTTTTCTTGGGTGCGGCGGGCTCTCAGGAGTGTGCCTGGGCATTGCAGGAATTTTGCGTGCTCATGCGGGCTTTTGGGGTCCCGCTAGCTCCAGGGAAGACGGTCGGCCCGTCCACCTGCTTGGAGTTCCTTGGTATTGAGATTGACTCGGTGGAGGGATGCTTCAGGTTGCCCAGGGACAAAGTGTCTAGATTTAGAGCAGCGCTTTGTCAATGCCTACGCAAAGACAAAGTGTCCTTGCAACAGCTACAGGAAGTAGTGGGGCAACTGAATTTTGCTCTGCGGGTTATCCCAATGGCACGCCCGTTTTCACGCTCCATTGCGCAGGCTATGAGAGGTCTACGTGAGAAGCATCACCGCACGAGACTGTCATCTGAGGTTCGCCAGGATATGCATATATGGATGGCATTCCTGGAGGATTTTAATGGCAGGATAGTGTGGCCCGGTCCCACCGCCACATCAGCAGACTTGGGTTTATGGACTGACGCTGCTGGTAGTGTGGGCTTCGGCGCCATTCTAGGGTCCAAATGGGTCGCCCAGCGGTGGCCGGAGGAATGGAAAGCGTGGGGTTTGACCGCCAATATTGGCTTCCTGGAACTCTTCCCAATATGGGTGGCCTTGAAGGTCTGGCCAGAACACCTGTGTAATCAAGCAGTGGTGTTCTGGTCGGATAACATGACAGTGGTGGAATGTATAAATCAACAGGGGGCACGCTGCCCCTTCATACTCCGCCTGATAAAGGAGATTGTGTTACAGTGCTTAAAATGGAATGTGGTCTTCAGAGCTAAGCATGTCCCAGGTATCCTCAACAATGCAGCTGATTCCCTTTCTCGCTTCAAAATGCAGGTATTCAGGGAGCATCTTCCTGCAGCAGACCCCTCGCCAGCCCACTTCCCGGCAGTACTTTGGCAGATTGGTGCCCCAGACTACAGGACCTCGTGGTTGCTAGCCTAGCCCCCAGGACCAAGACAGCTTACGAAGGGGCGTTTTTTTCTTACCGGGCTATCTTGGGGCTGGAATGGGAGGCTAGGTGGGCGCAGGAGGACAGCTTTGCGGCCTACCTGGAATCAATGCACAGGGAAGGGCACTCAGTGGCGGCGGCGAGTAGACATAGGGCGGCGGTTTCCTTTTTCGCGCAGGCTAAGGGCATGCGGGATCCTACTAACACCTTTATGGTACGCAAGGCGTTGAGGGGTTGGCGCCGTCTACAAGGTCACACACCAGATGGAAGAAGGCCCATTGGGCTAGCTCGCCTGACAGCCTTATTGGGTGCACTCCACAGTGTCTGTAGCTCCGAGTGGGAGGTACTTCTGTTTAAAGCTGCGTTTTCCCTGGATTTCTATGGGGCTCTGAGAATTGGTGAATTAGTCGCAGGGTCAAAAGGAGACAAGATGGGCGGCCTGCAGCGGACTTGTGTAAAGATCAGAGAGGATACTATGTGGGTGACAATTCAGAGGTCAAACACTGACCAGGAGTCTCGGGGTCACACCATAGTGCTCCACCGGGCACGGGCCAACCCTTGCTGCCCGGTTGCCCACGTGGAGTTCCTCCACGGGCAGCGAGAGGGCACGACGGGGGGTGCACTGTTGTGTCACGCCGATGGCACGCCCTTGACCAGGTACCAGTTTAGGCGAGTCTTGGAGCGGACAGTTAGACAGGCAGGTTTTGACCCCAAGGAGTTTGGCACTCACTCATTTAGGATTGGGGCAGCAACTGAAGCAGTAGCAAGGGGTCTCCCGGTTGAGAATGTAAAGAAAATAGGGAGATGGTCGTCGGAATGTTACAAACGATATGTGCGAATTGACTTGTTGTGACAGGATGGTGGTCACGCCTGGTGTCTTTCTGGTTTTTTGCAGTTTCTCAAACCTGTGACGCAGGGGAGGAACTCGCCGGCGGGCGTCAACGATCAACACCATCGCAGCACAAGCAACAGGAGGGACACGTGAAACTGGTGACTTGGATTGTGGGCCACTCTTATGTAAGGCGTGCGGAACATGTTTTTCTTGCAGGAGACCGTAAGAAAAGGGCCGCGCAGAAAGGGTTTCATATCTCCTTTTTCGGTAGAGGGGGTCTGTGCCTCAGCCAGTTTAGGAGCTTCTTCCAGGGACTCTTGGCGCAGCAGCCTGCCCCCGTCAGTGGTGATACTTCACCTGGGGGAGAATGATTTGGCCAGATTAGGGAGACGCATCCTGATTGAGGAAATCATCTCCACTGCTGGGTGGGTCACGAGGATTTGCCCGGGCTGCACAGTAGTATGGTCGCAACTTATCCCCCGGTGGCAGTGGCGAGGGGGGACTCTGTCAGGGCGTTGAATCACTCGGTAAAGAGGATCAACACACAGTTGGACAAACTATTCCGAGCCCCCCGGTTGCAGACGATTCCACACAGGTGTATCTGGGGTAAGTAGTTCTATCTGGGGGACGGGGTACACCTGACTGAGGCGGGGAATGTCCTGTGGTCTAATAATCTCTGGGCGTGGTTAGAGGGATTCGCTAAGTAAGTCAGTGCATGTAAGGGTTAGGAAGGGGGAGGCCAGATCGTCGGTAAACAATGCTGGCCTGTGGCGGTAAGGTCATGACCGGTGAGCAGCTATTTTAAGGTCTGAGGGGGCGGGCATCATCCTATGGAGGTTCCCGCCCAGGGGGAGGGGCCATTGGCCCTTCCTAGAACTTCAGGGGCAAGGTAACTGGTGCTTCAAAGGGGCGCGGGTTGGAGGAGTCACGCTTTCCCTAGGCTGGTAGCCACCCCGCGCGCGCATACTTATGTCGTCAACAGATGGCGCTGAGTAAGGGCCCTCCTTAAGTGGGTAAATGGAGTTCACGGCGTGGACCGGGTAATTACCGGACCCGGCTGCGCATGCGCACATCTTGTGGTGAGGCGCAGCTAGTAGGACCTGACACCGGTTAGCGACCTTGCCATATGGCCAGAAATGTTAGTATACTAAATTTCAGATGAGGATGTTAGATTCGGTTAGGAAACAATCTGTATTAGAGTTTTTGTTAACTCCTTTAGTGCTAAGGCACTTGAAGGATTTTACTGTAATTTCCATTGAAATGAATGGGCAGTCCATGACAAGTTACCCTTGTCATTAGCATCCAAGTGTTAAGGATAGTCTATCACACCTGTTGACAATCATGTATCTAATGTCCTGCTGATTTTTGTATGAACTGCTTATCGTACAATTACATTTTTTTGTTGTTTTTATATCTTAATAAATACGGCCGGGGGGTCTCGCGACCCCCCGCCTTCCAAAGATAACCATGTTTGAATGTCTTTGTTTCTGGGTTGTTGGTGTGGTCATAGGGTGGGGCGGCAGCCAATCACTGACCATGTGAAAAGGGGGCCTCTTGGCCCCCCCCGCACGCATGGCGGTGCGGCAACCGCCCCCCTCCATCAAGGCTTCTCGGTGGTGGGGCGTGCCCTCAGGGGCGTGCCCTGCCACCGATTGGCGGGCGCCCTCCCTGACCCGGATGCCATTGAGCGACTTCCGGGTCGGGGGGCGGGCTCTGGGGTCAATAAAGAGGCGGGGAGCGCCCAGGGGACTCCTTGTTGCCTGGACGCTCCCCCCCATACCGGTGGTGCCCGGCGCTCGGGGCTTTTTGTTTCCCCACCCACCATCCCTGGAACATTGCGGTATTGTATGCATTATTAGTCAATTTCTGTCGATGATTTGTATATAATGTTTGTTAGGCCAATTTTTTCCTAGGTTTAGAAGTTATTTGGTATTTTGATTATTATGCTTTCTCTTAGGCATCTTTTCCCCTTTTTTAGCGAATAGTACTGTGTATGTTATTGGTTGCATTGTTATGTTAGACCTTTTTTCCCGTTTTCGCTTTACGGTGTTATGCGTGATGTTTATTTAGTCAGGGTAGATGTACATTAGAATTTTTTTCCTTAGGTCGTCGTATTTATTAGGTATGGGGCATGCGGTAAGGTCATGACCGGTGAGCAGCTATTTTAAGGTCTGAGGGGGCGGGCATCATCCTATGGAGGTTCCCGCCCAGGGGGAGGGGCCATTGGCCCTTCCTCGAACTTCAGGGGCAAGGTAACTGGTGCTTCAAAGGGGCGTGGGTTGGAGGAGTCACGCTTTCCTTAGGCTGGTAGCCACCCCGCGCGCGCATACTTATGACGTCAACAGATGGCGCTGAGTAAGGGCCCTCCTTAAGTGGGTAAATGGAGTTCACGGCGTGGACCGGGTAATTACCGGACCCGGCTGCACATGCGCACATCTTGTGGTGAGGCGCAGCTAGTAGGACCTGACACCGGTTAGCGACCTTGCCATATGGCCAGAAATGTTAGTATACTAAATTTCAGATGAGGATGTTAGATTCGGTTAGGAAACAATCTGTATTAGAGTTTTTGTTAAGGATAGTCTATCACACCTGTTGACAATCATGTATCTAATGTCCTGCTGATTTTTGTATAAACTGCTTATCGTACAATTAAAAAATGTTGTTGTTTTTATATCTTAATAAATACGGCGGGGGGTCTCGCGACCCCCCGCCTTCCAAAGATAACCATGTTTGAATGTCTTTGTTTCCGGGGGTTGGTGTGGTCATAGGGAGGGGGCGGCAGCCAATCACTGACCATGTGTTTCTAAATATCCCCTATTGTACTCACTAAAGCCTTTTTTCATAGCCTCTGCAGCGCACTTATCCGGCTGATATGGGCAGGAAGACATCCCAGGATTGGTTGGTCCACCTTAATATTACCATATCAACGCAGTGGCTTGGGAGTCCCGGATTTGTATCTTTACTATCTAGTTGCGCAAGTACATTTATCTTACCACTGGTACCACCCTGAGCGCGGCTCTAATTTCTTAAGCCAGAAAGCTTGCAGGTTCACCCTTAACTACTGGTAACACGTCTGCCGCAAGCGTTACCCAGAAACATATCAGAAATTCAGACAATTGCAGCAGGTTTGGCGTGGAAAAAGCTGCAACGGTATCTTGGTACTGAGCATATCTATTACCCGCGCATCCCAATAGCAAACCACCCGTGGTTACCTGTCACAACGGAAGCATTGACTCAAAAAACACTCCACACCGGTCATATACAAATAATCAGAGACTTTTTAAGGAGGTTAAGTTGCGTTCGGTTGTATCACTCCACGAGAAAAGCAACATCACACAGATGGACAGATTTTAAAAAATAGGCTTCAGAGTGCACGACGCTCGGCGATCCCCACTGCCCTCTTGAACCGTCTGACTTTCCATTACTTACACAGGTAATCACAACTCCTGAGTGAAAGCACTCATTTGGTAACCATGCAGCCATTAGCAGGAAACCCATCACTGACCGGGGATCGAGGGCTGCTTGGGAGAGAGACTTAGGTTACCCCTGATAAAACATGGTTCTACTGTTGTGAACAAACCAAATTAGTCTCCAATAACCATCGACATAAACTAATACATTTTAAATATGTACTTTGCTCATATCACCCTCCACAGCTTCTTTTTAAACTTGCGGTACAAAAGGGGGTGGTGATGGACGGAGCATCTGAACCAATCAAACACTCACACCCAGTCAAAAGATCTGGGTTTAATCCATCACCGTTCTTTAGCCCACTCTGCCACCCCAGTTCAGACATGGCTATATGCAAATCAGTCTGACCCTGTGCCTCAGGGGAACAGTCCAGCCCGAACTGCCAAGCCATGTCTTCCCTGGACCGGAAACAAGCTTGCGAGGACCGGTTACTGGCATTCCAGCCGTCTTCAGCACGGCTTGCTTGAATCCAGTGGCAAAGTGAGCAAGGGACTCACATCTGAGCATACCCTGCCACACTTATGGCGGCCATAATTGATTCTCCTTACTCAGCACGAGCGGGTAATGGTTTAAGCTCATGTCACCACACAATGCAATGGACACTAAATAGGGCTGTGTGGTAAATTGAGCAATCAGAAGGTATGCGAGTACCAGAGATAAACTAAGTAAAGTGGAGATACAGGGTTATATATTCATTGTAAGCTTAATATGAGAAACATCAATGCATTCTTGTCTTTGTGAGACTAGTTTTATCTTTTGTTGTTGAATGTTGATTTCCAAAAATGCTGAACATATGACACAAATAAAAACATTCTACCTTCCTTTAAAAATTCACTAAGGTCTTTGTTAGAAAACACCTGACTAGGTCTGCCTTGGCACTGTTATTTGGTAGATTGTACGGATGAGGAGTGGGGTTGCAGCTTCTTGTGTTTAAAGTGAGAAATGTTCTAGGCAGGGTCAGATGACAGGCAGGTGCAGATCTCACATTTAAATTTGCCCTTGTTTTGGATATTCCTGCTTGGAGTCAAGCTAATTGTTACTTGTATTGAGAGCCATCACTTATGGCGGCCATAAGTGTGGCAGGGTATGCTCAAACGTGAGCCCCTTGCTCACTTTGCCACTGGATTCAAGCAAGCCGGGCTGAAGACGGCTGGAATGCCAGAAACCGGTCCTCGCAAGCTTGTTTACGGTCCAGGGAAGGCATGGCTTGGCAGTTCGGGCTGGACTGTTCCCATGAGGCACAGGGTCAGACTGATTTGCATATAGCCATGTCTGAATTGGGGTGGCATAGTGGGCTAAAGAACGGTGATGGATTAAACCCCGATCGTTTGACTGGGTGTGAGTGTTTGATTGATTCAGATGCCAGTCCATCACCACCCCCTTTTGTACCGTCTTTTTAAACTTGAGCCTGCCAAACCCCACAACAGTCCTAGGTGCGCTACATAATATTCAGACTTTTCACATTTAGCCTGGAATTGTATGCCCATACTGTGATATTGGGAGGAGGTGTTCCATATTTTATCCTTGATGATAGAGACCACTATCGAACCCTCTCCATTTATAGCCCTACTGGGATATAAGTCCTCCCATTACCGAAGGGAGTCTGGGGATATATTGCTATTGCTCTGCTACTGGCTAAGCGCAAAGTATCTCTCCACTGGGAACGCCCTCCCATCCAACAACCAAACACTGGATACGGGACCTGGTTGACTGTGATACCACCAGTGACATATACTAATTCACTTCAACCCCCTGCCTCCAGGCCAAGAAATATCTGGCAACTGCTGAGAACATATCTGGAAACATTCCCAACTGAAGGTGGGGTCCTCCACTCTGGATTAGATGATTTGCACGATGTCAGATGGATACCATAATCACATTGGGATTATACACTTCTGGTTCACACAGGGAAGGGGGCACACACATTGATTCTCCTTACTCAGCACGAGCGGGTAATGGTTTAAGCTCATGTCACCACACAATGCAATGGACACTAAATAGGGCTGTGTGATAGATTGAGCAATCAGAAGGTATGCGAGTACCAGAGATAAACTAAGTAAAGTGGAGATACAGGGTTATATATTCATTGTAAGCTTAATATGAGAAACATCAATGCATTCTTGTCTTTGTGAGACTAGTTTTATCTTTTGTTGTTGAATGTTGATTTCCAAAAATGCTGAACATATGACACAAATAAAAACATTCTACCTTCCTTTAAAAATTCACTAAGGTCTTTGTTAGAAAACACCTGACTAGGTCTGCCTTGGCACTGTTATTTGGTAGATTGTACGGATGAGGAGTGGGGTTGCAGCTTCTTGTGTTTAAAGTGAGAAATGTTCTAGGCAGGGTCAGATGACAGGCAGGTGCAGATCTCACATTTAAATTTGCCCTTGTTTTGGATATTCCTGCTTGGAGTCAAGCTAATTGTTACTTGTAGTGAGAGCCATCACTTATGGCGGCCATAAGTGTGGCAGGGTATGCTCAGACGTGAGTCCCTTGCTCACTTTGCCACTGGATTCAAGCAAGCCGGGCTGAAGACGGCTGGAATGCCAGAAACCGGTCCTCGCAAGCTTGTTTCCGGTCCAGGGAAGGCATGGCTTGGCAGTTCGGGCTGGACTGTTCCCATGAGGCACAGGGTAAGACTGATTTGCATATAGCCATGTCTGAACTGGGGTGGCAGAGTGGGCTAAAGAACGGTGATGGATTAAACCCAGATCTTTTGACTGGGTGTGAGTGTTTGATTGATTCAGATGCTCCGTCCATCACCACCCCCTTTTGTACCGTCTTTTTAAACTTGAGCCTACCAAACCCCACAACAGTCCTAGGTGCGCTACATAATATTCAGACTTTTCACATTTAGCCTGGAATTGTATGCCCATACTGTGATATTGGGAGGAGGTGTTCCATATTTTATCCTTGATGATAGAGACCACTATCGAACCCTCTCCATTTATAGCCCTACTGGGATATAAGTCCTCCCATTACCGAAGGGAGTCTGGGGATATATTGCTATAGCTCTGCTACAGGCTACGCGCAAAGTATCTCTCCACTGGGAACGCCCTCCCATCCAACAACCAAACACTGGATACGGGACCTGGTTGACTGTGATACCACCAGTGACATATACTAATTCACTTCAACCCCCTGCCTCCAGGCCAAGAAATATCTGGCAACTGCTGAGAACATATCTGGAAACGTTCCCAACTGAAGGTGGGGCCCTCCACTCTGGATTAGATGATTTGCACGATGTCAGATGGAAACCATAATCACATTGGGATTATACACTTCTAGTTCACACAGGGAAGGTGGCACAAACATTGATTCTCCTTACTCAGCACGAGCGGGTAATGGTTTAAGCTCATGTCACCACACAATGCAATGGACACTAAATAGGGCTGTGTGGTAAATTGAGCAATCAGAAGGTATGCGAGTACCAGAGATAAACTAAGTAAAGTGGAGATACAGGGTTATATATTCATTGTAAGCTTATTATGAGAAACATCAATGCATTCTTGTCTTTGTGAGACTAGTTTTATCTTTTGTTGTTGAATGTTGATTTCCAAAAATGCTGAACATATGACACAAATAAAAACATTCTACCTTCCTTTAAAAATTCACTAAGGTCTTTGTTAGAAAACACCTGACTAGGTCTGCCTTGGCACTGTTATTTGGTAGATTGTACGGATGAGGAGTGGGGTTGCAGCTTCTTGTGTTTAAAGTGAGAAATGTTTTAGGCAGGGTCAGATGACAGGCAGGTGCAGATCTCACATTTAAATTTGCCCTTGTTTTGGATATTCCTGCTTGGAGTCAAGCTAATTGTTACTTGTAGTGAGAGCCATCCCTTATGGCGGCCATAAGTGTGGCAGGGTATGCTCAGACGTGAGTCCCTTGCTCACTTTGCCACTGGATTCAAGCAAGCCGGGCTGAAGACGGCTGGAATGCCAGAAACCGGTCCTCGCAAGCTTGTTTCCGGTCCAGGGAAGGCATGGCTTGGCAGTTCGGGCTGGACTGTTCCCATGAGGCACAGGGTCAGACTGATTTGCATATAGCCATGTCTGAACTGGGGTGGCAGAGTGGGCTAAAGAACGGTGATAGATTAAACCCAGATCTTTTGACTGGGTGTGAGTGTTTGATTGATTCAGATGCTCCGTCCATCACCACCCCCTTTTGTACCGTCTTTTTAAACTTGAGCCTACCAAACCCCACAACAGTCCTAGGTGCGCTACATAATATTCAGACTTTTCACATTTAGCCTGGAATTGTATGCCCATACTGTGATATTGGGAGGAGGTGTTCCATATTTTATCCTTGATGATAGAGACCACTATCGAACCCTCTCCATTTATAGCCCTACTGGGATATAAGTCCTCCCATTACCGAAGGGAGTCTGGGGATATATTGCTATTGCTCTGCTACAGGCTAAGCGCAAAGTATCTCTCCACTGGGAACGCCCTCCCATCCAACAACCAAACTCTGGATACAGGACCTGGTTGACTGTGATACCACCAGTGACATATACTAATTCACTTCAACCCCCTGCCTCCAGGCCAAGAAATATCTGGCAACTGCTGAGAACATATCTGGAAACGTTCCCAACTGAAGGTGGGGCCCTCCACTCTGGATTAGATGATTTGAACGATGTCAGATGGAAACCATAATCACATTGGGATTATACACTTCTGGTTCACACAGGGAAGGTGGCACAAACATTGATTCTCCTTACTCAGCACGAGCGGGTAATGGTTTAAGCTCATGTCACCACACAATGCATTGGACACTAAATAGGTCTGTGTGGTAGATTGAGCAATCAGAAGGCATGCGAGTACCAGAGATAAACTAAGTAAAGTGGAGATACAGGGTTATATATTCATTGTAAGCTTAATATGAGAAACATCAATGCATTCTTGTCTTTGTGAGATTAGTTTTATCTTTTGTTGTTGAATGTTGATTTCCAAAAATGCTGAACATATGACACAAATAAAAACATTCTACCTTCCTTTAAAAATTCACTAAGGTCTTTGTTAGAAAACACCTGACTAGGTCTGCCTTGGCACTGTTATTTGGTAGATTGTACGGATGAGGAGTGAGGTTGCAGCTTCTTGTGTTTAAAGTGAGAAATGTTCTAGGCAGGGTCAGATGACAGGCAGGTGCAGATCTCACATTTAAATTTGCCCTTGTTTTGGATATTCCTGCTTGGAGTCAAGCTAATTGTTACTTGTATTGAGAGCCATCACTTATGGCGGCCATAAGTGTGGCAGGGTATGCTCAAACGTGTGTCCCTTGCTCACTTTGCCACTGGATTCAAGCAAGCCGGGCTGAAGACGGCTGGAATGCCAGAAACCGGTCCTCGCAAGCTTGTTTACGGTCCAGGGAAGGCATGGCTTGGCAGTTCGGGCTGGACTGTTCCCATGAGGCACAGGGTCAGACTGATTTGCATATAGCCATGTCTGAATTGGGGTGGCAGAGTGGGCTAAAGAACGGTGATGGATTAAACCCCGATCGTTTGACTGGGTGTGAGTGTTTGATTGATTCAGATGCCAGTCCATCACCACCCCCTTTTGTACCGTCTTTTTAAACTTGAGCCTACCAAACCCCACAACAGTCCTAGGTGCGCTACATAATATTCAGACTTTTCACATTTAGCCTGGAATTGTATGCCCATACTGTGATATTGGGAGGAGGTGTTCCATATTTTATCCTTGATGATAGAGACCACTATCGAACCCTCTCCATTTATAGCCCTACTGGGATATAAGTCCTCCCATTACCGAAGGGAGTCTGGGGATATATTGCTATTGCTCTGCTACTGGCTAAGCGCAAAGTATCTCTCCACTGGGAACGCCCTCCCATCCAACAACCAAACACTGGATACGGGACCTGGTTGACTGTGATACCACCAGTGACATATACTAATTCACTTCAACCCCCTGCCTCCAGGCCAAGAAATATCTGGCAACTGCTGAGAACATATCTGGAAACGTTCCCAACTGAAGGTGGGGTCCTCCACTCTGGATTAGATGATTTGCACGATGTCAGATGGATACCATAATCACATTGGGATTATACACTTCTGGTTCACACAGGGAAGGTGGCACACACATTGATTCTCCTTACTCAGCACGAGCGGGTAATGGTTTAAGCTCATGTCACCACACAATGCAATGGACACTAAATAGGGCTGTGTGGTAGATTGAGCAATCAGAAGGTATGCGAGTACCAGAGATAAACTAAGTAAAGTGGAGATACAGGGTTATATATTCATTGTAAGCTTAATACGAGAAACATCAATGCATTCTTGTCTTTGTGAGACTAGTTTTATCTTTTGTTGTTGAATGTTGATTTCCAAAAATGCTGAACATATGACACAAAAAAAAACATTCTACCTTCCTTTAAAAATTCACTAAGGTCTTTGTTAGAAAACACCTGACTAGGTCTGCCTTGGCACTGTTATTTGGTAGATTGTACGGATGAGGAGTGGGGTTGCAGCTTCTTGTGTTTAAAGTGAGAAATGTTCTAGGCAGGGTCAGATGACAGGCAGGTGCAGATCTCACATTTAAATTTGCCCTTGTTTTGGATATTTCTGCTTGGAGTCAAGCTAATTGTTACTTGTAGTGAGAGCCATCACTTATGGCGGCCATAAGTGTGGCAGGGTATGCTCAGACGTGAGTCCCTTGCTCACTTTGCCACTGGATTCAAGCAAGCCGGGCTGAAGACGGCTGGAATGCCAGAAACCGGTCCTCGCAAGCTTGTTTCCGGTCCAGGGAAGGCATGGCTTGGCAGTTCGGGCTGGACTGTTCCCATGAGGCACAGGGTCAGACTGATTTGCATATAGCCATGTCTGAACTGGGGTGGCAGAGTGGGCTAAAGAACGGTGATGGATTAAACCCAGATCTTTTGACTGGGTGTGAGTGTTTGATTGATTCAGATGCTCCGTCCATCACCATCCCCTTTTGTACCGTCTTTTTAAACTTGAGCCTACCAAACCCCACAACAGTCCTAGGTGCGCTACATAATATTCAGACTTTTCACATTTAGCCTGGAATTGTATGCCCATACTGTGATATTGGGAGGAGGTGTTCCATATTTTATCCTTGATGATAGAGACCACTATCGAACCCTCTCCATTTATAGCCCTACTGGGATATAAGTCCTCCCATTACCGAAGGGAGTCTGGGGATATATTGCTATTGCTCTGCTACAGGCTAAGCGCAAAGTATCTCTCCACTGGGAACGCCCTCCCATCCAACAACCAAACACTGGATACGGGACCTGGTTGACTGTGATACCACCAGTGACATATACTAATTCACTTCAACCCCCTGCCTCCAGGCCAAGAAATATCTGGCAACTGCTGAGAACATATCTGGAAACGTTCCCAACTGAAGGTGGGGCCCTCCACTCTGGATTAGATGATTTGCACGATGTCAGGTGGAAACCATAATCACATTGGGATTATACACTTCTGGTTCACACAGGGAAGGTGGCACAAACATTGATTCTCCTTACTCAGCACGAGCGGGTAATGGTTTAAGCTCATGTCACCACACAATGCAATGGACACTAAATAGGGCTGTGTGGTAGATTGAGCAATCAGAAGGTATGCGAGTACCAGAGATAAACTAAGTAAAGTGGAGATACAGGGTTATATATTCATTGTAAGCTTAATATGAGAAACATCAATGCAGTCTTGTCTTTGTGAGATTAGTTTTATCTTTTGTTATTGAATGTTGATTTCCAAAAATGCTGAACATATGACACAAATAAAAACATTCTACCTTCCTTTAAAAATTCACTAAGGTCTTTGTTAGAAAACACCTGACTAGGTCTGCCTTGGCACTGTTATTTGGTAGATTGTACGGATGAGGAGTGGGGTTGCAGCTTCTTGTGTTTAAAGTGAGAAATGTTCTAGGCAGGGTCAGATGACAGGCAGGTGCAGATCTCACATTTAAATGTGCCACTGTTTTGGATATTCCTGCTTGGAGTCAAGCTAATTGTTACTTGTAGTGAGAGCCATCACTTATGGCGGCCATAAGTGTGGCAGGGTATGCTCAGACGTGAGTCCCTTGCTCACTTTGCCACTGGATTCAAGCAAGCCGGGCTGAAGACGGCTGGAATGCCAGAAACCGGTCCTCGCAAGCTTGTTTACGGTCCAGGGAAGGCATGGCTTGGCAGTTCGGGCTGGACTGTTCCCATGAGGCACAGGGTCAGACTGATTTGCATATAGCCATGTCTGAATTGGGGTGGCAGAGTGGGCTAAAGAACGGTGATGGATTAAACCCCGATCTTTTGACTGGGTGTGAGTGTTTGATTGATTCAGATGCCAGTCCATCACCACCCCCTTTTGTACCGTCTTTTTAAACTTGAGCCTACCAAACCCCACAACAGTCCTAGGTGCGCTACATAATATTCAGACTTTTCACATTTAGCCTGGAATTGTATGCCCATACTGTGATTTTGGGAGGAGGTGTTCCATATTTTATCCTTGATGATAGAGACCACTATCGAACCCTCTCCATTTATAGCCCTACTGGGATATAAGTCCTCCCATTACCGAAGGGAGTCTGGGGATATATTGCTATTGCTCTGCTACTGGCTAAGCGCAAAGTATCTCTCCACTGGGAACGCCCTCCCATCCAACAACCAAACACTGGATACGGGACCTGGTTGACTGTGATACCACCAGTGACATATACTAATTCACTTCAACCCCCTGCCTCCAGGCCAAGAAATATCTGGCAACTGCTGAGAACATATCTGGAAACGTTCCCAACTGAAGGTGGGGTCCTCCACTCTGGATTAGATGATTTGCACGATGTCAGATGGATACCATAATCACATTGGGATTATACACTTCTGGTTCACACAGGGAAGGTGGCACACACATTGATTCTCCTTACTCAGCACGAGCGGGTAATGGTTTAAGCTCATGTCACCACACAATGCAATGGACACTAAATAGGGCTGTGTGGTAGATTGAGCAATCAGAAGGTATGCGAGTACCAGAGATAAACTAAGTAAAGTGGAGATACAGGGTTATATATTCATTGTAAGCTTAATATGAGAAACATCAATGCATTCTTGTCTTTGTGAGATTAGTTTTATCTTTTGTTGTTGAATGTTGATTTCCAAAAATGCTGAACATATGACACAAATAAAAACATTCTACCTTCCTTTAAAAATTCACTAAGGTCTTTGTTAGAAAACACCTGACTAGGTCTGCCTTGGCACTGTTATTTGGTAGATTGTACGGATGAGGAGTGGGGTTGCAGCTTCTTGTATTTAAAGTGAGAAATGTTCTAGGCAGGGTCAGATGACAGGCAGGTGCAGATCTCACATTTAAATTTGCCACTGTTTTGGATATTCCTGCTTGGAGTCAAGCTAATTGTTACTTGTAGTGAGAGCCATCACTTATGGCGGCCATAAGTGTGGCAGGGTATGCTCAGACGTGAGTCCCTTGCTCACTTTGCCACTGGATTCAAGCAAGCCGGGCTGAAGACGGCTGGAATGCCAGAAACCGGTCCTCGCAAGCTTGTTTACGGTCCAGGGAAGGCATGGCTTGGCAGTTCGGGCTGGACTGTTCCCATGAGGCACAGGGTCAGACTGATTTGCATATAGCCATGTCTGAATTGGGGTGGCAGAGTGGGCTAAAGAACGGTGATGGATTAAACCCCGATCTTTTGACTGGGTGTGAGTGTTTGATTGATTCAGATGCCAGTCCATCACCACCCACTTTTGTACCGTCTTTTTAAACTTGAGCCTACCAAACCCCACAGCAGTCCTAGGTGCGCTACATAATATTCAGACTTTTCACATTTAGCCTGGAATTGTATGCCCATACTGTGATATTGGGAGGAGGTGTTCCATATTTTATCCTTGATGATAGAGACCACTATCGAACCCTCTCCATTTATAGCCCTACTGGGATATAAGTCCTCCCATTACCGAAGGGAGTCTGGGGATATATTGCTATTGCTCTGCTACAGGCTAAGCGCAAAGTATCTCTCCACTGGGAACGCCCTCCCATCCAACAACCAAACACTGGATACGGGACCTGGTTGACTGTGATACCACCAGTGACATATACTAATTCACTTCAACCCCCTGCCTCCAGGCCAAGAAATATCTGGCAACTGCTGAGAACATATCTGGAAACGTTCCCAACTGAAGGTGGGGCCCTCCACTCTGGATTAGATGATTTGAACGATGTCAGATGGAAACCATAATCACATTGGGATTATACACTTCTGGTTCACACAGGGAAGGTGGCACAAACATTGATTCTCCTTACTCAGCACGAGCGGGTAATGGTTTAAGCTCATGTCACCACACAATGCATTGGACACTAAATAGGTCTGTGTGGTAGATTGAGCAATCAGAAGGTATGCGAGTACCAGAGATAAACTAAGTAAAGTGGAGATACAGGGTTATATATTCATTGTAAGCTTAATATGAGAAACATCAATGCATTCTTGTCTTTGTGAGATTAGTTTTATCTTTTGTTGTTGAATGTTGATTTCCAAAAATGCTGAACATATGACACAAATAAAAACATTCTACCTTCCTTTAAAAATTCACTAAGGTCTTTGTTAGAAAACACCTGACTAGGTCTGCCTTGGCACTGTTATTTGGTAGATTGTACGGATGAGGAGTGAGGTTGCAGCTTCTTGTGTTTAAAGTGAGAAATGTTCTAGGCAGGGTCAGATGACAGGCAGGTGCAGATCTCACATTTAAATTTGCCCTTGTTTTGGATATTCCTGCTTGGAGTCAAGCTAATTGTTACTTGTATTGAGAGCCATCACTTATGGCGGCCATAAGTGTGGCAGGGTATGCTCAAACGTGTGTCCCTTGCTCACTTTGCCACTGGATTCAAGCAAGCCGGGCTGAAGACGGCTGGAATGCCAGAAACCGGTCCTCGCAAGCTTGTTTACGGTCCAGGGAAGGCATGGCTTGGCAGTTCGGGCTGGACTGTTCCCATGAGGCACAGGGTCAGACTGATTTGCATATAGCCATGTCTGAATTGGGGTGGCAGAGTGGGCTAAAGAACGGTGATGGATTAAACCCCGATCGTTTGACTGGGTGTGAGTGTTTGATTGATTCAGATGCCAGTCCATCACCACCCCCTTTTGTACCGTCTTTTTAAACTTGAGCCTACCAAACCCCACAACAGTCCTAGGTGCGCTACATAATATTCAGACTTTTCACATTTAGCCTGGAATTGTATGCCCATACTGTGATATTGGGAGGAGGTGTTCCATATTTTATCCTTGATGATAGAGACCACTATCGAACCCTCTCCATTTATAGCCCTACTGGGATATAAGTCCTCCCATTACCGAAGGGAGTCTGGGGATATATTGCTATTGCTCTGCTACTGGCTAAGCGCAAAGTATCTCTCCACTGGGAACGCCCTCCCATCCAACAACCAAACACTGGATACGGGACCTGGTTGACTGTGATACCACTAGTGACATATACTAATTCACTTCAACCCCCTGCCTCCAGGCCAAGAAATATCTGGCAACTGCTGAGAACATATCTGGAAACGTTCCCAACTGAAGGTGGGGTCCTCCACTCTGGATTAGATGATTTGCACGATGTCAGATGGATACCATAATCACATTGGGATTATACACTTCTGGTTCACACAGGGAAGGTGGCACACACATTGATTCTCCTTACTCAGCACGAGCGGGTAATGGTTTAAGCTCATGTCACCACACAATGCAATGGACACTAAATAGGGCTGTGTGGTAGATTGAGCAATCAGAAGGTATGCGAGTACCAGAGATAAACTAAGTAAAGTGGAGATACAGGGTTATATATTCATTGTAAGCTTAATACGAGAAACATCAATGCATTCTTGTCTTTGTGAGACTAGTTTTATCTTTTGTTGTTGAATGTTGATTTCCAAAAATGCTGAACATATGACACAAAAAAAAACATTCTACCTTCCTTTAAAAATTCACTAAGGTCTTTGTTAGAAAACACCTGACTAGGTCTGCCTTGGCACTGTTATTTGGTAGATTGTACGGATGAGGAGTGGGGTTGCAGCTTCTTGTGTTTAAAGTGAGAAATGTTCTAGGCAGGGTCAGATGACAGGCAGGTGCAGATCTCACATTTAAATTTGCCCTTGTTTTGGATATTTCTGCTTGGAGTCAAGCTAATTGTTACTTGTAGTGAGAGCCATCACTTATGGCGGCCATAAGTGTGGCAGGGTATGCTCAGACGTGAGTCCCTTGCTCACTTTGCCACTGGATTCAAGCAAGCCGGGCTGAAGACGGCTGGAATGCCAGAAACCGGTCCTCGCAAGCTTGTTTCCGGTCCAGGGAAGGCATGGCTTGGCAGTTCGGGCTGGACTGTTCCCATGAGGCACAGGGTCAGACTGATTTGCATATAGCCATGTCTGAACTGGGGTGGCAGAGTGGGCTAAAGAACGGTGATGGATTAAACCCAGATCTTTTGACTGGGTGTGAGTGTTTGATTGATTCAGATGCTCCGTCCATCACCATCCCCTTTTGTACCGTCTTTTTAAACTTGAGCCTACCAAACCCCACAACAGTCCTAGGTGCGCTACATAATATTCAGACTTTTCACATTTAGCCTGGAATTGTATGCCCATACTGTGATATTGGGAGGAGGTGTTCCATATTTTATCCTTGATGATAGAGACCACTATCGAACCCTCTCCATTTATAGCCCTACTGGGATATAAGTCCTCCCATTACCGAAGGGAGTCTGGGGATATATTGCTATTGCTCTGCTACAGGCTAAGCGCAAAGTATCTCTCCACTGGGAACGCCCTCCCATCCAACAACCAAACACTGGATACGGGACCTGGTTGACTGTGATACCACCAGTGACATATACTAATTCACTTCAACCCCCTGCCTCCAGGCCAAGAAATATCTGGCAACTGCTGAGAACATATCTGGAAACGTTCCCAACTGAAGGTGGGGCCCTCCACTCTGGATTAGATGATTTGCACGATGTCAGATGGAAACCATAATCACATTGGGATTATACACTTCTGGTTCACACAGGGAAGGTGGCACAAACATTGATTCTCCTTACTCAGCACGAGCGGGTAATGGTTTAAGCTCATGTCACCACACAATGCAATGGACACTAAATAGGGCTGTGTGGTAGATTGAGCAATCAGAAGGTATGCGAGTACCAGAGATAAACTAAGTAAAGTGGAGATACAGGGTTATATATTCATTGTAAGCTTAATATGAGAAACATCAATGCATTCTTGTCTTTGTGAGATTAGTTTTATCTTTTGTTATTGAATGTTGATTTCCAAAAATGCTGAACATATGACACAAATAAAAACATTCTACCTTCCTTTAAAAATTCACTAAGGTCTTTGTTAGAAAACACCTGACTAGGTCTGCCTTGGCACTGTTATTTGGTAGATTGTACGGATGAGGAGTGGGGTTGCAGCTTCTTGTGTTTAAAGTGAGAAATGTTCTAGGCAGGGTCAGATGACAGGCAGGTGCAGATCTCACATTTAAATGTGCCACTGTTTTGGATATTCCTGCTTGGAGTCAAGCTAATTGTTACTTGTAGTGAGAGCCATCACTTATGGCGGCCATAAGTGTGGCAGGGTATGCTCAGACGTGAGTCCCTTGCTCACTTTGCCACTGGATTCAAGCAAGCCGGGCTGAAGACGGCTGGAATGCCAGAAACCGGTCCTCGCAAGCTTGTTTACGGTCCAGGGAAGGCATGGCTTGGCAGTTCGGGCTGGACTGTTCCCATGAGGCACAGGGTCAGACTGATTTGCATATAGCCATGTCTGAATTGGGGTGGCAGAGTGGGCTAAAGAACGGTGATGGATTAAACCCCGATCTTTTGACTGGGTGTGAGTGTTTGATTGATTCAGATGCCAGTCCATCACCACCCCCTTTTGTACCGTCTTTTTAAACTTGAGCCTACCAAACCCCACAACAGTCCTAGGTGCGCTACATAATATTCAGACTTTTCACATTTAGCCTGGAATTGTATGCCCATACTGTGATTTTGGGAGGAGGTGTTCCATATTTTATCCTTGATGATAGAGACCACTATCGAACCCTCTCCATTTATAGCCCTACTGGGATATAAGTCCTCCCATTACCGAAGGGAGTCTGGGGATATATTGCTATTGCTCTGCTACTGGCTAAGCGCAAAGTATCTCTCCACTGGGAACGCCCTCCCATCCAACAACCAAACACTGGATACGGGACCTGGTTGACTGTGATACCACCAGTGACATATACTAATTCACTTCAACCCCCTGCCTCCAGGCCAAGAAATATCTGGCAACTGCTGAGAACATATCTGGAAACGTTCCCAACTGAAGGTGGGGTCCTCCACTCTGGATTAGATGATTTGCACGATGTCGGATGGATACCATAATCACATTGGGATTATACACTTCTGGTTCACACAGGGAAGGTGGCACACACATTGATTCTCCTTACTCAGCACGAGCGGGTAATGGTTTAAGCTCATGTCACCACACAATGCAATGGACACTAAATAGGGCTGTGTGGTAGATTGAGCAATCAGAAGGTATGCGAGTACCAGAGATAAACTAAGTAAAGTGGAGATACAGGGTTATATATTCATTGTAAGCTTAATATGAGAAACATCAATGCATTCTTGTCTTTGTGAGATTAGTTTTATCTTTTGTTGTTGAATGTTGATTTCCAAAAATGCTGAACATATGACACAAATAAAAACATTCTACCTTCCTTTAAAAATTCACTAAGGTCTTTGTTAGAAAACACCTGACTAGGTCTGCCTTGGCACTGTTATTTGGTAGATTGTACGGATGAGGAGTGGGGTTGCAGCTTCTTGTGTTTAAAGTGAGAAATGTTCTAGGCAGGGTCAGATGACAGGCAGGTGCAGATCTCACATTTAAATTTGCCACTGTTTTGGATATTCCTGCTTGGAGTCAAGCTAATTGTTACTTGTAGTGAGAGCCATCACTTATGGCGGCCATAAGTGTGGCAGGGTATGCTCAGACGTGAGTCCCTTGCTCACTTTGCCACTGGATTCAAGCAAGCCGGGCTGAAGACGGCTGGAATGCCAGAAACCGGTCCTCGCAAGCTTGTTTACGGTCCAGGGAAGGCATGGCTTGGCAGTTCGGGCTGGACTGTTCCCATGAGGCACAGGGTCAGACTGATTTGCATATAGCCATGTCTGAATTGGGGTGGCAGAGTGGGCTAAAGAACGGTGATGGATTAAACCCCGATAGTTTGACTGGGTGTGAGTGTTTGATTGATTCAGATGCCAGTCCATCACCACCCCCTTTTGTACCGTCTTTTTAAACTTGAGCCTACCAAACCCCACAACAGTCCTAGGTGCGCTACATAATATTCAGACTTTTCACATTTAGCCTGGAATTGTATGCCCATACTGTGATATTGGGAGGAGGTGTTCCATATTTTATCTTTGATGATAGAGACCACTATCGAACCCTCTCCATTTATAGCCCTACTGGGATATAAGTCCTCCCATTACCGAAGGGAGTCTGGGGATATATTGCTATTGCTCTGCTACTGGCTAAGCGCAAAGTATCTCTCCACTGGGAACGCCCTCCCATCCAACAACCAAACACTGGATACGGGACCTGGTTGACTGTGATACCACCAGTGACATATACTAATTCACTTCAACCCCCTGCCTCCAGGCCAAGAAATATCTGGCAACTGCTGAGAACATATCTGGAAACGTTCCCAACTGAAGGTGGGGTCCTCCACTCTGGATTAGATGATTTGCACGATGTCAGATGGATACCATAATCACATTGGGATTATACACTTCTGGTTCACACAGGGAAGGTGGCACACACATTGATTCTCCTTACTCAGCACGAGCGGGTAATGGTTTAAGCTCATGTCACCACACAATGCAATGGACACTAAATAGGGCTGTGTGGTAGATTGAGCAATCAGAAGGTATGCGAGTACCAGAGATAAACTAAGTAAAGTGGAGATACAGGGTTATATATTCATTGTAAGCTTAATACGAGAAACATCAATGCATTCTTGTCTTTGTGAGACTAGTTTTATCTTTTGTTGTTGAATGTTGATTTCCAAAAATGCTGAACATATGACACAAAAAAAAACATTCTACCTTCCTTTAAAAATTCACTAAGGTCTTTGTTAGAAAACACCTGACTAGGTCTGCCTTGGCACTGTTATTTGGTAGATTGTACGGATGAGGAGTGGGGTTGCAGCTTCTTGTGTTTAAAGTGAGAAATGTTCTAGGCAGGGTCAGATGACAGGCAGGTGCAGATCTCACATTTAAATTTGCCCTTGTTTTGGATATTTCTGCTTGGAGTCAAGCTAATTGTTACTTGTAGTGAGAGCCATCACTTATGGCGGCCATAAGTGTGGCAGGGTATGCTCAGACGTGAGTCCCTTGCTCACTTTGCCACTGGATTCAAGCAAGCCGGGCTGAAGACGGCTGGAATGCCAGAAACCGGTCCTCGCAAGCTTGTTTCCGGTCCAGGGAAGGCATGGCTTGGCAGTTCGGGCTGGACTGTTCCCATGAGGCACAGGGTCAGACTGATTTGCATATAGCCATGTCTGAACTGGGGTGGCAGAGTGGGCTAAAGAACGGTGATGGATTAAACCCAGATCTTTTGACTGGGTGTGAGTGTTTGATTGATTCAGATGCTCCGTCCATCACCATCCCCTTTTGTACCGTCTTTTTAAACTTGAGCCTACCAAACCCCACAACAGTCCTAGGTGCGCTACATAATATTCAGACTTTTCACATTTAGCCTGGAATTGTATGCCCATACTGTGATATTGGGAGGAGGTGTTCCATATTTTATCCTTGATGATAGAGACCACTATCGAACCCTCTCCATTTATAGCCCTACTGGGATATAAGTCCTCCCATTACCGAAGGGAGTCTGGGGATATATTGCTATTGCTCTGCTACAGGCTAAGCGCAAAGTATCTCTCCACTGGGAACGCCCTCCCATCCAACAACCAAACACTGGATACGGGACCTGGTTGACTGTGATACCACCAGTGACATATACTAATTCACTTCAACCCCCTGCCTCCAGGCCAAGAAATATCTGGCAACTGCTGAGAACATATCTGGAAACGTTCCCAACTGAAGGTGGGGCCCTCCACTCTGGATTAGATGATTTGCACGATGTCAGATGGAAACCATAATCACATTGGGATTATACACTTCTGGTTCACACAGGGAAGGTGGCACAAACATTGATTCTCCTTACTCAGCACGAGCGGGTAATGGTTTAAGCTCATGTCACCACACAATGCAATGGACACTAAATAGGGCTGTGTGGTAGATTGAGCAATCAGAAGGTATGCGAGTACCAGAGATAAACTAAGTAAAGTGGAGATACAGGGTTATATATTCATTGTAAGCCTAATATGAGAAACATCAATGCATTCTTGTCTTTGTGAGATTAGTTTTATCTTTTGTTATTGAATGTTGATTTCCAAAAATGCTGAACATATGACACAAATAAAAACATTCTACCTTCCTTTAAAAATTCACTAAGGTCTTTGTTAGAAAACACCTGACTAGGTCTGCCTTGGCACTGTTATTTGGTAGATTGTACGGATGAGGAGTGGGGTTGCAGCTTCTTGTGTTTAAAGTGAGAAATGTTCTAGGCAGGGTCAGATGACAGGCAGGTGCAGATCTCACATTTAAATGTGCCACTGTTTTGGATATTCCTGCTTGGAGTCAAGCTAATTGTTACTTGTAGTGAGAGCCATCACTTATGGCGGCCATAAGTGTGGCAGGGTATGCTCAGACGTGAGTCCCTTGCTCACTTTGCCACTGGATTCAAGCAAGCCGGGCTGAAGACGGCTGGAATGCCAGAAACCGGTCCTCGCAAGCTTGTTTACGGTCCAGGGAAGGCATGGCTTGGCAGTTCGGGCTGGACTGTTCCCATGAGGCACAGGGTCAGACTGATTTGCATATAGCCATGTCTGAATTGGGGTGGCAGAGTGGGCTAAAGAACGGTGATGGATTAAACCCCGATCTTTTGACTGGGTGTGAGTGTTTGATTGATTCAGATGCCAGTCCATCACCACCCCCTTTTGTACCGTCTTTTTAAACTTGAGCCTACCAAACCCCACAACAGTCCTAGGTGCGCTACATAATATTCAGACTTTTCACATTTAGCCTGGAATTGTATGCCCATACTGTGATTTTGGGAGGAGGTGTTCCATATTTTATCCTTGATGATAGAGACCACTATCGAACCCTCTCCATTTATAGCCCTACTGGGATATAAGTCCTCCCATTACCGAAGGGAGTCTGGGGATATATTGCTATTGCTCTGCTACTGGCTAAGCGCAAAGTATCTCTCCACTGGGAACGCCCTCCCATCCAACAACCAAACACTGGATACGGGACCTGGTTGACTGTGATACCACCAGTGACATATACTAATTCACTTCAACCCCCTGCCTCCAGGCCAAGAAATATCTGGCAACTGCTGAGAACATATCTGGAAACGTTCCCAACTGAAGGTGGGGTCCTCCACTCTGGATTAGATGATTTGCACGATGTCAGATGGATACCATAATCACATTGGGATTATACACTTCTGGTTCACACAGGGAAGGTGGCACACACATTGATTCTCCTTACTCAGCACGAGCGGGTAATGGTTTAAGCTCATGTCACCACACAATGCAATGGACACTAAATAGGGCTGTGTGGTAGATTGAGCAATCAGAAGGTATGCGAGTACCAGAGATAAACTAAGTAAAGTGGAGATACAGGGTTATATATTCATTGTAAGCTTAATATGAGAAACATCAATGCATTCTTGTCTTTGTGAGATTAGTTTTATCTTTTGTTGTTGAATGTTGATTTCCAAAAATGCTGAACATATGACACAAATAAAAACATTCTACCTTCCTTTAAAAATTCACTAAGGTCTTTGTTAGAAAACACCTGACTAGGTCTGCCTTGGCACTGTTATTTGGTAGATTGTACGGATGAGGAGTGGGGTTGCAGCTTCTTGTGTTTAAAGTGAGAAATGTTCTAGGCAGGGTCAGATGACAGGCAGGTGCAGATCTCACATTTAAATTTGCCACTGTTTTGGATATTCCTGCTTGGAGTCAAGCTAATTGTTACTTGTAGTGAGAGCCATCACTTATGGCGGCCATAAGTGTGGCAGGGTATGCTCAGACGTGAGTCCCTTGCTCACTTTGCCACTGGATTCAAGCAAGCCGGGCTGAAGACGGCTGGAATGCCAGAAACCGGTCCTCGCAAGCTTGTTTACGGTCCAGGGAAGGCATGGCTTGGCAGTTCGGGCTGGACTGTTCCCATGAGGCACAGGGTCAGACTGATTTGCATATAGCCATGTCTGAATTGGGGTGGCAGAGTGGGCTAAAGAACGGTGATGGATTAAACCCCGATCTTTTGACTGGGTGTGAGTGTTTGATTGATTCAGATGCCAGTCCATCACCACCCCCTTTTGTACCGTCTTTTTAAACTTGAGCCTACCAAACCCCACAGCAGTCCTAGGTGCGCTACATAATATTCAGACTTTTCACATTTAGCCTGGAATTGTATGCCCATACTGTGATATTGGGAGGAGGTGTTCCATATTTTATCCTTGATGATAGAGACCACTATCGAACCCTCTCCATTTATAGCCCTACTGGGATATAAGTCCTCCCATTACCGAAGGGAGTCTGGGGATATATTGCTATTGCTCTGCTACAGGCTAAGCGCAAAGTATCTCTCCACTGGGAACGCCCTCCCATCCAACAACCAAACACTGGATACGGGACCTGGTTGACTGTGATACCACCAGTGACATATACTAATTCACTTCAACCCCCTGCCTCCAGGCCAAGAAATATCTGGCAACTGCTGAGAACATATCTGGAAACGTTCCCAACTGAAGGTGGGGCCCTCCACTCTGGATTAGATGATTTGAACGATGTCAGATGGAAACCATAATCACATTGGGATTATACACTTCTGGTTCACACAGGGAAGGTGGCACAAACATTGATTCTCCTTACTCAGCACGAGCGGGTAATGGTTTAAGCTCATGTCACCACACAATGCATTGGACACTAAATAGGTCTGTGTGGTAGATTGAGCAATCAGAAGGTATGCGAGTACCAGAGATAAACTAAGTAAAGTGGAGATACAGGGTTATATATTCATTGTAAGCTTAATACGAGAAACATCAATGCATTCTTGTCTTTGTGAGACTAGTTTTATCTTTTGTTGTTGAATGTTGATTTCCAAAAATGCTGAACATATGACACAAAAAAAAACATTCTACCTTCCTTTAAAAATTCACTAAGGTCTTTGTTAGAAAACACCTGACTAGGTCTGCCTTGGCACTGTTATTTGGTAGATTGTACGGATGAGGAGTGGGGTTGCAGCTTCTTGTGTTTAAAGTGAGAAATGTTCTAGGCAGGGTCAGATGACAGGCAGGTGCAGATCTCACATTTAAATTTGCCCTTGTTTTGGATATTTCTGCTTGGAGTCAAGCTAATTGTTACTTGTAGTGAGAGCCATCACTTATGGCGGCCATAAGTGTGGCAGGGTATGCTCAGACGTGAGTCCCTTGCTCACTTTGCCACTGGATTCAAGCAAGCCGGGCTGAAGACGGCTGGAATGCCAGAAACCGGTCCTCGCAAGCTTGTTTCCGGTCCAGGGAAGGCATGGCTTGGCAGTTCGGGCTGGACTGTTCCCATGAGGCACAGGGTCAGACTGATTTGCATATAGCCATGTCTGAACTGGGGTGGCAGAGTGGGCTAAAGAACGGTGATGGATTAAACCCAGATCTTTTGACTGGGTGTGAGTGTTTGATTGATTCAGATGCTCCGTCCATCACCATCCCCTTTTGTACCGTCTTTTTAAACTTGAGCCTACCAAACCCCACAACAGTCCTAGGTGCGCTACATAATATTCAGACTTTTCACATTTAGCCTGGAATTGTATGCCCATACTGTGATATTGGGAGGAGGTGTTCCATATTTTATCCTTGATGATAGAGACCACTATCGAACCCTCTCCATTTATAGCCCTACTGGGATATAAGTCCTCCCATTACCGAAGGTTAGTCTGGGGATATATTGCTATTGCTCTGCTACAGGCTAAGCGCAAAGTATCTCTCCACTGGGAACGCCCTCCCATCCAACAACCAAACACTGGATACGGGACCTGGTTGACTGTGATACCACCAGTGACATATACTAATTCACTTCAACCCCCTGCCTCCAGGCCAAGAAATATCTGGCAACTGCTGAGAACATATCTGGAAACGTTCCCAACTGAAGGTGGGGCCCTCCACTCTGGATTAGATGATTTGCACGATGTCAGATGGAAACCATAATCACATTGGGATTATACACTTCTGGTTCACACAGGGAAGGTGGCACAAACATTGATTCTCCTTACTCAGCACGAGCGGGTAATGGTTTAAGCTCATGTCACCACACAATGCAATGGACACTAAATAGGGCTGTGTGGTAGATTGAGCAATCAGAAGGTATGCGAGTACCAGAGATAAACTAAGTAAAGTGGAGATACAGGGTTATATATTCATTGTAAGCTTAATATGAGAAACATCAATGCATTCTTGTCTTTGTGAGATTAGTTTTATCTTTTGTTATTGAATGTTGATTTCCAAAAATGCTGAACATATGACACAAATAAAAACATTCTACCTTCCTTTAAAAATTCACTAAGGTCTTTGTTAGAAAACACCTGACTAGGTCTGCCTTGGCACTGTTATTTGGTAGATTGTACGGATGAGGAGTGGGGTTGCAGCTTCTTGTGTTTAAAGTGAGAAATGTTCTAGGCAGGGTCAGATGACAGGCAGGTGCAGATCTCACATTTAAATGTGCCACTGTTTTGGATATTCCTGCTTGGAGTCAAGCTAATTGTTACTTGTAGTGAGAGCCATCACTTATGGCGGCCATAAGTGTGGCAGGGTATGCTCAGACGTGAGTCCCTTGCTCACTTTGCCACTGGATTCAAGCAAGCCGGGCTGAAGACGGCTGGAATGCCAGAAACCGGTCCTCGCAAGCTTGTTTACGGTCCAGGGAAGGCATGGCTTGGCAGTTCGGGCTGGACTGTTCCCATGAGGCACAGGGTCAGACTGATTTGCATATAGCCATGTCTGAATTGGGGTGGCAGAGTGGGCTAAAGAACGGTGATGGATTAAACCCCGATCTTTTGACTGGGTGTGAGTGTTTGATTGATTCAGATGCCAGTCCATCACCACCCCCTTTTGTACCGTCTTTTTAAACTTGAGCCTACCAAACCCCACAACAGTCCTAGGTGCGCTACATAATATTCAGACTTTTCACATTTAGCCTGGAATTGTATGCCCATACTGTGATTTTGGGAGGAGGTGTTCCATATTTTATCCTTGATGATAGAGACCACTATCGAACCCTCTCCATTTATAGCCCTACTGGGATATAAGTCCTCCCATTACCGAAGGGAGTCTGGGGATATATTGCTATTGCTCTGCTACTGGCTAAGCGCAAAGTATCTCTCCACTGGGAACGCCCTCCCATCCAACAACCAAACACTGGATACGGGACCTGGTTGACTGTGATACCACCAGTGACATATACTAATTCACTTCAACCCCCTGCCTCCAGGCCAAGAAATATCTGGCAACTGCTGAGAACATATCTGGAAACGTTCCCAACTGAAGGTGGGGTCCTCCACTCTGGATTAGATGATTTGCACGATGTCAGATGGATACCATAATCACATTGGGATTATACACTTCTGGTTCACACAGGGAAGGTGGCACACACATTGATTCTCCTTACTCAGCACGAGCGGGTAATGGTTTAAGCTCATGTCACCACACAATGCAATGGACACTAAATAGGGCTCTGTGGTAGATTGAGCAATCAGAAGGTATGCGAGTACCAGAGATAAACTAAGTAAAGTGGAGATACAGGGTTATATATTCATTGTAAGCTTAATATGAGAAACATCAATGCATTCTTGTCTTTGTGAGATTAGTTTTATCTTTTGTTGTTGAATGTTGATTTCCAAAAATGCTGAACATATGACACAAATAAAAACATTCTACCTTCCTTTAAAAATTCACTAAGGTCTTTGTTAGAAAACACCTGACTAGGTCTGCCTTGGCACTGTTATTTGGTAGATTGTACGGATGAGGAGTGGGGTTGCAGCTTCTTGTGTTTAAAGTGAGAAATGTTCTAGGCAGGGTCAGATGACAGGCAGGTGCAGATCTCACATTTAAATTTGCCACTGTTTTGGATATTCCTGCTTGGAGTCAAGCTAATTGTTACTTGTAGTGAGAGCCATCACTTATGGCGGCCATAAGTGTGGCAGGGTATGCTCAGACGTGAGTCCCTTGCTCACTTTGCCACTGGATTCAAGCAAGCCGGGCTGAAGACGGCTGGAATGCCAGAAACCGGTCCTCGCAAGCTTGTTTACGGTCCAGGGAAGGCATGGCTTGGCAGTTCGGGCTGGACTGTTCCCATGAGGCACAGGGTCAGACTGATTTGCATATAGCCATGTCTGAATTGGGGTGGCAGAGTGGGCTAAAGAACGGTGATGGATTAAACCCCGATCTTTTGACTGGGTGTGAGTGTTTGATTGATTCAGATGCCAGTCCATCACCACCCCCTTTTGTACCGTCTTTTTAAACTTGAGCCTACCAAACCCCACAGCAGTCCTAGGTGCGCTACATAATATTCAGACTTTTCACATTTAGCCTGGAATTGTATGCCCATACTGTGATATTGGGAGGAGGTGTTCCATATTTTATCCTTGATGATAGAGACCACTATCGAACCCTCTCCATTTATAGCCCTACTGGGATATAAGTCCTCCCATTACCGAAGGGAGTCTGGGGATATATTGCTATTGCTCTGCTACAGGCTAAGCGCAAAGTATCTCTCCACTGGGAACGCCCTCCCATCCAACAACCAAACACTGGATACGGGACCTGGTTGACTGTGATACCACCAGTGACATATACTAATTCACTTCAACCCCCTGCCTCCAGGCCAAGAAATATCTGGCAACTGCTGAGAACATATCTGGAAACGTTCCCAACTGAAGGTGGGGCCCTCCACTCTGGATTAGATGATTTGAACGATGTCAGATGGAAACCATAATCACATTGGGATTATACACTTCTGGTTCACACAGGGAAGGTGGCACAAACATTGATTCTCCTTACTCAGCACGAGCGGGTAATGGTTTAAGCTCATGTCACCACACAATGCATTGGACACTAAATAGGTCTGTGTGGTAGATTGAGCAATCAGAAGGTATGCGAGTACCAGAGATAAACTAAGTAAAGTGGAGATACAGGGTTATATATTCATTGTAAGCTTAATACGAGAAACATCAATGCATTCTTGTCTTTGTGAGACTAGTTTTATCTTTTGTTGTTGAATGTTGATTTCCAAAAATGCTGAACATATGACACAAAAAAAAACATTCTACCTTCCTTTAAAAATTCACTAAGGTCTTTGTTAGAAAACACCTGACTAGGTCTGCCTTGGCACTGTTATTTGGTAGATTGTACGGATGAGGAGTGGGGTTGCAGCTTCTTGTGTTTAAAGTGAGAAATGTTCTAGGCAGGGTCAGATGACAGGCAGGTGCAGATCTCACATTTAAATTTGCCCTTGTTTTGGATATTTCTGCTTGGAGTCAAGCTAATTGTTACTTGTAGTGAGAGCCATCACTTATGGCGGCCATAAGTGTGGCAGGGTATGCTCAGACGTGAGTCCCTTGCTCACTTTGCCACTGGATTCAAGCAAGCCGGGCTGAAGACGGCTGGAATGCCAGAAACCGGTCCTCGCAAGCTTGTTTCCGGTCCAGGGAAGGCATGGCTTGGCAGTTCGGGCTGGACTGTTCCCATGAGGCACAGGGTCAGACTGATTTGCATATAGCCATGTCTGAACTGGGGTGGCAGAGTGGGCTAAAGAACGGTGATGGATTAAACCCAGATCTTTTGACTGGGTGTGAGTGTTTGATTGATTCAGATGCTCCGTCCATCACCATCCCCTTTTGTACCGTCTTTTTAAACTTGAGCCTACCAAACCCCACAACAGTCCTAGGTGCGCTACATAATATTCAGACTTTTCACATTTAGCCTGGAATTGTATGCCCATACTGTGATATTGGGAGGAGGTGTTCCATATTTTATCCTTGATGATAGAGACCACTATCGAACCCTCTCCATTTATAGCCCTACTGGGATATAAGTCCTCCCATTACCGAAGGGAGTCTGGGGATATATTGCTATTGCTCTGCTACAGGCTAAGCGCAAAGTATCTCTCCACTGGGAACGCCCTCCCATCCAACAACCAAACACTGGATACGGGACCTGGTTGACTGTGATACCACCAGTGACATATACTAATTCACTTCAACCCCCTGCCTCCAGGCCAAGAAATATCTGGCAACTGCTGAGAACATATCTGGAAACGTTCCCAACTGAAGGTGGGGCCCTCCACTCTGGATTAGATGATTTGCACGATGTCAGATGGAAACCATAATCACATTGGGATTATACACTTCTGGTTCACACAGGGAAGGTGGCACAAACATTGATTCTCCTTACTCAGCACGAGCGGGTAATGGTTTAAGCTCATGTCACCACACAATGCAATGGACACTAAATAGGGCTGTGTGGTAGATTGAGCAATCAGAAGGTATGCGAGTACCAGAGATAAACTAAGTAAAGTGGAGATACAGGGTTATATATTCATTGTAAGCTTAATATGAGAAACATCAATGCATTCTTGTCTTTGTGAGATTAGTTTTATCTTTTGTTATTGAATGTTGATTTCCAAAAATGCTGAACATATGACACAAATAAAAACATTCTACCTTCCTTTAAAAATTCACTAAGGTCTTTGTTAGAAAACACCTGACTAGGTCTGCCTTGGCACTGTTATTTGGTAGATTGTACGGATGAGGAGTGGGGTTGCAGCTTCTTGTGTTTAAAGTGAGAAATGTTCTAGGCAGGGTCAGATGACAGGCAGGTGCAGATCTCACATTTAAATGTGCCACTGTTTTGGATATTCCTGCTTGGAGTCAAGCTAATTGTTACTTGTAGTGAGAGCCATCACTTATGGCGGCCATAAGTGTGGCAGGGTATGCTCAGACGTGAGTCCCTTGCTCACTTTGCCACTGGATTCAAGCAAGCCGGGCTGAAGACGGCTGGAATGCCAGAAACCGGTCCTCGCAAGCTTGTTTACGGTCCAGGGAAGGCATGGCTTGGCAGTTCGGGCTGGACTGTTCCCATGAGGCACAGGGTCAGACTGATTTGCATATAGCCATGTCTGAATTGGGGTGGCAGAGTGGGCTAAAGAACGGTGATGGATTAAACCCCGATCTTTTGACTGGGTGTGAGTGTTTGATTGATTCAGATGCCAGTCCATCACCACCCCCTTTTGTACCGTCTTTTTAAACTTGAGCCTACCAAACCCCACAACAGTCCTAGGTGCGCTACATAATATTCAGACTTTTCACATTTAGCCTGGAATTGTATGCCCATACTGTGATTTTGGGAGGAGGTGTTCCATATTTTATCCTTGATGATAGAGACCACTATCGAACCCTCTCCATTTATAGCCCTACTGGGATATAAGTCCTCCCATTACCGAAGGGAGTCTGGGGATATATTGCTATTGCTCTGCTACTGGCTAAGCGCAAAGTATCTCTCCACTGGGAACGCCCTCCCATCCAACAACCAAACACTGGATACGGGACCTGGTTGACTGTGATACCACCAGTGACATATACTAATTCACTTCAACCCCCTGCCTCCAGGCCAAGAAATATCTGGCAACTGCTGAGAACATATCTGGAAACGTTCCCAACTGAAGGTGGGGTCCTCCACTCTGGATTAGATGATTTGCACGATGTCAGATGGATACCATAATCACATTGGGATTATACACTTCTGGTTCACACAGGGAAGGTGGCACACACATTGATTCTCCTTACTCAGCACGAGCGGGTAATGGTTTAAGCTCATGTCACCACACAATGCAATGGACACTAAATAGGGCTGTGTGGTAGATTGAGCAATCAGAAGGTATGCGAGTACCAGAGATAAACTAAGTAAAGTGGAGATACAGGGTTATATATTCATTGTAAGCTTAATATGAGAAACATCAATGCATTCTTGTCTTTGTGAGATTAGTTTTATCTTTTGTTGTTGAATGTTGATTTCCAAAAATGCTGAACATATGACACAAATAAAAACATTCTACCTTCCTTTAAAAATTCACTAAGGTCTTTGTTAGAAAACACCTGACTAGGTCTGCCTTGGCACTGTTATTTGGTAGATTGTACGGATGAGGAGTGGGGTTGCAGCTTCTTGTGTTTAAAGTGAGAAATGTTCTAGGCAGGGTCAGATGACAGGCAGGTGCAGATCTCACATTTAAATTTGCCACTGTTTTGGATATTCCTGCTTGGAGTCAAGCTAATTGTTACTTGTAGTGAGAGCCATCACTTATGGCGGCCATAAGTGTGGCAGGGTATGCTCAGACGTGAGTCCCTTGCTCACTTTGCCACTGGATTCAAGCAAGCCGGGCTGAAGACGGCTGGAATGCCAGAAACCGGTCCTCGCAAGCTTGTTTACGGTCCAGGGAAGGCATGGCTTGGCAGTTCGGGCTGGACTGTTCCCATGAGGCACAGGGTCAGACTGATTTGCATATAGCCATGTCTGAATTGGGGTGGCAGAGTGGGCTAAAGAACGGTGATGGATTAAACCCCGATCTTTTGACTGGGTGTGAGTGTTTGATTGATTCAGATGCCAGTCCATCACCACCCCCTTTTGTACCGTCTTTTTAAACTTGAGCCTACCAAACCCCACAGCAGTCCTAGGTGCGCTACATAATATTCAGACTTTTCACATTTAGCCTGGAATTGTATGCCCATACTGTGATATTGGGAGGAGGTGTTCCATATTTTATCCTTGATGATAGAGACCACTATCGAACCCTCTCCATTTATAGCCCTACTGGGATATAAGTCCTCCCATTACCGAAGGGAGTCTGGGGATATATTGCTATTGCTCTGCTACAGGCTAAGCGCAAAGTATCTCTCCACTGGGAACGCCCTCCCATCCAACAACCAAACACTGGATACGGGACCTGGTTGACTGTGATACCACCAGTGACATATACTAATTCACTTCAACCCCCTGCCTCCAGGCCAAGAAATATCTGGCAACTGCTGAGAACATATCTGGAAACGTTCCCAACTGAAGGTGGGGCCCTCCACTCTGGATTAGATGATTTGAACGATGTCAGATGGAAACCATAATCACATTGGGATTATACACTTCTGGTTCACACAGGGAAGGTGGCACAAACATTGATTCTCCTTACTCAGCACGAGCGGGTAATGGTTTAAGCTCATGTCACCACACAATGCATTGGACACTAAATAGGTCTGTGTGGTAGATTGAGCAATCAGAAGGTATGCGAGTACCAGAGATAAACTAAGTAAAGTGGAGATACAGGGTTATATATTCATTGTAAGCTTAATACGAGAAACATCAATGCATTCTTGTCTTTGTGAGACTAGTTTTATCTTTTGTTGTTGAATGTTGATTTCCAAAAATGCTGAACATATGACACAAAAAAAAACATTCTACCTTCCTTTAAAAATTCACTAAGGTCTTTGTTAGAAAACACCTGACTAGGTCTGCCTTGGCACTGTTATTTGGTAGATTGTACGGATGAGGAGTGGGGTTGCAGCTTCTTGTGTTTAAAGTGAGAAATGTTCTAGGCAGGGTCAGATGACAGGCAGGTGCAGATCTCACATTTAAATTTGCCCTTGTTTTGGATATTTCTGCTTGGAGTCAAGCTAATTGTTACTTGTAGTGAGAGCCATCACTTATGGCGGCCATAAGTGTGGCAGGGTATGCTCAGACGTGAGTCCCTTGCTCACTTTGCCACTGGATTCAAGCAAGCCGGGCTGAAGACGGCTGGAATGCCAGAAACCGGTCCTCGCAAGCTTGTTTCCGGTCCAGGGAAGGCATGGCTTGGCAGTTCGGGCTGGACTGTTCCCATGAGGCACAGGGTCAGACTGATTTGCATATAGCCATGTCTGAACTGGGGTGGCAGAGTGGGCTAAAGAACGGTGATGGATTAAACCCAGATCTTTTGACTGGGTGTGAGTGTTTGATTGATTCAGATGCTCCGTCCATCACCATCCCCTTTTGTACCGTCTTTTTAAACTTGAGCCTACCAAACCCCACAACAGTCCTAGGTGCGCTACATAATATTCAGACTTTTCACATTTAGCCTGGAATTGTATGCCCATACTGTGATATTGGGAGGAGGTGTTCCATATTTTATCCTTGATGATAGAGACCACTATCGAACCCTCTCCATTTATAGCCCTACTGGGATATAAGTCCTCCCATTACCGAAGGGAGTCTGGGGATATATTGCTATTGCTCTGCTACAGGCTAAGCGCAAAGTATCTCTCCACTGGGAACGCCCTCCCATCCAACAACCAAACACTGGATACGGGACCTGGTTGACTGTGATACCACCAGTGACATATACTAATTCACTTCAACCCCCTGCCTCCAGGCCAAGAAATATCTGGCAACTGCTGAGAACATATCTGGAAACGTTCCCAACTGAAGGTGGGGCCCTCCACTCTGGATTAGATGATTTGCACGATGTCAGATGGAAACCATAATCACATTGGGATTATACACTTCTGGTTCACACAGGGAAGGTGGCACAAACATTGATTCTCCTTACTCAGCACGAGCGGGTAATGGTTTAAGCTCATGTCACCACACAATGCAATGGACACTAAATAGGGCTGTGTGGTAGATTGAGCAATCAGAAGGTATGCGAGTACCAGAGATAAACTAAGTAAAGTGGAGATACAGGGTTATATATTCATTGTAAGCTTAATATGAGAAACATCAATGCATTCTTGTCTTTGTGAGATTAGTTTTATCTTTTGTTATTGAATGTTGATTTCCAAAAATGCTGAACATATGACACAAATAAAAACATTCTACCTTCCTTTAAAAATTCACTAAGGTCTTTGTTAGAAAACACCTGACTAGGTCTGCCTTGGCACTGTTATTTGGTAGATTGTACGGATGAGGAGTGGGGTTGCAGCTTCTTGTGTTTAAAGTGAGAAATGTTCTAGGCAGGGTCAGATGACAGGCAGGTGCAGATCTCACATTTAAATGTGCCACTGTTTTGGATATTCCTGCTTGGAGTCAAGCTAATTGTTACTTGTAGTGAGAGCCATCACTTATGGCGGCCATAAGTGTGGCAGGGTATGCTCAGACGTGAGTCCCTTGCTCACTTTGCCACTGGATTCAAGCAAGCCGGGCTGAAGACGGCTGGAATGCCAGAAACCGGTCCTCGCAAGCTTGTTTACGGTCCAGGGAAGGCATGGCTTGGCAGTTCGGGCTGGACTGTTCCCATGAGGCACAGGGTCAGACTGATTTGCATATAGCCATGTCTGAATTGGGGTGGCAGAGTGGGCTAAAGAACGGTGATGGATTAAACCCCGATCTTTTGACTGGGTGTGAGTGTTTGATTGATTCAGATGCCAGTCCATCACCACCCCCTTTTGTACCGTCTTTTTAAACTTGAGCCTACCAAACCCCACAACAGTCCTAGGTGCGCTACATAATATTCAGACTTTTCACATTTAGCCTGGAATTGTATGCCCATACTGTGATTTTGGGAGGAGGTGTTCCATATTTTATCCTTGATGATAGAGACCACTATCGAACCCTCTCCATTTATAGCCCTACTGGGATATAAGTCCTCCCATTACCGAAGGGAGTCTGGGGATATATTGCTATTGCTCTGCTACTGGCTAAGCGCAAAGTATCTCTCCACTGGGAACGCCCTCCCATCCAACAACCAAACACTGGATACGGGACCTGGTTGACTGTGATACCACCAGTGACATATACTAATTCACTTCAACCCCCTGCCTCCAGGCCAAGAAATATCTGGCAACTGCTGAGAACATATCTGTTAACGTTCCCAACTGAAGGTGGGGTCCTCCACTCTGGATTAGATGATTTGCACGATGTCAGATGGATACCATAATCACATTGGGATTATACACTTCTGGTTCACACAGGGAAGGTGGCACACACATTGATTCTCCTTACTCAGCACGAGCGGGTAATGGTTTAAGCTCATGTCACCACACAATGCAATGGACACTAAATAGGGCTGTGTGGTAGATTGAGCAATCAGAAGGTATGCGAGTACCAGAGATAAACTAAGTAAAGTGGAGATACAGGGTTATATATTCATTGTAAGCTTAATATGAGAAACATCAATGCATTCTTGTCTTTGTGAGATTAGTTTTATCTTTTGTTGTTGAATGTTGATTTCCAAAAATGCTGAACATATGACACAAATAAAAACATTCTACCTTCCTTTAAAAATTCACTAAGGTCTTTGTTAGAAAACACCTGACTAGGTCTGCCTTGGCACTGTTATTTGGTAGATTGTACGGATGAGGAGTGGGGTTGCAGCTTCTTGTGTTTAAAGTGAGAAATGTTCTAGGCAGGGTCAGATGACAGGCAGGTGCAGATCTCACATTTAAATTTGCCACTGTTTTGGATATTCCTGCTTGGAGTCAAGCTAATTGTTACTTGTAGTGAGAGCCATCACTTATGGCGGCCATAAGTGTGGCAGGGTATGCTCAGACGTGAGTCCCTTGCTCACTTTGCCACTGGATTCAAGCAAGCCGGGCTGAAGACGGCTGGAATGCCAGAAACCGGTCCTCGCAAGCTTGTTTACGGTCCAGGGAAGGCATGGCTTGGCAGTTCGGGCTGGACTGTTCCCATGAGGCACAGGGTCAGACTGATTTGCATATAGCCATGTCTGAATTGGGGTGGCAGAGTGGGCTAAAGAACGGTGATGGATTAAACCCCGATCTTTTGACTGGGTGTGAGTGTTTGATTGATTCAGATGCCAGTCCATCACCACCCCCTTTTGTACCGTCTTTTTAAACTTGAGCCTACCAAACCCCACAGCAGTCCTAGGTGCGCTACATAATATTCAGACTTTTCACATTTAGCCTGGAATTGTATGCCCATACTGTGATATTGGGAGGAGGTGTTCCATATTTTATCCTTGATGATAGAGACCACTATCGAACCCTCTCCATTTATAGCCCTACTGGGATATAAGTCCTCCCATTACCGAAGGGAGTCTGGGGATATATTGCTATTGCTCTGCTACAGGCTAAGCGCAAAGTATCTCTCCACTGGGAACGCCCTCCCATCCAACAACCAAACACTGGATACGGGACCTGGTTGACTGTGATACCACCAGTGACATATACTAATTCACTTCAACCCCCTGCCTCCAGGCCAAGAAATATCTGGCAACTGCTGAGAACATATCTGGAAACGTTCCCAACTGAAGGTGGGGCCCTCCACTCTGGATTAGATGATTTGAACGATGTCAGATGGAAACCATAATCACATTGGGATTATACACTTCTGGTTCACACAGGGAAGGTGGCACAAACATTGATTCTCCTTACTCAGCACGAGCGGGTAATGGTTTAAGCTCATGTCACCACACAATGCATTGGACACTAAATAGGTCTGTGTGGTAGATTGAGCAATCAGAAGGTATGCGAGTACCAGAGATAAACTAAGTAAAGTGGAGATACAGGGTTATATATTCATTGTAAGCTTAATATGAGAAACATCAATGCATTCTTGTCTTTGTGAGATTAGTTTTATCTTTTGTTGTTGAATGTTGATTTCCAAAAATGCTGAACATATGACACAAATAAAAACATTCTACCTTCCTTTAAAAATTCACTAAGGTCTTTGTTAGAAAACACCTGACTAGGTCTGCCTTGGCACTGTTATTTGGTAGATTGTACGGATGAGGAGTGAGGTTGCAGCTTCTTGTGTTTAAAGTGAGAAATGTTCTAGGCAGGGTCAGATGACAGGCAGGTGCAGATCTCACATTTAAATTTGCCCTTGTTTTGGATATTCCTGCTTGGAGTCAAGCTAATTGTTACTTGTATTGAGAGCCATCACTTATGGCGGCCATAAGTGTGGCAGGGTATGCTCAAACGTGTGTCCCTTGCTCACTTTGCCACTGGATTCAAGCAAGCCGGGCTGAAGACGGCTGGAATGCCAGAAACCGGTCCTCGCAAGCTTGTTTACGGTCCAGGGAAGGCATGGCTTGGCAGTTCGGGCTGGACTGTTCCCATGAGGCACAGGGTCAGACTGATTTGCATATAGCCATGTCTGAATTGGGGTGGCAGAGTGGGCTAAAGAACGGTGATGGATTAAACCCCGATAGTTTGACTGGGTGTGAGTGTTTGATTGATTCAGATGCCAGTCCATCACCACCCCCTTTTGTACCGTCTTTTTAAACTTGAGCCTACCAAACCCCACAACAGTCCTAGGTGCGCTACATAATATTCAGACTTTTCACATTTAGCCTGGAATTGTATGCCCATACTGTGATATTGGGAGGAGGTGTTCCATATTTTATCTTTGATGATAGAGACCACTATCGAACCCTCTCCATTTATAGCCCTACTGGGATATAAGTCCTCCCATTACCGAAGGGAGTCTGGGGATATATTGCTATTGCTCTGCTACTGGCTAAGCGCAAAGTATCTCTCCACTGGGAACGCCCTCCCATCCAACAACCAAACACTGGATACGGGACCTGGTTGACTGTGATACCACCAGTGACATATACTAATTCACTTCAACCCCCTGCCTCCAGGCCAAGAAATATCTGGCAACTGCTGAGAACATATCTGGAAACGTTCCCAACTGAAGGTGGGGTCCTCCACTCTGGATTAGATGATTTGCACGATGTCAGATGGATACCATAATCACATTGGGATTATACACTTCTGGTTCACACAGGGAAGGTGGCACACACATTGATTCTCCTTACTCAGCACGAGCGGGTAATGGTTTAAGCTCATGTCACCACACAATGCAATGGACACTAAATAGGGCTGTGTGGTAGATTGAGCAATCAGAAGGTATGCGAGTACCAGAGATAAACTAAGTAAAGTGGAGATACAGGGTTATATATTCATTGTAAGCTTAATACGAGAAACATCAATGCATTCTTGTCTTTGTGAGACTAGTTTTATCTTTTGTTGTTGAATGTTGATTTCCAAAAATGCTGAACATATGACACAAAAAAAAACATTCTACCTTCCTTTAAAAATTCACTAAGGTCTTTGTTAGAAAACACCTGACTAGGTCTGCCTTGGCACTGTTATTTGGTAGATTGTACGGATGAGGAGTGGGGTTGCAGCTTCTTGTGTTTAAAGTGAGAAATGTTCTAGGCAGGGTCAGATGACAGGCAGGTGCAGATCTCACATTTAAATTTGCCCTTGTTTTGGATATTTCTGCTTGGAGTCAAGCTAATTGTTACTTGTAGTGAGAGCCATCACTTATGGCGGCCATAAGTGTGGCAGGGTATGCTCAGACGTGAGTCCCTTGCTCACTTTGCCACTGGATTCAAGCAAGCCGGGCTGAAGACGGCTGGAATGCCAGAAACCGGTCCTCGCAAGCTTGTTTCCGGTCCAGGGAAGGCATGGCTTGGCAGTTCGGGCTGGACTGTTCCCATGAGGCACAGGGTCAGACTGATTTGCATATAGCCATGTCTGAACTGGGGTGGCAGAGTGGGCTAAAGAACGGTGATGGATTAAACCCAGATCTTTTGACTGGGTGTGAGTGTTTGATTGATTCAGATGCTCCGTCCATCACCATCCCCTTTTGTACCGTCTTTTTAAACTTGAGCCTACCAAACCCCACAACAGTCCTAGGTGCGCTACATAATATTCAGACTTTTCACATTTAGCCTGGAATTGTATGCCCATACTGTGATATTGGGAGGAGGTGTTCCATATTTTATCCTTGATGATAGAGACCACTATCGAACCCTCTCCATTTATAGCCCTACTGGGATATAAGTCCTCCCATTACCGAAGGGAGTCTGGGGATATATTGCTATTGCTCTGCTACAGGCTAAGCGCAAAGTATCTCTCCACTGGGAACGCCCTCCCATCCAACAACCAAACACTGGATACGGGACCTGGTTGACTGTGATACCACCAGTGACATATACTAATTCACTTCAACCCCCTGCCTCCAGGCCAAGAAATATCTGGCAACTGCTGAGAACATATCTGGAAACGTTCCCAACTGAAGGTGGGGCCCTCCACTCTGGATTAGATGATTTGCACGATGTCAGATGGAAACCATAATCACATTGGGATTATACACTTCTGGTTCACACAGGGAAGGTGGCACAAACATTGATTCTCCTTACTCAGCACGAGCGGGTAATGGTTTAAGCTCATGTCACCACACAATGCAATGGACACTAAATAGGGCTGTGTGGTAGATTGAGCAATCAGAAGGTATGCGAGTACCAGAGATAAACTAAGTAAAGTGGAGATACAGGGTTATATATTCATTGTAAGCTTAATATGAGAAACATCAATGCATTCTTGTCTTTGTGAGATTAGTTTTATCTTTTGTTATTGAATGTTGATTTCCAAAAATGCTGAACATATGACACAAATAAAAACATTCTACCTTCCTTTAAAAATTCACTAAGGTCTTTGTTAGAAAACACCTGACTAGGTCTGCCTTGGCACTGTTATTTGGTAGATTGTACGGATGAGGAGTGGGGTTGCAGCTTCTTGTGTTTAAAGTGAGAAATGTTCTAGGCAGGGTCAGATGACAGGCAGGTGCAGATCTCACATTTAAATGTGCCACTGTTTTGGATATTCCTGCTTGGAGTCAAGCTAATTGTTACTTGTAGTGAGAGCCATCACTTATGGCGGCCATAAGTGTGGCAGGGTATGCTCAGACGTGAGTCCCTTGCTCACTTTGCCACTGGATTCAAGCAAGCCGGGCTGAAGACGGCTGGAATGCCAGAAACCGGTCCTCGCAAGCTTGTTTACGGTCCAGGGAAGGCATGGCTTGGCAGTTCGGGCTGGACTGTTCCCATGAGGCACAGGGTCAGACTGATTTGCATATAGCCATGTCTGAATTGGGGTGGCAGAGTGGGCTAAAGAACGGTGATGGATTAAACCCCGATCTTTTGACTGGGTGTGAGTGTTTGATTGATTCAGATGCCAGTCCATCACCACCCCCTTTTGTACCGTCTTTTTAAACTTGAGCCTACCAAACCCCACAACAGTCCTAGGTGCGCTACATAATATTCAGACTTTTCACATTTAGCCTGGAATTGTATGCCCATACTGTGATTTTGGGAGGAGGTGTTCCATATTTTATCCTTGATGATAGAGACCACTATCAAACCCTCTCCATTTATAGCCCTACTGGGATATAAGTCCTCCCATTACCGAAGGGAGTCTGGGGATATATTGCTATTGCTCTGCTACTGGCTAAGCGCAAAGTATCTCTCCACTGGGAACGCCCTCCCATCCAACAACCAAACACTGGATACGGGACCTGGTTGACTGTGATACCACCAGTGACATATACTAATTCACTTCAACCCCCTGCCTCCAGGCCAAGAAATATCTGGCAACTGCTGAGAACATATCTGGAAACGTTCCCAACTGAAGGTGGGGTCCTCCACTCTGGATTAGATGATTTGCACGATGTCAGATGGATACCATAATCACATTGGGATTATACACTTCTGGTTCACACAGGGAAGGTGGCACACACATTGATTCTCCTTACTCAGCACGAGCGGGTAATGGTTTAAGCTCATGTCACCACACAATGCAATGGACACTAAATAGGGCTGTGTGGTAGATTGAGCAATCAGAAGGTATGCGAGTACCAGAGATAAACTAAGTAAAGTGGAGATACAGGGTTATATATTCATTGTAAGCTTAATATGAGAAACATCAATGCATTCTTGTCTTTGTGAGATTAGTTTTATCTTTTGTTGTTGAATGTTGATTTCCAAAAATGCTGAACATATGACACAAATAAAAACATTCTACCTTCCTTTAAAAATTCACTAAGGTCTTTGTTAGAAAACACCTGACTAGGTCTGCCTTGGCACTGTTATTTGGTAGATTGTACGGATGAGGAGTGGGGTTGCAGCTTCTTGTGTTTAAAGTGAGAAATGTTCTAGGCAGGGTCAGATGACAGGCAGGTGCAGATCTCACATTTAAATTTGCCACTGTTTTGGATATTCCTGCTTGGAGTCAAGCTAATTGTTACTTGTAGTGAGAGCCATCACTTATGGCGGCCATAAGTGTGGCAGGGTATGCTCAGACGTGAGTCCCTTGCTCACTTTGCCACTGGATTCAAGCAAGCCGGGCTGAAGACGGCTGGAATGCCAGAAACCGGTCCTCGCAAGCTTGTTTACGGTCCAGGGAAGGCATGGCTTGGCAGTTCGGGCTGGACTGTTCCCATGAGGCACAGGGTCAGACTGATTTGCATATAGCCATGTCTGAATTGGGGTGGCAGAGTGGGCTAAAGAACGGTGATGGATTAAACCCCGATCTTTTGACTGGGTGTGAGTGTTTGATTGATTCAGATGCCAGTCCATCACCACCCCCTTTTGTACCGTCTTTTTAAACTTGAGCCTACCAAACCCCACAGCAGTCCTAGGTGCGCTACATAATATTCAGACTTTTCACATTTAGCCTGGAATTAAATGCCCATACTGTGATATTGGGAGGAGGTGTTCCATATTTTATCCTTGATGATAGAGACCACTATCGAACCCTCTCCATTTATAGCCCTACTGGGATATAAGTCCTCCCATTACCGAAGGGAGTCTGGGGATATATTGCTATTGCTCTGCTACAGGCTAAGCGCAAAGTATCTCTCCACTGGGAACGCCCTCCCATCCAACAACCAAACACTGGATACGGGACCTGGTTGACTGTGATACCACCAGTGACATATACTAATTCACTTCAACCCCCTGCCTCCAGGCCAAGAAATATCTGGCAACTGCTGAGAACATATCTGGAAACGTTCCCAACTGAAGGTGGGGCCCTCCACTCTGGATTAGATGATTTGAACGATGTCAGATGGAAACCATAATCACATTGGGATTATACACTTCTGGTTCACACAGGGAAGGTGGCACAAACATTGATTCTCCTTACTCAGCACGAGCGGGTAATGGTTTAAGCTCATGTCACCACACAATGCATTGGACACTAAATAGGTCTGTGTGGTAGATTGAGCAATCAGAAGGTATGCGAGTACCAGAGATAAACTAAGTAAAGTGGAGATACAGGGTTATATATTCATTGTAAGCTTAATATGAGAAACAACAATGCATTCTTGTCTTTGTGAGATTAGTTTTATCTTTTGTTGTTGAATGTTGATTTCCAAAAATGCTGAACATATGACACAAATAAAAACATTCTACCTTCCTTTAAAAATTCACTAAGGTCTTTGTTAGAAAACACCTGACTAGGTCTGCCTTGGCACTGTTATTTGGTAGATTGTACGGATGAGGAGTGAGGTTGCAGCTTCTTGTGTTTAAAGTGAGAAATGTTCTAGGCAGGGTCAGATGACAGGCAGGTGCAGATCTCACATTTAAATTTGCCCTTGTTTTGGATATTCCTGCTTGGAGTCAAGCTAATTGTTACTTGTATTGAGAGCCATCACTTATGGCGGCCATAAGTGTGGCAGGGTATGCTCAAACGTGTGTCCCTTGCTCACTTTGCCACTGGATTCAAGCAAGCCGGGCTGAAGACGGCTGGAATGCCAGAAACCGGTCCTCGCAAGCTTGTTTACGGTCCAGGGAAGGCATGGCTTGGCAGTTCGGGCTGGACTGTTCCCATGAGGCACAGGGTCAGACTGATTTGCATATAGCCATGTCTGAATTGGGGTGGCAGAGTGGGCTAAAGAACGGTGATGGATTAAACCCCGATCGTTTGACTGGGTGTGAGTGTTTGATTGATTCAGATGCCAGTCCATCACCACCCCCTTTTGTACCGTCTTTTTAAACTTGAGCCTACCAAACCCCACAACAGTCCTAGGTGCGCTACATAATATTCAGACTTTTCACATTTAGCCTGGAATTGTATGCCCATACTGTGATATTGGGAGGAGGTGTTCCATATTTTATCCTTGATGATAGAGACCACTATCGAACCCTCTCCATTTATAGCCCTACTGGGATATAAGTCCTCCCATTACCGAAGGGAGTCTGGGGATATATTGCTATTGCTCTGCTACTGGCTACGCGCAAAGTATCTCTCCACTGGGAACGCCCTCCCATCCAACAACCAAACACTGGATACGGGACCTGGTTGACTGTGATACCACCAGTGACATGTACTAATTCACTTCAACCCCCTGCCTCCAGGCCAAGAAATATCTGGCAACTGCTGAGAACATATCTGGAAACGTTCCCAACTGAAGGTGGGGTCCTCCACTCTGGATTAGATGATTTGCACGATGTCAGATGGATACCATAATCACATTGGGATTATACACTTCTGGTTCACACAGGGAAGGTGGCACACACATTGATTCTCCTTACTCAGCACGAGCGGGTAATGGTTTAAGCTCATGTCACCACACAATGCAATGGACACTAAATAGGGCTGTGTGGTAGATTGAGCAATCAGAAGGTATGCGAGTACCAGAGATAAACTAAGTAAAGTGGAGATACAGGGTTATATATTCATTGTAAGCTTAATACGAGAAACATCAATGCATTCTTGTCTTTGTGAGACTAGTTTTATCTTTTGTTGTTGAATGTTGATTTCCAAAAATGCTGAACATATGACACAAAAAAAAACATTCTACCTTCCTTTAAAAATTCACTAAGGTCTTTGTTAGAAAACACCTGACTAGGTCTGCCTTGGCACTGTTATTTGGTAGATTGTACGGATGAGGAGTGGGGTTGCAGCTTCTTGTGTTTAAAGTGAGAAATGTTCTAGGCAGGGTCAGATGACAGGCAGGTGCAGATCTCACATTTAAATTTGCCCTTGTTTTGGATATTTCTGCTTGGAGTCAAGCTAATTGTTACTTGTAGTGAGAGCCATCACTTATGGCGGCCATAAGTGTGGCAGGGTATGCTCAGACGTGAGTCCCTTGCTCACTTTGCCACTGGATTCAAGCAAGCCGGGCTGAAGACGGCTGGAATGCCAGAAACCGGTCCTCGCAAGCTTGTTTCCGGTCCAGGGAAGGCATGGCTTGGCAGTTCGGGCTGGACTGTTCCCATGAGGCACAGGGTCAGACTGATTTGCATATAGCCATGTCTGAACTGGGGTGGCAGAGTGGGCTAAAGAACGGTGATGGATTAAACCCAGATCTTTTGACTGGGTGTGAGTGTTTGATTGATTCAGATGCTCCGTCCATCACCATCCCCTTTTGTACCGTCTTTTTAAACTTGAGCCTACCAAACCCCACAACAGTCCTAGGTGCGCTACATAATATTCAGACTTTTCACATTTAGCCTGGAATTGTATGCCCATACTGTGATATTGGGAGGAGGTGTTCCATATTTTATCCTTGATGATAGAGACCACTATCGAACCCTCTCCATTTATAGCCCTACTGGGATATAAGTCCTCCCATTACCGAAGGGAGTCTGGGGATATATTGCTATTGCTCTGCTACAGGCTAAGCGCAAAGTATCTCTCCACTGGGAACGCCCTCCCATCCAACAACCAAACACTGGATACGGGACCTGGTTGACTGTGATACCACCAGTGACATATACTAATTCACTTCAACCCCCTGCCTCCAGGCCAAGAAATATCTGGCAACTGCTGAGAACATATCTGGAAACGTTCCCAACTGAAGGTGGGGCCCTCCACTCTGGATTAGATGATTTGCACGATGTCAGATGGAAACCATAATCACATTGGGATTATACACTTCTGGTTCACACAGGGAAGGTGGCACAAACATTGATTCTCCTTACTCAGCACGAGCGGGTAATGGTTTAAGCTCATGTCACCACACAATGCAATGGACACTAAATAGGGCTGTGTGGTAGATTGAGCAATCAGAAGGTATGCGAGTACCAGAGATAAACTAAGTAAAGTGGAGATACAGGGTTATATATTCATTGTAAGCTTAATATGAGAAACATCAATGCATTCTTGTCTTTGTGAGATTAGTTTTATCTTTTGTTATTGAATGTTGATTTCCAAAAATGCTGAACATATGACACAAATAAAAACATTCTACCTTCCTTTAAAAATTCACTAAGGTCTTTGTTAGAAAACACCTGACTAGGTCTGCCTTGGCACTGTTATTTGGTAGATTGTACGGATGAGGAGTGGGGTTGCAGCTTCTTGTGTTTAAAGTGAGAAATGTTCTAGGCAGGGTCAGATGACAGGCAGGTGCAGATCTCACATTTAAATGTGCCACTGTTTTGGATATTCCTGCTTGGAGTCAAGCTAATTGTTACTTGTAGTGAGAGCCATCACTTATGGCGGCCATAAGTGTGGCAGGGTATGCTCAGACGTGAGTCCCTTGCTCACTTTGCCACTGGATTCAAGCAAGCCGGGCTGAAGACGGCTGGAATGCCAGAAACCGGTCCTCGCAAGCTTGTTTACGGTCCAGGGAAGGCATGGCTTGGCAGTTCGGGCTGGACTGTTCCCATGAGGCACAGGGTCAGACTGATTTGCATATAGCCATGTCTGAATTGGGGTGGCAGAGTGGGCTAAAGAACGGTGATGGATTAAACCCCGATCTTTTGACTGGGTGTGAGTGTTTGATTGATTCAGATGCCAGTCCATCACCACCCCCTTTTGTACCGTCTTTTTAAACTTGAGCCTACCAAACCCCACAACAGTCCTAGGTGCGCTACATAATATTCAGACTTTTCACATTTAGCCTGGAATTGTATGCCCATACTGTGATTTTGGGAGGAGGTGTTCCATATTTTATCCTTGATGATAGAGACCACTATCGAACCCTCTCCATTTATAGCCCTACTGGGATATAAGTCCTCCCATTACCGAAGGGAGTCTGGGGATATATTGCTATTGCTCTGCTACTGGCTAAGCGCAAAGTATCTCTCCACTGGGAACGCCCTCCCATCCAACAACCAAACACTGGATACGGGACCTGGTTGACTGTGATACCACCAGTGACATATACTAATTCACTTCAACCCCCTGCCTCCAGGCCAAGAAATATCTGGCAACTGCTGAGAACATATCTGGAAACGTTCCCAACTGAAGGTGGGGTCCTCCACTCTGGATTAGATGATTTGCACGATGTCAGATGGATACCATAATCACATTGGGATTATACACTTCTGGTTCACACAGGGAAGGTGGCACACACATTGATTCTCCTTACTCAGCACGAGCGGGTAATGGTTTAAGCTCATGTCACCACACAATGCAATGGACACTAAATAGGGCTGTGTGGTAGATTGAGCAATCAGAAGGTATGCGAGTACCAGAGATAAACTAAGTAAAGTGGAGATACAGGGTTATATATTCATTGTAAGCTTAATATGAGAAACATCAATGCATTCTTGTCTTTGTGAGATTAGTTTTATCTTTTGTTGTTGAATGTTGATTTCCAAAAATGCTGAACATATGACACAAATAAAAACATTCTACCTTCCTTTAAAAATTCACTAAGGTCTTTGTTAGAAAACACCTGACTAGGTCTGCCTTGGCACTGTTATTTGGTAGATTGTACGGATGAGGAGTGGGGTTGCAGCTTCTTGTGTTTAAAGTGAGAAATGTTCTAGGCAGGGTCAGATGACAGGCAGGTGCAGATCTCACATTTAAATTTGCCACTGTTTTGGATATTCCTGCTTGGAGTCAAGCTAATTGTTACTTGTAGTGAGAGCCATCACTTATGGCGGCCATAAGTGTGGCAGGGTATGCTCAGACGTGAGTCCCTTGCTCACTTTGCCACTGGATTCAAGCAAGCCGGGCTGAAGACGGCTGGAATGCCAGAAACCGGTCCTCGCAAGCTTGTTTACGGTCCAGGGAAGGCATGGCTTGGCAGTTCGGGCTGGACTGTTCCCATGAGGCACAGGGTCAGACTGATTTGCATATAGCCATGTCTGAATTGGGGTGGCAGAGTGGGCTAAAGAACGGTGATGGATTAAACCCCGATCTTTTGACTGGGTGTGAGTGTTTGATTGATTCAGATGCCAGTCCATCACCACCCCCTTTTGTACCGTCTTTTTAAACTTGAGCCTACCAAACCCCACAACAGTCCTAGGTGCGCTACATAATATTCAGACTTTTCACATTTAGCCTGGAATTGTATGCCCATACTGTGATATTGGGAGGAGGTGTTCCATATTTTATCCTTGATGATAGAGACCACTATCGAACCCTCTCCATTTATAGCCCTACTGGGATATAAGTCCTCCCATTACCGAAGGGAGTCTGGGGATATATTGCTATTGTTCTGCTACTGGCTAAGCGCAAAGTATCTCTCCACTGGGAACGCCCTCCCATCCAACAACCAAACACTGGATACGGGACCTGGTTGACTGTGATACCACCAGTGACATATACTAATTCACTTCAACCCCCTGCCTCCAGGCCAAGAAATATCTGGCAACTGCTGAGAACATATCTGGAAACGTTCCCAACTGAAGGTGGGGTCCTCCACTCTGGATTAGATGATTTGCACGATGTCAGATGGATACCCTAATCACATTGGGATTATACACTTCTGGTTCACACAGGGAAGGTGGCACACACATTGATTCTCCTTACTCAGCACGAGCGGGTAATGGTTTAAGCTCATGTCACCACACAATGCAATGGACACTAAATAGGGCTGTGTGGTAGATTGAGCAATCAGAAGGTATGCGAGTACCAGAGATAAACTAAGTAAAGTGGAGATACAGGGTTATATATTCATTGTAAGCTTAATATGAGAAACATCAATGCATTCTTGTCTTTGTGAGACTAGTTTTATCTTTTGTTGTTGAATGTTGATTTCCAAAAATGCTGAACATATGACACAAATAAAAACATTCTACCTTCCTTTAAAAATTCACTAAGGTCTTTGTTAGAAAACACCTGACTAGGTCTGCCTTGGCACTGTTATTTGGTAGATTGTACGGATGAGGAGTGGGGCTGCAGCTTCTTGTGTTTAAAGTGAGAAATTTTCTAGGCAGGGTCAGATGACAGGCAGGTGCAGATCTCACACTTAATTCTGCCCTTGTTTTGGATATTCCTGCTTGGAGTCAAGCTAATTGTTACCTGTAGGGAGAGCCATCACTGTGCACAAAGATTGTGTCAGAGGAACAGCCATAAAATGACATTTGAAACAGAACCCAAACTGGTTCTGAAGCTTAAGACAGTGGATCCACAGCCTTTCTGGAAAATGTGTATAAAAGTCTTAGTACCACGTTCTTCTTAACCAAGTAATGGAGTGCTCTGCTGAGTACCTGAAGAACTGCAGTGTAACCAGGGCTGGTGGGGATATGTGAAGTAATATACAGCTGGGCTATGCTCACAGCATATTGAGGACTGTAGTCATGATATGTCTCATATACCAGGGAGTGAGAATACCATTAAGGGGGATGTAGCACCTTAATGAGAATTGTAATTTAGGTTAAAACCATGTAATTGCATTCTGATTCAACTGTGTACTATTAAGATTTTACTATTAGACTAATGTACTTTTGCATAAAAGATAGTCGCTGGATTGGACAATGTATTATTGCTTCTGTTGGTTGACTGTTGAGTTTTGAGGTCTTGTCACCCCCATTACCTTCTTAGAAAGCTTTGTTCTGCTTGCACTCCCTTCCCTGAGCCTCAAGCACAGAAAGGGTTGTACTTGAGCGCTGCTTGCATAGTCATAGTAGGACAACCATCAAAGTGGGATGCCTGTAGCCTGTGTCGTCCCTCCCAACACCCTGCTCCCTGAATGAGGTCTGAGGCATTTAATGTTCCTGAGCCAAAAGAGAACTACCTATGATCTCTAGGCAAGACTTACAAAATGTGACTTTAGTGAGTGCCGCTAAAGCCTTACACACTAAGTAAAGCCTGAAAAGGGCCTTATTTAAAAGTAACATTCTGGTGGCGATATCCCCTTGTAAATATGCCCCCTATACTTGCTTACATATACTCACCTTCACGATGTTTTGGAACTTAATAATTAGGTTTTAATATTTTGGCTCATGCAATATTGTACGCGATTTCTGGTGGAATCGCTGCATGGGAAAGTACTCCAAATATTCACAACTTAAAATGCGACAAAGCCCACCCCCACCCTTCCTTAACAGCGACATAAAAAAGAAAGACAGTTAGGTCTAAATAAATCACCAAAACACAACTTCTAACAAACCTTTAATTAAGCTCGGGCGCTTTTTTTTCGAGCAAGGTAGTCTCAATGGGTTGTGAGTATTGCACATAAGTTTATTTTTCTTTCGCTTATGATTTTCAAATAATTACCACTCGCAGGAGACAGGTTCGAGTACAAAATGTCTTCCTGTAACTGTTCCTCTGGATGTTCCTCACCTCCATGCACTGCACTGTCAACGTTCAGCACCTGACTTCAGAAACTGTCTAGAAAATACGCTCAGCAGGTATCTGGAGGGGCTTTGATATGTGTTCTTCGCGTATAATTTTTAGGCGGATGACTAACCAAGCATGTTCGCGTAAAACACATAACATTTGTGCATATGATATGTAATATAGGAGAAAGAAATGCCACCCACTCCTGCCTATCTTCAAAGCATTATGCTTCAATATTACAATTTCAAGGCGGCAAAGAGAAAAGTTTCAATTGGCAGCAGAAAATACGTGTGTAGGAATGTTAATGATGACGTCTGTGTGTTCCATATAGAACGTTTATGGCAATAAATTGCTCGCAGGTCTGTGATGAACAGAATTATTTTTCTCACCATCCCCCCTCCCCTCCCACTGTCCCCCCCCCCCTCCCCGCCCCCCCACCAAATGCCTTCGGTTGATGTAAAGCAATGCAATAGATCTAATCCAGGCTAACTATGTGATGCAAGGGCTGATATGGTGCCAACTTATCGCTACACAATTAAACGAAATTGTGAGGTGATTTTAGTCAAATGTGCTAATTAATGATTCCCTTTGCTCTTGCCGCCGCTCCTCTGCCCCCCACGAGCACATGTTTCTCTTTGTGTTTTAATAACTGGCAGCCATTTCTAATCTTCCATTTGGGAGTCTGCAACAAGGACACTGCAGGAAAGCAGCTGGAAGATCTTGGGGAGAGGGGCTTATAATGCCAGTTTCCTCCCATCCCAAGCCGGTCGAGAATTCCTGACTGAATAGAGCCCTTTGTCATTCTAATGAGTCTGGGTTTGTGAATGGCAGTGCCAAGCTGTAGCACAAAACCTGATCTCCAGGGTGGCATTGAAGGGGAGGGGGTGAAATGGATGCCCGCTCCCGGAGTTAACAATGCTAATCATGGCGCTGGGTGCATTTGGAGCCTTTCACCCGAAAAAGACCCATAACCTCCTCTCTAGTGGCCCATTCTAATCAGAGATTTTCAGCAGCCTCCAGACCTCTGTATGGCACCAATTTTCGGTTCTCAGACGCTGCTAGAAAGGGAAGGTGGGCTGAATGCACCGCTTTGATAGTTTCACTATTTGCAAGTTAAATCCGGAAATTAAATCCTTAATATCCACAGTGCACGATTCCGCAATTCATCCAGCGTTTAAAAGTGTAATGGCCGAGTTCTAGATTCATGTAAGTATTCATTAATATGCTAATTCGAAGAGCCAGTCCAACGTGGAGACCAGAAGGTGACCTGTTACTGTTTTAGTGTCCACAGAATTAAAATATAAACAAGTGGAACACGTGAATTTAAATCATGCAGCAAAATAAAATATTGTAGCACCATATTTGACACCTTACCCACTAAGGGGGCCTTAAATAATGCGGGAGGGGAAGGTGGCTGGGATGGGGCGTCAGGCTTTGGTTAAAAGAAGCAGCATCCTGATAGCAGTACTTTGTTTTAAGCTGCAAAACACGATCAGCAGTAAGCCACTCTGTAATTGGCCATTACTAACATATTTTATCACTTATATCTGGCTGGGAGTATGTCTCAACAGGGAAGGGACTCCAAATATTCTTCAAACTTTCCCGCCCCAATTTCGGATAATCACACCTTGGATACTTTAACTCATTAGTAAAGCTTAGCTAACCAGAATGGCAGTCATGTATTTGGTTGCATTTTAAAAACTTTTAACATAACTGTAATGTTTAAACAAGTCTAGACATATTTAAAGATTGCCAATGTAATACAATTATTGAGAAAAATCCTGGGGGTCCATAACGATTTGTTTTATACTGGTGGGCACGGCATAAAACATTTGAAGACCACTGCCTTCACATAAACCTTCCATTTCTTACATGCTGATACAATGAGGAAAACTACTTCAGGTAAGAAGTCTTCTTTATTATCCTACTCCTCTCTCCACCAGTTGTCAGCAGCTTCCGTGACAAAGAACTGCCTCTCTCAGCATTCTAAGGTAGCCTCCTCAGAACAAAGGATTGTACCAAAGGAATGGGGGTGGGAACAAGGGGAACATACCATCAAGTAACTTATATGTAATTGGCAAAGGCAACTTTACAAAGGAGAGAAAAATGTGCATCAGCAAAAATACACGTTGTAACACATCTTCCCCCTAATGCCAAAATATGAATTATTTGCACTTACAAAGGCGAGAAAATATACATCAGCAAGATACACGTTGTAACACATCTTCCCCCTAATGCAAAATAAGAATTATTTGTGCATAACAAAGTCTTTATGCCACCCAGGAGTCTTGCGGGTTCTTTGAATAGTAGGTAAGTTGTTTGGGTCTTGACTATGGGACTCTATGGTGCGCCCATGATCAGATGATTGGCTGCATGTGTGTTGTGATTTAGCTAGCCTGTCCATACTCCACAATTGGTCATTGTCCAAAATGGCTGTGTTGTTTCTCACTGCTGTTATGCGCATAGGTTTTGAAAATTTAGTCTCAGGATCGCTTCTTCTAGGATTCCTAAAGCATACCCAGTCTCCCACTTTCCATTGTGGAATCTTAGTACCATGTTTGGTGTCATAGTGAGTTTTATATTTGGTTTGATGAGATTGTATTTTGTCTTTAGAAGCTTGGATATCATTCGTGATGTTGGACCCCCCACCTAACCAATTCGGAAAGAATTTGGTACCAGGTTTTCTTCCTCTTAAATCGGAGAAAGGGGAGATGCCAGTAATCAGGTTAGGAGTGGTGTGATAAGCCCACAGCATTTCTTGTAATGCTTGTTCTGTGGGAATTCTGTTGGCAATGGCTAATTGTATGCAACCTTTGACTATACGGTTCACCCTTTCTACTAGGCCATTGGCCCTGGGACAGTAGAGTGGTGTTCTCAAATTGAATATGTTAAGTTTACTAAGGAATTCTGACATTGCATGGGAAGTAAATTGGACTCCATTATCTGTGATTATGGAGGAAGGTATGCCTTCTATGACAAATGTGTCCTTAAGAAATTGAATAACAAACACAGTTGTTATTTGGTTGACCATCTTGACTACTGTCCAATGTGAATGGTAGTCTACTAAGACTAGTGCAAACTGTTTTACTATACCCCTGAGGTTGAAGTAACCCATTATGTCTAATCCAACCTTTTCCCATGGTTTATCTGGTACAGATATTGGGGAGATGGGAGTTTTTCTGGTTGTCTTGAAATGAAATGAAAAGAACATTTATAGAGCACGGTAGCTACCCTGGGACGTCCTAGCGCTGTGGACAAACGCAAGAGAGGGGACAGAGGGAGCCTATTCTAGTTGTTAAACAGCTGAGTTTTAAGCTTTTTCCTGAAGGCCAACAGGTTGTGTTCTGCACGTAGGTGAAGGAGTAGGGAGTTCCAGAGTTTGGCCGCGTTGAGGGAGAAGGATCGTCCTCCACATCTGACTTTCTTAATTATGGGTATTGTAAGAAGGTGTGAGGAGGTGGACCTAAGCTGTCTGTTTGGTTGGTAGGGAGTGACCAGGGTGTGGTTGATGGTGGCGCCAGATTTACAGAAGGCTCTGTGTGCAATGCACAGGCTCTTGAATACAATTCTGTCTTGGACAGGGAGCCAATGAAGCTTTTTGAGTTCTGTTTGAACTGAGGTCCGACGTGGAATCTGGAGCAGGGTGCATGCTGCGCAGTTCTGAATCACCTGTAGCTTGTTCAAGGTGGACTGTGGAGCCCCTAGATAGAGGGCATTTCCAAAGTCCAGACATGATAGGATTAGGCCTTGGATCATGATCCGTCTGGCATTAAAGGGAAGGAGGGGCATGATTTTTCAAATGAGCCTGAGTAGGCCGAAGCAGGTGGCTGATAACTTTGCTGCTTGGTAGTTGAAATTGAGGGACTTGTCCAGACAGATGCCAAGGCTCTTGATTGTGTCTTTGGTGTAGGGGGGGTCCGAGACAAGTGGGCCAGAGGTGATTAATATTGAGATGGGGCGGTGACCTAGTAGCATTAGCTCGGTTTTGTCTCCGTTTAGTTTGAGACAGGAAGATGTCATCCAGGAGGTCACTAGACTTCTCACTGCCAGCGCATATTAAACAATTCTTCACTTTGGTTTCCACCATTGAATCCATACCGGGGAGCCAGTATCGTTCACGTAGTCTGGCTTTGGTTAAGCTTCTGCCTAAGTGACCCTCATGAACAAGGTCAATTATCTTATTTCTAAGAGCTTCAGGAGGAATTATTTTGTTGTTCCTGAACAAAATACCTTGATTCATACTGAGTTCATGACGTACTTCCCAGAATTTCTTTACGTCTGCACTCATATGGACAGGAGAATTGGGCCAACCATGTATAGTGTAGGAAATTAGTTGTGTCATGTTATTATCTGTGCCCATGCAATCTAACCATTCTTGAGATGTGATGGTAGAGAGATTGAGTTGGACGATGGGGTACTCAGAGATTTCAAATAGTTCTTCTTTATGAATGGGACTCCTGGAAAGAAAATCAGCTGCAGAATTTTGAATGCCTGGAACATATTTGATTCTAAAACAGAAACCCTCCAACCCCAGTACCCACATAGCTATACGAGGAGTGTTGCAAGAGTTATTTTTCGGGTTGAAAATAAAAATCAGGGGTTTGTGATCTGTACGTATACAAAACTGAATGCCCCAAAGAAAGAATTTAAAATGTTTCACCCCCCAAAAACAAACTAACGCTTTTCTTTCCACCACAGAATAGTTCATTTCTGGTTTAGTAAGTGATCGTGAGGCAAACGCAACAATTCTCTCTTACCCATCAATAACCTGTGAGAGGGTAGCCCCTAAACCTTTTCTGCTTGCATCTGTAGTCAGAATGGTTTTACGGTTGTGTTCAAAGTTACACAAGTATAGAGCTGAGAGAAAACCTTCTTTTACTCTTGAGAACAATAACTGATGTTCATCTGACCATTGGAATTGAGTGTTTTTTTCGTGAGCTCTCTGAGGTTGGCGGTCAAGTCAGCAAAATGATTGACGTACTTTGCCATATACTCTGCCAATCCCAGGAATGACTTGAGTTCATCTTTATTGGCAGGTGCAGGGGCATCTCTTACTGCTTCGGTTAGGCAAAGTTTTGGTTTGAATCGTTCCCTTGAAATGCAATGTCTTAAGTATTCTACAGACTCCACACCTAGCTGGCACTTCCCTTTTTTAAGTGTGAGTCCAGCGTCTTTGAATTTAGAAGGAACTTGTCTTAATATGTTGTCATGTTCATTAATGTTGGCACCGTAGATTAAAACATCATCTTGGAAGCATAGCGTTTTAGGTATTTTCTCTAAGATACGTTGCATAATTTTCTGAAATACTGCCGCCGCAGCGGCCAACCCGAATAGCATGCAACAGAACATGTATGTTCCCATAGGCATAGCGAATGCAGTGAGTCTTCTAGATTCAGGGTGTAACCCCACCTGATGGTACGCCATGGAGAATCCAGAACACTGAAATGAGTTGCCTCCCCCATAGTGCTCGGTATCACATGGATACGGGGTCGTAGCACACCTCAGCCCGCAGCGGGTTGAGATGGACCCAATGATGAAGCATGTCACCGTGGGGAAACCCCGGTGAGTGAGGGGACTCAAGAAAGGAAAGCTTTCCTTCCTTAAGATTTTCTAGCTGATACTGAGTGAGAATCTACATCCCAGCTAGGTCCCTATCCGGTCATACCAGATTTGTAGGTTCTCTATTGTAACATGAGGGTGGACCTAGCTTATCCCTATCCATCCCCCTCATTTTTTGAATTCACTGCATTTATTGCCAGCAATGTTTCCTCCAAACTAAAGTGAAGGTGATTAATAGTTGGATTAAACACTGATATTACAGTACAAGGTGTTTCTACCACTTGTGCATCTGCGTAGAGGCTAGAAAAATGGTCCTCCCAAGTTTTAGCATTAAGGAAAAGGTCCTTGTCATCCCCACCTGTCTTTCTGCCCTTTGCTACTAAACACCAAAAACCTACATGATCTTTGGACTTGGCCGCTTCAATTAAGTCTGGTCAAATATTATCATCCCAGCCTTTTTGTTTTACATAGGCAAGAGTTTGCTTATAATTAATTCTTTTCTCCCTTGTAACTGATATATTATTCTCTTTTATTGCCAATATAAGGCCAGCCTTTGCCTCGCAACACTCCCTATTATACCATGGGGTTAGCTCCTGTTTTTATGCCTGTTCCACTATGCTACCTTGGTAGTTAACTCCATACTGGTACTAATGCATCCAGTAAGGCTTGATGTACAACCATTATAGATAATTCTACTTCTGTTGTATCTAAATGAAGCGAAACAGTATCGGCAAAGGTATTATAAATCTGTGTCATGGATTCAGCGTTTCCTAGTATATACGGCCAGTTTACAGCTCGGCGTTATTACTAACTATATTGTCGTCAGTAGAGGTGTTAATTACCTCGTTGTCCAGAATTTTACAAATGAAAGGGTCCGGTGTTAATGACAAATGTAGAGGACGATAATCGCAATCAGTCCTATTGTCTATTTTCAGATCAGATACATTTGGCCAAAACTCATCGAATACCAATATATAATTGATACTACTCTTGTAGTTACCTCTATAAACGGTTGGTATATTCGGTATATCCAAAGGTAATCGGCCATTACAAGCTCTAAGACCTTGCCCTGTTGTTAATTTCATGATTTGTGCCACTGCCGTGGTGCAGGGCACTGTCGGACTACTTTCTAGATCGGGGATATTGTTCATTGTATCTCCATCTTCAAAGAGATTGTCGAACCCCACCACCGGTTCAAATTTACAATTAAAATCGCCCCCTATATTTACCATTGCACCAGCCTCTAATATGTTAAAAAATGAATCAAGTTGATCTATTATTAAAGATTCTTTTGAAGCTGGGCTTGACCTGCTGTAAATGTTAACTTTTTTACCCTGCGTTTTAATTTTTACACCAACCAAATCCTGGGACAGTATATACAGTATAGCTTTAGTCACATCTTGGAACAGGACAAGCAGCATCTTAGAAGGACTGAAACCCTAGAGAAAATGACAGCACTATCCCTGATGTCATGGCTGCTGTAGAGAAGAAGTTGAAAACGAACCTAAGGAAATTTCATTCTGCCTACTTGGGCCTCAAAACAGAGACACTACAGTAGGATACTGCTAGGAGTAAAAAATAGCAAAGATACGCCTACTTGTTGGTGGAACATTACCAACAACCTCAACACCCAAACAGTCATGATTAAAATTACTATCAGTGGTACTGGGGTGGCTAAAAAAAGCAATCACTAAAATTCCCAATGTTTTCAACTGACTCGGTAGGTGATCAGGACACACGGTTGTGCTTCAGTACAGCGTTCACCTACTAATTACAAATAAATTAATCCAGCACCGCAAAATTGTTTAGGCAGAGGGGGCTGAAAAAGAAGAGGATGGGGCAAGTAGTGTAACCAGTACTAGCCAGTACAAAGACACACATGCAGAAAATATTGGTAAAATGTACTTAGCCCTCATTTGGAGCGCCCGGCTGGGAATGCGATAATTATCTCACCTTTTAGAATCTGATACCACAGGGATCATAATTTACAAGGTGTGATAATTATCGCCTATTACAAGTTGTGTCCTTTAAAATGTGGCATAACATGAGGAACCACGATTTAACATACCTAATTCCATGTTTTGCCTTTTTACAGGCATTTTCCCCGAATAGTGTGGCCTTCCTGAATTTATCAGTGTGTGAAAATTAACACAACTCAAATTCATGTGCAAACACAAGTATGAACAGGGATTGGAATTTAGCCGAGCACTTGTAATCTGGCCTTTAAAGTAATCCAATGAATACTGAATCACTGATCAGTCAATCTTTTCTCTGATCCTAGCTCTACGAGTTAGTTTTCTATCCGTAGCAGGGCACTCAGCTTTGTTTTGAAAGAACAAAATTAGTTTTAAAGATAAATAATTAGGTTTTCTAGCTCATTAGGATTAAATTGCATTTTGTTTGGTCATCAATGCCTATGAAGATAAAAATAATGTGACAGACTGTGGGCACCTTAAATGTTAAGTACTAGCACACAGCATAAGCCTGTGAGATTCCCACTTTTGAAAAAATAGCGATGGATGAGATAGACAATGTAAAATACAAGTGACTATATTCCTTATAATATATCAAAGACATTCTTCAGGAGCAAAGAATACGTTGACGCAGACAGAAGTGGAGATCCTTTGTTGCTACCCTACATGCCAGTCAGCATAACAGCAAGAAGTAAGTAGTAATGCATCAAAGACAGACACTCATGGATTGGAAGAACAGATGTGATGTCTTCAAACCTGCCAATGACAGACAGAACAATAACGACCCAGGCTACAAGCCAATACAAATTAAGAACTTGTGAGACAACTTTCACAAGTGGCCCACTAATTTAGCCTTCCTAATGAACCCCTTAAAAGACTAATGACAGAAATACTGACTGTTAGAAATTGAGTTAACCTGTGCTCATCATTTTAGTGAAAATAGTGCCAAATCTGGATATCTGCTCGCACTGGAACAGGAGAAAGTCACAAGTTCAGGCCAACTGCGATGGAGGGCGGGCTGGCTACAAGGACCCAGTTAGGCCCATTAAACAAAGTACTTTCAATCCTGCTTTGTAGAGCGTTGCGTGGATCCGTGTCAAAGATGCATCGTACAGCCGAAGCGATGCATCGGTTCCAAGATGAATCAAGGCTGCAGTGCGAGGTCCTGTTTCATTAGCGTCAAAGATCCCATCAACAAGGGTTTACGATGCAGAGTCAACAGTCGGGGAGGCGTTGTGTAGTCAGGGCAATGCATCAGCTCTAATGCAGATTCTGGCATAGTCTGCAAGGCTGAGTCAATGAGGGATGAGAGGGCCTATACCAAGAATGTGTTGCACAGCAGCTGTTCCGATATGGCATCGGGCTGCAATGGGATGTGGATCTTTGCGGCGGTTCCTATCCATGCAATACAGCAATGGGGTGGGTCCGCTTGGGTTTGTGGGCACAGCAGAGGAGATACGTCAGTTCCACTAGATCCACAGAGACTGGCAGAGCACCTTAGGTCCACTGCCAAGGACTGAGACGGCATCACTTAGCAGTGTAGACTAACAAAAGGCAGATTCCAAGTGGAGCTGCAAGGTTGTTGGAGCCTTCTGTCCCTGAGGCTCAAGTCAGGAGGCCAGCCAATTGGCAGGAGGGCAGCAGGCAGCAGGTCAGCAGGTCAGCACTGCAAGTCAGCGGCACAGGAAGGTAGTAGTCTAGCAGGGTACTGTCCAGCAGAATGTCAGTCCTTCTTCCTGGCAGAGTATCTATAGGCCCAGAAGTGTACTAAAGAGTTGGTATCTGAGGTCCAGTATTTCTACCCAGTTGTGCCTTTGAAGTAGGGGAGACGCTTCTAGGGTTTTCCCTAGGCATCCTGCTGGCCCTGCCCTGGCTCCAGACTAACTACTGGGGGTAAGCTGCCCTTTATGTGGAGGCAGGTCACAGTCTACTTAAGTGCAAGTGGGGCTGTGCCCAGCTCTCCCCTCATCCTGCCAGTGATGACCGATCCAGACATACCTAAGTTCCCTATTGTGTGTGGCTGTCTAGGAGGAACTGTCAGCTACACCCTGTCATTTAGCAGTGGTAAAATGCGCAGAATCCTAAGGCCAGCAAAATAGAGATCACCAAAATGGATGAGAAAGTCAAAATGTTTGGGAGATGACCAACCTAAGGCTGACAGGTCTAACACTGACTTACTCACAGAACATCCCTTAGCAAGTTACATTATTTAATCTACTTGAATTCACTTTCCTAAGTAAACCACACCCAAAAACGCCTGCTCTGAGCAGCATCCCCAAAATTCACAAGAATGCAACCAATTTGGCAATCACATATTTGGGTATGCCTGAAACTTCAACCTCCTTATCCATACATAGTTGTGAATCTCCACTGTATCTGGCCACCATATGGTCAGAGCAGGGCTTTAATTTGACAACTTCAGAAAGGTTCCACCAAATTCCTTCCTCCACTTATACAGCATTACCCTTGATGTTCAGAACACAGATAGATTTAACAAACTTCTTTTACCTCTCTTTATGTGAATAGGAGACTTGATCCTGACCATGTCTCCAGAAACCAAAAGAATAACTTTGGCACCCACTTTCTTATCATACCATTCCTTTTTTTTCCTCTTGTGACAGACACACGTTTCTCTTCATGATGGACATCAGCTGTTTGACATCAGAATCTGTTTTAGGCCACTTGGACATCAAACCTGGCCTAAAAGACCTTAGTGAAAGAATGGGGAGAAGTTCTGTGAAACTATATCATGCTATTCAAGTCACTGCACACATCATGATTGCACGCTTTTGTCCACCTCACACACACACCTACAACCCTGCTCATCCTCTCCACAATGCCAATAGTTTGCGAGTGATATAACGAGCTTTTGAGATGAGTGATGCCACAATTCTCAAAGAAAACACGCATCTCATGGCTCACAAATTGAGTACCATTATCAGTAATAATTACCTCAAGAAACCCTTCCCTCATAAAACCTCATTACTACATTACTGCCACTGGGCTTCCTCACCAGGATGACTTCAGGCCACTAGCAGGCATAATCCATGAGGACAAGAATATACCGGCAACCTCCAGGCAGAGAGTCATATGGTCCCATCACATCCATGCCAAGTTTAACCTATGTAATTACAAAAAGGGGGTGGTGATGGACAGAGTATCTGAGTTAATCAGAACACTCCTACCCAGTCAACAGATCAGGGCTTGATCCATCACCGTTTTTTAGCTCACTGCACCATCCCAGTTCAGAACCTGGCTATATGCAAATTAGTCTGTCCCTGGCCCAGTGCATCATGGGAACAGGGCAGACCAAACTACCAAGCCAATTCTTCACTGGAAAGGAAACAAGCTTCCGGGGACCGGTTTCTGGCATTACAGCCGTCTTCGGCCCGGCTTGCTTGAATCCTGATGGTGCAATGAACAAGGGACTCATGTCTGAGCATACCCTTCCACACTCATGGTGGCCAAAATAATTACAAAAAGGGGGTGATATAACGAGCTTTTGAGATGAGTGATGCCACAATTCTCAAAGAAAACACGCATCTCATGGCTCACAAATTGAGTACCATTATCAGTAATAATTACCTCAAGAAACCCTTCCCTCATAAAACCTCATTACTACATTACTGCCACTGGGCTTCCTCACCAGGATGACTTCAGGCCACTAGCAGGCATAATCCATGAGGACAAGAATATACCGGCAACCTCCAGGCAGAGAGTCATATGGTCCCATCACATCCATGCCAAGTTTAACCTATGGTCCCTCGGGGCACTCAATAGGTATGAGAGGAGGAGTCATCATCTTCAAACTCTAGTGAACCGAACAGTTAGCTACCACATTATCAATCTCAGCGTCCATGCCTGGCCATCAGAAAGTCTCCAGGACGCAGCGTTTAGTTAAGGTGGCCCTCAAATGACAGTCATGTGCCTTATTGATAATGACATGTCTGGGACAATGAGGTGGTATGAGTTTATCTGATCGAAGCAACAAACCATCGTCTAAGGAAATCTCACTCTTAACCTTGCAGTAGAGCTGCATTAGGAGAGACAGAACCTTCTCTCTGGGCCACCCAGTCTTGAATAACTCACACGCATCCTGTAGAACTTGATCATTATTAAAAGCACGTAACCAATCCTTTTCTGAGTCAAAATTTAGTTCCTGTATCTCTGAAGCAGCAATCAAGCAATCCTCAGAATCTTCATCAAGGAGGTCACACAACTGGGCATCATGGTGATCATTTATTTCAAGAGGGAAACAGGACAAAAATATCTGCTTGTCCATTCTTACCTCCTGAAATATGGATTACATCAAACTGATACTGTAACAGTTTTATAGCCATTCTATGCATCATTTGTTCACACCACCACCAACAATGCTGACTAAAAGCTTATGGCCAGTCTGTAACAAAAAAAACGCCTACTCCACACATATAGTCGAAGTTTTTCAAAAGCCCACAAACATAGCAGTAATTCCTTTTTGATCACTGAGTATTGTAGTTCTGCATCTCTGAACACTTTTAAAGCAAAAACGACAGTCTGCTCCACATTTTCGATCCTCTGTGTCAAAGCAGCTCCTTGCCCCACCTGGCTGGCATCAACAGTAATACAACATGGAAAATTTGGATAGAAAGGCTTGAGGACCTTATTGCTCACCAGCATAGACTTGAATGAATCAAGAGTTCCTTGACACTCCTCGCACCATGCAAATTTGACTCCTTTCTAAGTAATTTGCTGATTGGACGTACTTCAGCTGCAAAATCTGGGATAAACCTAAAGTAATACACCAGTTCTGTCCTGTGGAGGAGGAGCATTAACAATGGCCTCTGCCAGCACAGGTAGGGGGCTGATACCATCTTCAGGAATTAGATGATCCAAATATTCAACATCACAACAGAAAATCTTATACTTCTCTTTATTGAGCACAACTCCCTTCTTCTCAAAAATACCGAGAATGTTCTCTGTGATCGTGTCATGTGATGTACTTCCCTTAGGAAAAATTAAAACGTCATCCTCAAAGATCAGGACACCTTCCACATCCTTAAGGAGGTTGGACATTACTCTTCATAAAACAATCCTGCCGTAGCCAACCCAAATTGCATGCAACGGAATTGGAATGTAACTAATGGAGAAGGGAACACCATGAGTTGCCGTGACTCAGGTTGTAGCTCAATCTGATTAAATGCATTGGCAAAGTCCAATTTACTGAAAAACTTTGCACCCTTTATACTAGCAAACAAATCAGATATTTTTAGCAAAGGACGAGAGTAAACCCACATTTGTTTTTTGAGGGATCTCAAATCAACACAAAAATATACTTGCCCACTTCTCTTACGTGCTACAACTAGAGGGAAAGCCATAATGAGGACTCGGTATACTCCTTGATACCCTTGGCACACAAACTCTTTATCTTGTTGTTTAAGTTCCCTCTAACGCTGAAAGGCAGCCCTTTGAGTTTGTGTTTCATGGGGAGAGCACTTTCATTCAGAATGATTCTGTGTTTGAACCCGTGAATTCTACCTAATTCATACCCAAAAACGGTGGGCACTTACTCTTCCATCTCTGCCCATTATCATCACAGTCAACTATGAGAACCTGTTCTCTAGCTCTGGTTGTAAAATCATTCCAAAAAGCCCCTGCTGAAACCACCCTAGATGTTGAAGCCTTCTACAGCAACATAGAACTTCCCTTTAAACTTTCTGCCCTTGAATTCCAACTCATCTTCAAATTTAATTTTACGACCTTCATAAAACACAGGAGAGCAATCAGAAGACAACAACTGCATCTCACCCCACGTTTCCTCAAAAAGTTTTTGGGGGGTTTTCAAACTGATTATGGCTCCCGAATCTACCAATAAGTTCAAAGTTTTGCCCCCAACAGAAACTTCTACAATGGGATCTACACAACAAGTCGGGTCACCCTCAAGTGGCCCGTGCTCAGAACCATCCTCTTGGAGAGAGACCACTTTCTCATCCATCACAACAGAGATCACCTCAGAGTCAGATTCTTTGTCAGACTCACGTACACATGCAACATTTCTGTTGTAGGATTTTTTTTAAGGAAACCTTCGCGAAATGTCCTACATTTTTAAAGTAATTTCATCTAACTTTGACAGTAGGACAACTTCCACCCTTGTTGTGAGGCAAATTCCCACAACCAATGCACATATTGCCAATCACATTGCTAGTGCTGTCACTGATAAAAAGTTTAGGGTTTGTTTATTTTAATGTTGCTCCAGCCTTTTTGTTTATACTTGAAACCCCCAACCACACTCACACTTTCTATGGGTTTATCATCTAGTTCCTTTTAGGAGACACACAAGATCTCGATGCTTTTGGCAACCTTGATCGTCTCATCTACAGTGGGATTGCCCCTACTCAACAACATTTGCCTGATCTGTGTCTTTGCAGTGGCACACATATTGGTCTCTGATCAATTGAGCAGTAAATGGCTCAAAATGATAGTCAGCTGCCAATCTACGTAGCACTGATATGTAAGCATCAACATCTTCGCTATCATTTTGATTTCTTTTGAAGAATTTATGTCTAGGGACTATCAAGCTGGGTTGCTTGTCATATCTATAACTTGAGGACGGTCTTGTGATATTCATCAACATCACCCGCATATTGTTGTGGTAAATCAGGTAAATGTTTAGAGATAGATCTCCCTTCAAATCCAAGTGAGTGAAAAACTAAACACTTCTTTTTTTCAGCCCCTAATCTGAGAGCTCCAATTGCTCCCAGATAAGTTTCAAAAGCATTGTGCCAAATTTCCCACCTTACAGGTGGTTCCCACCGATAGTCAAGAAAAGCAGGAGGATTGACCCCTTGCATGGTACACATGGCTCAGGCAAAAAAAAAGAAAAATAAACACAGAAAGATGGAGCTTAAATATGCTAAGTGACCAGTAAACAGGTGAGGAGCTGCTGGAGAAATACAAACTGTACTTGACCAAATACGAAAACGTACATACACACCATCCCTAATGTGCATAAACTCTCCCTTGAGCAAAACAAATAAATGCATAAATGAAAAAGGTGGGGGGGCGTGGCCAAGATGGCGGGCTGACTAGACGCTCTTGCCGTGAGCTCCTGAGACCCCGGAGCCCCTGAACCGTCCTGCGCCGCTGATCTCCCCCGGATTCAGCGGAAAGGAGACCGGACACGGCTGTGAGCGTGGTGTGCGCTGCTTGGAGCCTCCGGCGGTGCGGATAGTATAGCGCGCCGCCTCGCCCCGCAGGCCCCTGGAGCGGGTGGAGACGGCGACTCAGACGCGGTCCCGGGTGACGGAGGCCGCGGCCAGCCCACGGAGCCCTTAGACCGTGGAGAGTCTCCGGCCCACCAATCATCGGGGATTCGGAGATATACCCCTCCCGGAACGTCGGAGCGCTTTGAGAGTGGAAGGGGCGGTCGCGGCGGCGACGCGCCTAGCGGAGCGGACCGGGGGTGGAGCCGGCGTAGTGTCGCTACGCGACCCCGGGGATTGGAAGAGCCACGAGGCCTAGCAGGCCGGAGAAGCAGACTGACTCCTTCCAGTGCTCTCAGCTGTGCGGTAAGCCGGGTGAAGCCCCCAAGGCCGTCTCTGAGTGCCGGCCGGACCCGCTTGCAGAGGGGAGGACCCGGGAGACGAGACCGGGCGACAGCCGCGACGGGCCTGGGCAGAGGAGCCGCCTGGCGAGTCGGCGGTCCCGCCCCCCGCCGAGCCACCGGGACCCCGGGCCTGCGCTGAGACACCGCATCACGGGAGGGCCCTTCGGACCCCAGGGCCGCCCAGGGCCCTACAGACATCGGTCCGGCTGCTGAGGTGGCACGATCCGGCCAGGAGGGGGCCTATCCCGTACTGCTTCTCCTTGTGAGGTGGCGGTGCTCCTCTAGGACCCTTGCGGAGGAGCTGCGTCCCGGCCATCAGCCTGGAGCCAGCGAGGTGGTGCGCTCCTGAGCTGGAAGGGTGCACTCTATGACTGTTGCTGTTGGCCACTGGTTGTTGGCCCTCTACCGGGTGCCTTGCAGTCGAGCGTGGGCTACTGCGTCCGTGTGTGGGCCGCTGCCCTGGGCCCTGGCATGCCACGGATCTGACCTGCAGCGGAGGCGCCCCGAGCGAGGAACGTAGCTCCATTATCATTCCGACGGCCTTCCACCACCAGCGACGCGCCCCGCTTCTGTGATGTCGGGCAACAGAGGGGGCAAGAAAGGAGAGCGCACATTGCCCGAAATGCTGGGCAGAAATGCCACACAATAGGACAGATCCCAGCCAGCCCCGAGCCCTCCAACTAGCTCTCGAGGAGCGGAGGGGGGTGAACCTCCAGTCACCAGATCTTTTCTGGAATCGTTGTTTAGCACCCTCAGGGAGGACTTCCAGACGCTGAAGCAGGAAGTGGCTGGCGAGGTCCGTGAGGTGAGGAGGGAAGTCCACTCACTCGGAGAGCGTGTCTCCACCATGGAGGACGCTAATCACACCCGGGACGAAGAAATCGTGCACCTGCAACAGGAGGTGCTGCGGCTCAGGGACCAACAGATTGACCTTCAGGCCCACGCAGAGGATCTCGAGAATAGGTCCAGGCGCAACAACATCAGAGTCAGGGGCGTTCCATCTAAAGAAGAGGGGGAGGACACAGCAGCCTACCTGAGAGACCTGTTTCGCGACATACTGGGCGAACCCGGAGACTTTCCGGTGAGAATCGACAGGGCACATAGAGTGGGGCTTCCGCGCCGCGCCTCAGCGCCGCCCCCGGACATCTTGGCCTTCCTGCCGGATTTTCCTCTGAAGGAGCGGATCTTGCGCGAGGCGCGCCGCAAACACCCGGTGAGCTTCCGAGGCCAGCAACTAGCCTTGTTTCAGGACTTATCCACGATCACGTTGCAGAAACGCAAGTCCTTTAAGATTGCCACGGACTTTCTGCGAGAGCACGACACGCAGTATTCTTGGGGCCACCCCTTTAGGCTTATTTTCCGCTGAAACGGAACGCTGCATCAACTTCGGTCCCTCCAAGACATTTGCGGAGTGCTGGGTATCACTGCAGCGGATGACACTGCATCGACGCCTCGCCGCCGTAACTCCAGGGACGGCTGGCAAACGATTCGACGGCGACGACCTACGCCCCTGCCTCCTCGACCGGACTCTCCCACGATCAGAGCGGAAATGATCAGCGCCATACGAGAGGTGTCTAGAGACACGTCGTCAGGAGACACGGCCTTGACGGCATGAGCAACCTCCGGGGGGAGATCGTCTTGGCATCACCGACATTGCAGGTTCGAGGGTTCTGGGGGAGAGGGGGGTTCCGGGAGGGCTACGGTGGTGGCTGGACATCCACTCGAATACCTTTCCACGGACTTGTCCACTAGGGACTGGACTGGGACAATGGAGTTTTCTACACAGTTAGGGCCGGGGCTGCGGGGGGGGAGGGGGGAGGTGGGTGGGGCTCAGGAAGGGGGTTGGGGATCCAGGGAGTTGGGAAGTTTGGGGTCTGTTTGGGGAGTTGGAGGGAGGGTGGTACGGGGTTTGGGATGTGCTACATTTGACTGCTGCCGCGCTTGTTATGTCCTCATGTCACTATATCGGGGCTGGTTGAGGCCTACTCAAGGGAGGATCCAGACTCCGCGTTGGATTGATGTCATTGTTCTTTGTTGCTGCTCTTGCCCTGTCCTTCCTTTGCAGGAACAGAGTGTGAAATGCTGTGCTGGATGTATGAGGCTTTTGTTGCGACCTGCACTGCCGATTTGTACGGGACTCCCTGTTACTCCCGGCCCATTCAGCGCCACTCTTACGATGTTTCCTCATGGCTCTTAAGATTGTCACTCTTAATGTCAAGGGGTTAAATAACCCGGTCAAACGCAGGGCAATACTGTCCCTCCTCGAGAGTACCCAGGCGGACATATGCCTTTTGCAGGAAACTCACTTGCTGGCCCGAGACTGTCCCAGGATGCGGTCTCCAAAGTTCCCGGTGCAGCTCTTTTCCTCTGGGGCCACTAAAACAGCGGGGGTGGCTATTCTGGTCTGTAGGAGGTTTAAGGGGGAGGTACTGCACAAGGTCGTAGAGCAAAAGGGGAGGCTCCTGGTTTACAGGGTTAAGATGGGAAGCTTTCTATTCACGGTGGGCTCCATATATAGCACCAATGACCATCAGGATCTGTTTTTACAAACTGCACTAGCAGACATAGCGACTACCCCAGACAGACACATAATCATTGGGGGCGACCTGAATATGGTCTTTAATTCGTCCTTAGACAGATCCATACAGCGCCACCCACACACCGGGGAATTTTCGCAGTTGAGTAACTCCCACCTAGGGGATCTGGACATGCATGATCTCTGGAGACGCTTACACCCCACTACACAGACCTATTCCTACTACTCCCACGCACACAGGACATACGCGAGGCTGGATTATCTCCTGGTTACGGGGCCGATGGCGGAATTGGCGATCGCTTCTGATATAGGGGTACTCGCGTTGTCTGATCACGCTCCGGTGACGGGCTCTTTCCAGCTGCCGCCGGAGTCTCCGTCTCGCGGAGTCTGGCGCCTGCGAGATACCCTGTTACATAGACCAGCGGTACTGCAACAGGTACGCGCAGCGATTACTGAGTTTCGGGTACACAATGAGAACGAAGACACCTCCCGGGCGACGCAATGGGCAGCCCTGAAAACGGTGCTCCGGGGCGAGTTTATCGCTATCTCCTCAGCGGAGAATAGGGACCGGCAGCGGAAAAGGGGCGAACTTACTGACACCATACGGGAGCTGGAACAAATGCATCGGAGGACGGGGGCCCCAGAGTCTGGAGGCAGCTCAAAGCGGCCCGGAAGCTCCTTTCCGCGCTCGACATGGATAGGGCAGAATATGCGGCACTGCGCATGAAACACGCTTACTACACAGGCGGTGACCGATGCGGCCGACTGCTGGCGAATAAGCTTCGGGTGCAGCATCTGCGCCAACGTGTCACGGGGCTATCCGGCCCTGGTGGTACATTGTCCACGGAGGACCACCGGATCGCGGACGGTTTCCGTCGCTTTTACGCCGACTTATACGCGGGCGAGTCCCCCTCCGCCTCGGCTGAGGCCAATTACCTCGCGTCGGTGGACCTTCCTGTTCTTACATCAGAGCAGGCGGAACACTTGGAACGGGACATTCGACCGGAGGAGGTGATTGGCGCTATCTCCCACCTGAAGCATGGGAGGGCCCCGGGACCTGACGGTTACACCCCGCTTTTCTATAAAACATTCTGTACAGAGCTGGTGCCGCTGTTGACACGACTCTTTAACTCCTTTGCCGAGCCTGGGGCCATCCCTCCGGACCTCCTACGGGCCACAGTGTCGGTTATCCCTAAGCCAGGGAAGGACCGGACCGACTGTGCCTCCTACCGGCCGATCTCGCTACTCAATGTAGACCTCAAGCTCTACACTGGGATTCTGGCGGCACGTCTAGCACCACACTTGCCGGGACTTGTGGACCCGGATCAGGCCGGGTTTGTTCCCGGCCGACAGACGGTGGATAACACTAAAAGGGTGGTACACATCCTGGAGAAGGCCTCCCGTATCCCCGGTGAGCGCATGCTGCTCTCGGTCGACGCGGAGAAGGCGTTCGACCGGGTGCATTGGCCTTACCTAGAGATGGTGCTTTGTAAATTGGGTATGGGAGAGAAGTTCCGCACCCTCATATTTAATTGTTACAAATCTCCTACTGCGATAGTGAGAGTGAATGGCTGCGACTCTGACCGATTCGTGATTGAGAGAGGGACCAGACAGGGGTGTCCACTTTCCCCACTGCTTTTCGCTCTTTACATGGAGCCATTTGCTCAGAGGATTAGGCAAAACCCGGAGGTGACTGGAGTCCGGATGGGGGGATACATTCACACCATCAGCTTGTATGCGGATGATGTGATTTTTATGCTTGACAACCCGAAGGAGTCACTTCCCGCTTGCATTGCTGAGCTGGACGCCTTCGCCGCGGTGGCGGGTTTTAAAATGAACATGAGAAAGTCGGCGGCCCTTGACATCTCACTTGCCTCTGCCACACGGCTTGCGCTGCAGGGACAGTTCCCCATGCGATGGTCTGGTGAGCTGATCCCCTACCTTGGGGTACTACTGGTGCCCTCTCTGCCTGCCATGGTTACTGCTAACTACGCAGCCCTGAGCAAGAAAATGAAGGAGGAACTGCTGCGGTGGAGCAAGGGCACGCTATCATTACTGGGACGGGTCGCCGCGGTGAAGATGACCCTCCTGCCGCAGGTACTGTATCTGTTCCGGGCCTTGCCACTCCAGCCGCCGAAAGGGTGGATACGTCAGGCTCAGACCGATATCGCGCGGTTTGTCTGGCAGGGCCGTAAACCCAGACTCAGGAGAGCCCTGTCCACGCTGGCACCCGAATCCGGTGGTCTTGGGATTCCGGATCTCCACAAGTATTTTCAGGCAGCGCAGCTGAGATACCTGGTGGAATGGAGCAAATGGGAGTCAGACAAGCACTGGCTGTTCCAGGACCAAGCGGTGGCGGGCAGGACTCTACAAGAGATACCCTTCCTTCGCAAAGGTCACAGACCCCCCAATCTCTATGCGTCCTTTGTCACACAGGTCCCGCTCTGTGTTTGGGATGCGGTGAATATTAAACATGACCTTACCACCTTCCCGTCACCGCTTACACCACTGGTGGGGAACCCCGACTTCCAACCCGGAACGGAGCCTCGAGCGTTCTCACTCTGGCAGGCAGCCAGATGCTGCGCACTGTACCATATCTACGGCCCGGAAGGCGCCGTGCCATTCGAAGACCTTCGCCGGGAATACCACTTGCCTGAGACCGAGCGTATGCGATACCTGCAAATACGCCATTGGGCGCTTCAGCCGCAGGTAAGGGAGTTGGCTGATCGGAAGCTTACTCCGTACGAGATGTGGCTGGCAACTCGTTCCTCAGACGCCAAGCTCATTTCGGACATGTATCGACTGTTGCAACCCCCCCCTACCACATCCATAGCCCCGGGAGAGCTCGCTGGGAACGAGAGTTGGGGAGGGAACTGAGTCATAAAGAATGGGACGACATCTCCTACCGAGCGCGTCACTCCGCATATCACACCGGGCTCACGGAGACCTTCACCAAGATATCCACATACTGGTACTATACTCCACAGAGGTTGCACGAAATGAACCATCACATCTCGGACACCTGCTGGCGGGAATGTGGGCAGGTGGGAACGCTTACGCACATTTTGTGGGATTGTCCGCTGCTGGGTCCGTACTGGAAAGAGGTTTTAGACGAGATAGACCAGTGCTTTAACATCGAATTACCTCGCCTCCCTGCCTATGTCCTGTTGGGGTTGCCCAATGGCTTGATGTACCCTCTGCGCTCCAGGCGAGGCAGACAGATTGCGATCGCCTTAGGCTCGGCGATCCAGAACATACTCATATACTGGCGAACCACCACCCTTCCTCATTCCGTAGGCTGGCTACACAGGTTATGGCACGTTCTGGGAATGGAGAAGCTGTCCCTCACAGTGGCGGGGGAGGTGGACAGGTTTGATGACCTGTGGCAGCCTTTTCTCACCCTGTTGCAGTCGGAGTTCAAGGAGATTACATGTCCCCGATATCTTAGACTGCTGCGACTGACATCCCCAGTTACGCCACCAACATAGAAGGGGGGTGCATTGGAGGATGTGGCTCCTTTGAGGAAGAACAGGATGTATAGGGCATTTGCACAAGCACAGAGGGGAAGGGAAGGGAGGGGGGGTTCGGGAGGGGGGGTACGGGAGGGGGGAGTTGGGGGGGTTGTTGGTTCCGGAATCTGTCGTCATGATCCCTTTGCCCACAATCAGACTCTGCGAATGCATGGCTAACAATATGTGATTTTCAGACGGCGTTACAGGAGAAAGTCTTTGCAGTACTTAAGCACGACGACTGCATTCCTTGTTTGTACTGTTTTTCTCTTTGTTTCTGAAACTGCAATAAAATACTTTAAACCTAAATGAAAAAGGTGTGCACCTTAATACAATAAATTGTGAGTGTGCACAATTATATTTTGGAGCATGAATGCATTGAATACTCTGACTACCTATAGACAGGACTTATGACCCTGGATGTACACCAATACGATATGAAGCATAGGTCTGCACATCACCATGAGTTGACGAGCAAGGGTGATATTATTGCACAACATACAAAGATCAGAAAAAAAAATGTCATAAAGTTTAATGGATGTGCATGTCACCCTGCATGCACAAGATTCCTGAATGTAGAGATGCTATGGGCAGCATAGACTAATTAACGCCTACCGCTTTGGTCCAGTTCGGGCTGGGTCTGATGGCTAAAAACAAATGAGCAATGTAAATGAGCCACTGGCGAACAGACCAATCTGCCTTGCCAGGGATCAGATCGGCGTTCAAGACGTAATGTGAACGTGTACACCTAATATGGTGGGGTTGTCCGTCACGTTAAATGCTGAAGCATGGAGCATCGTAAAGGAGGCCGCTGAGGAACAGAACAATCCGCTGTGCGAGGGATCAGATTGGCGTTTTGAGGGTTTAGATTGGCCTCCACCGCCAATATGGCGGTGTAGGCATGTCACATTAAACGGTGGAGCGATAAGACAAAGAATATGACGTAGCAGGAGTACCGTCACAGACGTATTAACAATGAAATCCTTCCTGGCTGATGCATAGCTACTTCATCACTGACAACCGTGCTCGAGGGCAAGGCGTGCAGGTTCTTCCATGTGGTTCCCAGGAGTGTCACTAAAAACTTGAACAAAGTACTCTGAGGCAGTAAAGATGACTTCAGGAGATTTAATGTAGCAGAACCACACGGTTGAGTTGCCACAGTACAAGCTCCTCTGCCATACACCTTCAACTACTTCATTTCAAACATAATGTTCCATGTATGCTGTCTAGGTTACTACCATGGAACTCACAATTTTATACATAACACATAGAATGAAAGGAAGAAGCTGAAACTACAGCGCTGTAACAAGTAAACAATACTGAATGAAACATATATACATATAATGCAAAACCAACATTCTACAAAGATCCACTTCGTTAGTATGGTGTTTTTTTTCTTTGAAGCTAATTTTTTCCTAAAACACGCATATGTTTGGGAGAGCACTGACTTTATTAACAGCATTAGGGAATCCGGCTTTGATGTTATTATAGAAATTAACTACTGCAATATCATAGAAAAGTAAAAATACATGGCAACAAAATGAATGCTGACCCTACACCAAGAGAGAAATTCATTGTTCTTATACATAAATCACCATCCTTAGCCAATTCCTATTTCAGGGAGCTAATTGCAGGTCCATGTAAGATTTTTGCAAAGAATCTGATTATGTACGTGATAAATTGATGCCTCCTTCTGAAAAAAAGCCAGAAAAAAAAGTCCTGGTTCCGCACACGAGAGGCGGTTCTTTCCTCTAAGAATAGAGAAAGGAATAACAGACATATGTTTGTGGGTATCTTCACATTAACTAGTAACCACAGCATTTAAGATGTTGGCATATACTTCCTAATGTAACACCTAGCCGATCACTGCTTGCATTCAACAGAATAAAGACATCAGTGACCATGATGTACGTGCAAGCCATGAGAAGAATATTAGTGAATACATAACTGCAAGGGGCTTACTATCAACACTTAAAGATCTCAAAGATTGTGAACCTCTGTCAGCATCGAAGGCAGGACATGACGTAAAACACCTAGGGCCAGATATAGGTAACTCATTTTTAGCGACTCTAAAATACCGATTTTTACCGAATCTGTATTTTAGAAAAGGGAAATGAGATGTAGGTAAAAAATCGGTAAAAAATACCGAATCGGCAAAATTCGGGAACCCCGACTCGGTATTTACCGATTCGGTGTTTACCGATACGGCAAATACCGAATCGGTAATTCACATGCAATCCTATGGGCCCGGAGGCCCATAGGAATGCATTGAATCTACCGAATCGGTAAATACCGAATCGGTAAATACCGAGTCGGGGATACAAAATATCAGGCAGTTGATGTTACAACCAATCACGTGCCTCAACTCTGCCCCTCAGCCAACCAACAGAGCAATAGACCAATCCTGTGCATCCACCCCACCCCACAACCAGGAAGTGGCCACACCCATGCAGGTGCAGTGTACCTGATCACACAGGAGAGCAGTTACACAGAGACAGGCCGGTGTGAAGCAGACCCCTGCAGGACATAGAAATGGATCCCCAAGACTCTCAGAGGGAAGGTGCAGAGAGGAAGAGGAAGATGAAGTTCAGCACTGGTGAACTTCAGGTGCTGGTGGAGGAGGTCGTCAAGCACTACCCCAAAATCTTTGGGAAGCAGTCCCTGCAGGTACCAGAGGCTGTCAAGAGGAACACCTGGCTGGGGATCCAGACCAAAGTACACGCTATAGGAGTGACCACCAGAGAAGTGGACGATCTCAAGAAGCGATGGTACGATGTAAGGATCGTTACCAAGAAAAAACTGGCTGCAAGAAGTAAGGAGGCCAATGCTACAGGAGGAGGGAAGAACAGGGCACCTGCTCTCATGGACCTGGAAGAGCTTGTGGAGTCCACACTGGAGCCAGAGTGCGTTGTGGGGATTAGTGATGCAGACAGCTCAGCCCAAGCTGCAGCTAAGAAAGGTAAGGGACATTTCCATCATCCCACACCCCCTGCCTGTGTCCCTCCCCCAATGTGGCTATGAGTTGAGGAAGTCCAGTACTGACTTCAGTATTCACCTGCAATGCATTATGGGAGTGGTAGTCATGAGAATAGCCATATGAGCAGTCTACATGAAATTTTGTCAGGCATGCCACACAATACAATCAGAGACATGGGAGGAGCAGGAAATACTGAAATAATAATGTGATTTAATAGTGATTTACACGGTGAAAGCACCACTAAGACACTGTCCATATCTGTTCACAGGGGAGACATCACGCAAGTCACTGCAGGTGAGGGAGAAGACACATCCCCAAAGGGATCGGAGTGAGCAAGAAGGCAGGGTTGCAGGGCCCAGCACAGCAAGACCTATAGCACCCTGCACACAAGCAGCTGACACACCAGAGGCAGACGACACCATGCACCTTGAAGCATCTCCAGTGCTCCTAGACTCACCACAAGATAAGTCACAACAACCACACACACCAACAGACACAGAGGTGTCAGACATCTGCAGGCCTGTGAGGCATGAGGGTCCCCCGCAAAGGATCCTACAAACATCCTCCGATGAGGAAAGGGAGTGTGAGGAGTCAATACAGCCAATGGCAGGAAGTGCACCATGTCATACATCCACTCCTCTCAGGCAATCCGGTGGGACAAGACGTCGTAGGGCCCGGGAGTCGAACTTCAGTGGCCGTGATGCGGATGTCTTCCAAGGCCTTGAGACCACAATGGTCAAGGTGCAGCGCCTGCAGGCAAAAGGAATAAGTGCAGTTCACAGACAAATGCGCCTTTTGAACACCAATTTCACTGACATGAACAAGGGAATAGCATCAATGGCAGACAGCATGAGGGACATGGCAGATGGAGTCAGGGACATGTCTCAGTGTGTGATGACACTCTGTGAGGAACTACGAGAGGACCGTGCACAAAGGCGCAGGGAGAGCCATCGTACGCACCAGCAGACAAGGGGAATGCGCCAACTTGCAACTGCAACTTCACTGATGTGTCGCCGTTCAGTTGCGATGCAGGAGGGGCTGGTGCACTGCTGTACTGATCTCTCCCGGGGGATGGGGAGAGTCACTACGGCACTTGAAGTGCTGCTGACAAACCAGTCAGCCACCACAGGAGCAGAAGTTGTCGGGGACACAGATACCCCTAGTAGCAGGAGCAGCACCCCTGTCCCTGAAGTAAGGAGGAGCAGCAGACACCAGAGTGCCGGCGCTGGCACATCAGACTCGGAACTTATCCAACCTCAGGCATCACGCGTGGCTGTTCATGGGCGCAAGCAGTGAGTCTGCCATATGCAGATGGACATGTGAGGGTGAGGTAACCCCCGTCCACACAGTAGTGCTAGGCACACTAGTATGTGTGTTTTGTGGCTTTGTGGCTTATGTCATTTCAACGTAGTGCAAAATAAACTACGTGCATTGAAGTACAACACATGCTTTGTCTCTAAACTTACTCAGAAGTAGTTGCGTGTGATTTCTGCCCGTCTCTGTCTCCCGTCTGTGGGTGTTGGTACTCCTACTGTGCTGGCTGCTGGTAGTGCCTGCTCATCGTCATGGTCTTCATAGTCCTCCAATGCCACCTCTGTGCCCCTCTTAGTTGCGAGGTTGTGCAACATTGCACAGGTAGCAATTATCTTACAGCATGTTACAGGTGAGTACTGCCGTGCCCCCCCACTTTTGTGGAGGCAGCGGAACCGGCTCTTCAGAAGCCCAAAGGTGCGCTCAATGATGTTGCGGGTGGATTTATGTTCCACGTTGTAACGTCTCTGGCTGGGGGTTGTGGGGTTGAGGTAGGGTGTCAGGACGAAGGAACGGAGTGCATATGCACTATCCCCTAATGTGAAAGAAAAAAGATACATTACTCAGAGGCACACATTGACATACGTCTGCTTCATCTATCAAGGGAGTGTCACCCATTTATTTACCTAGCAGGTATCCTTCCCCGAATTCACCCACTGTCAGGCAGGTATAGATCCCACTATTTTGGAATATGTATGAATCGTGGGTGCTTCCTGGGTATCTGGCCACTATATCGGTGATAATGTACTTGGCATCACAGATTGCTTGTACATTGATTGTGTGTGAGGACTTCCTGTTCCTGTATATGTGCTCAGTGGCAGCTGGGGGGCAAATGGGGATGTGGGTCCCATCAATGCAGCCAATCACGTGTGGCAAATTTGCCATGAGGTAAAAGTCAGTCTTGGTCCTGAGCAAGTCCGCATCAGTGTCTGGGAAGTGGATGTAATGCTCCATTCTTTGCATCATGGCATCCAGGAACTTTCTGAATAAACGCGACAGGCAGCTCTGGGACACCCCACCTACCACAGCAACAACACTCTGGTATCTCCCAGATGCAAGCAGGTGTATGCTACAGAGCACCTGCACATGGGGTGGGATGGCATGGGCCCTTGGTCTTGGGTGGTCAAGGAGTGGGTGCAGGTCCCTGATCAGGTCCATGATGGTTTGGGGGTGCAGTCTGTATCTTTGCAGTATCTCTGGCTCTGTCAATTGGAAGAGTGTAAACCTCTGCCTGTAGACCTGCTCCTCCCTTCTCCATTCCCTCTCACCTGCTGCCTGTAGCCTTAGCCGTCTTGCTATGATGTAGAAAGCCGCCATTCTGGTTCCAGTGTTGCATTTTGGGGCCCTTTTTTATAGGCTGCACCTGATTACCACCTGCTTACAATCCATGTTAAATACAGATTCATAAATACCGAATTTTGGTGAAATTCTGTAAATTATGGCTCACCTACATCTCGATGGTGTTGTTTTTTCCATTTCTTAATTTCCGATTCGTTAATTTTACCGATTCGGAACATTTACCGACTCGGTATATTTTCCGAATCGGTAATTCTACCGATTCGAAACATTTACCGACTTGGTATATTTTCCGAATCGGTAATTTTACCGATTCGGTAATATTACCGATTCGGATTATTTACCGAGCCTGTAATCTACCGATTCGAAAATGTTTCCGATTCTGTAAAATTTGGGCGTGTTACATCTCAATGTCGAAATACCGGTCGGTAACGGCCGAAATTACCGATTTTCGGCCGTTACCGACCGGTATTTGGCTACCTACATCTGGCCCCTAATGACTCTTTGTTGATGCCTCTGCTGATTATATTGAATGGCAAGGGGTTTTGAAATACTATAAGGAGACGGGACTGCACATTTTTGCCAACAATGCCTCTAGGCAGAAATCTGATGTATCAGACAGTGGGTGCCGAGCACTTTTCTTTCTCCTACACAATTCTGTACACAAGCTACACTCATCCAACATTCACACTGCATACAAAAAATATACACTGGTTTGAACAGCCTCTTTCCTCCTCTTCTGATTTATTCATTTATTAATTTAATTGATTTTTTTTCCACAGTGTCATTAGCAAAGGGCAAACATAAGAAAAAATCCAACACTAATAATAAAAACAGAAAATACAGTTAGCAAACCATCTTGTCCTCTTCCCATTTCCTGACCCTCAGCAAAAATCTTAGGGCCTTTTTCCAACTTTAGTGGTTTTCCAATGGGACTGCCACTGTGGCTGTCTCAAGAAGACTGCCATGGTTGAGGTGATCTCGCCTGCCGGACTAAGAGTTTAATCCAGGGCAAGCGGGTGGTGCAGCGGTGGTCACGCTGCGTCGGGTGTGTTAGGCTCATAGGAGAGCCTTAACAGCATACGACCGCTGTGAGAGTGCCTGCAACACGTACCTGCACGGTGTGGCATGCACCATGTCATGCATGCCACAACATGCAGGAACCAGTCTTGTACTATAACTATAAAATGGCACTAGGATGTGATATACTAAGAATCTGAGATCTATAGAATTATTTGGTTTTTACTATAGTTAATCAGTCTTTGTCACGAATTAATGAAGTCACAGTACAAGAAAGTTTTCCCGAGGTGAATATATGTATGCTAGAAGTTTTGAATTATTATTTTTTTAAAATATGTTCTAAATGTTTGCCAACATAATTGTAAATAATTGTTTTGTATATCGTTATAGCCCTGAGGAGGATGTATGATGTTACAACGCATGCTTTTACCACGCATGCTGTTACAACGCGGTTTTTACAACGCAAACCTTTACAACGCATAGCGCTTTGGGGTGCTGGATAGTGAATAGTTTAATTTACTATTCCAACTCCAGTCCCCGTGGAGAATAGGGAAGGTGTTGGATAGTAAATTAAATCTATTCCCTATCCTAGAGCGCCCCCCAGCGCAATGCGTTGTAATGGTTTTCGTTGTAAAACCTGCGTTGTAAAAGCACTGCGTTGTAAAAGTTTAGTTGTAAAGGATGTTTCCCCCCTGAGGAAGTCCGATAACGGACGAAACGCGCTGGCTATTTCATTGACAAGAAATTTGAATAAAGAATACGTTTTAACTTCAAGAGCCTTTGATTGACTTCACTTTGGGAAAACAAACGTACATCATTGCATCTTTATAGAGCCATGTGGTTTTTTCCTCTAATGGTCAATTTATATCCCGAGATGGCCGCCGGGTAAGGAGCTCCGGCTGGGAGATCCATCCTCCAACTGGGGAATGCCTTTGGACTGCTTTTGGCATTTGTCCCTGGAATTTCTCCCCACTTCTACCACCTGCACCTGCAGGGATCTATGGACTAGATTCCAGCGCTTCCTCCCACCCCCAAGCAAATTTCATTGTCCTGCTACTCACCCTCAGAGTTTCCCGATGGAAGCTAGTGGAGCCAATTCCATCATGGCCATTGCTACGGTTGAGCTGCCTTCTCAACTGAGAGGAGATGAGCTTGCGGATCACCTCTTTGGCCATCACCTACCTTCTGGGCTTGTCCTTGGTTGCTTGGCATCCCACAAAACCTACCAGGACTGCTGCTGGGTTGCACAAAGTCTTGTACCACCGACATAGCAGTAACGTGATTACCGCTCCTGAGCTTGTCTTTCCACTGCAAATCCAAGTGAGCACACTCTCCTGACCCCGGGCTGCCTTTCTTCTTCCTGGGCTGCTGCCACGGTGCCTGAGCTGATTTCCCCTGTCTCCACAGCATGTTGGATTGGGATTCTGCTCCAGAGTGCTTTTCTCTCGTGACGACACGAACGATATTGGCGATTTACAGCCTTCCTTCCTCCCGATCCTGTGGCTGCCTCCCCCATCCAGTCCTGTGCCTTGAGGTTGGTTTTTCTCACAGATCTTGGTTTGGGTTTTTGTGGATCTGTGGGCCCGCCATTTTGTGCTGAGGTTGTTGGGGAATGTAATTGTGGATCCTCCATCTTGACTGCTTCAACCGATTCTTCGATTGCATCTTGCCGCTGGTCCACACCTTGTTTCGCCTGCCTGTTCCATTGCTTCAAGTTGACCCCCCCCCTTGGGACGTCTACACCCCTCCAGTCTTTAATGGTCACTGTGAGGCACCTTTATTCACCCCCCCCTGCGTCCTACTCCAGTGCCAAGGTGATCCAATGCAGTGAGAAATCTGGAACTGGATTTTGTGACTACGTGACCACAACTGGTGTGTGGGCTCATTTACCTCTGACTTTTGTGGGCACCCTGATGTAATTTGCTTACTTTGCTGGTCTGCCAGACCTGATCCGCTTCCCGGCCCATTAACTCTACCCCCCTTCCCCACTTCCGTCTATGCTCTATGTGGACTTGTTTCTTTTTCTATGTTATGCTATGCTCCAGTAACTAATGTAACAATGCAAAACTGTATTTCATGTAAAGCGCTCTGATACCTCTGGGTCTAGCCAGCGCTATATAAAACATTTAAAATAAATAAAAGGGTGTTTCTTCACAATTTAATGACCAGCAAAGTTTCTGGGGAAGGGAGGGGTCCAGTTTACCTCCATAGAGAAAGTCAACACGCCTTGCCTAGCCCACCTTTCGGATGCAAAGGTAGGGGGGTCCCTGTATCATACCACCATTCATTAAGAATTTGTTAGTGGGTTTCTCTGTAGTAAGATAGAAAATTGGGGCAACTATTCTTCTTTGTAAGGGGATTCATTTAGAAAGAGCAATTCTGGGAATCCCATATTCCATAAAACCCTGCTGAGTGTCGAATTTATGCTTTTTGAAGAAAGAGCCGGGGAAAGTCTAGGGAAAATATGTAGCTGACAAATCATGAATGACACGACCACCCTCCTAAATATGCCGGATCTACCCTTTAGGGAGAGTGAAAGCATAGTTTAAAATTTCATGAGCCAAGCAGGAGCTACTAGGCCCAGCCGTGGGGGCTGAGGCCTCTTACTCCTGATGTCGAAGGCCCGACTTACTATGGTCCTGAGCAGCAGTTGGGCCAAGTACCCCTTCAGCACTTGACTCTCAGTGGTAGCGCAAGTCAGAAATTCAAAGGCTTCCCAGAAGGGAGTTAGATGCAGGGGGTAAACAGGTTCGCAAATCAACATACATTCAACAGCACTGATAAATGATTGTCTAGTCAAATACTTGTTTTTATGAAAAAAGGAATATTTACGAACAAACGAAAATGAAAATATGGCATACAAAAAGAATACACATAGTTCCCTGAGGTCAGTACTCTAGTGTTCAATAGGCAGGTCCATGAGCCTCACTTCTCTGTCTATCTAAGGGTAACAGTTATTCCCCATTCACAATAGCTGACATTCAGGTTGGGCCCCACTCATAGTCTGAGTCTCAGGAGTCCCACTCCGACTCTTCCAAAGTCAAAAAAGTTCCAGGACATAAAGTTCTATTTGGCAGTAAAGGTTCCCTCAGACTCCTTAGTCCTGCGATCAGTCTTACCCGATCCTGCAGGAGTTGCTCTCCCAGAGTCCCTAGGAGCATTCCATACTTGGGTGTTGCAGAGGTTTGCAGCAACTACCAGCAATGATCAGGGTTGTCAACATTAATCTGCTCTTGGGCGATGTCCCGATGGGCATGGCATTAATTTAAATCTTCAGGGTGCCCAACCCCACTTACATAGGGGCTCACCAACTTTACTCCGTACATGGGCAATGGCCTGATCAGCAAAGCAGTAATGCAATCTTCATGGCCTAGGAGGTGGCCAACGTTACTCTGCACAGAGGCGACAGCCCGAACGGTGCAGGAATGGAAGTCTTGCAAAGCTTCTCCTCCTCAACATAGAACCGGACTGGCTGCTTGGTGGTTGATAATGTAAGGGGCCTCTAGCTCCCCTTTTTGTAGACCATTTCCAGACACAAAATGTGATTAAGCACCTTTGAAGTTTGTGTTGGGGATCTGCTTCATTTTGAAGTGCCCACTCCTTTGCACTGTCTTACCTCCAGAAAACAGTTCTTACCAGCAAAAGTGACTCCAAATCTCATACCCCACAAAACAGACCATGGAATTTACTAGATGTTCACACCTGAATGTCAGCCACAGTGGTATGTGCATAAAAGGCTTATCCAATGGTCCCAGCCCTACCCTTTAGGGTTCTCTTATCGGCCCATCACCTCTAAAATATGCCCAGAACCCTACCCATTGACCTTTCTCGTAATCAAAGAGCACTCTCTGAAGTGTACTGCAGAGCCTGGGTCTTCCTTCCTCCGGTGTGTCCCTCCCTGCTCTCAGGAATGCAGCAATTCACAAGACTGTCTGGGGGGAATCCTCTATACCCTCCTTTTCATCCTGTGCACTCTGGGTCTCACAAAAAGGAACCCAGAGTCATCCAAGTATTCTACCTTTCAGGGGCACACATTCTCCCAGCACATGCATGCAACACATGTGTACTGAACATCGCTACATATTAACTTGACGTAGGCCAAAGGTGAGCTAAGCACACAGCAGCAGAACTTTACATGAAGGGACCTGGAGGCATCACTCCAGGGACAAACATAAAAAGGCCTATTCACTCCTACTGATCATTACACAGTATGCTGCCATCCCCACGCTTGTGCTGCTTAACTGCTGGTAAAGACAGCCACCTTTCACCATCATGTGAGTAGTGCTTTGGGAGCACCTCCTGGTCCAGCAAGACCACAATCCATGAGAAATGCCTCTGCCATGGTGCATACCCATGATCCGTGCTTGCCCATGACTACAAAAATCAGCACCAGGGATCCAGATATCTTTACAGCTAGGATACTCAGAACAGGGGTACACATCCGCCACCATGTGAAAGACTTTTCATTCCCAGCAGCCGCACATCCCAGATCAGACTATCCTGAACCAACTCCTAACCTGGAGCGGTTTGGTGGTCAGATTGGTAAAACCCTCATGAAAGTCCATCAGCAGCAGGCTCTGTGCTCCACTAAATACTCTAATACTTATAGAGAAATAGACCATCTCAACAACTTGGGATTGTCTCCCTTCCTAGCCATTAACCACTGCAATTTCTTGTGATTTGTTTGCACCACAAACATGGTGCCAAACAAATAAGGGCAGAACTTAAACAGGGACTAAACTATGGCAAATCACTCTTTCTCAATTGCACCCAGTTTTGTTCTATGGGCAGTAACCTCCTACTAATAAAGGGTATTTGAAGCTTTCTACCCTTATCATCCAGTTGAGCTAACACTGTCCCAACCCCTGTGTCAGAGGCACCCACCTGTAAAAAAGAAAGGCTGACTGTAGTCGTGCTTTCAGCACCTATGCATTGCAATGTGCCTTTTCAATTCCTCAAATGTTTTTTGGCATTCTTAAGTCCAGATCACATTCCTGGGCTGCTTCTTGCATGGCAAAGGAGTCAATTGGTTAATTATACTTCCATAGTTCACTACAAAATTCTGATAGTGCTGGGGAGTCCTAGAAAAGCCCTAATTTCAGTCTGGGTAGAATGCTCCCACTCTATCACAGACCAAATCTTGGCGTCCAACAGGAGAATCTTTCCATTCCTCTCCTCATGCCCAAGGTAGACTACGCACCATGCAAGTGACTTTTCTCTCCGAACACCCTCCATGACCACCTGTAGGTCTCAAGTCCAATAAAAATGTTGTGGTTGGTTACAGTACATCCCCATATAATGCCACTTTCGCATATTCTCCTATCACTCATTCAAAGCCTTTCACTTGAGCATCTATACATAGCATTCTGCCAGTGGTTTTATTGTAATGGCAAAGAGCAACAAGGAAAGAGGACACCCCTGTCTGGTACCCCTTTGAATTGGAAAAAAGTCTGAGACCCTTGATTCCACCTGGACCCTTGCCGAAAGGTCTGTGTAAAGCAGCATGATATATTTGAGAATCTTGGGACCCAAATAAAGCCTTTGCAACAAAGCCAATGGAAATCCCCACCTCATTGTGTGTAACTCCTTCCCATAATCAACAGGGAGCAGTGCAGTGGGATCTGCTAGTCTGCTAATGTGTAGAATGAATGAAGGATACATTCCCCTGAATAAGTCTGGTTGTCCCTTGTGACCCCCGGTTGAATCCTGAATGAAACACCCATGAATTCCCAACAAGCCTGAAATGGAGATGTATTGCAAGTGGGTTTCCTGAAAAAACAGAACATCAACATGAAGTCCTTTCACATATTTAAGTACAGCCCCCCACATTTTACCTTGTCCAAAAGACCATTAATATTCTAAGACAGAATTTTTTCAAAGGTGGCATTGCGATCGGTACCACATTATGGCGTATGTAGAAAGTAATTCAGGGTCTAGTCACAAATGTGTCAGGTCTTGCGGTTACATCTGACAAGGTGCAAATAAAAACCAGAAGCCCTTAACACCATCAAAAATACTTCTCAAACATGAAGCATCTGTCGTGGGATAGGTCAATGAACTGCGCCAATAGGGTGACCACAATAATGTGAGTCATAAACACATAGCCCAACAATCCCTAAAGAAATTGGTACATTAACCAAAAGTGATCCAATGCCCACTAAAACCAAACTGAAGTAAAGAAGGAGGAGACATTTGTCTTGTATTGCCCAGTCCTCATGGTCCCCATGCATGGTGCATCTAGACACAGTGATAAGCAGCAGTCCCCAATTCATGAACTTTTACAGTGTGCCACCCTTAGCCATCAGGGAAGATATGAAAAGTCCTTCCAGATGCCCAGGAGAAGTTTGGGACGTAGTCTACAGACCATCTAAATGGGCAGGGCATCCCCCCACTTGCCTCCCTTGCCTCTGCACCCAGTTCATCAGTCCCTTCTGTCAATGATGTGGCATTGGGACAGCGAGAGGCAGGCGACCCATGAAGGGCAAAGCAGCTATGAAATTTGTGGCGACCATGCTCATGCTGTTTTTGGATAAGCTAGAGCACTCCTGTAGTCACGGGACCCCCCAAATGATGGCTGATCATTCGCCCGCAGAGAGCGTCTCTCAAATGCTCACTCCCGGGCTGCCTCCAAAGTCGGTCCAGCGTCCAGTCTTTATATATTATTTTAAGTTTGGTCAGGTAGAGGAGCAAATACCTGATGTTCATAGTGTGGAGGTTCGTTTCGGCCTCTAAGAAGGATTTCCACTGTTGCTGTACTGTCCACTGTAGTCAAGGAAGAGCCCTATCTTATAAGAATCATACATCAGAGTCTCTTTCGTGCAAACAAACTTACACATCTCGTCCCTGTCTTTATAATTCAAAAAAACATGCAATCACGGGGCGTGACGTTTAATTAAACCAAAAATCTTTTCTTTGTATCTTTTGTTTCTTACATTTTTATTCCATTTTTTTATTATAAATTGTTTTTTCCCATTTTGCCCAGTCGATCCATCATCCATACATCCATTCATCCACCATAGGCGTACAGCCACTCAACAGCATTCCGTTTTTTAGGTATATAATTAAATTAGTAGACTTTAGCATCATTAATTTGTGTAATGATGATGATTATTATTCCATTCCCCCTGGACCACATTGCCTGCCATAGGCTCACACTAACTTCCATTTTTTAAAAGATTTCTATTCCATTTACCCATATAGTTCCCTGAGTCCCGCGGGTGTCTCCTTTAGAATATATGAACATAAAGGAAAGCGCCTGTTTGCTTTTAGGTGCATAAGAGAAGATATATCACCCATGTAACAGCCAAACAGAAGGCCTGTGCAGTCACACCTCAGTCCTTCAATTACTTCCGCTTGTGCAGCTTGGTGCAACTGCCAACTGAGAGCTTTAAGATGGCCCCAAATAAAGATGCTTCCAAGAAGGTGGTCAGTGAGAAGAAGCAGCTTCTCACCAGTGGCATGCTGCTCCAAACCTTTTTTGGACCACCACGCTTTGTGCCTGCTGCACCTGCCTCCAGCAAGCAAGTTGGGAGCAGCGCTCCTGCATCATCAGCACCACCCCAACCTAAGCCAGTACCATGCCTGTCAGTGAGGCAGACCCTGCAATTATGTTGATGCTGACGAGTAGCGACATTGAATTGAATTTGACTTTTCTAAAGTAGTACACAATCATTTCAGGAAACAAAGCAAAGTGGACATCAACCACAGCCAGCAATAGTAAATTTTCCTGATGTTGGAGAAGAACAGGAGGTTGAGCTTCCTTCCGAGCAAGTACCTCCTCTTTGAGAATCTTTGGCTCTCTGGTCTCCAGCAAGGAAAAGGAAGGGTACCACTCCACCATCTTCTCCAAGCACCACTTCTGATGATGATGATGATAGGGACATGGAGTAGACCCTGGCAGAGTCTAGTACACAACAGGAGAGGCAAGGGAAAAGAAAAGTTCTTGAAAGAATACGTCTTATGGAAGGGGATGATGAGGAGGATGATGACGACGAGGCAGTAATTGTGGAATGTGACATTGCTATTCAACCTGCTCTGAGGGATGTAGCCCAGGTAGCACCGCAAGCTCCCATATTTAAAAAGCCCCAGCTGAGACCTGCACCAGCCCCTACCTCAGGAGAAGCAGAGAAGCAATAGACAACAGGCCAACCTGCTTGCAATTCTTCTTCAGGCAATGGCATTGGCGCAGCAAAAAAGTTAATTTCAGTTGTTTGGGACTTTTTTTTTACAGTTAGCAAACAGTAAGAGCACAGTCCAGTATTCAGCATTTGCCACACAAATGTTTGTCGAGGTAAGCCTGGTACACATTATAGTACTGAAGGCGAAATAACCCATATGAAAAAAAACACACAATCACGTGGGAGGAGCACCTTAAAATAAACTGCTGAACATTGTCGTGGTGGTGTGAGGAGAGCCAGGGAACAGCAGCTACAAGTCCAATCATGGTGGAAGTGATGATGAGGAAGAAGAAGGTGACATCTTTAAGCAAAGCAGATGGAGACACCACGGCATACAGTGACTGCTCCACCACGATGCACATTGAGTCTACCACCACCATCTACTTCTCAAAATATGCTTGTGTCAGTGACACCAGAAAAGAAGAAAATCCACGTTAGTACTACAGGTATGTTTAGGCAGGAGGGTCCCTATGAGCTGAACTACCCAACCGCACATTTGTACAATGGGAAGCTGGCAAAAATGTTAGCGCTGGACCTTCTCCCTTTTTCTTTTGTGGGGGAGTGGCATTCTTAGAATTTGTGGCAGCCAACTGCCCAAAATGGAAGGTTCCAAATCGAACCTATTTTGCCAGAGTTCCTGTTCCAGCATTGCATCAGGATGTGCTGCAGTTGGTTGGATAAGCTTTGCAGGAAAGTGTTGTTTACACTATCCACCTGACGACAGACATGTGCACCCGTTGTGACTGGTTACTTGTGCATCACTGCACACTGGAACTCTTTGCGGGGGTAAAGCAAAAGATATCTGCAGGTCTTGGCCTGAAGAAAGTTTCAAGATCATTCTGCGGCATGCAACAGTAGCTATGTTCGCCATGGAGAAATCACATACTGCTTTAAACATCTTGGACACATTTTACAGCAAGGTGTATGAATGGCTGCGACCCAGAGGTATTAGAATTGTGTTTTTTTGCCAGGGATAAAAGCAGTGACATAGTCAAGGCCATATCAGATGGAGGCAATTTCAGGGTCCTGTGTTTGGCCCATTGCATCAACTTGGTGGTGCAAGACTTTCTAAAAAAAGAAAACATAATTAGCAATATACTGACAACCTGCAGAAGAATCTGCACTCATTTCAGCCATTTTTTTAAAGTCTGGAAGCAGTTCCGCATTATTTCGCATCATAATAGAGCACCAGTTAAAGCTCTGATGCAGGAGGTGCCAACACGTTGGAACTCGAACTATTACATGTTGCAACGTTTCTTTAAGCAGTACAAACAGATCAATGACTACGTCATTCTAAGAGGAGGGGATGCAGTTGGGAAAGCTATGACCATGTATGCAGACAAATGGGAACTAGTCAAATGCCTGACACAGATGCTACTTCCTTTTGAGGTTTTTGCATGGGAAGTTAGCAAAGAGGACAATACGATGGGTCAAGCTATCCCGTTGTTGTATCTGCTACAGGCCCAAGTAAAGGTGTCTGAAAGGTGTACCCCAGCAGGTGTGTATGAAAACACAGAAGCGCATGCTGTGGTTGAGAGCGTAATCCTTCGCTAGGCTTGTAATTAACCGTGGGGAAAGTTTACGCAGCCGCGATACGCAAAGCTGCACAAAAACCCATCAATGCTACTTGGAGTAACACAAGCATGCGGAATTGCTTGTTTCCACATGCTCGCGTGTGCTCGCGAGATGTTTTTGATGTTTGGCAACGCGGATTACGTGTTTGGGGGAAATATCCCGCAAACTTCACCACGCGGTCACCAATGGGCGCTGCCATCTTGTTTTCCTATTCTTTGCATGGTTCTGGGGCCTGTTTTTCAATCTCTCTCTAATCTTTTCAATCCTTTGTTTTTTTACGCTGTTTTTCTGATCTTTTATATTTATTATCGCTCCCTCTCTTTCCCTAAGTGTATATTTTGCTTTTTATTTCTACTTTTACTGTGTTCTTTTTTATTTTTACTTCTGTTTTATTTTACTTCCTTTTTTACTCTCCTACTTCTTCTCCTGACTTTATTGTTTACTGCAACATTTTCTTTTCTGCCCCACCCACCTCAGAACCATGGCTAAAGATACCATCTCCAAAGGAAAGGCGCCTTCGCCCAAGAAGAGCCGCCTTCCTTGCGGCAGACTGCGCTCAGAAGGAGTGCAGGCCCAGTCCCTTTTTAACGAGGTGGAGGTGGCCGCCCTTGTTTTTTTGTGCAGCGCCACCTCTCCTTGACCTTGGCAGCAGGTGATAGGTTTGATCCGGGTACGCTACCCAGGAGCATCACCTTCGGTGGGCGAGGGTGCGCCGGGCAGTGTTTCGCTGCTCTGGTGCACCCATAACCAGCTGACCCACCGGTGGTCAGACATCTTGGACCGGAAGCAGGACCTGCTGGACCTGCTAGGTGTTGAGGTCCTGGGGTTTGATGAGTAGCTAATACTAGTAGCATTGTGTGTTCTCTAGACTGTGTTACTGTAGTGTTATTGCAAAAATAATCTTTTCCGAATAGCAAGAATGCTGCTACTTACATTGCAAGTGAATTACATTTAAAAATCTTCTGTGATTGTTATCCTTCTAGACACAGGTGCTCGGCGCTACTAATCTTACTTGTTTGCAACTTTACGCTCACTTGGGCTGATTATGTTAGTGAGTGTACTTTAGAGAACTTAAGTTAGGTAATGCTAGAGTGACTCTGGTCCTTCCTTTGTCCTCCTTTCACTAAGATAGTGGTTTATGACAAATGTCGAATAAAGCTTTGAAATTGATAGTGGTTGATTAATAGGTAGTTTAGTTACTTAGTATTAGTTGGTAATTTTTTAGCTGTCTGAGTGACGCATCTTCTGTCACGTCACATGCTGCTGAGTGCTGCTTACTCCAGTCCTTAGTAGAACCTTTTGTAGTTTGCTAGTGAGTGATTAATAGGCTTAGCAGAACTTAAGCAGCAACCAACCAACAATTTGGTGTACGCAAAAATGTATGCATGCGTCCTCCATCTATGCATTTTGAGGACTAAAATAAATGGAAATGCAGACTTAGTGAACAATTGGCCAATCTGGAATGGGAGGGCTAGGTCAGGTGGTACTTAGGATCTGGAATCTGAATGGAACACTGGATTAGTGTTCATAAATAATAACTAGAAGGTCTGCATATCCTGCTATTCTACTAGTCGATCCGACTAGATAAGGCAATTTTATTGCAATTGTTCTTTCCCAAAATATTTTTTTGAGCGTTTAAAAAAATATTTTATTTGTTTCACACCAATCATCAATGTGTGTCTCTTTCTTGGATGTATGACATTACAACGCATGCTTTTACATCGCATGCCTTTACAACGCAAGTATTACAACGCAGTCCATTACAACGCATAGTACTTTGGGGTGCTGGATAGTGAATAGTTTAATTTACTATTCCAACTCCTGTCCCCGTAGACACTAGGGAAGGTTATTGGATAGTAAATTAACCTATTCCCTATCCTAGAGCGCCCCCCAGAGCAATGCGTTGTAATAGTTTGCGTTTTAATGGTTGCGTTGTAAAGGCTCTGCGATGTAAAAGTTGCGTTGTAAAGGTTGTTTACCCTCTTTCTTTATTATATCTTACATGATCAGCACCCAGCGGCAAGAAGACGGGGTCAGAGTTGGCGGGAACTGGACAACAACAAGATGCCTCCCGGGGGAAGGATCGCTCCTCTACCGAGGGCTCTGCTGCTGGCCCCAGTAAGTCCTCCAATTGGTAATATTAATAATGATATTTACCTAACTTTTACTGCACCTTATTTTTCCAAACTATTATTTCCGTTTCCTAATTCTATTTTTTACCAAACCTTTTTTAATCTAGACTATCTTTTTCTAAATTCTTGTTATCCCTGCCTCTAACTGCCTCTGCTCTGACTCTCTGTACTACTATTATATTAGTCTGTCTGTACCTAAGCTTGTCGAGTTGGCCACTCTTAATTTTTATTTAAAAGGTTTTAAAACTCAGATTCACCAATAGCTCTAGCCACTGAGTCCAGTCTTTTGGGTTCTCCTCGTCTAGTCTTCTTAATCTTGAGAGTCTTTTCAACAATTGCAACCAACAAATGCCCAACCAGATATTTTACTATTTTTGATAGGATAGGACATACTACTACTAGTGTCTACTCTAGTACCTGATTTGCATTAGTGATGTATGTGGTATATGTATGTATTTTAACTTTTTTTTAAATCTTGCTAGTGAAAAAGAATAAATAGGGGGAGGTTCGTATGGCGTCTAAAAATGTGTAATGTTTTTTCTAGGCGTACAAACGCGATGCCAGCCAGGAGGGAGCAGTGCATGCGGCAGCTGCCACAGGGGTGGGTGTGCCAGCAGGAGTGGCCGGCGGTGGTAAGTTATACTTATATTCCTTACTTATTGACAATAGTTGCACACTCGCCGCAACGGTGTACACTGTATGTTGAGAGAGACTAAGTTGTTGTGAAAAACAGTTAAAGAAGACACCCTTTACTTAGCATTAGAGCAATAGCATTAGCGGCGGAAGTAGTAGTTGAGTAACTAATAGCCTCTTCTATCTGACTTCAACTGAGCTGGGAAAGTTTTATGGAGAAGACTTAGAGTTAGATGACCTTGATGGATGGATTGAACAAAACCTGTTAAGTTTCCTCCTGCGTTGATTGAGTACTACTTTGCGATAACGATAAGTCCATTTCAACATCACTGCTCGTTGGCGTTTTTGTGATTAGACTGGCTGCCTCTGCAACACTCATGGGCTTGGGCCTAGGTTGGTGGGGTAGGCTCTCTGATGTGGAGGTGTCGCTCCCAGTCTGCTCCCTGGAAACAGTTGCTGCAGGCTTAATTTTTTGTTTCCCAAAAAACATCCTGGGCGGTACATCTGTCTTGGGAAGAGGCACTTCTTCCTTCTTCTGTTCCTTCTTCTCACTGGCAACTTTCTTGGTACTGGAGGACCAGGTACCTTTCTTTGGGGCCATCTTCTTCAGATGTCAGCAGAACCCAGTTGCACAAGTTGCAGAGATGTCTGTGGTCACACATCATGTGACGTTGTGCGCAGCAGGACTTCTGCCTGGCAGTACAACAGGTGATGATGATGACACCTCATCCTCAGTCTTTTGTGCACCTAAAATTAACGAAGCCAGTAGAACATCAGCGAAATGTGGCATTTGTTATTGTGGTTCAATTACTACTAGAACAAACAAACAATTATAATATATAACTAAGTGTGTGGTGGTCACACTTGTTAGTGTTATATTATTAAATGTTATTAACTCAGTTATTAAAAAAACATAACAACAGTGTATCCCTTTGTGAGACTTTGACAACAAGGGCTTTCATGATATACTGTGTACACTCAGGAAGGATAGGAAAGAAGAAGAACAAAAAGAAAAATACAAATGTAATGGAAGGGGAACCTGTTTGGCATTAATTTACGCAACTTGTCATTCAGGGAGCTGCTGCAGGCCTATATGGCATAAACATCACACTACTAAACTACCACCCAAAAAATGGCCACCAGCCACATGGTCACTCACAGTCACAACAAGCAGCAGGCCTGGAAAACCATGAACTCAAGCAGGCCTATAATATGGTCAGACAAAGGAGGCATGCTAAACAACACAGCTTTAATGTAAAAACGAAAATACACAGGGCTAAAAAAAAGGTTGGAAAGTTACACAACACACCACACACACATCCAACAAAAGCATTTATTTAACACACATACAAAAAAGTTAAATATCCCCCAAAAAACCTTTTGCAATTCAATCCAATGCCATCCATGCCCTAAATGATGTTTAAATTCAACAAACACCACAGAAACAGGTGTTTCATGCACCCATGAGTAGCTCTGGGCTTACTGGCTGAAAGCCTATTGGCAGACTAGGCCACAAGCTTGCAGGCCTATGGCAAAAGCACCCTGCCTGGCTTCACAAAATGGCCACCAGCCACATGCTAGGCGACAACAACAAGAAGCATTTGCCAAGAAGAACAAAGGAAAGACATGCAGGCCGATATGGCAAAAGCACATTGCGTAGCTTCACAAAATGGCCACCAGCCACATGGCCAGGCCACAACAACAAGAAGCATAAGCCAAGAGGAACAAAGGAAAGACATGCAGGCCTATATGGCAAAAGCAGCACACTACTAAAATACCACCACAAAATGGCCCCCAGCCACATGGTCACTCACAGTCACAACAAGCAGGAAGCCTGGAAAACAATGTACTCAAGGAGGCCTACATGGCCAGACAAAGGAGGCACGCTAAACAACACAACTTTAATGCAAAATTGCAAAAACGAACAATTCACAGGGCTAAAAAATGTTTGCAAGTTACACTACAACCAAACCACACACATACATACAACAAAGGCATTTATTTAACAAACACCAAAAAAGTGAAATACCCCAAACAAAACACATTTTGCAATTCAATTCAATGCCATCAATGCCAAAAACAATGTTTAAATTCAACAGCCACCACAGAAACAGGTCTTTCATGCACCCATGAGTAGGTGTGGGCCTACTGACTGAAAGGCCTATTGGACCAGACTACTGGGCTAGTAAATTAATTAATATTGCAAATTGATGGCAAAAGTTGACGAAAATATAGTGAACTTTGCAACATGTTTCCTAAAGAAACAAAACTAGTAAAAAAAATTACATGCAAAGAAAAACAACGAGGCCCCTACTGAAACTACAGGCCACCCACAACAATATATTTTAAAAAAAATTATGAAAAGTACAAAAAAATGTAGGTGCAATGCCCCAATCAAACAAACAACACCAAAGTTACCTGTAAAATCTCAAATCCAAAAGTCCTCAAATCCAATGATATATGATGCAGCAGGGACAACGAGTGATCCTTCCAGCTCCAAATCTAAATGAAAAGTGAAAAGGACATGGACAAAGCACTGGGAGTAGCCTGCTGGACAGGAACAGGAAGTTGGAGACTCTGGGCCTTCCTCTTAAAAAAAAGTAAAAAAAGAAAAAGGACTCCTTGCACAAAAAAGTACAGCTAAATGTCAATCTGATGAGTTTTTTTCATCCAAATCATCATTTTGGATAAGGTTTTATGCTGCTCGAGAGATATTCTTCTCCGGAGAGCAAATTGTACGTGTTCGGCATCGCGATGTTCACAGAACTTCTGCCGGATGTCCGATGACGCATCCCAATGACGTGTTTGTGATCGCACACTCTAGCGGGACCGTGCACCCGGCTACCAAATCTTGTGGCGCATGCGAACGGATAGGAAATCTCGTTGGCGAACGCAGGGATCCTGGTAAGTCTCTACTGCGCGTGTGAAGCGCATTTTTAAAACGCAAAGAAGAAAAAAACTCAGCTCCGCTGCAGAGTGCGGAGTTTTCAGTAACTCCACACTCTACTCAGAACGCAAAGTTGCCAAAAATCCGCAAACTCCGTGAGCGGAGCGGATTTTAACTCCCTGGGTTACTTGTAATACAAGGCTGCAACATGACATCATTGTGTCCAAAGAGTGAATCTGTGCCACATTACTTGATCCACGGTCCCAAAAAATTCTGCCCACTTTCATTCTTTTTTTAGAAGGGGATGTTTCAAAATACAAGAGGTGGATTGTAGAGCAAGCTGGAGACCTGTAAGATGAACAGCTGGAACTTAGAGTCTCACCTGCAGTTCTGGGCTGCCGCCTTCAACTTCCAGAGAGGGCCTCTTGTCTCACAGCAGCCAACAACACCATTAACCAGAACACTGGTAACAACAGAAGGACCGGACCCAATCCCTGTATTGTATTTATTTCAATCAGCAGAGGAGCTTAAGTCCAGTGCAAAGGTGATGGCAAAAGAGGTTGAGTAAGAAGCAATACCAATGACAGGTTTAAGATATCCCTATTTCCTATCACAATTTCGCAAGAGCACTTTTGTAACATATTTTAACTATTTTCCTCACTTTATTCACTTTGAGGTCCTGATGAATGCCCGTAAGTCCTAACTGAAGGCTGTCGAGGCAGAAACATGTCGACCATTTTTTAACTCACAATTCTCATTCTTTAGATACTCTGAGTGCATCCGTTACTCATAATCAGTGCCATACTATGCACTAGTCCAGAGTTTACCAGTCCCGAATACAGAAATAATAAAACGAATATCTGACTTTTGGGATTTTTTATTATTTCCCTCAATTTTTTCATTTTTTATTCACTGGCTCACTACTGTATCAACCTTGGGTAAGAACCTCCTGGTGGAGGCTGCATAACCACACTGACCTAATGATTATGCACACACGTGATTAAAAGCGGAAAATCAAGATATACCACTAGATTTACCACCATACCCATCACGTGCATGAGGGTCTTTTATTTGGGACACCCCACGCTCCTCCTGCATACCAAAGGTTGTGCAGGACAAGTGATCCTTCCCCACTTGATTAGTATATATATATATCCAGGAAACTGAATGGATCAGTCTTTCTACCTCCCTCTTATGATTAGAGAAGATTTAACAACATAACCATGGCAAAAAAGAGGACAAAGATAGAATACAGAAAGCCATAGTTGACTACATCGCGGTAAACGATATTCCCGACACAGATCCAAAATGCCTATGGGATGCCCTGAAAGCAACCATCAGAGGGACACTAATAGAAATCAAAGCCAGGAGAGACAGAGAAGCAAAAGCGCAACTAAACCTACTAGAATAAGACATCAAAGAACTGGAAAGGAAACACATTAATGACACCTCGAACACAGCCCCACTGGTAGAGCTCACAGGAAAAAATACGATTTCAACAGAATTGTGAGCGAACGGGCAGGTCTGTGGATCAGGAAATACAAACAAATCAACCTATGTGAGGCTAGCAAAGCGGGCAAATCGCTGACATCATCCCTCAAGTGCAAACAAAGAAGGCATAGTATTTCAACAATCACAGACATAAATAACAGGTCACACACCAGGAATAAGGAAATCATACACACATTCAAAGAATTCTACAAAGAGCTCTACAAAAAAGATGACAATCTGGAACAGGACGGGTGCTCAGCCTATCTAAATAGACTCAACCTACCCAAGGTGACAGAAAAAGAAGTCAAGGCGTTAGGTCAGGACATAAAAACCAGCGAGATCACTTCAGCCATAAGAGCCCTAAAAGGCGGCAAAGCACCTGGACCGGACGGCTACACCGCACCCTTTTACAAAACATTCCAAGACCCACTTTGCCCAGTGCTGAGTAAAGTTTTTAACCACAGTGCAGAGGAGGGGCCAGTCACCGAATCCATGGCCCAAGCCAATATAATAGTCATACCCAAGGAAAACAAGGACCCACAATGGCCCAAAAACTACAGCACTATTTCTCTCATAAACCTAGATTGCAAGCTATATTCCAAAATTCTGGCCACAAGACTAAATAAAGTGCTCCCTCAGCTAATGGTAAATTCACAGGTAGGCTATCTAAAAACTTGCATGTCCCACGACAACACGAGACTCCTCTGCCAGTCATAGAACACTCCTCCAAAACTACTGAACCTACGGTAGCCATCACATTAGACGCAGAAAAAGTCTTCGATAGGGTATCTTGGCACTTCTTAGAGAAAAGCATGCAAGCACACAACCTAGGTGAGAGCTTCATACGGAAAGTCATAGCTCTATACAAATCCCCCAAAGCCCAGATAGCAATCAATGGAGCGACCTCAGCCCCCTTTAATCTCGAAGGAGGGACGAGACAGGGATGTCCTTTATCTCCTCTGCTGTTCCTCCTCACCCTGAAACCTCTGATCAGAGATATCACAGACAATAACAGTATAGCGGGGGTAAACATAAATGGCACCACAGCCAAACTAGCTGCCTACGCAGAGGACCTGCTCATAATAACGGAGAAACCCACTCACTCTATACCTGCACGCATGCACACTATCAACCTTTACGCAAAACACTCAGGATACAAACTCAACAGGGACATATCAGAATGCATGCCCCTCATTATATACACAACTGAAGAAGTAGTGGGCTCCACTGGACTAGCCTGGGAACCTAGCTCTGTCAAATACCTGGGTATCCACTTCTGCAGGACGCTAAGATTGACCCTAGAACAGAACGAGAAAACCACTTTAGAAAAGATAAAAGGCCTGCTAGACACCAGGTCACCCAAGTTCATCACCTGGTGGGGCAGAGTAGACACTGTGAAGATGATGATCACTCCCATAGTCAATTATCTAGCTGGAATGCTCCCCCTAGCTTTCACAGACGATTTCCACAAAAAGATCGACCGGATGCTAAACAAGTTTATATGGCACGATAAAAAACCCAGAATCAGCCTCCAGAAACTCAGACTAGGTAAAAAGCTAGGGGGACTTAACGTGGCGGACCTGAGAACCTTCCAAACAGCCTTCATAGCCAGACAAGGAATGCACTGGGTACTACCGAAACAGCCCTAGACACCAACCTGGCTCTATATAGAGAAAGCCATCTTAGACAACACTGACACCCTAACTCTCCTCACAGCCAACAAGCAAGCGTACAAGAGCAACCCGATCTTCAAGATCACTAGACAGGCGCTGCTCAAAGTAGATAGAAAACTCAAAGTCAGCATCAGAAACTCACCCTGGGAATCACTCTGGGATAACCCCAAGATTAAGTACAGAGGGAAGACCCTCGATATGCACACATGGAAAAAAACAGGTCTCTCATGCCCAGCCCAGCTGGAGGAGGAAGGATCACCCATAACCTTCAACAATCTGAGAATAGACACAACCTCCCCGAAGTAGAACTCTAGAACTTCCTAGCCATCAAGACAGCCCTAACGAAATCTAAACTAACAAAAGATAAGCCCTCAATCTTCAGGTACATAGAGAACATAAACAAGACAGGACACCAGGTCTCGCAATTATGCAAGCTCCGCCGCCCAAGTACCTCCAAACTAAACATAAAGAACAACACCTACTGGGTAACCCAACTGGGCTCCAATCTCACAGAACAAGAACTACAAATGTTCTGGGAGGCCCCATCTAGAAACATGATATCCCCAGTGCTAGCACAAACAAAATTCTGGCTCTTACACCAAGCATTCTGGACACCAGCCAGACTAGCGGCATTAGGCCTTAAAGATAACGACAGCTGCTGGAACTGCGGTGCTGTAGGAGGAGACCTCGCACACCTCACCTTCCAATGTAGTAAGGTTAGCAAATTCTGGGAGAAGGTGCTGGACTTTATCAGCGCTGTCCTAAGATGCACTCTACAACACTCATTCGCCACAACTATCACCGCTCACATCACAGCAGATCTAGCCACACAGCATGACAGGTACCTACTAGACTTCCTCCTGACAACAGTAGTAAAAACAGTGCTAACCAAGTGGAAAGACACCACCAAAGCCACATTCAGGGGATTCAAGGGATGGTTGAATTGGGTCACATTCTTAAGAGGGGCAGACATCACGGCACTAAGACAAACACCATGGAAAAACCCTGACCGTGTAATGTGGTCAACACTAGACAAATCCCTCCGCTCTTACAAACCTCCATAAATCAACCATACACGCCGACCAACTGCTGATAACCCAACGAAGGGAGTGTAATCTAACACTAAACAGCCGCCAAACACATCTTTATGTTGTCTTCAATACGCATCATACGAACACACGCAATAACGTATATGTTCAATGTTAAATGTTTTAAGGCCGTTAAGACACAAATGTAAACAATATAACCCTACTAGCCCCCGTATAACTGCCTATTCGTTATGTGTCACATCGTTTTATTTTTTTATATTCTTGTATTGTGAAAATACCAATAAAAATATATATTAAAAAAAAGAGTTTATATGGATCAAAATCCATTGATGTAATGGCTTGCGCCAATGGGCAGAGCTCAGCAGGCTGACAATTAAGTATCTATCTTGTCCTGTAGCCAGTGTGTCTGCTAAGTGTGTGTTCAGTGCAGCAGCTGTGGGTGTTACAGTGAGAAGGACTAGTCTCTCTCCTCATAATGGGGAGAGATTGACTATGATCAAAAGGAAGCAACTTTTCATACTATACAATTACACCATTCCAGAAACAGCACAGGAGGAGGTTGATTGGTCAGAATCAAGTGTGTTAGCTGACCAACTTCTGGGTGAACTATCTGAGTATGAAGATGAACACAGCTTCCCGGACTAAGTGTGCTAGTGCCCCATAGATCATTTTAATTAATTCTCATTGAACTTCTATCTTTGCAACAAAAAAGTAGCTAGTGGAACATTATTATTTTTGTGTCACATTTATGCTGCCCCACCATTTTATAGTGACATGTATTGCTGGATTGCAGTTGTACCAGTGTGCATTGAAGAAGCCCCATCAATTCCTTCATGATATAGGAGACAATGTCTACCCCCTTGCATGCCTACTGCCTATCCCTTTTTGCATCAATTGGCACTAGCAGGTCTGCCTCAGAAGATCGTTGATTTACAACAGTGCCAATACCAAATTTCATTGTGTTACCTGCATCAAAGATGAATACTTAATACCTAAACTACCCGTACTTGGATTGAAAGAGGTAACTACAAATATTGCAATGGTGAGTGAGTGATTGTGTGAGTGATGATGCTTGAAGACTCATGTGATGGCCGACAGTGAGGGAGGGTGTTGAACTGTAATGTGGGAACTTGCTTGAGATGATTAATTTCCAATGTTTGGGGCCTAAGTGATGGGCTATTGTTTTTTCCTGTAGGTAATTGGCCTTTACAGACTTGCTTATCGAAAATTAATGAACCTGTACGGTCCACTGCTATGATCCTTTTTTTCATCATTTAAGATGGCTGCCCCAGACAATTGTTTGATTTACAAGCCTGCCAAATTCCAATCTGGTGCTTGTATCAAAGGGGGAATAGTGTACCTACCAATGTGCCTGGATTGGAACAAGTAACCATTGCACCAGTGAGTGATCTGATTATCGAGTGACAGTGAGTGATGATTGATGATTCATGTGGTGGCAGACAGTGAGGGAGGGTGATGAACTGTAATGTGGGAGCTTGCTTGAGATGATTGATTTCCAATATTTGAGGCATGAGTGATGGGCTATCATCTTTTTTCCTGGAGGTGATTGCCCTTTACAAACGTACTGAGCAAAAATTAATTAACCTGTACGGTCCACTCCTATGATCCTTATGTTTTTTTCATGATCTAGGATGGCTACCCCAGACTATCATTTGATTTATAAGACTGGGAACTTGCTTGAGATGATTGGTTTGCAATGCTTGGGGCCAGAGTGATGGGTAATCATTTTCCCCTGTTGTTGATGTGCCCATTCACACTTAGCCAAATTTACTTGCAGGGTCCTCTCCTTTTTTTGGTTCTTCAGAGACCAGAACAGTCACTTTAACAAACAAAAACCTAAGCAAAATACTGCAATTCTGTTTCTCCACTTGTTGTTCATCAGCAGTGCACTGCATGTCTATCTTGATTTGGTCATCATGACTGGCCTGGGATGGAGTTACTTGGAGTCAGGAGGAGGATGGAAGAACTTGGGGTGGGAGCTGGTGGACCACCCATTAACAGCTAGAAGCAAGAAGTTATCGACTTCAGTTCAAAGGTAAACCAAGAGTCTGAGGCTTAATACTCATCTATGTGGAATGGAGAGAGGTGCCTTTATTTGTGAAATGCTGCTGTTTGTGCGTGTGTGTGTGTGTGTTGCACTTGTGTCTGAAGTGAAACTCTGAGTTCCCCTCTTGTTTTATTTTGCTCTGCCACTGAGTCTGCTTGATACACTCCTCATGAAGCTTACCTTTCTTTTGTCCTTCTCCTTGACTCTAAATTACAGTTTCTGTTTTACAATCTGCAGACCTTCAAGTCTCCTGCATGAACAAAAGATGAAATCTGAGCTCAACACTCCTGCTTACCTACGGTTCTGTCCAGACAGGCACCCAAGAGTGATGGACATTCCCAAGGAAAATGCAGATGCACCACCTAATTTTGCAACACAGTATCATTTTTTCTTTTTAACAATCATATTTGGAGAACTGAGTGGGTGGGTTCACTCCCAACCTAGAAGAAAGAACATTTAGATATCTGATAAGTTGGGTCTCAGGGGCAGAAGGACTGTTTGCAAAGCATTTAACTGTACTATGTCATACTTTTGTATTTGTTTCTTTCCACAACAGATTGATGACGAATGATCTTCTGCTCATGTTATGTTATGTTATGGTATGTTAAAAAAAATTCTAAAGCGCACTTACACCAAGCGGTTTCATGGCGTTAATACAGAAGAAATGTGGGAGTGAGAGGTGATAGATATTTATTTGTATGCTTGTGTGAACAGGAAGAGTTCTGAATTGGGAGTAGTGTGTTGTAGATCTCAACTCATTGGGGAGGGAGTTCCAGAAACGAGGGGCTAGAAAGGAGAACCTCAGTCCACCATGCTTTTTTCGTTTAAAGGTAGGAACAGTAAGCAGGTGAAGATGAGAGGACCGAAGATTCCGAAGGGGGACATAGCGTTGGATTCTGGTAGAGATGAAAACAGAGCCTTGGCCCACAAGGGTCTTGAAGATGGTACAGCCCAACTTGAATATACACTGTTTAGCGACTGGGAGCCAGTGAAGGCTCTTCATCAGAGGTCTAACATGTTGATTGGTGGAAAATGAGCCTGGCTGCCTGATTTTGAACCAGCTGTAGGCGATGCAGTTGGTATGCTGGGATGCCCACATAGAGAGCATTCGCATAATCAATGTGAGAGGTAATCATGGCCAGGGTGACAAGGATGAGGGCTTCCCTGGTCAGAAACCTACAGATTTTTTGGATATTAAGCAGATGAAAGAAACAGGAGGAAACTACCGCATTGATTTGGGGTTTCAGGGACAAGTCACTGCAGATGGTAACAGCAAGGCTCTTTACAGAGTTGACTGGGCGGGGGGGAGTCCCCAGAGAAGGAGGCCAGAAGCTGGAGTTCCAGGGGTTGGAGGACCCCTCTGTAAGGACGTGCTCAGTTTTATCGGGGTTGAGCTTCAGTTGTCTGGAGTACATCCATTCACTGATGGTAGTCATAGTAGATTAGAAATTACTAATGGAAGTGGAAGAAGAGTCTATATTGAATATCAACTGAAGGTCATCAGCGTAATTGAAAGTAGTGACAGGGCTATTATGCAGGGACACCATCAAGGGTTGCATATATAGGTTGAAAAGGAGGGGTGATAGAGCCGAGCCCTGAGGAACCCCGCAGGTCAACTTTGTGTTCTCTGCTACGAAGTTGTCCAACCTGACAGCCTGGGAGCGACCGTGTAAAAAGGAGGTGATCCACTTAAGGGCCAGGCCCCTGATACCAGCGTTAGTGACACAGTCGATCAAGAGTTCGTGATCGACCGTGTCAAAAGCCGCTGATAGATCTAAAAGCACCAGGGCCTGGGTGTTGTTCTTGTCAGCACCTCTCCTAAGTTTGTCCATGACAGCCAAGATGACCGAGTCCGTGGAGTGGGCAGGCCTGAAACCCGCCTGCTGGGAGTCAAGAAACTTGGAATGCTCAATAAATGAGCTAAGGCAACTCGTGACATGTCCTTACAGAATTTTGCTAAGGTAAGGGAGCAGCGAGATAGGGCAAAAGTTGCTAGGCACTGAGGGGTCAGCATTAGGTTTCTCTAGTATCGGGACCACTACAGCACATTTAAACGTGTCTGGGACGATGCCTGTTTTAAGGGAGTTGTTAAGGAGTGAGAGCGGTGGATCGGGGCAGGTGAGAAAAGCCTCTTTTATGATATGGGGAGGGCAGCGGTCATTTGGAGAGCCAGATCCCACTTTGTTCAGTAAGGTTAAGAATTCTTCTCTGGAGATCGGAGGGATTTGGTCGAGTGAAAAAGGATTTTTACAAGTTACGGGGAGGGTGGGAGGGGAAAAGGGGGTGGGGATATTCTCCTTAATCAGGGTAATTTTATCAATGAAAAATGAGTTCAAGGAGTCGCAAAGAGTTTGTGATGGGGTGGGTTTAGTAGTAGGCTGTGCAAGCTCATTGACAATGGAGAAGATATCTTTAGCCTTGGTGGATGAGTTCATGATTTTTTGGGAGAAATAAGCAGATTTAGTTTGAAGGATGGAAGCTTTATATTTTCTTAACATGGCTACATAAGCCGCTCTCTCCTCAGGGGTGTAGGCACCCCGCCAGAGGCGCTCTGCTTGTCTCAGCGCTAGGTTTTCTTTCTTTAGGTCATCGGAAAACCAGCGTAGAGCGCCATGGGGGCGCTTAAGTCGAATCTTCTTCAGAGGGGCCACCTTGTCGCTAGCTACTTCTAGCCAGGGATCAAGGTTGGCGGCCTGAAGGGAGATGAGGGCCGGTTCGTTAGGAGAACTGGCTATTAGGGATGCATGAAAGTCATCCATGTTGGCCTGTTTCCAGTTCCTGGCTACAAAGTTGCCAGCCGGAGGCACCGAGGTGAAAGGCATGTACGCCATAGTGAAGGAGATAAAAGCATGGTCGGACCACGAACATGGGGAGACTAGAGGGGGTGAGATTTCAATATTCGAGGTCCAGATCTGATCCAGAATGTCCCCCTTGGTATGAGTGGCCATATGCACATGTTGAGTGAAGTTCAGCCCTGAAAGAAGGTCTGTGAACTCAACCGAGGTGGCACTCTCATGGGCATCAGTAGGCCAATAGTTAAAATCGCCAAGAATGATGATCCTTGCATGATTTATGGCTAGCTGAGAGGTGAGTTCCCCAAAGAGTTGGGGGAACAGGGGCATATGGTCGGGGGGTCGATAGAAAAGAGCACAGATAAAAGAAAATCTGGGAGAGTCAAATTTTACGATGAGGCTGTCAATGTGAGGAGGGCTGTTAATCTGTAGGGAGGTGAATTTGTGTTTATGCAGGATAATGGCTGCTACACCGCCACCAGATTTACCCGGTGCCCTGTTTGCATAAAGAATATAATAGCCAGTAGGTATTGCTGCCAGGATATCAGAGTTAGAGTCAGCAGTTAGCCAAGTTTCAGACAGAAGTAAGATATCGGGTTTCTCGGCATCAAGCAGTTGAAAGATTTCAAGCTGATGCTTTACCAGGGAGCACGTATTTAGGTAAATAACGGCCAAGCGGCCTGTTGCCTTAGTAGGAGAGGTAGTAAGGACCGATGGTTCATTATACGAGGTTGAAGGTCCGGGCCCCGTGTCCTGAGAGAGGTGTTTGAGGTGTGGGCCACTAGGATGCAAGATCCCTTCTTTATTCACGGCTAGCTTGACGTTGGGGCTGATATCCCAGTTTCCCCGTAATTTGAGAAGTTCACGCGAGGTGTAGGAGATCAAATGAGCATTACGGCTGGCCCCTGGTCCCGGACGGGTGGGACGGGCGCAGACGGGCTTGCCTTTGGCGCGCCTACCGCCCAGATGAATGTTGTCCTTGTGTAGTGTTTGTCTATATGAAACCTTTCCCTAAAACCCCTTTCCCTTCCATTCATTAAACCCCTAACTCTCTTCTCCCTGTGTGATTTATTGAGGTAAGGCTTAATTTACACCATCAACGGATCACACACTTGGTGGGGCGGATGTGGTGAAAGAAACACCAACTCACTGCAGGATTTTCTAAGCAATAGCCCATACTGGCCCCATTTACCCAACCGCGCATCAAATGTGATCCATATTTTAGATATAGAAGGAAGAACATCAGTAGTCAGCATCATCATTCAGGTCTTATGTTGCATAACCTTGAACGCCTAAGCTAAGCTTTTTTCATTTTTAATGACTCAAGGATTTCATAAGTTACTAGTAGCTCCCTATTAACCAAATTACTACTATTGCTATTTTTTGTTATTTTATTATGATCAGGAATCCCTATTTTATCATCATGTAGTAGTCTGGTGTAAATTATTTGTAAAGCTTTGATATAACCCACTAACTCAGTGTACTTATTTCCATTTTGGTGCCTGCAATGGATAATCCTCTCAATTAATCCTACAGTTGGAGCTCATCTGGGTGGAAGTCGGACCTTGCTTGTGAAGTTGTAATGCCTTCCTTGTTATTGCTTCATCTATATTCAGGTAAGACAACTATGGAGTGCAGTAAAGTAGTTAAGTTAGTGAATAAGTAGCTAGCTGCTCTTACAAGTAATCATTTCTCTAGGTTGTTGTAGACAATATAGGTTATGGCATCATCCCCCCTTATGGTCAAGATAGTTAGAGAGGTATAAGTCCAGGACTAAGTGGTACACTATCTCTTACAAGCACATAAAGAGGCTGCATAAAAACTGGAGGCAGCAGTGCAAAGTAAAAGTAAAACAAACAACTTCAGGCATACATTTCTATCAAATACTGTTTCCCTTTTATGTTTTATACAAAGAAACCCACCCTCTCCGCCCCCGCAACATGCCCACCCCTCTCTCCAAACAAACTGACCCAAGCCCCAATGTCCCAAAATCTGAAATGTCCAAAGAAACCTGGGCCCAGCTCCCTTCCCACCCTATTCACCCAGCCACAATAAGTTCCTCCCAACATAACAATATTTTTTAAAAAGGGCTAAAAGAGGCCATTCTTGATTTGGGCCCGGAGCTGGCCCAGACTCTGCTCCATCGTGGTGAGCTGGCTCTCTATGGTGTCCAGCCGCTGCAGGATGAGTTTTTGTTAATGGGGGAGGGGTGGCAGTAGTTGATGTCAGCTGACGGGGGCATCGGCGATTAAATGGCCGAGAGGCTGGAGGCTGAAGGGGACCCGCTGCACTGGGACCTGGCTGAGAGGCATCCCTTTGATCCTCCTCCTCTTCCAGGACCACCAGTCACCGTATTCTTGTTGTATGTGGTTCAACCTCTGCCGTCGCAGACAGGTGACTAGCTCCTGCATGTTGGGTCCTATGGGTGGACCAGCAGGAGTACCTATATGGAGGAAAGGAAAAAGAAAAAAGACAAATTATAAATAATGCTCTGAGGAAACAATTGTTTTAAATTAGTGGGTGGCACATTAGCACTACATTGTATCTCCCCTAGGGCCATTGGATTATGATTTGATTAGGAGAGTCACAAGGCCAATTTTGTTTTACCCAAACATACCTTGATTAAAATCACTGACTGTGTGGCAGAAAAGTATCATGGCAGAATAACACTGGATTAAAAAACATTGATTTGTTTTTTTCTTCTAAAGGCTTTTCAAGTAACTATAAACAGACACTTTGAGGGGAAAAATACGGTATCCCTCCCCCTTAATGAGTACCCCATTATGCACTATGGAGTACAAGTTGTGTGTTGTGCTAAAATAATGATGCTCATTGCTAGCCAGTGCATCGGATATTTTGCTACTGTCTGCAGCTGGCGCAGCTGTAGTTGACAATTATCTATTTTTAAATCCAATGGCCCTGCTCTTCTCCAAATGCATTTCTCTTTGTACCATGACTCCAAAGATACAGATGAATAATTAATAAGATACTATGTCGCACACCTCACATATTAAATGTGGATATTATACTGTCTGCCGTAAGTAGATATTGGGTAAAATGATTGACTGCACTACAGGGAAAGGAATGGGCTATGTAGATTGTATTTGGCATTTTCATCACAGTGTATCCTATATGCCAAACTTGACAGAAAATCATGCACTTACTCCTACTTTACTCACTGGCCTCCCCCATGACCACATATTATTTCCACCAAATTAGTAAGTATGCACAGGAAACTTGACTTACTCTCCTGCAGGGTAGAGTAGAGGGATTAGGCAGATAAGGTAGAGCGTTTGTTATAGAACAGAGGGGTTACTATAGTGATTATCCATTCATCATCTTTGGCTTATTAGGTCACTGTACTAGTCAACAGAAGTCAAATGAGATAAATCTGAACAGTAAATCTGTTATTTGAAACCATGAAATATATTCTGTAATCACTTCACATAGTTATAAAATAAAATGTGGTAGATGCCATGAATGGATATTCAATTTTTTGGGTAGGCTGGGATGGAAGAACTTAGGAAAAAATAAAGGGATGAAGTACTAAGAGGTGATTGAGTGGGCGAAGGGAAACACACGTTGTGTGTTTGGTTTGTAATTCATTGAAAACTTGGTGAATGCTGCATTAACTGAGGCAGACGGACATTGTACAGCCAACACTACAGTCAAAAATTGAACCATACTGCACTTCAGTCATAAGTGGCAAAATGCCATGGGTAGGCAGGGGTGATGAATGGTGGGCGGGATGCATCTGGCTCACTTAAAAATACAGTGAGTCAGGGGAGTAAAACAGAAAATAAAGAATACCCCCACTTCGAACCATAGCTTTGCTAACCCTACATAAACAGAGTAAGAGAAGTAGGTGAGCAGCATTCCCCTTTCCATGAGAAGAGCTGCTTTGCTTATTTATCTGAACAATTCATTCATCCTTTCCTTCTAATTCACCCATAGCCACCATAATTAACCTTTACTTTCTCTCATACAGCCTCTCACCAAGATTTCCAGTACATTATCCATCCATTCAATATCCACCTTTTCTTGCAACCATCCTTTTGCCCATCCATCCCACACACCTTTCACTCACCCACCCTTCACTTATATACTATTTTCTTTTCTTTTATCCTTCTGCTTCTTTCATGTTTCCCTCAGGCCATCAATGCTCATTATGTGAGCGTTTAGTGAGTTGCTGATAGAAGAGGCCATAATAACTCAACCACTGCTGCAGCTGGTAGAGCTGGGTGTTCACGGTCCCGAGTTGACAACACCCTGGTACCAGCTAGCTAGTGTGATAGTAATTATCAATGAGCATGCAATTATGTGACTTACCAGTGCCCATCCCTGCCGCTGCTTCTCCCCCTCCAACTGACTCTTCTTATACCAGGGCACTGGAGCTAGCATCACTGGCGGTCTGTGTGGCTAGAAAAAAACACTATACTTATTTTTGAAACCAGATACACTGTCCCTTAATTTTTCAATTTAAAAATACAACCGCAATACATTACTATAGTTTGGTTAGCACCGCAGTATCTTCTAACAAAAATATCACTCTGGGTATTTGGTTGGTTCACAATGTTAGACAAGCAAGCCATGGAATAATTGTCAATGAAAGACATATGGTGTTGGTGGAAAACACAATGAGAGTGGGACCTCATAATTTTATTCCAACCATGCTGCACAGTCAGGGAAAACTGCTAGCATACTGTATAATTGAATGAGACAGCACACAACATTGAGGGGGTGTCCATGACCATGGACACTCTCTTATGAACTCAACTGTTAGAGCATGAGCAGGTAAAAGAAAGCCTTCTCAACAAACATAAATGGTGAATATTATTAATACTACTAGCTTACTTGGACCTGCAATATTCATGGTAGACATTAGAGCACCAATATGTGTTATTCTTTGTCTTACTCTTACAGTGCCACAAGATATATAGCAGAGAGGGAAAGATTGCCAGCAAAGAAGAAGATAAGTGAACTAAAGACTAGAGACCAGAAAAAGTCAGCTACCAAAAAAGAAAACCATTCAGAGTTAAAAAGTGGGTTCGCCAGGTGGAAGGAAGATGGCAGGTAAGGGTGTCAGAGAAACTGTATTTCTCACCAGCAACACCAGCCTTCAGGCAACAACTCCCACCCTGGAACCCAGCACAAACATTCTAATGCCCAAAGATTCTACCCTAAGCCCACAACAATCATAAAGCCCAACATAAGGGAAATAATATTAATCATAAATATTAGGACTTACTGGGGTTAGCAGAGCCCTCGACAGTGGTGCTGGTGGTCAGCGCCTCCTGCTGATCATCTACAGTCGGACCATCTACAACATCCCTCTTCTTGCTCTTGGGTGCTAATGTTAGAAATGAAGAAGGTAAAAAAACACAGGTTAGTGATTCAGTTAATCGCCACAAAATTATCATGACAGGCAAATGCAGTCACATAATTGTACTTCTCTCAAACTGATCACATATAGTACTAGATTCAAGTCTATGGACTATTGTTGAGTTGCCCATACTAATTCTAAAATCCTTATTCTAAAATTACTTAACAAAAACTACATTTTGCTTTAATGCATTGCAGTGAATGATCTTTGATTCGATTCTCATTTCTCAACTCTTCTGATGGACCAACTCAGTCTCCCTTTTTGCAATGCATAGATGCATACTACACAGCTCTGTGAAATAGCTTGAAACTGTACGAGCTACGTAAACAAAGTTAGAGAGAGAACATGCTACTCACTGATATCACTGATTCACTAGATTGAAAGGAGGACAGTCTACAATGGCTTCTTAATTAATCAGCCAAAGTGAGCGCCAATGATGAGTAAGATTAGCTAGCGCTGAGCACCTGCCTAGCAGAAACTAGAAACTGGATCACATAATAATATTCCAATGTAAATTAAACGTAACTTACCTCTGAGCGTGAGCAGCTTGCAATTCAGAATTTTTTTAAAGCATTGTAGAATACAAACACAACAAATAATTAATACTCACTGAGCCCCAGAATCTTGATGCCTGTCAGGTAGAGCAGGTTCTGTTCCCGATCTAAGATATCTGCCCAGCTGTGTGTCAGCTGCTGAACGGTGCGCCGAACCTGGCTTGTGCACCGCACACACAGCGTACCCTCCTCCAGCGTGGCCGACGTGCCTGCAAGGAGTATCCGCTGCCGGGCCTGCCACCTGCTGCCAACATGGAGCAGAGGTAGTGCTGCTCAAAAACACACTAGTGCTGCCACCTCCTCCTCCCTAAAGATCGCACGGGGCTACACACCTTGGCGACAGCATGCTTGATTTCCAACACTGCCAGGGCGTGTTCGCCCTCTCTGGGTTTACTAATCTTTAGGATCAGAACATGAATTTTAGAGGTTGAGCGAAGGGTTTAAGTTGGAGTCTAGTTAGTGGAAATAACTCTAATCCAATCCAATCCAAAAATCTTTATTTCGGCCAATTAGGCCATAAAAGATGCATAAAAAGACATACAGACATTTAAAATTCAAACATACAAGTATCAGCATTTCAATACATTTAAAAACAAGTATATAAAATGCATAAGAGGAACAAACAACTACATTCCATGTCATTGAGGATGGAATAGACAGTGTGATGGGAGACATTATCAGCGGGAGCCAGAGGTTGCAATGACACAGTGGTGAAGGCATTCATCCTATAATGGTTTTGCCTTAATCAACTTGGACCTAATACGCCACATGGCCAAGAGATATTTTGCGACTGCGAAAACAATGTGGGGGGAGGAATCAGTTTTCAGTATTCTGAAAGATGTTGCACAGTTCCTTATTGCCATATTCCTACATAGGGGGACCAGCCAATATTTCCTGGGCGACTTGTAGGTAGGGCAAAAAAACAGAACATGGATTTCCTCCTCATCACAGGAATTACAGCCAGGGCATATTTTATCCCCTCCATTGGTCCATTTACTAGTGAAGGATTTGATAGGTAGGGTGCCAAACCGCCACTGTATAAATAGCTTCCTTGCCATGATCGGGTAAATAAAATCCATAAAAGTTTCAAACTTATAAGAATTTTTGGATTCAGTAAAACAATGAGTTAAAGTGCCGATGCTGGGTGCAGTCATGTGAGAGACAAGGTTTTGTTCCTTGTAAGCTTCCACAAGTCTTTTCCGAGGGACCCTATTACAGCCTGTTTCTGGGGCCACCCACAGCTCATTAAAACCAAGCCGGAACAATTCTTTTTTAACGAAGGCTAACCAAGGAATCTTATCATTGTGATTTAGATTCATAACATGCACAAGATCTTGCCTGTAGTGACTGAGCTCCTTTGTTGACCAAAGTCTGTGCCAAAATCTTAAAGGTTTGGATTCAAGGTCCTCCCTAATGGACGGTAAACCCAAATCAAGACGTAAGGGAAACAGAGGAGTTGCAATTGGGAGGGCCAGAAGACGCCTCATAAAGTTATTTTCAACACGTACCAACTCAGATGCAGCTTGATGTCCCCATAGTTCACTACCGTAAAGTGCAGCTGATTTCGCTTGTGTTTTGTACATCTCAACTGCAGGAGCTATGGGTTTATATGTTGAGGTGTTCGTGGCCTTTAAAATAGCCCCAGAGAGTTGAGAAAGCCTTATTCGCGAACTTGAAATGTGTGGTCCCCAGGATAGGTTCTCTTGTAGGGTTACGCCCAGGTACTGGAATGTTTTAACCCTCTCTAAGACCGTGGAATTTAGGGATGGGTTAGGTCTAGTTGTGGGAGAGGGGTTAAAAACCATGAACTTGGTCTTCCCTGTGTTAATCTCAAGGCCATACTGCCTGCAGAAAAGACCAAATCCGTCTAGGATTCGCTGAATTCCCATGGGTGATTTGGAAAGCAGGAGGGTGTCATCAGCAAACATAATTGCCGGCACCCTCCTGCCTGCCAAGACCGGGGCGTCATTGTCCCTAACGTTAACTAAGTGTAAAATGACACTGTTCACGTATAGACAGAAAAGAGTAGGGGCAAGGACGCAACCCTGCCTAACCCCCCGGGAAACAGGAAACCTTTTTGACAATACTCCACCCCGCCCACATCGTACCTGGGCAAAGTTGCCCTGATGGAGTCTTATTATAGCCTGGAGTAGGTTAGTGGGCACTCCCATCTCCTTCAGGACCTCCCAGAGTTTTTTCTGTGGTACCAAATCGAATGCTGACTTCAGGTCTACGAACACCATGTACAATCTCCCTCCCTCGATGCTCACCGATTTCCAAAAAAGGAGGACGAGGCGGAAGATTTGATCCATGGTGGACGTATTTTTCCTGAAGCCAGCCTGGAGGGGACTTAAAATTTCATTTTCCTCCATCCAGTCCAAGAGTTGGTCCAATAAAAGTCGAGAATAAATCTTTTGGGGGACATCTATGAGGCTGATCGGCCTGTAGTTGGACGGGAGCAGAGGACAGCCCTTCTTGAAGATTGGGACTATCTCTGCCCCCAACCAAGTACAGGGGATCGCCATTCCACCTGCAAGTGAATTGAAAAGAATGTGAATATAAGGCGCCCAAATCTCTGGTTGGGACCTAAAAAGGTCACCTGGTAATTTATCAAGGCCCGGGGCCTTTCCCAACGCTAGACCATCTATTGCGCTGACCACTTCCCCTAGCGTGAACTCCAAGGTGTCTCCAGGAAGGGAAAGGAGTGTTGCAACAACAGCATCAGTATTCTCTAGGGTATCTGCATAAAGTTTACTAAAATGATCTTCCCATATATGTGCTGCTATATTGGGTTCAACTGCAGGTTTGGGTTCCCCTGAGCCAATGGTCACGAGTGACCAGAATCTTCTTAAGTCCTTAGTTGTTAGGGCTGCTGAAAGGTCTTGCCATCTATCCCAGTCCCAGTCTGATCTCGCACGGGCCATTGTGTCCTTATACTGACGCCGCAGAGCGGCCACCCTGGTATGAGCTACGCCCTCTCTGACTGCAGTAATAAGGTCTGATTTGGCCTTTCTGCAATCAGAGCTGTACCAGGTGGAGGTTCTAGTTTTGTACTTGGGCTTTGGCACCTCTGGGTAGAGAACCTCTCCTAGAACTCCACTAGGTCTTCGTGTATAAAAGGTAAAGTTTGATGTAAATCTTGGGAACTGGATTGACTAATTAGTTCATGCAGGGCCTCGAATTTAGGCAGCACCATATCATAGATTTTCCCAATATTTTCTGTTGACTTGGAGAATTTCTGCCATCTCACCCTACGCCTATTAGAGGTTAGTACCAGGTTTCCCCGTTCATCTCTATCCTCAAGTGATTCTGATCCGGGATATACTGGAAAATAGGCCAGGGAGAGTAGGAGAGCATTGTGTTCACTATCTGTGCCGGGGATTATTTTAAAATCCTCTACCTTTGGCCAAAGACTGGTATCTATAAGAATGTAGTCCAGTCGTGACTCATGATTTTTTCTGGTAAATGTACATTTTGAGGGAGTGTCTGAGGGTGTACGTCCGTTGCAAGCTCTTAGCGCAAAGTTAAGGGTTAGTGACATAATTTGGACCGCAAGTGGAGACCAGGATCTGGGATGGGGCGATTGGCACACTGGAATACCCCAGAAGTCATCTTCTGCCGTAAGGGCCCCTTCCCTCAAGCCCTCTAACTCTAATCACTTTGTTCCCGTAAGATTCCTGTACCATGTTGATTTTGTTAAAGGCCACCGATAGCCAATTAGACTTCACTGGGTATAGGTAATACAACCCTGTTTCTTCAGACTGCGAGCTGTGAAACTGAAAGTCCTTGCTCTGGTCCCTGTCACCCTTCTTCTGGTCCAGTTTGGGGACATCTCCTCTGTTTCCTAACAGTGACTTAACATTCTCAAGAATATTGGTGGTGTCTACTTGGATGTATTAGTCTCCAGCAGTGCCCTATTCTCTTTGCAATTGGATCTTCATCCAAAGTATACGTCCCTCCATAGCAAAGGGTGGCTGATGCTTCTACACAGAAGGTGACTCAACCTGGAGCAGAGGGTGGTTGCGGCATCTTCACATACTGCACCTCAACCACAGCAGAGGTGAGCTGCTGGGCACGATTGGAGGTAGTACTTTGGTGCAACAGGGCCACATTTTTTATTTTGTATATATCTGGGTTAAGGTGCCCACTGACTCTCTGATCATCATTTTGTTTTCCACTGGAACTCATTACAACAGTCAAAGGAGCAATGCTGATCAGAGTTTAAACTGCTAGATGAGCAGTTTCTTTAGCTTCTTCCAAACAAATTATTTTTCAGATTCAAAGTCAGAGCATACATTTATTCAATCAAATTTACTAATGATACATACAGAGAAAAAGGCCAAGTGTTACAAACGCGAGAGTAAGACAGCAAGACAGCATGCTGTTAAAGTTACTCAGACACATTAAAACCCAGGGCCACACTTTCATTAACGCGATCCAGTGTGGATGATAAATGCATCTACATAAATTCAATAAGATTCAGAGCTACTGTATTATTTTGAAGCTTTGAGGGGTAATCTAATTTACTCAACAATACATTAACTAATGTGTATCCTTAACAAAGAGTTTCAGAGTTTAAATTGTATTTTCGCAATTTATACAGGTGTCAATTGCTTTGATGTCACTTTTGCTGAAACCACTTCAGCGGACCTATTTCCTGTGAGGCGAAAGAACACAGACTGTTCTTTATTCCCCTCTGTAAGGTTTGTACTGAGACATACAGAAATTGGGCTACCACTGTGAACATTACAAGTGAGGATTCTTCGGTGTGTATCATAATAATTTAAAGAGTGGTGTGAACTGATGGTATCAATAAGCATCTGTGTGCCATCAGTATGGAGCGAGAGGAAAGCAGAAGATTTAGAATAGCTTACAAGATGTAGAACTGACAGAGTTTTGGAATTGGATATTCCATTCTAGCAGTTCCTTGTACATTTGGGCACAAAGGCAATGTGGGTAGTGTAGTAGGTGCAACTTAAACTCAGTGAATAACACACTGGGCATCGTAACAGAATTTTTAAAGTGGTGAGAGAAGCAGAGCCCCCAGAGCAGAGGTTATATCTGGTTAAATCATTATTAGAAACTATGGGCCAGATGTAGGTCTCCCAATACCGGCCGGTAACGTACGAAATTACCGAATTTCGGCCGTTACCGACCGGTATTCGGCATCTGAGATGTAGGGGCCATATTTAAGGATTCGGTAATTTACCGAATCAGTAATTTAAGGAATCAGTAAATTACCGAATTCTTAAAATACCGATTCGGTAAATTACCGAATCCTTCATGTAGGGAGCACTCAAGTGAGTGCATTTGTCATTTAAGGATTCGTTATTTACCACCAACTACAAGTTGGTGGTAAATACCGAATACCTTTAAAAAAGCAATTCTATGCTTAAGTGCCATGTGGCAGACATACATGCCCTTAGGGCATGTATGTCTGCCACATGTGCACCCATGCACTATTCAGGGGTGCAACAGGGTGTCAATGTGACACCCTGCCACCCTTGTAAATGGTCACCCTATTACCGATTCGGTAAATATCGAATCGGTATTTACCGATTCGGTATTTACCGAATCGGTAATTCCCATTCATTCCTATGGGCCTCCAGGCCCAGGGGAATGAATGGGAATTACCGATTCGGTAAATACCGAATCGGTAATACCCAATATGACCGAGTCGGTAAAATGTACCGAATCTTCATCTACATCCCATTTACCGATTCTGAAATGCCGAATCGGTAAAATTCGGTATTTTAGAATTGGTAAATGGGAGTTACCTACATCTGGCCCATAGTGCCTTATTACAATGCTGGTCATATCTTTGCAGGATTGGAACCAGCCGACAGGTAGTCGGTGGTCCCGCCTGCCAACTTATCATTTGACTGCTGTGTAGGTGGTCAGAAACATGCCTTTTGCCACTGAGGCTTGTAGAGCAGCCTGAAAAAGGGCTACAGCACAAGCCCCAGTGGCAAAAGGCATGTTTGCAAACACCCCTGCACCGTGTGCCAGGCACCATATGGTGCCTGGCACTGGGTAAATGGGTATTTGGAGGGCACCACATGTGCCCCCCAGGCTAATAGTGGAGGCCCAGGGGAGCACCAAAGTCCCTTTCCATCTGCCTTTTTATTTTGTCAGACCACCATGAAAAGGCAGAGGGAAATGGACATCGTAATCCCGATGGTGGTGCCAGCGCAGGCAAAGCTGACATTAAGGGATTACTAGACTGACAGCCTCCCCGACGGGATCCCCGCAGGTAGCAGGTTCCTAAAAAGAGGTCTTTCACGCCGCAGATACGGCTACACTGCACTGCTCATGGGTAGCTGCTTCCTAAAAAGAGATCTCTCACACTTCTGTTGTCTGCAAGTTACTTGCTTCTAGTAAATAAGCCTCTCCAGGACCTTCAGGGACTTTGCTCTCCCACTCCTGCACCGAAGGGGCCTGGTGATTGATCCTGATGGGTACCGTTGCTTGCACAGATCAATAACCGTATCACATGTAGTAGGCCCACAGGGACTCTGGCGGCCTACATCTTATACCTACATATAATTATTACACTAGGGTTCAGAAAGATTACCATAATCCCGTTCATAGGTGCGTAGGCATTCTTGTGCCTACATAGTCTGATTGTTTCTGAGGTATTTATGGTGATATTTTGTGATTTCTGTACTAATGGTGATATTTGGAGATTTCTGTGTTTTTTCGTCTAACCAAACTGCTGCATTTCATGCACTAATGATCTAATGTATGATGTTGTTGCTGTGAATAGTACAGGATAATGATTACTATTTCAGTTGTTGCATAGTATGCACAGTATTTATGATTCATGCCGTGCTGGTCAAATGTACGCTATATGTTTTCTTTAATTCTGTGTGGAGTCACTTTTGTTGTGTTTTCATTGTGTTGCCATGTGAGTGTGTTGGACAAATGCTTTACACATTGCCTCTAATGATAAGCCTGACTGCTCTCCTCTGTGACAAGCTACTAGAGGGTGAGCACAGGTTATCTTTGGTGTGTAGCTTACTTGCCCTGACAAGAGTGGTGGGTTCTGCCTGGCTGAGGTGTATTCCCAAGCCAACCAGAAACCCCATTTCTAACATTCGTGATCAGCGGTAAGGATACAACTTGAATTCTCGTGATACCACAGTAACTTGTTGTTGCACGCAAAATCTGCATTTAGGCCATTAAATGTTTTGTCTACTCCTGTTCTGTCACTTTGGTCATTTTTATTGTTTACTCTTACTTAAGCTTGGGACTCTTGTTGTTTGCACCAGTAGTTAGGGCCTTGCCAAAATGGCATCTAGCTTTGACCTAGATGACCTGTGGTGTTACCGTTTTATGAAGTTGAAGGTGTTCTGCAGGGAGAAGGGACTGGCTGTGAGGGAGACATCCACTCTGTGGGACCTTGAAGTGGCACCCTGGGGGAAAGCATCAACAGAAAAACCAGGAGGGTGGTGGTTTTAAGGAACACTCTCAGGATGACCCTGAGACTCCCAATCCACAACCCTAGAGGTCTGAGGCCTTGAAGAGTTATTTATTTATTAATGCGATTTTCTATAGCGCGAACGTTACCCGAAGGTGTCAGAGCGCTTTACATAAGCACCAGTTGAAAAACATAAGGACTTAGGATTACATGCGTTACAAAGAGGATACACACGGAAAAAATTGCAAATGTACAAGATGTAAAGTCACACAAGGAGGAGATACAAGTGGATATACTCTAAGAGTCACATATGAATGAAGATAGTATAAAGGTCTACTGCATATACTAGTGATTAGAGTTATCTCTATATACATAGGGAAGGGATACGAGTGGATATACTCTAAGAGTCACATAGAAATGGAAGAGAGCACAACGGTCTACTGCATATACTAGTGATTAGAGTTATCTCTATATACATAGGGAAGGTATATGACTGGGTATACTCTAAGAGTCACATAGGAACGGTAGATGGTACAAAGGTCTACTGAATATACTAGTGATTAGAGTTTTCCCTATATACATGTATATACACACATAGTAGATTTCCTCAGGCAGAGTTCCCTTAAGTGGGGTCGTAGGGGGGACGTGGTCACAATACCAAGGGAGGGTGGGAGGGAATCAAGGGTAAGAAGAGAAGGCAAGGCAGAAAAGGGAAGAAACATTTGAGGAACATCAAGGGGGAAATGAGGGAAAAGGGTAAAAGACGAGGGAATGGACAAGACGACAGGCCGGGGACTAGAGAAAAACGGCAGAGAACAGCAGCAAAATGGTGGGCAGGACAGAAGGAAAAGTAAAGAAGTCCATGAGAGTCTGTGGTCCATAAATGCAGTGCCTCAAGTGATACCCGTATCGGGGTCTGTAATTATGATCATCCGACTCTCCGATGCGTCTTATAGGAGTGCCCCTGGCCAAAATGAAGGTGCCCTGTCTGGCCTGATTCCTGCTTGTAGTTGTGCACTCTGGTGCTACATGGAGTCGAGCTCACCGTGTGTGGTCTCGGACATTTTGGAATCAGGCAGACCTCGTGTCATCTGCCTTTGAGCCTCTGGTGTCCCCCCTTGTAGTGCTTTGTCAATCCTCAGGGTGACCACTGGCGCTGGCTTCTTGCTGTGCGTGACCTCCGCTTCAATCTGTCAGTATTCAGCCCAGTATTCAGCCCAAGGGTGCCTTTGTTGCGATGTCAGCCGCCGCCCGCCATCTTAAAGTCAGGCATTGTGTGGGGGCACTGCTCCGGTGTCCCGGGCCGCCCTGCAGCTGCCCTCCAAGACTGGCTCACCGCTACAGCTGGTGTGCGCTCCGTTTCAGCACCCGACGGGCGTTCTCTTTCCAGATCTCAACGGAGGATCGCCGCAGCCCGCCAGTGCACTCCCAGATTGCACGCGCGTCGGGTCCACTGTGGCTATTCTCTGCCGTTGCTGCCAAGATGGCGGTGTGACAGCCACCTTTGGAAATGCCAGTAAGATGAGGGGGGGGTTGCGGTACCAGCGATGCGTCCGTGTTCTGGCCCCCAGTAGCTGCCTCAAACGTTCACTGGAGTGGGGAGATTTGGCACCGTGCAGCAGCATCCCCGCCCACCCTCGGTCTCAACCACGGCTCTCAGGGTTTGCGGGGTTGGCGTGGAAGATCGGCATGGAGTAGGTAGCTATTTCCCCTGCCGCCGCCCTGGGCCGCCGTCTGGTGCCCCCGGTCCGGGAGTGCGCCCCTCACGAAACGGAGCTTGACCGCACTGGAGTCGGGGCATAGTTCTGGATACCGCCATCTTGTTGCCGGACACCGGGAGGGCTCTTCTGCGATAATCCTCATCAACTCTGCGGCTTTCCGTGATTACAGCGTCCCTCTAGGCGCAGCTTGAGTTCCGACTTCGGTTTAGTCGGCTCGGAGCTCGGATTGACGATGTGACACCGTCTCTTGTGCTGCCCGAACGCGGAGCTACCAGCAGAGCGCGTCTGGGCAGCACCTCCTCCCTCAGATAAATTTGAAGAGTTTGAAGAGGAGGGAGAAAATAACTGGGCAGGGACTCCAATTGAGAGAGAGAGGACCCCATAGATAGGGAGTCCCTTTCTGGGTCTATCACCAGGAGCAGTTTCACCTTCCACACCCTGTACCGTGAGGAACTCAAGGATCGATAGGCTGAGAGGTTACAGCTGGCCCAATAGGCTGTAGAGGAGAAGAGAGGAGAAGATAGGAGAGGAGAGGCGAGATGGGGAGGCTGAATGAGCCTTAGCTGAGGAGAAGATGGGGAATGCTGACAGGGCCTTCACCAAGGAAAAGCTTGCTCTTGAGGAAAGGAAATCGGCCCATGAGCATAGTTTGAGAGTTCTAGACTTACCAGCTCTGCTGGTAGAGTCCAGTGGTGGCAGCAATATTAAATCTAGTGTTCAAAACACCACCCACAGACCCACAGATGTGGTGCCCAGCTTCAAGTGGAGAAGGGAGAAAAACCAAAGGTGGTGATGGACGGAGCGTTGACAATACAAACACTCACCCCCAGTCAACTGATCTGGGTTTAATCCATCACCGTTCTTTAGCTCACTCGGCCACCCCAGTTCAGACATGGCCATATGCAAATCAGTCTGACCCTGTGCCTCATGGGAAGAGTCCAGCCCAAACTGCCAAGCCATGTCTTCCCTGGACCGGAATCAAGCTTCCCAGGACCGGTTTCTGGCATTACAGACGTCTTCAGCCGGGATTGCTTGACTCCAGCAAACAAAGAACGGTGATGGATTAAACCCAGATCTGTTGACTGGCTGTGAGTGTTTGATTGGTTCAGATGCTCCGTCCATCACCACCCCCTTTTGTACCACGTCAAGTGGATGGCATACATCAATGGTTGCAGGAGTATGAGAGAGCCCTGGCAGTGCGCAGGATCCCTAAGGATGATTGGCGAACTGGCCTGGCGAGTTTTATTCCTGAGAATGGGGGATACCCTACTGGCCCTGGAAGGGAGTGACAGGCAGAGCAACACCACCATTTAGGAGACAGTGAGAAGGGAGTATGGTTCCACCCCTGTAGAGTATAGGTTGAGGTTCAAGGGCAGCAGGAAACTGTCTCATCAGTCTTGGGAGGAATTTGTGGAGGATTTGTGCAAGCACTGGATAGATGGGTAAAAGGTAGCACAGTAAACAATTTTGAAGGGCTGTACAATCTCAGTGTCAGAGAGTGTCCATTGTTGTTTTCCAGGGCTATGCCAACACCTGTTGGAGTGTACGTTCTCTGACCCAGGGAACTTGTAAAGGAGGTAGACCTCTGGGTTGGTACCAGAGGGTCTGGAAAGGCATTTGGGATTGATCCTAAAGGGAGTGGCTCAGGTTATATTCAACCGAGGGCGTGGGAGGTTTATAGTAGTACAGACAGTTCTCAGTGTCATGGGGTGGGTTGAGGGGCCCATGTCCCTTCTCAGAGTAGGAGGAGAGGTAGGGGTGGGCAAAGTCCCAGGGTATCCTATACCCAGCCCCAGAGCCTGGAGAATAGCTTGAGGGGACCCCAGGAAAGAAATCCAGGCTGTACCAGGAGACTATCCACTGAGGAGGGCCCAATAGTGTCACAAAAACTTGGGGATTGGAGCCGACTGATATCAGCGTCCAACTAGTTCTAGTATTCATTGTGTTGCAGTGTGAGTGTGTTGCACAAACGCTTTACAGATTGCCTCTGATGATAAGTCTGCCTGCTCTGGGCCAGCTACCTGAGGGTGAACACAGGTTATCTTTGGTGTGTAACTTACTTGCCCTGACTAGAGTGGTGAGTTCTGCCTGGCTTGGGTGCATACCCTAGCCAATCAGATATCCCATTTCTAACACCCTCTTTTTAGATTATATAGGTTCATTTATTTAGGTGTGTGTTTTACATACAATGTCGTTATTCATCACAACATGATAACTTAGCTTGCTTAAATATATTCATGGGTATTTTTTACAGTTAGTATTGCTTTTCAAGTTATTGTTTTAAAAAATGAATACGTCTTAATAGAAATTGATATCTTGATTTCTCAGTTATTGTTTTTAAATAAGAAGCAAAGTTCCACAGAATAGAAGTAGGTGAATGCTTGAGGAGCTTTACTATTAATTGTTTATTTTGTAAATGTTTATCAATGATCAGATAGGCCATATGAACTGGAACAAAGTATTATTAGTATGAGTAATTAGTAACTTAAGTCCAGCGATCCCAGACTTTGCGTTGTGCTGCAGCCATACATACCTTTCCTTGTTGAAGGCTACAGAGAAAACACATTGAGTCCTCTGCTCAGCTTATCTGCTGACTTGAGGACCGTCTTTGATACACAGCTAGGAACAGCAGCTTCTGGTTCTTTACTGAATATTTCTTCCATAGTTCATAAAGGTTGAAGGGCTGAACCATCTATGAAACTTGAGTAGACCCCTTTTGGTGCCAGGTGTAGCTTAGTTAGCCTAGTGAAAGGAGGGTTTGGGGATATTGATGTAAAGAAGCCCTAAAATACTGTCATAATATTACAGTATTTTCTATTCTGCCATCTGACAAGTATCATTCTCATTATCTTATTTATTTTCATAGCTACTATTCATATTATGTGCACTAGAATAGGATTTTGATTTAATAGGTCTTAAAAATATATTCCTAGCTTCCTAGTGTTCTTGATTGTGAAAGGAGGTTTAGTTCCATTAACTATTCTTGTGAGGTCTTACAGGACTGATTCCTACCTAAAACACACCTCACTCAATTAATGTTCAGTGGATTGCAGGGTGCCTGCCGTGCACCAGGTTCTCTTCCTCATGATGCTACACTGAATAAGTCCTTAGTGCCAGAGGCTGTAGAAAATTCATTTCTGGTCCGTGTTGTGGAGAGAAGTCCAGAAAACTGTTGGGTGTGACCCTCTCTGCAAGGTCATCCCCAGATTTTTGTATTCATCCTCCTGCTTTCTGAACTCTTTTTTGTTTGCTTTTCTGACTGTGCACTTTCCCACTGATAACCATTGCTAACATGCTTGTGCTCGCTCCCTTAAACTTATTGTGCCTTTTAAACATGTATCAGGTCTATCACTGTAGCCTGTATGTGCAGTTTTAATATGCCATTTCGACCTAGTAAAACAAACCTCCTGCCAGACCTAAACATTCCTTTTTAATGCATATACGTCATCCCAAAAGGCAGGGTATAGTGTATTTAAAACCCTGGACATGTACCCCTATGATTTACCTGTCCGGATAGTGAAAAACACTTACATTTGTTTATTTAATACTTCAAGGACTATCCTTCCCATTGGATAACATTGTGATGCCTCATTACATCTAATTAGTGATAACTTTTGATTGGGAAAAGGTGGGAGAGTCATGTTTAGTGTCTAATGAATTTTAATTTCAAAACTCTCTAATGATAAAGTTGGATTTTTGTCAGAAGTCAGAGTGACAATTCTGAAAAAGCCACTTTTAGAAAGTAAACTCAAGGAGATCATGAATGGAGTGCTGACATTTTGCAGACACTCACCCCCAGTCAAAGATCTGGGTTGAATCCATCATCGTCCTTTAGCTCACTTTGCCACCCCAGTTCAGACCCAGCTATATGCATATCAGTTTTGACCCTGTGCCTCACTGGAACAGGCCAGCCCGAACTGCCAAGCTCGGTCTTGGCAGGGTATGCCCAGACATCGGTCCCTTGCTCACTTTACCAATGGATGCAAGCTAGCCTGGCTGGGTCTGAACTGTGGTGGCGAAGTGAGCTAAAGAACGATGATGGATTCAGCCCAAATCTTTGACTGGGATAGAGTTGTGTATTTCTCTCAGACAGCATCAAAATAGAAGGTCTGGGGGTTGGAAAAATGGGCCATCTCTGGCAGATGAGAGGGCGAGCTAGCACCTACAACAATTGCATCCCAAAGGGACAACTCCAGAATATGCACAAAGGATTTCACACTAGTCTATTGTGACACCAGACCGACATTCCAGACACCTCTGTTGGGGGAACTCTAGAAGCTTCTCCCACTTCAAAGTGGGCAACCGATAAAAAAGTGAGAACCTTGTACCCACTCTTCAGATCACTTCAGGGCCTCTGGAAGGCTCAGAGAAAGGACTGCTCTGCTACCTTGCTGCTCTGTTGCAAGAAGGACTGTACAGCTGCTCTGATGCCCTGCTGCTGCTCTGCCTGAGAGATGGACTGCTATGCTGCCCTGATGCCTGCAGAAGAAGAACAGAATCTATGCATTGAACCCAGGGCCACCAGAGTGACTCCAAGAGCTAGCTGGCTGGCCTACTGTTCTGATCTACAGGGACACAACAGACTCCTCCGCGCCCACGCAACTTGATGTATCTCGGCGCAGAATGACGCTATTTGGTGCCTTCTAAAGCACTGACCCAGAGCAATCCATTTCGACACCAACATCCAGTTCGGCCCTCTTGACTGAGCGCAACTCATCATGAAGCATGTCATTGCAGCACCAGTGGCTTAATAGAACTTTTTGCACTGAGTCGCACCTTAACGCCTGCATTGCAGCTCCTTATCGGTCGCCTCACCGACACAGCACGATGCATCTCAACACAGGACCTCGCACCACAAGCTCCAGTTGATGGCTCCTTGATGCCCGTGCACGCCAACGCAAGGTCTTTGCATCTCAATGCCCAGGATACAAGGAGGCAGATTTATCATAGTGTTGCATTGCCCTTGCATCAGATTTGCCAAGCAACGCAAGGCCACCTTGCATGACACTGCGGTGGTCGGTAAATCTCAAGTAATACACGACAGCAGATGCCGCTGCCTTGCATTACTCTGCACCAGAGAAGCATTCCATGGATGGAGCATGGGTGTTACCACACATCCTCCCATGGATTTTGGTGCATTCCCAGGTTTACCACGAGTGGTAGACATGGGAATTGTCAAAATACTAAGCCTTCCCACAGGAGGCGTAAAGATGAGAAATATGTTTATTCATCCTAATTTTTTCTCTTTCTACCTGCACTGCATTCTGAAGCACACGTAGAAAGAGGAAAAAGCCCCAAAGGAACTTTTTTGTGCAGGAAGGTGTACCTTCCTGCTTGAAAACAACCTGGCCTACAAGGTAGTCCCCCTTACACCTCGGAGCAAGGGTGCCTGTGTTGGCGCAAGGCAGCACATTATGCACCAAGGCAAAAACAGGACAGAAATGCACAATATAAAGTTAAATACGGCGCAATTCAGCCCCTTCATCAGCAAGGTGCCTTACTGCATTGCATTGCCAGAAAGTTTGATAAATCTGAGCCAAGGAACTTTTAACAGTGCACTGAACTCAGTCCTGTATCCAGCCCGTGTTCCATTGTGGGCAGCCTGAACTTGTGACTTTTACACGGTCTCCCATGGGCAGTTAGTCATGAGTGGTGCTTTGTGCTTTTAGGCGCTAATCTTACATTAAATCTTTAAAATTTCATATCTCTAGTTGTATTGATTGAATGTTTATTGTTTGGGTGTTAAATCATCTATTACATTTTACTCTATTTTTTCTAAATTGCTATGGGATTTTACTTGTGTTGTGTTTTCACTCTATCACTGTTTATTTGCTGCATACATACTTTATATATTGCCTCTAAGTTAAGCCTGACAGCTTTGTGGCAAGCTTCCAGAGGGTTTGGCACAGGTCAATTTCATGACTTTATGTGGTTCACCCTGACAAGGATTGTGGCTGTTACTAAAGTAGGGTTCCGCCCCCCTCAGCCAACAACGCAATTTCTCCCAAAGATGTATCACTGTAGTTTGTAAACAACAATTTTAATTTGACTAGGTAGATTTGTGAAGGTGAGCAAGACTCTATTAAAGTTGGTCTGAGTTATATGAAACGAGGAGGGGCTTATGTTATGGTACATAAGCAAATAATTGTTTGGGATAGGGTAGTCAATCTGGATTCAATAATAGTAATGTTTGTTTTTTATTGAGCCCACATCTGAAATTATTGCAGTCACTTGAAAGACAGCTTCAGCAATTTGAGCATTATAATATAAAGCCTTGCTGCCGTCACGGAGTGGATGACCACCAACTGCCTCCAGCTGAAGGTTAATTAAAACGGAGGTGCTGCTGGTGAGGAAGGATAGGAGTCTCAGGAGCGAGCAATGGTGGCCAACTGTTCTCGGTAGTGCTCCCACCCATAAATTGGTGGTTAAGAACCTGGGGGTATGGATGGATTCTACCCTCAGCTTCCTATCACACTAAGAAAGTCACCCGCACCTGTTTCGGTCTTCTTCTAGGACTTAGGCCCTTGTTGAGGTTCCTTGATCCCACCACTCTGACTGCCCAATCAGCCATTCTATCTAGATTAGATGATGCTAGTTCGCTCCTTCTACGGGCTAATCAAGCAAAGGTTATGCTCTTGCAGCGTGTCCAAAATGCTGGCGCCATAGCCCTGCTGGGGCTTACGCGTAGCCAACTCTACCGGTGCTATCAGGCGCCTACACTGGTTACCCATGGCCAAGCGGATCAAATTGAAGACCCTTTGTCTGTCTTTTAAGATCTTGAAGCTTGCTTCTCCCAGCCTTTTGGCTAATCTGCAGGTACCTTATGTTCCGACTTGCCAACTGTGTTCCCTTGGACAACACTTGGTTATAGTTCCCCAAGTGAAGCATCTCCGGGCCGGGGGACGACCCTTCCACTGTTTAGCAGCCAAGCTATGGAACTCCCTGCCCTTCCAGATTAGTAGCTTGGACCACTTGCTGGATTTCAGGAAAGCCAATAAAAAAAAGGTCCCCTCTGTCTAGCCCTTCCCCGCCCCTTTGTGCTCTGTTTCTTGCGCCTACCTGTTCAGTCTCTTAGTCTCCCTGGTTTTCTGCTGTCAGCGCCGGGATGCCGCTTCGCTGAGGCAGCTGCGCGCTATATAAACTCAGGTAACATAACATCAAAAAAGAGAACCCACCCAGTATTCGATCCCAGTGTAGCTGTACATGTTATTGAATTAACAACAAATCTCTTTAGAAGGAGAGCAGGTGCCACAAAAAGGGTGGTGTATGGCTTACAATAAACTTCAGGTTTGCTGTGATTAAAGGTACAGCTTTTGACCTTACCCTGATTGTGAGACAATTTGGTTTATGGTATGGTGTGTTTGTGCAACCTAGCCGTGTAATGAACTCACAAACTGTCTTGGGTCCAGTCAGGATCATTTGTAAAACCTATAGTTCAATCCTGGGTAGTTGTGGCTTTGAGCAGTCAACCTTAGACAAAGGAACAAGTTTAAAGGATTTATGATTACCAAGACAACAAAAGAAGAAAGTTATGCAACACAAAAGAAATACAACACCAATTTATAAAAATAGATCTTATTTTAATGAATTGTTAAATACCAAAATGCACAAAATCCCCCAGAGGGTTTCAAAGATATTGTGGTCAATGGGAGACTTCCTGGGCTTACTCCTCCGTCCACGAGATTGGTGGAGCAACTTAGGCTACAGGAGTCGACATCTCTCACAGTTCTCTCTGATCCAGCAGACAAAATTCAGTTGCCACTGGACTGCTAGTTTCTGGGAACAGTGAAACCAGCATCATCGCTTGGTGAAGGCTAGGCACCACCTAGGGTGACCTAACTGCACCATGATGGCTCTCCCAGGTCCAGCTGACTTGGTGCAACTTTTGAGCATTAGGACTTGGGGTCCCAGGCTCCAGGTCGGCGGTCAGTGGCAATCAAGCGATTGTAGCTACTGACTTGCAAAAATGGTTTCTTCAGCTTTTGAGGCCCTGGTGCTGTAACAGGAAGTCAGCCAACTTTCTCTTGGAGTTAACCTCTTCTGCCTGGGACTCAGTAGTGACTTTTCCATGGGCAAGGCACTACACGCACAGTCTTCTCTTTGCTAGCCCAAGGATCAGAAGGTGCAGCCCAGTAGTGGGTGCAGTCACTCATTAAGTTCACTCTCCCGTCCACAAAGGATCTGCGGTCTGGGTGCCAGGAGTGCCATATTTATGCCCAAATAGTGCCCTCTGGAGATGTGGTGGTTACTAGCCAATGGGATACCGGGTCCTTTCCTACCTGCTGACAAATTCCTGTAAAATGTGGCATCTATTTATCCCAGAGAGCACTATTCTGCCGACTCCCAAAATGGTAGAATCCCTCTCTGTGTGTGTGGAGATTGGTAACCCACCCAAGAGGTAGCTACCTGAGGGCTACATGCCCACGGAAAAAACGGTTGGCAATTGACCTCCCCTTGTTGTCCCCAACGCCAACCTGTTTAACTAAACAAAAGAGCAGCAACTCTTGTTTGTGTCTACCATTTGCCCTTCAAGGTGACTTCCCCTTTAGAAGCTCGCTTTTTGGGCTCACACCCAGTGTGACTTCCTTCCATGGAGAGGTGACACCTCTTCCAAAGGCATGGCAGGTCTCTATTACTTCCTTTCTTAGAAGTCATTCACAATTCTCCCGAAGAAGGCAGAAGTCTGTCTTGTGGCCAGCTTCTTCAAATGCCCACTGGAAAACTTGGGCTACAGAGTAACAACTTTCTAACAGTTGCCTTTACTTAAAATGTACATTAAATTTTACTTGGGCATCAAGTTGGGGTTTATGTAATGATTAATTTGACCTTTAAGTATCAACTTTAGTCTTCCCTTTCGGGGGTGCAACTGAGTTGTCATCGTGTAACCCTGTAATCGCCAATTGAGCTGCTAGCCTTTCCACAGTAAAAATGACAATTTAGGGATTTTACTGCTAAGACATAAAAAAAATGTTTCTACTTTTCAATAAACAGCACCATAGCATAGGACTTGATACGCCTGATGTAGGAGTGACTTGTGTATATTAAAAAAGAAGGTTAGGTTTTGCCATTAGTGTAAATCGCAAAGTTGAGTCATCAGTTTAGAATTGTCGTATCAGTCTTCAATGGCTGGCTGGGTGACATGTTTTCCCTTTGTCACTTCCAGGGTGGCAAAATATGTGCTGAAGCCCTGGAGAGACACTTTACCTTACCGGCCCTGAGTGCCCCTGGTACCACGCTAGGAAGTTAAAAGTGAGCTAAGTTATGTTAAATGGGTATATGCCAATACAACATTACACTTTTAAGTGTCAGAGCGCTGGCTCTTAGGTCGGGTTAGAAGACCTCAATGCACACTCGGAGTCGAAAAATCAGCAGCATCAGTCCAAAACCTTGTGGGTGATCATACAAAAAAGGCATTACCTTACACTGATTCTTTAGGATTTGGACACAAATGACTTCTGAGAACAGAAGCCAGCATGATCCACGGTGTTTCAAGATATTCCCATAAGAAGTAATCAAATGGGAATGCCACAGAAGAGTGCAGAATAGTATGAACCCTCTGATGTATGTGTCCCCAGGAAGGCATGGTACCAGAATATAATTGTCACAATATCATACGCCTACTAGTTAAATTAAAATGCAATCTAAAAGCAACAGATGGCACCAGGTAACAATTATCATCACTAGATACCAAAAAACACAGCAAACCAGCAACAGAACCCACAGAAAAAACATAAATAAGCGGTCAACAGCAGTTTACACCAGGGGTGTTCTTTTTGCAGTGATTGTTTGCATAACGTGTGGCAACTGTATTAAATGAGTTGCCGTGCTTGTGTTGCCAGATGCAGAGAGCACGGGGGCTGTTACCCCAACACACTATTGCCAACACTGTGACCTTACCGGTGAGAAATGCTGCCTCTGTACAACGGGTCAGAAAGCCTCGCCTTGTTTTTTGCCACTGGGAGGAACTCTCTGCACAAGTGCTCCCTGCTTTGATTTGTTCAAAGATCTGACAATATTTAACAGGTGAAATCATGTTTCCTCTGTGAGGTCCGCCTCGCCGCCGCTCTTGGGAACCTGGGGCTGTACAATGGCTCGATTCAGGACATCAAAATCACTTCCATGGAAACGCTCTGTGATGACAACACACACAGATTGTGGGGTTGCAGGTCACACTTAAGAAGGGGCGAGGGCGAGAGAAAACTATTAGTTTAATGAGTAATATTAACTAGGCCTAAGAAGTAGATTTAATGCACAACAAAGCAAAAAAGAAAGAGTCGCTGTCAAGAGCGAATACTCTGCCCCACTTCAGAACGGGTTAATCTGCGTTTGGCCTTGTGGAAACGCAATGTGACATATTTCCTCTTTCTACTCCATTCGTACGCAGGTGCTTAAGGCGCGAGGGGCTAAGAGCGCCCCTTCTGTAGACTGAGTAACCACTCAGGCATTCCTGCTCCGGCAGCGCCGCTAAGTGAGGTGATTTGTACCATCAAAGGCCTCTGATAAGCCACGAGACACCTTGGCCCAGAATCAATACTTCACAGGCCACCTGCGCTCTGCTCCTTTCAACTCTTTCCAGGGGAACAAGATGGCTTTCTGCGGCTTCTCTGTTTGCTGGCTCCCCGTCTGAAGCTTAGGTTTGAAGCAGGTAGGCAGCGGCGGCACTTCTACCACACTCCACACGCCTCTCTCAGATGAGAGCGGCCCTTACTACCCAAATAGCAGGCCGAGCTGTCTGGCCTACGTGGCAGGAGAGATGCTCATCCACGTGGTGCCACAGCTGCCGACTCTCTCCTCACCCCACGACTCACAGAACTGCCTGAGGCAGAAGAGAGAGTAGTAATGTTAGCAAGGGAACAACCTCCGTGTGGGCGTGAGGCACGATTTCTGTATTTATATGAGTGGCATTTCTATGTTGGCAGTGTCCTTATGCGTGACTTTTACGTACGTCATGCCGTACAGAGTGACACGTCATCGCAGGTAGGGAGGGAAGTGATGCAATAATGCATCAGCAGTCCTATATGGTTTGTATTCAGGGACATGTCGTATTGTGTTTATGATGAAAATATCCATAATACAAGTACCAGAAATTGGTCAGACATGTGGAGGATGCGGTTACAGTCTAGCACAGGGGCAAGCACACTCGCCGAGGTCTGACCTCCTGTACTGACATCCCGAACTGTAGCACCTGTTCAAGGTTGTATATAGATTTGCAGTAGACAAAAACACTGCACTTCTGCCGTGTGTCTAATGTAGACTCGGTTCTGGGAGAGGATGTGGCCTAATAGCTAGAACGGTCGACCTTCAAGCTGGGGAACCAGGTTTGAGTCTCGGCAGGGACGCTCAACATTCTGTGATTCTGGGTCAATCACTTAATCATCTGTGCCTAACACAATAAATGTATCCGTCTGTAACACAACTGGTGCTCATGTAAAGTGCTTTGATACCCTCGGGTCGAGTTTGTGCTATATACACCCCCATCCATCCCCCCAAAAACTGAAACTAACAATTTTGTTGTCCTTTGGGAAATTCTGGAACCAAAGAATCCTCTCCTATGATGGACACGGCTGACGTTTTGCCTTGGGACAGTGTTCGTAGAATGAGGTGAGTGTGGCAGTTCTGCGGCTGACCGTGGCACACGCAGTGGGCCCTGTAAGAGGGTGGCTCCCTTAGTGCCGCATTTGACACCTACCGCGACCTGTTGCAGGGACCCCTCCTAAGCGAGTCCTTCCTACGTCGGCGCCTCTGCGGCATCATTTCCGGTGCGCAATGGAATGGGGACAAGTACTTATACCTGCCCCACCCACTGGCCACCCTGTTTGACCCCCGCTGGGCATGCTTTCACCCTCCCATCTGCTTAACCTGCATGCCGGCGGGACGGCAGGCTAACAAATTGAAAGTATTAATGTATACATTTGTGTTGCAGGTGGAGTTACAGGGTGATCCGGAGGCTAATTGGTACGAGGGGTACCCTTTTAGAAGCACACCAGGGGTGCATTATACCAAAACCCCAGGACTCTTTACGACAGGACCCTGGTTGAAAACGACAGCGCCCGCTAGTCCTTCGGGGTTTGTAAGCCTAAGCAACGGGGGGCTTGCCTGGAAACGCTCTGCCCCTAAAAAGGCGTGAGTAAAATTGATGGACTAGGGGTCCATGGTATGTAAGGAGACTAACCCTCCACATAAATGGTAGCACCGATGGGGTTGGCCATGGTGCAGTTCGGCTCATCAGGCGGGCAGGGCAGCTTAGGTTAGACACCGCTGCCTGCCCTTGGATTGCTTGTACGTTAACTTACCAAGTTGGCATACTCCTTGTATGTAATGAACCTGCAGCTACTGTTTTCCGTACAAAACTTGTGTGAACTCTTTATTTTGTGCAGCGCAACTATTATTGCTAAGCGGGGTTGCCAATATTAGCACTATGCATAGCAACTGCATCTTCGGCAGGGGCGGCCTTCCAGCTGGTTGCAGACACATGTTCTGATTCGCCGGATGAGGGCTCCAGGCAGAGTCACCTGCCATTGCAGAACTTCAACAGCTGTGGCTTCCGGGGTGATCTGGCTTCCCATTTTGGTGGCAACACAGCTTCACTCTCTCTCATGCCAGCACCAGTCTTTTGAACTCTTGGCAGACTGATGGGCATCACAGTATTATGCTTGCTCTGTAACAGTCTTAGTGTGACAAACACGCTTACCACACATAGAGACTGGGAGGGACCTGTTCATGGCACCGGTCGCTCCTGGCTTTGCTCTCTGGAATAGTTAGCTTTCTCTGGGTGCTTCATAAACTAGGAAAATGCTGGGTTTCTCCTCCTGGCCACTCTCTTCCTGTAAGGCATGGCATGCTCCTTCCCTGTCTCAGTAGGAAGATTGTGTTTAGGCATTTCAGTCAGATCCTCAGCTTCTCATGTAGAAAGTGCAGAGTTCAGGTGATGTCCTCTCACCTCGGGATCACTGGCTGCCAAGCAGACAGCAGCCCTGGTTGTACAGCAGCTCTCTGATTACTCTGCAGAATACCCCCTTCCGTACCCAAAACAAAATTAGCACTGGAGCAAAGTGGGGTGGTTTGGAGCCCACTTTTATACAAATTGAGTATGTGGATTCACAGTCAAAGGCTTTGGAGCTAATTTGGGTTGGTTCACTTTCCAATGTCATTGTCAGGCTGCTTCGCAGACACATTTTTTGTCTCAAAGCAGGTACAATGGGACTGGCTGCGATCAGGAGTATCCAAAACATGGGCACAATGAACTGTGAGATCTCCCCACCTTGCTGTAATCATCCTTCCTGAAGCAGTAATCAAAGTCAGAGAAATATGAAGGCTTTCCCTACCTATGTCTACATCTCAAACAACAGAAACTGCAGTTCCACCCCTCACCTCTACCATCTACCAAACAGCAGTGCTCAGAAAGAATTAACAAGCAGCTTTTTGCTAACAAGACAAACAAGACACTCACTGAATTTCTGATGGTAGCCTTGTCTTCATCCTCCCTGGATCTCCACCCTCCAGCCACAGAAATGCAGGCAATACCCTTCCACTGTCTGGGAAAGCTGTTCCCACCCTCCATCTAATGCAATGCTAAACCTGGGGCATCCAAAATGTACCTCAATGGCCCCAGTACTCAGACTCCCACAACCCACACAGTCTTACTACCACACGTGCTACACACGGACTGCACATACTGCACAACATGCAGCTGGGATGTCAGTCTAAGGTCTATTTCGCATATAGCAGCCTAACCTTACATGAGAGAATCCACTAGGCTTGCCTCTCCCTGACACAGAGAAAAAGGTCTGGTCACACTATGGATTTACAAAAATAGCAAGCTATCACCACGCTTTATGGGGTACACTCTAGGCATGGACAGATTTCCCACCATGAGGGCACGCTTTGAGTGCACCTTTTGTTCACTTCACAGAATGGGATCTGGACTTCTCATTAGCATGGGCAGGCATAGTACTCAAAGCACACACTACATTAGTGTGCTGTCATTGCAGAAATAAACATCAGACAACCAGTTTGACATGCAGTCAGGTACAAAGCACATGGGTGCATGCCTATTTACCATGCAGGGGACATTCCCATCCCTACATGCCCGCATTTAAAATGCTAACTGTTTGAATATGGCACCTTAATTTTCGTATAATCCATGGCATAATACTGTAGCTTGTCCTCACTTTGATTGCAGCCAAGCCAGCTGTATTCTGAACCTAAGCATATTTGGTGCAGGAATAACTGAGATAACTTAAGATTTTATAGAACTATGACTGGTAGCCATTAAATATGTAAACCGATTCTATAAATGTGATTCTTCACTTTTACTCACCCATCATAAGTTGAGATTTTGAAACAGAAACTCACATAACTCTTAAGTCACTGGAAAAGAAAGTATCTTTGGCAAAAACAAACCCTAAATGCACTGCATGGAGTAGCAAAAAAGAAGATACGTCAAGCACACATTTTTAAAGTTGAGGGGAAAAGCACCCAACATTATTGACAACTTTATTAGTTCAGAACATTTAATTTGTGTACAGGACTCGATTCCAAAGTATGTTCCATGAACTTTGGGGTAATCACAGTCATGACTTCCGATGTATTAGAGATAGTGTATGAAATGAAAAATATCCAAGGGATCTTTTACAAGAAATGCACGCTGTGAACACTGGTTATTGTCTTCCAAAATCCTCATTTCCACCTACATTCAATGAACAGTTAAGCTGTCTAGCAGGAGCAAGTCTAACATCTAATCCTACTAACAAAAACTGACCACATTGGACACTTTTTGTAACCATTCCTAAATAATAGATTCAGCACTTATTAGTATTGATCATCTCCATCAATGTATATGGTTATCAAGACAAGTAATTAAGTGAATATTTTATAAGACACACAGACTCCTTTGTTATCATTCCTGAATTTTTTTTTCTTTATTCAAACTCTTTTTTGATTGAACAATAAAACATCTTCATTTCGTTAGAACTTAGCCAACACTTTTTATCAGATTTTGATCACAGGAGGCTGCTGGGAGCTATCATACTCAGCAGATTGGGCATACCTGACTTATTTGCAAATTAAACTTTTGAATGAGGAATATCTTGACATTCATTGACCTACAGAATTGTCACATTGGATTCTTTTTTTTTTTTAAACTTTTTATTATATAAAACAAAAGGAAACAACACATCAAACATACAATCAAGGCAATACAGTAATAATAAAGCCATTAGGTCTGCGCTCAAGGAGGACGGGAGATACATAATCACAGGAGAAAAGATTCTTTGAATACAGATGAGGGGAGGGCGCCAAAGGTAGAATTGCATATGAACAGCACAATATACCACAGCTAGAAGGAAGGTAGGTCAGGGCGACTGGGAAGGACTAGGAATAGCAGTGAGTGGGGGTGTACAGATATCTCCACGGTATGAGTTCCACGGGTTCCAAATCTTCCCCCATTTTTTGGGCCTGCCTCTTGCCATATACACTGTCTTCTCTCTGAACATGCACCAGTCCAGACTCTCCTTCCAAGCAGTCACTGTAGGCGGCCTCGGGGACCCCCACAACTGTGCAATATCCCTCTTCGCAACCATATTGACCAGAGTCACCCACCGAAGCTGCAACACGTCATAATCATTCGGACCCCACACATTCAATAAACATTGTCGGGCTTCCGGCTTCATCACAACACCCGTTACATCATCCATTACCTCATGTATACGTTTCCAAAATCGCACCACCTCAGGGCATTCCCATATGATATGGAGATAGGTGCCAAGGAGACCACACCCACGCCTACACATGCCATCCGTGGAATAGCCCATATGGATCAGACGGGGACCGGTGACATAGATTCTGTGGAGGATCTTGAGTTGGACCAGACAGAGGCGGGCCGGAATCTCCACCTCCCTGGGAGAGGAGATCGCGGACTGCCAGTCCTCATCATCCAGTTCAATACCATCAGCAATCCAGGCTTCACGAAGGCGATCGAGCAGACTCGATCGGTCATTAATCATTTTCTTATAGAACAGCGAGATAGTACTGTCTGGCACATAACCGTCTAGTATACGATCTTCGAGGGGGGAGGAATCCGGAATATCACTACCCACTGGCAACACAGAGTTCAGAGCATGGCGCACCTGGACATAACAAACTTTTTCCCTGTCACTCAGCTTATACTCTATTTGCAGATCCGAGAAGGTCTTCACCCCTCCTTTAACCCAGAGATCACGCACTTTACTAATACCGATCGTGTCCCATTTATCAAATGCCTTCGTCTTCCATAGGCCACCCAACGTCGCAGAGGCATAGAGCGGAGTTGCACCAGTTAATTTATCACTCCAGCCCATAGCCGCCGTTGCGCTATGCCATACCCGCACGGCTATAGCGGTAGGTCCCGAGAGTTGTGAACGGGAGGGTCCCGAATAAAGCGCCCTGTAGTAATCACCAACCGGTAGCAGCCACTTATCCATTTCAAATGCTGGATTCAACGCCGGGCCATACATCCCGTGGTTGATGGCAGCAAGGTGGGAGGCCCAATAATACCTACGAATATCCGGGAGCGCTATACCGCCATCATATCAGGGAAGTGTCAATTTTGGAAGAGCGATGCGTGAACGTCCGTCCCATATTAATTGCCTCTGCAACGATTCTACTTCCTGAAAATATTTAGACGGGATGACATCAAAACTATTCTGAAGTGCGTATAGGAACCGCGGTAAGGACATCATTTTAAAAAGGGCCGCACGCCCTAGGGGAGATAACGGTAATTTACGCCAACGCGCTACATCGGAGCGCAACCTTTGGAGTGGGGGGAGTAAATTACGTTCATAGCGAACCGCCGGATCCAACGAGATAAACAAACCCAAGTACTTAAAGCCAGACTGCGACAACTGGATGGGACAGCCCCGCGGCAAACGAGGGACATCCCCCGCAAGTACATAAACGTAGTATTTCGACCAATTAATGATAAGGCCCGAGTTCTTCCCGAAGGAGTTAAGTACGTCAAACAATACGTTGAGCAATTTTTGGGGAGATGTAAGGTATAATAAAATATCATCCGCGTATAAGGAAATGCGATCTTCGAATTCCGGCGTCCAGTGTATACCCTTCATCGAAGGTTCCCACCGTAGCCAAGCGGCGAGTGGCTCCAACGCCAAAGCAAAGAGGAGCGGGGACAACGGACAACCCTGCCGCGTGCCCCTCCCAAGAGTAAAAGGCACGGAGACACGGCCATTAACCACCACCTGTGCCAGTGGCGTTTCATACAGGAGTTTGACCCAACCAATAAAACCAGCGCCGAATCCAAATTTGGCGAGTACCGCCCAAAGATAAGACCATTCGATTGTATCAAAGGCCATCGTGGCGTCCAAGGACGCCACGATGGCCGGTTCACGCAGCGTCGGGGCCCTCGCGAGAACACCGTGCAAACGTCGCAGATTTAATGCCGTGTTACAGTGCGGGATAAAACCCGATTGATCCGGATGAATCAGGTCGCTAATAACCGTAATCAAACGATTAGCAAGCAGTTTGGCGAGGATCTTGGGCTCCGCATTTAAGAGCGAAATAGGTCTATAAGACGAGCAGCGATCCCGTGGTTTACCCTCCTTATGGATCACCACAATAGTCGCAAGACGCTGATCTCTGGGGAGGGAGCCACTGTTTCGCGCAGCCAAAAACATATCACGGAGATAGGGAGCAAGAGTATCAGGGCGTAATTTATACAGTTCAACAGGAAAGCAATTGGGACCCAGAGCCTTGCCGGAACGAATGGAGCGTAGCGCGAGAGCCACCTCATCTACCGAGGGCGTGGCATCCAAACAGTCACGATCCGATTCCGACAAACATGGAAGTGCTATATCTCAAAGCAACAACTGCGAATCCTCCTCGGGCCTGTCGGACACCGAGGTATAGACCTCTCGAAAATAATCAGCAAAGCATTCAACAATTTCAACAGGGTCCGTTACACGCACACCACCACATGTCTCAATCACCGGAACCACTCGACTCGCTCTCTCCCTTCTGTCCAGCCAGGCAATCAATTTTCCTGCTTTATCACCCACATCATATAGCCGTCCTTGCTGTTCCCTACTCATCGTCTTTGCCGCATTAGTAACCAAAGTTTTATATTCTAATTGTTTAAGGCGGAGGACATGTAATCCTTCTCGAGACACCCCCCGTTCCAATGCAGTCTCCAGGTCTGTGATTTCAGTCTCGAGCTGAACAATTGCCTCATTCTTACATTTCTTAGCACACCCCACCAAAGACGATGCCTGTCCCCTGATCACAGTCTTAAAAGCTTCCCATAACGAAACAGGCGAGGATACAGAACCAGCATTCTCAGTAAAATACAGATCAAATGATTTAATCAATTCAGTGCGAGTCTTAGGGTTAAGAAGATACCAGGGTTTAATCGGGGCTACCCTCCCTTCGGCGCCGATGCTAAGATTAAAATGAAACCAAATAGGGGAATGGTCTGATATACCTCGGGCCAAGTGTCTAATCTCTCCAATCGAGGGGGGCAGGGCAGCCGGTATCAGGATATAATCAAATCTAGAAAGACTACCATGAGCTCCAGAATGGAAAGTAAACTGTGTTTGCTCTGGATGCATTAGTCTCCAACAATCTATAAGTCCCAATGTTTCCAGGAAGTCACCCAACCAGGCTTGCGCAGCAGGAAGATCTCGGGGCGGATATCGGTCTATTCTGCCAGAAATGACGGAGTTAAAATCACCACCCAATATCAAAACACCCTCCGGGAGACCCAGAACCATCCGCCCCAGGTCCGTAAATGTCGTGGATTGTAAGCCCGGGGGGGACATACACCGACACCAACGAAATTGGTTTTCCCTCCCACCGCCCAACAAGTGCAACATATCGACCCCTGGCATCAAGGATCACATCATCAATCTCGAGGGGAAGGGAAACCCTAAGCAAAATACCCACTCCTCTAGAACTAGATGTAAATCCGGAATGGGCAGCAAGACGATAACCCCGTCTATTAAGAGCGTGACAAGTATTTCCTATTAAGTGAGTCTCTTTGTAGCAAAACGACATCAGGCGAAAGGCGCCGCAACAGCTGCATAACCACCCCTCTCTTTATCCGATCACCCAACCCATTCACATTCCAGCATAATACCCTCAACCCTCTACCCCATCCAGATCCACAATGAACTCCCATCGCAAAACGAGCATCACACCAATGTCAAAGATAATGAAAGTACCTTGCCTTGAAAAAGAAAAGACAAACAATCCCAAAACATGTCCCTCCCTCCTCCCAAGGTTCCCAACACAACTCCCCCCCCACCCTGCACCCCTGCACCGACTCAAAAGCCACCCCAATTTGAAGTGTGCCTGTCGCCCTAACACTTACAAACAAAGAACTAATCTACACAAAGAAAACCCCAGAGGAGGAAAGGGTCCCGCCAGCCCCGCTACCCCCCAAGATACGAATGGAATGATCAAAGAAGTCAGTGAGCCTCAGCTGGTCACGTGGAATAGTGTTCCGGACACAGGCACCATAATCATTCTTGGTCCATCAGTCCCCCCTCAGCACCACCAGCATGTTCCTGGCCAGCACGGCGAGCCGGCAAAGTGTCCAACCAATCACTCGCTTCCTCAGGCCTGACAAAGAAGAATGTTCGATTGTCATATTCAACACGCAGCAGGGCCGGAATAACACAGCGTATTTTAGTTCCATGTCTCTTAGTCGCCGTTTCACCCCTAGAAATCCCATTCGTTGTTTCTGGACCGATTGAGAAAAGTCCGGATAAAAGTTCACAGCAGCGTTCTCGAACTGCGTAGGGCCGCAAGTTGAAGATCCGTGCAATAATCGGACGGGGAGGAAAACCGGGCTTCGCCTGTCCCCCTGGCACTCTGTGTGCACGTTCGATGGCAAAGAATTTGCTCAGGCCTTTGGGTGCAAGATGATTAAGAATGAGGTCCTCCACTCGAAGATCAGTGGCGAGTGAACTAGAATCTTCCGGGACCCCAATAATACGCACGTTGTTGCGCCGTGCACGGCCTTCAAAATCCTCCAAGCGACGAGCAAAAAAGTCATTAGCAGATCTAAGGTTGCGCACTTCTGTTTGCAAGTCGGACACATCCGTGGTAAGGTTGGACGTCTTTAGGTCCAATGACTTCACCTTCTCGTTCGTCTTGGGCAAATCAGTTCGAATGAGGTTAACATCAATAGCCACCGTGTCCAACTTCAGAGCCAATGCTTCATACTGTTGGCCAATAGAAGACTGAATACCAGCAATGGCGCCCATCACGTCCTGTAACGTTAATTCCGCCAATACAGCAGGATCGTCGACAGCCTCCTCCCGGGTCTTAGGTGCGCCACCAGGGGATCCTTTAGAAAGTGTGTAGCGATCCATGACATTCGTCTGGGTTGAACCTCCACGGGTGGTGGTTTTGACTTTCCGTTTCTCACTCTCAGGCTTGCCCGTCATGGCGAGCCGGGTACCCCGGAGGGAGGCTTGGGATCTGGTCCAAATGGCTCCTTAAAATTCACACACAAGAATACAGGAGGCGAAGTTGAGCCAATTTGAGTCCACAGCCAAACAGTCGCTAGCTCGAAGCTTAATGAGCTGGCATCGGAGCTCGTCCGATCCACAGACACACCGCAGATAGGAGACAGTGCGCTGGAGAAACGAAACCGAAAGTGAAGTGAGGCTGTGGTCTGATCCCCTCAGGCCGTTGTTGTTAAATTACTACCTGGGCACTGCTACAACTCAAGGTCCAGGCTGTTCCATGGAGAAGGCCGCAAAGTTCAGGACGACAAAACTCGGGGACCCTGTGTCCGATTCCGACCCAAAAACCTGCTAGTACATCAGCCGGGTTGTGTCTTCAAAGACCTTCCATCAAATCAGGATATTATCCAGGATAAATGCGGGAGGCAGCGAGGGACCTCGGGAGCCCTGTGCTCACGCGGCCATCTCGGATGCGCGCGAAGCTCCTCCGTCACATTGGATTCTTAATTGATTTTATGGATGTACCCCCTTCCCTCGCACTGAGGAATTTTTCTGTGCGCAAAGGACTTACGGAAACTTTGTTGAATCCAAAATATTTGATTGTCAACTACACATGACTTGTATTTTTCTATACCTGATGTTTTTGTTAAAGACTGATTTACACCTTCTTGAGCCCTGAAGAAGTCTGTGTGGTCGAAACACATTGACTACATTCGAACAAAATGAAGATGAAAAAGATTTTTCCTTTTTCCTCTGGAGGTCCCCTAATGGTAGAAGATTCCACTTTTTGTTTCTACCCTATCCGATGTCTGTACTCTCAGAAAGAGTAACGTTTGGAAAAATAATTTAGCAGTCTTTTGATACTTGTTGTAAGAAGCTGGCTCTGTATTTACTCTACCAAAGTAAGGTACAGGGTGCACAGAATCCAAGAAGTCCCCAGAGATATAGCAGAGGCTAAATTAGGTAAGTACTAGCAGCTCTCCTTGCGGTAGCGTTGGTGAGCAATTAGGCTTATCCAGAGGGTGTGTTAAGCATTTATTGTATTCACACAATCAAGGACTGATACACACACTCACAGGCAGAATCCAGACAAATGAGGTAAGTATAAAAAAATATACACTTATGTTTTATTTTAGAGCCAAGCAGGATGTGGCACAGGTGAGTAATATATACTTTCAAAATGCAAGACTGTTCAAGGTAATGCAGTTGTGCTTGAAATTACAATTGTTACGGGTTTGTATCACTTTTAAATGCAGTTTGTATCATACAGTAAGTATTTTCAAAATACTTTTGAGTTACTTTGGATTACTTTGAGTACTGCGGGTGGTATGCCTAGATACCAGATCTTAGGATCCCCACATGCAAGGTTAGTACAACTTTTTATACTTTGCATTTGAGTTCACTTTTCTCCATACATTAACAGTTCCACACTTAGAACATTTTTAGTCCCAAAATCTTATAACATGGGTTCCTATCGGATTTGAAAGTAAGCAATTGACTCAAGAGGGTGAGCTTTGGGGGTTAGGATCAAGGTTCCCCAAGGTCTAGATGGGCACTTAAGTTGCACCACAAGCGGCACTGGGGCGGCTGGTTGGAGAGTGCAGGGGCCCAATGATAGCCAATAGGGCTACGGGGGCCTTTGCTTAGGGACTGCTGGCGAGTAGGCCACTCGGGTGTGAGAGCCTGTGATTTCCAATTTAGACCTTCGGTTTCGGAAAGATGCTGCAGGCTTGGGCAGGGAAATTTCCTGAAGGCGACCACCGGCTGGAGAGGTATGTTGGGATCTTGGGGTATGCCTGGACACCCAAGAGCTTGGGGCATCGAGTGCAGGAGTGTCTTATGGCATCCGGTCGCGGTCAAGGGCCATTAGGTTGAGGCTGCAGGCAAAGTGTTGCAGAATCGCAGACGGAATCCGGATCCTGTAGGTGAGTCTTCGGTTGAGCAAATCCGGTGATAACAGGAGACAGAGTCTGTGGGAAGGTCTCAGGGCAGGTCCTCCTGGTTCTTGCTGTAGGAAGATCATAGACGGGACATACCTGTAGGACTCGGGCCAAGGCAGTTGATGTCCTCTTCCCCTTCCTGGGTCAGCACAGCTCTTGGGTCTTTTTTCTTTCTTCTCAAATCTCTGGAGGCAAGGTTCAAGGTTGCCCCCAAATACTACATTTATGGGCGTTAAAGGAGTGTGTAGGTTGGGGCCAATGATTCCTTTCCTTGGGGTGGGTACACCCCCTATTATGCCACCTTCCAGTGGAAGGGGGCATGAGCCTCTTCCCAATTAGCTGAGTCCCCTCATCTTCAAGATGGAGGGGTCAGAGAGGTGTGCTTCACCTCGCCTTCCCCACCTGAGGGGTGAGGTTGGCAAAGGTGAGCATACCTCTTTTCCTAGCTTGGATTGCCCGACTATTCTTCTGCCCAAAGTGGGGTCCAGAACCGGTGGGAGCCTGTTGCTGGGTTAGCAAAAGGCAGGGACAGTATCCAAAAGTGGCAGGCTTTTCAAGCTTCCCCTCTTGTGCCCCATCCCATCCTGGGGGAAGAGGCATGCCACCTCTGCCCTGCATGGCCTTTGTTTCTTGACCCAGAGAGTGGAGGCTCTCTACCCAGGGGTTTAGAAACTTGTCTAGTGGTGGCAAATGGCGGGTAGCTGTTCAGAAACCACACCCGGCCTGATCAATTTTCAGGGGGCATCTCTATGATGCCCTCTGGGTGCATTTTTTATTAAATCCCACACCGGCATCAGTGTGGGTTTAATGTGCTGAAAAGGTTTCTACCAAACTTCCCAGTTCTTAGTAAAGCCATTACGGAGCTGTGGAGTTTGTAGTCACCAGCTCCCAGACCATATACTCTATATGGCTTTACTACACTTCAATATCTAAGAATAGAATTAGATACTGTAGGGGTACATGGCTGATGCCTCTGTACCCTCATCTTAGGGCTAGTGCACTCTGCCAGAGGGGTGACTTACCTAAGCCTTAGGCAGTGAATTGCAGGTATGACAACAGGTATGTGAGCCATGTCAACTCTTCCCTTTTCTCTGCACCAAAACATGCAGCCTGCAGTGGCAGTGTGTGTGGGTTAAGGTGCAGGACCTCTAAGAGTAGCACAACAGGTGCTGCAGCCCTTAGAGACCTTCCCTGGTCACAGTGCCCTTGGTACCCATGGTACCTTTTACAAGGGGCTTACCCGTGGCCAGGGATTGTGCCGACTGTCGATACAAAGGCACTGTCTTGGGAAAGAACACAGTCCATGGGAACCTGATTGGCAGGGACCCAGGGCACATCAAGTCAGGTTGCATCAGATGTCAGGCAAAAGTGGGGGGTAACCATGCAAAAAGGCTCACTTTCCTACACTTATCTGGGTTTTCTTTTGGTCTGAGGATGCACGTCCAAATCCAGCAGCTCCATTACTGAAACAGAATAAGAATGACAGGAAAAAAAATACTTTTCGACGGTGGGAATGAGGGTCCAAAAAACCCAAAATTGGGAGCTTTGGGTGTGGACATATAGAAAAGAGGTTTCTCCACAGGGAAAACGATTTCACCTCAGAGAAAAATGTGCATCAAATAGCCAGTTTGCATAGTCGCAAGCAGGAATTCGCAAACGTTTTTGAGCACCTAGAATCCTACGACTTTCACAGGTTTGCTGGACTATTCTTCAATCTACACCTAGGCATGGTCGTAATACTTGAGTAACGGGCCCAGTGTTCTTGATGTACACCTGTTAGGTGTCAGACGCAGCTTCTAAACACTCCTTCATTTTACAGTTTCCCTCGACTGACTGACTGGGCGCCATCTTCTTAAGCTCCTGCCGCAGAGCACTTGCCCGGTCATACCATGTGTCCCAGGCTATGCATTTGCTCTTATTCATTTCGTTTGTCACAGTCCCCACTACTCAGGGCCACGTTACCATTCACTTCTTTAACAGTTTTAGGCATTTTTCCCATATCATTTCATTGCAAAGTAAATGAACGTGTTAATTAAGCGTGTATCCAAGTGGCTGAAGGTCATGCAGCTCCCCCAGGTGCCTGTGTTTTAATTGGTGCCTCCCATGCGATGCTTCGTGCCTAGTGAATAGAGGGCCGCGCCGCTCTATTCACTAGTTTATGCTGTTGCTCGTTCGCCCTGAATGTGAAAAGCATAACAAGGAACTGGCGGAGCAGAAGTAAGTCGTGTTTTGTTAGTTGACTGACACCCTGAGGCCCGGAACCGGATAAGCCCTGATATTATACCGAGGATTGAGCAAAATAAATCCATTTTGTTTCCTACAAACATTTAGCCATTAAAAAATATGAGATAGAAAAACAGACTTTGCTGTCTGCATGCCTGTCTGTAAAGCTGGCTTTGTGGATGTGTCAGACTCATTAGCTCACTGGCATATATTTTGCAAGCTAATGCATCTGCTTTAATTCTCACTGGGGACTGCGTGTCTGCTTTTTAAATAGAGCCAGACTGGAGAAGGTGGAAAGGGCTGGAATGGACGGCGCTGAGGCTACGGGGCATACCCCAGCTTCCCACCATGTGCATTCCGCAGCCGGTGGAATTACTGCAGGCCTTATTACTGCAGGGTGAGTTCTCTGAATATTGCGTGCAGCGTATCACTCACAACACAAGCCAAAAATAGCTCCGACATAAATGCATAAAGTCCGTCACATACGATGATGCTTTTTTCATCAGGAACTCCAGAAAGATTAGTCGTTGAAATGTTCAAGTCGCTCTATATATAGAGTGCACTGAAGGCCCGAGACCGTGCAGTTCTTTCAAACTGAGTGTTTGCGAAACTCTATGAGTAAAAGAAAAGAACTACCTCAAACTCCACCATTATGCACTCCCTTGTGAGAGATGAGTTATGCTTTCTCCTGGACACGCGTGCCACTGCAAAGCAATCAGCAAACATTAATATCCTGTGATTCCTAACTTGGCAACTCTTGTAAACAATACTGGAACTCTAAACACCTTAGGCATAATTATAACTATGTAGACTGTGGTTCGAAGTTCTGACTTAAGAATCATTCCTGTTAATTAACAAGTTAATGTTAAATGAAAATAGCAAATTAACAGTTCATGTTAAATGTTCAAGTATAGTTTGAGTTAATTTTCCCTCAACATGAAAATACTTCTATGTCTTTAAAAGGCTACTTCATCCAATTCCACAGTGAAGCAACAGTTCTTTGGTAGAAATGCTTGGTTCATGTAGCAAGGCTCCTTTCTGCAGCAACATAACGAGTGAGCCACAGGGAGAGTTATACTTAGAAATTCAAGATGGCAGCTGCATATCCAAAATATATGAGAGTTCATGACCTGCTGAGAAATGTAGCTCATTGGAAGGATGCTGTCACTCAGTATGTTCTCCAAATACAGGAAGACTCAGTCAGATAGTCTCTATGTCAGACAGCCTGGCAATCTGCAAGGACCAACGACCTTCCCTTCTCCAACTGGACTTATTGCTCCTCTGTCCTTGCCAAGTTCTGAACAGTAAGCCATGCTTCCAACCATTCTTCCAGACATTGACCCCCTCCCACCAAGGAAAGCTGTCTCTGAGGAGGGTTTCCTGGTCTGATGCATACATTTCTCACAACACATGTGACACATGAAGATTAGAAGTGGCTTCCCAAAATCAGGGCCCCTTTACAATCCACCAAAAACTGGAAAATCTACAAAATCATCTACCACCTGCTCGTTTTTCAGCATTCACCTGGGTTGGCAATGAATGTGGAGCAAGATAAGTTTTTTCAGAACAGGATCTCAACAAAGATACATGAAAACTGACTGAATTAGCATAGACTGCGATAATGTCAATTGTACGATATCTGGATTCACAATCTAGTCAATCATAAATGGATCCACAAACGTAGGGTACAATGTAAAGATTCTTTGAGATGTCATTTTCTCTGTGAGTGAACAATTCACCCTACCCACAACATATTGAGGTGCTGGACTTTTCTTTCAATCAGCATGGAATTTACTAGTAAAATAAGTCTTTTCCAATTTTCTCTGTGCTGAATTCTGAATAAATATCAACTCAGGTAACAGAAGGAAATTATGTAGAGAGGTACAAATCCAAGTAAACACACGAGAATGATAGCCATACCTACCAATGCTGACATTCCAATAGATGAATGTTCAGTATAATTTATGTCAACTCTGCTAACCACAACCGCTTACCTCAATCCTCCTTTTGTAGCAGGGCCTGAAATCTAAAATATACTGTTTATCATATTGGTTCAACCTTTCTGACTGTCAAACGGTCTTCAAATGATAACTGGTGGATAGGAAAACTTCAATTTCTACCTCTTTACACAAGGCCGATCAACATCTAGAAATGAACTGAGACCCTCTATCCATAATCAGAACCAGTAAAACACCACACAAGAAGCAGGTAAACACATTTAAAGTCCTACCTTTATCAAATTGTCTGCAACCACTAAGACCCTTTGGGCAGTCAGCTCATTTTATCCTTACATGCACTGTGAATTTTGCCCTGAATTTCTAGAGATACATTGTTCTGAGGGGTGGACTGGGAACCAAAACCAGCCCTGGCAAAGTGCTCGGCCGGCCCCCAGGGGTGTTGGAGTCGCGGCCAAGCTGTTTGCCAGGGCCTGTTTTGGCCGTTTTTTTGTTACATGGGCGCTGTTGCAGCTATGCTGCAGAAACGGCCCTGTAACAAAAACGGCCCGCCATGGGGCCCAAAACCGGCACCGAACCTGGCGGCCCACCGGGGAAATGCCCGGTGCCCGCTACGCCCAGTCCAGCCCTGGGGCTGGTTAGGGCCTGAACATATTTCCTAAATCGCCGAACTGACACCTGAATGGCTGCTTGCACTATTAGCTCTCCCTGTGGTTCGCACCAGATCATACAAAAAATGGATGCTGGGTTTTTGTGATACTTTGGAAAGTGGTGCTGGGGCATGTTTACTAATCTTTCACGCAAGGCAAGGAAGCAAGCAAAGTTGCTGCGCTGCATTGCATGAAAGGGAAAGAGCAGAAATGCTTCATAGTTATGAAGACATTGAGCATTTCTGCTCTTTCCTTGTGCTGGTGCACTGTGTACTGCCTAGCGCCAAAGCAGGCACCTCTGTACCATAGTTCAAGGGTGTCTGCATTAAGACAGGACTGATTTTGCGAAGGAAGGAAGACCTTCCTGAACAAAAACAATACTTAAAGGCATTTTCCTCTTTCAATGTGTGTTGCATAATGCAGCACACATGGAAAGTGGAAATAATGAGGATAAATTAAGATATTTCTCTTCGTTATGACTCAAGGGAAAGGCGTAGCATTTTGACGCATTCACAGGTTTACCAGCTTTGGTAAATTGGCAATGTTCTTAAATTCATGGGTGGGTGCGAGGACTCCACCCATGCAACGGAACATCACTCACCTTGAAATGTAATGTAGTGCAGCGCAAGCCACTGCATTGAGGTTACATGTCTTTATAAAGACACACAAGGTGGGACAAATAGCCACTTGCATGGCTTTGTACATTTTACGGAAGCATTTGCGTTGTCCTTTCATCATTGACAAATCTGGCCCTCCGTTCTATCGACACCTGCACTCTGCACTGTGACTCGAGGTATACAGGATCCTTTGTTTCACATATGCGCTCTGCTCTGAGGTAGTTCCTAAGTTTGCTTCCCGAAATTGTCAGTCTGCTGTCTTACAGACTGCCTGCCCCAATAGCTGTTCCTCTAGTCTGTGCTGGCTCCTACAAAGGATACTTTACTTCACATACATATGCTGTTCTGAAAGCTAGGTTGTCTAAGCAGGCTTCCTCAAAGTGCCAGTCTTGGATACTACTTTTGCTTCCAATCTGGAGCAGCTCCTACAAAGGAGAACAAGCTGATGCAAGGGTGTTGTGATCCTTTGGAAAGTCAGCCTGTTTTATCTCTACATGCACTGTGCACTGTGACTTGAACTCCACAAGATACTTTGTTTCTCATACATATGCTGCTCTTAGTGCCTGAAAGTGCCTGAGTGGCTTCCTGTAATCGTCAACCTTCTGCCTGATTGACAACCTACCCTCCAGATCTGTCTCTAGTCCGTGCTGTCTCTTGCAAAAGAGAATGCTGCAAGCATGTTGCAGGGTTTGGCCGGGAGCACCAACATGACAGAGCGAGGCTCCATCTCGGTCCTGTAAATATCCTCCAATTCTGTGCTCCAGGGCTATACTGAAACCCACTGATGGGGCAGAAACGTATTCACTCCACATCAGCAGTGGAGGAATCGAGGAAGGGATCCCCTGGCACCGGAGGGCTCAGTGGCAACGCGACATGCACAGGAGCCGAGCCGCAGGCCCCAAGATGCCGGGCTTGCAGTAGGAGGAAGGCGGCTCCCATGGGGCCATGCCCAAATCAAATTGGTGTGGCGCTGAACTGCGGCAACTGGCAAGGCTGAAATTAGTTCACTGCACATCGGCAGTGAAAAACCAAGGACAGAAGCTCCCAGTGCCGGAGGGCGCCGAGGAAATGCGACATGTGCAGAAGCCGAGTGGCAGGCCTCAAGATACTGGACTTGCAGTAGGAGGAAGGCAGCTCCCACGGGGCCGTGCCTGAATGAAACCGGAGTGGTGCTAGGATGCTGCAACTTGTAAGTGAGAAACCAGAAGGTGAGGTGAGGTGAGGACCTGAAGAGCGAAGCCCTTTGGGATGATTGCTTAGTCATAGGAGGGTGGAAGGAAGGGAAGACTCACCTTCGAAGTGAACATACAGAGCCGGATCTGAGAGGGGAGTCCCGGCCTGGTGCAGTCTGGCCGCGGTGACCTAGAACCATAAGAGCCCCGTAGGCCTGGAATTAGGCCCGAAGAAGAAGCGACCCTGATCAGGGGAGCCCGGATTCTTGGGCAACAGTCTGCATGCAGAGGGGTCCAAAGGAAAAAAGTTTAGAGCGTGGCCCGAAGAGGGAGAGCCGCGCAGGGAGTGCAATCGACTACTCCCCCCGATGAGGGAAGTGATCCCACGCGAAGCGAAGGCTGCAAGGAGAAAAAGGGAAGGAGCTCACCCTAAGCTAGGCATGATTATGTGGAGCCGGACCTGAGAGGGGAGACCCGGCCAAGGGCAGCCCGGCAGTGGTGCCCTGGAACCATAAGAGCCTCATAGGCCCGGAAGTAGGCCCCGAAGGAGAAGCGAGCATGGATCCCTGAGCAAGAACCTGAATGCAGAAGGGACCAGAGGAAACAAGCTAAGAGTGCGGCCCTGAAGAGGGAGAGCCTTGCAGAGATGGTAATCGACTGCCCCCTCAGGAAAAGGGAAGTGATCCTGGGTGAAGCAAAGGCGGGCAGGGAAAAAGGGATGAGGTGGCCTACACAAGCCCAAATGACTCCCAGAGGGCCACAGCAAGAAAGGGATTCCGGAAAGTCCCTGGTAGAAATCAGACGACTCCATAACAGCTGGGAGGAAAAGTAAGGAACCTCCTGTAGCGCATGGCAAGGGTGAACCCCAACTGCACCTGGGCTGGAGACTGGGGCCCTATTGAGGTGCAATAAGACCAAGCTGACGAAAACCGGGCCCGAACAGGAGATAGGCAGGCCTCGACAGAGAACACGAGCAGCCCAGCAACCCTGGGGAAGAGAACAAGTGAGCAAAGCTCACGGCTGAGGGAGTGCACAGGAACAAGACAGGACAAGAGGGGTCTACCGAGGATGCGCTGACACAGACAAGGAAAGTGCACTAAAGCCAGGGCGGAAAGGACACATGGTCTGAAATAGTGGTAGAACAGTCAGGAGAGAGAAGGTGGAGGTGAAAACTGGGACTTGCACAATTGAATGCTAACACTGATTGATGAGTCACAGTGACCCGGATCCCAAATAATCTTGGACATCAAAAACAAAATCAACTGCCAGAACCCCACGGGTTTACGCGTCCAAAAAGAGGCATAGTGGGACTTGTGAACACTAGTAATGTTTGAACCCACCGATATTCATGATAAAGGAAGCCAAGATGCCGCGATCGAAGAGCAAAGCTGGGAATACTCAGCCCAGCACAGGGGAACCCTCCCCACTATACACTGAAAAAGACTGTGGAGAGTCAGAAGATAAAGAAACACCCTTGCACATCCATCTAGACAAGGTACTAGCGGCGATAGCGGACACAAAAGCGGTGTTGCCGCAAGACATAGAGGCAGTGTCCATCGGACTAGAATTGCAGCAGGTGGAACATTACAAGTTGGCCGACAGGGTCAAAGAAGTCGAAAAATCAATCATCAAACTCATACCAGAACAGAAGCAGGGGTTCTCCAGGCTGGGTGACCTCACCTCAAGAGTGGCAAAACGCAGGCGGAAGACGCAGGGGGGGGGAAATAGACGTAACAACATCAGGATCATGGGCATCCCAGAGGGAATAGAGGGCACGGACATGTTGTTGTTCCTAGAAAAATGGATGAGAGATGAAATGTTACCTGATTCCCTAACTAAATTCTTTGCCGTAGAGAGGGCGCACTGAGTCCCAGGGTGTGCTCCTGCAACGGGAAGGCCTCCTCGGCCAGTGGTTGCTAAACTCCTACACTACAGGGACAGAGACGCTATCCTGCAGCATGCACAAACTCATGTCCTATATGTTATGGGCAATAGTAAAGTACTAATGTTCCTGGACTTTACAGCCAGAGTGCAGGCAAAGCGAGCATCATTCATGGAGTCCAAAAAGGCCATCTGGGAAGCAGGCCTACAGTACTCACTGGTATTCCCAACAAAACTCCAGATCATCCTGGGCGGCACTGTGCACGTTTGCAACTCACCTGAAGAAACATGGAAATGACTTGAGGCCTATGGAAAAGACACAACCCGGCCCAAGCCACAATCGGGCTGAGGAGAGAAACGCATAGCTAGAACTAGACAACCTCGCCCCAAGAAATCGAAAGCACTACAGAGGCCCGCAACCTCCCAGACCCAACAAGAAAGGGAAGCTGCACTACAGGCAGTGGCACGACTGATGTCACCTCAAAAATCTGGCAAACACGTGGATTCCTCTTCAGAACACCTGACACACTCATCGTACTCGGATGGTAACACAGGCAATGACTCAGACTTACCGAAAGTCACCCCTCGAACAGCTGATAAAATTATTTAATGTCGTGAACACATGGACAACAGGATGGGAGGCGAAGCTGAGACTTGTGGTCATGGTTTGATATGCTCCCTTGCAGTGGGCGCAGGTATGACTTAGCACAGTATGCAGTACCAGACGGACCCACCGCTCTATTGAAGTTACTTGACTTCCCCCCCTCACCAGAGTGAACAGACAAAGGAATCGAAGGCGGCGTTCTATCTGAAGAGATGTTCATTAACAGGTTAGGGCAGCTGGCCGTTGACAGTCCGCTCGAGGGATGAGGAGATGTAAAGTTGGGTTTGTTGCCTCTATTTTATGGGTCCACTGCGTATAACAAAGGTGAGGGTTTGGTGTCGGGGAGGGGGGGAGGGAGGGTGCTGACAGCTGAATTAGACCATGGCTAACAGTTATAATGCAGCCAAAGAGTTTAAAATGTTAACTTGAAACATTCGGGGCATAGGCTCACCCTAAAAATTTTATAGTATCCTTAATTATATATGACAGAGTGGCGGTCAAATTGTGATGCTCCAGGAAACCCATCTCACGGAGGAGGTAGTTGTAAGACTCAAGTGAAGATGGTGAGGTCAAGTATATGCAACACCATACTCAGAATATGCTAGAGGGGCTCTTGTGTGGGTCAGGTCTGGCACCGTCTTCCACCCAACGCATAAGATTATTGACCCAGATGGGAGATACATTTTTATTAAAGGGCAAATTGAGATAACACTGGGAAGTATTTATGCCCCGAACCAGGATCAAATTCTCTTTCTTCTGAAAACCTCCAAACCGCTGTCGGAAGTAGCTTTTAACAACCTGATCCTGGGGGGTTATAATTGTGTATTTGATCTGGAAATGGATATATCCACCCATCCCCCACTCTGTAGGGTACTCTGGTGGCCTCAACAGCCAGGGGTCTGCGGGAGAGGACTGCCGGGTGGGAACTTCTGGATATTTGGAGGTTACAAAACAAACGGAAGAGAGAATACTCATTATACTCCTCATTATACGGCCTACATATCAGACTAGATATGTTTCCCTGCTCCAGTCAACTGGCACCCACACTGTTGGGGCAGAGTACCTGGGGTGATCCATTTCTGACCACAGTCCTCTTCTTCTAAGATTTGCTCCAGTCCCCAAAAGGGCCCCCTTCCCACTATGGTGATTAGACCCCAACCTGCTTGAGGACAACTGCTTCAAACAGCAGCCTTCAGGGGCAATATCATATTATTTTGCCACAAACCAAGAAACAGTGAGCTCCACCCTGGTAGAATGGGATGCCTTTAAGGTGGCGGTAAGGGGAAAATGCATTGGGACAAACGGTCGGGCCAGGAGGGAGATTGATCAAGGACTCTGATCCTTAGATGACTAAATACTGACAGTAAAATGGGAAGTAGGGTCTGGAGTAGAGGCCGCGTAACATCTCTCTGTTGTAAAGAACAAGTACAACGAAACCTGGGAACAGCTAAGATTTTTAGATGCCTAAACAAATCAAGAGAGGCAGCACTTGGAGGGAGGAAAAGCGGGGAAATTATTAGCCTGGCTAATTCGCCCGGAAGGCAGGGGGTCCCCAATACCTAGTATCTTAGCTCCCGAAGGGCAGACGTTCTTCTCCCCTGAAGCTATAAATGATATATTCAGAGGATACTATGTTGATCTGTATGGGAGAGCGGGCAAGGTGCAGGTAGAAAAGATGGTGGCATACCAGGAGGGACTGGGATTGCAAGAACTAGATCAGGCCTCACGGAAAAGTTTGGAAATGACGATTACCGCACAGTAACTCAGTGCAACAATTAAGGAAATGATCAGAGGGAAAACTCCAGGACCAAATGGCCTCCTGGCCGAATTTTATCCTACCTATGTAGACCTTTTGGCCCCATGACTAGAGAAGGCGTATGTAGCTTCCCTACAGGCGTACCATCTCCCAGTCTCCTCCAGGGAAGAGCTGGTGGTCCCACTGCCCAAATCCAAATCAGACACAGTGGGCACGGTGGACTTTTGTCTTCTGTCAATGCTGAATCTCAATTTTAAAATACTTAGCAAAGTGTTAGCAACTAGACTCCTGCCACAAATTCAGCGACTGGTCCACACAGACCAAAACGGGTTTATTCCGACAAGGTCGACCTCTAACAACCTGAGAAGGCAATATTATGTATTATTCCATAAAGAGCTGGTGAAGTTCCCTGATGCTGTGGTGATGGTGGTAGACTTAGAAAAGGCTTTTGATTCACTAAGATGGGACTTCTTGCTACAGGTGATGAAAAGAATGGGTCTGGGAGATGAATGGCTGCGCTAGATCTGTTTGTTGCACTCGGACCCAACGGCTAAGATAAGCACTGGCGGAGTGGTATCCGCACCCTATTTCATATATAGAGGAACCTGACAGGGCTGTTCTCTATCACCGCTGCTCTTCGTACTGTTGATGGAACCGCTAGCAGAATGCTTCAGGCAGGTAGGCAGGGAATGTGGAATAAAGCCAGATGGAACTGTGTATATAATATCATTGTATATAGATGATATTCTGCTATACATACGAGATGGAACACGGGGCATGGTGAAGGCGATGCAGGCCTTGAAGGAATTCGTGGGACTGCCAGGGCTCCAAGTTAAAACCCAGAATACCCACTTATTTCCAGTGAAGCCCACGCTGGCAAGACCACTAGACCTCCCAGTGGGATCCAAATGGACCCCAAGCTCTTTTAAATACCTAGGCATTCAGGTGTGACACAAACAAATAGACCTGCTGGAAGGGAACCTGGGCGTCACCATTAGAGCACTATGGGCAAATGTGACCTTCTGAAGATCACTTAAACTCCCGGTCATAGCCAGAATAGCACTCTCCAAAATGGTGGTGCTGCCCTGGCTTCTATATTACTTTGTCACCCTCCCAGTGGTGATCCCAAAAAAGTGGTTCAGACATATGGATGCCTTACTAAGGGAATTGGTATGGGATGGGGGTGAAATAGGGTCTCCCTAAAAATCTTGTGACAACCCTTAGCAGGGGGCGGGGGTTCCACAGACTTTGAAGTGTACTACCTAGCAGTACAGCTTCAATGGCTGTCCCAATGGCTGGATGGGAAGGGGTTGGAGACACTGGCACTTCCAGAACAGTCCTCCCAGGGGGCATTACTCACTAGAATGTTAAACTCCAAATACAAGATTAAAAATATGGGAGTACTGCTTAAAATAGCATCGGCATGCTTGAACAGATGTACATAACGTTAACGCACCTGACTTGCCGATATTTGGATTACCACGGATGGGGATGGGCCCCCCTTCACTTAGGACCAGTTGCAGGGATGGGAGGAGGAGGGAGCGACCACAGTCCGGGACAGCTACCAAGATGGAGAATTACTCCAATTAGCAGAATTCCTGGAAAATCACAAATTATCGCCAGGGCAGTTCTTAAACTACCACGCTGTCTGGGGGACACTGGCCGTACAATGGGGTAGAGATACACAGAACCCCACCACGCACACAGCCCTCCAAGCAATGGTTACTACGGGACACTTAGTGAAATGGCTTCATGCAGCGATAATGGAGATGACAGAGGTGCCCCTGTCACACGAACAGGAGAAATGGGAGGACCTGGTTGGGAGGCCATTGACTAGTATGGAATGGAAAAAAAGTCTTAGGGAGCCCAAAGAAGATATCAAGGAAAGCTAATTTCAAACTCATACAGTTTAATATAATTCACATGACATACCTCACACCACACAGGATAAACGTCATGTACGGGAAAGAGGAAATGTGCCAGATGCACAGAACTAGATGCCAATTTTGCACAGATGATATGGAACTGTCCGGTACTTCAGACATACTGGAAAACTATTGTAGAGACCATAAACGGAGTCCTGGCACACACAATTGGATGCTGCCCGGAAGTTTGCCTGCTCTGACTTTTCCAGAGGCCTAAAGCGAAACGAATAAGACACAGGTTTGCCAACCTAGCTTTGCTACTGGCGAAGCAGCAACTTGCCTTCAGATGGGTTGCAAATATGGGTCCAAAAATAAATGATTGGGAGAGGGAAGTATGGACTTGGGCTTGGGCAGAAGAATGGCCTCTGGTGCAAGATGACACAATTACTAAAAGGGGCAAACCACTGGCTGAACTGAACCATGGGCAGAAATATTAAGGGCATGAGACACAGATTCCCACAGCTGGGACCCTCTGCCTGCTGCAGAAGAGGAGGCCAATGCTAGTCAAGAGCCTGCTTAGCACGCTCTCAGATACATGTTTCAATAAGTAGACAGTGCGAACAAGTGACTGAGCTAGTCGATGTTGGGAAGCATCCCCCCAGCCCCCTGGCCATGGGAGTTTGTGATATACGGCTAGACCGGACCCTTGCAAAGAACAGAAAACTGCAGATTGATTGAGTGTTGACCCCAGGTTGAAGTAGTTGATTTGTGTTTTCCTTTCTTAGTTTTTGGAGCTTTTGTTTCTAAAAACAAATTAAACAGCACATAGAGTGACATGGGTACAAGATATTAGCAGCCAATGTGACGTACTCCCTACATGAACCATTGTTACCCCAAGAACATGAGGTTAATTTATTGAGTAGAAAAATACAATACTCAGACATGTAAGATGCTTAAGAAAGGAAACATGGGTAATTAACTGAACATGTATATGCTTACTGCTGTTCCTCCCCTATACCCTCCTCATGAAAAACATGTAATATTGAATGTGCTACTATTGCAAATGGCACGAAATGTGGATTTTAAGATAATGAACAATAAAATGTCCCCAAAAATATATATAAAACAAAATAGGAAGCATGTTGCAGACGTGCTGAGTGGCTGACAGGTGTGGACTAGAAACTCTGTCATTTTATTGGATGTAAATGTATTATTTATATTGTATTTTATTGTGTTTTATTAATGGAGTCATCACAGGTAAAGCAGGTTAGGATTCTCACTGTAATTTGTAAGGCACCTACAGATTTAAAACACCCCCTCCCCCCACTATAGTTGATGAACCGTTTGAACATGGTAATCACAAATCTTCTAAGTATACTGGTCTTGAAAATGATGTTGCCCAAATCTTGACATGGAATATTTCCTTGTCACAGAAATTTGAGGTCAATTTGACTTTAAAGTATTTAACTATAGAAGCAAATAAGAGTATAATCCATTCATTACCGCCACACTCACGACTATGAAACATTTTAATCCAAATTTACATCAGGATCTGGTAAATCCAACTTTAAATTTATTAAGATTACAGTTATTTTTGGGATTAAACATTGCCAGTTATAGCTCCTTATTTGCAAGCAACTAAAGGCAATTTACTAAAGCTTATTCCAGCTTTGGCAGTGAGTAGTAATACTGAAGATTATCCTTTGTCGAAGGAGGATAAACTTTTTGATGGAAATGCTAATGAGGCCTTTGAATCTACTGTATCTCATAGATCTAGAAATTCCAGTAGCTCAAGAGCCTCTCTCAATCCCAACTCTGACTGCCTTAATGCACATTACTATTGAATACATGCGGAAGCCAATGCCACAGTTGTCCAGGACCACTCTTTTTCAATTCTTAGTTCAATTCTAAAGTTATTAATTCATTCCTCAAACAATAAATGGAAACAGTGATTTCATAGACATTGTTCCAAATATTTGACCTCTCAGAATCTTCTGTCTCACATTTTACAGCTTGGTCAAATAATAAATAATCCCCCTAATCCATCAAAGATCTATTGATAATAATCAAGGAAATATGCATATAAAGTAAATACTTTGCCATCCTTCACTGAAGATGGCATTCAGTCTTTTCCTATTTCTCAAACCTGTACTGAAGAGAGGCCTTTCGCTGTTGATATCGATATATAGGATTGAATCAGCCTATTTTAATGATCTAGCAAAATGTTCAACTGGTTTCCAAAAGAGGATACCTAAGAAATGGAAAAAATTGTAATAATAAATAATTCATCCAATGAGGGTAAAACAAAACACAAAATCATATTCCAGGTAAGCTAATTAAAATGAATACAAGGAAAATCCACAGTAATATGAAAAAATGTCACACAAAAGTCCACTTTTGTCATTCAGTTGAATTAGATCAAATGGTAGCAGAGAGATATTTTTAATGAGATCTGCGAAGTTCAGTGTTTACAGTTTCATAATTATTAGGTCTTATAAAAGAGAGCATGTACTGGTATATTGTGCCTTCTTACTAAACTTGGTAATTTTGAATGGCGGTATTAGAAATTACATCCAGTTTGGTTTAGCTCATTTGGCCTGTAAGAAACTGGGTTATTAGTTGAGGGAGGTGAGAGCCCCATTCAAGTAATTACCACAATCTCTGTCAGGGTGAGGCACAAAAGTCACAAAATAAATCTTCAGTTAATGCTCTGGTAGCTTGGCACAAACGCAATCAGGCTTAACTTAGAGGTGATATGTAAAGCATTTAAGCAGCACTCACACATTAATAAAGTGAAAACACAACACAAGGACAATCCCACAGCAATTTAGAAACAGAGAGAACATTTAATAAAAAAAAATTCACGAAAATGAATTAAATCCAATCAGTAGAACAGGAGTTATGAACTTTTAAAGTTTTTAGCGAAAAATAGTACCAAAAAGATCAAAGCACCAACCACGGACATCTAGTTGCATGGGACCAGAGCAAAATCGAAGTTATGGCCGCCTGCGATGGAGCGTGGTTCACATACACAAAGTGGATTGGGACAGGTCTTGGTGTCACGGAAACCTGACCCTGGTCTGCTTCTTGTGTCATGTGCCAACATCCCAGAGGTTTGTTCTGAATCATGTATGCTTTCCTGTCCCTAAGAATGTTCCTGCTGCAATATAACTAATTTAAATTGCTGCTATAAAACTAATTGTCTATTTGCATGCACATGTATGAGTGTCTTGCTTTTGCCAAGGCATGTTTCCTTGTTTTTGCCAAGGCGTGTTTCCTTTTGACCATGTTTGTACATGTGCCTGGATGTCAACTGCCACTGTTGACACGTTTTTAGGCAGCTGTCAGCCTTGGCGGGCATGGTAGGCCTCGTGCTATTTAGCCTATAAATAGGGAAAGCCTTGCACATGCCAGTGCTTGGCTTATTTCACCGGCATCGCTGCTCGTGAAGGGCCTGGTTCCAGCTGGAGGCTTTCTCTTCTTCCGGGCAGCCTTGCTCTTTGGACGCGAATTCAAGCTGCTGCTCCTGCTACAAGAAGCAAGCTAAATGAAGAGCATTTTTGACTTTATTTTGGCATGATTGTTATCAGGATTTGGTGATGACTTTGGTGATTTTTCACGTACTTTGCTAAAACGCTTTAATGCACTGGTGAAGACTCTTCTGATTGCTTTGTGCAATAGTATTTTGGAATTTATGCTAGTATACTCATCATTTATTTTTAAACATGGACAGAAAAAGAACATTACGGCACAATACTGTTATTTTTAGACTTCTTTGCCGAACGCATTACTAATGCAAAGAACTCATCTGGGAAATGTTTTTAAGATAGTGAAGTCTATTACGAATCCCCTAGTGCTCACTCACACTTATCCCCCATCACAGAAACTTTGTAACAAAATCTCAGACTTCTTTGAGCATAAAATCGCTTGGATTTACACGTCCGTTCATGCATCTCCCTGCCTCTCTGGGAGGACAATTGCTCCCAATCTGGAGCAGACTCCTAGTCCAGATTTCTCAGAATTTGCTGATATCTCTTTGGAAGCAACGCCGATAGAGCATCAGAAATGCAAATCAGGGTCCCCTGATGACCCCTGGCCAGCCAAACTGTACAGTGCCCTCGCTGAGTGTCTCAACCCCCACCTAAACACCATCTGGAATACCTCTATCAGACAGGGGGTCTATCCCTCAGCTTGGAAGCATGCCTTTCTTCTCCCATTATTGAAGAAAGCTAATGCTGACCCTGAAGTAAGTATTTTGAATACACCGTACGAAGAAGAGAGACGTGTTCCTCTAACTTCACAACAGTGATCGCATTGCGGCGCTTGAATACGTGATTTTCAGATTCTCCGCCGGCTGGTGGATGAATCGAATGCATTAATTGTTAAAGAAATCTGGAAGAGAATGACCCTTGAGGAGTGAATATTGTCGGCTGACAGATCCTCCTACCCTCGTCTGAGAAACAGACGTAGGCACCTTTTTTTTTACAGGTTGTCCAACAGTACTTTTAGTCCTGAGGAAGACCCGAGCTGGTTGCGCAAAACAAGCACCGTAACATAGGGTCGAAACGTCGACTTCTTGTCACACATCAGTCCTTACTAAGTTCCAACTGCATGTATGTTATTGTTTCACTTTCATTCACTATATTCCATGTAAGTCCATTGTATGTTTTTGTGAAAGTGTATTTAGGACAACCCCTGATAAATGTATAGCACGGTTTTTTGATACAATTTATGGTTTACGAAATAATGAATATACAGGATTGAATCCAAAAACGGTGTGTTTGCTTAATTTTAATTGGATATTTGTATTTTCAAAATAATATTACAAATGTCATATGAGATTAATCTGTCCTTAGGACAAACAAAGTAATTTTTCTTCCCAACAGAACCACTGTTGTATATACGACCCTGAAGTAACCAGCAACTATAGGCCGATCTCCCTGCTCCCCACCCCGGCAAAAGCTTTAGAGAAACTAGTACCCCAGCTGCTCTTTAATGTCTATCTAACACCTTTGGCAGAGCTTATCACCAAAATGGGGATTAACCCCTTCGCTGCGGGGGTTATTCCCCCTGCTGTGCTGGGGAGGAGGGGGTGCGCACAGCGCCCCCATGCTCATGACGAGCTCAGCTCATCATGAGCTACGGCGCTCCGGTGCTCATGACGAGCTGAGCTCGTCACAGGTGCATTGGCTCCCGTGGAACGCTCAGCACAGCGGGGGAATTCTCCCCGCACCTGAGCGTTCCACGGCCCATGACGAGCTAAGCTCGACATGAGTACTGGAGCGCCGTGGCTCATGACGAGCTCAGCTCGTCATGGGCGTCGAAAAGGTTAAGGTGACATCCTACGCTGATGATACTCAGCTGCTGTTTACGTTTAGCGGAGTGTCAGAACTCACCTTTGACCCACTAAAAGAATGCCTCAAAAACATTGCTGACTGGATGAACCGCAATTTTTTAAAACTTAATGCGGACAAGACAGGGGTCTTATTTTTTAATCAACTGATGCCCCCCCGCCCAATGTATGGTGGCCATTATAATTGGGTAATGCACCCACCCTGTAGGACTTGGTCAGAAATCTGGTTGTGTGATGGGACAAAGATCTGTCCCTCACGACCCATGTACAATCGGTTTCGGTGGCTTGTTTTGGTAAAATTAAAACCATCAGGAAATGTATACATTTTCTGCCTGACTCAAGCCGCAAAATTGTGATCCACGCTCGCACAACTCAGAGAGAAGAGATTTATTCAGGTGAATACATTCTGTATGTATGTAGTGAGTGTTTCAATAGAGTAACATGTGGGTGTTTTCAGAAGTGTACCCTGTGCTCATATCCCCTTCTCTTCCTCCCTAGAGTTACGAAAGCTACATAACAACTCTGTCGCTCCCTCAGAAGATCCAATATTGGGCAACCGGCTGGACCAGACTGTGCGGAACAGCAGTGTTTTCTCTTTTTCTCTCAATCCACTTCCCCTTCCCTTTTGGAACACCTGCCAACGTACATCGTGTGGTACTTGGTGAGGTTGAGAGGTGTTCCAGGTGGACTTCATGTGAGTGGTCACGCCACAATCTCACATTAAGCCAAGCCACAAAATTAGGGCTGCCTGGGCAATGAAGCCGCATGGGGGGTCCCAGGGTGGCTTTGCACAGTCTTCACAGAAAATCCCTGTACAAGTTAACTGGGCGTTTGGCTGGTTTACAGCAGGAGGTGTCCTCCCTCCGAGCAGAGAATCAAGAATTTCAATTGGAGGTGGAATGGTATAAGCCCAGAGATAATCCATGGGAGGGTACGAAACCAAAACAGAAAGTACCTCTCATGCAACCCCCTAAATTTGAGTTTCCCACCACACACACAGCGTCCCAACCCATGCAGGTCCATGTTACCACTCCAATAGTAATCCCTTTAGCCCCCCTGGAGCAGGTCTCCCCACTGCGTTTCCCAGTGATGTGGTCATTATCTCCTACTTGGGTTGAAATGCTGTGGATTGGTCCATACCTTTAGTGGAAAGGAATGACGGGTTTAAGGAAGCAATGCAAAAGTTATTTGCTAAACACCTATTCGTCCAGCCCAGTGACAACACATTTCTAAGTCTGCAACAGGGCAATAAAGACCTATTAACATTTATTACCACCTTTAATTGGCTTGTTGTCAAAACTGCAAGGCCAGACAAAAAGAGGATCTCTCTTTTCTATTGCAGCCATCAGGATGATCTCAAGGATGTATTGGCTCAGATAGTGGATCCCCCGAGCGAATTCAGAAAAGGACAATACTGCTCCTGTTCATGACACTGTAGAAACAATGTACATTGGTGGTGTACGTGGGCCCTATCAAAAGAAGAAAATTAGCATAGACGTGGTCTGTGTCTCTGTTTGTACTGGGGCAAAACTGGACACTTTGTCAGAGAATGTTCTAGTAAACTTACTCCTCCTAAGGAAAACATAGGGGTTGTTGTAGATACCAGTGCAGCGGAAGTGTCGGAAAACTGAAGAGCTCGATGACGATCGAGGCCACTTTATTGAGTTCTGCTACTAGTATGGTCTCCCATCTATTAGCTCACACTATGAGACCTGCACACCGTCATCTTACTCTCATTGTGACTCTGGTTATCGCACCCCAAGCATGTAAGGTTCTCCCCTGGATCTTAGTTTATCCAGGACCCTAGGAGTCCCCATGATTTGAAAAACAACTCCTGAACCTGTGTGAGCGTCGATGGCTCCAAGCTATCGTCAGTTTGATAGCTCACTAGATAGGTCCCTTGAAGATGATTTGGGCAAATCTCCACACCGAAGAAATTAATTTTGATGTAATTTGACACCCCCGTTTTTGGAGCAATTCTGGGCATACCATGGCTACAACTGCACGACCCGACTATTGATTGGGTCACTATAACTGTGACCTTAAACACTGAGTACTGCTGGCAAGCATGTTATCAGGCAAAAACTCATATACCAATTCCACTACATTGTACAGCCACCAACGTGTGTGAAGTACATTTGTTCAAGCTTCCCACACTCTACCGAGATTTTCACAACGTCTTTAACAAGCAGCAGGCTACTAAGTTGCCAATTTGATGGGGCATACAACTGCCACATAGATTTGGTACCAAGAACCACGTTTCCCTGTGGCAGGGTGTATGTGTTATCAGAACCAGAGACAAAATATCTTTGCGAATATCTTGATGATGATTTACTGGCTAAGGGGTTCATCGCCACTATTTTTCATCCCAAAAAATGTTGAACTGTGTGCTTGCATTGGCTATCATGCAGTCAAGAAAGTGACGATAGAAAACAGATACCCTCTTCCATTCATTTCAGTACTCCTGGATCAAGTGCGTAATTCCACCATTTATTTGAAACTCGACCTGCGGGGTGTGCACAATCTCATCCGTGTCATGGAAGGGGATGAATGGAAGATGGCATTCAGGACCAAATTTAAATACACATTGATGACCTTTAGTCTGAGTAATGCCCTTACAGCCTTCCAATTTTTTATTTCTGAAGTGCTGCAGGAATTCCTTGATGTCTGTGTGATAGTATGCATCAACAATATTTTAATATATTAGTCCTCTGTTGAAGAGCACGTAGAACACGTACGAGCAGTGTTGCAAAAATTACGTGAGAACCAACTCTTTGCTAAAGCAGAAAAATATATCTTCCATCCTCATACCATTGATAATCTCCGGTATGTCATTTCTCCTAAGGGCATCTCAATGGATAACTCCAAGGTGCAGGCCATTCTGGATTGGACTCTGTCAAGTAGATACAACAATTTCTAGGCTTTGCCAATTTTTATCGGCGATTCATTCCACAATTCTCTACCATTGAATCACACATCTCCTAAAAAAGGGAGTCCCTATTATATGGAATGCACAGACAGAAGCCACCTTTCAGCAGCTAAAAATGTTTTTACAAATGCCCCACTCCAGATCCATCTCAACCATTTTCTGTTGAAGCTCAGGCCTCACAAAACGCAATGGGTGGTGTTCTGTCACAACAGGATCCAAATACAGTCCCCTCTCATCACGTTGCTCACTTCTCCAAGAAACTGCTACCAGCAGAACAGAATTACACGATGGCGGAGAGGGAGTTACTCGCTATAAAACTCGCTTTTCATGAATGGTGCCACTACCTGTTGGGTGTAAAATATACAGTGACCATTCATACTGATCACAGAAACCCCCAATTTTTCAGAATGTAAAGGCCCTAATACCTCTCCAACTGCAATGGTTATTGTTTTTCAACAAACTTTATTTTCTAATTACCTATAGACCTAGCAAAACTCAACAGAAAGCAGATACACTCTCACGGTTAGGGAACACTGCCTCTGAGGGGGATTCTCACCGGTGTGATTCAACCAATCATACCGGTAGAGAATAATAGCTATCTGTTCTGGACAGGCGTTTCATGAGAAACAGTCACAATTAAACAACACAAAAGAGTGCCTTCCAGGAGTTATGGAATGACATAGAATGACATACCATGACAACCAGACGTATATATACACCCAGGAATTACAAAGCACTGTGCTGCATTGGAGCCATGATTCAGTAGATGGAGACTCTTTCAACATTTACATGGAATCATACAACTAACTTGACAAAAATCTGAATCAAATTGTATTGTTCTGGAAACCCAATCTGTAAAAGGATGATGCAAGGTCAACCAATTAATTCCCAGAATAATCTTGAGCTTCACAGCATCTATCAAATCAAAGCAATTTATTCATGATAGTCTCCAAAACAAACAGAAGAAGTCCTGTGTATATGTAACCTTATTTGACCTTGTGATAGAATAGTTCGGTCCACTGTTTTTACCTCTTCAGGAATATTTTGCTTAATTGAAGGAATTTGCAAAGATTGAGCAAAGTTAATGTTCACAACCATCCCTGAAGCTCCAGAATATAAAAGTTCAGAAACCATAGTCTCTGAACCCTAGGAATCCCCATGATTTGAAAAACAACTCCTGAACCTGTGCGAGCGTGGATGGCTCCAAGCAATCGTCGGGTTGATAGCTCACCAGATAGGTCCCTTGAAGATGATTTGGGCAAATCTCCACACCGAAGAAATTAATTTTGATGTAATTTGACACCCCAGTTTTTGGAGCAATTCTGGGCATCCCATGGCTACAACTGCACAACCCGACTATTTATTGGGTCACTAGAACTGTAACCTTAAATTCTGAGTACTGCTGGCAAGCATGGTATCAGGCAAAAATGCATATACCAATTCCACTACATTGTGCAGCCACCAACGTGTGTGAAGTACATTTGTTCAAGCTTCCCACACTCTACCGAGATTTTCACAACGTCTTTAGCAAGCAGCAGGCTACTAAGTTGCCATCGGATGGGGCATACAACTGCCACATAGATTTGGTACCAAGAACCATGTTTCCCTGTAGCAAGGTGTATGTGTTATCTGAACCAGAGACAAAATATCTTTGCGAATAGCTTGATGATGATTTACTGGCTAAGGAGTTCATCGCTACTATTTTTCGTCTCAAAGAAATGGTGAACTGTGGGCTTGCATTGACTATCGAGCAGTCAACAAAGTGACGATAGAAACCAGATACCCTCTTCCTTTCATTTCAGTACTCCTGGATCAAGTGCGTAATTCCAACATTTATTTAAAACTCGACCTGCGGGGTGTGTACAATCTCATCCGTGTCATGGAAGGGGATGAATGGAAGATGGCATTCAGGACCAAATTTAAATACACAGTGATGCCCTTTGATCTGAGTAATGCCCTTGCAGCCTTCCAATTTTTTATTTCTGAAGTGCTGCAGGAATTCCTTGATGTCTGTGTGATGGTATGCATCAACAATATTTTAATATATTAGTCCTCTGTTGAACAGCACGTAGAACATGTACGAACAGTGTTGCAAAAATTATGTGAGAACCAACTCTTTGCTAAAGCAGAAAAATATATCTTTCATCCTCATACCATTGATAATCTCCGGTATGTCATTTCACCTAAGGGCATCTCAATGGATAACTCCAAGGTGCAGGCCATTCTGGATTGGACTCTGTCAAGGAGATACAACAATTTCTAGGCTTTGCCAATTTTTATTGGCGATTCATTCCACAATTCTCTACAATTGAATCACCCATCACACATCTCCTAAAAAAGGGAGTCCCTTTTATATGGAATGCACAGGCAGAAGCCACCTTTCAACAGCTAAAAATGTTTTTACAAATGCCCCACTCCAGATCCATCTCAACCATTTTTTGTTGAAGGTGAGGCCTCACAAAAAGCAGTGGGTGGTGTTCTGTCACAGCAGGATCCAAATACAGTAAACTGTTTTAATCAATTAGTTGTATATATCAATATGATAATCGTTCTTGCACTAGCCACTTAGGATATATGTATATGAAAATGTTACCTTTTCTTTTTAAATTATTATGATGTATTTATATTCGTGCACTAGCTATTTTGGATATACATACATGGAATTTTTCTTTTTTATCTTTTCAATCAATGTGATGTATTTATATTCTGTGCTTTTATGGCTACTATTGTATCCGAATAAAGTTGAACTGAACTGAACTTAACAGTCCGCTTTCATCCCGTTGCTTACTTCTCCAAGAAACAGCTACCAGCAGAACAGAAATACACGATGGCGGAGAGGGAGTTACTCGCTATAAAACTCGCTTTTCATGAATGGTGCCACTACCTGTTGGGTGCAAAATATACAGTGACCATTCATACTGATCACATAAACCTCCACTTTTTTCAAAATGTAAAGACCCTAATACTTCTTCAACTGCAATGGTTATTGTTTTTCATCAAATTGTATTTTCTAATTACCTATAGACCTAGCAAAACTCAACAGAAAGCAGATACACTCTCACGGTTAGGGAACACTGCCTCTGAGGGGGATTCTCAACGGTGTGATTCAACCAATCATACCGGTAGAGAATAATAGCTATCTGTTCTGGACAGGCGTTTCATGAGAAACAGTCACAATTAAACAACACAAAAGAGTGCCTTCCAGGAGTTATGGAATGACATAGTCTGTTATACCATGGCAACCAGACGTACATATACACCCAGGAATTACAAAGCACTGTGCTGCATTGTAGCCATGATTCAGTAGATGGAGACTCTTTCAACATTTACATGGAATCATACAACTTACTTGACAAAATCTGAATCAAATTGTATTGTCCTTGAAGCCCAATCTGTACAAGGAAGATGCAAGGTCAACCAATTCATTCCCAGAATAATCTTGAGCTTAACGGCATCTATCAAATCAAAGCAGTTTATTCATGATAGTCTCCAAAACAAACAGAAGAAGTCATGTGTATATGAAACTTTACTTGACCTTGGGATAGAATAGTTCGGTCCACTGTTTTTACCTCTTTAGGAATATTTTGCTTAATTGCACGAAGTTGCAAAGATTGAGCAAAGTTAATGTTCACAACCATCCCTGAAGCTCCAGAATATAAAAGTTCAGAAACCATTGTTTCCATATTATCTGACATCTCTATGAGAACTATCAAATGAAACTAGGCAGACTGCATAATATTCATTACTCATCTGGGAACTGACTCAGGGGTAGAATAATATCTTGGCAGAGAGGGTACTCCATTGCAACGGCAATGGGGTTCCCTCTCCACCAAGACTATGGACCGCCGCTTGATTTAAATGCAGGTGGACCATAGTTTGACGACAGCGGAGACTACTGGCTGTACTTTGGCTACATGTCCTCCTAACTAATTTAGATGGCCGGATAAACAGCCATTTTTCAATGCCCATTACATGCTTTTTGTGTGCCTAAAGCAGGTAAAGAAGAGGCCAACCACTTGAATAGAAGGCAGGCAGTCCAAGTACATGGATGTAGGCAGTCTACAGGAGTCCTTGTGTGAGTATTCTTCCTCCAGCAGGAGTGAGAAGTCAGGATTTATCATCCGTCATCTCTGGATAGAGTCTTCTCAGGTATAGAAATGTTCTGAGGAGGTGTTGGCTTAATTACCAGATTTATCCTATTCACTAGCCATTGAGTGGAAAAAATCTACCACCCAATCCCAATTATTTTCTCGTAGTCATCCCAACCTTTGTTGGCAACACATCCTGTCCAGGATCCGTTTGTTCAACATGGCAGTACCGAGCTGCCACCAGCCAGGCTTTTCTGGCTTTGGGGTCCAACCGCGCCCCTACCAGACAGAGCCAAAACTGTTTAGCCTTCTATCATGGTTGGAGCTTGACTGGCTAGGAGGGTCTTGAGTATAAACAGGAAAATGTCTCCCTGGTATCTTCAAATCACAATAGTTCAAGTTAAAGCTTCCATTTGTTCTGACAACTGTTCCTTTCCACTTCCAGACAGCTAATCCTTCGAAGACACCAGTAGTTAATGCCTGCTGCCCTGTTTTGGGATGAGAGGCAGTCATTGTTATCTGAGCCAGGATTGTTAACTCCCCTAGTCAGGGATGTGCATTTCAGCTCTACGGGTGTGATGAGTGGCAGAACTGGTTTTAAACCGGTTCTGGCCCACACAGCCTGAAGTACATTTGTACAACTTACTGTTCTGCTTAAGTTATCAAAAGTCTGATTTTAGCATTAAATCCGATATGGAGATCTAAACAGTGGAGAACCGTACATTTACTCTTTATGTTTTGCTAGAGTCTCTCTTTTACTACTTTCCATAGGAGTGCATTATAATAACGAGAAGTCCGCATTCAGGTGTATTCTGTGTGAATAATTTAGGACTAAAGGAGTTCATGTTCAAGATGCCAAAGCATTTCTCTGTCCTACAGTATTTCACATGTGTGTTAGAAGTGTAGCTGATTACTTCGAACTTCATATTGACACCCAGGTATAATCTACTCTTTAAACATGTTTTGTATAATGGTCTAACATTGTCATTGTAATATTTTAGTAGAAATTGATTATTCATGATGTCAAGACGATTTATAAGTCACAGAGATGCTGTATTTTACCCCGTGTGAGGTTAAGTTAGCCTAATGGTAGGCCTGGAAATTGTTTAACTTGTTTCTCACCTATCGTTTATCTTTATTTTTGTGAAATGTTGCATGTATCTGTGTTCCCACTGCAGGTGGACAAGACATTGTTTGTTTAGAGAAGGGTCTATTGCTCAATCGATAACTAGGCCTGGGAAAGAACGTGATAACAAAGAAGAGATGGCACCAAGGATGTGTGGGAAGTTTACAGTGTGAAGCAGGAGGTGGAGAAAGAAGTTGATGAAGGCTGCTGAGTCGATGGAAAGTTATCCAATTTGTAGGAGGTCCATCTATTGGATGGTTATTATGTACTAATGAAGTTAGGGACAGCTGACACTTCTCTTGCAGATGCTTTGAGGTACAGACCTCTCTCTGTGACTGTTGCATTAGGCTATATAACCATAGTTAAAGTTTTCTCTCATGAGTACTTTGACGGCTGACACCTTTTTGCTTTCCTCCGGGTCATGTTACATAGTGTAGGGATAATTAGGGAACTAGGACATTTTTTCTTCTTTGAAAGCTAACTTACATTTTTGTCTTTTATTAAGCTAGGTGGCTGTAACTGAATTGGTTGTTTTCTTTTTGTTTTATAGAGTGAATCGGTTCTGGAGATTTGGCGTCATCCTATTCTCTTTGTATATTCATGCTATCATGCTAAGATTAATATATTTGAATCTGTTTCAAAATTTACAATAAACATACTAACCAAAATGTTGTTGTGGACCTGAGTTTTTGAAAAATTCCTATCTTGTAGTGAATTGTGTTGGGGAGTTCCTTACCTCTTATACTGGTTAAAAAGAACGATCGGCAAAAGTTGAGAAGAAAAATTTCCACGCTAGCAGATGGTAGTTACAGAGGATGGTTCTACACTTAAAGTAAGGTACGAGATCTAGGTTAGTTCTAGAGTCCGATCATAGTGTCACCTGCGTGGAATCTAAACGGGGGAAGAGGAGGACGAGCGGCATTCCGGCAGCGTACAGAGAAGCCAGTGGTGGAGTGGAAGTGAGTATTAATAGGGTGATGAGAGTGGTGTTTGTTAGATTGTGGTGGAGCATCAGCTGTAGGATGTCTGGCGGAGATGTTGTGAGAGTTGTGTGAATATGGTGATAAGTTGTTAAAGTTGGTATCGGGTCCGATGTGGCCTAAGATTCCGGGATATATAGTAAGGTGCAGAAGACACAGTATCTTATTTGTCTGCTGTGCTTTGTGGGGCCCTGTTGTGAGATGTCATCGGCAGTCCCAAATTGGAACTTGTGTGAATGGGACAGTTGTGAACGGTGTAACTACGCTGATTCAGGTTTAATTTGTGAGAGAGTACATTTTTTGAGAGATTGACTTCTGTTGATTCATTTAGAGGAGCAGACAATTGTTGTTTAAGAAATGTGTGTGTTAGTTGGGATATTGTGATGGAGGGCTAGCAGCTGCGAGGAGTGAGGGTGGCATCAAAAGGTGCTGCGCTGGTATAGGATGGATCGAGAGGTTGTAATTGTACAGTTGTTGGAATTTCGCCGTTTGGAGGTGAATTATACATATTGCAAAAGAGAAAAGGACGATTAAGTGTTTTATCAGAGAGATGTTTAGAGGAGATGTGCCTGTCCTGACTAGAGTGGGGGAAGAGACTCCTCTGGAGGATACGCCCGCTCACTATATGGCAGTAAATGTTGGGCTCCATACTATTATTTGGCTTAAAAATTGTCACAAGATCCCCAAAAGGAGGACGCATTTGCATTTCTATGCTACGGTACTGTTAATCCCAGAATAATTGACTATTTGGGGTAATGTTTATGCCATGAAACCTTTACCTAGACCCACACAGTTTGAAGCCCTTGATGCATGGATGTGTGCTGCACAAGCTTAGAAGAAGGAGCGCTATCAGGGAAAGATGAAAAGGGCAATGTATGCATGCAAGGAAGCACAATGGGATGAGAAGCAAAAGAGATGGAGATTAGGCATGATTGAAGGAGTGAGATTGTACTCTGTTTTGGTGACAGATGAGACAAAAGCGTTGGAGAATGGAAAAAGAGTGCAGAAGGGCAAAGGAGAGGAGGACAGTGACAGCAATGTTGAGGATATTTTGTTAGATGGGCTGTTAGCCGAGCGCCCACCCACATACAGTCCATCGTACTCAGGATGTGGGGGAAGTCCTAATGTCACCAATGACCCTGCGAGTGCCCCGGCATTAATGGCCACCAATTCAACTGCTGCAGGGATTCTTTCAATGGGGAACTCCCATGTTGGGGAACTGGAGGGAACTCAGACTGGAGTTCTGGAAGCTTCCACATATTGTGTTCCTGGTCTTGCTTCGAGGATCCTGGATGCTCTGACTGTGCCTGTCACCATTGGCCCAATTGTTCCTGTATACGACCCAAATTCTATTGGGAATGGGGGTCAAGGGGTAATCATAACTATGGGCTTCCCTTTACCCCCATTCACCATTGGAGTTTGGGTCGGACCATCGCAGGAGAAAGTGGAGGGTCCTCACACAAGATTTGACCCTCTGATTCCAATGAATGTGAGCACTCCTTGTGCTACTACCACAGACTCATCTGTAGTTCAAATTAGGTTGGGACTCATTAGGCCGCTTTCAGAGTTGAAAGGGGTGGATTCGCCTACATGGGAGAATCTGCCCAGAGTGCGAAACAGCATGCCCAAAGAGCATGCAAGACACCTATGAGCCAGAGTATGTTTCATGTTTTAGACCTAGAAAAATGGTTGAAGGAGCATAGTCACACTAATGAGAGTCAGAGCACAGAAGTGAGTTCAGGGACACTCAAGTCAGCAGTGTAGGTGGTTTTGGTGGATGTGATTAAACTGAAAACATAATTAGACCCCATGATAAGTGGGATTGTAGAGCTCTATCAAATAGACTCATACCAACCAAATGAATTGTTGCTTATGAGGAAGGATGTTATTAGAAGGGCGAGGGAAGCACATAGAAAATTGTCTGAATTGGCTACTAAATTCGAAGTTGATATAGAAAGAACAAAGGCGCTACAGAAGAATCATCAGCTTGTGCCACATGTGCCCTGTGCGCTTGTGCCACATGTGCCCTGAAGTAGGGGTGATTTGCAAATGATTTTCCCAGGTTGAGAGAGATGCCTGCGGAGTGGTATAAACAGGTTGATTGTTTTGTGAAAATATCTAAGGTTTTATGGATTGATCTTAACACATTGTTTGAACCTGAGCGACTTGTGGTCAGCATGTAAAATAGCTACAGAATGGCCTGATGGTGATCTGAAAGAGATCTAGTGACTCATGGACCGTCCCCTGCGGTGATGAAAAAATATGATCAGGTGATCACATGGTTAAAAGCTAAGGTGGCTCCACACGATGTGGACTGGGTACGGATAGACAGAACCACCCAGAAACCTAAAGAGACAGTACATGACTGCTATGAGCGGTTGTTGCGGACTTTTAACAGTACAGTGGAATTGATACTCTTGAGCCAAAGGACATGGGACAGTATGTGTCTAAATTTGTGACTGGGCTGCAAACTGAAATCAGTTTAATGATTCTGCAGCATTTGATATGTTGGCAAATTCAATGCGATGCTAAATATTGGAGCGATGAAATTGAGAAGAGGCATAGAAGACGATGGAGAAGTTGATGTTGGTGCAAATGAAGGCTGCGCTGAGGTGAGGTTAGGGAAGACATATGGTGGAAACATGGGTCATATGTGAGGAACTTACCCACAGGGAGTACAGGTGCCACAAGGGGGAGGGGTGCAGGGCCAAGGAAGAGGCAGAGGTGGTCCAATAGGCCCGAAAACAGGAATAGATTTTGCGACCCTTAAGAAATCCAGCTCGAGCCACTATTGCAATAGGGTGGGGCATTGGAAATGCAAATGTCGTTTGAATCAAATAAACCATGATCAGAGTGGGGGATCTAACTAACCCCAGGGTAGCTTTGTACCATCACAAAACTTGTCTCGTCCCAGATCTCAGAGCATGGGAGGAACACCAGGGCCTGTAATGGACGGGCCCTAACCCCCAGTGCCAACAAAAACTTTCCACAATGTCTCATATGGGAATGCTTTAGTTCAACAGTACCCCATGTTTGAGACCTTCGATGGTTCTGAGACTAATCCGACCTTATTACGGTGCAGAGGTGAGGAAGACTGTACACTTGGTGCAGTCTTAGAGGTAGACCAGAGTGGACCATATGTCACAACGTTACATTTCTAGTCCATACTGGTGCTACCTTCTCTACTATGAGAACTAAGGGTGGGCGGCCAGCTACGCTCCGTGCACGGAGTGCACGGAGTGCCGTCTCCTACGCATTTTGCGTAGCGGGCATAGCCAGGCGGCACTACGCGCGCTCCGCAGACGGTGCGTAGCCGTCCGCCACCCGCCTCCCTCCCGCCCTCCCTAAATACATAAATAAAAAGCTTTTAAAAACACTTACCTTGTCTGCCGCGTCCCCGGGGCTCCCTCTCGCCGTCCCGCGATTCGCGCCGCCATTTCGGATCCTAATGCGCATGCGCGGGCGGCCGCGCATGCGCATTTCTCATGAGGAATGCGCATGCGCGGCCGCCCGCGCATGCGCATTAGGATCCGAATCGGTGGCGGCGCGAATCGCGGGACGGCGAGAGGGAGCCCCGGGGACGCGGCAGACAAGGTAAGTGTTTTTAAAAGCTTTTTATACTTTTATATATGTATTTAGGGAGGGCGGGAGGGAGGCGGGCGGCGCGGAGTGGGGCTACGCGGAGTGCGCGGGTGGGCGTAGTTGTGTGCCCACTTCGCGTAGCTCCGCGGAGCCCCACTCCGCACACTACGCCCAGGGTTAATGAGAACAGCAGATGCCCCGAACCTACCCCTCTTGGGAAAAACAATCCAAGTTATAGGGATAGCTAATAGGAGAATGTCAAACCCTCTGACTGAGTAGTTCCCTGTGAAGATACGGACCTTCGAGGACAATCATCGGTTTTTAGTGTGTGATTCAAGTCCTGTAATTTTATTGGGACAGTACTTGCTGTGTAAGCTCAATTGTACTCTTACTGCAGCTCAAAAGTCATTGAGATCCAAACTAAAGATGAGGATGTGGAGTTCAAATTGGCAAGTCAGAAGGAAGGAGTTTCATTGTTACCTATGTTAACAGTGGAATATATGCCATTAGATCTCAAAGAGACAGTGTTGAATGAAGTTTGGAATTTCTCAGGAAAGGACTTCGGACTCATTAAAGGAGTCATATACAGATAAAGCCTGATGTGGAGTATCCCAGAACACCACCATACAACCTGACTTCAGAAACTATTGCTGGGATCACGCCTTTGTTCGAGTCCATGATTGAGCAAGGGATTTTGAAGGAGATTCTGGGGAGTGCATGCAACTCTCCCACTTTGGATTTACAGAAGAGCAACAGTAAGTATCGTATTGCATAGGATCTCCAAAAAATCAACAATATTGTATTCCCTAGTTGTCCCGTGGTACCACCAAATCCATCTGTGATTTTGTTTCCGATACCATGTGAGGCCAAATGGTTCACCTGCATTGTTCTCTCTTAGACCTTTAACTTGGGAGATCGCGTCTTAACGTGGTGTCGTGTCACACTAGGGTATACCGGAAGTCCTTCTTTCTCTAATTAAATCTTGAAGAAAAATATTGAAACCCTAGTCATGCCTTGCAACTTAGTCCTGATATAGTATATTGACAACCTATTAGTGGCATTGAATACTCAGGAAGAGTGCCGTACCGATACCATTGCTTTGTTGAACCATCTGGCTGAGAAGAGATATAAAGTGTCCCCAAACAAGCGACAGTACTGTCTGAAGGAAGTTTTATATTTAGGGCACAAGAGTGCAAAAGGTGTCAGAATAGTGTCAGGAGAGAGGATATCAGCAATTATGCAGATGAATCTGCCATATACACAGAAAGAAGTTAGGATGTTTCTGGGAATGGTGGGCTACTGTTGCCAGTGGATACCCAGCTTCTCCCTAATGGCCAAGCCTTTACAGAGGCTTACACACAAGGATGCATCCGATCCAATACCTTGGGACAATGACTGCTTGAGTGTGTTCCTGGAGCTGAGAGAGAGTCTTTGCTGCACTCCAGTGCTGAAATGACAGATTGCAACAAAACATTTTTGCTCTTTTGCTATGAAAGAGAGTGCTGCGTTCTCTTGGTGTTAACCCAGTTTCACAGAGATGCCCATTGACCAGTTGCTTACTTTTCTGCTACACATACATGCTGTGTTTCTGACCAATTGAGGGGACCATCTTTACTGATAGCCAGCATGATTTCAGCGTGGTGCATGACTTTAAAGAGTTATGGTCTCAAAGGGTTACATCACCTCATCGGCAACACCCATCAGGAATGGGGAGGTGGTAAGTAGACTGTTAGAGGCTCTTCAATTTCCCCGAGAGGTGGGCGTAGTTAAATGTCCTGCTCATTGTAAGGGGAATTACTGTGTTAGAATCAGAAACAGATATTCCAATGAAGTTGCATGCCACTGTGTTCTGAACACCTATACCTTCAATGGGCACGATATAAATGAGGAAGCCGATGAGACCAATCCCAGCCTGTTGTTGACAGTTGCCGATACTTGGGATGAGGTGCAACAGTTGCAAGAAGAGGTTTATGAGGAAGAGCAAGCTGAATGGGTTAGGGCTGGATGTGTGAAACGAGAAGATGACATATGGGTTTCTGGTGATGGAAGACCGGTGTTGCCAAATAACTTGTTATACCCTATGGCAAAACATATTCATGGACCAAAACATGTATGGAAGGATGCAATGATTAGAGTGTTTAGGCAGACCTGGTTCACCCCAAATTTCGAGTGATTACTGAAGCTTTGTGCCACAGATGCGTGACATGTCAACATATACATATGGGAAGAGGGACAGGAGTTACCCTGAGTCATATTGGGAAGTCAGGGAGTCCTTTTAATCGAAGGTAGTTGGATTTTGTTGAAATGCCTGTCTTAAATGGGCTGAGATACATCTTGGTGGTGGTATGCATATTCTCTTGTTGGGTGGAGGATTACCCTGCTAGGAGATGTGATAGTCTGACAGTGGCAAAGTTATTGTTGAGGAAGTTCATTCCGAGATTCGGATTTCCACCTACTTTGGGATCAGACCGAGGATCTCATTTTAGTAATGAGATAATGAAACTGTTGTGTGCAGCTTTACAAGTGGAGCAGAGTTTACATTGCAGTTATTGGCAAGAGGCTTCTGGCATTGTGGAGCTGATTAATGGTACCTTGAAATCTAGACTAGCCAATGTGTGTGCTTCAACTTCCCTAAAGTGGCCTGATGCCTTGCCGCATGTATTGATAAGCCTTCGTAGCATTCCGGACAGGAAGACTAGCCTTTTGCCACATGAGATCCTCATGGGGAGCGCTATGTGGCTCCCTACTGTGTCTGCCAACATTCTTGTAAATATTTTGGATGGTCTAGTGCTCACTTTTGCAAAGGACTAGCTGATGTGGTTCATTCTGTGTCTCACCAGGTCGACACTGCAGTTGCACCACTACACCAGGAGCAGTGTCCCGACCATGTCCCGGGGACTGGGTGCTTGTCAAAAAGAACATGAGGAAGAGTTGTCTTGAACCTCGCTGGCGTGGTCCGTTCCAGGTGAATCTGGTGACAACAAAGGCTGTGAAGTGCAATGGCCTTCTGAATTGGGTGCATGCCTCTCATACCCACAGGGTCCGTGTCCCCTCAATGAAATAGCTTCTCTTCAAGAAGAAACACTAGCAGTGGTTGAGACACCAGCAGGGGAGAGGGTCAGCCAAGCTGTGAGGAAACACACTGGACTTAAAAGTGCACAAGAGCTAACCGAGGTGGGACCTAAGAGGCAAAGTGTGGCCAGTGGCTCGAGAATGGCATGCGAGTCAGGTTCGATCTCTGATGAAGGAACTAGTACTGTAGGTCAACAGGAGACAGAAGAAGGCTGGCCACGGGGGCTGCCAAGGAGAGGTATGCAATTGTCCTCTGATATAGAGCTCACGTCTGTGAAAGAGATATCAAGATCTGAGAAAAATGGAAGCAAAGTAGTGGAATCTGGTTTGAGGAGGTCCAAGAGACTGTGGGTGTCTTGTCGGAGGTACTCTTCTCCTGAGTGGACCTCCCTAGCAGCCAATACCGATGACAACGAACTCTGAAACATCAGTGCTGATCATCGATGTTTTGCTGAGGATTCTTGAGACTGATTTGCACATTCTTCTCTCATTTGCCATTCCTTATCCACCAAGGTTGAGTAGTTTGTGAAACCTAATATTGAATGACACTGTTTTTCTTCATTTGAATCCGGAACAGTTCTCAGATGAGATCACAGAATGTAAGAGCTGATTTGCTGCAGTTGCTCATGCATGAGTTAGTTTCTAAACTCATAAGAGTTTTTGAATTAACTTTTTGAGTTTTGCCTATATGCCTGAAGAAAATACATAGGCCTAAGTAGAAGAACAATTTAGGGAACCAGCCCTTTAGAAGAACATGGAGTAGGGTTAGGGTAGTCTCACGAAGAACTGTATATACATGTGCATGAACTGAACACCATATTAGAGACTGTTTTGCATTTGCACAAGTGGACAACCACAGAGAAGATTCTGTAGCTGCTATCTCTCCACTGAAATTGCTCTGAGTCTAAAGTAGTATGAAAGCTAATCATTTCAGTCGTAGATGTAGATGCATCATGTGTACCTCCATAAAGCTTATAATAATTGGATTAATAGTGCTGATTACTGCCGGTAGTATAAGTGAGACACATGTGTTTAAAACTACGCCCTCGGGAAAAGTTCAAGATGGCGACGGAGTAGGACGTGCTTCTTGTCCCCTCCGGCGCCGGGCCCTGCTTAGCCTTGACCAGCGTTGACCCCAGGGGCTCCTCTGGGCTGTGGGTCGCTCCGGAGCCTTCTAAGAGTGGTGGCCGGCGGTGGTGTGAACTTTGTCGCTCCTGGTGCCCGAGGCCGGGGATCGGGGCTGGCCGCAGTTCTAGCGGCCCTGCGGCGCTGTGAGCGGAGGCGCCGGGAGGAGCTTGAGGAGCCCGGGGATACCCAGCGGACGATGGAGGCCGGTGGCGCCTGATCTAGTGAGGGGCACTACGGGGGCTGAGTGGTGGCAGGTCGGACCGAGCCGAAGCAGTGGACCTGAGCCCCGAGAGGAGGCGGAGCCTATTGCCCGCGAGCGGCGGACCTGCAGCACGACCGGCGGCCTGCTTGAGGTCGGTGTCTGAGGCCTGGTCCGCGAGGCGGTGAGCGCTGCTCTGGGAGCCGGCCCTCTGTGTGGGTGCCACGGAGTGGAGGGGAACCAGCGGAGACGAGAGGAGGCCGGCTCGGCGCATCAGTCTCGGCGCCGGGGAGGGGGCGGAGCCTCCTGGCCAAGCACCCGGCATTGCGCTACGGCTGTCGGCGCACTCGAGGCCGGGGTCTGAGGCCTTGCTGCCGGACGTGCGGACCTGCTGCCGGGGGCCTCGTCCGGACCCCCCGATTTGCGGAGAGTGGTGGTGGCGGCCTGTGGGGACTGTGGTGGGCCCCCCCCATGATCATTGGCTGAGTCGGGTCCCTCGTCTAGGGCCCACGAGGTGTGGCGGGCCGGACCTGAGGCCTGAAGATCGCGGCGAAGACGTGGGACGTCGCGACTGTGGGGCCCCTTGAGGTGAGAGACATAGCGGTGAGGAGGCGGATGAGCATTGTTCCCATCACTTGGGTGAACAGTCGCTGAGAGCCCTGGGGAGGCTGCGGATTGTCCATACAGCTCCGGTGTGGCCCCCCCTGCGTGTTGGGGACTGGTTTCCGAGACTGAACCTGAGGGGCCAGCAGGGAGGGGAGAAGTGGACCCCCCGAGCGATCGGCGCAGCTGAGGTTGTGGATAGCTGCGGGCGTTGCGGTGGGAGCTGGAGCTGCGGGGGCTTCCCTTACTGTTGTGGACCTGCTTGCGGTGAGGGCACATTTGGAGCTAGCTGCTGCGGCTGGAGCTTTGGGTGCACGGAGTGAGATCGAGGTGGTGGCACCGGCTTGCCCAGCGATTGCAGCATTCCTGTAGTGGCCGCCTTGAGACTGCCTTGGGATCTTGGAGCGGTGAGAGACAACTGGCGCACTTGTGATCGCCCTGCCTGTCCTCTATCCTTCTGCGGGACGCTCTTCCGACTCTTGGGAGCAGGGCACTGGAGCAGAGATGGCCAATAATCCCCGCAGAGTGAAGGCTGGGAAGGAGGGGGCTGCCAAGAACTCTCAGGCTCCGGCCTCCCCTGGTCAGAGTTCATCATCGGGGAGATCTGACGATGAGGCCCCCGCAACTAAGGCCTTCATGAAGGATCTTTTTACCTCCATCAAAGATGATATATCGGAGCTTCGCGCCCAGCTGACGTCGGATCTTCGCGAGGTGCGGCGGGACGTCGACGGCATTGGGAAAAGAGTGGCCACCGTGGAAGATCACGACCTTAGCATGGCCAATGATGTGCACTTGCTGCAGCAGGACGTGCTCCGTCTGATGGAACAGAATATAGACTTGCAGGCCCATGCGGAAGACCTGGAGAACCGTTCCCGCCGGAACAACATTCGCATTCGGGCGGTTCCCTGGGACGGTGAGGCGGGGGATCTCCGGGAATATGTGCAGGCGCTCTTTCTTCAGATTCTGGGTGAGGAAGACGTGCAGGAGATCAGAATGGATCGGGTTCATAGAGTGGGCCTGCCCGGGCGGAAGGGAGGTCCCCCCCCAGATATACTGGTGTGTGTCCACGACTTCCAGGTCAAGGAAAGGATTCTGAGGAAGGCGCGAGACATACCCTCCCTACAATTTAGAGATCATCGCCCTCAGCTTTACCAGGACTTGCCCGCGACGACAATCCAGAAGAGGCGCGAGTTCCGTCCTGTCACTACCTACCTCCGAGAGCACAATGTCTCCTATTCCTGGGGGCACCCTTTCCGGATCATCTTTCGATGGCAGAACAGGTTGGCTCAGATTCGCTCTCTCCGGGAAGCGAAAGAGCTGTTGGGTCTTGAGGAAGAGACCCCGACACCCGACCGTCGGAGCTCCTCACCGCGGAGAAGGCGCCGGTCATCGTCCTGGCACAGGGTGGGCCCGGAGAATCGCAGGAGGCCCGACCGTGCGACTAGCCTTCAGGAACGAGGAAATGCTGTGGCCTCTGTGGCCTCTGCCACGCTTCCGCCGTCGCAGCAGAGCTCTGGGGCGGCCTGATCTTCGTCTTGCTTGCCTTGGTGCCGGAGGGGCACGCACCTACAGGTAACGGGGCGATGAATGTACTTTCCGAGAAGACACCCCGGTCTTTGGCCCTGGGAGACTCGTTCTTGGGTCTCCGACTACGCCCCATGGGAGACTTTCTACGGGGACTGTCCACCTTGGGACTCATTCTGTTGGTGTTTTGGGTAGTTGGGGAGTTGAGGGGTGGGTGGGGGGCAGAATGGGGACAGGAGGGGTGCTGTTGGGTGGATGGGGGCTGGGGGACGGGGGGGGAGGGGTGGTGACGACGGGTGGTCGGTTGTGCGTGTCTGGGCTGGTGTAAGAGGGGACTTCCTGGGCCTGGGAGGTGTCTGGAGAGGGGGATTACCGAGAGGAAGAGGGTTTACTGGATTTAGCTGCTGGAGAGCTGGGAGGCTCGAACTACCCACATGCCTATTAGTTTGGGTACCTAGAATATAAAAGGCCTTAACTCGCCGCAGAAGCGCCTGAAATTGTGGAAGTACCTCTTGGATCACCAATTAGATGTAGTGGGACTCCAGGAGACCCACCTGGCCCGTAGGGATGAGCTCCGGCTCCGACATAGGCAATTCCCCCTCATATACAGGTCTTCCGCTTCTACTAAGCATAGAGGGGTGGCTCTTCTGTTTAGGTCCTCTATACAGTTCCAGCCTCTAGGAGTGAATAGCGATAAGGATGGCAGGTGGCTGATGGTTAAAGGGGTGCTTCATGGGCGCTTGTGTACGTTTGTAGTGGTGTATGTGCCGAATGCCCAGCAAAATAATTTTCTTCAGGGACTGTTGGATGCGGTAGGGGCCTTCGTCGAGGGTCATCTGGTGGTTATGGGGGACTTTAATATGGTATGGGATCAGGTTGTGGATAGCTCCCGTGCCCAGAGGTCGGACTCTGGTGTATTCTCTGCTGTGACTAAGCAAAGGATGGAGGAGCTGGGTCTTCTAGATGGGTGGCGTGCGGTGAATATGCAGTCCAGGGACTATACGTTTTTTTCTCATGTGCACCACACCTACTCACGCATTGACCATATTTTTGTGAATCAGGCCCTTAGGGGAGATGTCCGAGCCTCTACGATCTTTCCTCTCTCTGTCTCAGATCATGGCCTCTTGACACTCCAGCTTCAGTGGTCAGTGGGGGGGATGGGTATCGGAAGTGGTACTTTCCGGCGGCTTTGGTGCGTGATGAGGCATCCTGTAAGGAACTCAGGAAAGCCATTAGGGAGTTCTTGACGCTTAACCCGAGCTCGGACACCTCGGTGTTTAATACCTGGGATGCTTGTAAGGCCTCACTGAGGGGCACCTGCATAGGGCTTAATGCAGCTCTTAATCGCCTGCGTAGGGAGGAGAGAGAGACCTTGGAGGCTGAGCTTGAGAGACTTGAGCGGGCTCACAAACTGACTCCTTCTCGCATGACACTCCGACCTCTGACGGCTATTAGGGGGAAGTTGAAGGCGCATTACGCCAACCGCTCTGAACTAACCCTCTTGCGGTTGCGCCGGGGTTCGTATGCTCAGGGGAACAAGGTGGGCCGCCATCTGGCTCGCCAGCTTCGAGAAAAAAGGGAGAGGGAATATATAGGGGGAATCCGGGACCCGGGAGGCACCATTCATCATCGGGACGGGGATAAGGCGGATATTTTTGGGCGGTTCTACGAGACGCTTTATACAGGCGATTCTCTAGATGCGGAGGCGCAAGACGCCTTTTTATCCGGCCTCCCCCTCCCACAGGTCTCTGCCGTCAGCAATGACCAATTGGCTGCCCCCTTTACTAGGGAGGAAGTCCTTGAAGCGATCAAGGCCCTGAAACCCAATAAAGCCCCGGGGCCTGATGGGTACACGGCTTATTTTTACCAGTCGTTTGCCTCAGAACTTGTCGACTGCCTGGTCTCCCTTTTCAATAGCATGGCGACAGCCGGGGAGACCACGGGCACTATGGCTGAGGCCCTGATATCCGTGATCCCCAAATCGGGGAAGGATCCCTCCAGCTGTACTTCGTACCGTCCAATAGCCTTATTAAATGTGGATGCCAAGCTGTATTCCTCTCTCGTCGCCCGCCGGTTACAAGATCTGATGCCGGCCCTTATACATCCGGACCAATCTGGTTTCATTAAGGGACGGCAGACTCACGACAACTTACGGAGAGTGATCCACCTGATTGAGAAGGTCTCTAGTTTCCGGATTCCTGCAGTGTTGGTAGGTCTGGATGCTGAAAAGGCCTTTGACCGAGTTGATTGGGGCTTCTTGTTCCGCACCCTGACTGCTTTCGGATTCTCCCACCAATTCCTAACGATGCTGCAGGCTAATTTCCATCGTCCTACCTCGAGGGTACTGATTAACGGGCACCGATCGGCTGCCTTCCCCCACTCTAGAGGTACGAGGCAGGGGTGCCCTCTTTCCCCTCTCCTCTTTGCCTTGAGTATTGAACCTCTGGCATTAGCGATTCGGGAGAATGACCGCATCAAAGGCATACCCTTCACAGGGGAGCAACACAAAATCTCTCTTTTTGCAGACGATGTCCTGCTGTCTTTAGGTGACCCCGCTCAGTCCCTGCCGCCTGTCCATGAGGAGCTATCCAGGTTTGAAGCAGTGGCGGGATTTCGAGTCAACTTTGACAAGTCGCACGTCCTGAATTTGACCCTCTCCTCGGCGGAGGTAGAACGACTGCGCGTGATGACGACTTTGTCTTGGACCCCCTCGTCCTTACTGTACCTGGGGGTACGCCTCACGCCAACTGTGGGCTCCCTCTTTGCGGCGAATTTCCCCCCCCTGTTGGCCTCGGTGCGCAATGACCTTGACCGGTGGAAGCCAAAGTTCCTTTCGTGGCTCGGTCGGATACATGCGCTTAAAATGGTCCTCCTCCCCAAGTTCCTTTACCTTTTCCAGTCCCTACCTATACCTTTGGACGCGGATTTCTTTCGCCGCCTGAAGACGATGATGCTGAAGTTTGTTTGGCAGGGGGGCCGGGCTCGGATTCCCTTTACGACGCTTCGTCGGCCTAGGAAGGAGGGGGGAGTTGGACTCCCGGACATGCTACTGTATTACAAGGCCGCGCAGCTGCGGGTGATAGTGGAGTGGACCCAGCAGCTCTCTGAGAAGCATTGGCTACATATGGACCGGGCAGTGGCAGGTAGGTCTATCTGGGACCTGCCGTGGAAGCCTAAGAGAGATCGCCCGAAGAATGCTTACATTAGCACACCCACTAGCACGGTTTTGAAGGTGTGGGATACGGTCACTGGTGACGATCGGTGGACCACTTTCCCATCTCCCTTCACCCCTATCCACTTTAATCCGGCCTTTCCGCCGGCCGCTCAGGAGGGCCCCTATCGCCAGTGGCGCGAGGGTGGATGTCGGGCGCTTACGCACTTGTTCCATGGGAACGTACCCCTCACCTTCCATAATTGTATGCGTGATTATGGTCTATTACCCACAGAGAGCTATCGACATGCCCAGCTGCTTCACTGGGCGACCACCGAGGGGGTGCGTGAGGCGGCTACTCGTCCACTCTCTCTCTTCGAATCCTTCTTACTTCGCACTTCGACGATGCGGGGAGCGATTTCTTTTTTATACAGCCTGCTCCTGCGCACGGCGATTGCTCCGCGCCCTCGATATATGGAACGATGGGAGAGCATTTTGGAGCGGGACATTTCTGACACGGAATGGAAACACCTCTGGAGGGATGTGGCAGCACACAATCACTCTGTGAGCCTTCGGGAAGCCCATCTGAAAACGATGTATGATTGGTACCTGTACCCCTCCAAGCTCCATCGCATCTTTCCTACGTCATCGGACCGTTGCTGGAGAGGGTGTGGCCTGTTGGGTGATTTCCACCATATTTGGTGGGATTGCCCGATCATCCGCCCCTTCTGGTCGGAGATTCTCTCCCACATCAAGGAGATACTGGGGTACCCGATCTCAGACTCGGTGGCTCATGTCCTGTTGGGTCTTCGAGACCCATTGTTGGAACACCAGACTAAGGCTGATAAGCGTATTCAATGGCTATGTCTCGGGCGGCTAAGCTCACCCTGGCGGCGGCGTGGAAAAAGCCGCAGGCACCGGCTGTATCATTGTGGCACTCGAGGTTGTGGGGCCTTCTGAGCATGGAGAGAATGTCGGACATCTTCCTGGGGGACTTTAAGAATTTCCACTTTCGATGGGGTCCACTAGTCCGCTTTTTGTCATCTGGACTCCCGTCTGCTGTATGCCCGCCCACGCTACGAGCTTTGCACTTGTTCCAAGTATGATTGGTTTGTGTGTCCTGCCTCCGGGACATGTGTGAGCATGGCTGTGTCGTCACCACCAGGGAGGGGTGGGGGGTGGGGGGGAGATCCAGTTGGGTTTTTTTTTTTTTTTTGGTTACTGTTTATTGTTGCGACTTTGCTTCACTTGGTGCCTAGGCACTGCTATGGCTTCAAGCACCTTTCCTTGATTGCTTATGGACAGGGTTTCTTTGGTCCATTGGGAAGGCACGAGCGTTGTGTCTGTCCGTACCTGATGTAGCGTGTACTATCGTGGACTGCTTACAGCATTTTCGTTACAGCTTCTTACACTCCCCTGTGTGGGATTTGTGGCGGGGTTGTCGCCTATTCCCTTTCTTTCCCCCTTTCCTCCCTTCCCCTTTTTCCTCTGAATAAATACAATAAAAATATATTTTACAAAAAAAAACTACGCCCTCGCCCAAGCCTACAGAAGAAGTAATAATGTTAGAAGGGCAAAATTTACACATTGATCTTTCTAGGGGAGATTTTTCATTAAATGCTTATGCTAGGTTAATTTATCAGTATGTGGACACAATGGAGGTCAGGGATTGTTATGTCTGCATGCAGTTACCCGCTTCTAGCAGCTGAGGGCATCACTTACTGCCACCTTCCTTTCACTTATGGTATTAGCTGTAGTCTGCTTTTTAGTATATTTTATAATAAGGATCATTTTGGATATTATTTTTCGAATTTTGATTTAGTTCTCTCAGTAGTGCCATTGTTAAAGCACCTGAATAAACATACAGATGCTAAGACAGCTAAATTCACTGATAGATATTTCATTTAACCCCAGACAATAGATACTATTTATGCACATCAACATATTTTACATTGTGCGCTCACAGGATTTGAAAAGAAATGTATTGATCAAGTAGAGGATAGGTTTAGGGCACGGGTAGCTACTGCTGAAATTGTATTGCACACCCAGGAGTGGACACAAGAGAAAAAAGTTCACACAACAGCAGGAGAGACAGAAGCTTTGCCCCTAAATTGGCATCATAAGGGGAGATTGTGTATATACCACAAACAGACTGACCATAGTTCTATATTTGTAGGGAAGAGTGTATGTGATCACACGTTCAAAGTCTGTGCGTCATGGAAGTTGTATGTGGTTGGGAGAGGCCCAGTGATTCCCAGAATCCCATACATTCGTGGAAAGAATGCTTATTTCAAGTTACCCAGTAGATGGGATGGAACTTGGCATCTGGGAGTGGTATTTCCAAAAATGTAACTTGAACTTAGAATTGAGGCAGGTGCACAGCTTCCCTTTGTCGTGCCTTTTTCACAGATTTAGAGTTAATTTAAAGGTGCTCCACAAGTGGCATCCGAACGCCCTATGACGCCTCAAATGAATCAAATTAACGTGCTCCTAATGGGTCATTAGTTGCATCCTTGCAGGCACACAATCACCCCTCAATAACCAATGAGGGTTCTGAACACAGTATCACTTCAATATTTCTTTATGTTTTATTTCACAAAATGTCAATGCTTTTACGTTTTGCTTTCATTTGTTCCATTCATTAGCTGATTTCACTGTTATACATGCGGCATATATTGCGTCAACATCCAATGCATTTCGGGCATATATGACTGCTCTTCATCAGGGTGAAATACTAAAGAAAATTCAAAAAAATGAAAATAATCAACATATAAACTATACATCAGCAAATTATTCGCACATGCGACTTGTGTAACTTTGTGTTCAATGTTAAAGTGTGAAACTAGAGTGTAAATATCCTACATGCCACTGCACGACCACTATTAATTCCGTGGAGTACAAAAAATCCTTCTAAGTATCGAGTTTATAAGGTATGCACACTGTAAAAATTATTAGTGTATTTTACATTCGAACACTTATAACCTTATAACCTGTGGGAGTAACTTACAAAATTCAAAAAAACTCACATGCCGGTGTCACCGCGTATAGCGAGAACTCTTCTGAGAAAAAACGGGGGAAACCAAATTGTAACACCTGTACTCATGCGGATTATCGCATTCAGATTGTTCAAGAAATCTAATCTCCAACAACAAACAAACTGACCTGTTCTTAACTCACACCAAGGTTTCTTCGAAGTTCCCAAAAGTTCCAGCTTGTTTGGACTATTAGTTTGCTTTCAAACAAAATCTCATTTGCCTTCTCACTGGCCATGAGACCAATCATGTGACCAAAAAAACGAGCTAGACAACATACTTATGCACTACATAGTCTCCCTCCAGGAGTCTCACACTGTCTTTTGCAAAATAAAAATCCATAAAGTATCGCCTCTTAGTACATGAAATAACGATAAAAAAATTCTACAAATTCAAAAATTACAACGGCTCCTCCCAATGCAGATAGGAGGCGCGAACCCTCAATAGCAAAAAAACTGACTCCAACGTCTGATGTCCTATGTGTAGAGCTATCTAGTGTGTCTGGGTGAATGTGCCTATTAACTAAAGCTATCCACAAGTCTAACCATAACATTCAATATACAAATATATAGTTCATACAAAGTAAAGTTACACAAGAGTCATCCATTTGATCAAGGAGCATTAAAGTCTTTATAGGTAACATGATAGTTCTGTGCGATCATTGAGACCATTGGGTTTTTGGGTAGATAATTTCTGAATCCAATGGTTTTCTCGCTGTAACATATGTTTAGTATTGTCTCTCCCTTATTTTTTCTCCACAATCTCCAGAATCATGAATTTCAATTGCGATATATTGTGTTTTTCCTCTATGAAATGTGTAGCAACTGAGGACTTTATGTTTTTCGTACGTATATTGGATTTATGTTCCGTGAGTCTTATTCTCATACGTCTTTCGGTTTTCTCAATATACAATTTTCCACAGGGACATTTAAGAGCATAGATGACCTTTGCTGTTTCACATGTGGCATTGACTTTGAGTTTTGTCTCATGGCCTTTCATAGGGGGATTGATCTTATTACCCTTGATGATGCTATTACAATTTCCACAGTTCAAACATGCTTTTGTACCTTTATATAACTCAGCCTTCGGTGGTTTGTTTTTCAATATTTCTCCCAAATTACGGGCTCTAGTGTAAGCAAAGAAAGGTGGTTTTTCGAAAATTCCATTAAAATCTGTTTCCAAGTTCAGTATTGCCCAATTCTTTATGATGATTCTCCTGAAACGATCACTATGTGTGGAAAATTTCGAAACTGCCACTATTCTTGACTCATCCGTTTTAGTTTTTGTTTGGAGTAATTCTCTTCTTTCCATTGTAATCACCCGTTCCCTAGATTCATCAATGATGTTATCCGGGTAACCTCTGTTCGAAAATCTTGTGGCCATCTCATCAATTCTACGTTTTAGTGTGATTTCATTCGAAACAATTCTTTTTACTCTCGCCATTTGAGAGAACGGAAGATGTTTTTTAAGGCAACCACCAGTCGCAAGAGACATTGTTCAACTGGAACAACCAACAACAAGTGCCAGTACTGAGATTAGCCCTTCTTTTTTAGATCAGGGCCAAGCAGAAAAAGGAGACTCAGGAGTGCAAAAAACAAAGGAAAAAGAAAAGGAACATCCGAACACCAGGAGCACGACGGTGCCAAAAAAAGACAAAGAACGGAAGAAACCATAACAACAACAGACGAACTAGTTATAAACATGAGTGATTATAATTTGAGTGATCATGAGAAAGAACTTTTACAGAGAGGAACATCATTTGTACCGACAACCAGTACAGATGTGTTGGAGCTGGAAGTAAGCTTGTTCAAATTAATGCGTAAGATGAGGTTAAGGCATTTTTTTGATAACGTTCTACCTAAACCGGACACGAGTGAGTCAGACCAGCTGTTAAGTTTAAGACCGATCAGTACATTTCAGGCACCCATCAGCCATAAAACTTTGGATCTTTTTGAAAAACTAGTGAAACAAGATCTATTGAAACAAAAATTTGGGAAACAGGGTAAGAAGAACATCACCCAAAAGGATATGGACACTTTAAGAAAACTGGCAGTCAAGACTGAGATAACTTGTACTAAGGCAGACAAGGGCGGCGCCCTAGTGGTCATGAACACCACAATGTATGAGGATACAGTCAGAGAACACATAATGGATACCAACACGTACATGAGATTGGATTACAATCCTACAATGGAGTACATGGGAGTGTTGAGGAATATCATTGGCAAAGCCTACGAAAGGGGGATCATCAACGACAAGACGAAGAATTTTTTGATTAAAACTAATCCCAAAAGTCCGGTATTCTATATGATACCTAGGATCCATAAAAACCTCTGGGATCCTCCCCTCCGACCGATTGTTTCAACTTGTGGGAGTTTGCATGAGCCGATAGGGCAGCTACTGGACAAGTATTTGCAACCGACCGTTAAGGGTATGAAGACGTATGTCAAAGACACTACGGATTTTCTATTGAAATTGGAATCATGTACAAAGGAACCTGGAGAAAAACTGATCCTATGCACAGCTGACGTCCGTTCACTTTATACATCGATACCTCATTTACTAGGTATAGAGGCAGTGGAAAAAGCACTAATGAATACCAATCTAGAACTTCCATTCCAGACATTCCTCATGGAATTGATGTTATTCACTCTGTATCAGAGCTATTTCCGTTACAAAGATGAATGGTACCAGCAACTGGTTGGTACGGCCATGGGAAATTTGGCGGCACCGGTATATGCCAATATTTTCATGCAGGATTATGAGGAGACACACATATTGAAAAAAACTGAGTGGCAGGATAATCTGAAACTACTTGTGAGGTATATTGACGATATATTCATCGTTTGGAAAAACACAAAAGAAAAACTGCAGGAGGTACTTACAGAGTTCAATGAAAGGGATGACAGCATACAATTAACCTGGGACATTTCAGATACACAAGTAACCTTTTTGGATGTAAAAGTAACAATTACAGATAAAGGTTTTGAGACTGATATTTTCATGAAAAGTACTGACAGGAATTATATGCTTCATTACCTAAGTTTTCACCAGCCAAGCCTTAAAAAACATCTTACGTTCTCTCAAATGGCGAGAGTAAAAAGAATTGTTTCCAATGAAATCACACTAAAACGTAGAATTGATGAGATGGCCACAAGATTTTCGAACAGAGGTTACCCGGATAACATCATTGATGAATCTAGGGAATGGGTGATTACAATGGAAAGAAGAGAACTACTCCAAACAAAAACTAAAACGGATGAGTCAAGAATAGTGGCAGTTTCTAAATTTTCCACACATAGTGATCGTTTCAGGAGAATTATCATAAAGAATTGGGCAATACTTAACTTGGAAACAGATTTTAATGGACTTTTCGAAAAACCACCTTTGTTTGCTTACACTAGAGCCCGTAATTTGGGAGAAATATTGAAAAACAATCCACCGAAGGCTGAGGTATATAAAGGTACAAAAGCATGTTTGAACTGTGGAAATTGTAATAGCATCATCAAGGGTAATAAGATCAATCACCCTATGAAAGGCCATGAGATAAAACTCAAAGTCAATGCCACATGTGAAACAGCAAATGTCATCTATGCTCTTAAATGTCCCTGTGGAAAATTGTATATTGGGAAAACCGAAAGACGTATGAGAATAAGACTCACGGAACATAAATCCAATATACGTACGAAAAACATGAAGTCCTCAGTTGCTACACATTTCATAGAGGAAAAACACAATATATCGCAATTAAAATCATGATTCTGGAGATTGTGGAGAAAAAAGAAGGGAGAGACAATACTAAACATATGTAACAGCGAGAAAACCATTGGATTCAGAAATTATCTACCCAAAAACCCAATGGTCTCAATGATCGCACAGAACTATCATGTTACCTATAAAGACTTTAATGCTCCTTGATCAAACGGATGACTCTTGTGTAACTTAACTTTGTATGAACTATATATTTGTTTTTTGAATGTTATGGTTAGACTTGTGGATAGCTTTAGTTAATAGACACATTCACCCAGACACATTAGATAGCTCTACACATAGGATATAAGACGTTGGAGTCAGTTTTTTTGCTATTGAGGGTTCGCGCCTCCTATCTGCATTGGGAGGAGCAGTTGTAATTTTTGAATTTGTAGAATTTTTTTATCGTTATTTCATGTACTAGGAGGTGATACTTTATGGATTTTTATTTTGCAGCAGACAGTGTGAGACTCCTGGAGGGAGACTATGTAGTGCATAAGTATGTTGTCTAGCTCGTTTTTTTGGTCACATGATTGGTCTCATGGCCAATGAGAAGGCAAATGAGATTTTGTTTGAAAGCAAACTGATAGTCCAAACAAGCTGGAACTTTTGGGAACTTCGAAGAAACTTTGATGTGAGTTAAGAACAGGTCAGTTTGTTTGTTGTTGGAGATTAGATTTTTTGAACAATCTGAATGCGATAATCCGCATGAGTACAGGTGTTACAATTTGGTTTCCCCTGTTTTTTCTTAGAAGAGTTCTCGCTATACGCGGTGACACCGGCATGTGAGTTTTTTTGAATTTTGTAAGTTACTCCCACAGGTTATAAGGTTATAAGGGTTCGAATGTAAAATACACTAATAATTTTTACAGTGTGCATACCTTATAAATTCGATACTTAGAAGGATTTTTTGGACTCCACGGGATTAATAGTGGTCGTGCAGTGGCATGTAGGATATTTACACTCTAGTTTCACACTTTAACATTGAACACAAAGTTACACAAGTCGCATGTACGAATAATTTGCTGATGTATAGTTTATATGTTGATTATTTTCATTTTTTTGAATTTTCTTTAGTATTGCACCCTGATGAAGGGCAGTCATATACGCCCGAAATGCATTGGATGTTGACGCAATATATGCCGCATGTATAACAGTGAAATCAGCTAATGAATGGAACAAATGAAAGCAAACGTAAAAGCATTGACATTTTGTGAAATAAAACATGAAGAAATATTGAAGTGATACTGTGTTCAGAACCCTCATTGGTTATTGAGGGTTGATTGTGTGCCTGCAAGGATGCAACTAATGACCCATTAGGAGCACGTTAATTTGATTTCCAAAAATGTATCATGTGAATGATTTGGCCATATGGATTGGGGAGAGAGTTCCAGATATAAGTGTGGTTTGAGTGTTGGTGAGATTGTAGGAGGCATTTTTGGGGAAATCATACAGAGCGTTGGAGTGATACTGAATGATATTAGGATTAGAAAGCTTTGGACTGTGGTTGATAAATTATTGACTTACACAGCCGGATCATTGTTACTGATCAATGTGGAAATGGTTGCTATTACATCAATGGTATTTCAGAACCGTCTTGCTCTAGACGTTTTGCTTTCCAAAGAATGCACGGTCTACCCGATACTAAAGGCTCAGCAGTGCTGCACTTATGTCCATGATAAAAAGCGGGGATCTTCAAAAATACATAAAAAACATTACTGAACTCCACCACAACCTAAATGGTTTGGCCACTAAAGGAGTTTCGGATTCCGTTGGTAATAGATTTAGTGATGTTGGCAGGTCTTTCTCCTCTCCCTTCTACATTGCCCTGGTAGATGGTGGTATCTGGAAGTGTGGGTCTGGAGGCCAAAACAAAGACTACAGTTTACAGGGCACTGTGTGGGCTCAAGTCTTCACAGCAGAGTTCATTTGGCCCTATGGAGTTTGATTTGCGTCTCCCCTGAGACACATGGGAAGCCTTGAGGGGGCGAGTCAAGTCTCAGGCTCAAGGCCTCCCTGCAGTTCCAGGGATGCGGCTCGCTCACCTCGGCCTCGCACTAGGGCTTCATTGCGAGCCTGGCAGAATCTCGGAGTCCAGGATGCCTCGGCCAGACCGCACACTCAGCACCACCAATCAGGAACTCACGCTTTTCAGACAGCTCACTTTCCTCTATGTTAGCGGAATCCTGGACTCTTCCCAGTCAGGATTCCGCAGCAACCACAGCACCGAGACTGCCCTCATCACTGCCACCGATGACATCAGGACCCTGCTGGACAATGGCGAGACCGCAGCACTCATCCTTCTGGACCTCTCTGCCACCTTCGACATCGTCTGCCACGTCACACTACACGTACGCCTCCACGCCACAGGGATCCGAGACAAGACTCTGGATTGGATCACCTCCTTCCTCTCCGGCAGAACCCAGAGTGTCCGCCTCCCCCATTCCGTTCCAAAGCCTCCGAGATCATCTGCGGCGTACCCCAGGGATCCTCCCTCAGCCCGACGCTGTTCAACATTTACATGGCCCGGCTCGCACACGGAGCCTGACAGCACAACCTCAACATAATGTCCTACGCCAACAACACTCAGCTGATGGAATGAAGGCCGTCGCCAACTGGATTCAAACCAGCTGTCTGAAGCTGAACTCGGACAAGACGGAGGTCCTCATCCTCGGCTTCAACCCTTCAGCCTGGGACGACTCCTGGTGACCGACGGCACTGGGGCCAGCCCCGACACCCACCGACCATGCATGCAACCTGGGAATCATCCTCGACTCAACGCTCTCAATGATCAAGCAAGTCAATGGCGTCTCCTCCTCCTGCTTTAACACCCTCTGCATGCTCCGCAAGATCTACAGATGGAGCCCAACAGATACAAGAAAGACAGTCACCCAGGCCCTCGTCAGCAGCCGACTCGACTACAGAAACGCCCTCTACGCGGGAGCCCTGACCAAGCTCATCAAACGACTACAACGCATCCAAAATGCCTCGGCACGACTGATCCTCGACGTACCATGCCACGGCCACATCACCCCCCACTTGAGAAACCTGCACTGGCTCCCCGTCAACAAGAGGATATCCTTCAAGCTCGTCACCCACGCACACAAGGCACTCCACAAGACCGGCCCAGTCTACCTTAACAGACGCCTCTCCTTTTACATCCCCAACCGTCTGCTACGCTCCGCCGACCTCTCACTCGCCACCGTCCCACGCATCCGAAGAACAACCACCGGTGGGAGATCGTTCTCCCACCTTGCCGCCAAGACATGGAACACCCTCCGACTGAGCCTATGACAGACCCAAGACCTTCTGACTTTCAGGAGGATACTTAAGACCTTGCTGTTTGATCAGTAGCACCCCCCCCCCAGCGCCTTGAGACCCTCGCGGGTATGTAGTGCGCTTTACAAATGATTGATTGATTGAGTGATTGAGGGTTTGGCTTCCGTGGCAAACACCTCCTCGTTTGGGTCCATGCCTCCCAGCAGACGTTGTCAGCCTTAGAGTGTGAAGTTCACAGCCGGGAATAGGCAGGCGTCGATCTCAGCAAGGTCCGCAGGCCTTTGGTACCCATGCCCGTGGGAGGAAATCGGGATTGGAGCTCCGCCCAAGACTCCAGACCGCTCCGCGAGTCTCGCCCCCAGGGTGCGTGTCAGAGCAATGGCTCAGCTGCCTGCCCTTGTGCCGCAACACTAACAAGGCACCAATCGACGGAGCGAGCAATGGCACTTGGATTAATGCACAGATATCGGGGGATTACAGGAGTGGGTCTTGTAGCTGCTTCAGAAAGCATCCATCTTCCTCGACGGTTGGCGAGCCCCCAATAGGCACACTTTAGGCACCAGTTACAATGGACATATATGGAAGTTAAATACTAAGTTCCAATGTACAGCACATGTGTCAAAGTGGAAGCACACACTTTACTACTGTTTAGCATTGCTGAAGAGTGCAGAATCCAAAGGCCTGCTAAAATAGGGTCCAAATCAGGGAAATATTGAGGAAAATGATGTAGAAAAGGCTGATTTGCTGCACCAAGGAATCTTGCCAACTGCAACCTTCCAGTGAGCAGCGTCACCATAGCTTGATTTTTGAAGGTCCAAAGTATACTTTTACAATATTTCATAAAATGTCCTAATGTTCAACAATACAAGCATTAACTATATACAAGCCTTCTTTCTTTCTCTTATTTGGATATGTGTCTTTTACACTACCTAACTGCATAGGCACGGAAGTCTGAATAACTCTATTCTTTTTCACATTAGGCCAAACTACTAATACCTTGGTCTTTTATGAACAACATTCAGATAAACAATGATCCAAGGACATGATGTACTGAATGAGCTTATCACACTTAGTAGGAGGATTCACCACTTGTGTTAGGGCATCCTTTAATTGATATCACCAAAAAACTTGAGCATAGTTTGATGAAACTCACACTTTGCCACATTTAAAGTGAGACCTGCATCAGCAGGTATACAACACACTTGTGTGAGAGCTTTATCTTGTTCCTTTCTTGTGGCACTAAAACTAGTATGTCATCAATGTAATTGAAAGCATTTGGTACTGGCTGTATGATGCAAAGAATGGCATTCTGAAAAAGTTTGGCAGCTGACGACACTTCGAAACGTAGCCTTTTATATCTACAGGCCAACACGCTTCAGTAAGGTAGTAATGTACCAGCAGTTCTCCTCCAGTTTGATCTGGCGATATCCTTTGGTCAAACAAAGGCAAAAAAAGTCTTTAGCTCCATTTAGCTGCTTAATCATGTCAGCAATGTGCAGACCTAGATGTCGTTCCCTTTTCATTGCCTTGTTCACTTGGCGTATATCAACGCAAATGCACATGGCTCCTCCACTATCCTTTTTTAGCACAACGACTATGGTGATACACTTGGCGTCAGACCAGTGGATTGCTCAATGATGTTGTGCTTTAATAGTGTCTCAAGTTCTTTCTCAACAGCTTATTGTAAATGAAATTAAATTCGACTATGTCCTGATTTATTTGAAATTGTACTTTCATGGTCTTAAGTCTTTAATAATTTATTTATAATGTTTTGTTTAGCGCGAACATGACCCTAGTGGGTATCAGAGCGCTTTACATGAAGGAAGGTAACAAAGAAATTGGACTAGCAAACTAGTCACATATAATCATGACAGAACAATATTGAAAATAAACAGAGTAATAAGCTTGATCTCTTAAAAATAGTCAGAAATGAGGAGGTCAAGCATCATGAAGAGTTGCTAGTATGGTTACGTTCAATGAGCATATGGATGTTGTCTAAGGGCAAAAAACGTGGTCATCAGAAATGATTTTGTTTCTTTTTAGAAGGAGGAGGTCGATGAGATAAGGCGAACATCCGATGGTAGAGCATTCCATATCTTAGGTGTGAAAACCGCGAAAGCTCTAAAATCCATTTGCTTTTTATGGAAACATTAGGGTTTTAGAAGCAGGGAGATCGCACTTCGCAAATGTCTGCTACCCCCTGATTTTATAAGCTTTTGGGGCAGATATCTGGGGAGTTTGAAAGGTATGGCTTTATGAGTCATGCATGCAATATTTGGTTGAATTCCTGCTTCATATGGTAGCCAATTCAGAGATTTTAGAGCCAGGGAAATGTGATTATTTTGTTTTGTTCCGGAGTCTGGCTGCCGCGTTCAGGTAGGCCAACTTGTATTGAGGTAGGCCGCATAGTGTGGCGCTACAATAATCCAGTCTGGGCCACATAAGAGCTTGAACCACTTGCTTTAGGTCCTTAGGTAGGAGATAGGGTTTAAGTTTGGGTAGAATGCTCATCTGGTATATCGCACCTTTAGTAATTGTGCTAATGTGATCCTGCATATTCAGATGTTTCTCCAATTTAATTCCTAAGGATCTAGCAGAGTCTATGATGCAAGGAGAGCAGTTGAGCTCTGTAAGATGTGTCATTCAAAAACAATCTTGGGGCTGTTATTCGGGGGCAAGATGAGAAGGAATTTGGTTTTGGCAGCGTTGAGCTTGAGATGGTTATCCGTGAGCCAAAGATGAGTGTTTTGCAAAGTAGAGTTGAGGGATACAAGTCCTATGGGGAGGCGATTTTGAGATACAGTGGAGTGTTGTCTGCATACATGTGATAATGGATGTTAGCGGATTTTGAGGAGTTTGCAAGTGGTTCCAGGAATAGATTCTAGAGAATAGGTAAGAAAGTGGATCCCTGTGGAAAACCAATAGTGATTGAGTGGGTCTTAGAGAGGGATTGATTCATTTTTACCCTGTGGGATCTGTTTTGGAGGAATGAGGAAAACAATTGCAGGATGATCCCTGATAAGCCCATTCATTGGTTCAGTAGGTTCAGTAGGCTATCATGTTCAACCGTTTCAAAGGCGGAAGATAAGTCAAGCAAAATCAGAGGGCATGATCCATTTTAATCCAGCATTTTTAATATGTCGTCCACAACATAAGTGAATGCAGATTCAGTGCTGTGACCTTGCCAGAAACCTGATTGGTGTTGGTAAAGGAGTTGAAAATTGTCTATGTGGTTGCAAAGTTGGATCTGGACAAATTTTTCTAGGCGCTGCGTTAGAGAGGAGATATTGGAGATGTTTTTTTTTTAATATGGGGATTACTTGTCCTACTTTTAGACAGTCGGAGATAGTGCCTTGACGTAATGAGGCATTTACAATCTTAGACCATATGGGGAGAATTATGTTTTTGATCCCTTTGAAGATAGATGGAGGTAGAGGGTCCATGAAGTGATCAGATGGATTCAATGATGAGAGAATATTGTAGATGTCACTTTCATTGATTGATGTGAAAGTGTGCAAGGAGGCATTGTTTTTGGAGAGGTACCTGGGTGAATCGCTTCCTTCAAAATACGGAGGGCATGTGGAAAGCTGAGTGAGGTAATCAGTAGTAGCTCCTTCGCTACTTGTAGTTCATTCTCAATATTTGTGCTTTTTGCCATGAAGAAGGAGGCCAGTTCTTTGCTGTTTAAGAGAGAGCTGGTTCCGGTGCCTAGCGGATTTGATAAGCTGTATGACTATTGTTGATTATTTTGAATAGGTTTTTGGGCCTATTTCTGGTCTGGTCAAGCTGTGTTCTGAAAAAGTTGGCTTTCGCTTGTCTTATTCTTCGGTTGTAAATGTTCCTCATTGATCTTAAGCATTTTAGGAGTTCCAAGGAGGGAGAGGATCTCCAGGCTCTTTCTGCTAATCTTCAATTACCTCTTTTGGAGTTGAAGTTGTCATTAAACAAGGGTTAGAAGACTTCATTGTATATTCTTTTTTGTTGAAGGGGAGCAATTGTGTCTATGATTTCCAGTATGGAGGTATTGTAGAAGTCTGTTAGGTCATGAACATCATTTATGTTGGCCTGAGGAATCAGGGTGTTGTTGCAGAGGATGGCTAAATCGTCATGGTTTATATTATGGAGATTCCTCTTTCATTGTTGTAATTTCTTCAGTTGTACTCTATTCGGGGTAACCAATAAATTGATGAGGAAGGTCTTCCTAGACTATGAAACAAGAATGGAAAATGGATTCACAATCTCATGATAGGCATTGACATTGTAGTTTACAGAAATTAGCCCCTTGTCAGCAGCAGTACTGAAACTGAACAAACTTGCACTCAATGATGTGCCTTGCAGGATATGAATTGGTGCTTGTACTTTCATTCTTCTATGCTTCACAGTTGCTACAAATTAACCGTGATTTTGCAATGGAGTCGAAGAAGCCCACTTATACACTTTGGTTTTCATCTGAGTTAAACTGGCCCAGTTCATTGCACTTTTCTTCTGGCATAATGTTTATTGACACACCACTGTCTATGATAAAAAGGTATGGAGCACCCATTCACTTTTAGTGTGATCTTGGGACAGTGTCCGAATGAATTTCGCACTTTTACTTGTCGGCCTAGCTTCGACCGGCATTCTTCCTTGCAAGAAGTTAATCCTACATGTGCAACGTCCAGCAGTCAACATTGACATCAAATACCCATCTTCCTCACTGTCGCTTGACAATGATGGTGACAAACTTGTATACGAAGAATTTGATTAAAATCAACGTTGTTGAGTTTGTACTTACCTTAATTGATGTTGCCACTTGGCCTTCTGGACATGCGTAGAACGTAGCATCTGGAACTTTCTGGCATCCATATTGTTTTCTTGACATAACGTGCTTGATCTTGCCTCCATTTTGTTTTCTCAATGTGATGCACTTGAGCTTTCCTTAGCTTTGCAGACCATTACAAAAGGGATCTCTTTCCCGCATCCTTTGCATATCTGTCCAATGGCGGGACCTCTAGCCTCATGTGAAAAGGAAAATCCACATCGAAAATACAACTTTTTTTTGAAGACATTACTTTATGGCCTTCTACCCAGTATGTCGACTTACTTTTCACACTCAGAGCTGATTTAGCTAGGTCGTTTCAGCCTCTATGTTAGCTGCTTTTCTGTCTGCTCTTTATTCTGTTCTGGTAGCCATGAGTACTCACTACAATCTGAGTACCTCTTTCAGCATTCAGCATTCATCGTCTGAAGGAATCAGAAGGAATCGGAAAGTCAACCATCTATTACTCAGGGATGCATGGCCTCTTCCTCATTGAACTAACTGAACTTGCAATCCTTTATTAGCGAATCAAGTCTTTCTTAAAACTCAACCATTGTTTCACCAGCTTTCTGCCTTTCTTGACTGAAGATGTATCTTTCATAGTTGACTGCGGCATTGGATTGAACTTGTGTTTAACGCCTCTTTGATTGACGGTATGTCACTGCATCACCTTGTGGTATTTTCTTTATCACATCTTTTACTCCGTCATCTGTCAAATTCTTTAATATTTCATGATCTTTTTGTCATTTGCTTCTTTCAGTGCATCAATGAAATCATCAAAAGTTTGGATCCAGGTAGGCCATCTGTCGCCAATATTTTGCATTTTGGTGTTAATGAAGGGAAGCAATGATTTTTGGAATGTGGCAGCATCATAACCTGTGGACCTTTCTGCTACCGGGAGCGACTGCGTCTTCTGCCTGTTTCTATGGGCACCTTTGTGATGCACTCGCCACGTGCTGACATTTGGGTTGTTGCGTCAGCTCTCTGGTTGTAAGGTGCTGTCTTTTTCATTGGTGGTAAGGAGCAGCTTTGTGTCTTGCATGAGTTCTTCACCCTTCTCATATCTTTGCATTGTAGCCGGTCTCCTAGTATAGTACATAGATGATATTTTAGTGGCATCTAAGACAAAAGAGTATTGCAAGCTTCATCAAATTGCATTGTTGAATAATTTAGTGGCAAACGGGCATAAAGTCTCCAGAAGAAAAATGCATTATTGTGAGAAAGCAGTTATCTATCTGGGACATGGGTGTACGAAAAGTCTATAAAAAACATGTTTCTGCAATTCTGAAATTGAATCCCCTGACAACCCAGAGGGAGGTTTGGATGTTTCAGGGAATTGTTGGTTATTGGCAATAGAGGATTCAAAACTTCTCCTAGATTGCAAAGCATTTAGTGAGACTGACATATAATGATGCTCAAGATCCTGTACAAGTGCCTTGAATCATTTAATAAACTGAAAGAGAGTTTGTATTCCTTCATTCTGAATATTTTGTAACTGTTAGATCTGGGGGTCTCTTGTTGGAAGAGGTAGGTACCAATGTCCAAATAAGGACCCTTGCTTTTAGTCAGGATAAGGGGATACACTCTTTAGATAACCCCTGCTCACCCCCTTGGTAGATTGGCACGAGCAGACAGGCTTATCAAAGGCAATGTGTAAAGTATTTGTACCAACACTCACAGTAACACAGTGAAAACACCACAAATGGACTCTATACTAGTTTAGAAAAATAAAAGTATTTAATCTAAACTACACAAGACCAAAATGACAAAAATCCAACTTCGTGCTATAAAACTTTGTAAATAAATAAATAAATACACAGTTCAAGAATATGATTTTCAAAGAGATCTAGGATTTGCGTCAAAATAATCCACAGTTGCGTCAGGTTTAGCCAAAAGAACCTGTAGATGTGACAAAAGTTCCAAGTGGAAGCTGCAGCGTTGAAAAACAAACAATGCGTCACTCCTGAGACCATGGGGAGGCGATGCGACAGCCCCGCTGCACGCAGCGGACGTGTTGCGACAAATCCGGTCTGTATGGGGAGGGATACCTTTAATGGATTCGGTGCGCAGGTTCGGTAGGAAGCGTCTTGCTCACGCACGATGCGACGACCTTCGGGACGGCGACGATCTCCGGTGCGGCGACGATGCACGGTGCAGCGTTAATCTTCTCCTCTCGCGGCCCCTCGATGCGTTGGCTCTGCGACGATGTTCGCAGATACGTGATGTGGTCCGCAAACAAGCGGTGCGATGATCTCACCTAGCGACGACAGGTTCTGCGACGATACTCGCAGCGACAGGAATCTTCCCGCACCTGGGCCAGACGCTCCGCAAGCGAACGATGTGTTGGTTCTTGCAGCGGCAACAGGCTCTGCGACGATCTTGCGGCGTCCAGAATTTTCTCGCACTGTTGACGATGCGCTCCGCAAGCGAGCGATGCGTGAGAATTGCAGATCTTCTTCTTTTCTTCTTGTCCAGCTCCCCAAACAGCAGGCACAACTTCCAGAGGCCCCACAATTGGATCAAGCACTCTAGGAAGGGCAGAACTCACTCAGCAGAGTTCAGGGGGGAAGCTGGGGGTAAAGTCCTTTTGTTCCTGGGACTTCTTAACAGGAGGCCAGCTCTCCTCAGGCCCTTGGAGATCTCTTCAAGCAAGGGTACACAGCAACCACAAAGTCCTTCCGCTCTCCTTGGCAGCAAAGCAACTGCAGGTCAGCCACAAACACACAGCAGGACAGTCCTTCCTCTTCAGTCTTCCAGCTTTCTCATTGGCAGAGGTTCCTTCTGGTTTCCAGGATGATCTAGTTTTCTGAAGTCTGGTTAGCCCTTTTTATGCCAATATTCTCTTTGCTCTCTGAGGGCAGAGAGGCCTTGGCTTAGTCAGAACCAGTTCTGGTCAGTCCCGGAGCACTTTATTTACTTGACTTCTTCTTTCCTTTGAGAGAGAGGGGCAGGGTCGTCAGCCGCCCAGCAGGAGGTGGAGCCAGCATTGTGGAAGGCAGGCACAGCCCTATTCAGGCCCAGGTGCTATCCCCTCCCACCACTCAAGATGCAGATGGAGCTATTCAGCCCAGGGATGACTCATTCAGCCTCTGGGAGCCACCTCAGCCCCTGTCACTCACAAACCAGACAGTCATTTCACAGACAGGCCAAGGCACACAGAAAGGTCAGACAAGAAAGCAGCCACTTTCTAAAAGTGCTGTTTTCAAACACAGGATTTAAAAAACATACTTCCTAACAGATGCGTTATTAAATTCTGAGTTCAGGGATGTCAGACTTTCATTTTCTATCTTGCTCCTTTGGGAAGATATGCAGGTAAACATTATACACAGGATTCCCCATTATAGCCTATGGGCAAGATAGCCTTTCAATAGTGAAAAACGGCTGTAATTCAGTATCCCAGCATGTCACCCACACTAGTACATGCTCTATCGCTCACATAAACTGCACCCTGCCCAGGGGGGGGTACCTAGGGCCTTCCATAGGTGTGTCCAATGTGTACAGAAACAGAAGGGTTAGGTCTTGCCATCGTGCACACTGGTCAGGTGCACACAGGCACTGCGTGGCAGTCCCGAGTCACCATTTTAGGGCTACTCCTGTGGGTGGCACAATCAGTGCTGCAGGCCCACTAGTAGCAGGACTTCCTGGTAACACAAATATGCCAAACATGGATAACCAATCAAAATAACAATTTATACAGAGAGCATATGCACTTTACCACTGATCAGCAGTGGTAAAGTGCCCAGAGTCCTATTGCCAACAACCACAGGTCAGGCATGCCAGGACTTCGGGGGACTCATACATTATCCCCCTGAGGGTGACACATGACTCATGTGTCTTGTGACAGTCCGCCTGGTGCAGATCTCCCGACCCCTGTCCACCTGACAGTGCACGAAGTTCCCCCAGGGCAGAAGTGGTATCACCTTGGTCACTCCTAGGAGACTCAGCCCTTCAAGCTGGTCCCTGACCCACTGGTGCTTCCACTGGGGAACACATCTCCCTCTCACCCCTCACTCTGGACTTCTGCACCCTCCCAAATGGAGCGGCACTGCCAGACACTAGAACCACTGGAGCTCTGTTTATAGAGGCTCCAGGTTCTCCTGACACTAGGAGATCCTCCTCAAATGGCCTACTAGCCCCGTCTAGGCCCCCAACCTGGTGTTCCCTCAAGGAACCATCCAAGCCCTGAGACTGGGGTTCAGGCACCTTGGGACACACAGTCCCACATGCACTCCTTCCCCACGGAGACAGGACATGAGCCCCTACACCCCTCCCACTAAACTGGAACCTAGCTGGGCTACACTGAATCTCTTCCACCACACAGGACCGGAAGATATCTGACCCACTCCTTTTGGGATCACTCCCCTATGCCTCTTCAGACCCTCTGGAATTCACCAAAAGGTCTGCCTCCAACACAAGCTCTCTGGAATCAGAGAACTCACACTCCACCGGGTGTTGGCCTAGCTCTGAAAAATAGGGACTTAAAATATGCTCTCCAACAAATGAATCACACAGTCCGGCACAGTTGTTAACCAAACTACCCTTTTCCTCACCTTCCAATGCCTCACACAAGTACCCCACACCACTCTCCAGAGACTGGCAAGACAGTATCTGACTGTCTCTGGAATACAACCCAAACTCTTCTGGGCAGTCTTCACATTCACACACCAAGGTTTCTACCATGGGGAACCCATCTCCCTGCACCTCTCATCTAGAGTCAGTAGAGTATCCCTCCAACCACTAGGAATATGGCCCCCTGTGTCAGTCCCCCAATCTACTTCAGGGACACCGCACCCCACTGGAACTACATCATAAACCTGAACCCCCTAGTATATGTCAACCCCCTCCTTCAAGTCAGGCGCTACATCTCTGGGTGCTTGTACCTTTCTCTCAGCACTAGCTACCATAATCTTGCTGCCACCATCTGAGCTGGACTCCACCGCCAACTCAGCAAAGCTCACTTCTTGAGCTACCCATTTTTCTTCTTCAGCTGAGACACTGATGGCCTCAAGCCTCGTGAGCTCCAAATCAAGCCCCCTGTAGTGAATGAATACCCACCAAGTTTGGTGATAAATCTTCTTTATTCCTCAAGATATGCAGTACAGATAAAAAGGTGCTGCCAGCTTGTAAACGAACTCCAGACTGACCAGCACTCCACACACAAGCATAGTGACATACACACATTCTATGCATGACCTACAACAGTTCTATCATTGCTAAAGAAGCACTTCTAAAAATAACATTATAAGCATTACTACACATCCTCCTCCTAAAATAATAAAAAAACAAAATCAACTTAAAGAATTATTTACAGACAAAATCATTTAAAAATCTTGGAGTAACAACACTTCTACCACTTCTGGTAAGAACAAGAGGTTGCAAACTCTCAGCGACAGGAGGATTGTGATCACATTGAATTAGAGAAGAAGATGGCACAGAACTAGGCTCTTTACCAACGTTCTGAGGTTCTTCGACCAAAGACTCAGATCCAGGAAATGGAGTTGAAGACTGACTAACAATATTGTCACCGTCAGAGGGAGTTGAAGACTGACTAACAATATTGTCTCCGTCAGAAGAATCTGTGCTGGAATCCAAGGACACAACTGGAGTCAACCACCAAAAGTCACCACACACATCCCCCTTCTTGTTTTTACAAGGATCAGACCCTCTGGCAAAAGCAATCTTACTCATGTGATGAATGGAACCATCATCTAACAAGACGGTATTACGCATTACTTTAGTGATTGTCTTGGGATCAGAAAATCTAGGTTGTAACTTCCCAATTTTCTTGGAAGATTTAACTCTAACCAATTGGCCAACTTCAACGTGAGTATCTTTAGTACCATGTTTTCTATCATAATACAATTTGCTTTTATCCTGAGATTTGCAAATATTCTCTGTGACCTTGTCAGAATTCCAAGCATACTCTTTGCTTCTCCCCATCCACACAGGATTTAATTTGAAATACGGAAATCTGCCTCTCATTAAACCAAATGGACTTTCACCACACGTTTCATGAATAGTGATTCTATAAGACCATAACATTTTGTCAAGTTCGCCATACCAATTTTTTCTGTTCTTGTTGGCTAATTGCAAGGTTCCTTTAATAACCCTGTTGACCCTTTCTACAACAGAATTGCCTTGGGGATGATAAACAGCAGAAAATCTTTGCTTGATACCAGATGATTCCATAAATACCCTCATGGTATCAGATTTGAACTGAACGCCGTTGTCAGTTAGAATAGAAGCAGGAAGACCTTCTCTGATAAAACACTCATCCAAAAATGATATAACAGTTTCAGTGTTGACTCTGTTAACTACTTTCAATTCGATCCATCTGGAGAATAGATCTACTAAGACTAAGATGAACTTGATAGAATCATCTTGCCACACAATAGGTCCCATAATATCTAATGCTAATTCCTCCCAGGGTAATTTGGGACACCTAAGTGAGGACATTGGGGGATTAAGCGTTTTTTGACTTTTGTCAGAACACTCACATTGCACACAGTCTCGAACAGACCTTTCGATCTCCAAGTCAATGCCTGGCCACCAGTACAAGGCTTTTATAATTCTTTTTGTTCTGGATATTCCAGGATGTCCCTCATGGCCCAAAGAGATAATTTTTTGGCGTACTCCTAACGGTGGTATGAGTTTGTCACCACGACATAAGAAATCACCGTCAAGACTGAGTTCATCTTTGACCTCCCAGAATGGCTTCAATTGACTGTCAGTTTTAGTTAAGACAACCCAACCTTGGTTGACTTTTATTTTAACTGTTTCAAGAACATTATCCTTGCCAGAAGCTGAATTCCACTCATCCTTTGATAAGCCATGAGGATCAGAAAAAATTCCAGCAACACAACAATCATTCCAAGAGTTCAAATCAATTTCCTTCATTGGTAAGGGTAATCTACTTAAGAAGTCAGCGACCACATTCTTTGCACCAGGTACATACTGAATAGTGTAAATGAAATCTTGGAGTCTCATGGATAAACGAGCAATCCTGGCTGAAGCTCTGGACAAACCTTCCGTAGTGAGGAGCTTGGTCAGAGGTTTATGGTCTGAACGTAAAATAAACTGTTTACCCCAAATAAATTTACGAAAGTGCTCCATTGCCCATACCACAGCAAGCGTCTCACGCTCGATCACAGAGTACTTTTCCTCACAAGGTGACAATGATCGTGAAGCGAAGGCTATGACAATTTCATCACCTTGTTGAGAAATCTGTGAGAGAACACTCCCCAAACCAACTCCACTAGCGTCAGTGGTCAAATAAGTTTTGGCGCACGGGTCAAAACCTTGTAGCATAGGCGCATTCACTATGGCATATTTGATTTCTTTAAATGCAGCACTACATTTCTCATCCCAAACAAAAGGTGATTTGTTCTTCATGAGAACACGCATGTGAAATGTTTTCTGTGAAAACTGATTAACAAATTTAGAGTAAAATTCAGCTAAACCAAGAAATGATCTGAGTTCATCCTTGGACTTAGGTTCAGGTGAATTCACTATTGCTTCAACTAATTTTGTTTTAGGTCTTATCCCTTCATCACAAATTTCATGACCTAAATACGTAACAGAGCTCTTTGAAAACTTGCACTTGCTGAGCTCCCCAACCAAACCATTATCAGCTAAAACCTTAAGAACTTTTCTCAGGAGATTGTCATGGTGATCTTTATCCTTTCCCATAATTAAAATATCATCCTGGAAAAAGATTACCCCTTTGATGTTTCCAAAAAGGTTGGTCATTAGCCTCTGAAATACTGCCGCAGCAGAGGCTAAGCCAAACGGCATTCTTTTAAATCGAAAACATCCAAATGGAGTAGCAAATGATGTAAGATGTCTACTTTCTGGATCAAGAACAACCTGATGATAAGCTGCTGATAGGTCCAAAGTGGAAAAAACTTTTGCATCTTTGGTTAAGGACAACATTTCATCAATGCGTGGAAGTGGATATTGATCAACCAAAATTTGACTGTTCAAATATCTCAAATCCACACATAAACGGGCCTTGCCATTGGCCTTGCGTGCGACGACTAATGGCGAAACCCATTCAGCTGCTTCAACAGTCTCAATAATATTAGCATTTAACAATTTATCAAGTTCGGATTTAACCTCATCCCTAATGATGAGAGGAATATTCCTGGCTTTGTGAATTTTAGAAATAGCATTGTCTTTAAGTCTGATTTGATGTGTAAAACCTTTCAGCTTGCCAATAGTGCCAGTAAATACAGAAGGAAACTCATCAATCACCCATTTCTTGGTGTCTTCACTTATGCAGGAAACCAACACTTGTTCCTTGCTATTGGGATCCAAAATTATGTGTAGACTTTTTTGATCCCTCCAACCCAACACTGAAGGACCATCCTTCGACACATACAACTTGCAAGTGGCATGCATACCTTTAAACTTGAAAATTAGTAGTCTGAACCCTAAAATCTCTATTGTGTTGTCGGTATAACTAACAGGTGAGATATCAGAAGGTTCCAACCAACTTCCAATTTGGTTAACAAATTTCTGATCCCAAACATTCTTGTTCACAATAGTATAGGGTGACCCAGAATCTGCAGCAAGTTGCGTCATGACTCCACCTAATGAGACTTGGCATAAGGGTTTACTAGAATCAATATCAGAAATGTTCAATACTACCTTTTTTTTAACTGCATTTTGTACAAGTAGAACTTCTTCATCAGAAGATGAGGTACAATCCTGTGCTACCTCTTGAATGCAAGCAATCTTACCTTTTGAATTTTTAAAGACTTTTCTTTTACAGACCTTAGCAAAATGCCCCATAACCCCACAGTTCAGACATTTAGTGTTCTTAGCAGGACACTTAGGATAATGAGCAAGGTGAGAATGACTACCACATCTATAACACACAGGTTCAGAGGTTTTCTTATAGTCAAAATTTTCTTTTTTAGCATTAGTAGACCTGAAATCTTTGTTACTTCTAATAAAAGATTTCCCTTCAGAAATTTTGTTTACGATTTCAGTTTCCTTTTTCTCACTGGAAAGAGAAGCCTTTGCGCAACGTTCTGAGAGTTCAGCTTTTTTAACCATGGCGATAATTTCTTTCAAAGTTCCATCACCTTCAACCCATAGTTTATTCTGAATGGTTTTAGTTTTAGTGTACATGACAACTTGATCTCGAATAAGATCATCATGAAGTTGAGCAAATTTGCACTTAACAGCTAATTTTCTAAGTGCGGAAACGTAATCCTCAACTGATTCGGATTTATTTTGCTTGCGTTGAAAGAAGGAATGTCTGGTGACAGCAATGCAAACACAAGGAGAGAAATAATCATCGATATCCAAAAGTGCTGAATTGAAAACATCAATGTCACCAGCAGATCTATCAGTCTTGTCCAACTGATTGTAGATTCTTAATCCTTCAGGGCCAAGACCTAATAATAAAATCCTTTTTTTTCTTTCAGGAGTGAAAGGTCCACTAACATCTTCAAGATTTGCAACATAGTTCAAGAAATATTCTTTCCAATCTAACCAAGCAACAGGAGGATCACCAGGAACAACTAAAAATTCTCTTGGAGCATTTAGGTTCAGGCCATGTACAGGCTTTTCACCAGAAGAAATGGCACTGTTAGTGTCAGGCATAATGACACAAACCCAGAAAAAAATAATATATGTAAATATCAATGTATATCTGTTTTATCTTATTGAGGAAAGATACAAAAATTATTGCAGGCAGCACCTTACTTGAATTTGATATTGTCAAAATAAATAATACTGATAAACGTTTATAAATACCAGAAAACAGCAATTGCCAGAGTCCAGAATCAAATCGGTGTGAAACGCGATGAAAATGAAGAAAAATCGGCATAAAACCAATCTAAAATGGCCGCCGACGTGACCTTACGTGGGGTCGTACCCACAATTCAATGCGCGAGTACCCACAATTCCATGCGCATGTAGTAGTGATGAGCAGTGCACTGACGCGCGATGACAAAGGAAGGTTCTGCAAGATGCCGCGACGTTCAAACTCACTGGAGCGGGAGCTAACACGCTGTAGCGGTTTGTGAAACGGTGGCGTTTGAAAGATGCAGAGTGGGTAGGAAGCTAAAATAAAGTGGTTTTCTTCATTTTTTTTTTTGAAAAGATAAATGAAAGTCTCACCGCACTAAGGCACAGCTGTTTTGAAGAGAAACGAATAGTTTTCTTTGAAACGAAGAGTTTTCTTGAATCCAGGATAACAAATGTAGAGTTGTATGAAGCAGGATATCAATTTCATTAGAAAATTGCCAGTTTCCCTCGTCGCCAAATTTGTAGTGAATGAATACCCACCAAGTTTGGTGATAAATCTTCTTTATTCCTCAAGATATGCAGTACAGATAAAAAGGTGCTGCCAGCTTGTAAACGAACTCCAGACTGACCAGCACTCCACACACAAGCATAGTGACATACACACATTCTATGCATGACCTACAACAGTTCTATCATTGCTAAAGAAGCACTTCTAAAAATAACATTATAAGCATTACTACACCCCCTCATTCTCAATTTGTGTGCCAAGGTCAATTTCAATTCTTCAAAGGCATGAGCATTCTTGCTCTCCTCTGCCATTCTTTCTCTTTCTTTCTCTACTTCCAATTGCTTCATCTAGATTCTCATGACTTCCAATTCGTGATCTCTCACCCTTTGGTTTTCCTCCAATTCCTCTGGAGAAAAACTTCGAGCGGAATGGTTGCTGCCAGCCCTGGAGGCTGCTCTGGACACAGGCAGATCCTGTGACCTGAAACCATCCCCTTGTGCATCTTCATCCACCTCTGCATCATCTGTCTCCCCAGCTTCTTTGGCCTCTCACCAGGCCCTTAATCAATCAATCAAATGCATTTGTAAAGTGCACTACATACCCGTGAGGGTCTCAAGGCGCTATGGGGGGGAGGCTGCTACTGTTCGAAGAGCCAGGTCTTGAGGAGTCTTCTGAAGGTCAGAAGGTCTTTGGTCTGCCGTATGCGGATGGGGAGGGTATTCCATGTCTTGGCGGCGAGGTGGGAGAATGATCTGCCACCGGCGGTCACTCTTCAGATGCGAGGGACGTTGGCGAGGGTGCGGTCTGCGAAGCGGAGCTGGCGGGTGGGGCTGTAGAGGCTGAGTCGGCTGTTGAGGTACGCTGGTTCGGTGTTGTGGAGTGCCTTGTGTGCGTGGGTGAGGAGTTTGAAGGTTATTCTCTTGTTGACAGGGAGCCAATGCAGGTCTTTCAGGTGGGATGTGATGTGACTGTGGCAGGGGATGTCGAGTATCAGGCGTGCAGAGGCGTTCTGGATGCGTTGGAGCCGTTTCAGGAGTTTATCTGGGGCTCCTGCATGGAGTGTGTTACCGTAGTTCAGTCTACTGCTGATGAGGGCCTGGGTGACCGTCCTTCTCGTTTCGGTGGGGATCCACTTGAAGATCCTGCGAATCGTGCGGAGGGTATTGAAGCAGGAGGAGGAGACCGCATTGGCCTACTTCATCATGGAGAGGGTAGAGTTGAGGATGACCCCTAGGTTGCGTGCGTGGTCGGTGGGTGTCGGGGGTGGTCCTAGTACAGCCGGCCACCAGGAGTCATCCCAGGCCGAGGGGGTGGATCCGAGGATGAGGACCTCCGTCTTGTCCGAGTTCAGTTTCAGTCAGCTGTTCCACATCCAGTTGGCGACGGCCTTCATTCCTTCGCCGAGGTTGGTTTTGGCGGTAAGGGGGTCCTTGGTGAGGGAGAGGATCAGCTGGGTGTCGTCGGCGTAGGAAATGATGTTGAGGTTGTGCCGTCGTGTGACATGGGCGAGCGGTGCCATGTAGACGTTGAACAACGTTGGGCTGAGGGATGAGCCCGGGGGTACGCCGCAGATGATCCCGGTGGCTCCGGGGCGGAAGGGGGAGAGGCGGACGCTCCGTGTTCTGCCGGAGAGGAAGGAGGTGGTCCAGTCCAGGACCTTCTCTTGGATCCCAGTATCATGGAGGAGCATTCGTTGTGTGCGGTGGCAGACCGTGTCGAAGGCGGATGACAGATCCAGGAAGATGAGGGCCACAGTTTCTCCATTGTCTAGCAGGGTCCTGATGTCATTGGTGGCGGTGATGAGGGCAGTTTCGGTGCTGTGGTTAATGCGTAACACGGACTGGGACGGGTCCAGGATGCTGTTCTCCTTGAGGAAGCTGGTCAGTTGTTTGTTGACGGCCTTTTCGATGACCTTTGCCGGGAGCAGGGAGATGGGTGGGAAGTTCTTGAGGTCCTTGGAGTCCGCCTTGGGTTTCTTGAGTAGGGCGTTGATCTCGGCATGCTTCTAGTTCTCCGGGAAGGTCGCTGCCTCGAAGGAGATGTTGATGGTTTTCCGGAGATGGGGTGTGATGGTGCTGCTGGCTTTGTTGAAGATGTGGTGTGGGCAGGGGTCTTCCGGGGATCCGGAGTGGACGGTGTTCATGATCTTGATGGTGTCATCGTCGTTTATGTTGGTCCAGGCGAGCAGGCGGTTGGTGCGGGTGGTGGTCGTGGGAGCGGGGGTCTCAGTGGTTGCCAGAGGTCTTGTGAAGGTGGGATGTCATTGGTGTTAGAGTTGGGGTTGGAGAGTTCCTACACGATGTTGAAGAGCTCTTTGCTGTTGTGTGTGTTGTTGCCCAGGCGGTCTTTGAAGGAGGCCCTTTTGGCGGATCTGATGAGGTGGTGATATCTGTGGGTGGCGTTCTTATGGGCTGTGTAGCTTTCTAGAGTTCGTTTACGGATCCAGTTTTTTCGAGTTTTCTGCAGGTTCGCTTGGAGGCTTGGAGGTCTTTGGTGAACCAGCTGGCTTTCTTGCTGGTGTAGGTGTTAGAGGGTTTCTGGAGCGGGCGAGGGTGTTGGTACAGTCGTTGATCCACTGTCTGAGGTTGCGAGCAGCGGTGTAGAGGTCGGTCGGGTTTGCTGGTGGATTCCGGGCGAGGGTGGTGGAAAGCTGGTCTTTGGTGACTTTGCTCCAGCAGCGGCGCGGCATCTGTTGGGTGTGGTGGTGCGTGGTGGGTTTCCGGAAGGTGAAGTGGATGCAGTAGTGATCGGTCCAGTGGAGCTCAGTGGTGTGGTTGAAGAAGGCGAGGGAGCTTGCTTAGAAGATGGGGTCAAGCGTGTGGCCGGCGGAGTGGGTGGGTGTTGTGACGAGTTATCTGAGTCTGAGGTTGGCGAGGTTGGCGGTGAGGGTGGTGGAGTTGGTGTCGTTGTTGTTCTCGAGGTGGAAGTTCAGGTCCCTGAGGAGGATGTAGTCCGTGGAGACGAGGGCGTGTGTGCTGACGAGGTCGGTGATGGAGTCGCTGAACTGTGCTCGGAGTCCAGGGGGTCTGTAGACGAGGGTTCCTCTGAGGGTGGTATTTGGATTGGTGTGAATCTGGAAGTGCAGGTGTTCGGCGGTGCTGAGGATGTCATTGGTGTTGGTTGAGACGTTGAGAGTGTTCCTGTGGACAATGGCGATTCTTCCTACTGCTCCATTGGTGCGATCCCTGCGGGTGATCTTATAGCCTTCCTGGATGGCTATGGCGATGTCGGGTGCCTTAGGAGGGGTTCAGCCAGGTCTCCGTCAGGAAGGCGATGTCTGGGGTGTTGGAGTCCAGTAGGTCCCAGAGTTCCACGGCGTGTTTACGAGCGCAGCGGGTGTTGAGGAGAATGCATCTGAGGTAGTTGAGTTCTTTCCTGGTGGGTGGGTTGGTGTGCCGGATGCTGGTGAAGCTGCAGTTCCGGCAGGAGAAAGGTCATTGGGTGCACTTCGGGGTGGCCAGGCAGCAGGTGCGTGATCGTCCGGTGATGAGTGCGTGGAGGGCACTGGAGTCGTAGCGTATGCGGGTGTTGTGGCGCTTCCGGGGGCAGGGGTCCTGGCGCTGGGTGCGGTCCAGGCACGGAAGGGCGCAGACGGGCTTGCCTTAGACGCACCTTCGGCATGCCAGCGGCGCGCCTGCTGCGCTGCCTCCATAAGTAGGAGAAGTGGGAGGGAGGAGCAGCTGGGAGGCAGGGGCAGAAAACAGTGGCAAAACAGTGAGGGGGGCTGAGAGGGGAGATGGGCGAGAGCGGTGAGGGGAGAAAAACACAATACGGGGGACTAAACAGAGGCACAGAACCACCTGGGGCAAGAATACAACAGCTGATGTAAATACAAGGCAAGGAATTCAACAGTCAAAACACAGGGCAAGGATAACAGCAACACAATGCAGAGCGCGGAGTAGCTCCTCCTTCCTGGAGTTGCTCTCCATGGGACATCCAAAGCTCCTGCAGAACTACCTGAGTTTACCTACTTTATAATCACTTAACATTTCAATATCAAACTCCAGTTCTGCAACATCAATTGCTGGTCTGCCCTTCTGAGACATGATGTGTGAATGAATCAAGGATCAGATCAAAAATAGAACCAAAACCAAACACGATATGTATTTGCGTAGTGGTCTGCACTCAGCTTGTGATGTACACCAATTACTGTGGGTCAAGTACAAATACAAGTTCAACTCCTCACCGCTGACCACCAATGTTAGATCTGGGGGTCTCTAGTTGGCAGAGGTAGGTACCAATGTCCAAATAGGAACCCTTGCTTCCAGTCAGGATAAGGGGGATACACTCTTTAGATAACCCCTGCTCACCCACTTGATAGCTTGGCACGAGCAGACAGGCTTACCAAAGGCAATGTGTAAAGTATTTGTACCAACACTCACAGTAACACAGTGAAAACACCACAAATGGACTCTACACCAGTTTAGAAAAATAAAAGTATTTAATCTAAACTACACAAGACCAAAATGACAAAAATCCAACATACACAGTTCAATAATATGATTTTCAAAGAGTTCTAGGGTTTGCGTCAAAATAATCCACAGTTGCGTCATATTTAGCCCAAAGTACCTGTAGATGCGACAAAAGTTCTAAGTGAAAGCTGCAGCGTTGAAAAACAATCAATGCGTCACTCCTGAGACCCTGGGGAGGCGATGCGACAGCCCCGTTGCATGCAGCGGATGTGTTGCAACGAATCCAGTCTGTATGGGGAGGGAGGCGATACCTTGTATGGATTCCGGTGCGCAGATTCGGTAGGAAGCATCTCGCACAGGCATGATGCGACGAACATCGGTACGGCGACGATCTCCGTTGTGGCGATGATGCGAGGCGCAGCGTTGATCTTCTGCTCTCGTGGCCCCTCCAAGCGTTTGCTCTGTGACGATGTTCGCAGCGACGTGATGTGGTCCGCAAGCAAGCGGTGCGACAATCTCACCCAGCGACGACAGGTGATACTCGCAGCAACATGAATCTTCCCGCACCGGGACGATGCCCTCCGCAAGCGAGTGATGCGTGAAAATTGCAGATCTTCTTCTTTTCTTCCTGTCCAGCTCCCCAAACAGCAGGCACACTTTCCAGAGGCCCCACAATTGGATCAAGCACTCTAGGAAGGGCAGAACTCACTCAGCAGAGTTCAGGGGGGAAGCTGGGTGTGAAGTCCTTTTGTTCCTGGAACGTCTTAACAGGAGGCCAGCTCTCCTCAGGCCCTTGGAGATCTCTTCAAGCAAGGGAACATAGCAACAGCAAAGTCCTTCCCCTCTCCTTGGCAGCAAAGCAACTGCAGGTCAGCCCACAAACACACAGCAGGACAGTCCTTCCTCTTCAGTCTTCCACCTTTCTCCTTGGCAGAGGTTCCTTCTTGATTCCAGGATGATCTACTTTTCTGAAGTCTGGGTAGCACTTTTAATACCAATATTCTCTTTGTTCTCTGAGGGCAGAGAGGCCTTGGCTTAATGAGAACCAGTTCTGGTCAGTCCTGGAGCACTTTGTTTACTTGACTTCTTCTTTCTTTTAAGAGGGAGGGGCTGGGTCATCAGCCGCCCAGCTGGAGGTGGAGCCAGCATTGGAAGGCAGGCACAGCCCTATTCAGGCCCAGGTGCTATCCCCTCCCACCACTCAAGATGCAGATGGGACTATTCAGCCCAGGGATGACTCATTCAGCCTCTGGAAGCCACCCTAGCCCCTGTCACTCATAAACCAGACAGTCAATTCACAAACAGGCCAAGGCACACAGAAAGGTCAGACAAGAAAGCAGCCACTTTCTAAAAGTGCTGTTTTCAAACACAGGATTTAAAAAACATTCTGCCTAAAAGATGTGTTATTACATTCTGTGTTCAGGGATACCAGACTTTAATGTCCAATCTTGCTCCTATGGGAAGACATGCAGGTAAACATTATACACAGCATTCCCCATTATAGCCTATGGGCAAGATAGCCTTTCAATAGTGAAAAATGATAACGGCTGTAATTCACTACCAGAGCATGTCACCCACACTAGTACATGCTGTACCTCTCACATACACTGCACCCTGCCCAGGAGGTACCTAAGGCCTTCCATAGGGGTGTCAAATGTGTACAGAAAGGGAAGGGTTGAGCCTGGCCAGTGTGGACACTGGCCAGGTCAGCATGGCAGTTAGCAACTGCACACAGGCACTGCAGTGGCAGGTCTGAGGCACCATTTTAGGGCTACTCCTGTGAGTGGCACAATCAGTGCTGCAGGCACACTAGTAGCATTTGAATCACCAGCCCTGGTACACTCAGTGCACTTTACTAGAGACTTCCTGGTAACACAAATATGCCAATCATGGATAACCAATCACAATAACAATTTATACAGAGAGCATATGCACTTTAGCACTGATCAGCAGTGATAAAGTGCCCAGAGTCCTATTGCCAACAACCACAGGTCATGAAAAACAAAGGAGGAAGAAGCAAAAAGTTTGGGGATAACCCTGCAAAAATGGCAATTTTCAACAGTAACCACAAAGTTTTAGGGGCATCTGTGCACCTTTACTATTAGTACAATAGGTGGTCATGATGTTGATTACTGCTGTGGGTCGCAAGGTGACTAGTTAGTCTTTATTGTAGCCATACTGTGAGTGGTTGGCTATCGTTGTTCATGTCACATGGTTTGTGAAGAGTTAGACTGAGTGAAAATGGGTCTGCATTGAAAAAGTCTTCAGTTTCTATAATCTACGGAGAGTACCTTCAGAAAATTCTCCTGCCACTGGGACGATTCTAAATTGAGGACATCATATGTGTCTGTGGTAAAAAAAAATTTAATGATATTGCATCTGGTGACAAGAGCATGCAATTTCCACTGGAGAGTACTTTTAATGTGAGAAAGGTTGAACATTTTAATGTTAGTGATGTACAAGAGAAACCCTCAATATATGGGATCAAACAAAAATTAAAAAGGGACTAAAGAAAATGAAGAGTTAGAGATTAAATGGTGTGACCTATTGGTTTGATTCAAGATGGGAAGGCAGAAAGAGCATGTAAAGAGGATACAATGTTGGGAGAGGATGTGTTTACAGCAATTGCTAATGAGGCAGATAAAAAGAGAAAGCTAAATTAAAATGATACAATTAAAAAAGAAAAAGAAAAACAAAGAGAATGACTTGAATGAGGAGGCTAGATTCCTAGATGATTTATTAGATTTGAGACCTCCTCCATATAATGATGATTCACAAACATCTAGACCTCCTGATCATGATAGAGAGGTGGGAGAGCAAACTATGAGTACACATACAGCAGGAGTGCCGCTTGTACCCAAGAATGAATCAGGTTCTAGTGGAATAGTTCTACTAATTTAATGATACCAACTACTGACACAGTCACTATTGGTACTGTTACTACTGATGCTACAGTACTATTGAACAAACTGATGAGGAAAAAAATAAATCTTTTTTACATCATAATCTGCATTTTGAGAAATTCTGCAAGGTATAGTTGGCATAGAAAGGTTTACTGCACATAATGAGGACGAATTAACATATCTGAAAAAAGAAGCAGATTCACATGTGAAGCATATGGAAAGCTTGAGGACTTGACAGAAAAATATAACATTAATCTATATGAAAAGAAAAACTTGCACAGAAATTACAAAATGGGTGTGAGTGAAGATGAGGTCAAGAGAATGTGTCTATTAACTTTGTGAGCACATATTAGAGGTTTATTCAATGGTACAAAAGAATGGGAAGACTTAAAGAAATACTGGGATAAAGGGAAGAAGAAAGGGGGCAAGATACAAAACAAAAAAAGAGAAACAGAAAAGGAGCAGTGCAACTGTAAGTCAACCTGAACCAGGAACGGTTGTTCCCGGTTTATCTTTTTAAGAAGTCATGCGGAATAGGTCTGAATTCTTTGCAATTAAAACAACTTTTCCAAAACTTAGGGAAGAACTAGATACATTATATAGAGAGATGGATAGATTAGTAACGTTTTCGACAGGTGTTTTGAGTAGATTTGAATATGTGATTTGAAATTATTGTCACCACAAGGATTTGGGCTGAGTGTAAAGCAGCCATGACATGGCCATCTGAAGAACCTACCAGAGTGCATCCTCAAACTAGTTCAACTCCTCTTGTTATGGAAAAATGTAACGAAGCAATACATTTTTGGAGCTAAAGGTTTCAGAAAGTGAGGTGAATTGTGTCAAGGATCATGAGAACTATTCAAGAGCAGAAGATGTCAATGCATCTATGTTATGGAGGTTGTTTCAAATATATAGGAAGTTCTGCGAAGTCAAAGAAGCAATAAAAGAATGCATTGGTCATTTCATATCAGCCTTTATGTTGAGTTTGTGTCCAGAGCTTAGTTCCCATCTTCGGCAGAGGGTGCTGTGTTGACAGACCAAAAGTATTGATGAGATGCTTAAGTATGCCAAGTACTGTAGTGACTGCTTTGATTCAAAACAAAGGAAGCTGAAAGAGAAGCTCATGATCACACAGACAAAACATTTTTAGAGGAGTGGTAAGGATTAGGCCTAGTCAAAGTTTTAATTTTGCCAGATTAATCAGAGTAATTTCGGAAATTTCAAGATACTCTTTTTAAATTACCAATTGCATAATTATGAGCACAGAAATCCTACTGCAGGAGCACTGAAACAACAAACGTAGCTAGCATAAGTGTCTTTTGGCGGCTGCTGTTTGTGTTCTGTTGAATTTAACAGTATTTTCTTTGTGCAAAATATGGCCTCATGTGCATTTTGGAGGTGAGGGTGCAATTTGGACTCATAAAATAGTGCTAAATGCTGGGTTATGCTTCTTGTGTAATTCACGCGATCTTGCTGTAATTTCTTGTAATTACATTGCAACAAATTAGGCGAGTTACGCCCATCTCTAGTAAGAATCAGATAATGGATATGAATTTTGATTCCAGTTTTGTTGATAGTACAAATTCTGGTTCAAATTCAAGAATACAAGGAGCATGCATGCAGGGAAATAATGTGTAGTTTGCTCAAGTTGGTAATGTTGTACAGCAAAGCAAAGGTAGAGGTTTTGTTAATAACTCTAATGAAATCAAACTGAATATTAAAATGTTGACGAAAAGTACGCCTTGCTGCTGTTGGAGGCACCCTGTTGGAGTGTAGACAGAACCCAGATAAAACTGAGAATGATTTACAAATCTCTCCACAAATGCAGCAGAACATGAATCAAATGGTACAGACTGAGATCTTGCAGTCAACTGCCCCAAACCAACCGGTGTCTGTCCAGAAGCAAGGGCAATCCAGTGCTATACAAATATGCCTGTAGCTGCAGTGACTTCCAACAGAACTCTAGTTTTCACAAACTCCTTTAATAATTAACAGTGAATTCCCCCAAGGTTTCAATGACTTTCAGAGTTCCTACTCGATGAATCAGTTGCAATGATAGTGCTTGAGGAAAGAAGAGAATTGCGTGCTTGGTGCGGTCCTAGATGTAGACCACAGTGGCCCATAACATTGTGAGGTGAATGGCTACCCTGTATCATTTTAATTGCCAAAGGTGCTACCCACTTCACTGTACTATGGATGTTCCCTACTTACACATCTTAGGAAAAGAAATCCAAGTTGAGGTATTTCAAATGGACATATTACTAATCAGGTCTCTGCAAATGCTCGTCAAGAAATTGTCCCTATTGAAAATAACCATCAGTTCATAATTTGTGATACAAGTCCTGTTAACCGATTAGGATGAAACCTACTCAGTAAAAGAAATTACGTGATTGAGTCTACACCGGATAGCATGGCTATTCAGATGCAGGACGAGGACTCGGAACTTAAAATAAAATCACAAAAGAATATTTACCTCCTGATTTATGACACAAAGTGAGAGAGGAGGTATGGGATTTAACAGGCAAATGAATTGGTTAATTAAAAATGCAGAGCAAGTGTAAATTAAAAATAAAACAACTGTAGTTCCCTTCAAACTCATCACCACAAGCTTAAATGGGAAGCACAGGATGGAATGAAACCCATGATTTAAAAGATGATTGAGCAGGGCATTTAAAAAAGGAGTGTTAGGAAGCTCATCTAACCTTCCAAGTATGGGCATAAAAAAACTGAGCAGTAAATGGAGGTTAGTATAAGACCTGTGCAAAATTAAATAATATTGCAGTCCCATTTTATCCTGTGGTAGTGACTCCTGCTGTGATTTTATTTTGGTTTCCAGTTGATGCAGTTGACTAACTAAACAAAAAAGACAATCTTTTCAGCTGAAAGCATTTCAATCAGAAGATGCAATACCATGACTCCTGCAATACTTTTACCAATTGCACACAAAGACAATGATAATGAGGAATGTGACCATGATTGCGTTCAAATATCATGGAAGCATTATACTTCTATGGCAGGAACCGGAGGCGAGGATTAGGCTTTTACTACCTTCGGTTTAATCAACATATAAAAACTCTAGCAGCCATTTCCTTAATGCAAATTAATAAAGAATTACATTTCCCATTGATGGAGCGAGATTCAGAATGATATTTTGTTCTGGCTCGCAAAGTTAACCCCTTCGACGCTCATGACGAGCTCAGCTCGTCATGGAGTTTCCATTGATGTCAATGGAAAATACATTGAGGAGCAGCATCAGCCTTAGCATCCAAGTGGTTAAACTTCCATAATAATATAACCGTATTAACTGATTTGTAATGAATTATTAACCAACATAGTTTTAAAAATGCATTTACACAACACGAGGGACTAATTCATGTGCTCTTTGTTGCAAAAGCAAGTGTGTATAAAATAATAAACTAACCTTGTCTATTGTCTTTGTCAGTATTAAATGCGGCTGTTTAATTAATGGCATGTGCTTATTTGTGTGCTTATGTTATGTCTTTACGTCTTTTATGTGGCATAAGTTCGTGTAGAATCCTGCAGCCTATAAGAAGAAGGTTGATATGAAACGCAGCTTTGTGTGCACAGCTAGGTAACATAAATTAATGGGTTAATAATTAGCAAAGGGGGTGGGTAACAGAATGGGTCTCAATTCTTTAATTAATTGATGTCTTGTGTTTGTTTAAATAATAGTTTTCGAGTGAGGCCTAAGGTCTGAAAAGAAATGGCAGAGGTCGTGAAACCTGTCCAGAGTGGAGCCTTGTATTCGCACAGCAGTGGAAACATTTACCACGTTGTTGATTTTGACAGAAAATGCAAACTATTAACTGTGCAGAATGTGCTCTCAGTGAAGACAGATTCAAGGACAGGAAGCGGCAAAGTTTGCCAAGCCAAGGAAGTCATGTTAGGTGGCTCAAATGAAAGTATCATTTTAAGGAAGCTGCGTGACTTGAGAATAAGAGACAATGGACTCTAAGAAAAGCCCGATCTAGGCTTGGAGAAAGGTGATGACACCATATGAGCTGACATCAGTCAGCCAATGAGGACACTAGATGGCAGAGAAAAATATACAATTTAGTGAGATTAGCTAGGCAGAAAGGTATAAAACTTGGCCCCATTGACAGGAGGGCGTCTTCTCGCTTTCCGATTCCTGATGGGCGTGTCGTGCTGTTGGACTCTTTGGCGCACGTAAGGATAACAGGGTTAAATGACTTTCTTTTAGGTGAAGTGAGTTTAGACAGGGAAATAGAACTGTTATTTTCTTTAATTCATGCTAACTGATTTGCCTTTGAAGTGACCGTCTAATATGTTTTCTACTTAATAAACACAGCTTACATTTTGCTAATAAAATAAAGTTTTCCTAATGAAAATGCTCTTTCTTGAATAATAAAGCTAATAAAATTAGATTTTTGAAATGACAAGCCGGTCTTGTTTATTCATGGTCTAGTTACCATCAGCTGATCCATTTACCTAAGTGATCTAATTATGATGATATTATTTTAAACCATGGTAAGAAATGATAAACTACAATTGTATATAAAATTGTAAATAGTTTGTGAATAGTTCTGTTTAATTAGGTCACATGATTCAGTTGCCCAAAAATTGTCTCGTTAGTATATGGGCCTTGTGAATGATTTATGATTAATGGTGAGTATTGTGGAGTTGGGTAGCGTTGGTGAGACAGTTTTTCCTTAGGGGCGCTGGATCCCCATGAACAGTAGGGAAAATTACCACAAGAAAGTCCATCCAATCAAGAGCCAGACTGCTACATAACATCCTGTGTAGCCCTTCTAGCCTCCTCTTTCTTCGCTGATCCAGTAGCAACACAGATAATTCAAGGTTCCTCTCGTTATTAATGTTTATTTAATGTGTTATTTCAATCTTGATAAGGTGCAGCTGTAGTTCTAAATCACTCCTACGCGGTCGCCATTCAGTGTACTGGTTTCATCTTGTTTTTATTCATGCACCGCAGGAGATCCTTGCTCCTACGCGTCTACCGTTGTTGAGGCTTGCTCAGCGCGGTGCGGTCTTCCGACTAACAGAGGGCCGCGCATCAGTCATTTCGCATACAGCCCGTTCCCCACCCCTGGCAGCTGGAACACGGCAGTTTCTCTGCGTGACATTGCGGAGTGTTCCGGCTGTGCATTACACGGGGAAGCATTGTCAATTCTGCTGTAGACGAGTGGTCTATTTTCAGCCCACACGCTAGTCGGCTGACTGAATTAATCCCCGCTCGCGTGGCTCTATACGGGGATACCCCTTTAGCCAGCAAGCGCCTGAAGGGATGACACCTCACAGGATAAGACTTAACTAACTTTAGGGACACCCCAGGCACTTATTACCCCTCAGAACCTCAGGGGGAAGTCCCATTGGCATAGATTGGTATTTACCTGCTATCCTCCTCTGTTTGAGTGTGGGAGTTCTGCTCCCTGGTGTGAAAGGAGTCCATGGATTATGATGAGACTGGGGAATATATGGAGGAGGAAGAAGTTACTTACCTCCCCATTGATGACCAGTTCTGTGAGGTAATGGACGCTTCCATCCTCAAGGCTGTGTATCAGGTGGTAGCTCCCCTGGAGAGGAGATTGGCAGTATTCCAGGTGCAGTGCCAGCAACTCCTCAAACCGAGGGAAGATATTCATGGGCCCCTGGCCCCCCTACCTCCAGGGCAGGTAATGGCTCCGCAGGCTACCCCACCCCAGAACATGGACAAAGGCATTCGAGCGGAGGACCCCGGGGTTGATCTCAACACTTTTTCACTCCTCAAGACTGCTTTTTTGGATGCTCAGTCCGGCCCAGATACCAGGTCCCTCGGGAACAACTCCACTGACACCACCACAGTTGGACCAAAAGGAGTGAGATGATTACCCTAACACAACGGACGGGGACAGTACTAGACCGTGATGCCAGACGACCAACCCCCCGGGAGGGTTAGACCTCCCTGCAGGCACAGTTCTTTCAGTACAAGGGGATTTGCTGGATCCAGATGATCTTTTACAGCCAAGATCTGCGGAATGGTGCCCTGCACCCAAGGTGGCGACCTACATGGCCAGCCGCCTACGGAAGCCCCTAGACAAGGAAGTGAGGGGTTGTTTGAAGGCAGAGTACCCCCGACCTTTCTTGGAGGATGAAAGTGGCCACCACACCGGAAATAGATCCCAAAATGGCCACTTTCCTCACCAAGTTTGTACGTGACCCCAAAAAGGGTATTGACGGGTCCTGGTGTTCATGTCAGGATAAACTCCTGCACGTCGCCGGTCCATTGGCAAAAATTATGGACATGGCCTAGGACGCCAAAGCCTCTGGTTCCCTCATATCCCCGGAAGTGTTATCAAACTGGGTACAAAGGGCCATTATCTTCCTGGGGAATGTGAATTCCGTGAACTCTACCAAGAGGGATAGGTCACTTCTTCTCAAAATTGATCCCAAATTGGGAGAACTTTCTACATCTGAGGCAGGAACAATAGCCCAGGGGAACCCGTTTATTAAAGAATTAGGGACGTTTGTAAATACATTTAATTCCCCTGACAAGGCACAATCCTCAATTAAGTAAGTATTTACACCCCGTGTCTTTGCCCCAACCGGTCGAGGTAGGGGCGCTCATCAGGCCGTCCTTTTCAAGCAGCCTCCAAAGGTGGCGGCACCAGATGTGGCAAATGGCAGGACCCCGATTAGTTTGGTCATTTCTACCAGACGAAATCCTACCCCAGTCGGCGTGGAGACAGGGGCGGCCAAAGAGGCAACTTCAATAATAACCAAGGTAAGAGTGCAAGACCCATCAGGAATTTTAATTGTGTGGGCATCTGGCCCTTTTTCAAACGAACTATGAAAATCTGTCCTCAGACGCAGGGGTAATTCAAACGGTGGGGGGTTTCCATATCAAGTTTTATGCACTCGATCCCAGACCCGTCCACCTACTCCACTGACCTTTCCTCCCGAGCAAAAGACTTTGGTGAGTCAGAAAGTGGGAAGCCTTTTACAGAAAGGGGCAATAGTGAGATTGGTGTTCCACCCCAGGTGTTTAGTCAGTAAGCTCTTTGTGGTAGAGAAGAGGGATGGAGGACAACATCAGGTCATCAACCTCAGAGAATTCAACTCTTGGTTACTTTACCGCCACTTCAAGATGGAGGGTACTTACCTCCTGCGAGATCTTCTCCAGATATCCGATTGGATGGTCTGTCTGGACCTGAAAGACGCCTACCTACCTTCCAACCTTTCCTCCACACAGACTTTTCCTGCAATTCGTATGGGACTCTCAGGTATTCTAATTCACCGCCCTGCCATTCGATCTTTCATTGGCCCCATGGTGCTTCACCGAGCTGATGAGGACAGTGGTGGAGCATTTACGGGCCCTAGGTATAAGACTTATTATCTACCTCGACAATATCCTGCTTATGGATCAATGCCCGGTTTGTCTAGCTGCACACTTGCATACAGCAATAGATCTACTGGAATCTTTGGGGTTTGTGATAAACAAAGAGAAATCAGTACTAACCCCATCGCAGTCAATAGAGTTCCTAGTATTTTTGGTAAATTCAACCGAGGCGACTCTCAGTTTACCCTCGCGCAAACTGACCAAGATCCGACACAAGTTGCGGAGAACTATCTCCAAGTCCCATGTATCTCTCCGTCATGTAGCGCGGATAGTAGGTCTCCTTTGGTCTTCCAACCAGGCGATCTTTCCCAGCCCGCTTCACTACTGGGACTTAAAACGTTTGAAGATCGATCACCTTCGAAAAGGCCTCTCTTATTCCCAAATGATTCCATTGTCTTTCGAAGGAATAGAAGAGATGAACTGGTGGCTAGCCCACATGGAGGCATTGAACGGCAGGGCGATCTTTGGCTCTCAACGCGACCTGGTAATCCAGTCAGACGCCAGCGGCTCCGGATGGGGCGCGCAATGTGGGGAATTCTCCACCGGTGGCAAGTTGTCCTTTGCTGAACCATCTCTGCACATAAATTGTCTGGAGTTGATGGCAGGTTTAATCGTCATCCGCTGCTGGACCAAAGGGAAGGTGAAATGCTCGGTCCTCCTCTAAATGGACAATGTGACAGCAGTGCGCTATGTCAATCGCCTAGGAGGTGTCAGTCGTGCGCAAGTATGCATTTTCCGCGCAAGGAAAACAAACAAAAACTACCAAAATGGCAGCCAGACACTATCGCGCCTGCGCGAGAAAGGCCGAGGGGGTCATATTTGGCCTCTCCGCATGTGGCAAACGCTTAGCGTTCTTGCAGATGGTCCTGTACCTGCTGTTTCCCTGGCGGCTGTGCATTTCGGGGCTTCTCATCAGGCGTGGAGGTGGCGTCTGGACTTCGTTTGGCTTCCTCTGGCGCTTTGTGCTCGGCGGTCCCTCTGTGCATTTCTGCTTTCTCGGGTCGGTACTGGTGCCGAGGTGATTTGCTGCTCCCTGGATTTCCCGTTCTTGGCATCTTTGGGGACCGCGGCTCCCTGGAGTTTCCCTTACATTCGAACCTACAGTGAAAAAAGGGAAAAATCTTTAAACCAAAGACTCCTCTTGGTTTACACGGTAACAGCGCTTCAGCGCTGTCTATGTTAATTTCAGTATTGTTATTGAATTACTTACCTAATCCCGTGCTCCTGCGTTGTGGGGTTCACTCTTTTCTTGTTTCTGCCACCTATAAAAAGAAACAAGGCTTTAATTTAATACCTGCATGAAGGAAGTTCATGTTACTAAAGCCAGTAGAAATTATTCAGCAAGCTACATTAGAATAGGTAAACAACACGCAACATTTACATATCTTTTGCAAGATTGCTAAAATATAGGTTGTGGGTTTAATGTGTTCTTTCTTTTTTAGCACACGTATTTCTAGGACCACAGTATACCACACATCATTATAAAGCAATTATGCATTACACCACGAAGAAGGGAAACTGAAGGTAGTTACATATTTTATAAGTACATAATTCAATAGGGCTATAGATATTATCTGCTAGATGCATCAACGTTCGATTTTGCTAGTCCTTAATTCCGAAGTTTAAGGATTCGCATTTAGGGACTCGCAAAATCAGATGCATGTAGGATTTGCTAAAATATTAGCAATTCCTAAATATTCCTTATCTGTGACTCGCAGAGTGCGATTCGCAAATAAGGAATGACATCTCCTTGATTCCTATGGGCCAAGAGGCCCATAGGAATGAATGGGGAGGAATTCTCAATTTGCGATTAGCAATTAGCTAATTGCAATTTGAGAATGCGATTTCAAGGGTGATGGGTGTCCGAAGAAAACCCTGTTGCACCCCTTAAATTGACCTGGACACTTGTATTGCGCACACACATGTCCCAAGGACATGTGTGTGTGTGTAACATACAACTTTGAAAGATGCACTTTAGTGCATTTTTCACAGTTTTCGCTATTTACCATGAAGTTTGATTTTACGGTAAATAGCGACCCCTATCAGCGAAATTGCTAGCTATTTTACATTCATGCATTGCATTTAAGAAATCTCAATTTGAGATTCCTTAAATGCAATCACAAATAGCGATTTATGCATTTGGGATGATGCATCCCAAATGCATAAATACCGGTCGCAGAGGGGCCGATTCTGAGAATCTGCCCCTTTGCGAACGGTATTTCGCTTGATGCATCTAGCTGATTATCATTTCGTAACTAATACCCTTTCCCTATTTACAGCATTTCATCTTCCTGACGTTGCCCGTGGTGCTGAAGAAAGTGTTTTTGGTTTCTTATCCTTTATTCCTTGTTTTGTTTCCCTTCTTCCCCGGATTACCATTGCTGCCTGGCATAAACTAAGTGTCGGTAGCGAGTGGTGACTTGGCGAAGTTGAGGACCATACCTCCGATCCATGACATTCCTGCGAAAACATAATAGGTAAGATTGTGACAGAACGGTAAGCCCAAAAAAAGAATAGTATTCTTTTTTGCCCGAACGTCATGGATGTTTCTCAGGTCAGTCTAGCGGATTTGGCTCACATGCTAGGTAATTTGCAATTAGAAACGCAATCCCTTTCTACCAGAGTAGACACCATACAGAGAGAAATGAGAACCGAACAGAGTAGAAACCCATCCGATCCAAGTGCTACCATTCCAGTAGTCCAAGTAACAACACCACCGTCTGTTCCTTTGGCACCTCCAGAACGTTTTTATGGTGACACCACTAAGTTTGCTGCCTTCATTAGTCAGTGTCAACTCCGTTTCATGTGCAAGGATTCCTGTTTTCCTACAGACCAAGCAAAGGTAGCTTTTGTAATTTCTTATTTAGGAGGTTCTGCGGCAAATTGAACAATACCCTTGATTGAAAGAAACAACCCACTATTACAGGATTATAGTGCCTTTGGGAGAGAATTAAGGAAGTTATTTGATAGACACACTTTCACGCACTCAGCTGACACTGAATTATTAACCTTGAAACAAGGAACTAACCTCTTATATTTCCACCTTCTACCGGCTAGTGGCAGAGGCAGGATGGCCTGAGGAGAAGCGTAGTGCCCTATTCTACAAGGGGTTGAGAGAGGATTTAAAGGATGCAGTAGCTCAAGTAGTAGACCCTCCCGAGTCATGTTCCGCCCTTGTTGATTTAGTTGTTAAGTTGGACCATAGAATGAGCGAACAAAAGAGGGAAAGAGGTAGTTCAGAGGGGAACGTTTTTTCGTATCGTGAACGGAAACGTGAGCCAGGGAAGACAATAGAGGAGCCTGAACCTATGCAAATAGGTAGTATTCGAGGCCCCCTCAGTGAGGAGGAGAAACAGAGAAGGCGTGATTAAAAGTTGTGTTTATACTGCGGAAACAGGGCCATTTTCTACGAGAATGTCCTGTCAAACCAAAGTTAACAAGGCGATCGGAAAACTAGAGTGCCCGGAGTCTCAGGAGGCAAGGGCTTCGAGTAATTCAGGTTTAATTGTCTCATCCATGGAAGTTAAAACTTCCCAGCCACGTCATTTTCTTTTGTCTGCAAGTCTTGTGTGGGGACAACAAACTGTGGAGGTGCAAATAATGGTTGATTCTGGAGCATCAGGTAATTTTATGGATGCTCAGTGGGCTCAGAGTCAAATGATCCCTTGGGTCCCTAAATCGTTTTGGGAAGATGTTACTACTATTGATGGTAGTACACTAAAATCTGGTCCTATTAAACACACCACCGTGGATATGACTTTAATCATTGAGAAACACCAAGAGAAGATTACATTCGACCTTATTCAGTCCCCTCAGTTTCCAGTAATTATAGGACTACCCTGGTTAGATCAACACAGTACATTTATTGATTGGAGGAATAGGACTTTAACCTTCAATCCGGAGTATTGCAAGAAACACATCCAAATTGATTCAAGTGATATCGAGAACAGCGTTATGTTCACGAAGACCATGGAACACACTCAACTGGCTTCAGGTAACTTCAAGAAAGACACTGCAATCATGCGTACTGAAGAAAGAATCTTGCCCTCAGTCTATGAGTATATCAGAGACGTATTCGATAAAGAACAAGCTACTAGCCTCCCTCCACATAGGGTCTACGATTGTAGAATTGATTTACAACCTGGAGCCCGCATACCTACCAGCAGAGTATATTCCTTGACAGAAAAAGAGAATGTGTACCCCTGAGAGTATCTAGACGAAATGTTGAAAATAGACTTTATTTGTCCTTCTAGATCGCCTGCTTCATCTTCTCTTTTTTTCATTCCTAAGAGAGAAGGGGGTCTTAAATGTTACATAGACTATAGAGCATTGAATTCTATTACCATCAAGAATAGATAGATACCCTTTGCTGCTAATTACCTCTCTCCTTTACCAAATAAAGAACGCCCAGGTATTTACCAAACTAGATTTGCGAGGGGCATATCATCTGGTAAGAGTCAAGGAGGGGGATGAGTGGAAGGCAGCCGTTTGCACCAAGTATGGGTTGTATGAATACCTAGCAATGCCCTTTGGGCTATGTATCGCCCCTTCAGCATTTCAGTTTTTTATTAACGAGGTACTAAAGGACATGTTAGACGTATTTGTCGTCGCTTACATCGATGATCTTTTAATCTATTCCCCTTCTGTGCAAGAACATGTAATTCATGTAAGGAGAGTTTGGGAACGTTTGCGAGATAATCATTTGTATTGCAAACTCGAGAAATGTCATTTCCATACGCAGCAAGGACGTTTCCTGGGATACATAATCTCACCACAAGGACTCAGTATGGATCCAAAGAAGGTGGAAGCTATCCATCGTTGGCAAGCCCCTAAGAACATCAAAGAGATCCAGAGTTTTCTTGGCTTTGGCAATTTTTATAGGAGATTCATTTGTAACTTCTCTGAGTTAGCCTCCCCGATAACTAAACTGTTAAAGAAAGGAGTGAAGTTTCATTGGACTCCTGAGGCAGAGGCTGCCTTTTGCAATCTCAAGGAAGCTTTTACACAAGCACCCATATTAAGACATCCTGACCCTTCACGTCCCTTTATAGTAGAGGCTGATGCTTCACAAGTGGCAGTGGGAGGAGTGCTTTCCCAGACAGATTCCATTACTGGGGTGTTACATCCAGTTGCTTATTATTCATGTAAGCTAACTCCAGCTGAAGGCAACTACTCTATTGGGGACAAGGAATTGTTAGCCATTAAGAGAGTATTTGAAGAATGGAGGCAGTACTTATTAGGAGCCAACCACAAGATCACTGTCTTAACAGACCATTGTAACCATGCAATATTTGAAATCTGCAAGGGCTCTATCTATGCGGCAGTTACGATGGACTCAGTCTTTTAGTGAGTTTGATTTTGTTATTCAGTTTCAGGCAGGAAAGAAAAATGGAAAGGCAGATGCTCTATCTCGGTTAGGTTATGAACCTACAGAAGCACTTGGAGAACCCCCCCCTTGTAATAGCTAAAGAGCGAATTATTGGGGTTATATATTCTGAAGAAACCTTCCTGCGGGCAGTGAAGGAGGCACAAACAAAGTCAGACATGAAAGAAGTAATCGGTACTCAAGAAGCCCATATAGAACAAGAATTAACATATGTTCAAGGAGGTTCGGTGCTCCCTACTAAGGAACTAAGATTGCAAGCACTAGAAATGTGTCATACACATCTTCTTGCAGGTCATCCAGGTCATAAGAAGACACTTGATCTATTATGGCGACACTTTTGGTGGCCTGCAATGGGAAAAGACACTGAACAGTACGTTCAAACGTGTCATGTATGTGCCCAGGGGAAAGTGTCCCATCAGAGTCCTGCAGGATTGTTACAGCCTATACCTACACCACTTAATCCTTGGCACACGGTGTCTTTAGATTTTATTGTAGAATTACCTCGGACAAGTAAAGGGAATACCACTCTTCTCGTTGTAGTTGACCGTTTGACTAAGATGGCCCATTTTATTCCTATGAAAAACCTCCCTACTGCTCGAACCTTAGCTATTGTCTTTCTGCAGCAAGTGGTTCGAATGCATGGCCTTCCCTCCGTATTGATTTCAGATAGGGGGGCCCAGTTCATCTCAAGGTTTTGGAGGGGAATGGGAGACCTATTACAAATAGACATATGATTATCCTCAAGCCCCCATCATCAGACAGATGGTCAAACCGAGAGAGTTAACCAATGTTTTGAACAGTACATTAGATGCCAGGTTTAACACACACCAGCAGAATGGGATGAGATGGTATGGTTAGCCGAATTCTTCTGCAATAACAATCACAACAGTTCCACTGCTTACTCACCCTTCTATGCTCTTACGGTTTCCATCCCCGAACCTTTGTCACACCTCCTTCTTACCTTTGCTCAACCCTTGCTGTTACAGACTTCATAAAGGAGTTGCAAGACACACAAGTAAATTTAGAAAGGGCTAAGGCTAGTTACAAGAGAGGAGCGGATGTTCACAGACGCATGGAGCCGGGTTACAAACAAGGTGATGAGGTTTGGCTATCTGCAAGAAACTTGACATTGAAGGGATCCTGCAAATTTAAAACCAAGTACATAGGTCCATACAAGATATGTAAAGTAGTGAACCATGTGGCTATGAAATTAGATCTTCCTGCTTCCATGAAAATCCATCCGGTCTTTCATGTCTCCCTCCTGAAATCTATAGAACCGGGTACACGCCTCCCGAAAGCGCCCACATCGGTGAAGGTGGATAACGAACTGGAATATGAGGTCGAGGCGATTGTAGACTTACGCAGGGTGAGACGTAAACTACAGTATCTGATACATTGGAAAGGTTATGGTGTTGATGAACGTACTTGGGAGCCTGCCAGTCAGGTTCATGCCCCTAGATTGGTACGTCTCTTTCATAGACGGCACCCTGACAAACCCAAACCGGTTGGGGGCTCTGTAGGGGGGGTGTACTGTCAGGCGTGCGCGAGTATGCATTTTCCGTGCACGTAAAACAAACAAAAACTACCAAAATGGCACTAGGCACTATCGCGCCTGCGCGGGAAAGGCCGAGGGGGTCATATTCGGCCTCTCCATATGTGGCAAACACTTAGCGTTCTTGCGGATGGTCCTGTACCTGCTGTTTCCCTGGAGGCTGTGCATGTTGGGGCTTCTCGTCAGGCGTGGAGGTGGCGTCTGGACGTCGTTTGGCTTCCTCTGGCGCTTTGTGCTCGGCGGTCCCTCTGTGCGTTCCTGCGTTCTCGGGTCGGTACTGGTGCCGAGGTGATTTGCTGCTCCCTGTATTTCATGTTCTTGGCATCTTTGGGGTCCACGGCTCCCTGGAGTTTCCCTTACATTCGAACCTACAGTGAAAAAAGGGAAAAGAAGACTTTAAACCAAAGACTCCTCTTGGTTTACACGGTAACAGCGCTTCTGCGCTGTCTATGTTAATTTCAGTATTGTTATTGAATTACTTACCTAATCCCGTGCTACTGCGTTGTGGGGTTCACTCTTTTCTTGTTTCTGCCACCTATAAAAAGAAACAAGGCTTTAATGTAATACCTGTATGAAGGAAGTTTATGTTACTAAAGTCATTGGAAATTATTCAGCAAGCTACATTAGAATAGGTAAACAACACACAACATTTACATACCTTTTGCAAGTCTGCTAAAATATAGGTTGTTGGTTTAATGTGTTCTTTCTTTTCTAGCACCCGTATTTCTAGCACCACAGTATACCATACATCATTGTAAAGCAATTATGCATTACACCACGAAGAAGGGAAACTGAAGGTAGTTACACATTTTATAAGTACATAATTCAATAGGGCTATAGATATATTATCATTTCCTAACTGATACCCTTTTCTTATTTACAGCATTTCATCTTCCTGACGGTGCCCGTGGTGCTGAAGAAAGTGTTTTGGGTTTCTTATCCTTTATTCCTTGTTTTGTTTCCCTTCTTCCCCGGATTACCATTGCTGCCTGGCATAAACTAAGTGTCGGTAGCGAGTGGTGACTTGGCGAAGTTGAGGACCATACCTCCGATCCATGACGTTCCTGCGAAAACATAATAGGTAAGATTGTGACAGGAAGGACGCGGTCGTAGACCTTGTCGGATCTCGCACGGAACCTGTGGGAATATTGCTTGTCCAACGAAATCTCTTTGCCAGCGGAACATCTCCTGGGGTGTTCCAACGAGGTGGCCAATAGGCACTCTTTTCACTGGAGAGATGCCAGCCTTTGGAGACTGAACCCCCAGATCTTCTGTCTGAATCAGGGCAGATGGGGTCCCTTTTCCATGGATCTCTTCGCATCCCAGTTAGATTTCCAGCTCGACAGGTACTGCAGTTGGAGGTCGGACCCACATGTGACAGCCATGGACGCCTTTCTCCTGAACTGAAGCAAGGAGCAACCTTATGCATTTCCCCCGTTTGCTATGATCACAAGGTTGACTGCTCAGGTGCGCAGGCAAAGAACAGAAGTAGTGGCGATCACCATGATTTGGAGATCACTAGCCTGGTTTCCAGCGATGATGGAACTTTCCTGGGATTTTCCAATCCCTCTATCCCTATTTACCGATCTCCTCAGGGATCCCCAGAACAATCTTCACCTGCTGGTCCTAGCGGGATCTCTCCCCCTCATTGCCTGGAGGGTTAGAGTTTACTTTGGAAAGTCCTGGGCCTTTCAGCAGAAGCTTCCTCCTTGCTTGCTAAAGCCTGGGCAGACAATACTAATAAAAGATACGTATCGGCCTGGTCAAGATGGTTGGGTTGGTGTATCCAACTCCAAATTGATCCCTTTGGGTCAGACATTATCCAGGTTGTGAATTTTCTGGCGAGCCTGTCTTCTCAGGGTTTCGTGTACTGGTCTATCAATACCTACAGATAGGCGATTTTGGTGGGGCACCTTCCAGTGGATGGACACCGGGTTGGTGAACACCCGCTAGTCAGGAACCTAATGCGGGGTATCAGACTCTCAGTTACTCCTGCACCAAAGTGCACATCTCTATGGGACGTTAACAAGGTTCTCTCTTTGTTTCAGTCTTGGGCTTCCACCAAATACCTTTCCAGGAAACAATTGTTGGCAAAGTTGGTTATGCTACTTTGTCTGTTTTTGTGCCGCCAAGTTTCGGATGTCCGGACCCTGGATTTAACAGGCAGAGTCTTCACTCCTGAAGGGGTGACTTTTTACATTTCTCGCAGAATGAAAAGTAGTTCTAGACTAGTATCTTATCCGTCTCTTTGGCAATCCCGTAAATTGTGTGTAGTCCTCACAATTAAAGCATTTGAAACTTTGACCGACGAACTCCGTCCACATGGGGAGAGACAATTGTTAATTGCCCTGACAAAACCTCACAAAGTGGTTTCGCCCCCTACGATTGCCAGATGGGTCAGGTGGGTCATGCAAGAAGCTGGAACTGATACCTCCAGATTTGGAACCCACTTGGTGAGAGGAGCTATTGCTTCTAAAGCCTTCTGTCTGGGAGCTCGCCTCAAGGATATCTTCAACGCAGCGGACTGGTCAAATGATTCCACCTTTAAGACTTTGCGTTTTAAAGCAAGCGTGGTGGTAGATAAGCTTTGAACTAGCTAATCCTCGCCTACGGGTCTTGCATTGAAATGAAAAATGTCCAACCTAATGTAAAGGAAAGTTTCAATTCTATTAAGTCCACGGAGGCGAGGATTAGCCCCCCCCTATGAAATTTATGCTGTAAATTTCCCCTTCTCATTTTGGAAGGTGTACTATTTTAATGATGTTAATAGTCAGCAAGGTATGAGCAATCAAATCAGTTGAGTTATGTTGGACATTGCTATGTTAACAAATTTCTTGTCTCTAGGAGCGGAGTCTAATAAACAGGAGCAACCAAAGTCGGGGATTACAGCCGTCGCAGGAAGAAAGAGGTGGCTAGAAGGGCTACACAAGACGTTAAGTGGCAGTCTGGCTCTTGATTGGATGGACTTTCTTGTGTTCATTTCCCCTACTGTTCATGGGAAATGCAGTTTTTTATTATTTTGGCTTAATGAAATGGCTGCTGGAGTTTGTATATGTTTATTAAAGAGAAGGTTGTAAAAGCCTAATCTTCGCCTCTGTGTCCCTAATAGAATTGCAACTTTTCTTTACGTTAGCTAGGAACTTTTTCATTGTGTGTTATAACTTCAGCACAAGTAGAACTGATTGCTTTAACCCCTTCCATGCTCATGACGAGCTCAGCTCGTCATGCAGTACACTGCTCGTGTGCTCATGACGAGCAGAGCTCGTCATGAAAAATGGAAATATGAAAAGTTCAGCACCAGGGGAGAATAGCTTTAGCATTGAAGGTGTCAAGAAGGGTATGCTGCTTAGCCAATGGATTAAAAGCTACAATCTACACAGACACTGAGTATGGTTTTGAAGAGGTTAATGATTTTGGGTAATTGTGGTCACAAAGTGGGTTCATGACATCTTCTGATACTTTGATTAGAAACAGAATACACATTTTGAGCCGGTTGGAAGCATTGCAGCTCCCTAAAGAAATTTCAGTTAAGAGTGATGCTAACAAAAGTGGAGGTGACATGACCATTTTAGGCAAAAAGCATGCTGATGAAATAGCACAGTAATGTACTCTTGAATCTGTTATATTTAATTAAAAAAAACAAAGTGAGCTTCAAGATGAGGCATCAGAAGATTAAAAAAAAGAAACAGGAAACAGCAGGCTGTAAACAAGATCAGAATGAGGTTTGGATGACAGCTGAAAAACAATATATCTTACAGAATGCAATGTTGCCGCCAATGCCCAGGTTAATACATGGTTCTACACCTCTTTATTGTGCTGCCATGATCAGAACTTTCAGTAAGTACTGGTTCAATCCACACTTTAGAACTGTAGCTGAAAGCTAGTGTTAATGTTGTGTTATTTGCCAACAACCAAATGCAGGGCCCATTCACTAGAATCCAAATAGACTTTGTGTTCACAATAATTGAAGACATATTTTAGTGGTGATATGCCTCTTTTCTAGATGGGTTAAGGCCTACCAAACGAGGTAATGGAGCAGCTTGACAGTAGCTAAACTATTATTGAGGAAGGTAATTCCTAGATTTGGTCTGTCAACTTCTATTGAATCAGATTAGCCACTTTAAAAGGGAAATCATTAAACTACTGTGCACAGTCTTACAAAGTGAGCAAAAGTTCCATTGTTGATACAGACCAGAAGCATCAGGAATAGTGGAAAGTGTTAGTGGCACACTAAAGTCCAAACTACCAAAACGTTGTACCTCACCACCATTCAAATGACCAGATGCTCTTTTACTTGCGTGTTGATAAACCTCAGAAATACTCCGTATAGAAAGACAGGACTCGGTCCTGATGAGGTATTAATCGGGAAAGTAATAAGGATTCCATGTATACCTTCAGCTGTGCTTATTACTGTCAGTGATGATATTTTATAGGACTCAGGCAAAGGCCTACCTGATGTGGTACACTCTGGCTCATCAGGTGAATTTGGCAAACCTTCACCAAAAGACGAATTATGTCATGGTCTCAAACCTGGTGAATGGGTGATATTGAATAATAACATTCTTAAATCCGAATGACTCAGGGTATCAAGGTGAATTCACTGTGTGGATCCAAATAAACAACAACAAAAAGAGTCTGAAAACGAAAACTAAGAACAAGAATCTCTAAATAAGAGACTAAAGTTAAAAATCTAAATTTCAAAACTCCCTAGAGAAAATCACATTGTTCTAGTTGACATAAGAGTTGGTCATGTGGCAAGTGAAGATAGTGGATCTGAAAGTGATAATGCAAATGTGAATCATGAAGATAAATCACTTCGGAGTGTGAGAGGGAGAGAAACAGTGCTCAAGAAAGTTTAAATACCAGAAACTACTGAGGAAGAATCTGAGCAAACAAAACAATGACAGTGAAAGTGAACAGCCAGTAGCCAAAAGATCAACGAGATTAATAGTACCATATAAAAAAGTACGAAGCTCCTGAAAGGTCTGTTTTGGTTGATACAGAGTCAGATCTAGAAGCCAATAAAATAACAAATTGGCAGTTCATTTTTGAAGAACCTCTTTGAATTTGACTTGTAATAAAGAAACTGGAAAGATCAATACTGAATAACTTATTGATGCACTATGGAACTGAATTTCTGAAACTGAGATTTTTTAAATGTTTCTTTTAAGCTTGCACAGCATTCATAGTTAGAGTCTGTTTCTTTTGTACCTTAGGTATCTAGTAAGAGATAGAAGGGCCCCATTTATGCTACTCCTTGCGCCTCCGGAATGTCACTTTTTGTGATGTTCCGTGGCGCAGAAGCCTGCGTGATATTTATCAGGCAGCACTAAGCCACTTTTTTGGCTTAATGCTGCCTGATAAATATCAGTCCCTTTAACGCAGTGTTCTGCGTTAAAGGGGCATGCAATGGGTGTTGTTGGGGGCGTTCCCAGCAACATCCATGGCCTTTTGACACTGCCCCAGATTTACGAGGAATCGTAAATCTGAGGCAGCGCCAAAAGCTTACGCCTCCCCAGGGGAGGCGTAAGGGAGGCGCAACGTGGAGAAATATCTTTATTTCTCCTTGTTTTTCCTTTTTCTATGTGTGCTGCATTAATACAAAGAGGAAAAAGCCTCTTGTGATTATTTTTGTACAGAGAGGTTTCCCTTCCTATACAAAAGTAATCATCCCCGCAATGAAGGCACCCTTGCGTTGGCGCACGGCAGCCCATTGTGCGCCGGCGAAAAGGACAGGATAGGACAGACAAGGCGCAATCCTGCCCTTTTCTTTTTTTGCAGAGAAGCGCCACAGGAAAGCCTGCTGCGCTGCCCTACGGCAAAACCTCATCAATGAGGCCCAGAAGAGTTTTGCTCTTGAAATTCCACTGAATATATGAACTGAATCTATAAACTGTACATTTAAACAACTGAAATTTTATTTTTGATGTTGCACCTTAATCTGTAAGATGTTATGCTTTATTTTTAGGTTTGTTATTTTCTTAAAATAAGAATGGCATTAGTAACAAAAGTGCTGCTCAATTTTAAAATAGTTTTATTTAGTATGGTATGTATAATTTTAGTTCGCTTGCTGATAGCTTGATTTCGTCAGTTGGATATGTGTCACCGTGGATTGAAAATGTTGAGACGACCGCTACATGTAAGAGCAGTGTAAACATGAAGTTAACACATAGGGAGAATGTATTTTCTTAATATTTAGTAGCATAAGATGAAATTATGAATATTCATAATTGTTACATGTGCACATCTCCTCCCACTTCTATGTCAGAGGCAGTGACGTATCTACAGCTTGATTGACCTATCTTTATTGTGTAATATTTTTACTACTGTTCTTAATTGTCAAGAGTTACTAGAACCTTATCTTACACATTATAATATTTTGTTAAGTGTAATTCTTGAAATTTATGATTGAGAGTCTACTTCTAAACATTTGAGACTGAAAATACAATCTTATCTGCGGCATAATAATACAAGTTGAATAATGGAGAAAGTGAATTTATTAGAGAATGTAATGAGAGAAGAGTCAGAATTATTAGAAATTGGGAAGAAGCAACAGAGAATGAGTTGCAAGAATTGTCTGAAAAGAGATTTAGGAATTTGAAAATGCACCCTAGGTTGAAAGATGAGCAAGAGAGAAAATGAGTGATGTGTATATGAGAAATCGCAGACTTATGAGCCAATAGAAATGGTTGGAAAGAGTGAGTGTGAGCAGAGTTATGTGGTTGCTGATGTGTTCCTGACAGGTGAAGAACCAACTCTTAGGGAAATGTATTTTGTTTTTGCATAAGCTGCTTATTTTAACCTCTCACATATTTGGGAGAGAAGTTTCTATCTTGATTTAGGCTTTCCTCATGTTTATCATGTGAATGAAAAGAGTCAAAGCAAAATAGGGAATTGTGGTTTTGGATAAGTATTGATGGATATATTTGGTGAATCACTGACAGAATATCGAAATCAAAAAATCGACATACACAAATATAGAGTCAAAAATATCGAAATACAAAATATCGACAGCCTATCTTCAAACAGGTAAGTACCAAAATATCGACTCCAAAATATCGACTTACAAGAATATAGACAGTAAAAATATCGATTTTTTTAAATGTCTTAAAATTAAGTTAAAAATAATATATATAAATATATTTAATATAAACTTAGAAATAATTATTAAATAAATGTAATATTAATAAATAATTAATATAAATAAAAAAAAAATATCACCAAAAATAATACATATATATATATATATATATATATATATATATATATATATATATATACATATTATTAAATAAACATATTAATATAATATAATTTAATTTAATTTAATTTCATTAAATTAATTTAATTTTACTTTATTTTTACACTGTACCCCTGTACCCCAAAAACCCAAAACTGACCCTGAACCCTAAAAATACCCCTTTACCCAAAAACTAAAAACTGACCCTGAACCCTAAAAATACCCCTTTACCCAAAAACTAAAAACTGACCCTGAACCCTAAAAATACCCCTTTACCTAAAAACTAAAAACTGACCCTGAACCCTAAAAATACCCCTTAACCCAAAAACTAAAAACTGACCCTGAACCCTAAAAATACCCCTTTACCCAAAAACTAAAAACTGACCCTGAACCCTAAAAATACCCCTTTACCTAAAAACTAAAAACTGACCCTGAACCCTAAAAATACCCCTTAACCCAAAAACTAAAAACTGACCCTGAACCCAAAAAATACCCCTTTACCCAAAAACCCAAAACTGACCCTGAACCCTAAAAATACCCCTTTACCCAAAAACCCAAAACTGACCCTGAACCCTAAAAATACCCCTTTACCCAAAAACTAAAAACTGACCCTGAACCCTAAAAATACCCCTTTACCTAAAAACCAAAAACTGACCCTGAACCCTAAAAATACCCCTTTACCCAAAAACTAAAAACTGACCCTGAACCCAAAAAATACCCCTTTACCCAAAAACTCAAAACTGACCCTGTACCCTAAAAATACCCCTTTACCCAAAAACCCAAAACTGACCCTGAACCCTAAAAATACCCCTTTACCCAAAAACTAAAAACTGACCCTGAACCCTAAAAATACCCCTTTACCTAAAAACCAAAAACTGACCCTGAACCCTAAAAATACCCCTTTACCCAAAAACTAAAAACTGACCCTGAACCCAAAAAATACCCCTTTACCCAAAAACCCAAAACTGACCCTGAACCCTAAAAATACCCCTTTACCCAAAAACCCAAAACTTAAATTTAATTTCCAAAACCAATTACTTTTATTTACTAAGTAAATTTTATTTAATGGTCAATTATTAATTAATTAACACATTTAATTAATTAACATATTTAGTTAGTTATTATTAAATTACTCCCCACCCTATCCCCCTATAAACTCACAACCCACTACAGAAATTAATTTACTAATTATTATTTATTTATTCTTTAAATATTTATAATTACCAATTATATTTTAATTATATACCAAATAATAATTAATTAACAATTATTATTAATTTACATATGTAATTAATTAAATTTAAATTACTTCCCACCCTATTCCCCTATAAACCCACAACCCGCTAAAAAAAAATATAGTAAAAAGTAATGATTTATCAATTATTCAATTATTAATTACCAATTATAATTTAATTAATTAACAATTATTAATTAATTAACAATTACTATTATATTACATATTTATATAATTATATTTAAATTACTTCCCACCCTATTCCCCTATACACCCACAACCCGCTAAAAAACAAAATATAGTAAAAAGTAATGATTTATCAATTATTCAATTATTATTAATTACCAATTATAATTAAATTAATGAACAATTATTAATTAATTAACAATTACTATTATCTTACATATTTATATAATCATATTTAAATTACTTCCAACCCTATTCCCCTATAAACCCACAACCCGCTAAAAAAAATATAGTAAAAAGTAATGATTTATCAATTATTCGATTATTATTAATTACCAATTATAATTTAATTAATTAACAATTATTAATTAATTAACAATTACTATTATTTTACATATTTATATAATTATATTTAAATTACTTCCCACCCTATTCCCCTATAAACCCACAACCCGCTAAAAAAAAATATAGTAAAAAGTAATGATTTATCAATTATTCAATTATTATTAATTACCAATTATAATTAAATTAATTAACAATTATTAATTAATTAACAATTACTATTATATTACATATTTATATAATTATATTTAAATTACTTCCCACCCTATTCCCCTATAAACCCACAACTCGCTACAGATTTATATTACACAATTATTACAAATTATAAAACACCTAATTTGACATATTTTTGTTGTCTATATTCTATCTACTCGATATTATGTCTAGTCTATATTTTTGAATCGATATTTTTGCTATTAATATCGATAGTAATCGATATTTTTGTAGTCGATATTATGTCTGGTCGATATTTTGTCTAGTCTATATTTTTGACTCGATATTTGTGTATGTCGATATTTGTGAGGTCGAAATTATGTCTGTGTACCATATTTGGTGTTTTGATGTCTTCTATTGGTGTGGCTTTAAATGTTGTGAAAATAAGAAAGCTATCTAGCTTGGTGGATTATTTAGCCATTAACAATATGGGTATATTTACCTGTATTAATGAAGAGTTAATGGCAATGTGTGCTATAGTGATGCAAAATCATTTTGCTTTAAATATTTTTCTTGTTCGTCGGTGTGTTAAGGTTCAATAAGTGATGTTCGTTCATACCTGTTATTAGTATGTTTATTATTCATTATAGCAATATTACTAATAATTCACATGATGCAAAGATTCTTAAGGAGAATGGTTTGTAGGAGACAGTCAGTTCACGGTTGGAGATTGGAAAAGAGATGACAAAGGTTTTTGAATGCTTTGGTGATGTCAGTGGAAGCATCTTTCGGAAAATCCTAACCCTAACTGTAATTATTCTTTTCTGCATATTCAGTCTCATTCTTTTGCTTAAAATTGTAGAAGTTATTTCTTTTAGGAAGGTCATAAAATGTGGATGAGAAAAAGAGTTGCTGGCAGCAAGAAAGAGAGAGAGAAATTATTTTGAACTTGAGAACATTGAAGCACGAGCCTGGAAGAATCGAGACACAAGAGGCTGAAGATGATATAAACTGTGCTATAAAATGACTAAGTAAAATTTGTGTGAGTAGTGATGATTTGTTCTTCATCAGAGGGGAATTTGTTCCAGCAAATTTCTAACAAATAAACAATTACTATTTAGTGGCATAAATGAGATGCATGTGAATGTGCAACAAGTTTGATGCCCTCTGCAGAGCTGTGTTCCTTAAAGTTTGGACAGAATAGGCCCTAACCCCATCTCGGAAATTAAAATGTGACCATATTTTCATTCTTAATAGCTCCACACACAGAAAAATGTGCACTGAAATATCTTTTCATACAAAATATTCTGTGATTCTGTCTAGGTGAATCTTTCCTCTCAAATATTGCTATTTAAGCCTCTTCCTGCTGAGGCTCAGTGAACCCATTCATTTCATGAGTCTGTCATTGTTTTTCGTGTACCAAGATTTTTGTCACATCCGATGATATTAGGCCAAATGGGAACTAATTATTATTAATTTAGAGGATGATATTAGGCCGTTGTTGCAGTTTATTCTGTATTGTGATTTGTTGACCCTAAGTATCATTGTGCTTATCTCTAGCTGACTGTATGATTTTTTCTGTAAATTTTGCAATAAAAGTTGATTTATCACTTTATCTTTAGATTAACTGATAAGATAACGTCATTACACATTTTTGTACCGTAGTGCAAAGGTGTCTGCATAAGTCTAGCATAGGTTTTGCATAGGAAGGGTCGCCAAATGTTATACTTTGACTTAGTTTTCAACTTTTCCCACTCAGTCTGATGTATGATACAGCACACCTGAAAAGCTAGAAAAGTTTGGAGAAAAAAAAGCTTTTCTCCTTCAGTGCGCTGACCTCAAGGAGGTGTAGCTTTCTGGTGCAAAGACTGTCTACAAATGTTAGTACATTGGGTAATGCTTCACAATTCATAGGCGGTAGTGTGGAAATGTCCATACACCACCCATACACAATTAGTTTTATGTCATTTTTATCGAAGTGCAAAGTGTTGATAAATCTAGCCCTTAATTGTCAACAAGTGCATGTTGCTAGCTGCACATTGACATAAACAACTTCAGCAATCTTTCCCCTCTTACTAACAGAATGTGTTTCTTTAATAATGCCAATCACATTTTTTTCTGAAATGCTACAATAAAACTTACATAATTACGCATTGTTCTCTTCTTTTTTACTACAGACAGCCAAGTAGTAAAGTGCAGAATTTTGCTTACTATTTACAATAATCTTTTTCATGTTTGGAAAAATACCCTTTTCAAGCTACACACAAAAAAAACATGTAAATTAATATATATGAAATTTGAATAAATTCATATATTTTTATTAGGCATCATAGTACTAACAATTTGCATATTATTAACTTAAAAACTAAATAAATGACCATTATGTTTTATAGGTTTTTGCGTGACCCAAACATCAGTCATGTTCTCCTCTCATCTTAAGTTGATTGCTAACTGCCCCACCATCTACTGCCCACCCTCCGTCAAATGGTTCCTCCAACCAGTAAGGGCTAAATGTACTAAGGCTTTTTGCCATCGCAAAGGGATGTATTTGCTAAATTGAGCCATTTGAGACAACAAAAAGGCCTTTTTGTATGAAAAGAACGCTAACTGTGATGTGTTAACACATTACTGAATCTCAATTTGTGTTTGCAAGTGCATACTGAATCACATTTGGAAGGGGTGTTTTTATGGTGCCCCTTCCAAACAGCGTTTTAGAATGGGATGTATTCATATTTTGCAACCGAAATCCAGTAGGAAAACATTAATATATATTACCGACTGCACAGAGATAGTAGTAACCCATTCGCAAACAGGAAGGGAAGCCCTAGGGACTCCTTAGCGAGGGTTGATAAAAACCTTTAAGAGTAGGCAGTGGTTTTATGGACCACTACCAACTCGGAAAAAATGTAAGTTCAACTTTTCATTTTTCTTTTCTTTGCATTCCATTTCCCTTCAAGGAAAACGGGCCGCTTTAAAAAAATGTTTTACTTAAAAACAATCACGGAGATGCTGGTCTACTGGCCCCAGCAAGCCACCATGCCTGCGACAGCCTATCTTCAAACAGGTAAGTACCAAAATATCGACTCCAAAATATCGACTTACAAGAATATAGACAGTAAAAATATCGATTTTTTTAAATGTCTTAAAATTAAGTTAAAAATAATATATATAAATATATTTAATATAAACTTAGAAATAATTATTAAATAAATGTAATATTAATAAATAATTAATATAAATAAAAAAATTATATCACCAAAAATAATACATATATATATATATATATATATATATATATATATAAACATATTATTAAATAAACATATTAATATAATATAATTTAATTTAATTTAATTTCATTAAATTAATTTAATTTTACTTTATTTTTACACTGTACCCCTGTACCCCAAAAACCCAAAACTGACCCTGAACCCTAAAAATACCCCTTTACCCAAAAACTAAAAACTGACCCTGAACCCTAAAAATACCCCTTTACCCAAAAACTAAAAACTGACCCTGAACCCTAAAAATACCCCTTTACCCAAAAACTAAAAACTGACCCTGAACCCTAAAAATACCCCTTTACCTAAAAACTAAAAACTGACCCTGAACCCTAAAAATACCCCTTAACCCAAAAACTAAAAACTGACCCTGAACCCTAAAAATACCCCTTTACCCAAAAACTAAAAACTGACCCTGAACCCTAAAAATACCCCTTTACCTAAAAACTAAAAACTGACCCTGAACCCTAAAAATACCCCTTAACCCAAAAACTAAAAACTGACCCTGAACCCAAAAAATACCCCTTTACCCAAAAACCCAAAACTGACCCTGAACCCTAAAAATACCCCTTTACCCAAAAACCCAAAACTGACCCTGAACCCTAAAAATACCCCTTTACCCAAAAACTAAAAACTGACCCTGAACCCTAAAAATACCCCTTTACCTAAAAACCAAAAACTGACCCTGAACCCTAAAAATACCCCTTTACCCAAAAACTAAAAACTGACCCTGAACCCAAAAAATACCCCTTTACCCAAAAACCCCAAACTGACCCTGAACCCTAAAAATACCCCTTCACCCAAAAACCCAAAACTGACCCTGAACCCTAAAAATACCCCTTTACCCAAAAACTAAAAACTGACCCTGAACCCTAAAAATACCCCTTTACCTAAAAAACAAAAACTGACCCTGAACCCTAAAAATACCCCTTTACCCAAAAACTAAAAACTGACCCTGAACCCAAAAAATACCCCTTTACCCAAAAACCCAAAACTGACCCTGAACCCTAAAAATACCCCTTTACCCAAAAACCCAAAACTTAAATTTAATTTCCAAAACCAATTACTTTTATTTACTAAGTAAATTTTATTTAATGGTCAATTATTAATTAATTAACAAATTTAATTAATTAACATATTTAGTTAGTTATTATTAAATTACTCCCCACCCTATCCCCCTATAAACTCACAACCCACTACAGAAATTAATTTACTAATTATTATTTATTTATTCTTTAAATATTTATAATTACCAATTATATTTTAATTATATACCAAATAATAATTAATTAACAATTATTATTAATTTACATATGTAATTAATTAAATTTAAATTACTTCCCACCCTATTCCCCTATAAACCCACAACCCGCTAAAAAAAAATATAGTAAAAAGTAATGATTTATCAATTATTCAATTATTATTAATTACCAATTATAATTTAATTAATTAACAATTATTAATTAATTAACAATTACTATTATATTACATATTTATATAATTATATTTAAATTACTTCCGACCCTATTCCCCTATACACCCACAACCCGCTAAAAAACAAAATATAGTAAAAAGTAATGATTTATCAATTATTCAATTATTATTAATTACCAATTATAATTAAATTAATTAACAATTATTAATTAATTAACAATTACTATTATCTTACATATGTAATTAATTAAATTTAAATTACTTCCCACCCTATTCCCCTATAAACCCACAACCCGCTAAAAAAAAATATAGTAAAAAGTAATGATTTATCAATTATTCAATTATTATTAATTACCAATTATAATTTAATTAATTAACAATTATTAATTAATTAACAATTACTATTATATTACATATTTATATAATTATATTTAAATTACTTCCCACCCTATTCCCCTATACACCCACAACCCGCTAAAAAACAAAATATAGTAAAAAGTAATGATTTATCAATTATTCAATTATTATTAATTACCAATTATAATTAAATTAATTAACAATTATTAATTAATTAACAATTACTATTATCTTACATATTTATATAATTATATTTAAATTACTTCCAACCCTATTCCCCTATAAACCCACAACCCGCTAAAAAAAAATATAGTAAAAAGTAATGATTTATCAATTATTCAATTATTATTAATTACCAATTATAATTTAATTAATTAACAATTATTAATTAATTAACAATTACTATTATTTTACATATTTATATAATTATATTTAAATTACTTCCCACCCTATTCCCCTATAAACCCACAACCCGCTAAAAAAAAATATAGTAAAAAGTAATGATTTATCAATTATTCAATTATTATTAATTACCAATTATAATTAAATTAATTAACAATTATTAATTAATTAACAATTACTATTATATTACATATTTATATAATTATATTTAAATTACTTCCCACCCTATTCCCCTATAAACCCACAACCCGCTAAAAAAAAATATAGTAAAAAGTAATGATTTATCAATTATTCAATTATTATTAATTACCAATTATAATTAAATTAATTAACAATTATTAATTAATTAACAATTACTATTATATTACATATTTATATAATTATATTTAAATTACTTCCCACCCTATTCCCCTATAAACCCACAACCCGCTACAGATTTATATTACACAATTATTACAAATTATAAAACACCTAATTTGACATATTTTTGTTGTCTATATTCTATCTACTCGATATTATGTCTAGTCTATATTTTTGAATCGATATTTTTGCTATTAATATCGATAGTAATCGATATTTTTGTAGTCGATATTATGTCTGGTCGATATTTTGTCTAGTCTATATTTTTGACTCGATATTTGTGTATGTCGATATTTGTGTGGTCGAAATTATGTCTGTGTACCATATTTGGTGTTTTGATGTCTTCTATTGGCGTGGCTTTAAATGTTGTGAAAATAAGAAAGCTATCTAGCTTGGTGGATTATTTAGCCATTAACAATATGGGTATATTTACCTGTATTAATGAAGAGTTAATGGCAATGTGTGCTATAGTGATGCAAAATCATTTTGCTTTAAATATTTTTCTTGTTCGTCGGTGTGTTAAGGGTCAATAAGTGATGTTCGTTCATACCTGTTATTAGTATGTTTAATATTCATTATAGCAATATTACTAATAATTCACATGATGCAAAGATTCTTAAGGAGAATGGTTTGTAGGAGACAGTCAGTTCACGGTTGGAGATTGGAAAAGGGATGACAAAGGTTTTTGAATGCTTTGGTGATGTCAGTGGAAGCATCTTTCGGAAAATCCTAACCCTAACTGTAATTATTCTTTTCTGCATATTCAGTCTCATTCTTCTGCTTAAAATTGTAGAAGTTATTTCTTTTAGGAAGGTCATAAAATGTGGATGAGAAAAAGAGTTGCTGGCAACAAGAAAGAGAGAGAGAAATTATTTTGAACTTGAGAACATTGAAGCACGAGCCTGGAAGAATCGAGACACAAGAGGCTGAAGATGATATAAACTGTGCTATAAAATGATTAAGTAAAATTTGTGTGAGTAGTGATGATTTGTTCTTCATCAGAGGGGAATTTGTTCCAGCAAATTTCTAACAAATAAACAATTACTGTTTAGTGGCATAAATGAGATGCATGTGAATGTGCAACAAGTTTGATGCCCTCTGCAGAGCTGTGTTCCTTAAAGTTTGGACAGAATAGGCCCTAACCCCATATCGGAAATTAAAATGTGACCATATTTTCATTCTTAATAGCTCCACACACAGAAAAATGTGCACTGAAATATCTTTTCATACAAAATATTCTGTGATTCTGTCTAGGTGAATCTTTCCTCTCAAATATTGCTATTTAAGCCTCTTCCTGCTGAGGCTCAGTGAACCCATTCATTTCATGAGTCTGTCATTGTTTTTCGTGTACCAAGATTTTTGTCACATCCGATGATATTAGGCCAAATGGGAACTAATTATTATTAATTTAGAGGATGATATTAGGCCGTTGTTGCAGTTTATTCTGTATTGTGATTTGTTGACCCTAAGTATCATTGTGCTTATCTCTCGCTGACTGTATGATTTTTTCTGTAAATTTTGCAATAAAAGTTGATTTATCACTTTATCTTTAGATTAACTGATAAGATAACGTCATTACACATTTTTGTACCGTAGTGCAAAGGTGTCTGCATAAGTCTAGCATAGGTTTTGCATAGGAAGGGTCGCCAAATGTTATACTTTGACTTACTTTCAACTTTTCCCACTCAGTCTGATGTATGATACAGCACACCTGAAAAGCTAGAAAAGTTTGGAGAAAAAAAAGCTTTTCTCCTTCAGTGCGCTGACCTCAAGGAGGTGTAGCTTTCTGGTGCAAAGACTGTCTACAAATGTTAGTACATTGGGTAATGCTTCACAATTCATAGGCGGTAGTGTGGAAATGTCCATACACCACCCATACACAATTAGTTTTATGTCATTTTTATCGAAGTGCAAAGTGTTGATAAATCTAGCCCTTAATTGTCAACAAGTGCATGTTGCTAGCTGCACATTGACATAAACAACTTCAGCAATCTTTCCCCTCTTACTAACAGAATGTGTTTCTTTAATAATGCCAATCACATTTTTTTCTGAAATGCTACAATATTACTTACATAATTACGCATTGTTCTCTTCTTTTTTACTACAGACAGCCAAGTAGTAAAGTGCAGAATTTTGCTTACTATTTACAATAATCTTTTTCATGTTTGGAAAAATACCCTTTTCAAGCTACACACAAAAAAAACATGTAAATTAATATATATGAAATTTGAATAAATTCATATATTTTTATTAGGCATCATAGTACTAACAATTTGCATATTATTAACTTAAAAACTAAATAAATGACCATTATGTTTTATAGGTTTTTGCGTGACCCAAACATCAGTCATGTTCTCCTCTCATCTTAAGTTGATTGCTAACTGCCCCACCATCTACTGCCCACCCTCCGTCAAATGGTTCCTCCAACCAGTAAGGGCTAAATGTACTAAGGCTTTTTGCCATCGCAAAGGGATGTATTTGCTAAATTGAGCCATTTGAGACAACAAAAAGGCCTTTTTGTATGAAAAGAACGCTAACTGTGATGTGTTAACACATTACTGAATCTCAATTTGTGTTTGCAAGTGCATACTGAATCACATTTGGAAGGGGTGTTTTTATGGTGCCCCTTCCAAACAGCGTTTTAGAATGGGATGTATTCATATTTTGCAACCGAAATCCAGTAGGAAAACATTAATATATATTACCGACTGCACAGAGATAGTAGTAACCTATTCGCAAACAGGAAGGGAAGCCCTAGGGACTCCTTAGCGAGGGATGATAAAAACCTTTAAGAGTAGGCAGTGGTTTTATGGACCACTACCAACTCGGAAAAAATGTAAGTTCAACTTTTCATTTTTCTTTTCTTTGCATTCCATTTCCCTTCAAGGAAAACGGGCCGCTTTAAAAAAATGTTTTACTTAAAAACAATCACGGAGATGCTGGTCTACTGGCCCCAGCAAGCCACCATGCCTGCGACAGCCTATCTTCAAACAGGTAAGTACCAAAATATCGACTCCAAAATATCGACTTACAAGAATATAGACAGTAAAAATATCGATTTTTTTAAATGTCTTAAAATTAAGTTAAAAATAATATATATAAATATATTTAATATAAACTTAGAAATAATTATTAAATAAATGTAATATTAATAAATAATTAATATAAATAAAAAAATTATACCACAAAAAATAATAAATATATATATATATATATATATATATATATATATATATATATATATATATAAACATATTATTAAATAAACATATTAATATAATATAATTTAATTTAATTTAATTTCATTAAATTAATTTAATTTTACTTTATTTTTACACTGTACCCCTGTACCCCAAAAACCCAAAACTGACCCTGAACCCTAAAAATACCCCTTTACCCAAAAACTAAAAACTGACCCTGAACCCTAAAAATACCCCTTTACCCAAAAACTAAAAACTGACCCTGAACCCTAAAAATACCCCTTTACCCAAAAACTAAAAACTGACCCTGAACCCTAAAAATACCCCTTTACCTAAAAACTAAAAACTGACCCTGAACCCTAAAAATACCCCTTAACCCAAAAACTAAAAACTGACCCTGAACCCTAAAAATACCCCTTTACCCAAAAACTAAAAACTGACCCTGAACCCTAAAAATACCTCTTTACCTAAAAACTAAAAACTGACCCTGAACCCTAAAAATACCCCTTAACCCAAAAACTAAAAACTGACCCTGAACCCAAAAAATACCCCTTTACCCAAAAACCCAAAACTGACCCTGAACCCTAAAAATACCCCTTTACCCAAAAACCCAAAACTGACCCTGAACCCTAAAAATACCTCTTTACCCAAAAACTAAAAACTGACCCTGAACCCTAAAAATACCCCTTTACCTAAAAACCAAAAACTGACCCTGAACCCTAAAAATACCCCTTTACCCAAAAACTAAAAACTGACCCTGAACCCAAAAAATACCCCTTTACCCAAAAACCCAAAACTGACCCTGAACCCTAAAAATACCCCTTTACCCAACAACCCAAAACTGACCCTGAACCCTAAAAATACCCCTTTACCCAAAAACGAAAAACTGACCCTGAACCCTAAAAATACCCCTTTACCTAAAAAACAAAAACTGACCCTGAACCCTAAAAATACCCCTTTACCCAAAAACCCAAAACTTAAATTTAATTTCCAAAACCAATTACTTTTATTTACTAAGTAAATTTTATTTAATGGTCAATTATTATTTTTTTTTTTTTTTTTTAAACCTTTATTGAGAAACAGGTATAAGTACAAGCGCAGGCCTACAACCACAAGGGCCGGCCGCAAAATCAGGAGAGTCAAAAGAGAACAACATCAATGTGTACGGTAGGATGAATACAGGATAGACGAGTAATGAAATCGTTACACAGTAAGCGCCAGGATAAGAAAGGTTTCATTTTATGATGTATAGAGGAGGCAGAAGCCATATCTACCCGTGTGTCATGCAACATACTCAGAAAAAGAGGGGGGGGACGAGAGGGATGCAGCCCCCTACGCAATCAAATAACCACAGTAGAGCAAAGCCCAGATACATCCAATGCCCATCAAAGGTTCAAAAATAAAGGACAAATCGTAGCAAACAAGTAAACGGGTCACCGCATAGACCGCCCTCCCGCCCCGAAAAAGGAGAAAGTGCAGACACTTACGAAACGAAGGAGAAAGAACAAAGGGACATAGCCCACCCCCTAGAAAGAAAGCAAAAAAGGGACCATAGAAGAAAACAAACTAAAATAACAAACACCCCCCCACCCTACATCACTGTAATGGCTATGGCCTATCCCACTAAACAGCGTGCCTGTCGCCCAGAGTCACCCGAAATATAGAAGAAAGAGAAAGGGAATAATAACGAAGGGAAAAAGAGAAAGGGATAAAAGGAGAGGAAAAAGAGGGAAGAGAAGGAGAGGAGAGAAGAGAAGAGAGGAGGGGAGCCAGCGATCGAAATACAGAACACCACCCCACCCGCAATAACGGATCACTAGTCGAGGTCAAAAAGGGGATACTGAGAAAAGCCTACATAAAGGATGAAGACAGGAACTGTCCAAATGATGAGGCACGGAGATGGCAGTTAACAAAACAAAAGTCCCGCAGGCACCCAGGCACGATCACCCCTGGCCACTTCTATGAAAAGCAGAGCTGCGAGACCCCGCCACGGCCAGGAAACAGCATGATACAGTGGGTCCATACCAGTCAGGGAAAGCAAGTGGGATCTTCACAGAACACCGTCTAGGCGAACAAAAAGCAGCCAGGAAAACTTGGCAACAGTCAGAATGCAAAAGTAACCCAAAGATCCACGTGGCCAAGCACAAAGTCCGGGCTGTCCAGCACAAAGCAAAGAAATCAGGATGTAGGAAATACTGCTGCATCGGCACCGGGTCCACTTGATCCCATGGAATCGAACACCCAGCCGGATAGCCCAGCACAGCAGCTGGAGAAGTCTCAACAAGACCAACTCGGGGAGACGACACCGCGTCACAAAATGGCTGAACAACCATGGCGGCGATCCGCAACTCCAGGTCCCGGCAGTGCAAGGACAGGTCGATCCGCAGAGCACCCAGGGCGAACAAGACAGCAGTCCGTGTAGGGGCCGCCCGAACCAAACGAGGTCTGGGGAGAGCAAATGCAGCAACGTCCCTGTCTCCAGGAGGAAGACACTCCGAGGGGCCATCCACCATCTTGTGCATATCGCCCGCCGCCATTGTCGCATCCGCCGCAAAGCCCACCAGGAGTGCCGGAGGCCCCAGGACACACAGCCGATCCGCGGCGGATGGCGCTCGGCGGAGAAAGGAGAGTCACCAGAAGAACGGGCGTGCTCCCCACCACACTCGGGGGAGCCCTGCACCGTATTCCAGGCGGGACAATCAACAGGAGTGGGCTCCTCACCCGAGGGGTGCCGGACAACGCGGCTTCTCTTCTTCGGGTCGGCAGACAATCAGGCATGCGGGGTGGCCCACCATCGGGGGTGGGCCCGCTCCGGTGCTTCCGGCTCGCGGCTCTCAGGCTCCCACCATCGGGTCTCTTCAGCAGTTCCGGGCCGCCGGCACTCCGAACACCTCCGGGCAGACACAGCACTCGAGGCCCCGGCGTCAGGGCCGGGAAGCCAGCAAGGTTACAAGGGCAGAACGAGGAAACCACTGCACGCCAGAGCCCCGGAAAAAGACGGTAAGTGAAGGCTCTTCCCAGGTAACCAAATTCGGAACACCCCGATCAGGATAAAAGACAGGATAGGCGGCGGGGAGGAAGGGATCTCGGAGCGAGGCGTTTATGCGACTGTTCCGATCGCCATCTTGGCTCCTCCTCCTAATGGTCAATTATTAATTAATTAACAAATTTAATTAATTAACATATTTAGTTAGTTATTATTAAATTACTCCCCACCCTATCCCCCTATAAACTCACAACCCACTACAGAAATTAATTTACTAATTATTATTTATTTATTCTTTAAATATTTATAATTACCAATTATATTTTAATTATATACCAAATAATAATTAATTAACAATTAATATTAATTTACATATGTAATTAATTAAATTTAAATTACTTCCCACCCTATTCCCCTATAAACCCACAACCCGCTAAAAAAAAATATAGTAAAAAGTAATGATTTATCAATTATTCAATTATTATTCATTACCAATTATAATTTAATTAATTAACAATTATTAATTAATTAACAATTACTATTATATTACATATTTATATAATTATATTTAAATTACTTCCCACCCTATTCCCCTATACACCCACAACCCGCTAAAAAACAAAATATAGTAAAAAGTAATGATTTATCAATTATTCAATTATTATTAATTACCAATTATAATTAAATTAATTAACAATTATTAATTAATTAACAATTACTATTATATTACATATTTATATAATTATATTTAAATTACTTCCCACCCTATTCCCCTATAAACCCACAACCCGCTACAGATTTATATTACACAATTATTACAAATTATAAAACACCTAATTTGACATATTTTTGTTGTCTATATTCTATCTACTCGATATTATGTCTAGTCTATATTTTTGAATCGATATTTTTGCTATTAATATTGATAGTAATCGATATTTTTGTAGTCGATATTATGTCTGGTCGATATTTTGTCTAGTCTATATTTTTGACTCGATATTTGTGTATGTCGATATTTGTGAGGTCGAAATTATGTCTGTGTACCATATTTGGTGTTTTGATGTCTTCTATTGGCGTGGCTTTAAATGTTGTGAAAATAAGAAAGCTATCTAGCTTGGTGGATTATTTAGCCATTAACAATATGGGTATATTTACCTGTATTAATGAAGAGTTAATGGCAATGTGTGCTATAGTGATGCAAAATCATTTTGCTTTAAATATTTTTCTTGTTCGTCGGTGTGTTAAGTAAGGGTCAATAAGTGATGTTCGTTCATACCTGTTATTAGTATGTTTATTATTCATTATAGCAATATTACTAATAATTCACATGATGCACAGATTCTTAAGGAGAATGGTTTGTAGGAGACAGTCAGTTCACGGTTGGAGATTGGAAAAGAGATGACAAAGGTTTTTGAATGCTTTGGTGATGTCAGTGGAAGCATCTTTCGGAAAATCCTAACCCTAACTGTAATTATTCTTTTCTGCATATTCAGTCTCATTCTTTTGCTTAAAATTGTAGAAGTTATTTCTTTTAGGAAGGTCATAAAATGTGGATGAGAAAAAGAGTTGCTGGCAGCAAGAAAGAGAGAGAGAAATTATTTTGAACTTGAGAACATTGAAGCACGAGCCTGGAAGAATCGAGACACAAGAGGCTGAAGATGATATAAACTGTGCTATAAAATGATTAAGTAAAATTTGTGTGAGTAGTGATGATTTGTTCTTCATCAGAGGGGAATTTGTTCCAGCAAATTTCTAACAAATAAACAATTACTATTTAGTGGCATAAATGAGATGCATGTGAATGTGCAACAAGTTTGATGCCCTCTGCAGAGCTGTGTTCCTTAAAGTTTGGACAGAATAGGCCCTAACCCCATATCGGAAATTAAAATGTGACCATATTTTCATTCTTAATAGCTCCACACACAGAAAAATGTGCACTGAAATATCTTTTCATACAAAATATTCTGTGATTCTGTCTAGGTGAATCTTTCCTCTCAAATATTGCTATTTAAGCCTCTTCCTGCTGAGGCTCAGTGAACCCATTCATTTCATGAGTCTGTCATTGTTTTTCGTGTACCAAGATTTTTGTCACATCCGATGATATTGGGCCAAATGGGAACTAATTATTATTAATTTAGAGGATGATATTAGGCCGTTGTTGCAGTTTATTCTGTATTGTGATTTGTTGACCCTAAGTATCATTGTGCTTATCTCTCGCTGACTGTATGATTTTTTCTGTAAATTTTGCAATAAAAGTTGATTTATCACTTTATCTTTAGATTAACTGATAAGATAACGTCATTACACATTTTTGTACCGTAGTGCAAAGGTGTCTGCATAAGTCTAGCATAGGTTTTGCATAGGAAGGGTCGCCAAATGTTATACTTTGACTTACTTTTCAACTTTTCCCACTCAGTCTGATGTATGATACAGCACACCTGAAAAGCTAGAAAAGTTTGGAGAAAAAAAAGCTTTTCTCCTTCAGTGCGCTGACCTCAAGGAGGTGTAGCTTTCTGGTGCAAAGACTGTCTACAAATGTTAGTACATTGGGTAATGCTTCACAATTCATAGGCGGTAGTGTGGAAATGTCCATACACCACCCATACACAATTAGTTTTATGTCATTTTTATCGAAGTGCAAAGTGTTGATAAATCTAGCCCTTAATTGTCAACAAGTGCATTTTGCTAGCTGCACATTGACATAAACAACTTCAGCAATCTTTCCCCTCTTACTAACAGAATGTGTTTCTTTAATAATGCCAATCACATTTTTTTCTGAAATGCTACAATATTACTTACATAATTACGCATTGTTCTCTTCTTTTTTACTACAGACAGCCAAGTAGTAAAGTGCAGAATTTTGCTTACTATTTACAATAATCTTTTTCATGTTTGGAAAAATACCCTTTTCAAGCTACACACAAAAAAAACATGTAAATTAATATATATGAAATTTGAATAAATTCATATATTTTTATTAGGCATCATAGTACTAACAATTTGCATATTATTAACTTAAAAACTAAATAAATGACCATTATGTTTTATAGGTTTTTGCGTGACCCAAACATCAGTCATGTTCTCCTCTCATCTTAAGTTGATTGCTAACTGCCCCACCATCTACTGCCCACCCTCCGTCAAATGGTTCCTCCAACCAGTAAGGGCTAAATGTACTAAGGCTTTTTGCCATCGCAAAGGGATGTATTTGCTAAATTGAGCCATTTGAGACAACAAAAAGGCCTTTTTGTATGAAAAGAACGCTAACTGTGATGTGTTAACACATTACTGAATCTCAATTTGTGTTTGCAAGTGCATACTGAATCACATTTGGAAGGGGTGTTTTTATGGTGCCCCTTCCAAACAGCGTTTTAGAATGGGATGTATTCATATTTTGCAACCGAAATCCAGTAGGAAAACATTAATATATATTACCGACTGCACAGAGATAGTAGTAACCCATTCGCAAACAGGAAGGGAAGCCCTAGGGACTCCTTAGCGAGGGTTGATAAAAACCTTTAAGAGAAGGCAGTGGTTTTATGGACCACTACCAACTCGGAAAAAATGTAAGTTCAACTTTTCATTTTTCTTTTCTTTGCATTCCATTTCCCTTCAAGGAAAACGGGCCGCTTTAAAAAAATGTTTTACTTAAAAACAATCACGGAGATGCTGGTCTACTGGCCCCAGCAAGCCACCATGCCTGCGATTGTCGTCAATCATAGTGGGTCGCAATTTGCAGATCACATTCAGTAAAAGTTTAATGTGGGCATTGCTTCTTCCATCGTCGCATACGTTTTTACTGACGTCCTTTCGACGGACTATTTTTCGTGATTTATAGGCACAACCTCAAAACTTTCAATGTCACATTATTAAATTTCCTATCAAAATATGCGTTTCTTCTGCTACACATTCTACGTTTTGGAAAATACCAACATTTTGTAATCCACGAATGCCATGTCAGAGCACACAGAAGTACACACCAGGTTTGGCGTCATTGACCGCATGTGGAGTGAGAAAAATAAAAATATTACTTACAGTACACTAAACCCCTTTAGATACAGACGGAGATGCTGGGGGATTTCCTTTGATATTTTTGAATGTTTTGTAATTGGAAGGATATTGGCTCAGGTCACAGCTGTGAAAACAAAAGCAAAATACCAAAGCTCACATTGCGTAAGATGTCTGTTTGAATAATAGAACAGTAAGAACTTTTAAACGTTTTGTAAACTAGGCTAAAACCAAATCTTTGACAAAGCTTCTCAGTCAGCAATCATTTAGAGCACTGTATAACAATGTATGCTCTATACTGTAATTGTAATTATAAAGTGCTTATAACCCTGACGAAGAGTTGAAGCGCTTTCATTTTAAATGTAAATGCATCACGGAGGGGATTATACGGTATCGCACCTAGTGATAGTTTTTTAAAACCCATCTGCACTTTGCCTTCTTTTAGCTTCCAGGACTGCTGTGGTGTGCTGTTTACCAATACGCTCAAGTACATAAAGAGAGCCTTAAACTGTAGACACTACTGCTCCGAGATGGACATCGAAAGAAGGAAAAGAAAACCCAGTGGCGGCTCCTCCGCAATGGCGGAGGAGCCTCGCCCAACTGCTTTGAGAAGTGTAAAGGAATGGAAATATGTATTGATAATAACTTTTAGTTATTATCATTTTATGTTTCCTTCCTTGGCGGGCGGCAGGACACATCTGGTCAGGGAGCAGGGCAGGAGAGGAGTGGTTTGCCCACTCCTAAGTGTGCAATGACTGTTTGGGTGGCTCACTTTAATCGGTCTTTGTGAAATCATATCTATCTTCACATACTTTTTGTGCAATTTCCTGTTTGCTGAAAGGATGAGTCAATGAGATGAATGCTTGCCAGTGACATACACCGTAATCATCAGGCCATGTGTACAAATCGTAGCCGACTCATCCTTTGGCATAACTATATCTAATCGAGCTGCTCATTCACCTGTGGAACCGAAGGACAGCTCATCTTGAAGTCAGTACCACAAGAATAACAACACAAAGAATGGACCATAAATTTCACAGTAAGAGGTATCCACCCCACATCAAAATAAGTGTAAGCCATCCAGTGTCCAAGGATGAGAAGGAAGTGGTGATACAATTAACTCATAGCAAAAGCTTGTATGCAATTTCAGTCGCAAGTAGCACTTTCAAGAAAAGATTGGCCTTTGCAACAAGATATTCCTACCCTATGTTATTCGTTATAATACACCACATCACCAACTCTGCATCATCGCTTCAGTAGGTAGAGGTGAGAAGGGCAAATAACAAGGCTAGCCATGCCCAGGCAGGGTAACTACCAAAACTTTAACACCGCCAAGTCCATTGCTGTCAAATGTTCAGAGCTATAAAAAATTGCAACTTGTTTTCCCTTCGAGAAAAACATGTATTCAACAACTAGTGATTGGAACCGCTAAATGAAGCACATAATATCCAATGTCTGACAATCATTTTTTGTTGTGGTGTAATTGAATTGTATGCTTCTGCACAAGCCTGATAAACATGCGTAATGGAGGTGCAATACAGTCCATATTTGAAGGGAATGGACGAGAGAAGAGACAAGCTCGCAATATGTACAAGTGGGCAAATAAGTGTGCATCAATCCATGGTACTATTTAAATCCTTGCGTCCAACCTTGAACAAATTGTGTGACCCTAGGCTAATCTTTATCTTGTGTTTGATTTAGAGGACTATTACTTTGCTCCATGTATAATAAGAATATAGGCAGCATATAGGGTGCTCATGACAATTGATTTGCCTCTTAGTTTGATCGTTGCATTGTTGTCAGAGCTGAGGGCATGAAGGTTTCTAAACTCACAATAAATTCAAGCTATCGCTTGTAGTAAATCTCTTTTTAATGCAGTGATATAATCTGAAATACTATGGTGAAATGTTTCTGCATTTTAACTTTGCATATTTTGTTGCATGAATTACTTGCCAGTTTTATGGCTCAGCTCGTGAGGGGGTTGTCCCTATTAATTTGTAATCTCACTCACTATTAAAGAAGCTGGCATTTGAGAGCATGACTAGATCCTGGGTGATTGTAATGGTACCATTGGCCAAGCCTTGGCCAAGCAGGTGCTGCTTCACCAGGACATCATTTTGTCCAAGGATAATATGCAGTATTTCTTTTGCAGTGGGATAAGGTGAATTCTGGCTGCAGTAGTAGTACTTACCAAGAGCTGGAATGAAGGCCTGGATACAGCTGAGTCCTCTCCTCCAGAAATATCTATCAGGCTACTTTCTTCCTCTTTCCATTGCTCCAGCTCCAATGGTAGGCGAGGCATTGGGGCCCTACGTCAGGTGTGGCGGCTCAGGAAATTAAGACTAGCATTCTGATTGCTCACCTTTTTAAATGGTGTGCAACAAATGTTGATATTCAGGCTTCCTGGAACACTGTATTCTGGGATAACTGTAAGATGGAAATGTTCTATGTTCTTCCTGCTCATTTCTTCCAGGCTTCTGGGGCCGGGCTTACTGGTGAAAATTACAGAGCAGATTTGAGGCAGGCCTGAAACGGTTCTCCAGCCTTGCTACTGCAGTGTAAGAGATCCTTACAATAAAGCTGATAATGGAAAAACAGTGTGTGGCAATAAAAAGGGAGTTATGGGGCCATAATATATAAGGTTTGCGTGCCCCAGGGGCACTTTGGTATTACAGAAGGGGCAGTATATGTTTATGTGTCCCCTTTGGTAATACCAATAGCGCTGGTGCACATAAAGCGCCATCGCTATCTTCGGAGGGCGTTCCCTCATTTATATGGGGGCTTACCCCATGCAAATGAAGGAATCCCTATGGCTCTGCGCCCGCACAGCATTACAGACGTGGATGCAGAGGCAAGGAAGCTCACAAAGAAGCCTTCTGATAGGGAAATAGGGGGTCCCATGGACCCCCAGACATCTTCTTGCAGGCGGGTGCAGTCACTGACTGAACCAGCTTGCAAGGGGATCTCTAATCCCTCTTTTAAAAAGTGCAGCCGGGTTGTCGCCTGCACAGTGAAAAACAGAGTGGCTGCTTTAAAACAGATCCGTATTTCACTTGAATGCTCTGCCCCCAAGGCTGTACGAGTTTGCGGCCGGCCCGGGGGCATAGCTCATTCTTTGTAATAGGGCACACTTGCCCTGTTTGCACCTGGTGTACCTGTTTTTAGGTGCACCGAGCGCAAACAGGGAAAGTACACCCTATACATGATAGGGCAAATGTAAAGCATCTTCACGATCAACTTATATATTTTTTTTAACTCCATCACAAAGAAATTGGCAACAAGGAGAAACATGACAGTACATCTGTTTAGGCATAGTTGGTTGCAAAGGCTGCATATTACAATATTTATGGAGTTAAGGCACCTGCTGCATAGATCTTTGTATGGCCAGTAAATCTCAGGAAATAATATCAATAATGGTAAGATAACTATAATGGTTGTTAGACCTGTTAGCCTTAGGGTGGTGGTGCCCAAACGTTTTGCCTTAGAACTCCAATATTGCTGATCTGAATTTTTGCTGGCATTAGCACTGTGATCACTTTACCAAGGCTAACTAGCCCTAAAGTGCATGTGCTCACTACTTAAAACATGGTAACATTGGCTTATCCCCAATTGGCAAATTTAATTTACTATTAAGTCCTTAGTAAAGTGCCTGTAATTTAACAGCTACTAGTAGGCCTGCAGCACTGATTGTACCGCCCACTTAAGTAGTCCCTTTAACATATCTCAGGCTTGTCTCAGCCTGTGTGTGCAGTTTTTAAACTGCCATATTACCCAGGCGAAATATACCTTTTGCCAGACCCAAACCTTCCTTTTTAATACATATGTCACCCCTAGCGTAGGTCCTGGACAGCCCAGAGCGCAGGATGGGTTATATTTATAAAGTATGACATTTTAAATTTGACAAGTCCTTGTAATGAAAAACTCTTTGTTTTTCACTACTGCAAGATCTACCTTTCCCATAGGATAACATTGGAGTTACTTTACTACATTCAATATGCTGTAATTCCAAATGGAAACAAGTAACCAGTTCGTGTTTGGTGTCTTTAAAATTGTCATGAAAAGTTCTCTCTTATGGTAAAGTTGGATCATCATAGTAGGCGGTGAATTGAACCTGCCGTTGGATCCTTTTATCAACCGTCAATCAAAATGCAAATACCAATCCACCCGCTCACACAAAGTTCTTCACAGAATCTGTTCTAAGTATAACTTAAAGGACTCATGGCGCCTCCAACACCCAGATGCAAGAGACTATACATTTTATTCAGCCCCACACAACTCCTACTCTAGGATTGACTATATCCTAATTTCAAGTACATTCACACACCTGATAGATCAAACGGATATAGCCCCCAAACTAGTTTCAGTTCACTCATGCATCAGCACCAAACTTGCAGGTACCCATCCCATTCTACCACCCAAACTGTGGCGTTTTAACAATGAGGAACTCTCTGATCCAGTAAACAAAATAAAGATCAAAAACGCTATTAACCAATATATTGCAGAAAACGACCTCCCAGATATAAACACTTTCACTCTGTGGGATGCGCTTAAGACGACCATCAGAGGGGTCATTATTGGCATTAAAGCACAGATAAACAAAAAACTAAATCTAGAACTTGAATCACTAGAGTGAGAAATCAAATCACTCGAAACAACTCATGCTGAAGAGCTAGGTAACAAAGACATCCTTGATCTAAGGAGGAATTATGAATATAATAATAATTTCACTCCTTTTACGAGGATTTATACAAAAACAAACAAACAATATACTCAGAAGACTCATGGTCTTTCCTGAAACACTGCATGCTATCCTTTAATCTTGGGGATCCATATATTAACATGGTTATGGCACTCTACTCAGACACTACTGCCCGAATAGCAATCAATGGAACCCTATCGGAGGCATTCAACTTAGAACAAGGTACCAGGCAGGGCTGCCCTCTCTCCCCTGCACTGTTTCTCCTGGCCCTAGAACCACTAATTGAGGATATCAAATGCAATGACATAAGCGGAGTAACCGTTGAAGAAACTTGTGTGAAATTAGCTGCATACGCGGATGATATGCTTATTGTTACAGAGAACCCAAGCGTATCCATCAAGGCCCTGATGAACACCATAGAAATCTACTCTAGACATTCAGGGTATAGATTAAACCGATATAAGTCTGAGGTCAAGCCCCTGAACGTTCATAGCACCCGGGAAATACTGGGTGACTCTGGCCTTACATGGCAGCCGGGATACATCAAATATCTGGGGATTGAATTTGGCGCCTCTATATTAGAGAAGCTCCAACGAAAGGAAGCTAACACCTTATAGAAAATGAAAACTCTTCTTGATGCATGGTCCCCAAGATTCATTACATGGTGGTGTAGGATTGAAACCATTAAGATGATTATTTCTCCTTTAGTGAACTATTTAATAACTGTGCTCCCCCTCATGCTATCAGAGGACTTCCATCATAAGCTGAACATCCTGCTCTCAAACTTCTTATGGAAAGGGAAAAAAGCAAGACTTAGTATGAAAAACCTCAGACTAAACAAATTCCTACGAGGGATTAACATAGCTGATTTTAAACTATACCAGACGGCATTCTTAGCAAAACAAGGCTCATATTGGCTCGTACCACCTGAAGATTACACCCCCAGTATGGCTGGACATTGAAAAATCACTTCTAAATAATCTTGCCCCAGCAGCCCTCCTAACCGCAAACCTTTCTAAAGTCATTTGCTCAAAGCCCATATTCAAAAAACAAAGTCTGCCCTGTTGAAGGTAGATAAACTATTAGACACTAGCATCAGAAGGTCTAATCTCGAATCCCTTTGGAATAATTGTAAAATCTTATATAAAGAAAATACCCTACATAACGAAACCTGGGTTAACAGGGGTATCTATTCCCCCCAGCAATTCTTCAAAGGAGCCTACCCACAAACTTTAAAAAAACTTACAGGCTAAATACAACCTAGATTCACTCGAATATTACAATTTCCTAAAAATAAAATCTGCGTTGACTAAAGCGAAACTATCACCCCTACCTCCCTCCCTCCCACAATATATGTCAAAAATAAATAATTTAGGTCACCAGTTCTCCTGGATATATAAGTTAATACGACCACAGCAATCTGCCCTCAATAAGAAGCTCACTTCCTTCTGGGAGTCACACTCCTCTTCCCCGATTTCGGAGACAGACTGGTCCAGAACCTGGAACTCAGTCGCGAGAAATAAGATCAGGGAACTATCGACACTGGCATTTGGTTACCTCAGAGCAGAGTCACTGAATGAAAAAGATTAGGCGCTTCTGGACCTACTCTTAACAGCAGCGGTTAAAATCATACTCTACAATTGGAAAGACACATGTAAAGCATCCTTTCAGTGTTGGTTGAACTGGGTCACTAACCTAAGGGGAGATGACAATATAGCTCTCCAGAACTCACCTTGGAAACCTCCTATTAGAAACAAGTGGGACAGCCTTGATCTCTACTTTAACTCACACAAAGTGCCTTGAACCACTTCAAAGCCTGTCACGCTAACTCCCCCTCATGGAATACTCTCACTCATGTTCGCTTCACCATACTAACAGCATTAAATTACAGATCACACCAATACCTACGTTGTTCTCGACTCTGAGCTTTGGTGTTCTTTTTACCTCCCCTTCGCTGAATATACAGATACACTTTTTGTCATTGTTACCCTCCATGGTGGCCTTTGCGTCACTAAGCCAAGCACTGCTAATGTATCAAAATGTGTTATACTGCTGCAGTAGCCTGATTACTCAATGCATTTGATTGTTATGTATTTTTCATTTATTTTTATATGTCTATTCCTTATGTCCTTTCATTTGAAGTATTTTAGGTAATGCTTATTTGGAAACAACCAATAAATATTCTTGAAATAAAAAAATAAAAAATAAAAAAGTTGGATCTTAAATTACAATTTTGAAAATGCCCTTTTAGAAAGTTGGTATTTTCCTGCCTTAGCCATTTGAGTGCCTGTAGGCTGCCCCAGGGCCACATGACTGAATGCTGCTGACAGTGGGCTTTGTGTATTCCACCTAGACAGCCACAAACAATAGAGGGCTTAGGTTTGCCTTGATGGAGCATCACTGGCAGAATGGGAGTGCAGAGCGCGGCACAGCCATACTATTGCTTGATTATGCTTTGTCCTGCCTTCACACAAAGGGCAGCATACGCCCAGTAGTTAGTCTGGAGCAAGATAGGACAAGCAGGATGCCTGAGGACTTCAAAGGGAAACCTCTAGGAGCTTCTCCCATCTTCCAGAGGAAGTGCACCAGGTATAAATATTAATACCGCAGACACCATCTCTTCAGTACACTTGTGGATCTGTGGAAATTCAGCCAGGAAGAAGGACTGCTATGCTGCTGAAAGGACTGCCACTCTGTTGGACTGCTCCTCTGAAGTAACTGCTGCCCTCCTGCCCTCTTGCCTCAGTGAGAAGGACTGGACCTGCTAGTTGGCTGGCACCCTGCCTAGAACCTTGGGGACAAAAGGATCCATCAATCTTGAACTCAGCACATGGAATATGTGAGTCCTACCCTGCCATGTGGTGTCGCCCAGTTCTGGACCCTTGGAAGTGGGCCGGAAGGTGCTCTGCAGGCCCACCTATGGCCCCAACAGAACAGACACATCTCCTCTGCTATGCAGCACAAACCCGAGCAGTATCGGTGGCTCGTCTCTGCTTTGAGGACTCACCTGACACAAAGAACTCGGCACCGACCTTGCAGCCCACATCTGAACCTCCACCTGTGCAAAGCTTTCCCATCACAGGTCCTCACATCACAAAATCTCTCATCGACGTCAGCTTCGAGGATGACACAGGTTTATGCATTGCAGCCTCACAACTCCTCAAAATAAATGCCTCACCTCAACTGCACAGCACATCCTCAACACTGGATATCAAACTGCTGCTGATGGAATCCTCGACAATGATGCAGGACTTCGTATCGCAACTCTGCAGAACGTTGGAACAAACAAATCGCCTCGGCTGCATGACGCATCCTCGGGGTGAACCTTGCAACACTCTGGAACCAGGACCTTAGGTACTTTGTTCAGTAGGCCTAACATGGTCCCTGTAGCCAGCCTGCTTTCCATTGGGGTCAACCTGAACCTGTGCCTTTGTCCCAGTCCGGCGCGACCAGATAACCACAGTTGGCGCTTTGTGTTTTTTGGTGCTATTTTCACCAGAATCTTTAAACCTGCTTATCTCTGGTTCTATTGATTGTATTATTGTCATTTTGGTATTTTTTATTTATTAAAACCTTCTCCATTGTTCTAATCTGGTGTAGGTTCCTTTTGTGGCGTGTTCTCACTGTGTTACTCTTTGAGGTGTTACACAAATACTTTACACATTGCCTGTGTGTTAAGCCTGACTGCTTTGTGCCAAGCTACCCAAGGGCTAGCACAGGTTAATTTAGGGTTTGCTTGTTACTTCGCCCTGACAAGGATTGTAGTTCCTGCTTGAGTAGGGTTTCAGCGCCCTCAACCAGTAACCCAATTTCTTACAGTGGTTAAGGTTTTTGCTGAAGAGATCTGTGTTTTGCCTAGTCACAGTTTTACTCAATGTGTCTCCTGAAAAGTACATCTGGAGCATGCAGTTGACAAATTTTTATTTTATGTAGATAGGTAAGTGTACTAATGTTAACACAGCGATCCTTTTGTTACTTGCAGTTCGTAAATTGCAACTCTTATAATCTAGCTCAGAGAGCCATGAAGGGCAATGTGTGACTCCGACACTTTGTAATTCTTATTTTATTATGTAGGACATCCTGCACATTGATTGACACACTTGTATTATTTAGTGTCAATGTACAATGTGTGCATGCAATGTAATGACACCCTACATTGGGATGCAGAGTGATATAAAAGAATTAAATAAAAAGACTTGTGGTATTTAAATTGGTATTCATGTAAATATTCATACAGACCGATATATCTGACATTCTTACAGTGCATGTGTATCTTTTTAGGTCGAGGACCTTAAGCTGCGCTTGCACAGTTCGGGCCGAAGATTTTATGTTTTTTAGTTAGGGGGCTTGAACCCGCCCCTCTTCTCCATTGGCTAGCCTCGTAAATGCTGGCCAGCCATTGAAGGAGAGAGGCGTCACTCCCTTTAAGCCCCGTCTTTTTCGGATTCGGGGGCGTGTTTTTTGCGTTCTTTCTCACCGTGACGTCATCCGTCACTTAACAAAAAACACACCCCGATTCCGAAAATGTCGGAGCTTTGCGGCAGCCATTTCTGCCCGACCGCGTCCGGCCCTTGCAGCCATCCGCTTGTTATTTTTATTATTAGATTACACTGGTGCGACAGTAAAGCTGTTTATGTGCCACACGTAAAATATCCTGGGCTAGAGAATGATGTACTCTTTATTCTCCTGCCCTACAATATGCTAGAAAGCAAAACGTCACGTCACCTTTTGGATTATGCTAGGGCATGAGTTGTGAGATTTGAACAGCATCGTGCCACCAGTTCCTCAATATGACTCTCTCCCCCGGTTTGTTTACACCTGTGGTAGGCAGGAAACGCAGGTCACAGCCTTTAATTATAGGCCGAGAATGAGATGGTCCAGAGATAATTGCAGGGTTCCTCAAAGGGCCACAGCTCATTGTTCACCGGGTGAAACTCCCCTGGACGTGCGGCATTCCTCCCCTCTGTAACCAGGGAGCTCTCCTATACACAGCGCACTTCGAGTATCAGGTTGAGAGAGGGCGCTGCTCAGCTAAAGCCATGTCAGGTGATTTTTTTTAATTTTCTGGGCCGGTTTCCATTACTGCAGCCGCTGGTTGTTATTGCGTCACTCCCTCTATCTCTCAATCTACGTGAGTTTTGATGTACCACGGACTGCATTCTTTTCCAATCTCCCTAAAAAGCCTGTGCCAAGCGCGCGTGCAGGGGCTGTGAGTAGACCATGGGTGTCTCTAATCCGCTTTCATTGCACAGGGCGTTGCAGTCCAGCCCGGAATGCCCACGTGTTGCAATGACAGCTACTGAAAGTCAACAAACCATCATGCATGATAACGCTGGGGAACATTTGGGCAGACGTGAAGGTTAGGTGACCTTTCATGGTCGCCCCCCTACGATGCGTGAAGGGCACTGGAGTGATGGGTTTGGAGGAGCCAGGCGGCTGCATGTCCGTGATGAACCCTTAAAGTTTGAGCACTAATGTTGGCTGAGCACGAAAGAACGGTTGGCTGTGTGTTCTCAATGAAAACCGTCCCTTCTCATAAAGTCGGGGTTCCAGTGAAGGGTATGGTGGCAAGCAGTGCTCTTCGCAAGATATCAGAATGTTTGGAAGTCCCCTTGTCTGATACTTCACAGGTCCAGACAAATGCTTATTACCGAAGAAAAGTCTCACGTGGTACCATACGTAGCTAACAGACAGACCAAAAAGTGGCTCAACCGGGAAGGCAGGGGCAGCGGGAGCCGGGGTCGGGCTAAGCGTAGCGCGGAAGGTCGGGGAAAGGACCAGTGCTGATCGCCGTAAGAAGAGAGGCGGGAAGAAGTGCCTCTCGGGCCCACTGCTACCAGAAACCAACCAGAAGCGGCCACTGAGAGCTGTCTGGCAACGCCGCTGGGAGGAGCAGCAGCCGCCCAGCGGGCGACAGAATCCTCAGTGAGTTGCAGGAGCCCCAGGGATCTGCAGAAGCTACCCCGAAGAAAGAAGCAGTAGTAACGGGAGGAAGATCCGGCCTTGGTGTGTACGGGACATGGACCCGTTAAAGATGCGACTGGCGTTACTCCTCCTCTGCGCCTCCCCTCTGCTGCCCATCCAGGCAGATGAACACGAGCACACGGTGAGTGGCACCGGACACAGAGGCCTGCCCTGGAGTAAATACAGAATGTGGTGTTACGTTATAATGAAAGAGAGGGCTAGGGGGTAGTGAAACCGCAGCTTACATACCGGCCAAGGGTTGGGTTGATAATCGGGGGGGGGGGTATACAAGTCTGTACTGTCACCACACTATTAAACAGTCATTTAAACAAAGTCATTTCACCAGCAGAAACCCTTCCATCACCAGGGCTGGAGGGACGTCCGCTTGCTTGTTGTGCTTGCTTTCCGCCCCCCCCCTCGTTGTGCTTGCTTTCTGGCCCACCCCCCTCGTTGTGCTTGCTTTCCTGCCCCCCCCCTCGTTGTGCTTGCTTTCCTGCCCCCCCTCGTTGTGCTTGCTTTCCTGCCCCCCTTCGTTGTGCTTGCTTTCCTGCACCCCCAGTTGTGCTTGGTTTCCTGCCCCCCCCCCTCATTGTGCTTGCTTTCCGGACGCCCCCTCGTTGTGCTTACTTTCCGCCCCCCCGGTTGTGCTTGCTTTCCGGCCCCCCCCTGGTTGCGCTTGCTCTCCTGCCCCCTGGTTGTGCTTTCTCCTGCCCCCTGGTTGTGCTTGCTCTCCTGCCCCCTGGTTGTGCATGCTCTCCTGCCCCCTTGTTGTGCTTGCTCTCCTGCCACTCATGCCCCCTCGTTGTGCTTGCTTTCCTGCCCCCCGTTGTGCTAGCTTTCCTTTCCCCCCCTCGCTGTACTTGCTTTCCGGCCCCGCTCACTGTGCTTGCTTTCCGCCCCCCGCCTGGTTGTACTTGCTTTCCGGCCCCCCCCCTGGTTGTGCTTGCTCTCCTGACCCCTGGTTGTGCTTGCTCTCCTGCCCCCTGGTTGTGCTTGCTCTCCTGCCCCCTTGTTGTGCTTGCTCTCCTGCCCCCTCGTTGTGTTTGCTCTCCTGCCCCCTCGTTGTGCTTGCTCTCCTGTCACTCCTGCCCCCTCGTTGTGCTTGCTTTCCTGCCCCCCGTTGTGCTTGCTTTCCTGCCCCCCCTCATTGTACTTGCTTTCCGCCCCCCCTCGTTGTGCTTGCTTTCGACGCCCCCCCCCAGTTGTGCTTGCTTTCCGGCCCCCCCTGGTTGTGCTTGCTCTCCTGACACCTGGTTGTGCTTGCTCTCCTGACCCCTGGTCGTGGGGTGGGGCTCTCTGTGTGTGGGGGCTCTCTGTGTGTGTGTGGCTCTGTGTGTGGCACTCTGTGTGTGTGTGGCTCTCTGTGTTTGTGTGTCACTCTCTGTGTGTGTGTGGCTCTCTGTGTTTATGGCTCTGCGCGTGTGTGTGGCTCTGTGTGTGTGTGTGGCTGTGTGTGTGTGTGTGTGGCTGTGTGTGTGTGTGTGGCTCTGTGTGTGTGTGGCTCTGTGTGTGTGTGTGTTGGGCTCTGTCGCTCTGTGTGTAGCTTTTTTGGTAGGTGGCTCTGTGTGGGTGGCTCTGTCTGTCTGTGTGTGTGTAGCTTTTTTGGTAGGTGGCTCTGTGTGGGTGGCTCTGTGTGTGAGTGGCTCTGTGTGTGGGTGGCTCTGTGTGTGGGTGGCTCTGTGTGTGGGTGGCTCTGTGTGTGGGTGGCTCTGTGTGTGGCTCTGTGGGGGTGGCTGTGTGGGTGGCTTTGTATGTGTGTGTGGGTGGCTTTGTATGTGTGGCTCTGTGTGGGTGCAAATGCAATAAGTCTCGCATTTGCGAGCGATTAAGCTATTGGCATTGTAAATGACGATGCCATTTATTTATGTTTTAAAAACAAAACATAAATAAAAATAATGTCATGAGCAATGCCAATACTTTACTCTTTCACTCTTTAATACTCACTCTTTCACTTTTTACTACTCTCTCTCTAATACTCTTGTTACTAATCACTCATTCCTACTCACTATCAACTACTCACTCTACTAGTCGACTACTTACTCTGTGTGTGGGTGCAAATGCAATAGGTCTCGCATTTGCGAGCGATTAAGCTATTGGCATTATAAATGACAATGCCATTTATTTATGATCTAAAAACAAAAACAAAAAAATGTCATGAGCAATGCCAATAGCTCTACCTTTAATATTATAAATGACAATGCCATTTTTTTTAAGATTTAAAAATTTAAAAAAAAAAATGTCATGAGCAATGCTAATAGCTCTACCTTTAATAATGCCGAGACCATTGCCTTGTAAATGCTTGTTTTATACCGTGATTGAACGAAGTCAAAAGTTTGCTTCTGTATAGTTTCTTTTAAGTACTAGTTAATGTTAATGTTAATGTTAATGTTAAAACAATTTATTATGCGCACAGCGACCCCAGCGAAGGAGCATCCCGGCGCAGAGACAACGGAGCAACACAACATAACAAGGAGACAATACCACAAAGGGAAGCTAAAACAGGAATGTCTTAATGGCTCTACGGAAAGACAACAGGTCCTCGAGCAGCCGGATTTCAACTGGGAGGGTGTTCCAGATTAACGCCGCTTTCACCCTGAAGGAACGACCCCCCATCCTGCTGAGCCTAAATCTAGGGACAACAGCAAGGGCCAAACCTTGAGATCGGAGGTTGCGGGTGGGGACATAAAAGGCAATGGAGTTGGCCAGAATCTCAGGACCTATACCTCTTAAGATTTTGAAGGTCAAACACAAGACCTTGAAAAGAATACGCTTCCTAACCGGAAGCCAATGCAGGGAGCGAAGAACATTAGTCACCGGGCAAAACCTAGGTAAGCCGACAATGGCTCTCGCCGCAGCGTTTTGCACCCGCTGCAAACGGGTTAACTCAGCCTGGTTAGCCCCCGCCAACAAAGAGCTTGCATAGTCCAGACGGGAGATGATGGTTGCCTGGACCACAAGCTGTCGGGTGGGGGCATCAAAAAACTTAAGCACTGGCCTTAAGCCTCTTAAGAGTCCAAAGCAACAGGCTGCAATTTTTTTGGTGTGCCCTATGAATGTGAGACCAGCGTCTAACCAGACCCCTAGGTTCTTTACCTCCGACACCGGGGTCGGAGAGGGGCCCAACTCCGAAGGCCACCACTGATCGCCCCAGAGCTCCACTCCCTTCCCGACAACCATTACCTCTGTTTTTGTGGCATTAAGCTGGAGACAGTTACCTGTCAGCCAGCTGGCCACCGCCTTCAGTCCAGACTGAAACCTGGGGGCATCCTGTTCCGCGTCCCCGCTGAGAGTAACCGCCAGCTGTGTGTCGTCGGCATATGAGACCAAAGTTAGGCCCCACTGCCTTGCGACATCAGCCAGCGGTCTCACGTAGATGTTAAACAACGTGGGACTCAGCGAGGACCCCTGCGGAACCCCCATGGCCAGAGGCTGGAACCTGGACTTGAAGGGAGGGATGGCAATACAGAAGGAGCGGTTGTCTAGGAAGGAGCGGAACCATTGCAGCGCCTGGCCACCGATACCGATCTCCTCGAGCCGCTGGAGGAGGATGCTGTGCGATACAGTATCGAAGGCGGCGCTGAGATCTAACAAAATCAGCGCCGCCGTCTGACCAGCATCCAACCTCGCACGGAGATGTTCCACCATCACAAGAAGGGCAGTCTCCGTGCTGTGGCCAGCACGGAAGCCATTCTGTGTGGGATCGAGGGCATTGGACCGGGCTAGATGTTCAGACAGGGACAAGTTGACATGGGCCTCTGTCAGCTTAGCTGGCCAGGGAAGCAGCGAGATGGGACGATAGCTTTCCGGCTTAGACGGGTCAAGAGAAGGTTTTTTAATAATCGGAGACACCACCGCCTGCTTCCAGCTAGTGGGAACTACCCCCGCCTCTAGGGAAAGATTGACCAGGGAACGTATAGCCATGCGTCCCAAAAAGGTCTGGTCTCGAAAGAGGGCAGGCCTCACTGGATCAGATGGGGACCCAGATTTAACTTGCGTAGCAAGTTTGTCAAACCCTTCCAGGGTGAGGGGGGGAAATGAAAGCAGAGTGGTCTGAGGAAGTGTCTCCTTAGGGATACCCAGGACATTACCAGTACTAGGGAATGTCCGATATATCGCCTGCACTTTTCCCAAAAAATAGGAAGCGAGGGATTCACAGTGTGAGACAGAACTCTCGACCGTAACGGTGGATCGCTTAGACATAAGATCTTTAACCGCCTTAAAGATGGCCCTCGACGGGTTTGTGCTGTTCCGGAATTCCTCGGCGTAAAAAGCCGCTCGGGCACGACAGATGGCCCGGTGGTAGAGCTTGACGGACATGGCATATGCAGCTTTTAACTCAGCCCCATATGTCTTCCGCCAAGCCCTCTCCGCCCGTCTACAGGCTCCCTTCAGGGCGCGCAGAGCGTCATTATACCAAGGGCTCGACACGCGAGGATTGATCTTCGTCGTTACAACTGGTATCAAGGCGTCCAGGGCCCTAGTGAGCCAGGAGCAGAAAAGATCATACCCCTCTTCTACGTTGTTCAATGGGCCCAAAGGTGCCACTGACAAAAGATGGTGAAAGTCTTCCAGCCTGAGTTTACTCCAGGGTCTCCTGGGTACCCGTTTGGCTGAAGCAGTAGAGGTAGTGGCTGACATAGGACAACAAATGGACACCAAGGAGTGGTCAGACCACTCTACAGGGGCAATCGCCGTGACTTTAGCTTCTGTCAGGTTAGTAAAAAAAGGGTCAAGAATGTGTCCCCCGGAATGAGTAGGCTGGGAGACCAGCTGAGATAATTGAAAGGCCTCTAAGTCCATAAGAATACTACGTGCTGTCAGACAAGATGGTGTGTCGAAATGCAAGTTTAGATCGCCCAGAATGGAAAAATTAGCACAGTCAGTGACCAAGGTGGCAACAGTGTCCGGGAAAGCATTCCTGAACGCCACGTCACTGCCCGGCGGACGATACACCACCATCCCAGAGAGTGTAAATTCTGGGCTAACAGAGACTTTAAAGGAGGCACTTTCACAACCCGCAGTCTTAAGGATGGTCCATACACAGGAAAAGCTAGATCTCACTATCAGGGCTATACCCCCCCCTCTAGATAGCCTATTCGCAATGTACATCGAATAGCCGGGAGGGCATACAAGATTGGGGATGGCAGTGTCGGCTTCCTGAAGCCATGTTTCGGTTAGAGCAAAAATATCCGGGGCTTCATTCTCGATCAGATCGTACACGTTCTGCTGATGTTTCAGGAGCGACCTGACATTAAGATGCATAATCCGCAGTGATGAAGGCAAACCTCTACTACGCAGGGCGACAGAAGAACTACGCCGGGAGAGAGGCAGCGGGGGGCCGAGCACCAGACCATTGCAAGGGCAACGGTAAGGACCACATAAGGGGAGAACGGGCTGTAGAGTGCAGTAACAGCTCACCTTGCCGATAGAGTACAAACGCTCCCTAGAGTAAGTGATCATGGTGATGGTAGGAGGCGGAAGCGGACCAGAGCCCGCCACGTCCAGCGCGTCCTTAGCGCGGACGGGCGCAGACGGGCAGGACTCTGGCACGACTCCGGCCACGCGAGGACACGCCCGCTGCGCGATCCTGCTGCGCTAGTGAAGTGATAACAAGCTGTGTGCCTTTATTTCACTCCATTGTATTGGCATCTAGGTATGAGGCTTCAGATAACTCCCAGCCAGGATGCTACTCAAACAAAAGGAAGGCTGATGGCCTTTTAAATCAGGCTTTTGTCTTGGGCCCAATTGATGCAAATAATAAGCCCCCTCAGGCCTGCATGTTGCTGCTCCGAAGAAAAGCAGACAACATGGAGGTGCTGCTGAAAGGGTCCCGCTGTCGGAAAAATTACATAAGGACAATTTCAGTGTGTTTTACTGGGGCCCAACTTCTCAGCACGGTGGAATGCGTACATCTTGGGAAAATAGTGGGCAGACTCCGTCCATCCGCGTGCATCCTCAATTTATGTCCTGGCCTATTAGACTAGTTTTCTGAAGTAACTCCCAAATCACATGCATTTTTTGTTGTTGTAGATGATTGTTACTAATCTGCATACCCATTTTATAACTAACAAGCAACAGCATTCCAGTTTCATTTAAAATATGAAATGTTATTCGTACTTGCCAAAGGTTCTAATATTTCTATACAATTTAAATCAGTATTACACCTATTAAAATATTGTTTTGTCTGTTAGAAAGTTACAATAAAGGTTTACTAGACTGTACATGTCATTGTAGACATTAATATCCAACTTTGATGCGTTAATGTTAAAACGCGTAAGCAAAACACACTTATTTTAAGTTAGGTTTAACTTGTAGGCAAAAATGAAATATATATATTTAAATCAGAACAGCTGGGAGCGTGTCCAAGATGGTCCTGAATAGACGCTTCTTCACGGAGCTCTGCGTCCGCTTTGATAAAATAGGCATTTCTGGGAATTTGCAAACTGTGTCTTAGCCCATTAGAGAGATGCCTGGCCCGCGAGGGACTCACACTGAAATTTCCAAAATGGCGACTGCAGCTGGGCCCTGCATGTAACAGGTCAAGCGTGCCAAATTGATTGGAACCCACCCTTCCTGCTACGGTCGAGAGCCTCTAGGGCAAAGCTGGCCAGGAAATCAGGCCCGGTGGCCGAAGTCTGCATTGGAGGACCAGGGTGGTGGTGCTGCGGACTCTCCCACTTCTCCCATACCTAGCACTGCCTGGACCGCGGAGGCCCAAAGCAATCGGAATGGGGGCCATAAGCCACTTCTGGGAGATTTGTGGGCCTGAGGTGCAGGATGAGCAATGAGGTGAGGCCCCTGTGCGGAGCCCGCACAATCTGCTGCATTCTCATGAGGCACAGGGTCAGACTGATTTGCATATTGCCATGTCTGAACTGGGGTGGTGGAGTGAGGTAAAGAATGGTGATGGATTAAACCCAGATCAGTTGACTGGGGGTGAGTGGTTGATTTGCTCCAACACTTCATCCATCATGCCCTTTAGTTTCACTTTGTTCGCCCTAAGTTGGCAGGGTATGCCCAGATGTCGGTCCCTTGCTCACTTTGCCACTGAATTCAAGATAGCCTGGCTAATGAGGGTTATAAACCCAAAACCGGTTCCAGGATGCTTGTTTACGGTCCAGGGAAGACATGGCTTGGCAGTTTGGGCTGAACTGTTCCCAAGAGGCACAGGGTCAGACTGATTTGCATATGGCCATGCCTGAACTGGGGTGGTGGAGTGAGCTAAAGAATGGTGGTGGATTAAACCCAGAGCAGTTGACTGGGGGTGAGTGTTTGATTTGCTCCAACGCTCCGTCCATCATCTCCTTTGGTATCGCTTTGTTCACCCTAAGTTGGCAGGGTATGTCCAGACGTGGGACCCTTGCTCACTTTGCCACTGGATTCAAGATAGCCTGGCTGATGAGGGTTATGAACCCGAAACCGGTCCCATGATGCTTGTTTCCGGTCCAGGGAAGACATGACTTGGCAGTTCGGGCTGGACTGTTCCCATGAGGCACAGGGTCAGACTGATTTGCATATGGCCATGTCTGAACTGGGGTGGTGGAGTGAGCTAAAGAATGGTGATGGATTAAACCCAGATCAGTTGACCTGGGGTGAGTGTTTGATTCGCTCCAACGCTCCGTCCATCATCCCCTTTGGTATCGCTTTGTTCGCCCTAAGTTGGCAGGGTATGCCCAGACGTGGGTCCCTTGCTCACATTGCCACGGGATTCAAGATATACCTGGCTGATGAGGGTTATGAACCTGAAACCGGTCCTAGGATGCTTGTTTCCGGTCCAGGGAAGACATGGCTTGGCAGTTCGGGCTGGACTGTTCCCATGAGGCACAGGGTCAGACTGATTTGCATATGGCCATGTCTAAACTGGGGTGGTGGAGTGAGCTAAAGAATGGTGATGGATTAAACCCAGATCAGTTGACTGGGGTGAGTGTTTGATTTGCTCCAACACTCCATCCATCATCCTCTTTGGTATCGCATTCCCAGGGTGGTGCCAGACCTAGTAGGCCCAATACATGAGCACCCCAAAGAATAGCTACGCAGGCCGAATGAAGCCATGTAGTGAGGCCCAGCAAAAAAAGCGATGCCACACCCGGGGAAAGTTCGACACGCACTTCTGGGGCCCTTGTGCAGCGATATTGGCTGCATCCTCCATTACTACTCTCAAAGGGGGCGCCACCTGCATTGGGAACCCAGGTAGTCTTCTAACGCTCACAGACATCATAGACTGTGCAGTGGTGAGAGGTACACACTGTTGAGTAGGAGCTTCATTGGGAGACACAGACCACATGGGCCCATCACATTAATAGAGAGATCGAATGAAAAGGCTTAGTTCACATACACAAACCAGAGTAACAACTCTTCCTGTCATAGGGCGCTCTCAAGAAACAACCATGGCCACCTACCACAATAACAAGCATTTGCAATGCAATCGGTCTCGCCTTTGGGGCTTTATAAGTATTTAGCCATGCAGCAGATTCTCTGCAGCTGGGGGCCAGTATTATGTAGTGGTTCTTAAATGTGGATGAGTTCTTTCAGTTGCTCATTGCTGTATTGGGTCGTCTAACTGGTACTAAGTATTTTTTCTCCCTAGACCATGTTCTCCATGAAAGCGCTGCTTAGGCTCGACCTAAAAATGTTTCCTGTGTTCTTGTTTTCTTCATTTATTTTGTATGTAGATGGGTGACAATTAAAGACATCTAAGACCCTCCTGTGGGGAAAGGGAAGTGAGCAAAGAACTTAGTGAGATGAGACTCTCCAAAGACCAGTAAACTGACCATAGGAATTATTACAAGGAGATAGCCTTTAATGCACAAGAACTGAAGTATCAAAACTGCTCTAGCCACGACTAACACAGTTAAGAATACAGTGCCCACCGATGACTTCCAAAAGTAGGCTGTTGCGTATAGAAACAGGATGCAAAGAGCACAGGCTAGTGCGTCAAGTGCCTACTGTGGATATATTTGTGTATCTATCAAGGTACGAATCCCTAGTTGCAGCTTTTTATCAGCCAATGGGTGAAACATATGTATTGTGATTGATGCAATACTGGCAGCCATTGATTAAAAAGCAAAGATTCAATTTACCTTGTGTACTTCCCACTCTTCTTGGAAGGTCTAATTAAAGGCAGCAGGGAAGAAGCAACACTGCACATGAAGAGAGTCTGAGAGTCTTATGAAAAGCAAGCATTCACACTAAGAGTTAAATTGTCCAGGATCACACATTGAACATGCTTATAGCTGCTCAATTCTTCGCTTTCCAAAACAATTTTATAATTAAAAACTCGTGTGATTTAGTAGGCAGGAGAAAAACACTGCAGGGGGCTGCATCCAAAGTAATGCCAAAGTTCAGGTTTAGTGCATCCGTGACATCAGAAGCGCTGTAAAATAACTGCAATATCTGTGCATCCTGACAGCGTGCCCACCCCCTGCGTCTGATGTTTTGTGAACAAGAACACCCCAACGGGTTGTTCACTTGGTAACTTTTGCAAAAATACTTAGTGATAGAGGAACCAACAAAGTGCTACGACGGTGTGTCCTTGTCAGTGTGAGACAGGGTTTAAAGTGCCGAGGAGGTGGGTATTTGGTTAAAGGCGCTCAGTATAGTTTCTAAGAGACAGAAGCTGTAGATCTGTGCATAAATAAATATGGGCAAATGCAGCGCTGAGAGGACGGGCATGAAACAATTGCAAAAGTGCAATTAAATGAACACCGGAGACCACTGGATGATCTTTGGGGTGGAAGGGGGAGCAACATAGAGCACCAGGTCTGTTATATACAAGCATGGGCGGATTTTGCGGATCCACGATTCGCGGATTTGCGTATTCACGGATCGTGGATCCGCAAAATCCGCGGATTTTGCGGATTTACGTACCCGCGGATTTGGGGCGGGGCTTCCATGCGAGTGCACATGCCTCTTGTGTGTATAAAAGGTCAGAGACCGATCAGAGCAGCAGATAAAGATACAGAAGCTCCTGGCCACAGGAACAGCACGAGGATTGCGCTCGTGAAAGTCAAGAATGCAAAGGCCTCTGCCCAGCATCACACCTAATTTTCGATGGTATATTTAGGAAGAAGGCACATCTGCCCAGCCTTGACAACGCTCACGATTGGTTTTGGGCAGATGAATGAGTCACTGAATTTAAGCTTCAACTAGGGCACATGCTTAATCGGTATCTGAAAGTGCCTGCGGTTGAGGTTTAATTTTTGTGCCAGGACCGTCGTGCCAGAATGAACCCTGCCCTTCATATTTATTCAAGAAGACGCCACCGTTTTGTGCCTGTTGTAACTAATTTACGATGGCGCCGGCAAGCTGCCAGCGCCATCCTAAAATAGTTACTAAATTAGCTTCAACAGGAAGCTCTAATAGATAAAATAAAGCAGGCGCTCGATGACCTGCTTTATCTTATCTATTAGAGCTTCCTGTTGAAGCTAATTTAGTAACTATCTTAGGATGGCGCTGGCAGCTTGCCGGCGCCATCGTAAATTAGTTACAACAGGCCAGGAATGGTTGAACTTTTGCCCCCGGAATCCGCCGCTCGCGGATTGCGAATTTTCGGTAAATTCGCGAGAGTTCGCGGATCGCGGATTTGCCGAAAATTCGCAAAATCCGCGAGCGTAGCGGATTTTGCGCTCATGCTTAGTTATATACTAGCTAGCAGTGCTAGCAGGCAGAGAAGCGCCTTTGATCCCTGCGCTGTCTGAGGCTACAACAAGGCAGTCCCATAATATCAGAGCTTTAAGGGACAAATATGCAGGCACTCCCTTTAAGAGGATTAGGGTAATTACAGTGAACACACCGGCCGCCTCTCCGATCCAGAAATGGAGCGGCCGGAATGTGGACAACATATTCTAGGAAAGTCAGACAAACCAATAACTTGGGCAAGCTGACACGCACACAGTTCCTCTGCAATGTGTACAGTGAATCAAGACTCATCCTTTCTGAATGTAAATACAACAGGCAGCCATTGGGTCATTGATAAACTGCCACGGAGAGCATTAGGGCAGAAGCAGAGCAAACGTGCTCACTGTGTTAAGAAACAAGTAGTATTGGAAATGTGCTGTTGTAAACCATAGCATCTTTTGGAAACAAGCACAGCGTGTGTGCAGTGGGCGCCGTGCTGATACATAAGCCCAAGGCAGACCCCCTCCCAAAAAATAGTGCGATCGTAAATTAAACAAGCATCGACCATTGTCCTGGCTGCTCACGTCATCCTGCCTGCAGTAGGAAAAAAGGCAAGCGCGGCCATGCGAAAATGAAAGCATTTGTAACATGAGCCACAGCTGCAACTCAGCATGCTGGGCTGCCAAAAACGTAAAACAAAGTTCCCCTGAAAAACACATCAAACAGAAAATCGGATGAAAACAGTACTTAGGCGCTGCTGCTTCCGGACTCAACTGAAGTCAGTATCCGATCAACAGCCAGTAAAAACCCAGCTAACTAAAGGTATGCCAACGTTAAACAGATGGCAAGCAGTAGGAAATATTAGCCGCCAATAGGCGGAGTTTCACTCAATATATGGATTACTTTAGGTCTCAGAGAGACAGCGCATGGGCTGCCTAGACGAGACCTAAAAAGGACACTACAGTAAAGGGCATGACTAGTAAACTTCCCACAAAAAATTCTGAACAGTGTCAGAATTTCTCACCTGAAGCCACTTCGCACACAGTAGTGACCACTGTAGATGCATCAGACAAGGGAGCACCGTTCACCCAGGCTTTCCTGGAGACGTTATTTGGCACCATATGTCAACAATATAAAGAGAGAGCTGGGAGACTTGGGTCAAAGAATAGTCACGCTGGACCAAACTAATAACTCACGTGAAGAGAACCTCGACAAACATCGACGTGAACTACTTGAACTGTGGGACAAAAATAAGGAACTGCGATACCAACTGGGGGACCTTGAAAATAGATTGCGATACTCCAACATTAGAATTAAAGGTGCTCCGTTGCAGACAGACTCCGGGAGAATGGAAGACTATGCCACCTGCCTGTTCAGATAGGTGGCTCTGGAGTTGAAGGACTAAAACATTGTGCTGGATCGAACTCACAGAATGGATCAATCTGCAAAGTCACCAGGCCTGCCTCAAGATATCCTGACCTATTTACACTCCTACTGACAGAAAGAAATTATCATGGCTGCTAAGCGAGATCAGATCGCCATCACCTTTGAAGGTTTGAAAGTGTGGCTGTATCATCAATCAACCAATTAACATTTGTATAGTGCGGTACTGCCACCCCTAGGGGTATCTGGGCGTTGACGGTGCTACAACTTAGTCGAAGATCCTGGTCTTGAGATTCTTTCTGACATCCTGTAGGAAGGGGGCTGTTCAGAGATGGAGGGGCATGTTGTTCCAGATCTTGGCAGCGATGTATTTTATTTATTTAAGCTTATAAAGCGCACAGCTACCCGAAGTGGGTTTCCCGGCGCTAAGGGACAGACTGAAGAAGAATTTGTATGCTGAGTATGCCAAAAGGAAGCTGCAATTTACTGTTGGAAGAGCCAAGTTTTAAGCCCTTTACGGAAGCGAAAAAGATTGGTTTCTGTCTTCAGGGTCATGGGAAGAACATTCCAGAGTTTAGGACCCAGATAGGCAAAAGAGCGGCCTCCCATTTTAGCTAGCCTAAATCTGGGGATGGAGAAGTCACCGTTCCCTGAAGATCTGAGGACACGATTAGGTTTATAGGCCTGAATAAGGCCTTGAAGGTATTTAGGGGCAGAGCCTTGCTTAATTTTAAAAACATGGCAAAGGGCCTTGAACTTGATTCTCTCCGGGACTCTAAGCCAATGTAGGTCGAGAAAAGCTGGAGAGGCGGATATCCTCCTGGGGACGTTGCGAAGCAGCCGAGCAGCTGCGTTCTGAACAACCTGGAGTTTTTTTATGGTTGTCAGATCAGCTCCAAGATATAGAACGTTGCCGTAGTCCAGGCGGGAAACAACCAACGCCTGGACTACCGTTCTTTGTGTGGAAGGGGGCAACATCCAGAGAATTTTTTTAAGCCATCTCAAGGTGGTGAAACAAATAGCGGCTACCTTTACAGCCTGCTGTCTCATCGTAAGTTTCTCATCAATGAGGAACCCGAGATTGCGAACTACAGTTACAGGCTGAGAAGTAGGAGAAGGATTGACCTCTGCTACAGCAGATGCAGGGGGTGTGCGCCCAGGCTAGCTGGGCAGAGTGTAGGTGTCTTGCGGGACGATGGAAATTCAGTTGATGGTTGATGTCGGCCAGTGCTAGGCCATGTAGGGTTTTATAGGTGTGAATGAGGATCTTGAATTGGCATCTTATCTGGATAGGGAGCCAGTAACGGTGTCTGAGGTGGTGGGTGATGTAAGTCCTTTTCAGGTCTGGCTGAGCAGTCTATATGGTTTGGAATCGGCTGAGGAGCTGGGCAGAGATACCAGCGTAGAGGGCGTTGCAGTAGTCAAGGCAGCTGGTGATGAGGTCCTGAGTGATGGTGTTTCTGGTGTTAGTTAGGTTACATTGGAATATTATGCGGAGAGTGCAGAGGATGCAGAAACAGGCTAAGGCAACTGAGCTGACTTGCCGTTTCATGGTCAGGACACTATCTAGGATTATGCCTAGGTTGCATGCCTGGTCTGTCGGTGTGGGTCTGAGTTCTGTCGACCACCAGCTGTGATCCCAGATGGAAGTGTTCTTCTTGAAGATCAGTACTTCTGTCTTGTTTACGTTCGTCATGGCATTTCAGAAGTTGGTTCTGGAGGTGGAGTGGTCTTTGGAGAGCAAGTAGATAAATTGAGTGTCGTCCACGTATGAGATTATGTTGAGGCCGTGGATTCTGATGATGAATGCGAGGGGGTCATTTAGGTCATGAGGAGGGTGGGGCTGAGGGAAGAACCCTAGGGTACGCCGCATATAATGTCAATGGGTTCAGAGGTGAAGGGAAACATCCAGATGCTCTGAGTGCGACCTGTCAAGATGGAGGTGATCCACTTGAGGGCATTGTGTCCTATGCCAATGTAGAGCCTCTTGATGAGGGTGTGGTGGGGCACAGTGTCAAACACTGCAGTGAGGTCGAGGAAGATCAGGGTTGCAGTCTCTCCATGGTCAAGGAGGATTCTGATGTCGTCTGTGGTAGCGATAAGAGAAGTCGCAGTGCTGTGGTTGGCACAGATTGCTGATTGGGAGGCATCCAGTAGGTGGGTCTGTTCCATCTCGAGTAATTTTCCTCGGTAAGAGAGCAGGAAGATCGGGTGGTAACTTTTGAGTTTGCTTGGGTCGCCGGAAGATTTCTTTCGGAGGGGTCTGACCTGTGAGTGTTTCCAACTGTCCAGGAAGACTGCTGTGGAGATGGAGATCTTGTTGTGGAAGTAGTCTAAGAGGGTGTTGTAGTGTTGCAGAGTTCTTGGGAACGGTGAATGGTGTTCTCAGTGGCAGTCAGGTTGGAGAATTCCTTGACTATCTTGAAGAGGTCTTTTATGTGGTTGGCTGCTGTGTTGATGTGGGCTGTGATGACCTCTCTCTTGGCTTCTTTGATGCTCTGATGGTAGTTGCAGAGGGCTGAATTGTAGGTGGCTCTGTCAACGGGTTTCTGTGAGGTGCGCCAATGGCTCTCAAGTTGGTAGCGCTTGGAGGCTTTGAGCTCCGGGGTGTATCAGCTAGCTTGTATTGAGGTTCTGTTGGATTTTGCTGGTGTCATTGGGGCAACCCTGTCAGCGCATTCGGTGATCCAGTCAGAGAAATTCTGGACAGCCTTGTTGAGGTCTGCTGAGGTTTCAGGTGGGGTGGACCTGAGGGCGTGTGTCCACTGTGTCTCAAATATCTTGCCCCAGCTGCTGTGGGAGAAGCTGTGGTGCACTGGGCTTTGTAAATGGTGAAGTGTACAATGGCGTGGTCAGTGCAAGTGAGTTCTGAGATGTGGCTAAATTTGATTCTGGAGATAAAAATGGCATCAAGAATATGTCTGGCTTTGTGTGTGGGTTCAGTGACCAGTTGTATGAGGCCAATGTTGTTCAGGTTCTCCAGGAGGGAGGTGGAGTTGGTGTTGTTGGGGTCATCGGCATGGACGTTGAGGTCACCGAGCTCAACTCCACATCCCTCCAATTAAATGGAAGCTAGTCAGGGAGAATGGCTGTTGGCCGTCAGCTAGGCAGAGCCAAGCAGCTGATCGTGTCAATGAAGGAGCAGCGAGGCAATACCACGGAGGTCAAGGGCTTCTCACAGGTGCCGCACAGCGGCCTCCATAAATAGTCCTCAGAGATAGGAGGGGCCAAGCCGGGAGGCAGGAGGGTAGGAGCAGGACCTTTTGGGATAAATCAGCAGCAAATACAGAAATGCACAGAAACAGTAAAACTAAAACGGTCTCGAACCTAGGGGCTCAGGGACCCCTAGCATCAACCAGAGCCAAGCAGTTGATCAGGGTCAGTGAGGGACCTCGGAGGTCATGGGCTACATTATCTGATCTGTCCCCTACAATGCTGCAACATTGCAGGGCCCTCTGACCCACCCACGATATCCCTACAGAAGAAGGGTATTCGGTAAAAGTAGTGTCACTCCTTCCAGCCTACATTAGTTTGGAACAAAGGACCTCACTTTGTCCGCACATTCTCTGCTGGGTTTTGTGAGTCCCCATGAAGACGAGACTGGGCAAACAAACCGCGCAGTAAATTGCGCGCCTTCACCAAATCACAGTGACCACCATGAGTAGTGAAACAACACTTTGCCAAACTGACCGAATCAGAGACCGCACAGAATGAGCAATGTTACTGTGCCAACTACAGCGTCAAGACCACACATTGGAGCCAGATATTGGCTAGTTCTAAGATGGATTGTCGACACATCACCTTCCAGGTCCCTCGGACGATGCTGGAACCCCCTGACCCAGTTCAGGTAAGCCTGGGTGCATTATTGCTTTCTAGTTAGCGTATATACTTGCAGCAGCAGAGCTCCAAACCTGACTCACGAGGATGATCCGTCGACGGCATGGACCCCTCTCACACTGTTCTTGTGTTCCCCAGAGAAGGAACTTTCTATTTGTAGCTTTTTGTTCTTTCCCCCAGTTTGTTTTGCTCTACAGCATCTAGGCAGAGACCCACAATTCGGGTGATCCAGGTTATATGGACATGCTGGGAAGTTGGTACATCTACTTACCTAGACCTCAGGCCATGGGCTTAAGAACTCTTCTCACTCATTAAATTAGCTTAAATGTCCGAGGCCTTAACTCTCCGGTAAGGCGTCTGGCACTTTTTTCCCTGCTTAAGGATTCGAAATGTAATGTTTATCTTATCCAGGAAACCCAACTCCTTAAGACAGATTGGAAATGTCTAAGATCACCAATATTTCTCCTCCAGGGTGGTAAAAAAGTAGTGGGAGTGGCAGTTCTACTAGCCACATATGCAGAGATACTGGGTAGCCTAATAGCTCTATGTATTGCAATCAACACTTATACATTTACAATAGCTAATATCTATGCCCCAAATGATCCTCAAGAGGCCTTCCTCCTGGACGCTATGGGCCAGGTGATGACCACCCCTGATGCTGACACTCTGCTGGGGAGGACTTTAACTTGGTTCCGGACACACTCCTAGACAGGTCCGCGCAAAGAACCAGACAGACAGGGGCATCCACTTCAATGGCTAAGGGACACGGGGCTGGTAGACGTTTGGCGCCAGGGTCACCTGAAAGCGAAGGGTAACGCATTTTACTCACCAGCTCACCACACCTATGCCAGGGTAAACCTTTTTCATTACCTCACTTCACAGTGACTGCCACAGTGGTATATATAGGCATTGCTGCTTCTTCTGACCATGCACCCATCTCCATCACACTTCGGGTGCCAGATAATGAGCCCTAAGCCCTCAATTGGCACCTCAATCATAGGTGATTGGCGTACGAATCAACCATCGATGAAATTACTGACACCATCCGCTCCTTCCTCGAGACCAACAGCACACCGGACGTCTCAATTGACCTACTGTGGGACACACTGAAATCAGTAGTGGGAGGTAAACTCACAGCCATTGCTGCTAAACTGAATAAAGATAGGAAAGACAAATGACAACGACTGGAAGGGTAGGTAAAAGACTTAGAGGAGGCCCAGAAACAGTGAGGCTCCCATAAAGTGTGGCACCAACTCACGTTAGCCTGTAAAGAGCTCAAAGCTCTAGACATAGAAAACCAGATTTGCTCTCCTGCGTACCAAACAAAAATACTACGCTGGGAGAAATAAGCTGGATGCATGTTGGCGCACCGTCTTCGAGCCCAGGTGCTCCCCAGAGAATTACTGAGATTGGAACAGGGTGTATCAGGTCACGCAAATCATAAAAGAATTTGAGCACTTCTACTTAACACTTTACATTTCAGAGTCACTAGTCCTGGAAGATGCAGAAACATATTTATCTCAGACCCGCAGGGAATCCTTGCCCACTGAAGATGTCTCCCAGTTGGATAGGGACATCCATCCAGAAGAATGTGATCAAGGGGATAACCCACCCGCACGCGGGCAAAGCACCCGGCCAAGAGGGCTACACCTTAGGTTTCTACAAAATGTTTACGCCTGTCCTGGCTCCCACACTGATCCGCCTTTATGACTCTTTCACCATCAAAGGCACCCTAACAGACACCGAGAGAGGCGGTTATCATGGTTCTCACCAAACCTGGGATGGACCCAGCATTATGGTCATCCTATCATCCCATTTCACTATGGAATGTAGACGCTAACATTTTCATCAGCATGTTGGCGTCCCGTCTCGCACCTTACATGCAAAGAATAGTGGATCGCGACCAGGCAAGGTTTATTCCTGAAAGAGGCTGTGGTGGGAACACCAAGCGCCTTGGTTATCTTATGGATAAAATCCATCGCTCTCATTCCCCCACCCTCCTACTGTTGGTTGATGCAGAGAAGGCATGTGACCGAGTGCATTAGTCATATCTCCAGCTAGTACTGGATAAAGCTGGCCTTGGCACGTGATTTAGGTGCTGGGTATAGTGAAGCTGCACAAATCCCACATCTAAGGTCAAGGTAAATGGAGGGCTGTTGCAATCCTTTCATGTAGAGCATGTCACACGACAGGGTTGCCCCTTGTTGCTGCTCCTCTTTGCTCTGTACATGGAGCCATTTGCAGAGAGAGTGCGTAAACACTCCCATATAGCGGGAATTCCTGTGTGAGGCAGGTAGCATGAATTAGCCTTATCTGCAACCCTCCACGTCCCGCCCACCACTGATGCAGGTACTGGAAGCCTTTGGGAAAGCCTCGGGCCTTAAGGTTAACATTCAAATATTGCAGGCTCTTAGCCTCACCCTCTCTCAGGCTCACCAACATGAGCTGAAACTACTCTTTCCCTTCCATTAGCCCTCGCAGGGGGTCACTTATTTGGGCCTACAAATACACCATTCCTTAGAAAGCACGGTGGAACGCATTTATGCCATACTGCTCTCCACGGCTAGACTGGACTTGAACACTTGGCAGGGAAACTCTCTCTCGTGGCTGGGAAGACTAGCCACTTCCAAAATGACCTTACTGAATAAGATATTATATGTCATGCAGACACTACCACTAAAGACCCCACCCCAGGTCATTAACAAGCTGCAACACCTAATCAAAGACTACATCTGGGCGGGTTAAAAAGCATGCATGGTGCACAAGGATGCATACAAAAGGGGGGTATCCAATTGAATACGTTACTATCAAGCAGCAAAGCTCCATTACCTAGCAGAGTGGTCCCGACCTTGCACGGATAAGAACTTGTGTATAATAGAGCAGGCAATTGTGAGGATCCATATTTGGAAAATACCATGGCGGTCCAAACCACATCGACCACCAGGGGTCTATATCGCCCCCATAGTTAGGGCAACTGTGGGCACATGGAACAGGTTAAAACTGACACAGAAACTCTCTACCAGTATCTCACCACAGACGCCAATTATAGGGGATCCTAACATCCCCCCCTGCTTTTCAAGGGACAGCATTTTCGCACTAGCAGGACGCCAACTGTAAGAGAATAGGGGACCTGTTTGACCAAGATGGCCTTAAGGACTTTGCTCAAGTTCAGGCTCATTATGGCGTTCCTTCCACCGCCCATTGGCAAATATGTTGCAATTACACAATGGTTTACACAGCCACACAAACAACCCCAGGCCAGCCGACCCGTCCCTTCTTTTGAGAAGTGTATCCTAACTAGTGACAAAGCCAAGAAACTCCTCTCTGACATATATATTTTCCTCAATGCCCTGACACTGAATACTAAATCTATGTCACAGCAACGCTGGGATATAGAATGTGAGTGTAGCTTCACTCCTAAGGAATGGGCAGACATTCTACACAGAGCACACACATCTGTCTGTAGTGCATCTGCCAAGTAGACCTTACACAAAATTGTGCACTACTGGAATTATACACCTGCTCAAACAATTAAATGTAAGCCGAGTGGGGAGGATGGCTGTTGGTGGCAATGCGTACACTTGAATGCACTGACACACATTCTCTGGCACTGCCCAAACCTCAACAATACTGTACAGATAGATGCCTTTGCGGACAATAATGAGATGTATGACCCAGGTTCCCTAGTTATATACTGTTGGGTCTACCCAAAGCATTAACCTGCCCATTGCACTCTGCGAGGGGCGGCGCCAGTACCCTTGGCCTTTGTGTGGCAAAACAGGTTAGACAGTCTAAATGGGGAACTGATAGCACACCGACAAAGCTGGACTGGCAGCACAAACTCTGGGGGCTTATTGGCAAGGAGAGGTTGACTGCAGTAGTAGAATGCAAACTGCCACTGTTTAACAACATATGGGCACCTTGTATACGATTCCTATCTCAGGAATTCAGGTAACTCTCCTGCCTGACCTACCTGCAGAAACAACAGTTGATGGACAGAATGCAGAACAATGTCATACATTCACCCCAGTACAAGGATCTGGGCCTAAATCCATTGTTTTTTGCTCACTATGCCATTCCAGTTTGAACCCAGCCATATGCAAATCAGTTTTGACCCTGTGCCCCATGGGAACAGTCCAGCCCGAACTGCCATGCCAGGTCCTCAATGGACTGGAAAAAATCATTCTAGAACCGGTTTCGGGCTTTCAGCCCTCATTAGCCAGGAAAGCTTGATTCCAGTGGCATGGAGAGCACGGGACTCACGTCTGAGCAGCCCCGTCCCACTTGAGGTGATAAATGCAAAAACAACAGTTGATGGACAGAATGCAGAACAATGTCATACATTCACCCCAGTACAGAGATCTGGGCCTAAATCCATCGCCCAAACTGGAATGGCGTGGTGAGCAAAAAAATGATGGATTTAGGCCCAGATCTCTGTACTGGGGTGAATGTATGACAATGTTCTGCATTCTATCTATCAATAATTATTTTTGCATTTGTCACCCCGGGTGGGACGGGTATGCTCAGACTTGAGTCCCATGCTCTCCATGCCACAGGAATCAAGCTATCCTGGCTAAAGTGGGGTAAACACCCGAAACCAGTCCTAGGATGCTTGTTTCTAGTCCAGGGAGGACCTGGCTTGGCAGTTCGGGCTGGACTGTTCCCATTGGGTGCAGGGTCAAGACTGATTTGTATATGGCTGGGTCCAAATTGGAATGGCATGGTGAGCAAAAGAATGATGGATTTAGGCCCAGACCTCTGTACTGGGGTGAATGTATGACATTGTTCTGCATTCTGTCCATCAATAGTTCTTTTTGCATTTGACCTACCTGAAGGTCCTATGCCTTACACAGGAACAACCTGACATTGACTCAGGAGAACCGGTCACTGACTAGTAGGTTCCAATCCCCAAGAGCCTGTACACTTTGCATCTTATGCCACTAGAATCCCTTGAGCGCCCCTTCCCCACCCTTCCCACTACAGTTTCCCCTCTCCCCCTTCCACCCTTAATGCTCCCCCACTTTCCTCACCGGCCTCTGGATGTAGGTGGGGATGTTTATGTGATGTTGTTTTCGAAAAAATTCAATAAAACAGATTTTAACCTAAATCAGAACAGCTGTTAAGCAAGCATATGCAAATAACAACTGTTACTTTAAGTGTTATGTAAGTTTTAAGTGCTCATTACAAATGTAAAATTATGTTTGCTATTCACTGTCACTTTCTATTGAATGAAAATGGTAGTTGTGTTTTCCTTTGTCCCTCAGTCATACATTTGGGTGTATACAGTATACTTTGGCTAACGGAGACATGGACTAGATTACTTTCTGACATGTTCAGACAATATGTAGACCGCATTGTTCATTTATGTAGAGCACAGTTTTGTAGCGAAATGTAAATTAAGGGTTTCCCATAAACCAGTTACTGTTTATGCTGGTTTGAGATTGCTGCCTTTGCATGTGATTTTGTAAACCTTCCCATATGAGCCAAGCATATAGAAAAGCGGAAACAGAAATATAGGATACACTGATACTCAGTTCAATGTTTTTAAATTCTAATTCATAAAATTACAAAGTAAATAAAATCAATAAAAAGTAGAACAGTATATTTTTAAAGAACTGAAATGCTTCATGCACACCTACTCAAGGTGTGCATTGTACTCCAATCCTAAAGAGATAAAGTATAATTATTGTATTTATAGCTCTTTGAGTGATCCTATAATGATACCTTTAGCACCACTCAGGTACTTGACATAAACTGCGTGAGTCAGTGCTAGGTCTGTAGTAATCCGCTTCCTTATCTCCATGAAGCGTACTTGTGCATGAGTTTCCAAATGTAATTCCCATTAAAAGTATCTCCTTGACAGAAATACTCATCGAATGAAGTGTGGGAGGCCAGTTCGGGATTAGAAGGGATTCTACAAGGTATACTGTTGATTGCTTGTCAGCTTTTTTCACTCTTCGGTGTAGATGCTCTTGAAGGATTCTTCCTAGGGAATGACATTAGAAAACAGGCCAAGGTTGTAAATCAATGCACATCGAGAAACAACAAACAAGGACTACATGCCTTAGTCTGATATTTGAAATAGTATATCTATGCATCTCTTGAGTAATACTAGTCGAGCCATTTGCACTAAGTGTCCCAGTTTATCTCCCAAGAACACTGTCTCCTGGTACATGGACAAAGGGGGATTTCATTGCATGTAAGGTCACAACACTATCATCTACACCAGCACATTTCCAATACTTTCTTCTGACTGCTCATCCACGTTCTTCTCCATTCCCTCCAGTGTGTATAATGTGCAGCCTTGCACCTCCTACATCTCCTATCTACTAGTACTGTTTGTTGCTGCTCCTATCATATTTTATAGCTCTACCGTTTGCCCACATGGGCCAACGTCCAATCCTATTTCCTCAACTCTCCTAACCAATAGAATCCTGCCTCATGTTGCGTTTGTTTATAGCCCACTGTAGCCTTCCTGTATCCTCTTTGCAAATGATATCTTCTCTCACCTGCTAATTAACACTCCTTTTCTTACCAGCCTGAATAACTGTGGACACAGCAGCTAGAGCAGTTTCAGTGACATAATTTGGTTGTCATCAAAATCAAATCACCATTTACCGTGCTGGTGGGGAACTTCATACTGAAAAACATACATCAGCCTCTTCTGGTGACATAAAATGACAGTAAACATATGGATTGTGTTTGAACTCCTTTCCTTTTTTGTCTGACATAATCTCAGATTATATCTAACACTATAATCCAGTCTGGGGGCATTTCGTGAAGGCACCTAATGCATGTTTTCTTCAAGCGCTATGCTTTTTTGCAACACTGATGATAACAATTTGAATATATTTGATGTGTTCCTAAACCTTGGTAGATTAGGCTTTTCATTCATTTATGCATTTCTACTTTCAGCCCTCATATTCAAATAGCTCACAATCCTTGTTAAACAGGAATATCCCATCTATGTAAAAGTCCATAACACAATAGAGCATACCAAAATCTCTCCTTCTCATTCTGGAACTGGCTTGTCCAGTGCACATCTCATGCTGAGATTTCTGTTTCACAGAACCACTTTTTTCCTGTCCCTTCTTTTTGCAATCTTTCCACTGTACCTTTGCAATGACCCGGGGCCTCTGCTAAAAAATCAGTCTGAGTGCCTCAATAATCCCTACTGCGTTTTAATTAATCAGCATTGTCAACAAAAAAACCTCTCTTTAGAGGTCTTCCCACTCGTGCCTGCTCAAAGTACGACTGCTATATCTGCATTACAAACATCTTATAGGGAAAACCTTACAAAGTATGAGGACTGTGATTAGTAGCAGCTCATTGCTAGAAATTGGGTTACTGGTTGACTGGGGTATGAGCCCTGATCAAGCAGTAACCACAATCCTAGTCAGGGTAAAGGCAGGTAATCCCTCAATTAGCCTGTGCCTAACCTCTGGTAGGTTGGAACAGAGTAGTCAGGCTTAACTTTAGAGGCAGTGTGCAAAGTATTTGTGCAAAACTTCAAACAGTAAAATAGTTAAAACACCACACACCAGGTTAGAAAATTAGCTCTGGTGTAATAAGCAAAACATGACCAAAACAACACAAATTCAATTAGTAGAACCAGAGATATTGATGTTTAAAGTTTATAGGGAAAAATAGCACCAAAAAGCACAAACCACTATAGGGGATATCTGGTCATGCCGGACCAGGACAAAGTCACAATTTCAGACTGACCACAATAGAGCATGGGGTGCGTACAAGGACCCAGTTAGGCCCACTGAACAGAGTACCTTAAATACTGGTTGAAGAGCACTGCATGGATCCGCAACACAAAATGCGTTGATTCCATGATTTGGCGATGCTGCGGTGAGAGGTCCTGATGTGTTGCTGTCGAGGATCCTGTCAGCAGGACTAGCGACGTAAAATCCGGTGATGAGGATGCGATGCTCAGCCGAGGTGTTGCGTCAATTCCGATGAGCAGTAAATCTGCGATCCGGAGTTTTGAAGGCATCATTGAGACTCAATGAGGGAAGCGAGGAGCTTGTGACTGGGAAAGTGTTGTGCAGCAGTGATTCTGAAGCCGATACATCAGTCCTAAGATGCAGGAGGCTGCGGAAATGCAAGTCTTTTTGCGACTGACACAATCCACACGGCAGAAGCAATGCACAGGTTCTGCTCAGGGATGCACCAGTCAGCAGAGGAGATTTGTCAGCTCTGCTCAGGGATGTGTCACTCAGCAGAGATGATTGGCTCCACTGGCAAGCATCTTAGGCCCACTTCCCAGGTCCCAGGTCCCAGGACTGGAGCGGCACCACTTGGCAGGGTAGACTCACAGATGTCAGAATTCGGGTGCAGGGATTGGAAGCCTGTGATGTCCCTCAGGCTTCAGACTAGGAGGCCAGCCAGCTATCCCTTGGAGATACTAGGTCCTAGGGTCAAGAGATGCCGGTCCAGTCCTTCTCACAGAGGGCAGTAGGCAGAAGATCAGCACAGCAAAGCAGGAGTCCAGCAGTCCTTCAGCAGCACAGCAGTCCTTCTTGGGAGACTAACCACAGGTACAGAAGTGTACTGAAGTGGTGGTGTCTGAGGTCCAGTACTTATATCCAGTGGTGCCTCTGAAATGGGGGAAACTTCAAAGACAGGTGCACAGACTCCCCATGTCACTTGTTTTCAGCCGAATGGGTTGTTCCTCTTTGCGTCTTATACATGGAAGTAACTAGACAGAGATGGGTCCTTCTCTTGGATAATATTGCCAGAATGTGTAGATTTTATTTTCTCCTAATAAGAAACAGTTCCATTAAACAAGAAAAGAATAAGCACCGGAGTCACACCCAGAATAATCAGCCATATTTTAAAAACGAAAGGTTTAGCTAAGTCTCCCATTCTTGACATTACTCATTTGGAATTAATTAAGTAATTCGAGTCACCAGTTTATATTGCAAATTTAGAGGTCGTTGGCAAGTGCAAAGTCTGTGGTTGACCTTAAGGTTAAATTAACTGTCTTTGTTGGTCACCACTTAGGGCCTGATTATGAGTCTGAATCGCAGTGGCACGGCTGTGCAGCCACTGCCGCAGCGGTGGTCCAACCGCCCTATTACAACTTGGACAATCAGACTGCCATTGCAACGCTGCAACCGCCAGGGATCATGGATCCTTGGTGGTGGCACACAAGTCTTGAGGCCGCAATATGCTTGACGTACCCCAGTACTAGCACAGCATGGACTGCACCAGCCCATGCCTTGCAGGAATTACCTTTGATGTTCCCATTGCAGTGCCTATTACATAGGAGCCGCCGTGGGAACGCCAAAGAACCACCCGCCAATGACTAAAATAGTAATAATCTGCCGGGCGGTTCACTCACAGGTTTGGCTATGCTGGACGCCGGCCTGGCTGTCCCTCTCCTGCACTGTAATCAGGCCCTTAGTCATGATGCCAAAATGACTCTGTTCTTGATTGTCTGTGGCTTGCACAGTAAGTGAAGTAATCCATTTTTGTGTATTTATATTTCCTCTCATATTAAGTTTATGATTCAAGAATTATTTATTACATTCCTTTGCATGGTAAACAAACGAAACTCGAACTGAAATGATCAATTCCACCTTCCCCTCTCTAACTCGCCTTCTCAAGTGATACTACACTGCCCATGTAAGAAATTCATAGGGCGTTTCTGTTTGTGCCATATCTAGGTAATAGGTAGTATGGACGTTCCCCCTGCCTGCCTTTCAATTATCCCCCAGGTGCCTCCATCCTTCATGTCACTCAGCGCAGTCCAGAGGCCACCATCTTGTCACCTCTCTCCCAGAGGCCCATTTACTTCTTGTCAATAAGCCTTTTTTCTGTCTCCAGTGTTCTCCCTAGTTTACAGGGCTGCTGGCACCAGGAATTGCCATAGAAGACCTATGGGCTGGCTGGAGAGAGATGAGTCACATCCTACCTCTCCATCATCTTTGCCACCATGTATGTGCAACCCTCCAAATTCAATACAAATGAGTGCTGTTCATTGTCTTTTTACAACAGACATTGTGCTGTGTTAAGTTTAGTTTTACCTTTTAGTCAAGTATTTACAGTTCATCTCCATATTCAGGGACTTCTTCTGAAAGATGATTACTTGCCACACTTGCTATGTCTGGGGAAATTACCCTCATGCACAGTTGTATCTTGTAGAGACTGATAATTCATTCATTGTGATCATCCTGAGTAGACCATGTTTTGAGGAGACATACTGATCCTTCTGACCATGTCGATTATATAAGTTAGCCTGGAAACCAACCTAGAGGATGCGCTGGCAAGAGGATACATAAGATATTTTACTGCTGAGCTGTGTCCACTGTGCCTTTTTCCTGTGCCAATAGATCAATGCCTCTTGATCTACCAGAAATCTTGTGTAGCCATACAAGCACGGCAGGAAAATCTTCTCTATTGTGATAATTGACATTAGCTGCACCTGAGTTACCAGTATCTGTGCTTGATGTAACTCATTCAATTTCAAAAAACCAAACCAGCACGGAGGATGTTTCGGGTGATGCTGCTGGTGTTGGTTTTGTAGCAAAACAAAGGTGTGGCTTGCAATGGTGAAGACAGTTCTTCAATTCTTCGTTGCCATTGAGGATGCACTCTTTCATCTCAGAGCTCAGGCACGTTCTTGACAAACATGTTCCTATAAATGAAGACAACCAGTGATGCCAAAAAGGAATGATGGTAGGAAGCATTTGTTTGCAACTTGGGATCCAGAATAGTTGCAAAGATGTACTCTTTGAAGATGTTTCTAGTGATGCTGCTGATATCGGTTTTGCTACATAAGGTTTGAGTTGTAAAGGTGATTGTTTTGCCAGTGGTGGGCCTGGCTCGTGCAATATGCAACTGAAGCCCCAGCATGCTCACCTGAGGTTAGTGAAGACAACACTTAGGTTCTACTTTGCCCTTAAATCTACAGTTTTTCATGCGAAAGTTCTGTCACTTTCTTCACAATCAAATTCATATAAATTGAGATATTCAGTACCAAAAAAAGCAATTAAATGAGACAGCCCATGTTTGTAATGTGGATACAGTATGGATGCACAGATATGCATGATCTCTCATTGCAGCCTGGTGTTTGTTGCCAGCCAAAGGAGTAAGCTGTTGGCTAAACCAGCTCCTCTTCATTAACATTGGTAAATATTTCCTCCACAATACGCAAACGGGTGTGCAGCAAGTGTAACAGTGGGATAGTTTGGTGTTAGACCTGGCATCATTGGCGTGAGTCTCCTTTCCATTTTGACAGATTGCCTCCTCTGTTTTGATATGTTTTTGCTGGATTTATACTTTGGGCACTGTGCCACTGCTAATCAGTGCCACAGTGCAAGTGCTCCCTATGTTAAATTTATGTAGTAATTGGTTATTCCATGATTGGGTTATTTGATGTATCTGTCAGCCCCTATTACAGTGCTCCATGTGTGCCCAGGGCTTGTAAATTAAATGCTGCTGGTGGGCTTGCAGCACTAGCTGTGCCACCCACAGGAGCAGCTTATAAAGTTTTTCTCAGGCCTGCCATTGCAAGGCCTGTGTGCAGTCTAGCACTGCCATGTTGACTTGGCCAAGTGCACCCACTTGCCATTTGCTAAACCTTCCTTTTGCTTCATACTAGACACCCCTATGGTAGGCCCAAGGGCAGTGTGCATTGTAAGTATAAGGTAGAACATGCTCGGATCTGTGTAGCATGTTCTAATAGTGAATTACAGCCATTTTCGTTTTTCACTATTTAAGGCTACCTATTCTCCACATGCCAGAATGGGGAGTTAGATTATTACATTCTTATAATCCTAACTGGCTCAGGGAACATGGTAGAAATTCGAATTTAGTATGCCTGAACTCAGAATAATAAAATACATCTTTTAGTAAAGAGGATTTTAATTTTCTGAGTTTGAAAATACCACTTTTACAAAGTAGGTATTTTCTTGCCTAACTATCCAGGCCTGCCTCTGCTGGGTTGTGTATTCCTTGTCTGGGTTTGTGAGTGACAGGGCTGGGGGATTCCAGGAGACAGGCTGAGGCAGCCCGGTGGTGAATAGAGAGATCTGCATTTAGATGGGAGGGAGCAGTTGCACCTGGGACCTGGGACCTGAATAGGGCTGGGCCTTCCCTCTACAACGCTGGTTCCACCTCCTGTGGCTTGTCTGATGTCGCTGCCCTGCACTGTGAAAGGAGAGGAGGAATCATGTCAAACGAGTACTCCAGAGCTGTATCTTCCCTTCCCTGTGCTGGCTCCACCTCCAGTGGGGCGGCGGATGTCTTTGCCCTGCACAGTGAAAGGAAGAAGAGAGTCATGTAAACAAAGTGCTCAGGGACTGGTTTGGACTAGGCAGAGGCTTCTCTGCCTTGAGACAACAAAGGATTTAGCGGTATAAATATTGGGACCCTGATCCCAAGAAATGAGATCACTTCTGGACAAGAAACCTTTCTGCCAAGGAGAAGAACCAAGGAAGCTGCAGGAGTTGTACTGCCCCTCTGCCAGTGTGCTGTTTGCTGTATTGGCCTGCAGTGGTTGCTTCATTGCCAAGGGAAAGGAGAAGGAACTTTTTAAGGGCTTCCATATACAGAATATTCTCCATGGGCTTGAACTGTGCTTGCCTCCTGCTGAAGTCTCAGGGACAAAAGACTTTACCTCCAGCTCCCCACAGAATTTCCTTGCTGGGAATTCTGACTACAGACACTTGCGTGCCGCTGGGAGCTGGAAGCGCGACGCATCAAGAAGAAGCGTGTCGCCACCGCATTGAAATCGTCACATCACTGGAGAAACGAGCTTTCGCCGCAACTCCCTGGAAGGGTCTGTTCATCGAAGCTGCCTGCTGTTGCATCATCGGAGAAGTGTGATGCCATCGTGAGAGTCGCCATCGCATCACCGGAGAAGCGTGTCGCAGGGCCTGTCGCAGCTCCAAAGTACAGAGTCGTCACAAGGCTGCTAGGGCGTCATCGCATCGCCGCATCAAGGGCCCCATCTTCTCGTTTCGCAACCGGATCATCGCATCGCATCAAGGCGCCATCTTGCGCACCGCAACAGGCCCGCAGGCCGAGAATCTACGCATCACCTCCGCACGACGCATTCCCTACTCTGAGAAAGCATTGAGGCACACGCATCATCTCCCACAGACCATGGAACCGACGCATCTCCCCTTTGGCAAGCCTTTTGTTTACTTTGCGTTTCACATCCAGGTACTTTGTTGAGAACTTTGTCGCATTTACCAACAACTTGAACTAAGCAACTTTAATAATCTTTAAAGTAATCCTAAGTGTAATATTGTGGATTTTTGTCGTTTGTGGTCTTGTGTTTAAGTCTATATAAAGAAAACTTATTTTTATAAAACCTGTGTTGTGTCCATCTGTAGTGTTATCACTGTATTACTGTGTATATTCACAAATACTTAACACACTGCCTCTGAGATAGGCCTGTCTGCTCGTGCCAAGCTATTAAGGGGGTGAACATGGGTTATTAAGGAGTGTAATCCCCTTATCCTGACTTAGAAGTAAGGGTCCCTATTTGCACAAAGGTGAATACCATTGCCAACTAGAGACCCCCAGATCTAACATTTAGCTTCACTGCTGACTTTCTGCATTGAAATTTCAGCATTTTGATCAAGCACTCCATTAGTCCCTATTTTTAAAATCCATGGACTTTTGGGAGTCTCAAAGATTTATCAAGCATGGATTTATAAAGCATGGCAAGTCACCTGTGAGTGTCTCAAGGCATGGGAGTTGCTAGCTGCATCATGCTGGTCTGTTCATTCGAACAACCAGATCTTGAGTCCTTTCATGAATTCCCAGAGCAATGAGGTGGTCCTGAGGTGCAGGGGAAGATCATTCCAAGCTATGGCTGTCAGGAGGCAGGTCCGGGGAGGGGGGGAGGAGAGGGTGGGGTGTCTGCGAGGAGGAGGGAGGTGGATTGTAAGTGTCTGGCCAGTTGGTGGAAGGTTATGCATTTGTTGATGTATACTGGTCCTTAGTTGTGCAGTGCTTAGTATGCATGGATCAACATCTTGAACTGGCATCTCTTCTAGATCAGGAGCCAGTGTAGCTACGTGAGGTGTGGTTGTTGTGGGTCCGTCTGGGGATGTTGAGGATGGGTTTTGCTGCTGAGTTTTGTATTGTCTGTAATCTCTTCAGGAGGCATGCAGTGTTTCCTTTGTAGAGTGTGTTTCCATAGTCCAGGCTGCTGGTGATGAGGGTCTGAGTGACGGCTCTTTTGGTCCTGACTGGCAGTCACCTGAGGATCTTGCGGAGCAAGCGTAGTTTGTGGAAGCAGGTGGATGAGACTACATTTACCTCTTTCTTCATAGATAGCTTGCTGTCCAAGATGATGCAGAGGTTGCGGGGGTAATAGGTCGAAGAGGATGAAGGCTGAGAGATGAGGGCAGGAGCATCTCCTCCCCTTTTGTAGCACATAAAAATGTATATATTACTACTGCTCAATGAGACATTGCATGATGTGCATATAGAAGGTGAAGTTCCAACAGGTTGAAACTCTGGTATGACTCTAGGTATTTTATAGTGACTTTACTAGATCACTGAATGATTCTAAAGTGCTTGCAGTTTAAATAAATGGCTCAAATGTACGTAAACCCGATAACATTGAGGTGTAAGTTGTGATCTTTTGTTTTTGTTCCTTTTTAAGTATGTGTTGCACACTTACATTGATGCAATAGACTAAAGAGGGCACTATGAAGTACCCTCCATTTTCCATGGCTTTGACAAGGTTATTGCCTTTATCAGTTGTAACAAAGCGAATTGTGAAGCACCCTATGTTGAAGCCATTCGTAGACTATGCTATTGAATTCTTCCAGGAAACTGGCAGCTGTTTGTCCCTTCTCTACATAGAACACTGCAACAAATGTTCCTGACAAATGACTTTAAAAGCATCATTACTAGGGTCACTGTTGAATAACCTTATCTTAAATAGGTCTGTCTCAGAACATTCTATTTGAGACATAGCACCTCAATACATGTCAGAAATCCTTTCCTTTCCACCAAAGAAAAAGGAGGCGGTCAGTTACCAATATGTTGGAGAAATTCCCATTGTATAAATAGGGCAGGTAATGAGTTTGGTTTAAAGTTGGATCTCTGTTGAACAAAGCAAAATAATACTTTCCCTTTTTTATATCAAGCTGACAAGTATGACGATCCTACCTCAAGAGAATTCTGTCAAGGGTTGTTGCTTGGATGCTTTGAATCCCTACCTCTTTGTGCCGAACAGAGGTTGATGCTAGTGCTGTGAGCACAATAAGAGCAGCATGGGTGCTTGTCCTGATGACTTCTACTTCTTCATAAAAACCACCTCTTTCTTTCTCTTGAGGTTGTTCTGTTTCGGTGACAGAAATCTTTTTAGATGCTGTTCGCTTAGGATTGATTGTTTTTATATTGACCAAATAGCCCTGGGCACCAAGATATTCACCTGGCCTGACAAAATGCTCTGGGCCTCATTTATGACCCTTGCGTCACTTTTACGCCGCTGGTGCGTCACTTTTAGTGACACACTCCAGCAATGCGTGACTTTTGCGCTTACAGATACGTCAGAAATACTGACGTATCTGTAACTCCTTGCGACATGATGCATCATACTGTAAATATGACGCATCATTGCTGTCGCAAGGAGGGCGCAATGAAAAGTGACGCATCGCTGTTTTCACGCAGCGATGCGTCACTTTTCATAAATAAGGCCCGATGTTTTTTGCTATCCTGTGCAGTCTGCAATGTCTTAGCCTAAGTGTACAGAAGACCCGGTGGCTTGGCCAAGATAGCGGTTGCAACGGTCGAGCCTTAGTGTGCTCTGCGGCCAACCCCCAATTCACCCCCCTGGACTCATGCTGATCCCCTATTGCCACCTGCACAACTGTGTGCGATCCCCTTCGCCTTGCATTGAGGCACTGTTTGAGGCCTGCCGAGGGGTGCAAGCCCTCTCTCTAGGCGAGAGAGCCGGGACCCACGAGGCAGAGAGCTGCAGCTACTGGGAGGGTTAGTAGAGCGGCCCTGCCGTCCCGCAGGGACCACGAGAGGCAAACGGAGCTGGAGCTGGAGTCTCCGTGGAGGCCATCCTCACAGCCTGGACACACTGATCCCCCTTGTGGCCTGCTAACCTGGTCTCGCTGCTTCACGGCCCTGCCGGCCTGTGAGGGAAGGAGCGGTGCATTACCCGGGGAAGAGGATGAGTGCTGAGATGCTGCGCGTGCCCCTCCTGGGTGATAGAAACACCTACTTGGACATGATGTGAGCAGCGGAGATGGTGGCACGTTGAGGATCGGGTCCCTCCCCTGCTGGAACACTGATGGTGCCTGCTCGCTGTAAGACAGTGTCTACTTGGGGGCCTTGACTGTGTGGGCCTTTGTGGTGTCCTTGGACTACCCTCGCTGATCGCCTCGTGCCCCAATGCATGTTTTTTTTTTTTTTTACCTGCGGTGCTCTGTGGGGTCTGCAGGATGCTGGTGCAGTGGGGGCATCTGAGGTGCCCCCCCCTTCAAGATACTGGAGGCCCTGCAGCATGGCAGATGGTCCCTTTGTGCTACGGACTGTTGAGGCCTGAGACGGAGGTAGTTGCAGCTGTACAGTGCTACATTCCATGCTGGGAAGAACACCTCCCTGGTTGGGCATGGAGGAGCTATAATTTTGCCATTGACTGTGACACCGAGGTGGTTGTAGGAAAGATCTGGTCTGCCCTGGCTCCTCCTGGACCCCCCCTTTAGTTCGGAGGCCTGGCTGCCCTTGATGCTGCTGAGGAAACTGAGAAAAAAAAGGGAAAAAATCAGAAGAAAAGAAAAAAAAGGAAAAAAATTCTGCGATTGAAAAGAGTAGGAGAAATAAGAAAAGAGGGTGAAGTAAGATTTTATCTTTACTTAAACGCTCCCCAGATTTTTCCAATTTATACAGTAATCGGGTCCCCCTGGTTTTAGCAAGTGCAAGCTCCATATTATATATTTCTTTAACAATACCCCACCATTCCAACGTTGATGGTGGGCACCGTACAATCCAAGCCCAAGCTATAGTTAGCCTAGCACAAGCCAGTAAAATTGTTATAAAATCTATCTGACTAGAGTCTCCAATCTGTCCACCCAGCAGTACATCTAATACTGTAAGTGATATAGGTCTTCCAAGCTTATGAGACATAGTTTTTGCAACTTTGTTAGTGACAGGCATTAAAAAAATTGTGTAGCAGGTCAGCTGGGAATAAATCGCATTTTCGACATCTAGTCCGATCACTAGTAGAGTTTTAAGTTCAGAAAAATTTTATTAATGCAAATAAGTTGAAAATAAACAAGAAAAGGTAATAAAACAAGTGAACAAAAACAAGTGAAATCAACATTAAAAGAATGAATAGAGGATTACAAAACAATATGCATGTATAACCGGCAATTAGTAAATTACACATCAATTAAATACACGAGGAACTTTGTAATGAAAGCATAAGATGTAATATTAAAAGAAAATATATCAACCTAAGGGAAGTCATGGAGGTTTAGCAACTTCTTGTTGTAAAGGGGTTTGAGACAAAGAACACCTAGCACTTATATCAAAGAATGACGTAACTGGATTCCATAAATCTTTCCGTCTTGGGGAACTAGTAGAGTTATCTAGTGACCATTTCGCTATCCGTTCACGATTGTGAAACAGTGAGCAGATAGTTCTATACGATTGTAATCTCAGATTAGAGGAGTGTACTGACTTACAATTACCGCTGAGTGCAGACGAGATAGTGTTAGCAGTAATAGTAAACCCCATTTTCTGACTCCACAATGGAGTCACCAGGATACTAACTCCATGCTCAAAGTTGGATCAGATTATGCAACAGCACTTTAACAACTGTGCAATAGAGTCTCCTTGTTAGAACTTGTGGTCTTCTCCTTTTTCACTTTACTGAGTATATAGGTTTTTATAGTGCATGTTATAGATGAATTGTTTTATAATTGAATGTTTTGTTTTTAAACGATGTGTATAAAATGTGTATAAAATGAATTTTTATGACATGATATATAAAAAAAACTCATTATTAAATTTATGATGTTATCTGTCTAACTTGGTGGCATATTGGTTTTCAGCTGGGGGCTCCGTTAAATACGCCTACCTTAGTGTGGTGCAGTGCAATCTTCTGGTGAATGATTGTGTCTAAGTATTTTATTCTGCAGACGGAAAATAATTTTCCTCTCCTGTAGAGGAGATCCAGAGACGGGGAAATCCTGATACCCAAACTCTTGCCCCAAACCTTTGTAGACTATACCCCCTCCTGGGTCTGGGAGATGTGGGTCAGTTTCAGCCACAATGCTGTACGTGCTAGTCTAAGCTGTAAGTGACCAATGGCCTATTAATAGGCCCAATTTACTGCTTAAATGCTACATCGCAGGTTGTGTGCTGGGGTCAGAGACAGAATGTATGGGTCGGCCACTTCCCACCCCTTAGCAGTGGAGTTGATGATTGAGACAAGGTGGTGATTGCTGAGTGTGGGAGTGATTGGAGTATGGTCTACTGTTTGATTGCAAGTTTGTGCAAGGTTGGTGTGTGAGAGGAGGCATGTGTTTTGACAACCAGATGTCAAGGGGTTCAATCGGGCGCGCAGCAGTGTGGCAGGTGCTGGGTATGCCCCCCACCCTGGTGCTTATTGACTTGTGTAATGGGCGATGAGGGGGGTGTTTGATGATATTAGGAAGACACAAGTTGTTCGTTAGTATTTACCCAGAGGGTGAGTTGGGATGTTTTATAGCGGGAGCGTTGAGAGAAGGAGATCCGGCACTATAGGGGATAACATGTGCCCAGGATGAAGACCCACTTATATTTGTGTCAGCGGCCTCAACTTGTATGTAAAGCACTATAGGGTACACTCATATTGGCACAGGCATGGCAAGCATATTGCGCTAGTACAAGAAACACACCTGACAGACGAGGAGACACAGAAGGCACAGGAAATGGAGGGGACAGCTTTCCTCAGCCATTTATTCCAACTATGCCAGTGGAGTTGTGATTTGCAGGGCACTGCGAGTTCCCTTTCATATCAGGGCTTTAAAGTGAATATCGAGGGGAAATATCTCCTGTTCCTGCTACATGGGGGTGGAGGTGTGTTTGTTAAATGTCTGCGCGTCAAACATCTTTGATGGAGCCTTCTACCTGGGGTTGGAGGGAGAGCTGCTTCATCATGTCGAGATCCCCCTACACTGGGCTGGGGACTTCAAAAGTGTGTTAGCTGGCCTGTTGGACCGACATCCATTATCCCCCACATGCATCAATCTAGGATTTTGCATTTCTTAAATAGCGAAAATTAAGGAATCGCTATTTAGGAAATGCAAAATCCTATGCATCAAGAATTCCTAAAAGTTTTTAGGATTCCTTAATTTTCGGAAATTGCGATTCCTTAATTGCGAATCACAATTAAGGAATGGCATTACATTGATTCCTATGGGCCTAGAGGCCCATAGGAATCAATGCCGTTTTGCATTTTTTTTTTTGCACTCGCAATTTGTTGATGCATTGCAAGGGTGCAGAGGGGGGTCCAAAGGACCCCCCCCTGCACCCCTGAAATGTATTTTCAAGTGCATGTTTCACACACACATGTCCTAAGGACATGTGTGTCTGTAACATGCATGTTTAAAAAATAAATTTTTTTGCTTTTTTTTTTAATTTTCGCAAATTAACACAAGGGTCAACCTCGTGTTAATTTGCACCTCCTATTTTAGAATTCGCATTTAAAAAAAAAATCATGCATTGCATTTAAGGAATCGCACACATGCGATTCCTTAAATGCAAACGCATTTTTTAGAAGTGCAAAAAATTCCTAAAAGTTTCATGCATAGCAAAAAGTGATTTTGGAATCGCAAACGGACGAATTTTCCGATTCGCACCGTTTGCGATTCCAAAAACCTTTGATGCATGTGGGGGATACACCAAACCACGTATGGCAGCCAGATTGCGCAGCGTGATGGAGTGACTACAATGGCCCACATGCATCATTGAGACATTTTGCACTTCTTAATTTGCGAAAAATAAGGAATCGCAAATTAAGAATTGCAAAATGCTATGCATCATTATTTTCGGTATTCATTTGTGATTCGGTAAAAATCGCAATTTTTACCGAATCCCAAATAAATACCGAATTCTTAAGTTAATTTTCGCAATTCCCATTGATTCCTATGGGCCAAAAGGCCCATAGGAGTCAATGGGAAGGCATTAGCAAATTGCGAGTGGCACTTTGAAAATTTCATGGGTGCAGGGGGGGGTCCAAAGGACCCCCCCATGCACCTCTGAAATGTATTTTTTGCATCATGTTTCACACACACATGTCCTAAGGACATGTGTGTGTGAAACATGAATGTTGAAAAAAAAACATTTTCAGCATTTTAAACACTTTTTCCAAATTTACCGAGTGGTTCAATCACTCGGTAAATTTGACACCCTAATTGCGATTTTGGCCCACATGCATCATTGAGACATTTTGCACTTCTTAATTTGCGAAAAATAAGGAATCGCAAATTAAGAATTGCAAAATGCTATGCATCATTATTTTCGGTATTCATTTGTGATTCGGTAAAAATCGCAATTTTTACCGAATCCCAAATAAATACCGAATTCTTAAGTTAATTTTCGCAATTCCCATTGATTCCTATGGGCCAAAAGGCCCATAGGAGTCAATGGGAAGGCATTAGCGAATTGCGAGTGGCACTTTGAAAATTTCATGGGTGCAGGGGGGGGTCCAAGGGACCCCCCCATGCACCTCTGAAATGTATTTTTCGCATCATGTTTCACACACACATGTCCTAAGGACATGTGTGTGTGAAACATGTATGTTGAAAAAAAAACATTTTCAGCATTTTAAACACTTTTTCCAAATTTACCGAGTGGTTCAATCACTCGGTAAATTTGACACCCTAATTGCGATTTTGCACTTTTAAAAGTAATGATGCATTGCTTTTAAGAAATCGCACATCTGCGACTTCTTAAAAGCAATCGCAATTTTAGAACTCGCAAAAATGTTACGAATTCTAAAATTGCTTCATGCATCCCAAAAAGCACTTTTGGAATCGCAAACGGACGATTTTAAGGAATCGCACCGTTTGCGACTCCAAAAATGCTTGATGCATGTGGGCCTTTGCACTTTTAAAAGTAATGATGCATTGCTTTTAAGAAATCGCACATCTGCGACTTCTTAAAAGCAATCGCAATTTTAGAACTCGCAAAAATGTTACGAATTCTAAAATTGCTTCATGCATCCCAAAAAGCACTTTTGGAATCGCAAACGGCCGATTTTAAGGAATCGCACCGTTTGCGACTCCAAAAATGCTTGATGCATGTGGGCCAATGTGTGGATATATGGCACGCCACTCATCGTGCTGTGCAGGAATACACCTACCACGCTCTCACCCAGGACACTCACAGCTGTCTAGATAGGTTCTCGGTAACGGAGGCTGGAGCGGGCGCGGTGCAGTCTGTCTGTAAACTGGGATGGATCCTCAGACCACGCGCCGCGGCTGCTCCACTGGGGTCCAAGTGAGGTGTGGCCGAGGGCCGCTCTGTGGCATCTCCACTCTGAGTCGCTGGAAGATGCGATCTTTCGCGAGGAGTTTCGGGAGGTGACTGCGAACTATTTTGGGACTAATTGGTTAACAACGACACTGAGAGGACTAGAATGGGCGACTCTGAAGGTGGTGAGACAGGGGAAATAAAAGTTCTGAGTTAGTGGTACATGACTACATCTCGAGGCGAAACAGACAGACGAGGAGAAAAACTAACAACCATCTAGAGGCAGACCCACGTAGGCAGAGGGGCCCAGGAGACTTTCCAGCAGACGCAGAGGCACATTAGGGAAATCCGGCACAGGCTGTCTGACCTGTCGAGATTATTGGCAGCATCTGCAAAGGGAGGGCAACAAATCCGGAAGAATGCTGGCATGGTTGATCAAATGAGAGCGCCCACCCCTATCAATTCTTTTGCTGCAACTCGATGATGGCGCAATGATCAGCACACAGGTGCACATTAACATGCTCCTAAGCAATCATCTGGTGATGGTCTGCAGAAACGAAGGTCAAGGCAATCCGGCAGATCCTTCCATGTTCTTGGAAACCCTGGACCTTCACCACCCTGCAGTGGCCCAGAGACAAGGGTTGGAAGATGAGCTCCAGCTAGAGGAGCTAAGGGAGGCGGGTAAGGCCATGGCTTGATGTAAAGCCTAAGGGGACTCCTGGGAAAATAGTATAAAACCTTTGATGACCTTTTAACACCCCACCTATTGGAAACCATTCAGGAATCCAGACGGAGTGGCACATTACCCTCATCTATGAGGGAGGCCCAAGGGACTCGGGTTCAGATAGGCCCCTCCCTATGCTGGGTGTTGACACTAAGATCCTGGCCATTGACTTGGCGACAAGGCTAAGCAGAGTAGTGTCTCATCTGGTGCATGACGATCAATGTGCGTTTATGCCAAGTGGAGGGACACAGATGAACCTGTGTAGACTGTGCATGGACTACACTCAATGGCTGGCTTTGATACTTCAGCTGCCACGGTTGCATTGGATATTGGAAAGGCCTTGGATATCCTCGGATGGGAGAACCTCTGGTAAGTGTTGAGATGGCTGGAGATAGAACCGGGATTCCTGTTGTGGGTGAAATTGTCATACAGGCACCCAGTGGCACAGGTTAGGAATGGAACTGTGGTTTCTGAACAGTTCCCTAGTGAACGCGGCACGAGGGAGGGATGGCTGCTATCACCGCTCCTCTTTGCCATGGCATTTTAATTGCGTCGTAACATGGCCCGCTGGGGCATAATAGTGAGGGGATGTACACAAGTCATCTCTCTGTATGCCAATGATGCACTCCCTTGTGTTACCCACCCGGTGAGCTTGGTGCAGGCACTGTTTGACATTATAGCTGAATTCGTACTGATATTCGTATTGCGAGTCAATCATCGGAAATCGGTGTTGTTCCCCCTGATGATACTGGGACGTGCACCTCAGGAGTCCCTACCTGAGGTGAGGCTCCACAGGGAATGCGATCATTTCCGCTATCTGGGCATACAGGGGGCTCACTGCCCAGAGACAAACTATCGATTGAATATGGGAAGGGTGCTTGTCAACCTCGAGGCGTCCATCAACTTTTGGAATTGACTACCTTTGTCTGTGATGGCCGAGTGGTCCTGAGTACTACTTCTGCTGCGCTGGCCCTATGTGTTGCAAAACGCAGTCCGCAGAATACTTAAGGCCACCTTTACTAAACTAAATAGCCTGCAGGTGTTCCTAGTTTGGTCTGGTAAAAGAAGCAGAGTGGAACTGGGGATCCTGAAATTAGACAACGAGCTTGGAGGCCTTGGTGTTCCAGATCTCCAAATGTAGTACTTTGCCGGACTGCTGCAGTACATGGCACAGTCGTGCACAGACGGCATAAATGAGGAGAATGCATTGCTGGCAAAAGAGGGGGCAGACTCAGACCTTCCCAGATACTCAGTGCGTGGATCTAGAATCCAGGATGGTTGACCATTCATTGTTTGGCAAGTGGCAGAGGTTTGGAATCAAACAGTCAGATTGGTGCTGTGAGGAGCTCATACGCTAGGCAGCTGCCCCTCACGTTGCCGCTGTGCATTCAACAGATCTAATCATTGATGGGTCTGATCAATGGTACAGAGGAGGCTGTACTACCGCTGGTGATTTGTATCTCAATGGTGCCTTCCTCAAGTTTCCCGCTAGGACCTAGACAATTCCTGCATCACACTAAGATCTCCTACACAGCGGGTGAGGTCTGGTTTGGCGTCCCTGCGGAGTCAGAGGAATCTCGAACACTCCAGCTGCTGCTGAGCCCAGGCTCCTCAATGGATTTGATTTCCTGTTTGTATCAGGCCATGAAAGCTGACCGGTGGACAGACATGTCAGGAGTCCGTGACATGTGGATAGGTGATTTATTTGAACCACTCATCTAGGGAGAGTGGAGACAGGCCTGGACACAGATCAAGGAGGGGGCCAGTTACGCATGCTTCAAATATACCATTCCACTACCTACACCGCATATACCTAATGCTGCAGCGGCTACATAAATTTGATGCGACGTGGCCAGCGGCGTGTGCCAGGTGGGGGGTGGTGTCGTCGGCGTCCCTACATTTGACTTGGGAGTAGAACAGGCTGCAGAGGATCTGGGGCAAAATATTGTGGGTGCTCCAGAGGGTCACACAGGTCCGATTGAACGCATCGATCAAACACTGCCTACTCCCGACTACCAAGATGAACCATAGATTTAAGTATAATGAAGATCCAAACCAGAGAGTAGAGCTTCCTTATGTTGTCAAAAGCTAGAAGAACTTGTGCAACAAGACAGGCTTTGCTTTTGCACATGGTGGGCTGGAACTAAAGTTGGGATTGTTAGTGCTACCTTTTGGGATTTTGAGACAATAGAAGCAGGTGGTGGTGGTGCAGGTGTAGGCTAAATATAGGTGATTTGCAATTCCTTGGTGGCACACTGGGCATGAACACTGGCTGTTTCATCTTCCTCACTTCCAACTATGCTGTCTAGAACCTTCTTTTTGCCTTATTGCCAATGGTGGGGCTTATCTCGTGGGTCCACTTCACGTCACATTTATTTTAAGATGGGTTCCATCTTTTCCTCATAGGACATGGTGAATAGAATGGGCATATTTACAAGCCCCTATCCCTGCCAGAACGTCACTTTTTTGACATTGTGGTGGCGAAACGGGCTTCGCCTTTTTTCACAAGGCAGTGTTAAGCCATTTAACATGGCTTTACGCTGCCTTGTAAGTAAGGCACCCTTTCACTCTATTCTTAGCATGAAAGGCGTGGGCAATGAGTGCTGAAGGTGGACGTTCCGCCGCAAAACCCATTGATTTTGATGCTGCCCCATATTTACAAGAGTGGCGTAAATATGGGGCAGCGCCATAATTAAGACCAGGGAATACCTGGTCTTAACAGGGTGCAACGAGGAGAAATGTCAGTTTTTGCAGATTTTTTGTGTACTGCATTGTGCAAAACGCCATGAATAATTGTTTATGCACAGGAAGGTGCAGGTGTCCCTTCCTGCACATAAACAATCATTTAAAAAATGACGAGTTGCAACTTCTATGTGTGCTGCATAAGGCAGAGCACAAGGAAGTTACAAATCGCCATTTAAGGTTGTTTATGTTCAGGAAATGAGTGGACATTATCCTGCACATAAGCAATCCTTCCCCACAACACAGGCACCCTTCCACTATGGCACAAAGCTGCCTGCGTTGGCGATACAAAGCCAAATTTAGCGCCAGCGCAGGGGGAAATGCAGGGCTGCACCTTATTGTTGTAAATATGGTGCAGCCCTGCGTTTCAGAAGTAGCGGAGCATGGCATTAAGCCAAGATGGCTAACGCCGCGCTCCGTCACTTCTTTGTAAATATGGGATGTGTCTGATGTAAGAGATAACACAAGATCCTGCTGTGTTGCAAGTCCAAGTCCAACTTTTTGCTCTGAACCAACCTCAGGAAATCAGGTGTAGTACACTCTTGTTTGTGTTGAGTTTGCTGGGAAGATTAAGCTACTGATACAATGCTATTTCATGCTCACTGGTCTTAGCCATGACTCCAGTCACTTCAGCACTGAAAGATATATGCTTTGGTTTTGGTGGTGGGGGGGGGTCTTACTGTTGTTGATCTAGGGGTGATAAGATGGTGCCACAGGTACACCATTTTGTGCACTTCGGTGGAAAAAGAAAGATGGTTTCACTGCAGTGCTGTTACTAGTAGTGGTGGCAAACTTCACTGCAACAGCCACTTTATTGTCATGGGCCTCTTTCTTGAGTACCATCTTTCTGACTTCTAGCTGGTTAGCAACTTAACCGAGAGGTGTCTAGACTCCAATATCAGGTCTCTTTGTCTTGTTTCCATCTCAATCTCGTCCACCTGCAGGCACTAAAAACACTAGAAAGAAGACAGTCATACTTGCTCATTCATGTGAAAGGAATAGAAGTCATAATCATAACATTTAATAATACCCGTGTATAAACTCATCATAAGACCGAGCACTAATTAGACAACAAATAAAAAGCTATTATCAAGAACTTTTAAAAGATAATGTAAAACAAAATGGCAAAGAATATCTGCTGTCCCTCCTAGGCACATTGGACACCTATGACAGCCAGGAGGAGGCTGGCAAAAATTACTGATATAAATTTCAGATAACAACCATGCCCCTTTGGGCCCAATCAATATTGTATACAATGCTGCAAAAATATAAAAGATGGGAAGTAATATCTGGGGTCTTTCCAGGACCCATTGGATCCCTCTGAGAGCCAGCAGGACTCTGGCAAAATACAATAAATGTAATTAAAAATATATACCATGGTATAGCGGCCCCAATAAAAATGGCAGACAGACATTGACAGAAATAATGTTAAAACGTAGGATATAGGATCTGCTGTCCCCTCAAGCAATATATATAAAACATTTGCTAAAATAAACGTGGGTTCCTAAAGGGCATAACATGCAATGACCCTGGTAGAAAGCTTTTAAAAGTGCCACAATATGGTTAATAATCAACCATCAGACACACACAGGTTTAACAAAAGTGTGGACAAATACATAGCTTGGCAAGAAAGAATTGTTGAAATACAAATAGGGCAACCCAAACTGGGTGAAGAACTTTAAACACAAAAAGCTTCTAAAGGAATAATTTAGAGAGAGTACAAAAGACTGCAGTAGGTTGGTATTACATAAATCCAACCATTTGAAAATAATGTATCATATGGGGTAATGCATACCTAACCTTACGAAGATGTTAAATTTGTCAGATAAAAAAAATCTGGAAATGTATTCAAATATAAGTTGTTTTTTTTTCAATACTAAATCTGTAACAAGAGTAATGTAAGTGAGCACAAGGTCAAATCAATAGCACCCACTGAGGAATGCCACACAGCAATAATACTCTGAGTCCATACATACAGAAGTGGCATAAAACAGTGTAGTTCTATTTGCCAAGTAAAAGCGTCCAAAACGCCTCTTATTTCAAATTAAAAATGCAGTTAAAGAGGTTCCAAAAGCAATACGGAATAGCCGCTGATGTTTTGGTCTTGAGTCATCAGTACGTACAACCCTCTACAGGACAATGAGTCATAAAATAAACATGGTCTCCCCCCTAGCCTATTGTAGAAGAAAAAAATTGAAAAAATGCAAATGTGAACAAAAGAGACGTTTGCCAGAAAGTGATGTGTATCAATGTGATACAAAACTAATAGTCACCTAAATTGTAAGTATTTAAAATGCAAAGTGTTAGAAATGGGGCCTCTAGTTGGCAAAGGTAGGTACCTTTGTCCAAGTAGGGACCCTTCTTCCTAGACAGGGTAAGGGGGATACACTTCTAAAATAACCCCTGCTCACCCCCTTGGTAGCTTAGCATGAGGAGACAGGCTTATCTCAGAGGCAGTGTGCAAAGCATTTGTGAACAGATACAGTAATCCAGTGAAAACACTACAAATGGACACCACACCAGTGTAGCAAAAATAGGTAATCTTTAAACCAAACAAGACGCAAATGACAAAAAACCACAGTACAGTAATAAAGGTATGACTTTCAAATGGTAGAAATAGTTCAGTTCAAAGATAATTGCAGATGCAACACTTTTCACAGAAAGTACCTTGAATGTGTCGCGCACACAAACAAAAAAAGTCACTGGGAAGATGATGCGTCGGTTCCTTACACTCAGGGAAGGTGATGCATGAGTTCCTTGCTCCAGTGAGGTGATGTGTCGGTTCCTTACTGCTGCACAGGGGAGGTGATGCATCGGTTCCTTACCGGAGAGGAGGTGATGCGTCGGTTTCTTACTGTGTGGGGAGGTGATGCATCGGTTTCTTATTGCGTCCCCCAACAATGCAACAGACCTGGTGCCTCGATGCGATGATCTGGGACGATGTGTGGGTTTTTGCAGCTGCACAGCAGGGCTTGTGTCTGAATTGGTGCAGTGATCTCGGACTTCGGAGACCTGTGCACTAGATACGGCAGGCGGCAATTTCTCAAGCCGCAGGCAGGCGCTGCATCGGTTTATTCGGCAATGCGTTGGAAACATGTACTGTTGCTTCGTGCTTCTCATCGTTGCATTGCTTTTCCAGCTCCCAACAGCCAGAACAACCTCCAGAGGCCCAAACAGCTACAGGCACCTCTTGACAGGTCACAACTCCCAGCAAGAAAGTTCAGGGGAGGTGGAAGTGAAGTCTTTGTGTGCCTGAGACTTCAGAACAGGAAGCAAGCTCAATTTCAAGCCCCTGGAGATCTTACTCAAGAGCAGGGGACACAGCAAACAGCAAAGTCCTTCTCCTTTCCTTGGCAGAAAGTAGCCACTGCATGCCAACCCCAGACTGCAAACAGCACTGGGGCAGTATTCCTCCTCAGTTTCTCCAGCTCTTCTCCTAGGCAAAGGTTCCTTTTGATTACCAGAAGTGATCTAAAAGTCTGGGGTCTGGGCCCCTCTTTTTATAACACAAAATATTTTGTTCTCTGTGGCAGAGAAGCTCTTTGCCCAGCCAACATCAATTCTGTCCTCTCTGGAAGCAGGAGGTGGAGAAAACATTGTACTTGGCAGTCCAGGCCCATTCAGATGTCAAAGAAATCACTTACCCCTACCCTGAATGCTGCCCTAGGTCTATTCAGCCCAGCCCTGACTCACCCATGAAAGGCAGGACACACCTCAAACCCCAGTGATTGTATGAAAAGAATGCACATCCCCAGCCCCTGTCACTCAAAAGCCAGACAGTCAATACACAACCTAAAAGAGGCATCTTGGATGGTTAGGCAAGTAATTACCTACTTTCTAAAAGTGGTATTTTCAAACACAGAATGTACAAATCACCCTCACAAAAAGATGTATCTTAACATTCTGAGTTCAGGCATATCAAACTTGATTTTCCCATCTTGTACGCATGGCCAGTAATGCTCATAAGATGTGATGAGCAAACTCCCCATTCTATCCTATGGGGACAAATAGCCTTACAATAGTGAAAAACGAAATTGGCAGTATTTTACTATCAGGACATGCCACACACATCAGGGCATGTCCTACCTTTCACATACACTGTACCCTGCCCACAGGGGTACCTTGGGCCTACGTTAGGGACGACTAACATGCAAGAAAAGGAAAGGTTAGGGCCTGGCAAGTGAGTGCATGGGCCAAGTCGACATGGCAGTACCAGACTGCACACAGACTCTGCAATGGCAGGCCTGAGTTACATTTACAGGCTATTTGTGTGGGTGGCGCAATCAGCACTGCAGGTCCACTAGCAGCATTTTATGTACAGGCCCTAGTGACAGCAAGTGCACTGTACTAAGGACTGACTAGTGAATCAACTATGCCAATCATGGAATAACCAATCCATAACAACAATTGATAAAAGGAAGCACTTGAACGTTGGCACTGAACAGCAGTGGCAAAGTGCCCAAAGCATTTAGACCAGCAAAACGAAGTCCAACACACAGCAAAAACAAAGGAGACAAAGGCAAAAACACAAAGGAAACCCAAGCCAATGATGCAGGTCTAACACAAAGAAGGGTCTCTCAAGGTGTAGCAAAAACAAGTGGATACCTCATCTAGAGTTTTTAAACACAAGTCCAACAGAGGCAAACGTGAATTGCTTCAGTCCACTGCTAAAACATCAACAGACATAAGACAAATTTATAGTTAATGCTCGACAAAGTGTCAACAAAAGAAAAGTCAAGGGTCAGCAATGCTGACCAATAGTAGAGGGATAAATGCATTGATGAAATAGAAACAATACAGGGCTGCCAGTTAGAATGAACCAGGTCTTGCTTAACCTAAAGGCAATTGGAAAAATACACTATATGTGTGAATGAACAAAAAGGAAAGGTCATTTTGTGAGAATGAAAAACAGAGAGGAAAAATCTAGAGCAAGGAATAATCCAGCATACCAATGCAGAGATTAAGGCACTGTTGTATCTTGTGTTCTGCAATACATCCTTACCCAGTGTTCTGTACCTTGCTGCTCAGCCAGGGTGAGTGTGAGATCACGAAATGTTGGTGTCTGCCTGGTTGAGTGAGGTCTGTTGGTGAGAGTGAGCTGAGCAGCGGGTAGGCTGCTCCTGGTGAGGCATACTTTCCATCTTACCAATTACTTGGAACCAACTCTAACTGTGTCTTAATAGACTTTTCTCATGACCTACTCTACTTCCTACTGGATTATCTACATGCAAGAATGTTACTTGCATTACAACAGCACCCATTTCTAACTGCCAAAACTGATCATAGGCAGTAAGACACACAGAGATATGTTTGCGGATCATAAAGCGCCAGGAGAAACCTCTGCTCCATCTTGGAATAGCACACAATCATTAGGTAAAGTGGAAAACAAAATTAAACAAAAAGAGCGCACTATGAGGGAGAATTTATCCAATGAAATCAAGAGTCGTCCAGTCTAGGTGGTGAGGGGATAGAAGCACCAGCCAGCCCCTGCAGAAAATAGTGAGGGATGGATATGCTGAGAGAGAAACACATGCAAAAAGAACAATTGATGGACAGAATGACGAACGATGTCATACATTCACCCCAGTACAGAGATCGGGCCTAAATTCATTTTTGCTCCCCATGCCGTTCCAGTTTGAACCCAGCCACATGCACATCAGTCTTGAACCTGCACCCAACTGGAACAGTCCAGCCCGAACTGCCAGGCCAGGTCCTCCTTGGACTGAAAACAAGCATTCTGGCACTGGTTTTGGGGTTTCACCCCTCATCAGCCAGGATAGCTTGACTCCAGTGGCATGGAGAGCAAGCGACCCATGTCTGGCCATACCCGTCCCACTCGGGGTGACAAATGCAAAAAGAACAATTGATGGACAGAATGCAGATCAAGGTCATACATTAACCCCAGTATAGAGATCTGGGAATATATCCATCGTTAGAATGAACAAGGCTGTGCTTTACCTACAAGCAATCGGAAAAATACACTATATGTGTGAATGAACAAAAAGAAAAGGACATTCAGTGAGAATGAAAAGCTGAGAGGACCAATCTAGAGCCAGGAATAATCCAGCATACCAATACGGAGACTAAGACACTGTGTATCTTGTATTCTGCAATACATTCTTACCTAGTGCTCTGTACCTTGCTGCTCAGCCAGGGTGAGTGTGATGTCATGAAATGTTGGTGTCTGCCTGGTTGAGTGAGGTCAGTTGGTGAGAGTGAGCTGAGCAGCAGGGAGGCTGCTCCTGCTGGGGTGTACTTTCCATCTTACCAATTACTTGGAACCAACTGTAACTGTGGCTTAATAAACATTTCTCATAACCTACTCTACTGCCTACTGGATTATCTACATGCAAGGATATTACTTCCATTACAACAGGCACCCATTTCTAACTGCCATAACTGATCATAGACTGTAAGACACACAGAGATACGTTTGCCGGTCATAAAGCGCCTGGAGAAACCTCTGTGCCATTTTGGAATAGCACACAACCATTAGAAAAAGTGGAATACATTTGCAAACAATATTTTAAAAAATTTAACAAAAAGAGTGCACTGTGAGGGAGAATTAATCCAATGAAACCAAGAGTTGTCCAGTCTAGGTGGTGAGGGGACAGAAGCACCAGTCAGCCCCTGCAGGAAATAGTGAGCGATGGAAATGCTAAGAGAGGCACATATGTCACAGAGTTTGCAAGGTGAACCTCAGGGCCATTTTGGAAGGAGTGAAATCATTCTGACAACACTAAATGCAAAAGAAGGAGATGTACAAACCAGGAAGATACCCATAAGGACTTCCTTAACAAGTCAATGAGAATGAAGGTATAGCAGTAATAAAGAATATTACACAATAAAAACAGCACAGGTCTCAGCCAGTGTCAGCCTTGCCAGGCAGTCTAGGATGTGGAATGGAATCCTAGAAAGGTGTCACCTGAGCATTAAGTGGGACTGACTCAAAGAATGCATGCTGCAGAGTGAATAAAATAGGAAGAAGGTGAGCAGGTAGTGTGAAAAAAAAGAAAGAGCCTAAAATGGACTCAACGTTCATGCTAAAGCAATAAAAGGTGCTCAACAAATTGGTGATAGAGAGGATGGATCAATATTTGAGGATGAATTTTGAGTACCATTCTGCAGCCACGTTGAGGCCCTTTTTATAGGTATTTGCTTGCCAAATTCATTTGTGTCCCCTTTTGAGTGTTAACAGGGATTTGTCAATATTAAAATTCTCTGTGTACAGCAGGTGCCAATCTTTAACTACAGTATTTGTGACATTGTTGGACTTCATACCGAAAGAGGTAACACATATACATTGATCCTTCACGTTTTCCTTCACAAGTGAACAAAACTTAATAAAGAATCATAATTGTTGTACTAAGCCCTCCTGAGATATATTTGGACTATTCACTAGGGATAACCTCTGGCTAATAACCTAGCGCCAGATGTACGACCTGCCAAATAGCGCCTCGCAAATTGCGTCGCATTGTGAGACGCTATTTGGCATGTACAACAGTGTGTTTAACACTGTTTACGATTCCCAATGGGGTCTCTAATTGCGAGGCTCATGAATATTAATGAGCCTCTCGCAATTTGCGAGCCCATTGGGAATGACAGGCCCTCCCAGGGATGGTGGCCTAATCTACTGCCTTCTGGATAATCTACATACAAGAATGGTAGTTGCATTACACCAACACCCATTTCTAACTGCCAAAACTGATCATAGGCAGTAAGACACACCGAGATATGTTTGCGGATCATAGACAGTAAGACACACAGAGATATGTTTGCGGATCATAAAGCGCCGGGAGAAACCTCTGCTCCATCTGGGACTGCTTTTAAATAAAGCAGCTTCTATTTTTTTTAAAGCAGCCCTTTTTCCTTACAGGAAAACGGGATGCATTTTTTCTTTTAAATGAAACGTTTTCGTTTCATATTTTAAGAGCAGGCAGTGGTCCCTGGGACCACTGCCCGCCCTGAAAAAATAATATTGCATGCATTTGCAAGGTGAAGGGTCCCCTGGGGACCCCTTCCCATTTGCGAATGCATTACCACCTACTTGAAGTAGGTGGTAACTTGCAAGTTTTTAGCAACCTCAATTGCGGTCGCAAAACATTGGTACATAGCTTTGCAGTCGCTATTAGGAAGGGAACGTGCCTTCCTAGTAGCTAGTCGCAAAACAGTGTTTTGCGAGTCGCAATTCATTTGCAAGTCGCAAAATACTGTTTGTACATGGGCCCATGCTTTTTAGCGTGCGCAAACGGTTCTAAGACCCGTTTGTGCACGCTAAAATGCATCGTACATCGGGCCCTTCGAGGCTAACATTTTTGCTTCTACTCAGTCTTTTTGGTGCAATTACATCTGATTTGTAAAAACTGCCCAAAGGGCAAGTTATTTCTGAGGTTGCGTTGGTTACTATATTTTAGTTTTTTGCCCTCAAAGTTTTACTGTACAGGTAAAAATAGAGGACACCTGAGTCTTCTTTAGTGTGTAGATATAGAAATTTGATCTGCAGTGATTATTTATACAGTTGTTATTTCACATTTATAAAGAAACACCGTACATCATCTCTTCCACCTAACCTGCTTAGCACCATCAAAATAAGGTGGGAGTAAGTATTTTATTTGAGCTGGTGGTTGCAAGTGGGGCCCACCAGCACTCCTTTTTGGGAATCAGCACATATTGTTCCTCAACAGACTTTGATCCAGAGCAAAAGAGAGGAAACACAAATGGGGAAGGAAGGAGGAAGTGAAAACAGAAAACAATGACAAGAAGAGAAGAGAAAGCAGGCATGAAAAAGAACTTGTGAGAGTGAGATAAAAAGGCAGGGAGTGCCTGGTGGTGGTTAAAAAAGCTATGAAGTTTAATCAATACTGTGAAACCGTGCTATTTGGCACATCGTCCTGTGAGAGAACCTGCCCGGGGCTTGGGAGCAAAGTGTTCAGCCCTGGCACTTATTATTTTACAAATTAGGTACCGGATAGGGCACAAAGAAGTAAAACGATTCCTATTCCAAACAATGACCAAAGAACAAAATCAAAGTCTAGCAGTCACCTACTTTACTCGCAGTGTTGGAGCAATTTCCAGGTTGTGGGTGTAGAAGTTAAAATTTTAAATCAGTGTTAGATCAATTTCTAGGTTGTGGGTGTAGAAGTCACAATTTAAAATGAAAAATTGTAAACTACCAATCAACCCCAAATTGTAAACTACCAATCAACCCCAGTTCAACTCTTCTGTGCTGAATTGTCTTTAGTACCTTTTTTTATCTATCATTGGTTGGCTGACCTCATGGCGCAAGTTCCAAGAAGAAATACATGGGGGACAAGTTTACGTAGGCAATGCTCAACTGAAAGAAGTGACCCGCTTAGGGTCACCCGGGTCACTCATGACCACCGCTCAGCCTTCCATACCAAATGAAGAGTAGGTCAGACATTAGAGAATACAAAACAATATATGTTTATTCAGATACACTTGAACGGAGCCCGGTCTGCCCAATCTCTTAGGAGTGCTGAGGAGTGACTGACATCAGCAAACATGGAGATACATTATGTACAATGCAGCACCAATAAAGGCACTCCCATAATGGAATTTTCCAGGCAGATGCAGCTAAAGAAAAAAAGAAGTGCAATAGGATAGGTTTTGACTCTGCGGCCGGGCACGGTTTGCAGCCATTGTTCCGCATTTTTTATACCGCGGACTTTCAGTGCGCATACAATTATCCCGCAAGGTCATTGACCTCGCATACCATTATCCCGAATTTTTTCAAAACGCATGTGCATTTATCCCGCATGCCTTTACAACTAATTACGTTTTAAAGGCATGTATGGTAAATGCATTTGCGTTGTGAAAACCACGGTGACGAGAGAGGTAAGTGGGTTTGGGTTAATTTTTTCGTTGTGCTGGGTTAGTGACTGTGTAGGGTAGTGTTGTGTTAGTGTAGTGTATAGGGTTTAGGGTAGTGTTGTAGTGTTTGTGTAGTGTAGGGTCATGCTGGGGGTAGTGTTTTAGGGTTTAGGGTAGTGTTGCAGTGTTTGCGTAGTGTAGAGTCATGCTGGGGGTAGTGTTTTAGGGTTTAGGGTAGTGTTGTAGTGTTTGCGTAGTGTAGGGTCATTCTGGGGGCAGTGTTTTAGGGTTTAGGGTAGTGTTGTAGTGTTTGCGTAGTGTAGGGTCATGCTGGGGGTAGTGTTTTAGGGTTTAGGGTAGTGTTGTAGTGTTTGCGTAGTGTAGGGTCATGCTGGGGGTAGTGTTTTAGGGTTTAGGGTAGTGTTGTAGTGTTTGCGTAGTGTAGGGTCATTCTGGTGGTAGTGTTTTAGGGTTTAGGGTAGTGTTGTAATGTTTGCGTAGTGTAGGGTCATGCTGGGGGTAGTGTTTTAGGGTTTAGGGTAGTGTTGTAGTGTTTGCGTAGTGTGGGGTCATGCTGGGGGTAGTGTTTTAGGGTTTAGGGTAGTGTTGTAGTGTTTGCGTAGTGTAGGGTCATGCTGGGGGTAGTGTTTTAGGGTTTAGGGTAGTGTTGTAGTGTTTGCGTAGTGTGGGGTCATGCTGGGGGTAGTGTTTTAGGGTTTAGGGTAGTGTTGTAGTGTTTGCGTAGTGTAGGGTCATGCTGGGGGTAGTGTTTTAGGGTTTAGGGTAGTGTTGTAGGGTTTGCGTAGTGTAGGGTCATGCTGGGGGTAGTGTTTTAGGGTTTTGGGTAGTGTTGTAGTGTTTGCGTAGTGTAGGGTCATGCTGGGGGGTAGTGTTTTAGGGTGTTGGGTAGTGTTGTAGTGTTTGCGTAGTGTAGGGTCATGCTGGGGGTAGTGTTTTAGGGTTTAGGGTAGTGTTGTAGTGTTTGCGTAGTGTAGGGTCATGCTGGGGGTAGTGTTTTAGGGTTTAGGGTAGTGTTGTAGGGTTTGCGTAGTGTAGGGTCATGCTGGGGTGTAGTGTTTTAGAGTTTAGGGTAGTGTTGTAGTGTTTGCGTAGTGTAGGGTCATGCTGGGGTGTAGTGTTTTAGGGTTTAGGGTAGTGTTGTAGTGTTTGCGTAGTGTAGGGTCATGCTGGGGTGTAGTGGTTTAGGGTTTAGGGTAGTGTTGTAGTGTTTGCGTAGTGTGGGGTCATGCTGGGGGTAGTGTTTTAGGGTTTAGGGTAGTGTTGTAGTGTTTGCGTAGTGTAGGGTCATGCTGGGGGTAGTGTTTTAGGGTTTAGGGTAGTGTTGTAGGGTTTGCGTAGTGTAGGGTCATGCTGGGGTGTAGTGGTTTAGGGTTTAGGGTAGTGTTGTAGTGTTTGTGTAGTGTAGGGTCATGCTGGGGTTTAGTGGTTTAGGGTTTGGGTAGTGTTGTAGTGTAGGGTCATGCTGGGGGTAGTGTTTTAGGGTTTAGGGTAGTGTTGTAGTGTTTGTGTAGTGTAGGGTCATGCTGGGGTGTAGTGGTTTAGGGTTTAGGGTAGTGTTGTAGTGTTTGTGTAGTGTAGGGTCATGCTGGGGTTTAGTGGTTTAGGGTTTGGGTAGTGTTGTAGTGTAGGGTCATGCTGGGGGTAGTGTTTTAGGGTTTAGGGGGTGTAGTGGTTTAGTGTAGTATTGTAGTGTTTGTGTAGGGTCATGCTGGGGGTAGTGTATTAAGGTACTGTTGTAGTGTTTGTGTAGGGAAGTAAAGTGCTTTATGGTAGTGTTGGGGGTCGTGCTGGGTAGTGTAAATGTAGAAAATGTAGAAAAAGGACTATGTGTTAAGGGTGGGTGGTGCAGTGGTACTACATTAGAGTGTAGGGTAGTGTAGGGTAGGGTAGTGTACTTTTACTTAACTTTACAACTTTTACAACAAGTATACCTTTAACATGCATGCCTTTATGTTGTAAAGGCATGTGCGCTAAAGGCATATTCGTTCTAAAAGTTTTCGTTCTTTTAATTTGCGGGATAATAGTACATGCTGGATTATTTTTGCGGACTGATGGTATGCGGGCTGTTTGTCTACGGGATAACGTCATATATTCGCCGGGCACACACTATCTCTTAACCAAGGTCACTCTGTCCGTGCCCGCCACTAGGCTGGTGGAAGAAGGCCTCTATCTGGTGAGAAAGGTATACGCTAATAAGAACAGTGTGTTCATTAGCAAAGCAAGGCCTTGGAGAAAAAAAACTCACCAGAAACCATTTTTCAGAGAGACAGACATTAGTTTAGACCATGGTTCAAAATGACGGCCAAACATAAAATGGTGCCACGAATGCTAACTTACATGGAATAATGCACAAGCAAAGATAGTGAAAACATTTTCATTGCTACACAAATGGCGTCACAGGAAGTAGCAATACACAGAACTGTAAGTGTAATGGAGAGCCATGTCGATGTTCCGTTTTCATAGTAATGCTAAGTTAGGAGAGATTTGTTGTACTAATGGTATTGGACTACCATTAGGATGGCCTCTAAGTGCAATAGGTATTGGGTATCTTCATGTCTGGCTATCAGCAATTCTTTCACAGGCTGGTGAGTGTTTGCTATTTGATTAGGCGCATCAATATCAAGAGTGTTTTTATTATATGTGTGATTGTACATTTATTTTTTAATTCGGGGATGTGACACGTGAAGGACTGTTAGGTGTATAACCTGGTATATCTGCCATGTACTCGCCACGTTTCTCTAGACCTTTCATTTATCTGAGTTGGATAATAAGAGTAACTTTATGTATTGTTATAGTGACACATTATTTACAGCACTATGAAGTAGTATTACTGGTAAGAAAGTACTATATAAAAAAAATCATTATCATAGTTTAATTGTGGGTATGTTTGAACAAACGAGACAGTGTGCCAGCTAAAGGTAGAGCTGGTAAAAACTGACCACACAGAGCAAAGGAGATATGGTCTATGGTTCAAAGTTTAATTTATAGATTTTGGTGTTTAGACAGAATATCGGAAACAAAAATATTGTGGGACAACATATTGTGCCAAGAATATCTAGGACAAAAAAATTGTGAAGGTAAGTTTCCAAAGGTAAGCAAAGTTTTACTATATGTAACTCCACATCCCACTAAATTAACTCACCGCCTTAGCTTGCTTGTGTTGTAGAATTTACACAGAATTTTTGGATGCTGTCAAGGGGTGGGTTGGGGGACAACTTCTCATTATTAAGTGTATGCATTTTCTTGTTTTCTATATATTTTTATGATCATTTGTTGTGCTTTAAAGCTGTTGTGAGGAAACTAGGATGTTTATGCACAAATCCTGTCCCAGGACTGTGTCTCCCTTATAGAATTACTTATTGTGGTCCACTCTGGGTTTCCTTATTTGAACCACTTAGATCAAAACTTACCAATAATTATATTAACCATGGTTCAGTTAATTAATTAGCATGCTCCAGTTTTAATGGTGCTTGAACATTTATTGATCCAATCCATTCCTGTATTTCCAATATGTTCATCTGTGCCCCGAATTCCCCATACATTTCGGATCCTGCTTGGTCCTTCGTCAGGGGTTGTCCTGTTGAATGAAGAAAAAGCAATGTTGCCCATCAAAAATTCACTCAGTTATCATTCAATTATTATACAGAATATATAAATAAGGTCCATAACTTCGTGTCAAATTTGTACACATTGGAATTACCTGTATACCTGCTATGAGATCTAGAGTACCAAATAGCATTTAAAGTCTTCAATGAATACCAACATCATGGTCCTGAGACAATTACTTTACCTACATCAGGCCTTATGCACGGACATTCTGTATTTGCACCTAGGATCGGAGGTTGACACCCTATAAGCACACTTGAACACCATTAAACTAGTTCACACCAGAAAAAAACACAGGTGTGCTCTGGCTTTCGACCATATAGTGAGAGAACCAGGGTTATGGGGATACTAGTTGACCATCTAGACACTGAACTCACTCCACTTCCTGTGTGGGGGAGGGAAAAGGCAGGAAGAAAGACATTTCCCACTTGGGTAGCGCTGGGACAGTATGGGTGGAGCTAGGCTGCCCCGGAAGTAGAGGAACAAGTGTAATAGAGCAGCTATTTGTAATAAAGAAAAATGTAAGTCAAATACTTGTCTCTGAGACTTGTATTCATCTGTGCACGTATGACATTACAGATAATAGCCAGTAATACATTTTTTTAAGTATATAAAGGTAGAAAATGTTAGCTTAAAGAGTCTACTACATAAAACAGGAATCACCACCCACTCCACACCCAAAACAACTATACGGTCGACTCTCTATTGATGTAAGTGTGACCTTGTGCACTCGAGTCCACCGTCTTGTGCCCAGGCCTGGCTCTGTAATCTGCTCCTGTTTTTTACTGGACTGCTTTGCTTATATTGACTTGATGACTTGCTGTTCCGTTGTTTGTTTCTGCCCTCGGAGCCTCTGGAACGCTTACCTCTGCTCCCACTTACTTGAGTGTGTTGTTTCTGCGTTGAACTCTGCCCTGGCCTTGATTTCTATCTTCATTGTTTCGGCTCTGCCCTACAGCCGGTGCTTACTTGATCTCTCCCCCTTTAAACCTGCCCGGCCTGTAGATTTTTTCTGTTTCATCCTTTACTGACTTGGAAGAACTGGATGAGTTACAACTCCTGATACTGAGTCCAGCACACGTTTGGCGGGGTCCCACCACATAACATAACTTAACATAATATAACATGTGTATTTGTACAGCGCAGGATCACCCAGAAGGGCATATTGCGCTTAATAACAGGTGTTTATTGTTACCCAACTCAATGCCACTCACAACCACACCGGCATTTTGAGATACTGTGTGATGTTTAGCGCGTGCGCAGGTACCAAGTCCTAGAGTCTAGACCTTAGCAGTGCTTTAAGTGGGATGAATAAAGTGTGGGTCTGTAAAAGGGGCATGGCAAAAGAGCATTTCTAGCAATCCTGTCGAAGAGGTGAGGCCTATATAACTAAGGGAGGGGCTTACACAGGTGTACTAAAATCTTATGCTTAGTAATGGGGATTGATGTACTAACTGCATGTGTTTGCTCCCCTCCCCCGCCGTGTTTATCCGCATGATTAGTGCCATGTTTTTCCTGCTGCAACTCTTGTAGACAAAAAGAAGCCAAGCTGCGCATTTAATGTGCCTAATGTTAGCGCTATTTAGGCACGAGTTCCCACTCACCGATCGAATTGTGCGAGGCTTAAAACAAGCGTCTGCAACCCATAATCTAAGGCAGAGGTCTTCAAACATTTTTGCTCCAAGCCCCCCCTAAGCAAAATGTTTTGAGGTCGGGCCCCCCTACAAAAGTTTAAGGCAATGATTGGTGGAGCGGGAGGGACATGGCTGTGCGGGAGGGACATGGCTGTGTACAAGGGACGGGCTTATGATACGATTTCAGGAATACTTTTTCTATAGCTCATTAACCACACTAAGTATGATACTTATAAAACAGCAAATGCATCAAACAAAAACATGTGTGGTCCCAAAAATACTGCTCGCCATTATTGGGTTGTTGTAGCCCCTCACACTTTTGGACCCAAATGCAACTACACCTGCTGTATTATTGATAACAGCCGACCTGAGTAGCAGGCTATCTCCTCTACATCTTTCACCTCTTCCTCACCATGCCTGCCCATCTCTCCGATTTTGAATGAGGTTCTCTGTTCCTTTCAGAAAAAACATAAAGCTCCCACACTATGTCTCACTTTTTTCTGCAAAGGTGACCTCGGTCCTAATGCTAAAAAGGAAAATAAGCTCCCATGCCTCTTTTTTAAAGGTAGACAGTGATAACTGTGATGAAGTGGGCCCCTCAAACCCATAGGCCCCAGTCCTTCTGCATCTGCTTAATTTTTGATAATCAGCAGTGGCCACTTACACACCTGGCAGCAGTACCTGCTTCACTAATGAATGGCCTTTCTTAAAGAAAAAAAAGGCCACTTATATTACCGCATTTGCTACGTAATCCATCATCTGCTGCATAGTACTGCATATCCAATTCTTCAGTGCTGTTAACTAGTACTTACAAACATTCTATTCTGGAGGATAGATTTATGTATTTTCGATAGTTCTGCTTTATGCTGCAGTACAGGAAGACAAACACATTTTGTTGCACACTTGTATTTTTGAGTGAACCTCATAGGAAATAACAATTGAATTTATCAACACTGTTGTTCTGTAATTACCACATTTCTTATAATCTTGATTCAAGCAGAAAAAAACTGCTACCACAAGATTCGGGACTAAGGACATTTCTGTAAAAAAGGCCTCCGGGCCGGCCTTAGTCCTGGTGGCACCCTGTGCAACAATGTTTGGTGACGCCCCCCTCCCCCCCAATGACCACCTCGTCACGGATTCCCTTACTACCACCATTTGACAATGCCCCCCAAGTCTCCATTACCACTGTCTTTTAGATTAATTTAGTTTTATAGCGCCACTCATACCAGTTTAAGGTGTCAGAACATATTACATCACACATACGTTGCACGGAGACAATCATACAAGTGTTAATCCATGTATGGGAAATGTTACATAAGACAGCGGCCTAAAAGTTGTAAGAGTCACATGTCATGCATACTGGTAGGCAGTACAGTTTAAGAGTCCTTGGTCTGGAAAAGCAAAAATTCAGAATTTAAAATGTAACACCATTGTGAGTGGTTTTCTTTAATAAGAAGACTTGATTTCTACCCAAATGAACCCTTTTTGCAAAACTAGGATAAGGAAAAACTGGACAAAAAAATATGTAGCTGTAATATATTCCTTGCAGTTTGCATGCAGCTCTTTGGTGACAGTTAATAGCACTCAGCTATATATTAGTATTTTAACTTTTAAACTGCAAGTAACAAAAAGATCTCTCTGAGAAAAACCATAACCCATTGACCTATTTATAGTGTATGTACTTTGTGATCTGAATCGGACATGTTCTGTGCAGCAGGCATATTAACCTTCTGCACTATGATGAGTCAAAAGAAACTTCCACTTCCAGACAAAGCTCCGGTCTCTCCCCAGAAAGAACATTAATCACTGGAGTTATCCTGGCATTTTTATTGATACTTTGAAAATTGCTGGGGCAAGGAACGTGGCATCAGTTGTTAAAAATACATAAATATCTTTTGATTTGAGCAACCTTTTTGACCCTTCCAGCACACTTCCTGACCTCCGCCCCCCTGGCATGCTGATCACTGTTCTCACAAGGGCTCGAAGTAAATGAAGACAGCCTGGAAATGCAGGAAATAAACATCGCCGCACTTCCAGGCCATCTTCATTTACATGCAATTACAGAGGCATTCGCGCCCCCCTGGGAACCCATTCACGCCCCCCCAGGGGGGCGCGCCCCACAGTTTGAAGACCTCTGATCTAAGGTAATGCTTTGTACATCAGAATGTCCCCAAAACCCTCCAGCTCATGATTTACATAATAGCCCTTTACTGCTCGCTAATAATAATTTCAAATTGCGCTATCTGAAACGAATAATGCTCCATCATGGCCGTTTAGGAATTCGATCCGATTCCCTGCCCCTGCGGCCAGGTTCGGTTCTGTCCAGTTTGTCAGGTTCTGTGGTTAGTTGCTTCATGGTATTAACCGCAGCTCGGAGTTATGCAGTAAACGCGTTGATCCTGTCTTTCCCGCCATGAGATGGTATTGGGAGGGAAGGGTGGGGGGAGGGAGCATACCACAACCCAGTGATGTGTGAAAAAGGTCGCTTTATTGAAACAGGTGCACATCACATAAATAAAATCCTTGGCAACCGCCTTACAAAACTAAACCTCACTAACCAACCAAGTACCTGACCACAGGCCCTGCCCCACTCCTAAAATCTTCATGAACCCGCCCCCCACCCGTACATTACAATATTACAACATTACACAACAATGCAATAACATATATAACCCCCAAATTTCAACCTTCCGTTAAACAACTTCCCCTGCTTCTTTCCTTATATCTGTCAAACCCCCAAACCTGCGTAACTTATATATAACATAACTTGCCTACCCCCTTCCCTACCTATAACCCAAATCCAAAAATGAGCAAAACTTCATTTAACATTGTCAACAAATTCAATCACCCCCGCACTGCACCTGTTCCAAGCGACAAACAAAGCCATTACCCTGTGCACCTGTCCCAGAAAACCGCCTAACCAACTAACAAATTCCTCTTGAAATAATCCCCAATGAAAAACTGAAAAATGAGGGAGGGAGGGCAAAAACAACAATCTACGCCTAAGCTCCTAACCACCAAGTCACACACCCAAAATGGTGGCGGGGAGCAGGAGCCAAACCCTTTTATGGTTGGGCTTCTTTGGGGTACTTTTGGGCTTCAAAATTCCGAAACCCAACAAACAAAATGTCCGGCTTGGGCCTGACAATCCCCCCCTACTCCCCCTTTGTGATGTGGGAAAAAGGCTGCTTTATTGAAACAGGTGCACATCACATAAATAAAATCCTTGGCAACCGCCTTACAAAACTAAACCTCACTAACGAACCAAGTACCTGACCCCCGGCCCCGCCCTTAAAATCTTCATGAACCTGTTCCCACCTGTACATTATAATATTACAACATTACACAACAATGCAATAACATGTATAACCCCCAAATTCTAACCTTCCGTTAAACAACTTCCCCTGCTTTGTTCCTTATCCCTGTCAAACCCCCAAACCTGCGTAACTCATATATATAATATAAGTCGCCTACCCCATTCCCCCACTGACACCCTCCCCCACCACTGGTGCCCGGCAGAGAAGAGAAGGGGGCTATACAAACAAACTTCCCTTGCGTTCCCCGCCTCCTCAGTTAATGCGTCAGCAACCCCTGCACGCCCGGGAGGGTGAAGGGGGGGGCAAAGCAGCCACATCCCCTGCGCAGTCCTAAATAATCCCCCCTGCCAAGACTCCCACACCCTCCCCACCGTTGCCCGCCTCTGGCCGAACTTGGGCGTCTCGTCTGGGGGGGGGGGAGGGAGGCGCTTCCTCTGCCATCACTCCGCCATCCCCCAGTCCTTGCATATAAGCGGACACACCAGCTCTGCTGCCTCGCTCTCCTTCCCCCCTGCCGCACCCTCCCTGACAAATGAAGGAGAGGGGAAGTGCCGCTTGTTGGCTCGCACTCCCCCCCCGCCTCCCCTGCACTGCGGGGGTGGACACAGGCCTCTCCCGCAAGACGGCAGTTGGGAGAGGTTCCAAATAATGCCCAGCAACGCCGCTATAAACCACAGAAACCCCCCACCCCCGCGCCCAGTCCCGCCCGCTTCCCCCAATCCCACACCCATTCCTGCCTGCACAACAACAGCCGGGCCGCCTTTTAACCCTCTGGCGGCCCCGCTCACTCACAGGCGAGGTCCGGACCCTCTTAGGAGACTTGCAGGCTGCCACCGTCGCTGCGATACCTGCGGAGGCCTGTAGCACCAGTCGCAACGGGCCCGCTACATCGCCCACAACAAGGTCCGTCCGGCGTGCTTCAGAGAGCAGGCGGAGGGCTTCAAGCACGCGATAAGCTATCGCCACCACAAGCCAACAATCTACTCCTAAGCTCCCAGCCACCAGGTCACACACACAAAATGGTGGCTGGGAGCAGGAGCCCAACCCTTTTACGGTTGGGCTCCTTTGGGCTACTTTTGGGCTTCAAAATTCCAAAGCCCAACAAACAAAATGTCCGGCTTGGGCCTGACATCCCCGTACCCCCCCCTTTCCCCCCCAAACCGCCCAGGGGGGGACTTCCTGCGGTCGGCCACTCCCCCAAGCCCCCCTTGGGAGGGAGGGGTGGAGGGAGGGAGCAGACGACAACCCAGTGATGTGTGAAAAAGGCCGCTTTATTGAAACAGGTGCACATCACATAAATAAAATCCTTGGCAACCGCCTTACAAAACTGAACCTCACTAACCAACCAAGTACCTACGCATAAGCTCCTATTAACCAGGTCACACACCCAAAATGGTGGCTGGGAGCAGGAGCCCAACCCTTTTATGGTTGGGCTCCTTTGGGCTACTTTTGGGCTTCAAAATTCCGAAGCCCAACAAACAAAATGTCCGGCTTGGCCGGAGAGTTATCGACCGATCTCCCTTCTCCCGTGGGTGGCAAAGATCACAGAGGCCCATGTTAATAACATCTTAACAAAACATCTGGCCTCTGCACACCTACTCGATCCAACACAGAATGGTTTTAGGCCTGAACATAGCACAGAGACGGCGCTCCTTTATATGGTAGAACATCTCCGCTCTGTACTGGATGCAGGTCAAATGGCGGCACTGGTCCTTTTGGACCTTAGTGCCGCTTTTGACACTGTGTCCCACACCATCCTTATCCGTAGGCTAGGTGAGGCTGGCATTTCAGGCAGGGCGCTGGACTGGTTTCGTTCGTTCCTCTCGGAACGATCTTTTCAGGTGGTAGTGCCACCATTCAGATCTAAGTCCCACGCCATCACCCAAGGAGTCCCGCAGGGTTCGGCGTTGAGCCCCACGCTCTTCAATCTTTATGTCCAGCCGTTGGCGGAAGTTGCGAAGAGCTGGGGTCTCACAATGGTATCTTACGCCGACGATACCCAGTTGGCGGTGGCCCATAATGGGGATTCTACTCAGCTGGCATCGAACTTTGCGGCTGGTTTGAGGCCTGTTGCTAGTTGGCTGACACTCAACTGTTTACAGCTCAACGCCCTCAAAACTGAGGTGATGGTACTGGGAAAACATCCTGATCTGTGGGGTGCCAACTGGTGGCCTAGGGAGCTGGGACCGCCCCCTAAACCGATCTCTGAACTAAAAAATCTTGGCGTCTGGTTGGACTCTAAACTGACCTTCGCGTGTCACACTTAAAAAGTGGCATCTATGTGCCGTTTGGCATTTTGCGAGGCTTAAGGCCCATCCTTAAATTTTTCGATGCCCCGACTCGCCAGATGGTGATTCAAGCGAGCGTATTATCTAGATTAGATTACGCTAGCTCATTACTTTTGGGCGCCAACCAGGCGGAAGTCCAGCGACTCCAACGGGTGCAGAATGCGGCAGCGCATCCTTGGTAGGCCTGCCGCGATTCTGCTCTGCCCGCAGTACAATCTGCAAACTGCATTGGTTACCTGTAATCAGACGTATAGAGTTCAAGAGTCTTTGTTTCGCGTTCAAAATCTTGAAAACTGATACTCCCGCCATCTTTCAACATCTTTTGGTTTTGTACACTCCTTCGCGAAACCTTCGCTCTGCTGGTCAAAATTTGGCACTTGTCCCACGGCTCCAAAATTGCATTCGTTCTTTGGAAGCCCTCTTCACTTTTAGGAAAGCTGTTAAAACGTATCTTTTCCCTCTGCCTTATTAATTACTTCTCTGTTGGTCTTGTTGGTTATGTTACCTTTTCAGATATAGCGCCGGGACGCCCCTTAGCTGGAGCAGCTGTGCGCTCAAAAAATGCAATTAACATAACATAACATAACATCCCCCCTACCCCCCTACCCCTTCCAAACCGCCCGGGAGGACACCTCCCTGTGGTCGGCCACTCCCCCCAAGCCCCTCTTCCTCCGCCAAGCAAGCTGTAGTAGGTTAAACACAGCTGCCGCCGCACTCCTCACTGAGTGAACCAAGAGACTAACGAATGCCTTTCTAGCGGATTATATTGGATGAGTAACCAAGGGTAAACCTTATGATTCTCAGCGGAAGCACACACATGACACACACCTGACTCCATGAAAAGTAGGACTTTAAACACTGTGCTTTAACAAACACAATCACCGCTCAGTGGCTCCACTTCTATTTTCACCATCATTACTGCAATTTTCTCTTTTCTCTCACCTTTCTAAAGATGAACTGCAACCTCAGCAGGCAGCCAAATCTGCTCTCTTGATTTTGAGGTCCGGCATTAGCCAAGACCTTTTGATTTTACCAAAATTATATATTTTATATGCATATGTAATATTTGGTCATGCACTGAGAAGAACACACTTTACATCGTACCAGTCCACATATGCCCTTTTCATTGAAGGCACTTCTTAGGAACACTTGAAACATCTCCAGTTTATACAATGTCCCTCAAACACTTGATTATAATTAATCTTCGTCTACATGCAGTGGTAACAACAACCAAGCCAACACGTGTTTCTCAAAAGTTTCGCTTCTTCAGGGCTTATATCGATATTGTTCCAAAAAATTCACTTCTTGCCAATCTCCTGATAAAGGGTTCCCAAATTTCTCGTAACCTAGTGCTTGGTCAGATAGTTTCCTCTTTCTTGGCTGTAACCATCTATCAATCACTGTGCAGTCATCTCATGATTACATTGGTCGTAAGCAAACACTTGTTGCCCTTTTTGAGGTAATTGGCAGCAGCCTGGTCTCGAACTCATAAGCAGGTAGTGGCTACCCGAACTCATATTACAGCTGCAAATGCCTACTTCAACAAGCATATGTTCACAGGCTTGTCAGCTCCGGCTAACCTAGCACTCCAGGTCAAGGGTGTGGGTGTAACAGATCATCTTGGCCACATTTTCACTCAAATTTAGGGTACACTATGTCGTGGAACACTTTCTGATCTGCTGTACTTCCCCTTTTTCCTATTTCCAAGGATCTTTGTATAGGTCTGTATGAGATCAATCAATCAATCAATCAGATCATTTATAAAGCGCACTACTTACCCGTGAGGGTTTCAAGGCGCTGAGGGGGGGTGGATGGGGGTGCTGCTGCTACTGGTCGAAGAGCCAGGTCTTGAGTCGTCTCCTGAAGATCAGCAGGTCTTCGGTTTGTCATAGGCTGAGGGGGAGGGTGTTCTAGGTCTTGGCGGCACGGTGGGAGATGGACCTGCCTCCGGAAGTGGTTCTACGGATGTGCGGGACCCTGGCCAGGGCGTAGTCAGTGGAGCGAAGTGTCCTGTTGGGTATGTAGAAGGAGAGTCGACTGTTGAGATAGGCTGGGCTGGTAATGTGGAGTGCCTTGTGTGCGTGGACCAGGAGCTTGAAGGAGATTCTTCTGACGACGGTGAGCCAGTGCAGGTTCCTCAGGTGGGGGGTGATGTGGTCGCGGTGCGGGACGTCGAGGATTAGGCGTGCAGAGGTGTTCTGGATCCTTTGCAGTCTGTTGATGAGCTTGGACGAGGCTGCGGCGTAGAGTGCGTTTCAGTAGGCGAGTCTGCTGCTGACTAGGGCTTGGGTGACTGTTTTCCTCGTGTTAGTCGGGTTCCAGCTGTAGATCTTGCGGAGCATACGGAGGGTGTTGAAGCAGGTGGAGGAGACTGCGTTGACTTGTTTGGTCATGGTGAGTCTTGAGTCGAGGATGACTCCCAGGTTGCGTGCGTGGTTGGTAAGAGGGTGTCCCCAGTGATGCGGGCCGCCAGGAGTCGTCCCATGCTGAGGGGTTGGGCCCGAGGATGAGGATCTCGATTTTGTCTGACTTCAGCTTAAGTCTGCTTTCCTTCATCCAGTCGGCGACGGCCTTCATTCCCTGGTGGAGGTTGGATTTGGCGATGAGAGGGTCCTTGGTGAGGGAGAGGATCAGCTGTATGTCGTCGGCGTAGGAGATTATGTTGAGGTCGTGCTGTCGGGCGATGCGTGCTAGTGGGGCCATGTAGACGTTGAACAGCGTCGGGCTGAGGGAGAATCCCTCTGGGACGCCGCAGATGATCTCGGAGGCTTCGGACCGGAATGGGGAGAGGCGGACTCTCTGAGTTCTGCCAGTGAAGGACGTGGTCCAGTCAAAGGCCTTCTCTCGGATCCCTGCGACATGGAGGCGCCTGCATAGTGTGCGGTGGCAGATGGTGTCGAAGGCGGCGGAGAGATCATGAAGGATGAGGGCCGCCGTCTCCCCTTTGTCTAGCAGGATCCTGATGTCGTCTGTGGCGGCAATGAGGGTGGTCTTGGTGCTTTGGTTGCTGCGGAATCCTGATTAGGAGGGGTCCAGGATGCTGTTGTCTTCGAGGTGACGGGTGAGCTGGATGTTAACTATCTTCTCGATGACCTTTGCTGGGAACGGAAGCAGGGAGATGGGCCGGACGTTCTTGAGGTCGCTCGGATCCGCCGTGGGTTTCTTTAGTAGGGCGTTGATCTCTGCGTGTTTCCAGCTCTCAGGGAAGGTATCGGTCTCGAAGGAGAGGTTGATGATGTTGCGCAGGTGGGGTGCGATGGAACTGCCGGCTTTGTTGAAGATGTGGTGTGGGAGAGGGTCAGACTGGGATCCAGAGTGGATTGTGCCCATGGTTTTGATTGTGTCCTCGATGCTCACGTTGGCCCAGGTTGTCGGGGAGTCGTGGTTGGTGGGGTGCAGTGGGTCCGGCGTGTCGAGGACTGTAGGGGTCACCCGGGAGTTGAAATTGTCATGGATGTAGGGGATCTTTCGGTGAAAGAAGGTGGCGAGGGAGTCGCAAAGGGCTTGCGATGGCGGGATGTCGTTGGCGCTGGAGCTGGGGGTTGGAGCTTTCCTTCACGATGTTGAAGAGCTCCTTGCTGTTGAGTGCGTTATTGTCAAGGCGGTCTGTGAAGGAGGTCCTTTTGGTGGTCCTACTGAGGTGGTGGTGGTTGCGGATGGGGTCTTTGTGGGCAGCGCGGCTGTCCGGCGTCTTGTCGCTGTTCCATATGTTCTCCAATTTCTGGCAGGTGCACTTTGAGGCTAGGAGTTTAGGGGTGAACCAGCTGGCTCTTTTGCTGGTGTCTCTGTTGGTGGGCTTTTTCAGCGGGGCTAAGGTGTTGGCGCAGTCATCCATCCAGCATCTGAGGGTGAGTGCACCATCGTCGGGGTTGGTGGGGTTGGTCGGTGGGTTGAGTGCGAGGCTTGTCTGTAGTTGTTCTTCAGTGACTTTGCCCCAGCAGCGGCGGGGGAACTGTAGGGTGCGGTGGTGTGTGAGGGGTTTTCGGAGGGAGAAGCGGATGCAGTGGTGGTCTGCCCAGGTGAGTTCGGAGGCGTGGCTGAAGGCGACATGGGGGCTTGAGGAGAAGATGGCATCAAGCGTGTGACCGGTGGTGTGGGTCGGCTTCGTGATGAGCTGTTTTAGTCCGAGGTTGGCAAGGTTGTCGATCAGGGTGGAGGAGTTGTTGTCGTTGTTGTTCTCCAGATGATAGTTCAGGTCTCCGAGGAGGATGTAGTCGGTGGAGGTCAGTGCGTGCGAGCAGATGAGGTCGGCGATGGAGTCGCCGAATTGTGGCTGGGGTACTGGCAGTCTGTAGACGAGGGTGCATCTTAGGGTGGTCTTGGGGTCCGTGTGAATCTGGAAGTGCATGTGTTCGGCGGTGCTGAGAGTGTCGTTGGTGTTTGTTGAGACCCTGATGCTGTTCTTGTGGACGATGGCGATTCCTCCTCCGGCTCTATTGTTGCGGTCTCTGCGGGTGATCTTGTACCCGTCGGGGATGGCTATGGCAATGTCTTGGGAGGAGGCTTCGTTCATCCAGGTCTCGGTCAAGGAAGGTGACGTCCGAGGATGTGGTGTCGAGTATGTCCCAGAGCTCGACGGCGTGTTGATCAGGATGCATCTGAGCTAGTTGGGTTCTGGCATTGCGGGTGTCTCGGCGCCTTCGAGGCAGGAGAAGCTGCAGTTCTGGCAGGCGAAGGGACCGTGGGTGCACTTCAGGGCGGCTTTGCAGCAAGTGTGGGTTCTTCCTGGGTTGAGAGCGACGAGGGTGTTGGCGTCGTAGTGGAGGCGGTATTCCTGGCTGGTGCGGGTGCAGGGGTTCTGGCACTGGGCGCGGTCCAGGACGGACGGGTGCAGACGGGCTTGCCTTAGGCGCACCTTCAGCGCACCAGCGGGGCGGCCTAGCATCGGCCACCATATATGGGGAGGTGGGGAGGGAGGAGCAGCTGGGAGGCAGGAGGCGTGTGTCAGGGGCAGCGAATGAGCATGGAGGGGGCGGGCCGCAGGGGAAGCAGCGGAGGGGACGGGAGCAGGGAAGCGGAGCAGTCGCGGGAAGGAGACAAGGCAGAGGGGTCCAGAATCAAAAAAGGGGGCACGGAAGTGAGTAAAAGGGGTACAGAATCAAAAGGGGGCACAGAAGTAAGTGAAGGGGTACAGAATCAAAAAAGGGGCACAGAATTAAAGCGGGGGCAAGGGGGTACAGAAGGGGAGCAGGTAGACAGAGTTACAGGCACAACAGAGCGGATACGAACCTAAGGGCACCACTGGCCACCAGGGATGCAGCGGGGTGGGAGCGACCTACCAGGCAAGGTCAAGGGTGCCATGCTGCAGGTTTGTCTACAGTTCATATGCTCTTCTACTTTCTTTTTCTTTTGCAAAGGATAGGATTTTGGGGACGGATGCCCTGAATTCCTTATAGCCAGAGCTCCAACTATATGCATTCTATCCTTTTTCGTTAGTCTCTAAATTGCTAGGTAGGATTCGTAGGAAGTTAAGGCAGATAATTCTAGTCGTTCCTTTCTCTCCTTAGCATCAGTGGTTCATCCCATTGATCTTCTAGCCACTATACTGGAATGGCTCCTGCCAGTAAGTACCTGTCTCTTAAGGAGCCTCCACCTCTCGACCCTATGTTAACAGCGGTTACAGCTGTCAGTCGAGAAGTTGAGAGGGTTTAGCTTCTCAGAATATGCCTTTCCTGGAGTTGGGAGCCTGGGTCCTGGAATCCCACCAGACACGGGCATGTATGCCATTAGACCTTGCTTGTTTCTTGGTGGCAGCTCATGCATCAGTTCCTGGACTCTGTATGGCGAGACCAGTGTTTTTCACAAGTACCTGCCTGTTTCAACCTGCAGTAAGGATTTAAACGAAATTTGAGGTGGGGGGTTCTGAAGTGTGTTGAAGATTTAGAAACTCCTATATTAGAGAACTTCACTCTCTGAGATCTGGCGTTCAATATACTACCTCCTGCTATTATCTCCCCTCCTGGTTTTAGCTCTTCAAAAACATAATTTGAGCCTCTGCTAAATGTTTCTATTCGGTGCTTTAAAACCCTTTTTGCTGGTAGTTATTTCTTTTGGATTGAGGTAGGGTGAATTTATCTCAATTTTGGCCAAATACCTGCTCTGTCTATTTTCTATTTTCATGTGATAGACTAATGCTGAGGCTGTAATTGGGGATTCTTATTAAGATTGCCTCATTATTTCATAGGGAGCAGAAAGTACATATTCCCTCATGTTCCCTTTTGTTTGCCGCCACTAGCTAAAGAGGAAGAAGAGAATTGGGATCTGTTTAATGTTAAAAGACTAGTGCACACTTTTCAGTCCAGGTTGGGTACCTATGTTGTATTATGTTATGTTACAGTTACTTTTAATGCGCATGAATGCCTAGAGGGGTTTTGGCGCTAGCACTGTGTTGTAACCTTACTCATTTCCCATTCCCCGTTTTCCCCCCCTCTTCTTACTGCCCACTTGGTATGGTCCGCGCTACCTCCGGGAGCGCGGGTTAGAATGTTATGAGAAGAGATTATGCCGCCAAGCCGGGAGCACCTGTTTGAACAAGACTGAATAAAAGTACTTGCTTTGAAACCTCATTTGGAGTAGTGAGTTATTACTACATTCTGGCGACGAGGACTGGGAGCTGAGCCGGGGTCAGTGAGGTGTTTTCCCCCCCCGGGATGAACTTGATGCTTGTGCGGACTTAGCGGATCGTGTGAACTGTGGATTTTCCGGCACCAGACTGAATCAACCGAAGAGCGTCCTTGCGGCACGTTAGGCTTTCGCTTCTTAAACGTAGGAAGTGGTTGTAGCCTGGGAGTCGGTGAGCTGGTGCTGAGGGGAGGAGAGGAATCTTGCCTCCTCGTTTGAAGTTACAGGCGTTGGTGGAGCCGGTGGTTACAGTCCCGTTGGTGCGACCTGTGGTGGGGAAAGGGACGTACGAAGAAGCAGCGGCATGCTGAGCGGAAGCTGCCGGGCACAACGCGTTATTTTAGGAAAGGTCCTGAAGAGGTGTAAGGAACCGTAATTAAGCAGAGGCATGTCGATCTGAGGCTGCTGGGCACAACGAGTTATTTGGTGAGTGGTCCTGAAGAGGTGCACGCATCTGTAATCAAGCAGTGACCGGTTGGTCTTAGGCTGCCGGGCACAACGCGTGATTTGGAGAGTGGTTTTGAAGAGGTGCACAGACCTGTAATCAAGCAGCGGCATGTTTGATCTGAGGCTGCCGGGCACAACGCGTAATTGTTGTGAGTGAACCTGAAGAGGTGCAAGGATCTGCCATTAAAGCGAGTGAAGACGTTGAGGGGCAGTGCGCGTGGAGGAGAGATTGCTGCTGACGTAAGCAAGGAATCGAGATCAACTGTCGGAGCTGTGTTGAGGAGCGTCGTCATTCTTTGGCGCTCATTAAGTAGAAGACAGGACCTGTTAGCAACAGTGTTCAACAAATCTACAGTTTAGTGACAAGTTTGGCCAGTTTCAAGCAGCCTTAGTGCTGACGAATAGCAGGAGCTGTTGTCAGGAAATGTCAAAGCCATCTAAGTGGTAAACCTAACCGTGGGACAATCTATCTTGGAAGTATTTGAAGTATTACCTCGTCGACTCTGTATAAGGGAAACCCTAGTGAGTCCTTTAGATATCCCCTTGAACTGAAATATTATATGATACGAGGAATAAAAGTTTCACCCAAGAGGATGTGCAGTGAAACGGCAATGTGGTCAGAAGTGCGCACTTAAATTAAATGTGAGGAGAACCGGAGAGATGTAAAGGATATTTTCCCAATTTTTAGAAGCATTCATTTCCTCAGCACGTATTGTAAGCAAGCGACCTACTCTACTGCCACCTGAGGGTCCCAGTTCCATTCACGCTAGGTGTCAGATAAGTCCGGAGTATAGGTATCAGCAAGTTGTGACTAATTAGGCGAGGGGAGGTACTCAAAGTGTTAGGATCTTCTCCCATTGCTTTTGCTCATTTTAAGGTCATGTTTCATTCTGTAATTTCAGAGGTGGGAAAGTGTGAATATTGTTGTTTAAGGGAGACAATTTTCATTTAACTGCGCCATTCGGAACGCTCCACACGTAGAATTTCCCACAAGACTATGTCTGATGGTCAAAGCCTACTCAGTAT